>NC_063255.1:47734449-49119971 GCF_020740725.1 Corvus hawaiiensis
TGCAGACACCAAACTGCTCAGCCAGCAAGATGAGGTAATCAAAAATCATAGAGTTTCTTGAGCCTAAATAAACATATCCCGCCTCTCAGGAGGGATCTCAAGTTGGGCTCATTGCTACACCAACTGTAGTCATGTAGCTTTTGGATGGTCTGAGCAGAATAGCTGCAAGTGTGGAATGGCTGTGTTTCATGGAATGTACCAGGTAAATATACCTTCAGCAGATCAGATTTGTGGAGAAAAATCCCTTCTCATTAACTCTGGCTTGCTTATGATTAAAACCACTTGCTGTTCTAGTCTGTGTTACATACCCAACTGAATAAAAAACCAGTGTGTTGATACAGAAATTAGTATGGAGGCTTAAGCCTCAACACATCCATGGGTGATAGTTACTTGCAATTAAAATTACACAGGAAAAACTGAAACCTACTACTTCATATTACTTGAACAAGGAAGATGAAGAGGCCAATCTTGCTTTGGAGGGAGAGAAACCACATATATAGCAATTGACAAATGTGGCACAAACAATCAAAGGCTCTTAGCATCAGGCTCTGAATAGCCATGGCAGATATGACTTATGTGTGCATTAGGAGCGTGGCAGAGTGCATCCCAACAGGTGCCACTGTGGCTCCAGAGGAGACGGTCTTTGAACCCTTTTGTGGCCAGGAGGAACAAGGATGTGCTGGTAACTACTGAGGCGCATGCGGTTGCCGTTCTTCTCCCGTGTGCCTTTTCCTTGTCATCTGCCAGAAACTGGAGGGGTCCTTTCAGCACCAGGCCCTACTTCTATCCACTCCTTGCTCTCTCCTGCCATTATTGTAGCTGTTCTCCATGGAAGTGTCACTCCAACAGCTCAACCCCCTTGAAAAGCCATGTCCTCCCCACATCCACCCTTACCTTCTTGGATTGTGTAGAGAAGGTAGGATGGAGAAAGTCTGAAGGTGTACTGGGGAGCCATGGAACTTGCTCTGGGCACACTCCTGTGCTGTAACCCAGCTGCATGAGCTGACTGCTCTGCTCTTCACATCTGCAAATATTCCTTAGCCTGACAACTTTACAAATTGTAATTTGTTCAGTTAAGGTAGTCGTCCCTTGTTTGTGTAGAAAATGATGATAGACAAATTTGGAACTCCCTAAATTCTAATTGTGCCTTGGGAAGGGGACAAGTGTGTGCCATTTATGTGCCCTACAGGATTTGAAGATGCAGAAATTCTGATGGAGTGAAATTCTCACCGGGTGAAGTGTTCATTCTCAGTTTACTTTTAGCCCTCCAAGCTGTAGCATTACTGTTACATATTGCTTGGATAAAACTTGGATGCCCCTGATCACAGGGCAGGAACTCCTTTGTGGAAACTTATGGTAACACATTTAATTTAAAGTGCTTTGGTGGTGACAAAACCTTGGTATGAAAATTTAATCTTATAATTACTCCTGTGCCACCTAATTTTTATACAGAAAAAAAAGCAAGCTGTAGTGCTGCTAATGACTTTACTGCCCTTCAAGGGCAAACTGTTCTTACTGTTTCAAATTTCAGTGTGACTGTGATTTTTTGGAAATGATTGGTTATGGTTGAGTTTTTTTCAAAGACTGTATAGACGTTATGAACTCTAAAGTTCGGTTTCAAGGTATGGTATTTAAATCATACCTAAGCGAACTAATGAAAGAGGCAAATGATTTAACAGGTTTTTGTCTGATACGTCAAATATACTGAAGCTAGAACTAGTAGGAAGTCTAATGCTGGTTTTGTCACTGGCCTTATCTCATTTTCATAGATAATTTAAACTCATCTATGTCTATTTCATTTTCCTTTAAATTAGAATAATAATATGAAGCTGTTGTAAAGACTAATTACTGATGTTTTAGCAAGGTAATACTCAAGTAGCATGTCAATACTTTCCTCAAAATGGAACTAAACACTGAGGAATCAGTATTTTATTCTTCTCTTATCTACTCCCAGCTGGCCTGAGTGGCTGTGGTTGGAGCATGTGCATGTGCTTTTATGTGCTCTGTTACAGCCAGCAGCTGACATTTGATTGATAGATAATGCATCATTCTTAACCTCACTGTCTTCAGAAAACATTCCTATAGCCTCTTGCCCCCCACCCCTCATCTAGATTCGTTCGCTTGATATAATGGCGCTTTCTTCCATTTCTTCAAAGTGGAGGTTGTTTATTCAGTAATTCTCTAACTATCCACATTCTTTCTGATTTGAAAGATGTATTTTCAAGATACAGTCTGGCAAAGGAATTTTAAAAATCTGTGTAAGATTCTGGGCTTTGATCTTTAACACTAAATGACCTTTGTTTTTCATGCACTTGCTTTATATTCTGCTGTGAAATAGCTCTACATCAGGTCTTCAAGAGCAAAATGAAAATTTCTTACAGGAACAAGGCTTTTTATTAAACATTTCACAGGACCCTCTTTCCCCAGAAAACATGATCCCATAAGAAAAGGAGATAATTGAATTTGTGGAGTCTAGTGGGGAAATATGAAAAATATAGAAGCTTAGCCACAGATTTTTTTGTTAAAACAGTGTCTGAAAGATGCTGCTGTTGAACATGGTATTTTGCACATTGTCACATATCTTGCCCTTTCTGTCAAGGATACCACCTACGTCAGTGGTTTTGAATTTTTATGTACTGGAAAGGTGACATCAGTCAGGACCTCTACAAACATCTGCTTTGTTGCCATGAAATGGGACTACAAAAGTTTCCTAGATAGGGTACCCTAATTTCTGCCCAAATTATTTTATTATTATTATTATTATTATAATTATATTCTTAATTACGTTTCATTGTCAGTTCACTGAAAAACTGATTTTTTGTCATAGCAGCTTTCTCCTTCTGATATTTCTTTTTGGTTATTTACTGCTAATTGGATGTGATAATTCTCAGTGACATATTGGCCCTCTCATTGTAGATCCAGCATGCTGGACACAGTCCTAGATGAATTTTCTCTACTCTTTATTATATTGAAAGTGGCCTTATGGCTCCAGAGCACAAGATCTGGAAGAGGCTGGTGGGTAGGTATTGTAATTGTGCAGAACAAGCTGCAGTGAATAGGAAGTTGGAATTTCAGGTCAGAAGAAATAAGTGGTGTGAGAGCAGTAGTGGATGGGGAAACTGCCTTTTTGGGTTCCTCAGCACTGCAAACATGGCATGCCAATGAAAAATCACAATCCTTATTCATCCCACACATCCACGGTGTATGGCAAGCTTGTGAGAGGTCATTGCTGCAATGTGGCTTCTGCAAAAGGGGCTGAAGGCTTACAGCTCTGCTAGAATAAAAACAGCTGTCAGGTTGTGCTTCCCCCAGGAAAATTTCAGGGTCTCAATGAATGGAGAGGACACATGCAGATGGCTCCCTTGGCAAAGAGATTCATGTTGTCGGTGATGTGGGTTGAAATTGGAGGGGCTGAAGCTGTGACAGCCACCATCCTGACTTACTACCTGGGGAGTGAACTGGAAAATATTCAAAGCTCGAATGTACTGCTCTTGAGAAAACATCATTTTGACAGGGCTGCAACAGATTTTTCTTCTTTGACCTTGTCTTGCGGCGACTTTATATGTATCCCATATCGCTGCCCTATGCCCAGAAATTAATTTTTGTGCCTTTCTATGCCTTTAAACTGAGCTTGAGAGGGGGAAGGAAAAAACTGAGCAAAACTTTTCAAAGCAGTTTGCAGCTTGTTCAAGGTCACACAGAGATAGAATTTTCTTTCAACAGCAGCAGGAGAGGGAGAGGAAGGGAAGCACCCAGCTTGCTTTTCTTTCCAGTCGGCTTTCGGCAGTTTTTTCCTCAGCTCCTTTTCCTCCGGAGACTTGAACTTTTGTTTTCCTGGGACTTCATTTTTTTCCTTTTCTCTCTGCTGGACTGTTTCAACATCAAAGCACATCGGGAGGACTTTCCACCGAGGCCTTGGCCCTGGAGGTGGGCCCACCACCTTGTCCTAGCTCCAGGGAGGGGGAGAGAGAGACTATGGAAGGACTCTGAATTTTCCCAGGTTTCTCTCAGCAGAGCAAGAGGTTTTACTATTTAGCATTATTATCCTTTTCCCGTGTATTTTTTAAGTAAATATTTTTTATTTCTTCCACTTTCCTTCGAGGAAAATTTATTTTTTCCCGAACCTGGTGGGGGAGGGAGGGTTGTAACCTGCCTTCTCTCAGAGGATGTATTTCTAGATTTGGCCAAAGTGGAACAGACCTGCATACAAGGAAACAGTCTGTGAAACACTTTAACCTGGTTTATAAACTTCCTCTGCTCAAAGACAAACCCAACCTTAGTATTCTCAGCCTATCTACATCCTTATCAAGCCCATAGATGTAAATTGGTCTATTGATCCTTGGAGGACATCAGGAACAGCAGGTACAGATTCAAAGAGGCAGATGGGCTTTTGTGCACTAGTGCTGGCTTCCCCCTGTGTAAAGGGTTCTCTTTCCTAGTTCCAGAGGAATTTGCTAGCTCTGTATTCCTTCCCATGCTGAAGGTTCTGCTCTGAACTCTGGAAATCCAGAAGAGGTTGGTTTCCTCAGGCTCTTACTCGAGTCAATAAGGAGAGAGGGGCTCTCTCTAGGAATCAGTTCAAACTTCATTATGTTTTTGCATGTAATTTCCTGAAAATCTGA
The DNA here is from genome assembly GCF_020740725.1 of Corvus hawaiiensis. Classification (NCBI taxonomy): domain Eukaryota; kingdom Metazoa; phylum Chordata; class Aves; order Passeriformes; family Corvidae; genus Corvus; species Corvus hawaiiensis. The sequence goes on from NC_063255.1 coordinate 47,739,072, forward strand.
TTTTCAAACTGGTCCCTGTGAGGAGAAAGATTGAAGATATTAATCTTTTCATTCTGGCCTAGGATGACAATGAGTTAACTCTGTATTTATGTATGTTTGCATATTTACAAATAACTAGATATTGTGATTGGGCCCACAAGTTGACTTAACAGTTCAAAACAAAACCAAGGTCTGGATTTGTCTGAAGTTTAGGGATACATAAGGAATTTTCAGGCCTGAAACTTCAACCTTGATTATAGTTGATTTGGAACTTCACTTAAGATAAAAAATGAAGGCATGTGTTTAACTACAAAAGATTTCTGTTGACAGAGTTCAAAAGCAAGCATAGATTGAAGATTCATCGGAGAATCTACTGAGAAGAAAGACAAGAAACAGCTACGTCTTTTATTTTAAAATCTTGCATATATTTTTCTTTTAGATAATAGATTTCTTCCCAAAGAGAAAATGACAACGACATGTTAAGTCAGCACCAGGAGGCCTGCATTTGTTCCTGCTGTGATGGAATAAGAGGCTCATTGAGAAAAAAACTTAGTAAAGACAGAGTAAGCAATTGTAGGAGAGAGAACTTGTTCCCGAGCTTGTTGTCAAGCTTTCATAGCTATGGCCCCGTGTGTAAATTGCTTCTGGATTATTTATTTTAAGCAGTCTTGCATTCTGAGTTCGTAACATAGGTGTTATGAGGTCGGTTTGAATTTTTGTCCTAAATAGCTCACCTAAACTGGGCATCTATGTATAATGGAAGACAGCCTAAATTAAAAGAATTAATTATTTTTACAAAATTTATTACTGTGAGAATAATGTAATGTGTATTAAAATCTGCTGTCATGAAACAGTCATGGTGTCTGCAAGATTGATGATCTCAGGATGGCAGACAGCAATTTTTAACAGGTCAGAAGATGACAAAAAGGTCTGGAAATTGTAACTTCTGAAAGCTGGAAGGTAAATTTAGGAATAAAACATTTTAGTGCATATGGAATTATGCTTCTGATAAAGAGTAAAATCTGTACAACATCCTGTCTTTTGCTCCACAGGCCACAGTTACAGAGGTAGAATGTAAATTTGTTGTAATTATATTAATAAAATTAAAATTTGGGGAAATTTGAAATTGTTTGCAATCCTATTCAAATATCACCACACAGATCCAATTAGGAAATTCAGATCAAAACTAAAATATCTGTTTACAGTTCACTTCCACACAGAGCAAGAAATTCAGATTTCTCTAAAGAAAGTTTTCAAAACAGGCCAGAATTCAGCTGTGAATGGAATAGCACCTTAAAAATTAGGAAGTGCCAACAGGTGTCAGCTCTAACAACTTTCTCTCCTTCAGGACTAGAACTTCATTCAAACTAAACTTCTTATATCTAGAAGGCTTCATATGCCTATAATTTCCTCTATCTATATATATTTAATTTCTGATTTCAGATACAGTAAAGTTCAACAGCAAGAGTCAATCTTTGATTTGGAAGCAAGATTTATGTCAGAAAAATGACACTGTATATATATTTTCATCAAAACCAAAAGCAGACAATAATTTGTCGAGGCTTAGAGGCATGAAATGTTCTCCAAGGTTAATTGTTTAGCCTATTAAAACTAATTTGCTTCCTTTTTTATAAAGCAGCAGTCCCATTATAAAATGAAGTCCCATTAATGTGCTAAACAGTCTCACATAGTCTGTAGTAAAGAGTATCTACTGAGTAGAACAAAACCCAGCAGTATGATATTTGAAGGTCTCTTGAAGCAGTTTATTCCTAACTTGTCATCTAATTTGGTTTTTATATCTGAGCTTAAGGTCCCGTATTGGGTTTTTTCACGCTTCTAACATACTTGCTTTTATTTTATTTTGAAAGTTCAGAGAAAGTTTCTAAATTTGGCCATTGTACAGAACTGGCTTTAGCTAAAAATTAAGAAAGGCAGCTGCCTATGGCTGTTAGTTACCTGGGCCAGGCATGGTCCTGGTGTCTGCTTGATCTGTGCTGAAAGAGAAGACAAAGAGCAACCTGTGCTGCCTTAGCAGTTGATGACTGCTGCTGGTTTTGTACTTTGCATGTCAAGGAATATTCTGGTGAATACCTGCTGACCCAAGACACCACAGCTCCTATTTCTGTCCCATTGATGGCAGCAGAAGATGCTAGTGTTTAATTCAGGGTCTGTCCCTGGGTTTCCTGACCTAGTCTCCTCCTTCCTGTTCATGGTGGGAAGATGTCAGCTCCGGCCCAAGCTCTCTGCATTCCCCATTATGGGCCTTCAGGCTGAGCATGCAGGGATTGGGTAGTTTTTATCCAGAGAATGAGAATGTAGTCAATGTGGGAAGGTGGAGTTTTCACAGGAAAACTGCAGAATGGATAAATAGGTCCTGTTTCCTTTTGTCTTTCCTTATTCTTTTCAATCCCATTGGAATACGGTTTGGTCTGGCTCTGCTGGTCCAAGAGTAAGTAGTAGTAGTTTTGTGGCCAAGAAGGCTAAGATAATGAATGGTTGAACTCTAATTATAAAGGTTGTGATGAATATTGCTTTCTGTGTTGGTTGTTTGTATTGCAGGTGGCTTTGGCTTGCTATGATTATGTGAGATAGTAGTCAGCAGGACAGTACTCATAGGGTGGATAAGATTTGGTCAAAGCCAGTTCTTTGGGGCTATTTTTTGAGGAGGGATGTTATGCTAGGAGTAGTCATTGTAGGCTGAGGGTGGTGATTAGGAGCTTATGTGAAGTGGCCTTAGTTCACAGGACTTTTGGGCAGGGGGATAGGAAGACCGTGGGGAGGAAAGCAATCATTGATTTTTAACGTTGTATGAGGTTTAGGTTATGTAAGCAGTCAGAACCATGGATTCATGTAGAGGCAGTTAGTGTTGCTAGGCCTGTGTATACTTTGCAGGCTGACAATACTAATACGAGTAGGGTTATTAGGGTGGATGGTGTTGCTTGGTGTCCAGTAAGCCACATTAATAGGGCACTAGTCCTCTTCTCGACCATGACTAATGCATGATCTACTGGACAATGAGACATTATCCAACTAACCCTTCTCACATCATGCTTCCTTGTGACAATAGCAATCACAACAAAACTAGGACTAGTACCATTCTACTCATGATTTCCAGAAATGTTTCAAGGCTCATCCCTAACCACTGGTTAATGAAAATTTCCCCAATCACCATTCTCTTCCTAACATCTCACTCACTGAACTCAACACTATCAACTGCTATAGCTGTCACCTCAGCAGCCCTAAGGGGACAAATAGAACTAAAATAAACACAAATTTGAAAAATCCTAGCCTTCTCATCATCTCGTCTTCAGCTTAGGCTGAATAGCCATTATCATCATCTACACATCAAAGCTCACCCTACCGACTTCCTTTCTATACTCCCTAATGACCACCACTCAACACAACCAAGGCTTTAAAACTATCAGGAATAATAACCGCACCTCTGTGACACACAGAGGTGGTTTGTGTGATCTAAGGACCCCCACCATAACAGTAAGGAATTCAGTCCCTGCATGACTAAAGTGGTTTTTGAACGAACCCTAAAGGTCGGTGGGGAGAACCAGCAGTTATGGCGTCATAGTGTAATAATCAAAAAGGTTTTTGAGATGTGTCTACATAAGAAATATAAGGAGAACTGTATAATGATGAAAGTTTTAAAGACAGTGATACTGCTTTTTAAGAAAATACTTTATGGTTGACTAGAAAGGTTGTTTATTGGCTCTTATTGATGGGACATTTAAAAGCATTAGTTAAACTCTGCCGAATTAGTAAGAATAAACAGAAAGAAAAAAGAGCTGCCTATATCAAAGACATTACTGCATGTGCTAAAGAATGAAATGTGCATGGATAGCTCTTATGTATCGTCCTATTCATCTGAGAACAACTTACTCCTTACACTTATATTTGTAATATATATGAAGAACCGTTTTCATTACATTTGATTTCAGCATGAGTGACATCTCAAGTAGCCAGAAACATCTGCAGTGTTCCTAAAAGTGATAGAGTTGTTTTATTTCCTTAAAATTATTCCAGCAAAAGACCAGGTTAGATATAGATAGTTGTTAAAGGCAGGTAGTAAAATTACAAAAGTTTGGGTTGGTTATTTATTTGTTTATTTTGTTGACTGGCTTTTTTAGGGGCATTTAGACTCAGCAGCTATTTCCAATTTATGTTTGGAATGAAAGAAGTGAATGCTCCTGTCCAAGCTGGTGATTATGAATTAAATGGAACACTTGGCATCTGTAACAAAGGAAAGATGAGAAGATGCTAAAGATAGGCATGTAAAATCACAGGATTAATTTAGGGTAAGAAAGATCTTGGAAGGTTATGTAGTCCAGCCTACTTCTTAAAGTGAAACTCATCTCAAAACTGGACCACATTCCTCAGGGTCTGAGTCAGTAGAGGTTTGGAAATCTCCAAAGCTATGATAACAGGTTTTTTCAACAAGTTTTAACAATCCCAAAATTGGAAATTGAGTTAGGAATGAGATTCAACATTCAGATAAGATGTATTGAGGTAAGAGGCAGCTGAAAGCGTGTGTGAAGGGCTCATTGCAGTTTGGAGGCTTCTTAATCAGAGATGCTCCTAATCATCCTTTTTGATCAGAGATCCTCTGATCTGTGTATGAGGCTGGTAGGGAAAGCAGCAGATCGAAGAATTTGTGAAGCCTTGATGGTTTTTGTAACTCATGCTCTTAAACCCATGAATTCCATAGAGGATTGTGGAAAGAACAGCGTTACATCTGTCACCTGATGATAAAAGGATGATGCTGACAGCTTTTTATTAGGTTTATAATGAAATTACATGTTTCAGGATAGTATGTGGGAATCTTTTTTAACTTTTCCATGCACAGCTAGTAAAACATAGTGTAGTAAAGATAGCAATGGTTACAAACATGTAAGAAAACACTTTGGAAGCTGGACACCATATGAGGAGAATGTAAGTTCTGCAGTCCTGAGGGAAATCCCTCTTTCTATTGATGCTGGTTTTATTGATGCCCTAAATTAACTCACCAAACTGCTAGACAGGAAGATTTGTTTAGAAACGAGATGTATCTTTCAACTGCAGAGGAGCACAAGGGCTAGAAAAGACCTTCCTTTGCACTGTTTGGGCAGGGAGCAGATAAGTGGTGGTGTGTGTTTTTCGGTAATGTGCTTCTCTACGACATGAGGCACTGAGTGCTGTGGTGGGGACCACACATCACTGGACCAGGCCCCATGTGGAGCAGTACCTACAAGCCTCAACTCAGTCAAATCTGTGTTAAAACTCCATTTTTGCAGACAGGTTTATGTTACTGGATATTGTCTTCTCTTCCTTCTAAATTGCTTCTGGTCCCAGAGCTTTCTTAAATGTGGGACTGGATTAACAAGAAAAGTTTGCTCTAAATTTGTTCAGAAAGTTAGGATGCTAAGGCATAGAAAAGTAAGTGATACCTAAACATTACATCATATACACCTCTTGTTTATTTGAAGGCGTTTTATGGTTTCTTCTCACATTTGTGTCAGCGTGTTGCCTTCTTCAGAGGGGTGTCATCCATTCTCACAAAGGGCCTGCTGGAGGCTGAAGTTACAGTGACTACCTGGAGGGAGGGAAAATAATTTGCTTAAGACTGGAAATACCTACCTGAAATTTATTGTATTATATTTTGTTGTCATATATTTCAAGGGCTGAAGAAGCTTGGATCAAGTCACATCGTTACAAGACATTTGTTAATACATTGGTATATTTGAAGCTCAAATGGGCTTAGTAAGGAACTATTTGTATTTGAAATATGCACTACAGAAGGTGTGTTTGTAACATGGTAGCCAAAGAGTTGACCTGTGAAGCATCTTCAGGTAATGTCAAATATTCTACCTTAAATTCTAATGACAACTACTCTCTTATTTTTTTCTTTTTTTTGCTGACACAGAGAATAAATGTTTTCCACACAAGCAAGAACATTGATGGTGAGAGTAGTTGTTTCTTCAACTCTCAAAATTTGGACTTTTTTTGAGATTTCTTATCTTTATTTCTGATTTTTAGCTCATGTGATCTTCACTTTAGTCTAACAATTTGAAAGCAAATGTTTCCTGTTCAAAGGAAAAGAAATTTCTGTGTCACGTACCTCTGTTGAACCAACAGGTTCAGTGCACAGCTGAGGCACTGAGGTTTAACCCCAGACAGCAAGCAAGCCCCAGGGAACCTCTCCTGCACTCCCTCACCAGCAGGATCGGGGAGAGAATTGGAAGGACAAAGATGGAAAACTCACAGGTTGAGATATAGACAGTTTAATAGAGAAAACAAAATCCATGCACACAAGCAAAGCAAAACAAGGAGTTATTTCACTGCTTCCCATGGCAGGCAGGTGTTCAGCCATCTCCAGGAGAGCAGGGCCCCATCATGCGTAACGCTTGCTTGGGAAGACAAACGCCATCACTCCAAATATTCCCTCCTTTCTCTTTCTTCCCCACAGCTTTATGTCACATGGTCTGTAATGTCCCTTTGGTCAGCTGGGGTCACCTGTCCCAGCTGTGTCTCCTCCCAGCCTCCCATGCAGCCCGACTTCCTCACCAGTGTGGAAGTACAAACAGCAGAAAAGGCCTTGGCTCTGTGTAAGCCCTGCTCAGCAATAACAAATACAACTCTGTGTTATCAACCCTGTGTTCAGCACAAATCCAAAACATAGCCCCTTCCCAGCTACTGTGAAGAAAATTAACTCTACCCCAGTTGACATCAGCACAGGCAGATAAAAAGGGGTTCAGTCTTGCACAGGCTTAATTAATGAGGACAAGACAGTTATAATTACATAATAGAATCCAGGGTGTTATCAGTATTGATCACAAGGAAAGATCAAAAGCCCAGAGAAAAACATGCTGACAGAAAATGACATGTACTTTTTATCTTTCCTTATCATGCAATAGTGTTGGCATTTGGCCCTGTCTTTCCTCAAGGTGAGTACAACCTGAATTTGTTAGATTTGTTGAATAAAAAATGTGAACTGGAGAGGCATTTAAGAACTGATATGAAGGCTGGATATGATAAACATGAACTTAGATGAAGCAGTCTAACTTTGTTTTTAAAAGTTATTATTATCAAAAATACAAGCTCTTATATGAACCTAGAGGAATGTGTTGGCATTGAGAGACATGATCCCACTGACTCAATTGCATAGTCTTATTAGTTGTTTTTTGTCAGGTTCTAAATTTTTGTTTCTTACTGCATAAAAAGAACATTTTTCGATATTGCAAAATCTGCTCCTCAAAATTTAGCTGGATCAAAGTTATCTTCACAGATTTTATAATTTTTTTTCTTTTTTTCCCCTGGTCTTGAACTAAGAAGTAGTATTTAACCTTAGTCTAACCTCCTGATCTGTTTTTCTTTCTTACCTCAGCTCTTTGGCAGGTGAACAGAATGGGTGGTGCATGTCTCATGAGCAGCTATTCAGTTATTTCTGTATTTTTTTTCAGGGTATATAGGTAATTATTGCATGATATTCAAATGCTGGTTTGAAGAATGTTAATACAGATCTTTAGAGTATTTGGGTGAGTCCTGAACACCAGTAAATCTCAAAATTCCTGAAAGTTGAGGGGATATTGTCATCCCCATTTTATAAAACTGAGGAACAGAGACAGTTGAGACTTCAGCAACTGAGACACCCAATATATTTTTTAAAGTGCTTAACATTATGTAACACTTACTGTATATGAACAGCAACTAAAGAGTGCCTTCAGTTGTAGGCTGGATTACTTGGTTCTTTAATTCAAACCTTAAAGAAAGACAACTTTAGAAAATTTAAAGTCTAGAAGAAGGGATCAGCTAGCTAATAAATGTCTAGTGTACTTGGAAGTACCCTGTAAAACTCCCTGAAAAAGCAGGAAGAGAATTTCTAATCATCTAATCATTTAACTTCGTAATCTTCTCATTTTCTAACTAGACCCTCATTTTGTAATTTTACATCTAATTTTCATTATGGACAGGAATCTCTTTGCAGCATGACACTGGTTCTTTCACAGAAGTACTGAATCACGGAGAGATTTAGTGCAAAAGTAAAATATAGTCATGCAACTATTTTATGGTCTCTTTCCAACTTGTCAGAGTTTTTGGAGGACAGAAGGGTTCAACCAGACAAAGTGAAAATACAGATTATTTAACACTTCTGTAAATTAATCTGTAAGAGCATGTGTAACGGGTTTGAAAGTTTAAAAAACTTCTAAAGTGTAGCCTGGAGACAGCAGGGACAGCTGAGAAGAGCAGAAGGCAAAGTGGAGGTGATCTGAGAATGATGTGCTTCATATATGTCCCTGAAACTGGCATTGTGGCACAGGCTGGTCTGTGAGTACAAAGCAGGGTTACCTGCACGTATCAATCAGTTGCTGAACAATTTAGGCTTGTCTGATCGATAATGCATGTGTACCAAGTTGAAAAAATACAGCATGAACACATTTTTGTATTACAGTGTGATTGGATCTAATCTCTAATCTAGTCTCTAATCATCTAATGTAAATAGGGAATAGCTCCACTGATTTAGGAGCATTAAAATGTTTAAAAGTTTTCTGAGATGAGGATGAGGCTCAGTGTCTTTATCCTATATGGAGCGCTGGTTACCTCACAGTTAAAGTATTTGAGTCTGAAAAAGATTTTGTGAACATTCTTTTGATGCCTTTTCCTGGTCGAGTCTTTCCCTGTGTCTCTGTGTCTCTCTCCTCCCGTGTGTTTCCGTGTCCCCCCAACATTGGGTATAACATTATAGGCTTTTCTAATTAGCATATCTATCAAAGATTCCTCAATGAGAGGTTCAAGTGAGCCCCCCCTCCCCAAGGAACCTTCCCCTGGATGGTTCTATCTTGGTTTACAGGATGTGTTCTGGAGAGGACCTTGGGGTCTGGAGCACACTGATCCCTGGCTACGAAGCCTCTAAAATGTTTAGTCTCTTAGCTTAACAAACAAGTCTAAGAATGTAGGCAAAAAGCACTAGGAATACAGAAGCTGTAAAAAGGTATAACAGGGGTATAACAGGGGTATAAAAGAAAAGGCAAAAATCTTCATGGCATCACTTTAACTACTCCACCATAACATGACGAGCCTCTCTTTTGTAAGCTGTGTTTCTGCAAATGAAACTCACTTGTTACTGCTGCAGTTTGGGAATTTGTACTTCCTGTGTACACCAGCATCTGGGACAAGAGAATGAGGCATTGGGGAACCATCTTGGCACTTATCTGTTTAGAAATTCATCACATTCTGTGACAAATGCACACTTTTGTCTGATTAACTATTTACACTTTGGAATACTGAATTATTTAGAAAAGTAAACCTTTTAGGGTGTAAATATTAAATATGTTTTTATGTAGTAGCCACTAATTCGGCAATGCAGAACACTGTGTACAGTTGTGTTTTGTTTTCTATCTATGCACCTGTATTGCTGAGTTGGTTGTTCCTTTCTGCATATGAGACATGGAACCTATCAGAGGTTCTGGACCTTGACATTGCTAATAAAAGGCTTTGTTTTATTTCAGGCATGAAGTGTATACTGAACACTAACGTGCAATGAAGTCCCTGTACTGCAACCACTACTCTCACGAAACTCCTGCTGAATTTAAAGGAATTTTGAATTCAAGTTTTTGATTTGATAGTTCCTATTTGATTGTTCTCCGACTTGTTTGAAGTCAAGAATTATAAGAGTTTGTCTTGATTTTTAAATCTACATTCATTAGAAGACAAACTGATTTTGGAAAATGTAGCTGGTTTTGAACAACCTGGCACTTAGGGGCATTGCACTTTAGTTCATAGCTTACTTTGTAATTTTAACAGGGTTATTTGTGAAACCAGTTGAAATAATAATTCTGACTCAGAGATTTTAAGGGTGTTTTGGTAGGATGGGTTGACTCAGGTGTCTAGCTGTAAAAAAGAAAAGCAGAAACTTAATGAAAAATTTAAGACAAGGCAGTGAATAAAGCAATTTATTTTTTTGTGTACTGAACGAGACATAACAAAATGAGAAAGCTCATACCAAAAGCTGTAACATGGAAGTGTTAAATGAAGAATGAGTGTTAAATTATATCGCACATTAAATGTTTCATTTGCCTCATAAGTACAATAATTGCAAGCCCTTTAACTTTTATGGCCCACAGCTGGAGCTTGGCATAGTATTCTTGAGACGGAAAGCCTGAATAAGGCTGGAATACTTTTAAATAACAGCTTCAAAAGAAAGGAAAAACTAAGGACACCTTGTTTGCAGGTCTCTCTTACAGCTTTTGTTGATCCCGTAATCAAATGACAGAAAACCTTCAGGGCATTACACACACTACAAAAGTGAGGTACCATGGTTGATGATGTAACACAGGAACCTAACTGGTTTTCTTTGAACATACTTTGACACTAATCATGAGATAAAGTCCTTAACATCAGGCAGGGAAGAAAAGGTGTGATAATATACTAGTTAAGTTTAGCTTTTGCAGCAGATTTTAAAGTTACTTACACTGTAAAATTTTTAAGATGTGGCTTGAAATAAGTTAGTTGCCCATCTTGCAAGAACTGTATTAATTAATTTACAGCTATGTCAGTTGACAGTCTTTTCCCTCCATTGGGCTGATTGAGTATTAAATTCCCTTACTCTGCAGATTTTGTAACACTGGTTGCTAGGGAGCTGTTGTAGCACAGAAGTATAAGGCAACTACTTGTCCTTCACCTTCCCCATTGTGTGCCTTGCATAAGAATATGTCAACAGCAAGTGGAATCAGCCTGCTTAAAATCAGCAGGATTTTAATTTGGAGGATGCTCCTATGACACCAAAGCTGAAGTCTGCATCTGATGTAACTGTCTTCCCACAAGGGTTTTATCAGCTAGAACACACACTGTGTGTTTTTATTTGTGGACATTTTTAATCAATCTGTGTTTGTGTCAAAGATGCAATCTGGCCAGACAGGTCTGTGTCAAGCACATTCTACAGATCTCTTCACTTTCTTAAATAGAGGAGGCCTCTATCTAAGTGATTTCCTAGGGAAAATGATGCGTACAGTGACTGGCACATTTTAGGAAGGAATAAAATGTTGGATACCTTCAAGAACCTAGAAAGGGGTCTGAGCACTTTGGGTGTGCCCAGTGAGTGGAAATTCTGGGTTTGCTTCCTCCAAGAGGAAGCTACTCTGTATACACCCAGACTGCTCTGTGGCCTGGCTTGGCACTTGGAGACAGGGCATTTGCTTTGAAACTGCTTCCCTGCCCAACCCAAAGCACATGTGCAGATTCAGCAGTAATGCTTCAGGCTCTGCAGAGCTGGGCTGGAAGTGGGTGCTGGGAAAGGCAGGCAGCATGGTTTACCTTCAAATTCCCATTGCAAATAACTTGCATCATCTTTCAATTGTTGTTAGGGAAATTAATTATCAATAGTTTAAATTCAGATCTAATTGCAGGTTGTTCAAATAGCATTTCTTGTTCCTTTTTCATGGTATAATAATGTTTATGATCGGCATGATAAAATTCCAAGTAATTTTTCTCTCTGCAGAGTGTAGCAGAATGTTTAGGAAAGGAGTTGGAATTCTCTTAGATATTACTGAGAAGAAATGAAGACAATTTTACAGGCTTATAAGGTCAAGGTTGCAACACCTTTTGAGACCAACAGGAAACAAAATAGTATTTTTGCCATCATTACATAGTATAATACTGGCCCATATACTAGCCAGAGCCTGGTGAGAAGATCATTGCATATTGAGGAGGGAGTGGTCCCTATAAGAATTATCCATAGGTGCACTGTGCCGCATACACAGCTGGGCCTTCAGGGCTGTGCTGCTTTGCACAAATTCCCTGGCTTCAGGATGAATGGAGCCAGCTCACTGAAATGGAAAAGCCTGCAGACAGTTGTCACTGGGTACTAGTGATTGCATCACTTGTGTGCCCCAGTTTGTATCTAACAGTGCAGCAAGAAGTTCACGTGTGAGCATCCTTCCTGCTTGTCAATAGGAGGGGTGAATATAGGATGGTGAATATAATTCTATAGAAGAAAATCCTATAATAGTTTGAATGATCCAAATTATGGGAATCTCTTTTAGACGTAGGGTCTGCACAGTGTGCTGTGTGTGGGTTGGAGGTCCTGCACTATTTGGGGTTCTCAATATAGAATCAGGGAATCAAAGAGTGGTTTGAGTTGGAAGGGACTTTTAAGATCATCTAGTTCCAACCCTCCTGCCATGGACAAGGACACTTTTCACTAAATCAGGTTGTTCAGGGCCCCATTCAACCTGGTCTTGAATACTTCCAAGAGTAAGGCAGCCACAATTCCTCTGACAACCTGCTCCAGTGCCTCACTGTCATCACAGTTAAGAATTCCTTCCTAAGATCTAACCTTAACCCACCCTCTTTCAGTTTAGAGCCATTCCTCTTGTCCTTTCTCTGCATGTCCTAGCAAAAATTGCCTCTTTAGCTCTACTATAGCCTCCTTCAAGTACTGGAAGTTGCTATAAAATCTTCCTGGAGCCTTCTCTTCTCCAGATTGAATAACCCCAATCCCTCAGGCTGCTTTCATAGGAAGGATATTCCAGCCCTCTGATCATCTTCATGGCCCACCTCTGGACTCATTCCAAGAAGTCCACGTCCTTATGTTGGAGGCCACAGAGGTGGATGCAGCACTCCAAGTGGGGCCTCACATGGGCCAAGTGGAAGAGCAGAATCCCTCTCTCGCCCTGCTGGCCACATTGCTTTTGATACAGCAGAGGATATGGTTGGATTTCTGGGCTACTTGTGCACATTGCTGGCTCATGTTGAGTTTCTTGTCCACCAACACTGCAAAGTTCTTCTACCCTGGACTGCTCTTGATCCATTCCCCGCCCAGCCTGTATTTGCATTTGGGATTGTCCCAGTCCTGGTGCAGGACCTTGCACTTGACCTTGTTGAACTTCATGAGGTTTGCACAGATCTACCTTTCAAGTTTGTAAAGGTCCCTCTGGATTCCACCCCGTCCCTGCAGTGTGTTGACAGCACCACACAGCTTGGCGCTGTTGGAAACATTGCTGAGGGTATGGCTGATTCTGTTGTCCACGTGGCTGACAAAGATGTTAAATAACACTGATCCCAATGCCAACCCCTGAGGAATAAATGTATGGAATTTGTGAACAATATTTATAAGTGCAGATCAGAATTGCTAGCTAAAATGGCAGACGACTTCACTCTTCCCAAGAATTGGCGAATCTGTAGTTAAGAACTACCTACCATTAGATACCATTCTCTGAACATCTAATTACCTTTAATAACTATTTAAAAGACCCATAAAAGCATATATTGGCAGGGAATTCCAACTTGGAATTTCTGTTCCAAGAAGAACTATTGCCAGTAGCATATAAAATCAACTATGACTTTGCCTTGCTGACCTTCCATTGCCTTGTTGTATTGAGGTATATCCTAGCTGTGTTTATTCATTGCTACAGATAAGCTGGTAATTTTTTATTTCTTTCAACTTGGAAATTGTATTGTAGCAATGAGGAAAAAGGGAAAAACAAACTCCCATGTGACTGGCTGCAAAAACAGTGACAATCAATCTATGGATAATTTACGGTGGTATTTTTGCGATTGCTTGTCATGGTGCATGTGAGTATATACAGATTGGTAATATCAAATTACAGTGGAGGAAAGGATCAGGCTTTTACAGTAGACAGTACACAATGACAAACTGATATCATGCAGTTGGGGAAAAGAAGAGATTATGTGGGTAGTACTAACAAATGTAGTATTTAAAATCTGAATGAGAATTCTTGGGCTTCGTGATTGAGAAACTTCAGCTGTAGTTGTGTGGCTTTTTGACACCACTCACAAAAAGGAGATAGAGATTAGAGAATGATCAGAAGAACAGCTAAGAACCAAAAGTGATAATTTTATGAAAGACAGTGAGGGATAAGCAGTTTAAACTAGAGAAGGTAAAAATAACATGGAAGAGAATGTTTCAAGTACAAGCAGTTCGCTACTAAAGATAACAGCAATCAACTATTCTGACTACCAGTTAAGAACCAGGCAGAAAGAAGCTAGTTGGTTTGCTCTGAAGGAGTTTAAGGCTGAGTATCCATTCTAGATGTGGTTACGTTACAACATTATAGAATTAACATCACAAGAGGCTTTTAAGAGGGGATTAGCTAAAATCTGTCTGCTTCATAAGATCATGCTTAAAATATAGAGGGTTTTCATGCAATCTGAGTCTTGTTCACTTTATGTGATTTCTCTGATTTTGGAATAAGGAACGGTTTGAATCCCAAGCCAACACACAAGCTATATGGGAACTTCCACTTCACAGGTGTTTGAGTTAACATCAGACCTGGCACATCAGCTGGGAGTATGGCAAATTAGTTAATCTAGTATGGCTATAAAGAACACCATGATCCTTTCAACTTATCTCAGCACTCTGAGTCTGGAAAAGATTCAGTGAGTTGTACTTGGCTAAATTTTCTGGCAAAATTCTTGTTTGTGAAACTTCCGCCTCTTTGTGCCAGCTGGCAACAGAAATAGCAACACAAAAATGAATTTGTGTGCCTTTCTTCCACCAGTTTTGTGCAATTTAAGGATCCATCTTTTGGAGGAGCTCATACAAGCTGTTAGGTTTCTTTTATTTTCATGCACTCTCTGCAAATCTGAATACTTTAGGCTGAAGATGCATTTAATTCTTTTTCACACATATGGTAATAAAACACTGGGTGCTCAAGGTGTCCTGGTATGAGGATCCTGATTATGAAACCAAGGATTTCATGCAGAAACTTCATACTTCCTAACTGGCACTGCAGGAACTTAACACAGAGTCAAGATTTACTTGTGCAATGTTCATGCTGTATTTGGAACACTGCCCACAGCAATTTAAAAATTAATTAATTATGCACAACATGTAGTTTTGCCCCTGTATGAATGGCAAGTCTAAGAAATGTTACATTTGTCTACTTTTAGTTTTGCTTTTCCACTTTGCATAATGAAAGGATATGAACACTAAATAGACCTGGTGTTCATGAGATATTTATGTTCATAAATACTTCCTTGTCTCTGCTACTGGTGGCACCCTGCTAAGATACACATGCTTTAGTATTATTATTTTTTAATTGATGTCAGAAGCACTAGTACTGTTGTGATTGGAATGGCTATGCAGTTTCTTCTTCTCTCTGTTTTGTCAGAAGCAGTTTCTGAAAGAAAATGTCAGAATGTCAGCAATTTCTGACAGAAAGAATTCAGAAGCAGTGTTAAGAATACATAGTTTATTGGTATTTATGACTTTGGAAGATGGAGAATGCAAAAGGACAATTTTGCTAGCTAAAAAATGTCTGTCCTTGTTCCAGAGCAAACTCTAGATTTCTCATTCCCAACAAAATATATTACTGCTTTAAAAAAAAAATATATATATGGGAATAAATAAAATTTTGGCTTCATTATTAGGCGTTTTTCCCCTTCCATACTTGAGATGCTTTATTAAGCTGCTTTGCAAATATTAGAGCATTTAGAAGAAAGAAGAACTGACTAGGTAAGTGTGCTGTTGGCTAGACATTTATCAGCCATTCATGCCTGCATGACTGGATATTTTCACTTTCCTTGTGAGTGGATGTCTGTTAGCCATGTGCAGCTGAGGCTCTGAGGGGTAATTGAAACTTTTGGGTAATCAGTTTTTGTAAAGAACGATAGACGCTTTCCTAGCAGTCATGGATTTGTGGAATGTCTCCAGATAATATCAAAATGGCCAGGTAGGATTTCAATAATTAGAAGTTGCTTATTACAAGAAAGCACAGGCCAGGAAATGAAGATACCTGTCACTTAGAACCATGAGAAAATTGTAAGTGAAATATATTATCCACCAGAGAAAAAAAGTTCTTTGTCTGAAGGTCAACATTTATTAAGCTTTAGGAATCAAAGTAATGATGATAACTGTATTCCTACCTTAAGTATCAAGTATTATTTCCAGGGATGAAGAAAAGTTCACTCATGGGTAGCTAATTAGCCACTGTGCAGTTTCGGTACAGTACAAAACCAGCTCATTCCAATTTGCCTCCTGTAGAGGTCTAAGAGGTTGATGTGATTACCTTGAAGAATGTATGTTACACTATAAACATGCAAGTTTTTCTTCATCCAGCTCCCTGTCACCATAGTAAGTTACTCTCATGCAAATTTTTTTCAGTGTAAATGATAAAGGAAATTCTCCTTTTTGAAGTGAAGCATAGAGGGGTGGTTGGGCTTTTTTATGCATTCCAAATGCATACTCTTCCTCATGCCTTTTCCGTAGATGTAAGAGCACAATGTGGAAACTGGAATAGTATGACAAGACTGAATACCATCTTGTTTTCCCTCAGTGCATTTCTTTAAAGTACTCATTTAACATCTGCATTTTAAACCCTCTGTTGATGTAAGTGCTTATTCCTGAATTAACTCTTGTATTTCAGAAAACTTGTCTCCATTTATTTATGAAGAGGAAAATTGGCAATTACCAATAACACAGAAGCACAGAACTGTGGCATAAGTTACATGGGTTTGATTCTTAGCTGTGCTGCAGACTTGTTTTTTGACCTGGCAAATGATTGTCCTCTAGCTCCTACCAATTCCTGTGGAAGGTAAACAGCTGATTACTGCATCACTCCATGTGGACCTAGGGGATGGACCACAGGGAGGAACAGGAAGGGAGGAAGGGAGCGTGCCTTAGGTCACCACAGACAAAATGGAGATAATACAATTGCTGTATTATATTCTTACTCTATTATATCCCATTTATAACTTGGAGCAATTTACTTGGAGCAAAGTAAAATCTCTGGAGCAGCATTGTACTTTTATTGTCTTGTACTTACTCTTCAACACAAGATTGCAAGGCAGCAATACCACTTTAGTGCTGTCCAGAGCTCCTGATGAGTTCTGTAATGTGAACAATAGCAATCAGAGCAGGAAGGAAATAACACACTGCAAACCGGGGGTAAAATGACATGCTAAAACTTACAAGAATTACCAGAAAATGCCACCCAGCAAAAAAAAAAATCAAACCCAAACAACAAAACCACTGCTTCTTTTTCTGCAGTCAAGGGTTTCTAGAGTTTTCTATAGCATTTTTTATAGTTTCATCGATTAGGTGCAAGAGAAATTAGAGCACTCCCTCTTGACAAAATGGGAAATGAGAACTAACATGGCAGCTCTCTTGGGTCTCTCTGTTTCAATTTTCTTTCTACATGTTGTGATCACCTATGAATAAGTTGGACACTCATTTTGAAGTCCAGTGGAATAGTTAATTTTTGTGTAGTTTATCAGCAGCAAATGATTCCTATGAATAATTGTTTATAATTCTCTGATTTAATAGAGATATTTTTTATTCAGGCTTTCTGCCTGATTCTGAAGTTCACAACAATTTTTCTGAAACAGAAATATTTGTGCAAGGGTAATTTCAGTCCTGAAAGGAAAAAGAGCTGCTGTGATGTAGGTAGCAGAACTAGGTCACTATTTCTGAGAGAAATCACTGGAGCACTTTATTTAACTTCTATTCAAAAGACTTTGATGGGTTATCCCATCACTGCTGAAGGACAGCAATACCCACTGTCAGAGATAGAGGTTTCCATCAAAGTTCTAAAAGGAAGGAATGTTTCCCCTCCTCCTCACAGTTGTTTGCAACACAGGGTATACAAAAAAGGCATTCTTATTTGTTCAGCTTATTCAAACAAATGGATTTAACTCCTGCTTAAGAAATAGTCCAGGAATCAACTGCAATTATTTCTGTTTCATAGTAAGACATAACGAGATAAGAGTAGAATCCCCTTGGGAAGAAACATTCACAAGGAATGGGTTCTAAATAGGAATTTCGGGGGACAGAGTAGGAGAGGAAGGTATGTTCTGGGAGAAATATTCAGGCAGTAGACAAATGGTGCTTGTCTTGACACTGTCTTGACAGTGAGATTTTGAAAATATTAGTCTATTAGGTAAATGTATCTTGGGGCTTGTGGGCAGATAACAGCTGGTCTCTGTGCAGGACAGCTCCATAAACCCACTTGTGATTTACATTTTTCCAGTCACTTCTGTTTCCTCTTTCAGGAAAGAGCACACACTGTGATACCAGAACATATGTGTGTTGTGGATGTGGCTGAAATCTATCTGAGTGCTGCTAGCTTTAGGTTAAATAGTCAGTGTTAATTAGGACAGCTGTAGTCTTGAATGCTGTGCCTAGATATGACATTGCTGTTAGCTCTAGTTGGCAAATACATCTGCTCTGAGAACTTAGTGCTGCAGCATTCCTTAAGAACTGGAGATGAAAAATGTTTTCAAGAAGCACTGGATTTTTCCAGCTTTTACATTGCTTGGAAAATTTACCCAATGAGAGGTATTTAAACACCACATTGTTTTTAAAACTCTATGTGTTTTTATTTTTCTGTTATTTCTTCTTTGAACCTTACATTTGCAGTCAGAGGTATTGAGGATGAGCGCAGGGGAGTTGTTTAGCAAAAGATAAATAGCAATTTTTAGATGTCTTCAGTTTTTTTCATTTTTATTGAAGACTGTCAGAGTCTATGCATGAAGTTAAGATATCATATTCAGATTTCTTGAAGTAGCTTTAGTCCTCCTGGGCTGGGTGCTGCTTACCAGTAGATTTAGGGAGTCATAATGAAAAATGCAGCAATTGCAGCAATTTCAGTAATGGTTAGACATTGCACTGGTCTAACATTTTCTGAGCTGTTCTTGGTGGCTGCAATTGAAGCCATTGTTAAGGTAATGTAGGCAAAACGATTTTGTTTCCTGGACATGTATAGTCCCTATTTTCTGCAAGCCATGAAACTATGCTTCCAGCTGTCAAGGAATCTCTCTGTCCCAGGTTGTTTTTAGTGAGCAAGTGGTCAAATTCCATTCCAGTATACATTTCATGTCAACAAAGACAGATGCAGGTAACCTTATAAGAGTGACTTTCCTTTTCTTTTTGTGTCTTTGTCTAAATGTGATTCTCCCTTCAGGCTACAGCACTCGACTCAGACATAGAGACGTCTGAACAGGTATAAGCATACATATATGTGGACGACTGTGGGTTTTTAAGGCAGAAAGCTGAATAAGCTAGATCTTTATTATACTAAATAACTGGAAAATCTATTATTTGAAGCAAACCTGTAATGTGGGTATCATCTTTCTTCAAAAGACATAAAAAGGGAATACGTGTATGTTACATGCTTTAATTATGGTTAACAGCTGGTCACTCTTTTTGTTTTTCTGGGTGGGACTGAAACTGAACTCTCCTATATATTCCTGAATTTTTGACTTTTAATAGTGTTACAGTGTTTAACAGTGTTTGACTTTTAACAGTAAAGCCCTAAGAGGAAAATACTGTGTTTCAAGTAGTTACTGAGCTGTGTTTTCCACAGCTAATTTTCTAATGATCACTAAATGGTGGTTATTAAACAGCTCAACTTGTAAATATTCACAAGAAAATTTTTAATGTAATTAAGTGTTTTGAATACAGATGGATTACTGTTCTGATTATCTAGCTGTTTGTTCATATATTGTATTTTTATATAATAACAGCACCCTGACATATACTTATGGTTAGATATATGTGAGTTCTGAACAACAGCAGCTTTATGCTTATAGGAGCCCTGACTGGCAGTGGTCTCAGGGATTATAAAACCCATCCTGTGCATGCTGAGAAAATCAGCAGAGCTTTGAACCAAACGAGCTCTCTTGTACATAGGGCAGCATCTCACTCTGTCTTGTGCCAGGCTAGTGCTCTGCTGCATTGACCTTCTCTGCACTTGAGAAGACAACTCAGAATCTTACACATTTTGTTGCGTGCAAGAATTGCATTCCCTTCCAGCTTGTGTATCACACATTGTGAGACCTCTATAGCTCTTTAAAATAGTATAGATACAGGTCTTCTATAAACAAGAACTGTTTCCAAGCCAAAATGAATAAACAGAACTGCAAAGTGATTGTAATGCAGCTCCACTGATTTTACACATCATGATCCTGACTAAGATATCTTTGGCTCTGTCCATAAGTGGCAATCATTTTGCCTTTTCGAGTGTCTGGATAAGGCAAACTGCCCAGCATGGTCAGCTTCACAGAGTAAAATTTTAGGTCTGCCAATGCTGTTTGATTACCATATGTAACCAAAATATGCAGTGTGGCTATGTTCTCAGCTGTCTACAACCATTCAATGGAACCATGACTGGGATGGTTTTTAATTTAATCCATGCTTAAAAATTTGTTCCTTTTCTGTGTTGTGTATTTTGGTATCAAGGTGTCTTTAGTACATCTCAGACTGGATATTGCAGCATCTATGGGGCTGGAAATACCAATCAATCATAGAATCATAGATTATAATGAATTGGAAAGAGCCCACAACAACCATCAAAATTCAACTGATGTTTCTGAACAAGTCCAAGAGTCACACCATGTGCCCAATGGCACTGTCCAAAAGCTTCTTGAACTCTGTCAGGTTTGGTGCTGTGACCATTTCCCTGGGGAGCCTGTTCCAGTGCCCAATCAACCTCTGGCTGAAGAACTTTTCTTCTGATATCCAACTTAGACCTCCCCTGACACAGCTTCAGGCTGTTCCCTTGGGTTCTGTCATTGGTCACCATTGAGAAGAGATCAGTGCCTGCCCCTCCTCTTCCCCTCACAAGGAAGTTGTAACTGCAGTGAGGTCTCCCCTCAGTCTCCTCTTCTCCAGGCTGAACAGACCAAGTGACCTCAGCCACTCCTCACACGGCTTCCCCTCAAGGCCCTTCACCATCCTCGTGCCCTCCTTTGGACACTCTCTAACAGCTCAGTGGCTTTTCTGTGTCGTGGCACCCAGACCTGCCCCCAGCACTCGAGGTGAGGCCGCCCCAGTGCAGAGCAGAGCGGGACAATCCCCTCCCTTGCCCGGCTGGTGATGCTGTGCCTGATGCACCCCAGGACACGGGTGGCTCTCCTGGCTGCCAGGGCACTGCTCACTCATATTCACCTTGTCATTGACCAGGAATCCCTTTCTGTGGGTCTGCTTTCCAGCCTCTCCTTCCCCAGTCTGTCTGTACATGCAGGGCTGCCCTGTCCCAGATGCAGAATCTGGCACTTGCCCTTGTTAAAATTCATAGGGCTGGTGATTGCCTATTACTGAGCCTCCTCCGGCCCTGTGGCTCACATGCATGAACGCACAGACACAGGGATGGCTCAGCAATATTAAGCCAATGTCAATGAGTTGAGAAGGGTCCTTGTGTAGAGCTCCACAGAAAGCAGTTTACTGCTACAAATTGTGAAGGTTTCCAGAGGCAAATGACACCAAGCACGTGATAACTCAGGCTTAAGTACAGGGGTGTGGGTAACACCAGGAGCTAACCGGGGAAGCAGAACGGGGGTACGTTACCACAACCGAATAAGGCATCCTGGGAGAGGCTCCTTTCCCTCACCATAACCGCTAAGTCTTTGGCACCAGAGACTATCTTACCAAGAGCCCTCTCTGTTTCTTGTACCACTGGTCAATTGGCCACCACAGTTGCCCATCCCTTTAATTTTTGTAGGTCTCTGTGCAGGGCCTTTCTATCATTGAGGGAGACAGAAACTCCTCCCGATTTACTATAGTCAGCAAATTTAGATAGGATACCTTTGCAAGGCTTATGTTCTTGAATCTATTCCAAAGAATTTGAATCAGTTAGGAAATATCCCTGAGTGCAGAGATGGGTTGTCTACCTGTGTACTTTTAGAGGAGTAGATTGTGACAGAGTTAGGTTCTTGGAAAATGATAGCAGTAGGTAGTTACAGTAATAAGGTCTCCCCTGAACCTCTTTCTTCAGGCTAAACAACCCCAGCTCCCTCAGCCACTCTTTACAGGATTTACTTTCTAAAATAACTGTAGGAGAAGTATCTTAAGAATTCGACTGTATACAATAAAATATTAAAAAAGGTAGGTATACAATTTTCAGTTAATGAAAAGGAATTGCATACTCAAAAGGCCTTTTTGATCCAATTTCCCCAACATTAACACTGGATGAATGATAATGACCTAACTGTAAAAACAGCTGTATAGTTGTATAGCTCAATATATAGTTGTATAGCTCAATATACAATGTTTATAAATTTGAGGCACCCAGCTATACCAATACATTATATAGATATTCATATATATAGTTATGTATTTTAATGGTAGCTACTACTGCCTTCTTTCTTGATTTTGATACCTTCTCTCCTGGATCAATACAAGAGACACAGTGATACAGTGGTAGTGAAAACTTTTGATTTTGAATAAACAAGAAGCCAAGATTTAAGACACTGAGTGAAATGGGGACAAGTTGAAAATAATAGAAGGCAGCTGTGGTCAGGAACAGCAAAATAGACTTACTGTGTCTGCTGGAAATTAAATCCTGTAAATAAGTAAAATTTTACTGTGCTCTGAGGCACATAAAATACACATGTGAAAAAATGTCTAGGTCCACTTCAGTATTACTGTGTGAGAATCACATATTTCAGGGTCAGATCAGACAGCTAGAAAGAGTAGCCTGAGATTTACAGGCCAAATCTGAAATGCAATTCTGTATTCCCAATTTGGTCCATTACTAAAGGAAAACACTGCTGAAATTTAGATGTGATGAGGACCTGGCTTTTGATACTGAGGAAATTCAAATTTATGTCTAATACAAACAGATCAAACCACCACAGTGAGCATTCATAGAAGAGTGTTGTCAAAAAACCTTTGAAACTAGTATGGAGCGGGCAGTTTCTTTGTGGTCCACTACTTGCTGAATATGTTCCATCTTAATCTATAATGATGGCCCAGTTTAAATATGACAAATAAGCAGAAATGGAAATTAATGAGAAACAAATTTGGAACAGATGGGAGGAAATGGCTTTTCATGCACAAAATGCTAAGCTTTTGTAATGACCACAGAGGTGGGGCTGTTGTGGAGGTAGTTTAAAAGGAAAGAATAATGGAATGTGTTAACTCTTCAATGTGCTAAAAATCTGAAATTATATTGTATGGCCTTTCCTTAGTATCTCAGCCTTGTTTTAGGTTGCTGTCTTTGCATCTCCCAAGCCTTCTTTTACAGTGCTGTCCCTTATGTTGGAGAGAGACAGCAGATTTCTCACTATCATAATGATGCCAGCGATCTGGCCTCCACTGCCAAAGAGTTTTGTTTCCTTTTCTGAGAGGAAAGGAAATTATGGGAAAGCTGCTAAAAGGACAGTCTTACTGTTGGCCTAGGAGTCTAGAAATATATTTGAGTTGCATTTGAAATTTACTGAGTGAGCCACAACAGAAGAGAGTGAAGTGTGACCCTTATAACCTGCTCCATCAGGTTATAAGCAGGTTATTTTACCATATTAAAATATTGAATCATAGATGAAAATGAAAAATTTTTTACTATTACTGTGTCAATGCATGCTAAATGGTGTTGCCTGTTACACTGCAGGAGTTTTCTGAAATACCTTTAACTTAATTTTTAGCACTTCAGGTAAACTGTATGAAAATATAGACTCACAGGAGATCATTGTGGCATCAGTTTCTTGTACATCCAAGCAAATGATGAAATCCATTAGGAACCAGACGGAAATCTGCAACACTGTAGATAAAGCAAATAACAACACTAACGTATGGATTCTTTGCATTTCTAAATTGTTCTTTCTATTAACATGTAGTATACAAATTTGTGGAGATGTAGAATCAATTGTGATAAATAATGTAATTATATATATGAAAGGTTTATAGTGAACACGAAACACAGCTGCTACTTGCAGATTTCCACTTCTAGAAAACTAGTGTTTTCCAGTATTACTTTAGAAAATGCTAATGAAAGAGGTGTTCCTGTGAACAAGACCTAATGTTCCACTGCGCGTGTAAATCACTGTTGAAGCAATGAAATAGAGAAAGAAAATTAAGAACTTCTTTTGTCACTGAAATATACACTCTAAGCAGGCAGCTTCAAGTTGATAATTAGATGTTCTGATCAGCATCTGGGGAAAGACAAAAAGACAGCTTGGCTTTTTGTTCTGGGGAATGTCCTGTTCAGGAACTGAAATGCAGCTGCTTGTTTGGGCTCTGTGTCATCAATCTCAGGTGAAAACGCAGTAACGTTTAAAAATATTCAGTTTCTTGAACACTTTCAATTCATTTCCTAAATGCTACTCCTGCTATGCAACCTTGCAACTACATACAAAGATAAAGCTTTCAAATTATTCAAAGTCTTAGGAGGATTATGTTGCACTCATGCTTATTTTTCAAATGCTTTCAGAATGTGATTTCTTGAGAGTTTTTATGGTTATGAAATATAACCTCATTTGCTGGCCAGATCCTGTCATACACTTGGGTTAAAATGAGAAGCACTTTTCAAGATTCATCATAAAACAGTTAATATAGGGAGCACAGCAGAGAAAACTTATTCCCTGTTGAATTTAAGGCAGTTTTATTTATGAAAGTACTGATGCTTATGAAGCATAGTGGGTTTCTTTTCTGTTTGAGCAGCAGAGATGATTGTGGTGTGTTGCTATGCCACCTACATTTGACAAGGCAGTGGGCTGTCTTGTTCAAAATAATCTGGTTTTCTCAATGCTCCCTGGCTTGGTAATGACTGTTATTGCAGACCCTGATTATTATGAAATGTTGTATAACAGCAGTTACAAAGTAGTTAAGGAAACCTTTGTGGTCTTAAAAAATAATTGTTTTCTTGGCTGCATTTCAGTTTATGATATGATAAGTGAGATTGCCTCATATTTCTATCAGTTTGGCAACACCATCTTTTTTGTACCAGTTGTGATAATTTTAAGTATATTGTGTCTCTCTGAGATTGCTGATTGCAAGATTAAACCAACCCTGCTGCTGGTCAGTTATTATGCTTGATGTTTGCAGAGGAGATGTGGAAGGCAGTGCATTGTGTGGTGGCTGTAATGGTCTGAGGGAATCAAACAGGCAGCAGAGAGACCTGTTCTGCCCAATCTTCCACTCATATCTTCCTGAAAGCTCCAGAGGGTCTTCTGGGAGATAATGGAGTTGAAGTTTTTTTGTAGCAATTATGACAGAATCCTTTAGTTTGGAAAAGACCTCTGAGGTCTTTGAGTCCCACTTTTATCTGATCACCATCTTGTTAACTAAACCATGGCACCAGTCATTTCTTGAACACCTCCAGGGATGTGACTCCACCTCTGCCTTGGATAGCCCCTTTCAATGCTTAACCACCCATTTTGTGAAGAGACTTCTATAGATGTCCCTTTATTTTATGGGAAATTAAGACCTTCTGAACATCCCTTGATGTCCCATTTTGTCTTATGGAAAATATACAGCTCAGTGAAAGTGTTTCATGTAACATAAGCTGCTGAATGATTGACTATCTGTCACTTAAGACTGTCATTCAAGTAGTATCAATATGAATTAAGTACAGGTAAGACAGAAGTATATTTATTTGTTTGTAGGGATCAATTGGTAGTAATAGACTAAAAATCAGCTCCCTCATTATGTGTTTTTTTTGTGTTTTTTGAGCCTGATTCCCCTCAATAGAAGCAATAGTATGTGAAGTATTGGAAAGAAAGAATCTATGACAACTACAAGAAGGGTGTGGAACATGATCTTTTCTTTAGGATGACAAAGCCCAGAAAATAATTTTGTGTGTATATATATATACAAATTTTAATGTAGTCAATGAGTAAGGTGGCCAGTCAATTACAGACAGTCAAGAATTTACCTGCTGGTTACTATATTTAAGTAAATATATCATTAAACATTTTCTTAAAAACTTAAAGTTCTAAGCAGACTGTTAACTTTAGCTATTAACAAAATTAAGGTATTTAAAAGAAGTAGCGACATCCTCTATAAAATTGGTAGTAATGAAGTATTGTTTGTTTGCTGAAGCTCACTGTGTGCATGTCAAATTGTCTGGCAGTTCAAAATCAGGATGGATGGTGTCTTGTATTCTCAAGCATTTCTGGATGTTAAAAAGTAAATTGTTGTAGACTGAGACCACACATTACAAACAAAATAGTGGTTGGTTGCCATATATACAAAAAATGAGAATGCATCCTAATTTAAGAGTTTTTTCCCTGTAACTATGTCAAAATTTATGAAAGCATAAAACATAATCAATTTTTGAAGGCTTAAAAAGTCAAGGACAAATTTATAAAGAATTTTGAATAGAAATAAGAATATATTTGCTATGGAGAATTTTTTCACTGAAGAAAGTTCATGTTTTCAGACCACTTTTAGTGGCATGCCACGTACTGTCATTGCATATTAAAGTCAAATTGTTAATATAAAATTGTCTGTTTACATAATCGTTCCTGCCCTAGGCTTAAGAATTCAGTTCTAAAAATGCTGTTGTGCAAAAACAGTTTGGCATGGGAAAAAATCTTTCCTTGTGAAAAAAAGTAATTGTACAAAGAAAAGCTTCGTAAAAATTATATAGGAAAGTATTTTTTGTCTAATTGGAATTCCATAAAGGCTACCTTTGGGTATATTTAACAGCTTAAGTGCTGAGATAATACTTTTTTTTATTTTAAGGAGACATGAGGAAATCTGAATGTACTGTCTCACCTGCCAGAAATTTCAAAAACTTTGGTTTTAGCAGCATCAGAATATTCTGCTCTTGAATGCTTTTAAAACTTTGACATTATATTCCTGATTGTATCACTGAGTAATTTTTTTCTCTTTATTTTGATTTATTGACGCCTGTGAACCTGTTGCCGTTTCAGAGTCTAGTGTGGTAACTTGTGTGAAAAGTCACGCAGATGCAGTAAGTAAGCCCTTCATTTTCTGCAGATGGAGCTGACTCCTTGTACTTTTAACAAGTACAGACAATGAACTGTATTTAAGTTCCCAGATTCACTGTCTCAGTGTTACTTTCAGAGAGTCTCACCCAGTAGTCAGAACCTGCCTCTGGATGAAGGGATTTTATGATAAACTGTGTTGCTCCTTTTCCTGACTAACAGCTGGAATTGCTGAAAACATCCTTCATTCCCACTGTTTATCAGGTGGCATTGTCACTTTTTATTTCAACGTACTGGGGTTAAATGATGGAAAATTGGAAAAGGAAAGATTTGTATTCACAGCTGGTATTTTCAGTTGGAAAGGAAGATTCTGCAATGTGCATTTCTGTACATTTTATGAAAGATAGCTTCATAGCCACATATTAAAGAAGGTTAATATCAAATTGGTGCAAAAATATGTTTCAAGGAAGCAGTGAAATATTTGGTCTGTGCATATTTTTCTATGATTTTCTAAAGCTGTTTTCACATGAATCAGTTGCCTTTATTTTCAATTTGATGTTATTTTTATTTCAGTGTTGCTGCATGTGCAGTGGAAATGCACTATGTAATGATTCTTTACAATGGTGTTTCTAAACACATATCTTACAACTTCTTCCCATTTATTTATTTATATATATATATATACACACACATATATTCTTTTTCAAAGCTGATAAGTTCCATTTTCCATCTCACAATGGGGGTCCTCAGATTTGAGGAGTGGCCAGCTTATAAAAGTGACCTGTGTCTTGTATCTAATGCCTGCATGGAGTTGGCACCTCAGCCCCGTTTTCTCAGCCCAAGACAGATGGGGAGGAGTGGGTAACTGCAGTGGCTGGTGAATTGGTGACCATGTTCTTGCTTTTTCTCTGTCTCCTTTCATGATGTGCACCAGGAGTGCAGCACATAAGTGATTTTACCCTCTCTGTGCCATTGCCACAGCCACCTAAGTTCAAAAAGGAGAGATCAGCTCCAAAGGACAGCAGTAGTTATACTGATTGTTTTTTAAGTTCTTGGTCAGCACACTTTTTCTTACAAGTTGTCTAGCAGTGGAAGGATGGAACAAGCTGCATGTAATGTTCCAGAAATTCTTTCATGGTACACGACAGTTTCTAAGGCAATCTGACTTGATGTAGATGATGAAAAAATAACTGCCAAATCATCTTAATCTCTTTTATTGCAGGTTAAAATTTTCCCTTGCCCTGTGGGACACAGAGAGGGAAGCTTAAGATATATTAAGGGCCAATAATCTCTAATTTATCTTTGGCGGCATTTTTGTTTGTTTGCTTGCTTGCTTGGTTCATTGGGGTGTTTTGGGCTGTTTGTTCTGGAAAAATGTGTATAAAAATTGTTATGAGGAAGACAGAAGTTCTAGAATGTGCTCTTTCTTCTGAGCTTCATCCATAGCATGCTTGTCTGTGACCATGGGGGACTCAAGTCAAGTACTCTAGCAATCCCTTCTGATCTTACATATGAGAAAAAAGTTTAGTTTTGCTAATATAATATTTAGTTGGAACCACCAGGAAATTTCATGGATACTTTTAGACCAGATTGAACAGGAAGAGGAACCCCGTTCCCTACCTTCTTTTTTTGTTGATTCTATTCTAATCACATCTATTGTGTGATTCAGTGGTACAAGTCCAGTACAGAGGAAAGTTTACATTTATTCCAGCACTTGCAAAAGGAGCCATTCCTTGGTCTTTTAGCTAACACAGATAAAAGGAGACTCAGCCATTTGGCATTCTGGTTCTGGGTGTCTTGCCTGCTCTCTGTACCTTATTAAAAATTGTTTACAGTAATGTTCCTGAGCTGTTTTCTTTGGAATTACCGGGGGGGAGATCATCAACCTTATTGTTTAAAGGACCTGATCTTTGCATGGAAAGAACTGGTTTTGGTTAGCTGTGCTAAACTCAATCTGCAAATACAATGTTTTCAGTATTTGGGAAATGCTGACATTTCATCTCCCTTTCAAGTTGTTATGGAAACTCTGAGTATCAGATAATTTTAGAGAATTAAAAGTAGTATTTTATTTGAATAAATAATGTCTAAATGGGTAGCTCTGACTTTATTTAGAACAAGACTATTTCAGAACAATACATATTTTAAACAGGTGTTTGAAATTGGAAGTTTCACTTCCAAAAAAATCCCAAACCAACTTTTACTTTTTTGGTTTGGCTCTCTGGAGCTGGAAAGAAAAATAAAAAATTTTGTTGAAATTGCCAACAATAATACTGTTTTAGGCAATGTGATTTTTTGGAGAAAAAATTCTTGAAGTGTTAAATTTCACCTAGCTTTTAATGTTGAAAATCCTTGGTGCTGACTGCCATGTTGCACTGAGCAGGTTTTTTACTGAGATACTGCCCTCCATGGCCCTCTTGGTGACATGGAGGAATCTGTCAGTAAATGGATGATGGGGGATTCCTTGGATAAAGGAGAGCTTCTTTAATTAGCAAAATAAATTAGAGTTAGGTGTTTCTCCAATGTGGAGAATAATCATGCAGTGGTAATTCACATGCTGCAGCAGGAGCATCTAGTCAGGAATGGAAAGATGGTAATATTACAGTATTAAGAAGTAAAATGGTTAGAATAAGACATAACAATCCATTTTATTTTGTTGAAAGTTAGGGTTCATACTGAATGCTTCTTGAATTCATGAAACCAAATTTATTTAAACCATTTCATATAGAACCTGAAGAAAGTTAGCTGTTCTAAGACAAGGCTTCATTTGAGTTGATTGATAAATTCTATGGAGGATATACCCCAGGCAGAGCGCAGCAGTAGCTCATCTTTCCTGCTTCCAACATCTTGGCAGTGTGTGGTGCTACGCTGCACAGGCATACAGGTTTATAACTTATCCAAATATCTCTGCACAGTGCTGCATTGCACAACGTAGACACATTCCTAAATATGAAAGAAAAGTGGCAGAGAGATTTAGGATAGTTTATTTAGATGAGATGTGGATTTTAATGCATTATACTTTTTGCATTCTTTTCACTTCAGTGCACTCTGAAATGACAAAAAAAAGTATTTTTCTTTCCTGATCTGAGATATTATCCAAAATAGCAGGTATATTTTGAAATTTTTTTCAGAGAATAATTGAAGGAAAGTGTGCTCTTAGTCAGTGATGACTTTGGGGATTGTAGTCTAATATCTACATCTCTGTTCTTGGGATAGAAAGAAAGAATTTCAGAATTAACCTTTGCATTAGAATGAGCAATAAGATGCTGTGCTGATCCCTGAACAGGCCAAGCATTCTCAGCTGTGGAGAGGTGGCCAGTGTTGTGAGTGAAATTTTTGTGTAGTTTATCTCACCCCAAAGTGGGCTCCCATATTGGTTGCATTGATGGGATTATGACCATCTCTGCCTTGACTGTAGAAGGAAAATAGAGAACTCAAGTGTGGACCTGTACTTGGTAAGTACCTTAAATTAAGTGGGATGAATTTCACTTCTTTTGGGCTCTTATCTTCCATTTCCCTTTTCTGTGTCCTCTATCCTTTTCTATTCCCTTTTCCTATGTATGTTTCTTTTTCATTTAACATTTCTTTGTCACATGTTACTTCATTGGAAGTTCTTGAAGTCCTTTCTTCAGCTTTTTTAATCATCAGAAAATGCTGTACTTCTTACATATTGGCATTATTTTCGTGAGTGTTTCTGTGCCAAATACCACTGTAATGAGAGTGAAATATCCCTGGCCTCTGGCCAATGTCTTACTCCAGTACAGACAAATAGTTTCTTCTTTTAAGATGCATCAGACCCTCCTGAGAGAGCAGAGTATGTTCCTCAACTATCGTTCTGCTATTTGTGCAAAAACATAGTTCTAAGAAAATTACTATTTCCTTAATTGTGAGTGGGTTTCACACCTCTGCAATTCAGGAGTGTTTTATAAGAGTGTGTAGAGAGAACCATGGGTGAGGACAAAGTCCCTTTCCTAATATAATATTAAATGTAAACATGCAGCAGGGATTGCAGAGTTGAAGCATGGAATGTTGACATTAGTGCTTTTCAGCTGCTTGTGCCAAAGCTTTCCTTCCACTGAGTTTCCATTTCCCTTGCCAGGTGTGAAAAGAAAGCTTCAGCTAGAAATCCGCTGTGGTTTCAGTCAGTCTTGCTAGCTCAGAACAAAGCTCATGTCCTTCTCCTAGCAACAGCTGTTCTGTGTTCCTGGGGCTGCTGCAACATCTTTGCACAGAGGAATGAGGGCAGGAGATCATTGGAGGCTCAGAAGGGGCAAAGCACACGCCCCTCTGCTTTAATCCCAGTGGTGCAAAGTGGGAATGCCTTGCATCAAACATTTCCTCAGGGGATGTTTTGGTGTTAACAAAGGTGTTGTTCCTTTGATGTCACAACCTGTGATCCACGTGTGTTACAAATATTTTGGGAGGTCTGTGGGGATGCCTGACATGGGTTCAATTTGCAGTGCACAGTTAGTCAGGGATGTGGTGAGAGTTCCTCAATGCCTGTCATTTGTAGAACTCACAATGCCATCAGTCCACTCTGTCTTCTCGTCTGCCTGACTCCTTTCATGTGTGTGTAGGGGGCTTTGCCTGGGAGAGATCTGCTGCCTGAAGTTATGTCTAATTTCCTTTTTTTCCTTCCCCTTCCTTTGCTGCTGGTTGCTTTGCTGGAGACAGACTTAAAATGTATTCTGTGTTGTGATATTAGAGAACTTCTGTTACAGTCATCACTGTTGTTTCAGTAAACACTTTCCATGGGAACAGACACTGTAGCAGAGCATTACTGACACACAGCCCGCATTCAGGTACTCGAATACAATGGGCAATGAGTATTTTACCCTGTTTTTACCATGATGAATATTTACCTGGAGTTGAACTGCTGAGGTGAAACCTAATCATGAGTTAAATTCTTCAGTTTGCTGATTGTAAGATGAAATGAACAACGTATTTTGTTATTGGGTATTGATAATTGGATGATACTGAGCAATGTGAAGAATTGTTTTTTAACTCATGCTGAGGAGTGGTATGGTTAAGATTACCAGTTTCAGTCTTCTACCTCAGACCAACAGAGCAAGTACCTTTTGTAGAACTAGTTTCCTCTTACAGGCATCTGACATGCCAAATAAGGCTGAAACTTATGCCTTGGTGATTCCTTCTTAGATGCTTCACCAATGTACAACCACACATCTTCTAATATAGCAAGGAGAATTGTGAGATATAATGAACTATCTCTGTTTACCTGCAGGATTTTATGAAAACTTCTCTGGCTACAGGAACCATAGGATTAGCCAGGAGGAATCACCCAAACAGGCAGTGATGCAGAACTTAGCCCCTGGCTTTAGCAGTTGGAGGGAGGAGAGAATCATTTCCAGGAACTAGTGCTCTCCATGCAGGGTGGGGAAGATCCACTTTCTCAGTCCAGCAGCACAGAGAGCGTCTCCTAAATACTACAGAGGAGACTGCACAAGTTAAAAATACCTCTCCATGTTTCCTCACATCTTAAAATACTTGCTCCCCTACACAGGTAATCTTTAACCAGTAATGTAAGAAAACTTCATATGAAGGGGTTCAGACTCCAGTAAGAAACCCCACAGCCTTATTGAAAATGTAGTGCTTGCTGATTACATGAGAAGGCCATTTTGTTGGGTCTCAGCAGACCAAAGAAGATCTAAACTTGATGACTTGTAGTCTCTTAAAATGCATCTGTCTGCCCTTTCCCTTCCTGAAAAATATTCCTAATCCATTTCCTTTAAAACATAAAAACTCATCTTCTGAGTTAGGTACAATATTGTAGGTTTTACTGAAATAATTTTAAAAAATTGTACTATCTAAAAATTTATTATCATGACAAGCAGAAAGACTATTATACTCTTTCCTATGAACTTATTTTGTTAAACAAGGTCTGAAAGTGTTCTCTTCTTTGCAAAAGGATACTTTTGAAATATCCATTAATCTGAACTTTGCTGTATATCAATAGTGCTGTTTTTTGCAAGGTGTAAAGGGGCTGCTGATCGTCTCATTCTATAGCAAAGTTTGGCGGCATTAAGAGAACAGATATAAAACAATGTAAATTGCATGGAGTCAATTTTCTGTTCATATAAAGGAAAATAAAGTGATTAACATTCTAATACTTGTAAGAAACCCTAGAGATATGAAAATGCATAGCACAGATATTGGAAATATAAGTGTCTTCCTGGCTGGGATATGCTTTGGACATGGATGTGCAACATTTCCATAACAGCCTAGAGGTGCAGTTTAGAAATTATTTTATGATGAACAAGAAGGAAACTGACTTCCCTGACTCTCTGAACTGTGTATCAGAATCTCTAAGGATGGGGTGTGCGCTTCATCTCACCCAGGGCTGTTGGTGCTGTTCTCAGTGCTCTTTGCTGGTTTGCTTCCTGCTGTACCTGGGAGTGCTGATCCCACAGCAGCCCCCATCACTGTCATACCATTATTAGAACTGCACTGGAAGTGTTTAGTTGGTTGCTGCAAGCTGGATTTTCCCAAGAGCTGGGAAGTCAAGCCACTGAACAACTGGGTCATTTTCTCTATTGGACATAGCTGGCATGAAGAAAAGAGTTAGGATATAGGAAACAATCTGCTGAAAAACTCTAGTTTTTTATAAGACTTTGACCCTGAAAAAGCAAAGTAGGGAACTTTGGAAAATCCCCAAAGTACCAATGGGAATACACAAAGGCTGCCAACCAACCAAATGAATGTTAGTGGTTTGTTGGAGATGTAACGAGTAGCAGTGGAGCTAAACAGAAATTATTGACTATTGTGTCCTCCAAATACATTTCAAAACTGGTTTACTGCAGCTCCATATTAGAAGTATTTTTCAACTTATTTTTTTAAGGTAGTGATACCCATTTTGTTTGCAAAATAATACTCAGCAAGATGTTAAAAATGATACCTAAAAGTGATGTTGGAAAGAATGTATTACTTTTATAAAAGTTAGGAGATGTTGTTATTAAGGACTTGATTATATTCTATTCAATATTCTTTTCCACAGAATGTTTCTTTCTCTGCAGAAGAAAGGCTTCTCCAAAGCTTAATTAAGATTCTTTTGCAAACAAAGCTGCTGTCTGTCAAACTGCTGCCTCATTTATTGAACTTTCTGGAAGATGATAGTTGACAAAGCAGGGAATAGGAGGAAGAGAAAGGATGACCTAGCAGTTATGACAATTCCGTGATGGCCTGGAGATCTCTGCATTGCAGTGAAAATGGTAAAGACTTGGCAAGGTTTTAGGAAATCGAAGAAAGTGAAATGCCAGAGTGCTTAAATAACAATTGTGTTCAGAACCCCATCATTAGAGCAGTCAGATTTTTTCTGTTCCAGTTTTTCTGCAACCATATGTTCCTCTACATAAATAGAGTAAATCTTCACTCATTAGAAACCTTCTGCAATTCTCCATTTGCTGCGAGCTAGATTTGCTTGTGATTATGTAAATAAGTGGCTAAATCGATTTTCCTGTATTTTTAATTTTGTTGTCTGAACTATCTCAGACTCCTTGAGCTTCAGAGATAGTCTGCAGAGTTAGAAAGCTTTCTTACCTACTTTTAGGAACACTAGTATTTTAAGAATGTTCTCTAATGATCTTGGGGTTTCTAAGTTCTCATCCATAGGAGTCCACACATTTTAAAAATTGTTTACTTTCAATAATGTTAAGTGGATATTTGACAAAATTCACGTTTCTGAACTCCCATACTAGCTAGAATAAAATACTTAAACAGGTTTTTTTCAGACTAAAGAATATACATTGCTTTTTATGCTGTGGTTCAGGGGAGGAGTTGACAGTTCCTGGGTGTTACTGAAACAGGATGAATACTTCTTTGGAGCTGAATTTTGGATAATTTCTGTAAGATGGTGAGAGAAAGCTTCTGGCATTACTTGACTTTACTTTTCTTGAAGAATTTCAGACTAGAGAACTTGGAAGGGTTATGCCAGTATCCCTGTTTGAGGAAATCTCTCCTGATGTCCATTCCCTGATGTAGTGATCTCAAGGAAAAGTATTTCTTCCCACAGTTATTTTTTGATGTTTCTCAAATAAAAAACCTCTTATTGAACAAATCTCCTCAATAAAATGAATCCTTTTCTTCTGTACAAATGGAAGCACTACAAAACCATTTCAGAACTTTTTAGTGGTAGACTTAAGTAGGTTCATTTGTGTGGGTTATTGATTCTTTTTTTTATATTAACAGTACTAATTTTCTATTCTGTCCCCTTCTGTGTCTGTTAATCAAAGAAATGCACCCTATTTTTCATCATCTAACCTTTGCTTGATTTTTTTTTGCATAGTAATTCCAGACCAGCCACTTAGTAGACATTTCAGATGGGCATTCAGCTATCACATATGAGTTTTGTTTATACATTAAGTAATTTCCTTTATGGTCATTCAGCTGTGAAGAGCATAGGTTTGTGACAGATAATCTTTACTTATGTTTTAATTTACAGGTTGCTTTGCTGTAAGCTGAGCTCCTCTGAGTAGTTGACTTTCTGCTACATGAATCCATGTGGTTTATTCAGATACAGATCTCCTACACCTTTGTTTTGTGCTACGAAAACTGAATTCTTTCTCCCTGAGGGAAGAATGTTTCCTATTCCACTGCAATTCTTCACAGGAGTTAGGATCTTGTTTAGCCAATGGATCACAAGGATACTGGAGCTTGCTAGAGTGTCTGGTCCATATGGGGTAGGTAAGAGTAGCTTAGAGTACCTTAGAGGATTACCAGTCAGCATGAGGTAGTGCGCCTGTGAATCCCTGCGTCTGTGCTGTGGAACTGTGCGTCAGCAGGGCACCCATGTATGGTCTAAATGCTCAAGGCTTTCTGCTCTAAGAGTAAATTCCAAGCCTCTGGAGCAAGTGCCTGTCCTGTCCAACAATTTTAATAATTTTGTCTGGAGATAGGAATAATAAGAGAGTTTTAGAAATGTGAACAAGGGAAAAAAAAGCATAAAAATGCTAAAAACTGAGGGATTATTTATTGAAGAAAATAACTAGAAGATGCAAGAGGAACCAGCTATTGATCATCTTAGAGAATCAGCATTCTGGGAGATGAAATCCTTCATAATTATACTCTGCTTACTATGATCTTCGAAACAGAAGCTTCCCAGAGGCTTGCCATACTTCAAAAAATTACTTTGAGAAACATTTAATGACTTGTAAGAGGTTGTGAAGAAAAACGGGAAGTAACTTTGAGACTTTATGACTGTAGTAACTGGAAAATTGTATTCAAATAAAAATAATGGCAAAATGACTAAACCCTTTTTAAAATTAAGGTCAAGAAGCATGTTAATTCCACTCAGGTCATCAAAAATACAGAGCAGAATATAAACACATAAAAATAATTAATGTTGTCACTTCCAATGGTGTTATTTATCAGTCAAGGTACTGAATATGGTCAATGTTTTTGTGTTTAACTGTTTCTCAAATTTTCCATATGGAAGAAAGACCTGCATATTTCCTAGATCTGCAGAGACAAAATACGGCTAATGCCACACTCATGAACTTGTTGTTGATCAGCATTTGATTCTGATTTAATTGCTCTGTGGCAGCTAGTTTAACTTGGAAACCAAAGGCCAGGGTTCAAAATCATGAAGGAGGGAGAGCTAGTGGTGTGAATTAATGTTACTCCAGTCTAAGTATGGAGGTACAGTTACCTCAGCTATACATCTGTGTGATGTGGAATTAATGCAGAGGACTTGGTTGCTAACAGTTGTTCTTTCCTTCTGTTGATTATACAGGGGGCCAAGAGTAAAGTGCTGAGTTGTGGATGACTAGTTCATAGATACCTGAAGTTAGATGAGGTAGATCCATCCCATCCTAAAATTTGAGAGTGCTACATACATTTGCATGGTACATGCATGTGACATGGTTACATATACCTGGTACATATATACTTATAATACTTATAATTTTGTATGTTCATGTACCCTATATGTATTTTATAGATAGAATATGAGTTGAGTAATTATTAATGATTAATTATACATATTATATACATGTAGATTTATATGCTGAGTATTTCTTATGCTATTAAAGAAGTATGATTAAAATGTGTTGTCATTTACAACCACAGCTGTCGTGTGTCATGAATAGCCTGTCAAAAATTTAAATATTTATTTTCTCATTATACCTTTCCCCCTTTCAGTGATGAAGATGTTTATAGATGCATTGTACAGATATGGAACCTCTTGTCTTCACACAGAACCATAAACTTACCTGTGAGAATGCCTTTTCTCTTGTGACAGTGACAGCAATTGTGCCACTGTTCTGTATTTGAATCCTCATCTTTTTGTGGAAAAGACAATGTTAATATGATGAGTTTCTTTGTGAGCACCAGGGTACTTTGGATATCCTTCTTTGTTTATAGTAGCCCAAATGTGAGGATTACCCATATTACAGAAGCCTTTTCACTGCTAGCTATTACGATAGAGTTGAGTATAGATTCCTGCAAAAGAGTAACTCAAACTTGAAGCGAAATTCATATTAAAGTAGATCAGTAGTTGAATGGCTGAGTGAGGGTGAAAAACTTGGACTGCCTTTTTCTGAATAATTGCTCTTTTTTTTCTTTTATCGCTTGCAGGAAAATTATATGTTCTTTTCAGTAAATAATAGGGTGCCATTAGCTCCTAAATATGCCTCTCTTTTTTACTGGAGTGTAATTAAACAACATTTTATCAGAGGAGTGCTCATAGCCAAGATGTACTCTGGGGCCTTTCCATAATTTATTTTCTCTTTTTCTTTTTTATTTAAATGCTGCTCTGCCACTGAACTCTGCCTGGCAGGCGTGTCTCTGGTATGGGTAGGACAGCTTTCTATTTATTATTAGTATTATTGTTATAGCTCTTTGGGCACAAAATGACGATTCTGTGGGAAAAAAAGAGGCTGAAAAGCAAACTCATTGGTCATTATCACTCAGGATGTGTGAAACAAGTGTTCTTTTGTATTGATTAAATTTTCAATTTTGTCTACCTGGGCACAAAGTAAATTAATTCCACAGAAGGACTATTGATTTGGCATACGGTTGGAAAGAACAAAAGTTAAAGGGTTTTTTTCTTTTTTTTTTTCTTTTTTGATTGTCTTTTTCTCCCTAAGTTTTCGTTTTGCAGTGCTACATAAGCTAAGCTATCTTGCTGAGAAAGAAGTTTCATCTTGGAAAATGTGTTTCTTTCACTGCATTTAAACCTACCGAGCTGGTATCTTAGGCAGTTAAATTTACAAAGGCTATTTGGGCACATTCAGTTAAATCCCGTTGGCTTGAGTAAAGGATCTGAGATAAAGTCTTTGGACCTCAAAATACAGGGCTTGTTGAGAGAACGCATGCTAACACTTTGTGATGGGTGATAATGGAGATGATATAGTAAGCCTGACACAAGCCTCATTGTATTTCTGTTTCTGAAAGAGGTTCTTTCTCCTCCAACTAAGGTGTTATTAGCTGGAGCAAAAATCACCGCAGAACACATTAATAGCCTGGTGTTTTGGGGTTAGGAGGAGTTGGTCTGAACCTCTCTACAAAGGGTGGTGACTTACGTAATACTGGTGGTTTTTTCTACTGGTCTCTCTCTTTTTTTCATCTGTTGTAATCTCTTATGCATATAAGAATAGTGTCTATCAACTGCACTCAGGTATACCACCCCAGTAAATTACTTGCAAGTTATGGAGTTTGCTTAATTAAGCTATTGTAAAGATTTTAATGTCAGTCATTTTCTAATTTGAAGTTGCAGTTGTAAGCAAGTGATTTCAACAGCTATAAATATTCTTGCTCATGAGTGTATAAATATGCAAAACCCCAAGACAGTTGAAAAATACTTTCCAATTTAACATTTATTCAGTGTTTTGTTTTACAGAGAGTTGCAGAAAGTTAACTTGGCCAAGCTAGATTCCTAAAACATATTGTGTACTAAAAAACCTATGAGATTGATGTTCTTAAAATGCTTTGTTTGGGGGAAAAAATACCAGATCCAAATGAGCAATAAAATTGAGTTCACAGAAACACAGAATACCTTGGGTTGGAAGGCACCATCTAATCCAACACCCCCAATATGCTGAGCAAAAAGAAGTTGTCTTTCAAGTATCAGAGTTTTATTGATCTGTAAATATACAGACACACCTTTGGTTTTCTGCAAATACATCTTTTTTTTTTTTTTTTCACTTGAAAATATGTTGGTGACATTTGTCAATATGGAGAATTTATTTACTTTTCCCTGAATATGGGATATGCAGAAATTTTGATCATTTCCCTTCGGCTGTATGTAGGTTGGCAGAGCGCACTGGCAATACAGAACTGCTTGGGATAGAGTAAATATTGATCTCACATGAATCAGCATTTCTTTTACAGTTTTCTTATTCCTCTAAAAAATGAAATCAAGAGAGTAAATTCCTTCCTTTGGAAATAAGACAGAGTCTGGAAAGTGAGAAGATGCTTAAACTCTGATGTATTTGTGAGAATATTTCACTATTCACCCCCAGATATTCTGGTTGTGACTGATACAACTCAGTACAGAGTTTCATCTGGTCTCACTGAGCTGTCTTCTTACTCCTGGAGCATTGATAGCAGCTGACAAACAGCACTGGGTTTTTAATCAGGGAACCTCTATTTTCTGGCATTTTAAGCAGCTGCAGAATCAAATAACAAAAAAGGGTTTTTTTAAATTCATTCTTTGAGTAAGATTGGACCCAGTCATTAGCCAGAGTAAATAAGCAGAATTTCTTTGACTATTCCCAGAGGAGCTAGCAGTGAAGATGTTGCTCATCAAGGCAATGCTTCAACTAGGGCTTGTGCAGAAACAAGGTGCTATGTTATTACCTGGATCCTGTGGGTTCTTCAGGGCATGATGGTAAAAAGTGTTGATTTCATATCAACTCTGTTTTAATAACATGTATTTCCAATTGTCTTGTATGTCTTAGGATCTTCTGGATCTTTTCTACTACTCGAAAATAATTTCAAGCTTTAATGTACTCCAAGAGGCATTTTTTCTTGCTTTGAGTCCTAAAATAGTTTGTTCCTTTATGTCTCCAAATGCTGGAAGAACTGGTAACATACTGTTCTTCTGCTGGCTATTTTCTATCTTAAACATTGCTAGTGTTAAGAAAAGTGTCTTAGGGTACAAAAGTCCTGAGACACTGGCAAACATCACATCAGTCCCAGCAGCGCTACAAAGCTGAAGTCATATGTGGCTCTAAGCCACCAGGGAGTTGATGTATTTGCATTGTTCCCCTTCCATACTATAGATTCCTCAGAACTACACTGGGGTAGAAAAACAACCATAAAACTTTAAGTATAGGCACACTCTAATTTCCACAATATCCTCTCTAAAGCATTTGGTGAAGGACTGTGTCAAAGACACTTTTTTTCTGGAATACAGAAGTGGCCAGTGTATTTCATGGAAGTGATTTTCCAGGCTTTGCTTCTAATTGTCTCTTATTGTTATTCTTTAAAAGTCCTGAGACATGAGAGACTTTTAATACAACAGTACAGTTTTTTCCAGCTCACAGAAATAAAATGAAATGCATTATCTGTGAAATCTTCAGAAAATTATCCATTTTGCAAACAAAATTAACATGTAGACTGCCACAAGAACTTATTCATGTGTTAAATTGCTTTGTACAGATTTTATCTGACATAGCTTTAGATTGAAATCTGCAATTTCTCCTTCCCAGCAATTGGATTATTTAAAACCTCTTAAGTAGCACTGTGCTGGCATTAAATTACTGATGGCATCAAACAAAAAGATGATTTAAATTACATATTTTTAGTTCATATTCAAATTGCTTGGAATTCTGCCAGAAGTGGTAATAAGTTACTGACCCAGAGAAGGGAAGCTGGAGGTAAGGTCTTCTAGGACTATCCTGAACAGAGTCCTAGAGGACAGATGGTACTGTGGTCAGCACAAGTGTAATTTCCCTTTTGCATTTGGATTCACAGTTGGACTCAAAATACTTTGGATTCCTGAAGCATGCAATGAATACTAGTTGAAGCACTTAGAGAAGGGCCCCAGAGCACACCTTTCTGTTTCTAGCCTCTCAAGAAATTTTGTACCTTCTGCTTTTTCTACCTATTGGTGCTTTTTAAGCTTGCTTATTTTTTAACACTTTTGGAGAATATCCTCCTTTCTTTTATTATGTGTTTATTGATTGTCCCTTGCTTCCAAAAGATGGTCAGGGGAAGAACTTGAAGATGCTAGCTGGATGTAAGGCTGCTGCTTTCTGGAAAGTGGAGTTGGATGCCTGATTGCCAATTAAGAACCAAGATGGGAAGGAAAGCTGTGAGTATTCACTCAAAGAAAAAATATTACTTGTGCCATTATTTATTCTACTTTTCTATGAAAATAAACAATGAGCATGAATTATTGAAGGTTTTTGATCTGCTAACTCTGAAATATTTTGAACCATACATTAGTATTTTGTCAATCCTTTTTCTTTTCTCTGCCTAAGTTCATGGAATTGGTAACTGTTTCTGGTAGAACACCTCTACTGAATAAAAGAAAAACTTACATTCAACCAATAATGCCTAATATTTTCTTTTTCTAGTTTCCAATGCTGCTTATGGCAGTGGGATGACCTGTAGGGATACTTTCCAAAAACCCATAATTCAGCTCTGAACTGATCCCCAGCATGAGATCTGGGTGACACTGACTTTTTCCCAGCTGATTTCTTCCTCATTATTGAATATGTGATCATAAAGCTAGTATGCTTCATTTCAGCATTTAATCTAGTCATTAAATGAATTGATATATTTCTGTATTTTGTATTTTTCAGAGAACTCTTCAGTAACCTTAAACCCTTTTAGCATACAAATCAAGTTGGCACATGTTTGCTTCAGCTTTGCCATGCTGACATTGGTGGGTTTGTTTTCCGCGTTTGGTTGGTTCATTGGTGGGTGCATGGGATTTTTTGGTGGTTTGTTGATTTTTTGTTTTGTTTTGTGGTTTGGTTGGTTGGTTGGTTTTGGGTTTTCTAGATTTTTGTTTGTTTGTTGGGGGGATGCAATTGACTTCCCTGGTCACTGATAAAGCAACTGATAAAGCAAGATTAATTGCACTGAGCAATCTGTCAATTTTCCAGTTTTAACAGGAAGCTAATATTTATAGAGGATGTTGGACTCTTACCATTTCCCCTTTTGCTGTACTGTCATAATAGATGGCTGTTTACTTTACTCACCCTTAAATCTGAAAGAAGACCTGCTATGTACTCCTGGGCTTTTTTACATGCATCTTGATTTTCTCATGTCTAATGAACAAGGACACTTGAAACATGCATTTTGTAGGAGTACCAGTGCTCTGATGTGTAGCCAGCATGTTGTTTCCTTGGTGCTGCACAATAAAAGCCTCAATCAATGAAATACTAGTTATAAGAACAAATTTTTAATACCATTTTGGGGTGGGGTGGGGTGGGGTGAGGGGAAAGTCAGTTTCTCAAGTCACTTTCTGTTTGTGCTGTGCACTCCTAATCATCTTATAAAAAGGCAGTTCTTCAACGATTGCTTCCAAAGTGCTGCATGTGCCAGCAGTGCACACCAGTGTTTGTCTGAATGGATTGTAGAGCAAGGGCACAAGTCTCCTTTTTTTGCACTGCTGTAAACTGAAATAGAGACCAATCCTTCTTTCACAAACCAGCTTAACCCCTTCTGAATAGTGGTGCAAAGGCTGTGGAATCTACCACTGTCAGACAGATGAGTAGCATTTATATCTGTTTCTAAATTTTCTCCAAATGTTTCTAAGGCTGTGAGTTTTTTCTCACTCATATCACACCAAATACAACGTTTTCCCTTAGTAGCAGTAACCATCCATTCCTTACTCCCCTCTGTCAGAGTTTAAGCGCAGCAAAGCACCATACAGCTGCTTGCTCACTTCCCCATCAGAGGGACCTGGGAAAGAATTGGAAGAGTAAAAGTAAGAAAAGAACTCATGGGTTGAGCTAAAGACAGTTTAATAGAGAGAGCAAAAGCCATGCACAGAAGCAAAGCAAAACAATGAATTATTTCACTGCTTCCCATGGCAGGCAGGTGTTGAGCTATCTCTGGGAGAGCAGCGCCCCATCATGTATAACAGTGACTGGGGAAGACAAATGCCATTGCTCTGAATATCACCCTGTGCCTTGCTTTTCCCCAGCTTTATGTGCTGAGCATGATTAGATGTGGTTTGTAATACCCCTTTGGTCGGTTGCAGTCACTGGTCCCAGATTTGTCTCCTCTCAACTTTTTCTGCACCCCCATCTTCCTCACTGGCCAGGCAATTCTACAACCAGAAAAAGCCTTGTCTCTGTGTCAGCACTGCTCAGCAATAGCAAAAGAATCTCAGTGTTATTGACAGCATTTTCAGCACAAATACAAACCACAGCCTCATACTAGGTATGGTGCATAAAAATAATTCTATCCTTGCCAAAACCAGCACAACTTTTTATATCATTAGAAATCATTGTGTTGCATTTTGTTTGTCTTACTTTCGCTGAAAAAGTTGGAGAGAGTACCAAAATTCTAAAATGTTATGAAAATAATCTATAAAATCTCTCCTTAAATACTATCTTTCTGTTATGTCAGGTTGTTATTCCATGAAATATTGGCTGGCTTAAAATAGGCTAATTTCTTGGGGGTTTTTAAAACCTTTCATCACTTTTTTTGCTTACCATCCTTGTTGAAGGATTAGCAGTTAGCTAATTAGATGTCTTTTTAAAAATCATTCATTACTCAGTTGCTCTGAAATAGGTCTCAAGTTCCTGCTCTTGCTTTTTGATGTGTACCTGAAATAACACCATCACATTCTTAACTGAAATATGTGCTGATGTAATTGTTGATTATGACACCTGTGGACAAGTATTGGAGTTTTGGAAATAGAATTAATTTCCTCTGTTGGTCTTGTAATTGTCAGTATTTAAAGGTGCCCCCACTACTAGATTTGGGTATAGATCCATTGATACTGTGGCTGCAGTATGTGTGTATGTATATACAAAGTACCCTACAGCATAACCAATACCCAAAACTGTGATTTTGCATGGGTACAGAAAGGTCATCTGAGAGTACTTCACAGTAAAACCCTTTCACCTTGTTTTGTGGTA
Source organism: Corvus hawaiiensis (assembly GCF_020740725.1). Classification (NCBI taxonomy): domain Eukaryota; kingdom Metazoa; phylum Chordata; class Aves; order Passeriformes; family Corvidae; genus Corvus; species Corvus hawaiiensis. Next base: position 47,782,712 of record NC_063255.1, read on the forward strand.
AGGAACGTAACAGTAGTTGGCAAGCATCTCAGTTTTTTCATGACTTTTCTCTTGGGGATGGCAGAACTATCGGCATTACTTCTTCATGGTTGCTGTCATATTTCCAGAGTTTTCAGAAAATAGCAAGAGGTATGTATTAAAATGAGTTTGAATGGTATGCATAGCAAGCAGATTAAAGTCTTTCACTGTCTGGATGTAAGAACTCCCAATTATTTTTTTTCATGTGGAAAACTTTCCAGCATAGTCTTCTGCTAATTGATTGCAGCTCCATCAAAAGAGTTTTAGTTATCGAAAGGTCTCTGTGAGAGGAAAACTGAGACTGCTGCCATGACTACATTTTTTTTCTGACTTAGAAACCACAATGTCAAGACTGCATTAACAGAGAATAGTGGCAACAAAGAAAGTGTCAGAAACTAGAGCACTCTATAAAGTGCAAATCATCTGATTGCACAACTTGTCTTTGTAAATGATTAGAGAAGATATTTCCTTTGAAAGTTTATTCTGTTCATAATCTTGCAGAGCAAATAAGAATAGTACTGAGTTGCAGTACCAACAAGATAATCACAGTTCCCAGTGTTGCTGAAGACAAAAGCTGCCAGTGACAGGATGTGTACTTTTGTTGACCATGAAATAGCTGAGTGGAACAAAAAGCTCCTCTATGTTCTATCAATCATCTCAGATTATTTATATTCTGCTTCAATTCATGTGCTTTTTGAAATTTACAGAAGTTATAATTTGCATGTTTGTCTTCTTGCCACTGTAGTGACATACTGAAATTTTGATCTTAGGTATCTGACAGGAAGAAGGGGAATCTAGTAATTATAGCAAAGGCTCTGGAGGATTGAAATGCCTTTCTGTTCTCTTCTGACCAAAAAAATTTGTTTCTATAAATATATTAGTATGGACACTTTCAATTGAAAAAATTGGGACTGAAATTACAGAAAAAAACCCACTTAATGCAAGCAGCCATGGTCAATAGTTATAGAGGACAACAGAAGGTTATTTGCTAAATACTACGTGCAGCTTCTCTGCTCAGGCAAGAAAGCATAGCATCCAGCAGAATGAAAGCAATGTCCTTGTGTGCTTGTTTTGCTCCGCCCAGAGCAGCCCTAGGAAAAGTTAAATTCTCTTCATTTTTTAAAGCAGCATCAAGTGTAACCTGTCCCAGTGCCTAACATCTCTCTTTCCATGTCACAGTCACAGAGGACAGCATGCACAGCTCTGCTGCTTCAGGCAGGTAAGGATTTCTGTGCTGTTGTGTTCCTCTGCCTGCAGTTCACTTTCATGAAGACCCAGTATGCTTTAAGGGTACAATGAGGCTGTACAGATAGCTACAAAGCATTTGAAATTCTTGCCTGAAAAAAATCTATTTAAACTGGAGCTGTTCAGAAAACATGGGCACGACAAATATATTTAAGTGGCTGGGATTTGCTAAGGTAGCGACAGATGGCTGCCAGACCGTGATCCCAAGGCAAAATGGTGATCCTGAAAAAGAAAGGTTAGGCCTAGAACACTCCAGTGTATGTAAGTACCTAGCACATACATGGGATTGTCTGATAGTCATGTGTGCTAGAGACTAGTGTATAGTTTGTGCAATTTAACACTGCTTTCCATGAGTAAATTTCCTTCAAGTTTAAGGTTTCATACCTTGCAATTTCCTCTGTGTATAGTTTTCCAAGTACCTCTCTCTGCAACACAGCTTTGCGACGCCCAGAGGCTTTGCTGTGTGAAAAATAACTGTTCTCAAGATATCGTTCAAGACAAACAGTGGTGATCTCTAAGGAGGTGTTCTGCTGACTTTTTTCAAAAACCAGACTGAGGGAGGATGGAGCAAAACAACGTTTCTGGTCCTGCATGTCTTCAGAGTCCATGGTTTGAGACACTGGTGTCATTCATATGCTTGGAGCAACAGATTTTATTTTGAATCTGGCCTGTCTGACATTCATTATGTCATGGGGACAATGAAATAAAATATGGATCTGAAACTTACGTATTAATTTTCTTCAGCTGGAACTGAAACTGCATTGTGATTTTTAAAATGTGCAAAAATCCAAACTCTAACAATATTCACCACTGCTGAATCAGTCTTTGAACAAAGACATGTAAGTTTTTCAAACATAACTCCTATTTTGCTACACTGAAATTTAAAATTTTCTTCAATGGGATATTTGCAACAGGTGCCATTTTTGTTTAACAACATCATCTATTTGTCTCAGAAACCCAGGATTTTTTTTGTTGTTTAGCAGTGGTGATACCTTTCTGTATCAAGGCATAAGGTACAAGTTGTTCTACTTTGTACCATTTATACTGACCTTCTGGTAGAATTTTGATGTTTTCAGGTAGTGAAGGCCATGATGGAGTATTTTTAGCACTTACTATTGTTCTCAAAACTTTCATGGTATTCTTTAATGCAAATATTTCTATAATACTGCTGTAAAGATATTCTGGGAAAAAATAAGCCTATATTTACTTTGTCTGTAAAGGTACATTTACACACTTCAGAGGAGGCAGTTAGATGTGCAGACTGACTTTTGGTTTGCTGCTGTAAATGCAGAACCAAGCATGTCTTGGTGCAAGCACTGTGGTTGAGAATATAATGCTGGGATTGAATCTGCTCTGGCTTTTATAGCTAGCTGGAAATTAATTGGATGTGTGTCAATCAAATTGACCTTTCTCTTTTTCCCCTGTTCTTGTAGAGTTCAGCTTGATGTAAAATATCAGAATTCTTTTAATGCAGTATTTGTTCAAAGCTTTTGTGTAAAGCAGTCCTCCATAGGGATTCAGGAAACTTACACAGTTCCCAGTATCAACCTTTTTATCTCTTTGCATTAGAGGGTGAGAATAGAGCAAATCTACATAGAACAAATGAGAACACTTTGAATGTCTGTGACATGTTTAGTGTCTGAAAACTTCTCACACTTAATCTTCTGTAAAGTTAGGTCACTACTTTTAGGAGCTTTGAGTCACTTTTATTCCTTCTATCTTTTCCTTTACTGTGGATGATCTTTTGCTACAGTTAATTCCCTGAAAACCTTTAACAAAGAGCTGCCTAAGAAGCAGCTTTTCTCAATGATTTGTTTGCTCCTTTTCCTTTGTCTCATGAAGAAAATCAAATAAGATTTGAAAGTCAAACACAAGTTGGATGTTTGGGAATAAAATTCTTCTTTGGATTCTTTTTAAAGTCCAGATTAAATCCTGACTCCTTGTAAGTCAGGAGAACTTTACTGTTGACCTCACATTGATTTTCTAACAAAGTTCATGCAGCATATTGTGCAAAATATGGAGGTTAACTACAATGCTTCAGCCAAGACATTTGCTGATCTTGCTTTTTTCATTCAGTTTCAAAAGTCTGAAATACTTGATTTTAATTTTGTCTTGAGTGGATTAATCGTATTAAATTGATGCCATATATCAAATGACAAAAACTTTTTTCTATAGCCTGCATGAACTGATTTCCATGAATATCCACATAAGGTGAACTGTACACTTTATTAATTAAAAACTTTAATGTCATTAGAGATTCCTGCACAAGAAAGCACTAGATACAGGAACTGTAATTTCAGTCTGTCTTTTAAAATAACCAATATTTATTTTTAGTACTGAATGGGTTGGCAAGGAACAGAATTTAATCCAGAAAATCCTCTCTTGATATGCAAAATTCAGACTGGAATTCTAGTTATAACCTCTATAATTAAAATCTAACATCATTTTTGCTATATAGCACTGAAATTTAAGAATAAGAAGAGATGAAACAAGCTTAAAGGAAAATGTACTCAGAAGCTGACTGATTCCCCTAGTCTTTTGATTTCAGTTGCATGGTAGGTACTCAAATTAGTGACAAAGTCTATTTGAGAAATTACTTTTTCAAGAAAATATTACTTTAGTTATCTCTTCTCCAGATATGTTTGTATTCACCAGAGAAGTTACCAGGTTAATATGCGTTTTTCTAAATTATTTGTCCTATGCAGAGGAGAAGATTATTTAGGTTTGTTTGTTTTAAATTTTCTCTACAAAATGCAGATTGAAAAAGCGAACTAAATTATTGAATCCATAAGCCATAAAGCTGGACTTTATAAGACTGTTAGCTGTACTGCACTATGTATAAATCAGAATATACGTGTTTTCTGTAAAAAACTTAATTTTCTTTGCACTCTTGAACAGCCACTTACTGAATCATGTCTGAAGACACTCCTTTGCTACACTTTGTCTCTTTATACTCTTTAAAACAAAACAAACTTCAGTAGGAAAGGGGATGTTTATAGAAATTTTTTTGCGACAACTTTTATTTACATCTGCTTTGAAGTGCTTCAAAAAAATGCCTTCAGTTCAAATTTAACATCACCTTTTTCTATGCAAAGTTAAAAGTACAGTCCTTAAGAAAATGAGGAAAGAATCTACCAAAGATCTCTACCTCTCCTTCTTGGCACCCACTTGTTTTTGTTCTAACTCTTAAATAAATTTTCAGAGTAAGTTGTACAATAAACCCACATCTGCGGATTTTTACTGCTAACATTCCAATTTTTGCAGTTTTGGACAACTGAAAATGGGCAGCCCAAGGAGTAATTAACACTTGTGTAACATTTGAGACAATGTATCTCATATTACTTTTTAAATAATATGTCTCCACAAAACCCCACCCCATGTGCCTTGTGAGCTTCTTTGCGCTTGAGAGCATTCCTCGCTTGTAGAAACATTCACCAGTTTCTTTAGCTATTGTGAACTACCATGATTGTACTGATAAAAGGACACCTAATTGTCAGTTATTAGCATGTTCTCAATCTAATTCTGTCCATCTGAACAACCCCAACTCACTGGATCTTTCTCAGGGGTCATAGTTTCTACATTTTTATACTAATAGTTTCCTGGGGCTTTTTTAATTATGCAAATCCTACCAAATGGGGTCTTACCAGCGCAAAAAGACTGCTTCATATGCCATGTGTTTGACTCTGTTTACACCTCCCAGAATGTTTTTTGACATATACTCAGCTCTGGGGTTTTTGTTCTGCTGTGTTGAACCTTTGGTTCATGTAATTACATAGCCATTTACGTGCTTCTATATTCAAATTTTTTGCATTCATCCTTTTGTATTATGTCATATTCTTGAAATCAGTTTCTTCCAGGTGATGAATGTAATTTTGATTTTTAGTCATGTGTAAACCAGAAATCAGGCTTTATAAGTGTCAGTGGAACTGCACTGGTCTGTAAAGGAGGAAAGGGTGAATGAGGGGAGGGATAAATTTACTTGTGATGTTCTGTTTTGCTAACATTTTCATGCTAAGATAATGTAAAGTAGTGCAAAAGAAATGCTGTTAGTGCATTTTTCTCTATCATTGAGTATGTGCTGATAATAGCAAATAATTTACATGTCAGTGTATGTACTGCTCTGAGTTAATTAGCACAAGATCATTGATGTGTTTTTCAGCGCATATGCATCATCCTTTATTTTCCAGCATACATGGCTGAGAACACTGTATACCTCACTTGAACTAATTTCTTATTTCTACTTTCACAGTGGAGAAGAGATTTATTCTGAGAAAAAAAAAAATCTGTTGCTTTGGCTTTCTGTATTGGTTCTGTTAATAAATTTAATTTAAATATTGTTAAAGTGCAATAATAGAAAAAAATAGGTTAGGTGTTATTTGTATAGTCTAACCCTCTTTTCAGAGAGAGCAAACTCTAATGTAACCTCAGCTTATGCAAGGCCTGGTCCAGCTAAATATTGAAAATCTCCAGGAGTGGCCATGCCAGGGCAAAGGAAAACTTTTTCAATGCTTACCCATGACTTAAATACTGGAGACAGTATGTCAGGTTTGTTGCCCCAAGCTGTGTTAGTTAATTATTTTTACAAATTAAGTGGTGCGCTTCCACTTCCTAACTTCTATTAGTGACATGGAATGCCTTCAGTCTGAACAGGTATCCTAATGTCGTAAGCTTCCAGAAGAAATATTCAATTTCTTCTCTAATACTGTGTGGACAGAACACCTCTGCCTCCTCTTTTAGTACTTTTCTGTGGGTGGACAAAGAAGAGAACATTGAAATCAAGTAACAGTAGTGAGAAAATGTATCCAATCACTTTTTTAAATGGATCTAGGAGCCAGAATATCTGCAGTGGTGAGATTAAGAGGGTAGGAAATTCAAAACCATTTTCCTCTAAAGCCATCTGCCCATTTTCTCACAGTATTATATTGAGCACTGTGGGGCTGTAAATTGTCTTTATTCCTGAGTCAGCACCTGACTGAATTCTGTCACTAACTATATATTACAGTTACTTGTCTGTAAGTGTGGAAATTTCTGGGGGAGAAGACAGGATATTTTCTTTGAACTTTTACTCTTTGTCCATCTTTTAGGTGCTACTCATTCCTTTCATCATGGAAATAAAATGTTCCATCTTGTTTTCAATTTTGTCTGCTTGTGCTCCTTCTTGCACTCCTTCTCCTGAGTCCCTCTGGCAAGACAGAGCAATTTCTGTCTTTGGCACCCCTGCCAGTGGTGTTTGCTCAGAAACAGAGAAACCACCCTGAGCTTTTCAGGCTCAGGTTTCACTGTTCCCTTCATTTGCCTATGTGTTCAGTAAGGCCTGACAAAGTAAGCATTTTTGTCAGGAATGAACACTCACAGCAGCTGTGGATTTGGTGCTGCTCACATGGGGCTAAGGCTGACCCTTCTTTGAACAGAGATAGAAACTCACAGCACTGCCAGTGGGCTCCAGGTTACCCTCTGCACGCTTCATCTGAGCAGGACACCAGATTATCTGGCTGTGGCAGAATGTTCTGCACGGCAGGCAGAGGGAAACCTGTGCAGTTAGGTGCCATGGGAGTTTGTTTTCAAAGCTGTGATAAGAGGACAATATTGTCAGAGAAACTAAAAGCCCAGGGACATACCCGAAATAGGTATCAGGCCAAGACATGATCTCCCAAGTTTTTGTTATCACTCCAATTATTGTACTGTGCTTCCTTTCATTCTCCAGCAGGATATGATTTCTTGACAAAATAAAATGCAAACTTTTTCATGGAGTGAAAAGGAGAAAGCTAAGGCTGGGGAACATGTAAAGACATATACTTGCTACGGCTTCAACTTCTAGTTAAAACCCATAAATGCTTGTGTCTTGGCTTTTTCTTTCAACTCAATTAGAAAAATTATCTCAATAAAAAATTATATTAGATTTTGATGAAGCAGTTCCCATTAAACACTGGAAGCACAGATGAACTTTTTACCCAGCGGTCCAAGCTAAAACTAAAAAGCAGGAATCCACAGTGTAAATCAGGCCAGAATTGCAATTTAATTCCCTCTGGCAATTCAGGCATGGGTTCGCCATATAAAGGGGTGCACCTGTGTTCCTTACAGATAGAAGTGATCAGGACAGAAACCTAATTTTGAATGCTGTCCCTAATCATTTTAGTGAATCAAATTGGTCAGTTTCCGTTTCTTGCTTTTTGTTCCACGGATTAGGTAAGTAGAAAGACAGAAGGAAGGACTAAGTAATTATGGTGTAATTTTCACTTCAACTATGTCAGCAAACCTGATGCTAGTGGGCAAATACCCAGGATGCTTATCAGCATGCTGTAAAAAAGTATGTATTTTGCTTGCATGCAAACTAAAGCCTCTTTGTTACTATTTTCCTTGTAAGTGGAGACCTCTCATGCTTCAAGGCATGTGGATTTTCAACATAGGAAATGTCTGCCCTCGGCCTATCTTTCTTCAGGGATGCTGTGCGCACCAGCATGAAGAGCTGAGCATGGCATTCTCTAAAAGGTGGACGAGTTATGGGTGCGAAAGACTTCCCTCTAGCGCTTTCTCTGGTGCTCCATGGCAAGTTTATTTTCAACAGGAGAGCCGTGAGGTCAAGTTGCCTGGCTCCTCTGAGTACTGTCTGTTGCCACATGCCTTTCAGAGCTCTTGCTCTGATCCTGCAAACGCTGTTTGTGTCTTCAGTGAGAGCAGGCTGCAGGTCTGATGCCCACAGTCAGAGAAAAGAGAGAACAATATGTATTCTAAATGATGTGAAAGAGAAATCCACATTGAAACTACTCATCAGTAGTGATTTGTGATCACAAAATGAAGAGGAATGGAGGGCAAGAAGGGTCATCTGCAGAAGGGGTCAAACCTGGAGGCATCCCTGGAGGCAGGGATGCCAGAAGCAGAGACTCCCTCCAACAGAGTGAGGTCTTCCTTGGTGATGAGATAAAAACCAGACCCACCATGGTCATGTGGCCACCCTGGAATGGGATTGCTCAGATGCCACCTCTGGGCAGCAGAGCTGGGCTGGGTCGTGGACCCAAAACCAGGCTGAGGATTGGTGCTGGTCTAAGTGTATATGAAATATGGGATTGCAGTTGCATCTATTCAGACTCCTTGTAGAACAAGTTATAGTGGTAGGACACTGCCCAACGCATGGTTCACTAATTATAGTGTACTTAAACACACAATTTTTTGAATCAGTTCAAGGGCTGCAGTAAAAATTCACCCGAAGATGCAAGATGATTTGTGGGGATCCTCTGTTTCCCCTTTGAAGGTATGATTTTGTATTTTGTTTGGCACATATAGAGGCATTGGGGTGTCACGGCAGCTAGCCCTTCAAGTGCTTCTTCCCAGCACTTTGTAGCTGGCATCAGTCACTGTCATCTTCTGTGACGCAGCATGTGGTAACCAGAAAGGGTTGTGGAGGAGCAGAAGGAGCAAAGAGAAAATCACAAGAGCTGAGAAAAGTTGAAATCAGCTCTACCTGGGGACATTTTCCACATGCTGGTTGGTGGGCTGTTCTGTGGCCCCAGATCCCTGTTATTGTAGGGAAAGTGTGGAAGTATTCTCCCCAGTTTTTTCAATACCTGGAATTTTCTCTGCTGGTGCTGGATTTTGTGCACCCTGTCTATGGCAGCCTGAACTCTGATGAAAGTCACCTTTGGCCTCCAAGCATGCAGTTCAGATCCCTCTGTGTTGCTGGAGTAGTATGTGGATAGGGAAGAGATGCAAACAACTGAACAACAGCATCAAACGAGCACCTGGAACCACTAAATGAGATTGCCATTTGTAACAGAGATGGATCTGTTCCTATACGGTGATCTTGTGCCAAGTGATGATAACACATCAAAAGAGTCACCTTTTTCCAGGAATAAATTTAGTATCATGTACTTTAACTTGTGCTTGCAATATTCTGGTGTAGCTTTTCTTCAAGATTATAATAGCTAATGTTTTCAGAAAAGCTGTATAAAAATCTTTCCAGAGAAGCAAGATCATTTGCCTCCATTGCATTTCTATTATGAAATTAACAAGGACAGTCTTTTACCTTAGAAATTGTCAGAAGTATAAGATTTTACTTTTGCTATAGAAAGATGATGGAATATTAGAGGTAGCCACAGTATCATTCATAGAATTTATTAAAATGGTCTTTCCCCCGAAGGGTAGCTGAGCATAAAATGCTGAACAGTAAATGGTGAATTCCCCACTGCAGCAGAAAGCAAATCTATAAATAGAATGGCAGTGGAATAACCCTCTAGCTAGTGAACAAGAGAAAAAGAAAATCCCTCCTTCAACTTGCTTTGCATACTAATAAGGACAAAAAGTGAGGGAAGAAAGAAAGAAGCAAGGAAAAAAGGCTGTAGATGGCTCATTTACCAGACTACAGAGAAACCATGTGTGTGGTAGTTCATTTAGGTGCTTTTTTCCCAGGACTGAATAGAGAAATAATAGAATCAATTTTTAGAAGATTATTTATTTGTACTTCTCAGTGAAAAAGAGGATAACTTGTGGCATTTTCCTTCCAAGGTATGCCTTCTGTTGTGACTAATGCAAGAGGCCTGTGGGATATATAAAGCAGAAAAGGATTTGTGAAATAGGAATTTCCTTATGAAAGAGGATAGTTGGTCTTTTGCAGTGAAACTGGATGCTTTCTGTCATTCCAGCATTGGTAGCTATGAAGAGCTCATTGTTCCTACGGTTTGTCATAGTGCAGTGAACCTTTGCCATCTTTTGTTCTCATTCTGTCCTCTGCCAATTATTTACCTTGTTGTCAAAGTGAAAATCTTTTAATTTGGTATCTATAATGAATTATATCATAGCTGCCAATACTTGCAAAGAATTGATGATAGTTAGATAGGAGCACTCATAGTGTAATTTATTATGTTGGTAGCTTGGGGTAAGGAGAGGGAATCAACATGCAAAAGCAGATGTACGATCTTCATTAAGTGCAGTTTTCCGCACCTGTGCATCTGTCTAGCCACATGAAACACTTCTTGTGTTACCTGTTAGATGTTCTTGTGTGGGCAGCAAAATTCATCTCTGTATCTAGAAGTCAGCAGAAGTGAGGCAATAGTGTGTGAGTGTGAACGTGTGTGTGTGCACTTTCCAATCTGTACTCATAAACATGTCCAACATTACTCACAATGTTCTGTGATCAAACTCCTGCTTTTCAATTTTTAATATTTATTTTTATTGTTTAGGGGTTTTTATATTGTGGATCACATTCCTATTTCTGTTTGAATGCTTGGCTTATCTGCCTCCTGGTAAACTCTGGTAACTTAGATTACGTTGACCAGCATTCCTGATTTACAAACTGTGTACCCAAAACTTCATATGGCTTACAGCCTTAAAATAGTAACTAGATATCTGTTAAAGCAATGGGAAATTCCAGGAATATTAGGATGAGCGATGACAGTACCTACTCAAAAGTCCCACAGCTTCACGCTGAGTTGGTTTCAAGTGAGGCCTACAATTAAGTTTCAGGATATCTTTAATATATTGACTTTATAGGTTTGGGAACTTAGCTAAGAGTTGAGATCTATGCTCAGGAATTTGATATAATCCCAGAATTTTTATTAGGTTTGTTACCACTAAGATAGATGAAAAAATTGGAGAGGAAGACCCTGTACCCTGTAGTAGAGAGGGATGGATTTTAGCTCCTCGTTGCAGCCCTGTATGGGCTACTCACTTAAGTGATGAACTCGATGATCCTTGTCGGTCCCTTCCAACTCAGAATATTCCGTGCAATAAAAAAATTATACTGGGTTTGCATGGCCAAGCTTTGGTAGCGGGGTGGCTGCAGGGGTGGTTTATGTGAGAAGCTGCTAGAAGCTTCCACTATGCCCAGCAGAGCCCATCCTTGGCAGCTCCAAAGATGGATGTGCCACTGGTCAAGGCTGGGCCAATTAGAAATGGTAGTAAAGCCTCTGTCATAACATATTTAAGAAGAAAAGAGTAAGTTACTGTGCACTTGTAATTGCAGCCAGAGAAGAGCAGGGTGAGAACACGTGAGAGGAACAACTCTGCAGACACCAAGGTCAGTGGAGAAGGAGGGGCAGGAGGTGCTCCAGGCACCAGAGTTAAGATTCCCCTGCAGCCCATGGTGCAGTGAAGCAGCTGTGCCCCTGCAGCCCACAGAGATTCACAGGGATGCAGAGATCCACCCACAGCCCATGGAAAAGTCCCATGCTAGAGTAGGTGAATGCCTGAGAGGAGGCTGTGAACCTATGGCAGGCCCATGGAGAGAGGGCGCACACTAGAGCAGCCTGTCTTTGCACAGCTGCACTCCGTGGAAGAGTGACCCACACTGCAGCAGTTTGAGGAGGACTGTTGCCTGTGGGATGGACTCATGTTGGAGAAGTTCACAGAGAATTGTCTCCCCTGGGAGGGACCCCACATTGGAGCAGGGGAAGGACTCCTCTCCCTGAGCAGTGGGAGAAACAAAAGGTGATGAACTGACCATAATCCCCATTCCCTGTCTCCCTGTGCTGGTAGGGGACAAGGTAGAGCTGGGAAGGAGGCAAGGGTAAGGAGAAGGTGTTTTTGAGGGTCTTATTTTACTTCTCATTATCTTGCTCTTATTTTATTAGCGTGATGAATTCAGTGCGTATCTCTAAGTTGAGCCTGTTCTGCCCATGATGGTATTTGATGAGTGATCTCTCCTGGTCCTTATCTCAACCCCTGAACCCTTCGTTGTACTTTCACTCCTCTGTCCAGGTGCAGAGCGGAGTGGGGTTAGTGGCTTTGGTGTGTGCCTGGCATCTGGCCAGCATCAAGCCACAACAATAACATGTTGCAAAATAAGAGACTAAGTATGGGGACTAATAAAAATCTAAAAGTTTGGAGTACCCTGTATTTTCCAGATACCTTGCTAGCTAATTTGAAAAAGACAGAAGTATTCAGAAAGAAGAACTGAATTGTAATACTTTAGCAGTTACTTATACTAAGCTCAAACTGGCTCTCAAATGATAAGGTATTCATATTTTTAGAGTTTCACATGTATGAGAATAACTAATAAGGACAAGCTACTTCATGTGCCTTTAGCATCTTAATATATATGAACAGAAAAGTCCTAGGAAATAGAGTTTTGCCTTACCAAAGATTCTTCCACAGCTTAGAACATAATAAAAATTAATATAAACTAAGCAATTTTGACACTTCAAAACAGGGACCTGCAGAGGACTACCCGTTAAGAAGCACCTGCAATATTAAAAAATGGTCTTTGGTCATTTAGAGACTGTATTATTTCCTTTGTGCTCCTGAAGATGTAGCACTGGTTTTTATTCATAGCTGAGATGCCTTCTGAGGGAGTCTTTACTCACTCACTGCACATTGCTGTGCTCAGCAAGCAGAGGTATCTGTCCCCAGTGGAGCTCTTCTTGTTGATATTCCCCCAGGTTTTGAATACAGTTCCAGTGTACACATTCAGCAGAACCTCTGGGCAAAATGTTTATTTGAAGTGGCTGTTTATACATGATCAAAATACTCTTTGTTTGTTAAATTTGAGTGAATTCTTACATTATAAATTATTTCATCATCAAAATTAAATAGTATTGTAGTGACAGAGTGCCACAACAGGGAGTTTGCTACTGGCTTAGTAAGTGAAAGTAATATTAAGTGCATTAACAAATAAAAGATGTACTAATTGGGCTTTCCCGGTATTTATGTACACCTTATTTGAAGGGCTGTCTCAAAATCAAGATAGCACTAATCTGCAGAATAGTGATGGTTTTGATTTTCAGACACCTACTCCTATCACTGCACACGTGCATGCACAAATCAACACTCATAAATAGGTGTTTCTGCCCTAAAAAGCAGACACGGCTGCAGATAGTTATAAAGTTTGCAAGTGGTCAGTCATGACTTTTCATTGATTTCAGTTGCCCACATTGAAAAATGCCCGAGTGAGAGCATGGTTTAGATCCATGTATTTTTCAGAAGTCTTTGAATGAATGAAATAGTTTTGTCTGATTATCTGTCTTTTGTTAAACTGTGGTTAACATCTTATTTTCAAGTCATACAGTAAGCCGCAATTTGATTACCCTGAGGTCCTAATAAACAGCTATCGTTTATATAACAAGATTTATAAAATAAGGTTTGTGTTTGTAATGCCAGTTAGTCATAATATGGGACTTTCATTACTTTGCTATGTGAATTTCATTACTTTAATGTCCTGATAAATTTTTGTATACTGGTGATTTTACACTTTGCTGACTGAAGGTTAAGAGAAATATCAAATATAACCAAGGTTCATATTTTTCTATAGAAATGAATAGATTGCCTTCATTAGCAGGGAGAATAGCCAAGTCTGATAATGACTAGAATAGAAGGACAGTGTTGTTCTTCTTTACCATTATATACTATAACATATAAAGTAAATGCGTGCTGACTGCAAATTTCTCATCTAGATAGACATTACATTAACACATATTTTTAAATGAATGTTACAAAATCCAGTTTAGTATCCTGTTAGTTTGTTATCTTTGTCCTTAAGTCGTTTAAGAATGAAAGTTTTTACAAAGTCAAGTTCATAGCCACAGTAGCATTCCTCCAGTCTTTCCCAAACATTGACAGTGAACTACTTATCATTCTCTGCATACACATATGGAGTCTGTGTGGGAGCATAGTCTAAATAGAGAATGAAAAGAAAGTGAGCATAATGGAGAACTTGAAAGGCAGAAATAAGAAAATAGCTCAACTTTCTTTTTCTGTTCTTAGTTTTTTGTTTTAGTAATTGACATTTGCTTCCCTTTTCTTCTCACTCTGTGCTGAATACACAAGACCAGTGATACTTCTTGGGAAATGAAGAGAACATAACAATGGTTAAAGTATTATGTGGTAAGGTCAACTGATAATTTCTACAGAAAGCTTCTAGTATGACTTTGAGATTTTCTTGGGCTTTTCCTCATCACTCTTCTTAAGATTTTTTTAAAACCTCAGCATGACTTCACTCTGCTTAGTGTTCACATCAGCAGAACACTTAACTGGTGTGTGTGTGTGTGTGTGTGTATTTAGAGACTGACAGGAATAACATTGGAGATCTTGGTGTCAGAGTTGTTAAATAACTGGAAACTTACAAATTTTTTTTATGATATGGTGAGTGACGAGGAAGAAAGGGAGTTTAAACTACTATTCTAGTTGATGTCCTGCTCTGAACTTGCAAGAATTTTTTATTCTTATAGCAGTCCCCAGCTATGCCCAGAAATAAGGTTTGCTGCACTGGCAGATAGAATTGAGGCCCATCACCCCGTTAAGGGTCGGAGCTGGTACTTGAAGTATCGTCTTGGGAGAAGGAAGAGAGAAGGTGCTAAGTTTTCATATTTCCCAATAATTTTAGAAAGGTTTAGTAATGTAGAACAAGAAAATAAGCTCCTCCAGTACTTGCCTGTCTGGTGTGTGGTTTTGGCCTGTTCCTCTCTGGGTAATACTTGGAAAGCAACAAAATAAACATAAACTGTCTCTGAGGCAGAGCCCTGTGCTGCTCTCTTTGCTCTCCACCAGATAGAAGAGACACAGGTGTCTGTGTTCCTTTTCACTAAAATACAAGGTCAAGATACAGAAAAATATATACATGGACAGTGTAGAAAAGAGTGTATATGAGAGATTTTGGGGTTATTGTCTCCAGAGGTGCCACCAAATTACAAGGCATTGTGCTGTCAGCAGACTAACTCATGTTTTGGTAAAGGAACCTTGGTTTTGGTTGATTTGTCAGCTGGGTGCCCTTCAGTTTTGAAGACAGCAGAGAAGACCTAGTCCTTCTCAGTCCTTGCACCCAAAGGACATCATAAAGAGGATGCTAACAGAGATTTTAGCTTAATCTGAGCAGTAGGAAGCAGTGCTTCTAAGCAATGATCCCTGAATTTTTTCCCACTAATGACTGAGCCAGGGCAGAGCAGATAATGGGTGCGAAGTCCTGCACAGTCACAGTACAGTTAACTTTCTTCTACATATGCAATGGGGAGACGTTGCACCTGTGAGAAATGAGACAACTCTTAGTAAAAAAATTAAAATAATTTATTGAAAACAGAAAAATTGAAAAATTACAGAAATTAGAAAAATATAAAAATCTGGGATCCTATGGCTTGATAGATGGTATGCCCCAGGAGCGCAGGGATTTGAGATCTTCTGGCTGAGACAGCACTAGACCTCAGGTAGAGAAAAAGAAAGACTTGCAGTGCTGGGCTGGCTTTTGGCTGGTCCAAAAGTAAAAAATTACTAAAGGCTTCTTAAAAGGAGTAAGGCTTTTAATGCCCAGCACCGACATCTACCACAGCTAGCCCGCAGAGAGAGAGAGACCGCCCCTCTGCCTCATTGTTTTATAGTGTCTTTGCTCCACCCCAGTCCGCCCACAGCCCACCCACAGCCCGCCCACAGCCCGCCCCTTGGGTTTAAAGTGATTGGTGCTTTCCCTTTGACAGATCATCTCCGTCCACCAATGGCTCATTGTTGTCAGAGGGGTGGTATTAGTTGAGACAAGGGAGCTAAAATGCCTTCATTAAAATTCAGGTTGCCATGGAGCTTGCCTGCATCGTTAACGGCTATGCGGCTAAAAATAGCTGCTGGCTGTTAGAACTGGGGTTTTTGGCCTTGGAACCAAAGTGCAAGTAAAAACACCTAAAAAAAAAGTATTAAAATACATCCAACACATCTTAAAACACTTGTAAAAGTATACAGTAAACACAGGAAAGATAACTCTTATGGCGTACAGGTGGTTTGAAGTTTGAAAAGGGAGCGTAAGTTGGTGATTTTTAACTGGGGAATTTTTAACTGGGAAGGGTGCAACTCTCTTAATAAACTACTTTGAACAATTGAAAACACTGATAATGGAACTGGATTTTTGTACCTGGGCTGATGGATTAATTTTAAGATTCAATTTAAAAATATTTAACTCAAAATTAATTAATTAAAGCACTTAATATGCAAAGACCAAGCACAAATAGGGATTTCACGTATGACACACCCTTGAATATCGTTGAAGTTTTTTTCCATTTTGTGCACAACTGAATGCTATGTATTCATGTCCTAGGTCTGACTCTTAATCTCTATCCTAGAGAACAGAATATTCAGAGGGATGAGGTGGTAAAAGGCATGCTGGCACTCACTGAAATGTGGCTTTCCAAGCCCTATGATACTCATTTGTTACTTCTATGAGCCTCATAAATTTGATGGAGAAGAAAAGCTCTTATCTTTTCCCCACCTTCAGCAGCGAGCCGTGTTTTGTGCCTTTTTTCCCAGGACAGGCAATGGAGAAAATTAGCAGAGGAAGGTTTGAGATTTGAGCAGGAGCAGTCTGATCATCTCAAACTTGATTAACTGCTGAATTAATATGTCTTTGGGGCAATTCAGACATACAGATCCAATTATGAACTCATACATTTTCAGACTACGTGGTTGAACCTGCTATAGACAAATACTTCTTTTAGTTTCTTCCTTTTCTTCTTCATATTGTTAATCCACAGTATATCTTCTTCACAAAACTATTTCCATTAGCAATCCTCTCAGAAGTTAGTACACATTTTCAAATACAGAATAAAAGGCAAGGAAAATAAGAATGACACAAAGAGAGAACTTGCTTTTTTCCAGTTCTGTCAGGCTAGTCCGAGATACATAATATCTCTCCCTGCAAACCTTGACTTGCATGTATCCTTAAAATGTCACAAATGCAACACTATTATTACTACAATGACAAATGTATCTTAGAACCCAGTTTTCCTTGACTTTGATAGGTGAAGAAGAATTGAGTCATAGAGTAGTAAAATTTCTGTTGTTTGGCCTCAATTATATGAATAAAACAGCCTTCTACTTCAAAATAAATATTTGCAATAGATCTTAATATCAAAGGCTATATTATTATCTGTGTAAAAGCAACAATCATTACTTTTTTGTTATCGTTTGACTGATTTTTGTATCTTGTCTGAATTATTCACAATATGCCTACCAGTAATGGGTGTTGTACAGAACTCCTCAGGTATACATTATACTCTGTTTAGTCTGCTTTTATAGAGACATTGCTATGAATTAGGGAAAAGCCTTAGTCCAAAGCCTGTTTCTTATACAACTCATGATAAAGGAATATTTTTAGGTTAATTCTGAACATCTCATTAAGAGAAAAATAGAGGACACTGTGAAGCATATTCAATATCTGCAAATACCCTTCAGTACCTTCAGTGTGTTGAGAGTCTTTCTGAAGAATGGCTAAAAAGCAAAGGTCATGATGACATAGTGGGCTTGATAAAGATGCAGACTTGGCAAGGATACTAAATCCTTGTGCAAGGAGTTGTATAAACAACAGGATGTGAGTCCAGATAAGTAAGTTGAAAGAAACCATATGGAAGAGAAAATAAGACCCCTACGTTTGCAGATCTCATGGAATAGCTCCCACCAATAAGGAGCTCAGCTTTTGCAATATGTATGAGCTAATTAGTAGTACTATAAGTATGTGTAGATTATTACAATAAACGAGACTTGCTGACCACAATGCCGTGAGGCTTGTCTCCCGCGACTCCACCCGACATCAGTGGATAAAATATCTGTCACATCTGAAAAAGTAACAAAAAGCTTAGTACTTGTACATATATCATATTTCTTCCAACTCTCTATAAATATACAACATGAACTGGAAGACGGAAGACATGAAATTTAGTTTTTATTTTTTCATAAAACTAAGAGCATATGTTGTCCTCTGTTATTCTGAATTAAAAACACTCTTCTTGATCTTTGCCGTATTGTAAAATTAAAAAAAAAAAAAAAAAAGCAGTCAAGTTGACATTGTTCCTAGTGTTTCTTTACTGATTTTAAATCTGAAATCTAGACATGTTAGGGTACTGATTTTCTGTATGTATCTGGGAAAAATATTTAGCTGTGTAGGGCTCTGTGATGTTATAGTTCATGGTAATGGATTTTTTATTACTGCAGGCCTGGCCCCTAGGGTATATCACCATGTCCCGCAGCCATAGGGAGGAGGAAGAGAGAAGATCCAGCAGGCAGGAATTGTGCAGCAAGATTGATTTATTTAATTATTTTACAAACTCTTTTATAGACTTTTTTCTTCATAGTCTAATTGGACAAAGGATCAGCCACCCCTTGGGGTGATTGGCCAAAATCCTAAAACATCCATTATCAAAATATTTTGCTACTATACCATAAATAAGACTTTCCAAGGTTGCAGGTGGCTTGGTTGTTTACATTCCCTGCCACCTCTTCTGTGAGAGAGAAAAGTCTCTCACGGACTTAGAAAATAGCAAGAAAATCCTCGCTAGCAGCATTTTTGTATCTACAATTCCCCCTTTTTGTTTTATAAGATAACAACTCTACTATTAATCCTAAATAGAAATCTACATCAGTTACTAATTCTAAATGTGTCCTTAAGGCTTTGACTACCTGACTCCATAACAAGAAATTTAAAGTTCAGTCTCTGCTTGTGGAAGGACCATCCCAGTCTCTGCTTGTAGAAGGACCATCTGCCTGATGGTTGACATCTTGGTCATCATCAGAAGAGTCATTAGGCTGATGATCTACATTCTGGTCGCCATTTGGATGGTTGGCGTTCTGGTCATCATTTGGAGGTTGCCTGTTCTGCCTCTGGTGCCGTAGGGCAGGGCGAATGCATTTTGCAGGTAGCCACCGTACCGCAGTATCTGTGGAAACGCAAGCATACCCACGACCCCAAACGATAAGCTCATGAGGGCCTTCCCACTGGTTAGTGAGTAAATTTCGTACCCAGACCTTTGCCTGGGGCAGTTGTCTCTTGCCTGCAAACTGCAATGAGAGAAAATGATTCAGAATAACAGGATTATTTGAATGTTGTGGTACTGTAAGGTGATTAATTGTATACAAAGCTTTTGCTAGTCGGCTCTGTGGGGTTTCTCCATGCATTCCCCTTTTCTGTTTGTCCAAAACACGCTTCAAGGTACCATGAGCGCGTTCGACAATGGCTTGGCCAGTAGGAGAATGTGGGATACCAAAGGTATGGTCTACACCCCATAGGTGTAAAAACTGCTGCGTCTTCTCCGAGGCGTAGGCAGGACCATTATCAGTTTTCACAGAAGCTGGCACACCCAGGACTGAGAAAGCCAATTTCCAATGGGCAATGACATCATGGCCCTTCTCTCCAGTGTGAGCAGTAGCCCATGTAGCCGAGGAGAAAGTGTCAATAGACACGTGCACATATTTCAGCCAACCAAATTCAGGGATGTGAGTTACATCTGTTTGCCAAATCTGCAAGGCTTTTAGCCCTCTGGGGTTTACCCCCGCTGGCAAAGGCGCAGCGAGTCCGTGACAGTCAGCACAAGCGCTGACAATGTCGCGTGCTTCGGTTGGCATTAAATGAAACTGCTTCTGCGGGGTATGTGCACTTTGATGGAAGAAACCATGCGATGCCTTGGCTTGTGCAATTTTGTCAGGCTGAGGCCCTACCCATGCAGGGTTGGCCAGCATGTCAGCCCTGGCATTGCCTTCTGTTAGAAAACCTGGTAAATTGGTGTGGCTTTGAATGTGCAGAATGTAATACGGATGCACTCGAGCCTGAATTGCAGACCACAAGGTTTGCAACAGCGAAAACAGAGCCGCATTGTTCACCTCCTTCAGAAGTGAACAATCTAAGCGTTGGGTGATATCTGCTACATAAGCAGAGTCAGTAACCAAATTCAAAGGTTCCTGTGAGAATCGTTGAAGAGCCATGGTAACAGCCCTTAATTCAACTAACTGAGCAGAGTCTGACTCGGATTGGTGTGTTAATGAACCACCACAAAGGCAGTGTAGGATACTGTGCGCCCTTGTGCACAGTGACCCCTGCTAAAAATTTGTCCCAATCCGTACGCCCCAAGCTGCCAACACATCCCGTCCCCAAAGGTTACGGGAAGTGGTAGCAACATAAGGCCTAATTGTAGCTGTGTGCCCCTCTGAGTCCTTCACCACCACAAGCCATTTGCTTAAATAGCTCTGTGTGGTTCCTCCTAATCCTGCGATGGCCGATCCCACCGGGGCTAAAGGCCATGAGGGAGGCCATGCAGAGAAGGAGATGACAGTTACATCAGCACCCGTATCAATCAAACCTCGAAGCTGAGTCCAGGACGGACGGGCGTTTGGCAGGATCAGGGTACATGTCATCTGTGGCCTTTGGTCAGAGATGTCTGCAGTCCAGAAGGCCTGCGGAAGTCCCGTAGATCCACTGCCGTTATCTTCGTGAGTTGGTTGTTCTATCCTGGGGACACAAGACTTAAAAGGCACTAATTTAGCAAGGCAGGTCTTTTCAGGAATAGTGACAGGGGGTTTTTGTGTGGAGACCATAGCGCAAATCTGACCTTTAAAGTCAGCATCAATAACTCCTGAGTGCACTAAGATTCCTTGATGGGCAATGTCAGGTTTTCCCACCAGCATCGCACTGGATCCCTGGGCTAAGGGTCCATATGCATCCAAGGGAACTTTATAAATGCCGCTAGAGTCTAAGACGACTGCGGCTGCGGTGCGGACGCCAAACCCGTCTGATCCCTGGGTGCCGTCTGATCCCTGGGTGCTGTCTCCAGGGTGGCTGGGTGGGCCTGTGAGTGTACTTGTGCCACTCTCTGGGGGAGTGACTGCATCGGAGAGCAATTCCCCCTCCTTGCACCCCGGCGGAAGTTTCCCGGCAACAGCCGACCATCAGCATGAGTAGTCTGAGCAATGCCCTGGCCTGCCACACCTCTTGCACTGGGGGATTGGTGTGTTCTCTTTTTGGCTTGGCTTAGGCCGCTTCCGTTTTTTCGCCTGTTTTGGTTGCTTTGGTTCACGACCAGAAGATGCGTGAACAGGCTGCAGGAACGCAGCCAAAGCAGACCTTTTCTGGTTCCCAGATCCCACCTTAGCGCAGGCTTCGACCATGTCTGTTACCTCAGGATCCCCTGGTAAGGCATTTATGATTTTTCTGCACTCTTCATTTGCGTTATCTCTCACTAACTGCCTTAACAACATCTGTCTTAACCTGTCATCCTCAACCTGCTTCTCGAGAGAAGCAACAACTTCCTCTACAAAAGAGAGGAATGACTTTGATTTCCTTTGAACTATTTCAGTATATCGCTTTCGGGGTGCAGATATCTCTATGGTTTTCAACAGGGCAGCCATGCCGACCTGTTGAGCTTGCTGCAGGACGCTAGAGGACAAGGTACCCTGTGGGCTGGGATCAGAGAAGGGACCAGTCCCCATCAAAGCATCCACTCCTGCTGTCTGTCTAGGATTGGCAGCAGGGAGCTGCAAAACTGTAAATTGTACAGGTTGAAATAGAATTTGACCTAAGTGTCTGATATCAAATGGAGCTACCAAATTTGTATTTATCACCCTTATTATCTGCATAACCTCAGCAGAACCTAGCCCATATTGTGCCACCTTGGATTGCAGGTCCTGGGCAACTTTCCAAGCAATCACCTCATGCTTATAACGCTCGCCTGAATTTGGGAGAGCCTTATACACTGGGAAAGCTTGGATCTCCCCTTTTGGGGAGTCACTACCATCCTGAACTTCTGGCACAGTCAGTGGATGAAGTGTAACAGCTTCTTGATTAGCCCCAGAATCCTCAAATCTATTTGGCATTCCAAGTGTTTCCAATAACCTCCAGTCACCCTCCTCCAATGCTCGCATTTTAACTGACTCTAAGAAGAGGCTGTAGTGGGTCGGACGCACTGTTACCGTGCAGTCCTGAAAGGTCCAGGGGCGAGACCAGCGCAGCCTTTTTCTTCGCCGTGCAGCTACAGCCGCCTGACGACCTGGGGCCAGAACCTCATCTGCCTCACTGCCTGACGATGAGTCATCAGGCAAAGGCAACTCTGAGGTGCTGGGAGCAAACAGAGGTGGACAGAGAGGGGCACTTTGGCTAAGCTCGTTAGAGCCAGAACAGACAGCACAGACTACAGCTGGCTGCACTGCAGTTTGAACAGCAGCTTCTTTACGGGATGCCGTCTCGGCCAGTCCCGACCGAACCAGTACTGGAGCTGCTGCCACCATCTCTGGGGCTACAGCCGCGCCCGGCGCTGCGCTTGTCTCTTGCACCACAGCATCGTTCGGCGCCATCGCTGGCACTTGTGTTGCAGCCGCGCCCGGCGCCGCGCTCATCACTTGCTCCGCGCCGGCGCTCGGCACCACTGCCAAAACTGCTGCTGTTTCTCGCTCCCTGGCCACGTTCAGTGCCGCTGCCCCTGGCCGCCGCTCTGCAGCCGCTTCTGGGTTTTCCCGCGGCAGCGCTACTTCCAGGTTTGCTGCTGGCCACGCCGCTTCCTGGTTTGGAGCCGTGGCTCCCGCAGGCGGCGCGGGCGGTGCGGGCCCGGCGCACCCTGCGCGGCAGGGTACCTCTGGCATCTGCAGCAGCTGCTCTAGCAAGCTGATCAGGTCTTCCAGCTTTCGGGATATGTTCGGTAACTCTGTCAGCAAAGGCAGATGCTCTATTAAAAGGTCGATGGCTCAGTTCTGCAGCAGTGCAGAATAGTCCAGCGCCAAGCAGGGCAGCGGACCACACCCAGGCAGTCTCGTAGCAGGCACTCCTGGCGCTACACCGGCTAAGAAGGGACATCCGGGCGATTTAGGCTCTGTTGGTGCATAGGCAACCGGGCTAGGAGCCGCTCTGGGGGTCCAAGTTGCTAAGCTGCTAATTTGCGGCCCTGGATAAACTGTGGCCGCTGCCGAGCTGAGCGGTAAGGCAGGCTGTACGCCCTCCCACTGTCCTGACACCCCTGCCTCTGCTGGCGCGGGGTCCCTGGGGGCCGAGGAGTCCTGCGACTGTGCAGGGTGAGGTGGCGCAGGCTCTGCCTGTGGAGCCGGGGGGGTTTTTCCGAATCCACCATCGTTTGGCCCGGAAGCCCAGTCAGCAGGGTCCTCCTCGGACATTCCTCCGTCACTCATCACCGAAATAGGCGAGCCAGCTCTACTGCTACAGTCAAGGTCTGTCAGCAGAATAAATAACAAACCCCAGGTCTGGTATAATTCTGACACTGCTGGGTCCCCAGACGGGAACTCGTGTCGGACAGCACAGCCAAGTTCCTACCATAAGGCAAAGTCCAGGGCAGTATCTCTGTCCATGGAAATCCCTTTTAAGGTAGCCCAATCTAATAATTCCCAAACTGAGTTCTCAGGAATGGAGGTGTGCAATATGCTAAACACACCTTTCCAGACCATTACGACAGCGTTGGTTTGTGAGCCGCTGTTTGCCATTTCTCAGTCCTGTCGGACCTCCCGGTCCCGGGGGGGAAGGGGAACAGCGTACCTCTAGAGAAATTCGGCTTGGCTCACAGCAGTAGGACACGCCAGAGAGTGCAGATCACGTCGGGCAGCACCAAAATATTACCGCAGGCCTAGGCCCTAGGGTATATCACCATGTCCTGCAGCCATAGGGAGGAGGAAGAGAGAAAATCCAACAGGCAGGAATTGTGCAGCAAGATTGATTTATTTAATTATTTTACAAACTCTTTTATAGACTTTTTTCTTCATAGTCTAATTGGACAAAGGATCGGCCACCCCTTGGGGTGATTGGCTAAAATCCTAAAACATCCATTGTCAAAATATTTTTCTGCTGTACCATAAACAAGGCTTTTCAATGTTGCAGGTGGCTTGGTTGTTTACATACTCTGCTACCTCTTCTGTGAGAGAGAAAAGTCTCTCACGGACTTAGAAAATAGCAAGAAAATCCTTGCTAGCAGCATTTTTGTATCTACAATTTTTGGGAAAAAAACTCATGAGGATTTGTTTGCTGTAAAATTTCAAGACTTGAAAAGGAGCTTCTAATCAATACATAAATTTTGTGTGACCAGGTGTTTGCGCTTTGAATGAGTAAGAAAATGCATTTTTGCTTAGACATAGTCTCATGTTAAAGGGAACACTTGGGGAAGGGAAGAGCGATCGTCCTTGTTTGGAGGTATTTTGCTTTAGGTTAGTTACACTGTGCCAAACATACAGAGTACAGGGAGGATCTTGACTATTGTTCTGAGCCTCCTATAGGCGATGCTGGAAACTACCAGATTTTCAGAGGTGTTTTTCAGCAGCAGCGATACTCATGTAACTTCTTCAGTGCCAAAACTGGTGTGAACTGGCATTAGGAGCCCTGTCCAGAAGGAAGGGACAAGAAAAATCCGTACAACAAAATTTCCCTAACAGTTAGAAATGAGAAGATCATTCTGCTTTGTTTTTCAATCTACACAGAAAATGTAAAGGAGAACAAGGAAAGCCCAAATATTATGGTGCCTATGAAGGCTAATAGATACAGCCTTGCCATTCAATGAGAACTTAAATTGCCTGGGAAAGAATGACTTTCAAAACCAGTGTTATCCCAAAATAGGTCAGTGTAGTGATACTTTGATATATTTTGAAATCTCATTACGTTTCATTGAAAGCTCATTTTTTATCATAGTAAATGAGGTTGAAGTTTCATATTGATAAATAGGCTCCTTCCATTTGGAAGAAACAGAAATATTAATTTAAGAGCAGAGGTAACTTGCACAGTGTTCTATGTTTTATTTTTAGGGGTTTTTTTTTTCTGATCTAATATAATTAATCAAGCCATCTTATGACTTAAAGTCAGACCTACAACAACTTGGGATGCTATCATTTCTTTCTCCTTTACCATCCTTATCAATGAAGTCCTATTCAGTTACGTAGCAGCCACAAGTCTAATACCAGCAAAGACAGGAGACAAATAACGTCTCATTTATTTCTCTGTTATGTATGGAACAGCACCTTTTGCTCTGTATGAGGGAAGCCACCAATATGGCCCAGCTGAGATCAGAGGCGATCACCTCCTACCATAAGCTGTACTTTGGCATCCCCTGTGAATAATCCTGTCCTGCTCAGAGTTTGAAAAGACTGTATTTAACCTTTTGTTTGCTGTGGAAGATGACTTCAGAAAGCATAAGAAAGTAAGGTTTAAAATTTATGTTGCACATTAACCTTTCTTTCTCATTAATTGCCAAAGTGTTTTTTCATTTAAAATTAAATTGAAGCATGGCTTTTTTAAAAATTCTGATGAGCTTTGTGTATAATTTCTGTGGATATATTTCAGGTTTCCCTGATTCAGGGTGAAAGTTTGCAGTCCACTTCCATCCTGTATATTGATGTATGTACCAGATGCAGGGAGATGATACATATGTGGAAAACCTTCATGCCTTCTGCTGTATTTCCCCCCTTCTATTCTGGATTTTCTGAGTTAATTCCATTGTCAACATCTTTAAAGTTTTTGCTATTTTGGCAAAAATCCATCTGTCCTAGAAATATTTCTTTTTATTCCCTTGTGTCCCTCAGAGTGGATTTTCAAAATCACCTGGGATGGGCGGGAGACAAGAAATGGCAAAAGATGTTAGATTTTCCAGGTCACTTTCTTGTACTAAAAAAGTGTAACTTTAATTGCTGTTTTTAGAAACTGTCAGCTAAAAGTAATGTAAAATTTGTCAATTATTTCAGTTGATCTTTGCCTTGTAGAAAGGAAAGTTAAAATTTTAAAATGTTATTTTTTCATTTAAGATGTCCTTTGATTTTACTAGAAATAAACCTAAACAAAATAATTAATTGGAAGAAAAGATGGTTTTAAAAATTATTAAAAATATTCTTTTTTTTTCTTCTTGAAATAGATTTAAAACATTTAAAAAACATTTTAAAAAATGCTTTTAAAAACATTGGTACTTAATTTGAATATAATAATAATTATTTATACAGCTTAGGTCTTAAACCAGCATCGCTTTTCTATACTTCAAACTAATTTCTTACAGAGAATCTCATGTTGCTAGTCACTCTTCTCAGGTCAGTTGATGATGTTATTAAAAAAAAAGAAAAAAATTTCTTTAAAAATGATAAAAAATCTGCTTGTGGGCACTTTCTCAAAAATGAGAGCCTTAATCAAAAAAAAGTAGTTTAACTTCCAGTTCCCAGTTAGGGCTCTTATTTCTTTATTTTTAGTGAAGCTGGGCTTTAAGCCATGATGTAACTTAGGATTCTTTCACAAAGCCGGGGAGGAAGAGAAAGTGGTGCCAGCATCATTATATGCTGACAACTAGGACATTTGCCTGAATAATGGAATTTTGAAGAATATGACTTAGAACAAAACAGAGGTTTTGTTTTTACAGACTTTTTTTTTTTACAGACTTTCTGTAAGCTGGGGATGTGATCCATGTACTGGAATAGAAGGATAGCAATTGTTTCTTGTCTTCCTCTTCCTTTAAATTAATGGTGTCTAAATTTCTTCCAAATTTTGAATGGAGGAATTTACATTTTAAAAAGCTAAATCATGGTGGCTTATATATTTTTATTTTCCTTTTCATATCTCTTCTAATTCATGTTCTGATTTTGACTTAAAGTCAAAACAAAAAATTCCAAACATTTTCCTTCAAGTAAAGGTGGCTTTGTGTGTTCTGAGAACACTTTTTAACAACAATATTACAAAAATATTTCATAATTCCCCTTTTTGATATGTATCCCATGCAGTGGATCTGAGACTAGGAGACCAACCCCCATATTGTGCTACTTACCTATGAAAGGATGTGGCTGAGGAAACAATTCATGGGTAGACAAAAAACAGACTACAATGACCTGAAGAAGTTGTCTTGCTCGAGGTCCTTCAGCAAGAAGCCTGTGGTCAGAACTGAAGTTTGTTCACCATTGTCTTGGCTCATCACAATGCCTTTAGTCAATAAAGTAAGAAAAACTAATTGTCTATTTGCACGATTTCCTACAATACCTTCTGAAGGTTTCTTCATTTCTTCACTCCCATCTTCTTCATTCAAATCTCTTTGCTTGTGCTTTTTCTCATCAAGACATTGGGAGATTTTATGTGATCCTTTGTCAAGCCTTTTAATAATGACATATAATTGTTAACAGATGAACTTGAGATTGACAGCAGCAGCTGTGGAATAGTGTTGCCCCTTAGGAGCATTAGCTCCCTGATATTGGGACAGGCAACTTTTCAGCTGTTTCACAAAACACATGTGCCTATGGATTACAGAATCCTTGAAGCAAGCAGGACTAGACAAATTAACGAAATCACATATGAAGCAAAGAAACTAACTTCAAATGCCTTCCTGTGGTAGAGAAAATTGAAGTACTTGCCCATGTTAAAAATTCTTTATATTGCTTTTTCAGCACTGGGATAACAATTTAGTTCATTTTAATGAGATTGACACTTTAAATGTAACAGGTGAGAAGTAATTTCAATAACAGTCTGTTTCCAGTGGGATGTTATATTCTAAAATGACATGATAATAGAATACAGTTACTTTAAGTAACTTTAGATTAAGAAACAGATTTATGTGTTTCTTTACTGGTTATAATAATGATTGTCCTAAATTACATTCTTTGTCATGTATATGGGTTGCTGGATGGTCCTCTTTCATAAAGGCTCTTTCACATTTAGTCACCTTTAAAACAACAAAGTGCTGGAAAAACCCCCTATTTTCACAAGACTGGTGTTCAGTGTTGTGTTAAGGTTTCACCTATCTGGCTATGATGAGAAAGATGGTGTCTCCTTTAACACTCAGCTGGTGAAATAGGAAAGGATTCTGCATCACATTAAAAAGTCCTGTCAGAATTTTTGAAGGCTGAGATTAGAAGTAGTTACGTTTTCTGTCCTGCTGCTCTCCTGGGAAAGCTGGTACAGCATCCCCACACCTTGCCATGAGAGTTCTGGCAGCCCCATTCTGCTGAGCTATGAAGTGGTTGGGCAGTGAGTTTCCTTTGCTGTTGTATCTTAATTTTTAGAGGTTTACATCATGAAAGACATTCAATAGGGATGTAGGCCAGCACTCAAACAATATGTTCTGTTATTTCTTCTCCACCAGGTTAAAAATAAAATGTCCATAGTTTTACACAAGGTTCTTCCCTTAAAAAGGAAGTTCAATTTGATCATGGGTAATTGGTGGTGATCTTATATAATGAAGTGATTTCGTAAAAGCCCTGATATATTTTTATTATCTTTAGACAGCTTTAACAATTCTTGTTTTTTAAGAAGGCTTTAGTTCCACATTAGGAAGTAATTTTTGATGTCTCACTTGCTGGGAGTTATTTTGACATAGTTGACATAGTCGTGTCAAGTATGTAGATGCTGATGACCTCTTTTCTGATAATCTGATTTTTTGAGGAATCTGTAACTTGGTGACTGTAATTTTGAGTATCATCATATTAAGTACTACAGAAAAAACCAGCAACAAATATGTAAACTCATTTGTTTTAATATATTTTTTATCTCTGCAATGACTTGTGGCAGCGAGTTCCAAACATTAATTATGTGCCATATACAGAAAAAGACAGCTCCAGTTTTTCACCATACAGTTTTGATCTCATAACTCACATCTATTCATATTTTTGTAAGGAAAGCAGGTGTTCTGTAGCTGCCTATGGCAAAGAAAAATGAAAATATGACTCGACCTTTTTCTAGTAAAAAAATAATGCCACTTTGTTACAGTGGGAATACTGCAACACGCGTATCAGACAATGAGGCCCATGGAAAAGAACTATATGGACGGATTCTTGGTACATATTTTCAGAGAGATGTTTATTTCCCCAGCCGCATGGCCGGAGCTCTGCCGAGGAACTGCGGCAATCCCGGGACCCGAGGGTCCTTGCCTGCGCAGGGGAACACAAACCAACCAATGGGGAACAAGGCTGACCAGGGGCAGGGAAACCCCGTGTCTCCCCTCAGGGCCCCTCTCCCAGGGCTCCATGGCAGGGGGAGGGCCCCAACACCACTTAGTGTTTATGTGACTCTGTGCTTAAAACCTTTTAAAGGCCTTAAGGAATTAATCCTCGTAACAGTACTCTGCTGGGTTCAGCCTAAAATTAGAGATTGTACTGAAAACTGCCTACTGTCCTCAATAATTACTTTGAAAGAGGATCTATCAACCATCATGTCTGTGCTTGATCATTTGCAGCAAAACACTTCAGCATTCTTCAGTCCCCAGTCCTCTCCTAGGAATTTTTCAGAAATGCTACTGCTGCTGCATGACCTGATAATTAGAATCATTTCATCTTCCCACTCACTTCGACATGTGAGAGATACCTAAGCAAATTAATAAGTCATTCTGGTATTCTGTGCTGTCCTTGTGCTCCCTAAGCTGGTTAAAGGCATTTGTCATAAGGTCATAAGCAGATTGAAGGCAAGTTTTTGATTGAACATGTAATTTCTGATTAAGTGATCATAAAGTCTTTAGATTACCTAAAGTTCTGAAATTGTAAATTATTTTTGAAAACAAGAAGTTCAGTAATTAAGCGAATCTTCATTAAATATGTGAACAATATTACTGGCTAAACAGAGACATGAAAATTAGATAGTCACAAAACAAAATAGTGATGAAAATTATTTATAATTTGGAGCTCTTGGTTCTGTGCTTTTACCTTGCTCCTATTTGACATTCTGCTCTTAAGCCTTCCTAAACTTCCTCTCATGTCAAATGGCCAGAACAGCCATAATACGATGTCTTTAGAATTATAAATATCCCAGCCTTGAACTGTGAGCTTCTAGAAAGCGATTCCAATTACTTTGGCTTCTGCATAATTTATTTCAGTTCACATCTCTGTAGTTGGAAAAAGTCACCTGAAACTCACACATTACCCTTTTGGGATTCATTTCAGTATTCATTCGAATGTGAATAATATCAAGGCTGAAATGAAGCCTGCAGTAAACAGTGTGAAAATGTTTTTTATTGTTTTGAGGGGTTTATTTATGTATCTTAAGTGACAGCTTTCAAAATAGGTGAAGGTTTTCAAAGTTACGAAGCATCATGCTTAATGATAAGTGTTCTTGATTTGAAAATAACAACATTGATATAACTTTATTTATCTTAAGTAAGTGTACAAGCCAGGAATCAGGTTTGGGTTAAGTCCTACCTGTTGGAGGGTGCTTTGAGGTTTATCACACATCAAGAACTTTTTCAAACCCAAAGTTAAAACTTCATCATGCTAAAGAAACAGTTAATTTAATTTAGTGTAAAAATCTATCATGGTGACATACCATGAGCTACTCTTATACTGGTTGCTGGAAATTGTTGGAATTACTTTATGTAAAATTAACTTATAATCACCTGCACTTTGTTCTGTTACAAAAGTCAGACCTGCAGACTACTCCAAATGTCTTATACTTTCAAATAGGACAGTCTGCTTTTAATTTTCTGCACTGATTTGGCACTACAAGAACAGGAAGCATGATCATATAGAAAACAGAATGTAGAAACTGTATTTTGAGCAATAAATCTGTTAGTTTACGTATTTGCAGAGAGCTTAATGAGAAGGAGCACAGAATCACCGTTGTAGCAGATTGGGCAGGAGATTTCACAGAATCACAGAATAAAATATGTTGGAAAAGTTCTCTAAAATAATTGAGTCTAACCTTTGACCCAACATCACCCTGTCAGCTGGATCATGGCACTGAGTGAATAATATCAAGGCTGAAATGAAGCCTGCAATAAACAGTGTGAAAATGTTTTTTATTGTTTTGAGGGGTTTATTTATGTATCTCCACACCCAGTCTTATCTTAAACACCTCCAGGGGTGGTGACTCCACCACGTCCCTGGGCAGCCCATTCCAATGTTTAATCAGCATTTCTTTGAATAAATTCCTCCTAGTGTTCAACATTCTGTGGCACAGTTTGAGACTGTGTTCCCTCTCTTCTCATCAGTTGCCTGGGAGAAGAGACCGACCCCCACCTGGCTACAACCTCCATTCGGGCAGAGAATGACAAGATGTTGGAGGTGTTTTATGGAGCATGGTCTGCCCTGGGCATCCTGCACAACCATTGACACCAGTAATATTTTTTTCTCAGTCGTTGTGGTGAATAGAAGTGCTTTTCCTCTTGTACTTGCTGCAGGATATTCTGCCAGAAATTCTGCTGGTATTTTAGCCTTGTGCAATCTTGGATATAACAGAGCAGATGCAAACCTAGTGTTTTGAAGGGTGAATAGAATTAATGAAAATCCCCTATTGCATTTCTGTATATTTTCTGAATAATTTTCATTCTGAGTATGTTTTGAATAAGTGGATATCTCCAGTACACTTTATGGAGCAGTAAATTCAGCCAGTTTATAAGAGGGCAATGCCTTTTGGGAGATAGGTTTGAGGAAAATAACTTTAAATGAAGCAACAATCTAGATAATTCTAGTTTTCTGCTTGAGTGGAAGAAGTATTGTGCATTTGAATGAAGGGTTGTTAGATAAAGCTAATCAAGACATCAATATGAGAGGTATCTTACACCACAAGAGCAGATCTTTTTAAAAAGCAGGGCATGGTTGCTACTACCAAAGAGTAGAAAAAATTTGTCTCTACACATGTGGTAACAAAATGATAGAATGCTCAGGTAAATAGGGGCATAAAGTGAAGAGTGTGTAAAGGTAGCCGGTGTCCTTTATTTCAGGTGCGTTTGGCACTGTATACCATGAGCTTCTTTGGCAGGATGTTGGTCTCTCTACAGCACACATAATGTGTCCTTCTTGGTATTGAACTCTCAGAAGGAATCATGAAAATTGCTGTTGCATCAATTGGCTACTTGAACTGATTATATAAATATTCTCAAAGTTTATGTCAGGGCTGGTGCAGTCCTCAGAATCTCCTGCACTTCAGAATTTATTAATTTTTTATTCTGCTTTATAATCAGATAGAGTAAATAAAAATAATAATTGACTGCAAAATCAAGTCTATCACTTTAAGGTTCCCATTCCAGGAAAATTTATCTAATGCAGTTGCAAAACCCAACAATAAATTTCCCATGTGTACTGCAGTTCCTTATTTATGGGCCTGGGATATTCTATTTGCATATTCTATTCTGTGATATTGTATTTGCATTCCAGGTTCACATTCTGAGGAAAGGTCTAGAAAAGAACAATTCTGAAGCAGATTCTTGCTTTTCACATAAGAATGCAAAATTTAAATCAATTTAGGACTCAGTGCAACTGTCTTTTATAAAGAACGTGTGAAAGAATGCTAGAGATGAAAGCCGTTTCTCAATGATGCAGAACAAGTTACTGGTAAGATTTTAAGGCATCTTGCAAATCATCTTATGGAAATCTAAGCAGTTTAATGAAGTTCTACTCACTTTGTGATACTGACCCTTTTAATCCAAGGTCTTACCTGATTACCCTTCTATTGCATAAAGGTTTAGTGTTGAGATAGGTTTTCCTCCAATAATAAGAGGTTTAGCCCATTGGTCCTCTAAGATGACAACAGAATCACAGAATCACAGAATTTTTAGGGTGGGAAGGAACCTCTGGAGGTCATCCTGTCCAATACCTTCCCAAGGCAGGGTCACCTGGAGCAGGTGACACAGGAATGCATCCAGGTGGGTTTTAAATACCTCCAGACAGGGAGACTCCATGAACTCTGGACAGCCTGTTCCAGTGCTTAGCCACCCTCAATGTAAAGAAGCTCTTCCTCATGTTGAGGTGGAACTTCTTGTGTTTTCTTTTGTGGCTTTTGCTCCTCATCCTATCGCTGGGCACCACTGAAGAGAGTCTGGCACCATCCTCTTGGCACCCGCCTTTGAGATATTTGTATGTGTTGATGAGATCTTCTCTCAGTCTTCTCTTTTCTAGACTAAAAATGCTAAGCTCCCACAGTTTATCCTCACAAGAGATGTCCCAGACCCCAAATTATCTTTGTGGCCACTACTGGAGCCTCTCCAGTAGCAGTTTGTCTTGAACTGTGGAGACCAGAACTGAATTTCCATGATACAGTAATGTAACCACAGCTGAGGTTCAGTGGCTTGAATCAGCACCAGGCTAAAAACAATGGCAGGAACAAGCACAGAGAGTGCAGAAAACAAAATATAAGAGATATTTTCAATAGTTGCTTGAACTATTACCAGGAAACCAGGGGATTGTGGAGGAAAGGTATCGTATTGACATTCGATCCACATAACCGTGTAGAGATTCAAGGTTACGGGGAGCCTTTGCTGAAGATTAGTTGTGTTGTAGGACAGAAAAAGACTCTGGTTA
This sequence comes from Corvus hawaiiensis, assembly GCF_020740725.1. Classification (NCBI taxonomy): domain Eukaryota; kingdom Metazoa; phylum Chordata; class Aves; order Passeriformes; family Corvidae; genus Corvus; species Corvus hawaiiensis. The sequence goes on from NC_063255.1 coordinate 47,815,865, forward strand.
AACTGTTAGAAGATGCAATTGTTTCATCTCCCTGTACCCTTTTCTTGGTTCTTTTTAACTAAAATATTTTTCAATACAGATACTTTTTCAAGTACAGTGGGATGTGGTCCTGTCAAGCTATAATCCAAGCAGAAGGGCATTGGATATAGACAGGACCAGCTAGTATGGCCATGTCTGGGAGGGAGTAGGAAGACCTCAGACCACTTGAAGACCTGAAATCTTGTGTGGAATGATATTTCAGAAACAAGTAATGAACTATATTTGTAAATGGAAAATTGTAGGAGCCTAACTGAGCAGTGGCAAATATATGGTGACATTTAAAAGAATGTGCAGTGAATTCTGGGATCTGACACTTTTAGTTTTATCTGCTGACTGAGGGAAAATTATAAAAACATACAAGAGGTGCCAGGAATTTAATTACAGAGGCCTGCCAGCTGCCTCTCTGCTCGAGATCAACACTTTCTGTTGCCGCTTTTAAATTTCTGTATATGCTACTCCAGTAAACCAGCTCTTGGGACTGGAGATGTTTTGGCCCTGACAGATATACAAGGGCTCCAGTAAAGCAGAAAAATAAGTATCATTTGGCTAGCCGACTGATCCAGAAAAAAGAAGTTTGTTCTGTAGCAGAATACAAAGAGTATTTTCTGCCTCACATGGAATTTATACCAGCAAAGCAAATCAAAGAAGAAACTCTAGTTCAAATACCTCCACTGGACATGGGAAGAAGTCTAGGTTGTTCTTTATATGCAATAATGCTAGCTTAAAAGCCCCAGAGTAAATAAGAAGCAAATTCTACTCTTGAGTATCTTGATATTATTTGGGAAATCTGCAATAGTATCCTGGCTTTAATTGCAGTCACGGCTTGCTCATGCCTGGTGTAAACTTGAGCAGCTGAACTATATAAGCAAATTCTTGTTCTGCACACAAAAAATGTATGTACGATATGTAATATATCTTAAGAATCATTCTGAGAGTTTTTTAAGGGCAATGTAAACACAGATATTTTGGATTTACTTCTCTCATCACTGCCACGGAGTGGCAGCATGAACACATCTGTGTAGTGAAATAATTCCTGAGAAAGGAAGCTCTTAAAAAAATCTGATGAATGTAGTAATCTATATTAGAATAAATAAATCCTCTCAGTTTCTGTGATTAGACCCTAAAAGAAACAAAGCCAACAGCATTAAGAATGAATGAGGAATTAGCTATTATTTTCAGAAAAAGAAAGGAAGCATTCAACAGTAAAGACAAAATTATTCCTTAATTGTATAGCACAGACAAACATACAGAGGAAAAACTAATGCTCTCAAGATAATGCCTGGGTATTGCTAAAATGAGTAAGATAAAACTTCCATATATTGAAGTAAACACTGTGGATGCAAAGGTGGGACATCTGGAAGAACAGTATATGATCTTTTAACCAGTCAATTGATCTACTCAGTTCTTTAAAATAACACTCTCCTTTGCCTGCCCCCTCATCACCTTCCAAAACTAGTGTTTTATATTTGTTACATTCATGTATTTAGGAGAAGTGATTTTGTCTCAGTTTTCTTTGAATGAGGAATGGGGAAATCTGTGAAGACACTTTTTGCACACATTCCACATCTCCTTCTGATCCAAGACACTTGCACAACAACAAAGGGCAAGGTGAAAAAAAATTGCTGTTTTACCAGTCTGGCTCAAGACATGTAGGCTAAACCTGGCCTCAAGAGAATAAGCAGAATTGTATTTTTTGTTTTAAAGACCACTGAATAACATAGAAAGTATATCTACATGTTTTCCTGCTCCACAGCCAAATTAAACCCAGGAACCATGTAGTAATTTTGGAGATATTAGAAAAACAATATTAATTGGAAAAGCCATGGAGAAATTGCAGATAGGACCGGATTATAGGAGGGGTGGGGAACAGCTCCTACTGAGTTCTGAAAAATACAGAGGGTTCTTCACGCCCCAAAAGGAAATATGACCTTGGGAATATTCTCTCTGGACCTTTTCTGTGACTGAAGAATGTGCAGGAGAGTAGCTGGCATGACCTAAATTCATGTGACCCTTTGGGGATTGTTTTGGCATCATGACTAGGAAATCATCCCACACACTCTGAGAACTTCTTGAGAACATTGTTCTTCTGCTGATACCTTGAGTTGTATATACTGCATTTCTTTGTGGTAGGTTGAAACACTTTGTAACTATGGTAGCACTGATACCTTCTGAAGGAGCACTAAAAACATGGCATCCTGGGATCCAGTGATTTATTACTTCTATACTGCATCCTAAATTTAGGACATGGGGGGGGGTTTTATGCCTTAATGTCTGGCTTCTCAACTGCAGCTTGAACACTGAGGTCCTGCTGGGATCCATCTGCTTTCTGAATCTTTATCACCAGTGTGGGTATTGCATGGGATAATGCTGCTCATCCCTGGGTCTGAGCAGCCTTATGTATGAATACACAGGACAGAAAAGGAAGGATGAAGTTCACTTGCCTCAAGCTGTAGCAGTGGTGTGGGAATATGCAAGGTAGAATGCAGCAGCACCACTGTGAACAATCCTGCTTGTATGTGTGTTCCTTCCCTGCAAATAAATGCAAGATAATTTGAAATATTTTGTCTGCATTTAAAAGGACATGAAACAAGACAGGAATAAATCAGAAAAGGTATATGATGTGAATGCAGGGCATTGACTCAGCAGATCAGGTGGTCTCTCTTAGAACTATGTTCAAGTCAAACCTTTTAAAATGTTCTAAATGTAAACATCATTGTAGAAAGATGGTGGTCTGTTGTCCTACAAGAAACACACGAATACACATACTGAAAAGCTTGTGCATAATATAAAGTGGTATAATGACTCTCTTCTGTATTACCTTAAAGATGTGCCATTATATATCCTACTGAATAACTTGGTAAAAATCTCTGCAGATGTCACATTTCTTTTTTTAATGACATGTAATTTTAAGTATTTTTCTATGAATCATTTTTTCAGCTCAAGCCTGTCAGAAGAACTATGATTTAGTATTCTCATTTTCTGTATTGTATAAACCCTCTAAGGGAATTCCTTTCTGAGTAAGACAGTAATTTCTGTAATCTCAATGTTTTACTGCATAATAAATATGATCAGGATGAGTGTTATCTGATCCACTCAGAGCAATGCATATACATCCATGAACAGATATCTAAATAATATAGTGGTCATTTCCAACTTAAGTTATTCAGTCTGAATTGCAACAACACAAGCTGGATGATTTCAAAGAAACTTTTCAAGCAACTGAAGATGTCTATTGGTGTCTATTTAGCATTCTTCTGTATGCCAAGAAATAGTGAGTTGAAGTAATAGCAGCTGAATTATTCACCACCTAATCTGAGAGGAAGGCTTCACTGGAGCCTTCTTTATTCTGATTCCCCCTGCTGTGGCTCCTCACATGGAGAGAATCCTGGCTGCCAAAAACCAGTCAGAGCCCTTCTGCTGGCATAAACAGGAAAGGTGGTCTGACATTTCCTGGAAGTTCCCTTCATGAATAACTGTGGTAGTAGGAATTTGTTGTTCAGCCAGTTTCAGTTGTGCAGTGCTGATGGTATTATTATGACAGTTAAAACTGATGGTTTTAAACTAAATATGTATTCTTATAACATTATCTGTGTGTGTGAGGAGATGATATATAGGTTAGTGAAAGGGATAGAATAGAATTTGAACTAGAGTCAGATCAGTCCAATTTACTTATTACTTGTTATATCATCCTGTAGAAGGTGGATATTTGTTCTCAGAACTGCTATTTGCTGATGACAGCTAGAAGACCTGCTAACACTTAGGCCTCAAACCAAGCATCTTCCTACAAGAACAGCTTCCTAACCTGGCGGCTATTGCCATTAAAGCATCATATGTTATCTGAAATAAGCATGAAAGACACCCTGAAATCCTCGTGTCACTTGAAAGTTAAGCAAGAGAACACCTTCAGAATGTATATTCCAGCAGTTAGTTTACAGATTCACAGCTGAGTAGAAATTTATTTTTTCAAAATTTGAGCGGAATGACTTCTTATGGGACAGGAATATAAGAGGATTTTTTAATTGTTCTTGCCAAGTATCATATCATGTTATCAAGTGCAGCACTTCACCTACTCCTTTTAAAACTGGCTTACTTTAAAAGACCGAATGCAGGATTCTGTCTGGTTTCAAGTTTGGTCCTGTGAGGGTTAGCGGTTGAACACACAGTTGAGAGCATTTAGTGTTTAACTAACATCACTGAATGTTTTTACCAAAACCTGCTAATTTCTACTGAGTCCCGTTGAAGCAGCCAAGATCAGCCACTCAGCGGCTGAAAAGGGCAGACATGTGCAGCATCTGATCTTCAGAAACTAGGAGAATTATAATTACAGTGGGAAGTAAGGATGTTAGAGGTGTCACATTCAGAAATGTCTGTGCCAATCCAACCATGATCAGCATCTAGACTAGTCTCTACTACTTAAGTATATCACATCTAGGTATTGTAAATCTAAACAGCGTTAAAACAGTTTTAACACTTCAATTTCTACTAACAAAGCATTACAACACAAAATATGTACGCAGCTATAAAGAGCTGGGCAACACTTTCCTATGGTGGAACCCATGATAACAGATATTGCAATAAACCATTAAGTTTCCTGTAAAAATAATTTTGAATAATTCCAGAAAGTGGTAGGCTTGACAGCTGTAAAGCAGCAAAGTTAATGTGAGAGCTTGCATGGAAGAGAAAATCAGCTACACAGAGTGACAACTTGTTCAGGGACTGCAGCTTCTGCATTTTGTTGTGTCCCTTTCTCACAGATTTGAGGCACTTAATTCTCAGTAGAAAACACACTGTGTGGGTCCAAATTCTTCTCCAGGTCTTCTTGTCCATCTTTATATCAAAAATATAAGAATTTTACTCCTGTAGCTTTTGTTCTTTCTCACCATTATCTTTTTCCACAGTTAGGTGCTCTATTAGTGCTCATTTGTCAGACTAACAAGGTACTGCTTAATAGCAGCAGCATTATTTCTTTTCAGAAACCAAACTGTTATCTTCTGAATCAGACTCTAATGCTAGGCAGCTAAGATATCCTTCGTTATCCTAGGAAGCACCAGATTCCCTCTTCCAGCCTCTATCTCATGACTGCAAACTTGAGAGATTCACATCATATCTCCTTTTTTTCTCAAAAGGAATTTTGCCTCGTCTCCAGATAACTAACTGAGTGTAACCATGTTAAATGTGGGAACTGTCCCAGCAGAAACTTATAGAAACCTTCCGAACCTCGGTGAAATAAAACAGAGTCTTAAAATATTCACACATTCTCCCTTCACAGCAAATTGTGTGATGAATATAACCTCCATTCTCTGTTTATACGTTGTCAATTCAGCTTACTTTGACTTCAAGGGTATTCACCCCTTGAAATGTTACGATGAAAACACCTTTCTACTCCTGGGATGGTTTTGCTCTTTGCTGTTTGAGGCTTTCTCCTTTACAAAGGGCCACGATAAAGTCTAAGTGATGCTTAACTCCCTCTGGCAATGGCAATAATATGTTTATTTATTTATGTTCATATATCATCAAAAACGTCTACGTTGAGTACTTTAGACCCACAAAAAATTATTTCCCAGGCTGATGCTGCTCATGTAAAGAATTGATGTAAAGAATTGTAAACAATTTTTTGTACTTTTGCCACTAGGACAGTGTCGCAGTGACCACTGCTGTCCACCACCCAAGCTAGCTCCAGCGGTGTGCGGCAGGAGTGGGGAGCAGCTGGAGGCACGGAGCTTTAAAGCTGCTCCTCTGAAGCCTCTGCTCTACCCAGGGGAGCACAGGCTCCAGGCACTGTGGCAGTCAGCAGCCCTCGAGGAAGGGAAAATTAAAAAGTAGCGGGGAGGCTTGCCACGGGAGGTAATCCAAGTTTATTGAAGGGTATCCATGGAGGACAAGCAACAGTTCCAGAGCGACCATGCCTTATAAAGGGGGGTTGAACAAGGGGAGTAACCTAACTAGGGACCAATAAGCGGATTAGGAGGGAGGGACGCTGGAGGGATGGACTCACATCTGGTCCAATAGTCTTAGGGGGTGGAGGGAGAGGGGTCACATGCCCCAATGGGGCGTTGAGGTTTAGGGGTGTTCTGGTTTGGCCAAATTTAGAAATATATCCTCTGAGAGAAGGCAGGTCACCGCCCCTCTCCCACCAGGTTCGGGAAAAATAAATCTTCCTCGAAGGAAAGTGAAGGAGATAAAAACTATTTATTTAACAAACACATGGGAAAAGGAAAATAATGCTAAATAATAAAATCTTTCGCTGTGGAGGAAAAACCTGGGAAAGTGTTAGAGTCCTCCCTTTGGTCTCCTCAGAGCTGGGGCTTGGCCCAGGGCCAGGCCCTCTGTGCCCGGTGGAAAGTCCTCCTGATGTGCTCTGATGTTGAAGCAGTGCACTAGAAAAGGGAGAAAATCCGAAATTCCAGGGAAGGAAAACCAAAGTTCAACTCTCAGTCTCTCTCCGGAGAAAAAGAAACTGAACAACTGGCCAAAAGCTGACTGGAAAGCAGCAAGCCAGGTGCTTCCTCGCTTCCTTGCCGCAGCTGAAAAAAAAGTCGCTATCTCTATATGACCTTGAACAAGCTGCAAACTGCTTTGAAAAAGTTTTGCTCAGTTTTTCCTTCCCCCTCTCAGGCATAGAGGCATAGAAAGGCACAAGAATTAATTTCTGGGCATAGGGCAGCGATATGGGATACACATCATAAAGTCACCCCAAGACATTCCACCCTTATCCCATATTGTTGGCTCAATGCCCAAACTAATACATTCTAATTCTACACACACACATTAATACATATATATATATATATATACACAGCTATGTACAAACAGTGACAGTGACACTCAGCAAGCCGTGGTATACAGGCATTTCACACTACAACAATCAGATCTCCCTGCGGTACACAACGTGTTGTTCCATCTTGCTGCATTACCCACCATGTGCAACCAGGTCCCTGAGCAAAGACAACACCACAGATGAGTTTGTCTGTACTTGAGGCAGAATTTATCCACACAGTCTTTCCTAACAGACCTCTGACATGCACTACTGGGATCTTATCTCTATCTACTGTATGCAGGGATTCAGACTGGGCTGGACCAGCTCTATTGTGGATCCTCGGGTGTTAACTAACCAGGTGGCCTTTGCTAGATGCTGTTCCCAATTTTTGGAAGTTTCCCCCCCCTAGTGCCTTCAGGATAGTTTGCAACAATCCATTGCACCATTCCACCTTGCCTGCAGCTGGTGCATGGTAAGGGATGTGGTACACCCACTCAATGCCATGTTCTCTAGCCCAGGTGTTTATAAGGCTATTCTTAAAATGAGTCCCGTTGTCAAATTCAATTCTCTCAGGGGTACCATGCCTCCAAAGGACTTGCTTTTCAAGGCCCAGGATGGTGTTACGGGCAGTAGCATGAGGCACAGGGTAGGTCTTCAACTATCCTGTGGTGGCTTCTACCATTGTGAGCACATAGCGCTTGCCTTGGTGTGTTTGAGGCAGTGTGATGTAATCAATCTGCCAGGCCTCCCCATATTTGTATCTGGACCATCACCCACCGTACCACAGGGGCTTCACCTGCTTGGCCTGCTTGATCGCAGCGCATGTCTCACAATCATGGATCACCTGGGAGATACTGTCCATGGTTAAATCCACCCCTCGATCTCGTGCCACCTATAGGTGGCATCTCTGCCTTGATGGCCTGAGGCATCACAGGCCCATCGAGCTAGGAACAACTCTCCCTTGTGTTTCCAGTCCAAGTCTACCTGTGACACTTCTATCTTTGCAGCCTGATCTACCTGCTTGTTGTTTCGGTGTTCTTCATTAGCCCTGCTCTTGGGGACATGGGCATCTACATGGCGGACTTTCACAACCAGCTTTCTTACTCGGGCAGCGATGTCTTTCCACTCTTCAACAGCCCAGATTGGTTTTCCCCTATGCTGCCAATTAGCTTTTTCCCACTTTTCCAGCCATCCCCATAGAGCATTGGCTACCATCCATGAATCAGTGTAGAGGTAGAGCTTTGGCCACTTCTCCCTTTCAGCAATGTCCAGGGCTAGTTGAACAGCTTTGAGTTCAGCGAGTTGGCTTGATCCACCTTCTCTTTCAGTAGCTTCTGCAACTCGTCGTGTGGGACTCCATACGGCTGCTTTCCACTTTCGTTTCATCCCTACGATGTGACAAGAACCATCGATGAAAAGAGCATAGCGTGTGTCTCCCGATGGCAGTTGGTTGTATGGCGGAGCTTCTTCAGCACGTCACTTGTTCTTGTTCCTCTTCATCAGTGACACCAAAGTTTTCACCTTCAGGCCAATTTGTGATTATTTCCAACATCCCAGGGCGATTCAGTTTCCCGATACAGGCGCGCTGTGTGATGAGAGCAATCCATTTGCTCCATGTGGCATTGGTGGCATGATAGGTAGAGGGAACCTTTGCTCCCAGAGAAGGAGGAAGGCCTCTGTTCTTAGAGATGAAATGCTCCCAGAGATGGATGAAGAGAACTTTTATTTCTGAACAGCTCAACCTTAGAATTGTACCCCAGTAATTCAAGATTGGACCCTCGAAAGCAGTTGTGGGAAAAGCTGCAAGTTGGGGGAGGGGGGGGGGGGGGGGCGGGAAGGGACTCACATGCGAGCAGAGAACCAACCTGGGCGGCTGGCTCATTGTGATAATGTTTTCATAGCATGGGCAAGAGAGACTCCTCTTCCTAAATGGACTGAACAAGGTTATTATGGAAGTGGTAAACAGACTGAATATCTCAAGGGTTGTCTTTTTACATTGTCAGTGGGAGAAGGGAGAAAGGTGGGGGGGAGGAGAAGTGTTCTGAAGGTGTGGTATGATTTTTTTTTTCTTCTTTTAGCTCTGTTAATAAATTTCTTTATATTCTTTTAAGTTTGGTGCCTGCTTTGCATTTCTCCTAATTCTTATCTCACAGAAGATAAATAGTAGTGAGTATTTTAGACCAAACCACTATACTAAATTGGTGTTTCTGCCCGGTTACAAACCGAACCCGCTACAAGGGGATTTCCAAGAGGGGAGGCATCTGAGGGGGCAGGGTCTCAGGGGATTGACAGGGACCATATTAGGGTAATTGGGGAGGGCTTGAGTGACAGACACCGAACAATCCAGAACTCCAGGAGGGGTTTGGGTGATTGATAGGGAAGGAGCCAGAACAAGGGGAGGGGATAACCATATTGGGAGCACTGGGGGAGTGGCTTGGGTCTGGGGCAAACCAACTGGGAGTAGAAGTGGGGAGGGTAGGGATGAACCATTAGGGTACAAAGAACATACAAAAATACAATAAAAACATTGCATCACCACAGGACAGAAACAGGAAGAAGGAAAGGAGAATTGTAGAGGTAATGTCCTAAACAATTGGGTACCTAGACCTTGTAGTACCCTAAATTAGGATGAATATTGGCCATAAACTACTATATTTACTTTGTCCCCATCAGGAAACAGGCTCATCCATGTGAAATTTCGACGGGTATTTTAAAATCATTTCTCCTCAATAGATAATATTTTATTTTCCGGTAATTTGTTTAGGATATGTGTGGGTTATATTGAGAAGTTCTTAGGTGCTCTGCACGGAAGGCGTTTGGGTAAAATTATAAGATTCCGGCCCTTAGCAGAGAGGGTAGATAACAGTGTTCAAGTGGAGTGCAAATATATTCTGACACACACAACCCCATGAGTATCTTCCACAGCAATTTTCCTACCTGCTGGCAGGCTTACCTTTTCTAAGTATTTTTTAGAGCATGGAGTAAAGAAATTGGGAAAGCTACAGATTTTCATTTTTGATATCAAAGCAGTGCAAATATCTTGGCTAATAAAGAATTTACAATGCTATGCCTTGGCCACTCCACATTTATTTTAAATGCTAAGGTCACTTTTGCATAATTACTCAGGTATTTGGAAAGCTTCCTGATACTCTCATTTTTCCTGTCCTGTGCAAAGACATTGAGATGTCTGGCAGCATCTCTTTGCCATCTCTATGCTTTCTTCATCTGTCTTCTAAGGTTAAAAGGGCATTAGCTGAAAATCTCCTTCCTGTTTGCATTATTCAGTGATTTGAAAAAGAGGGAAGTAAATGCTAAAAGACTACGTCAGATCTTTTCAGCATCCTGTAACTTTTAAAAGTTACCTGTAAAGAACTCTTTTTTCTTAGAAACCTGAAAGCCAGTTATTTTCTGTGGATTTGGTACCAGACATTTGTTTAAACTCAGGCAGAGTTTGTCCTCTTTAGAAAAGAGCTAAAAATAATGACTGATGAGTAATAAGACGACCATAACCAGGCAGTTATTTCATGTGTACATAATTTTATTATGTCAAAACATTTTATTTATATGTTACCAAAATTAATTGTGATGTAACACCACTTGAAAAGTATAAATCAAAAGACAGATATTGTAATGTATATTTGTTAAGTTTTTCCCATCAAAGATACAAACATTTTTATTCATATGCAGACTTTATATTCAGATATCAGATTCATTATTTGGACATCACAATGAAACAAGCCCCTATACTGCAAGAATGTAAAATGCAAACAAGTACAATTCTGAAGGTCTGCATTCAAAACCTTTGAAGACTAGCACAAATGTCCTTCATAATTTTCACCATTTTTTCCTATTTAACCCTCTTTCCACATACAATTTTACTTCATACGCTTTTGAAGACCCCATGTAACAGGTTACCAGATGCAATAGTCTTTCAAATTCTTTTCAAAAGTAACCATTTATCTCACTGTTCAGTTAGATATCTACATATAAGATATGCTTGAAAAATTATTCTTTAATTATTAGGATACAATGTGCCTGAGCAGCTGTTTTTTAGGCTCATTGACTCTTACTCCCTTTAATGGTAGGTTTCCTGTTCCTGCTGCCTTCCTGTATTTCTCATTGCACTCTTAAAAATTGCTTGGAAATGTCAGATCAAATTCTGGAAAGGGGAAAAAAAATGCCCAAACTATGGAAAAGTTGAGTTCAAACCAAAATAGACCATTGTGACACAGTAAGAGGAAATAGTCTGATCTTTTTTGGGTCATTGTTCCAGAAAAAGTAGCAACTATTTAATATCCTATCCATTAGGCTAAAATACCTAGAAGAATTCCTAAAATAATATTTGGATAGATTTCTAAGATTGACAAAAGACTGAACACATAGAGTCCCTTAATTTTAATGATGGGAAAATAAGTTAGAAGAATACCACAGTGAAGTTTAAGAGTTACTTAAATTAGTAAGCTTTTATGAAGTTGTTAGTCAGAAGTAAAGCTTATGTCTTTCTGATTTTCACTACATTGAGTTTGCAAATGAATACAATCTTCTTTATACTGACATGTTTCCCCAGTATCTTAGCAATGTTTCCTGCCTAATATGGAACTTTAGACTCAGAGATGTAGGGAAGATAGCATGATTTTTCTTCTGGCAGTAATGTCAGAGCACCTGCACAGACATCTGAAAGGAAAGCCCATACTGCTCTGTAAGCAATGTAGTCTACATGACTCAGGCATTTGAATTTATCTGAGACCTCACTATGAAAATCTTCTCTAGTAGCTTCTGCTGTGAAGACCCTGATTTCTGGAAAGGCTCCCCTATTTAAGAGAAACTCACATATTGCTCTCTTTGCAGAGGGTTTTATTTGCAAGGTGCTAGTTTTGACTCCAATTATAAATCTTCTTCACCAAATTTTAAATGCATAAGACTGACTCATTCCTGTTTTCTGCATAAATTAACCAAGAAAAAAATAACGTCCACTATAAACAGGTGTGTCACTTGACTGCAATGTTTGAAATACACCAAAGCATACAGGTAATAGAGCTCTATAAGCTGTGGTAGACAAAGACATTCTAAACAGGTGAATTTATTCAAGTGACAAGGTTGCACATTTAGCAGGCTTCAACTGTAGCACAAATGTAAATCTTCAGGTAATGAATAGAAGCCTGGATGGTGCAAGGAGGTGGTAAATTGTCACAGCAATTCATCGTGGGGTCTTTTTTATTATGTTACAAGAGTCTCAAGAATTTTTGAATTTCTATAGTAATAAATTAGCTTCTCCTAAACACTGTTTAAAGCACATATAACCTTTGCTCAAGAAGTGTAATGATTTTGCTAATCTCTACATGAGTTCTTTTTTCTTCAGCAAACATGTCCTAGGAAGATGGAAAAGGATCAGAAGTTGTCCTCTACCAGAAGGCAAATAGTTTCTGAAATTGTCCGTTTCTGCATAGTAAGTTATGCTCTTTTCTAATTCACAGACTGAGGCAGAACACAATTGAGGAAAAATTAGCACACTAGCTCCACAAAAGGCCTCAACATGTTTTGCAGTGTGCTGGATGAGCTTCTCCTTGAGGAGAGCATGCTCAAACAGCCCACTGCCTCAGTCTCTGCCTGCAGGTCCTGAGGATGTTCTGGGCTGAATACAGAGTCAGAATTCTCCCAAAACCCTTCTCCTGCAAAAAAGCAGCTCTGGGTAGTATAAGCTGAGTGTATCCTTCAAAATATGAGAGTGGCAATGCCAACAATCTTCCCATTCCACCAGCCTGACATATGCCTTCTCTGAGAACTTGAAATGCTGAATGTCACTACAGAGTCAAATTGTATTCAATTTTTAATGATAAAATAATTTTAGAGAGTACTGGGAAAGATTCTGTTATTCATTGCAGGAATGTGCTTGTCTGGTTTCAGGCTGTAGGTGTCTCATCACTTTTGAGGGAGTGACTGTTTGCTGGTTTTAGGCTGTTGATAGTGTTTATTCAATCTGGTTGAATTTAATGCTGCAGCAGTTTATTAGCATCTGTTACATGTTATGTGAAGTTTAATTTATTTGAGTGATGTTTTAATAGTAGAGGGGAATGGTACTGGTACATATCTATGAATATTTTAACATTTCTGATGGTTATTTTATTTAATAACAGTCATCCTGATCCAGTTCTTTAAGAACAGCTCCTATTATTCTTGTAAAGTAATTGCTCATGTAGACATTTTTTGTTTTGGAATGAAAGACCACTATATGAGCTGTTGTACAGGTATTCCTCTAGTAACAGAACTAATCTGTTTAAAAAATTCCAATACTGGTTTTTATAAAAATAACTTCTTGACACTTCTGTCATAATTTACAGTGCCACTCTAAGTAAGAAAACAGGAACTACACAGAGCCATAAATTTACTAGAGATAGACAGAGATTATAACAGCAGAAAGTAAATCCACATTTATCAAGCCAAATATATTCTTTTGAGGGTAACACAGTGGTCCTAGAAATGGATGTCATGTGATTTTGGAAGAAAGAGAGGTATTCAAAGTAGTGAATGGAAGGCCACAAAGCTTTAATAAAAACTAACCACTTGAAAAAAATACTTCAGATAACTTTATAATGATTTTTATCGGTAGTCAAGCTAATAGTCAAAGTCAACTGAATTATGTTATAGAAATAAAATTAATACATTGGTGAGTATAAACCAGAGTATCAATTAGAACAGCCCAGAACCAGCAATATCTTTCAGTTGTTAGTGGAGAAAAGTCAGATCCTGAATCTTTGGCAACAGGACTTTGAAGAGCCCTCAGGAGCCTTTATTGTGCAACCCAGCACCACATGTGTGATTAAACCTTCCAAGTTAAGGTTTTCATTGATCTCTTGAGAAAATTTTTTATCATCATCCTGCAGAAAATTCCAGAGTTGCAATAATTTCCACTGCTTTTCAATTATTGGTTAAAAAATACATAATTATTGATAAAAAAATACAAAAAACACCCCAAAAAAGCCAAAGTGAGGCATTGGTTAGAATCCCAGCAAAAAACCTGGAATTTTTTTTTTTTGCCATAAAATAAAAAAGAACCAAAAAACAGAACAGTGATTTAAAAAAAAGGTGCATTTTCTATTTTATCTGTGCTATGAATTACAAATCAACAAAATTAACTTATTTTCCCCTACAAAGATGACCTCAGCAGGTAGTGCTTAATGCTTACAGAAAGCTTTTGTATTTTACATCCTGCCTGGCAATTGTTAAAAAAGATGTGGCATCCAGTTGCAGATCACACCTTATTTGGCACTTAACCTTGGGTTCTGGGCTTACTGAGCTGAACTTTGCTTGAAACTGAGTAGGGGAAACCTCCCCAGATGACAACCAGAGACCACCAGAGATCCCCAAAGAGGCCCATGAAGGCACAGTGCCAAGTATTTCATAAGGCTGCACAACTAAACCATTAGGCAATAGATTGTAACTATGTGCTAGATGGGTTAATGTAGATTTCAATACATAAATTCTCTTGCTTTAGTCCTTGGCATGCTTGATTTGTGGCAGAATAAACAGTGGCTCCTTTCTAAACCTGATGTTTTGTGTTTAGAGAGTTCGAAGAATTTGGCAATACCATCAACGTACCCTTTCCAAGGGATAAGTGTTGAGGTTGAATTTTTGCTGCAGGGCAAGCTGGTACAAACTCTATGCTCGGTCAGTTTCCTGACAGCTTTCTATGTTACACTTGTATCATTTGTGTTTGTACCTTGAGTACTCTGTCCAGTGCTGGGACCCCAGTTTGGAAGGATGTTGAGATGCTGGAGTGTGTCCAGAGAAGGGCAGCAAGGCGGTTGAGGGGTCTGGAACACAAGTCCTATGAGGAGCAGCCCAGGGAGTTGAGGGTGTTGAGCCTGAAGAAAAGGAGGCTCAGGCCTCTCTTATCAGACCTTATCAGGGATAAGCTCTCAGGGGGGACCTTATCACTCTCTACAACTCCCTGAAATGAGGGTGCAGCCAGGTGGGGATCTGTCTCTTCTTCCAAGCAACCAGCGACAGGACAAGAGGACACAGTCTTAAGCTTCACCACAGGGGGTTTAAGTTGGACGTTGGAAAGAAGTTCTTCACAGAAAGGGTGATTGAGCATTGGAATGGGCTGCCCAGGGAAGTCACCATCCCCGAGTGTTTAAGAAAAGCCTGAATGTGGCACTCAGTGTATATTTGACAAAGTGGTGTTAGGTCATAGGCTGGGACTTGATGATTTTAAAGGTATTTTCCAAACCTAATTGATCCTGTGACTCTGTGAAATCAGATCAGGCAAGCCTTCCAAGCCAAAACTATGGCCAACTACCACAGCTGGAAGTAATCACAGAATCACAGGATCTTAGAATCATCCCTCATCTGGCTCCCTCAGCTGCTTCTCATAGGACTTGTGTTTCAGACCCTTTAACTGCCTTGCTGCCCTTCTCTGGACACACTCCAGCATCTCAACATCCTTCCAAACTGGGGAGCCCAGCACTGGACGCAGAACTCAAGGTGCAGCCTCACCAGTGCCAAGCACAGGGGAAGAAGGACTTCCCTGGTCCTGCTGGCCACGCTACTCCTGACACAGGCCAGGATGCCATTGGCCTTCACGGCCATGTGAGCACACTGCTGGCTCATGTTCAGCCTGCTGCCAGTCAGTGCCCACGGGTCCCTTTCTGCCTGGCCACTGTCCAGCCACTCTGTCCCCAGCCTGTAGGGCTGCAGGCGTTGTTGTGGCCAAAGTGCAAGACCCAGCACCTGGTCTTGTTCATCCTCATATCGTTGGATATGGCCCCTGTCTCCAGCCTGTCCAGGTCCCTCTGCAGAGCTCTCCTACCCTCCAGCAGACCAATGCTCCCACCCAGCTTGGTGTCATCTGCAAATTTGCTGATGGTGGACTCAATCCCCTCACCCAAATCATTGATAAAGATGTTAAACAGGGCTGGGCCCAGCACTGATCCCTGGGGAACACCGCTGGTGAGCAGCCACCACCTGGTGCAGCACCATTTGCCTCCACTCTCTGGGCCTGGCCCTCCAGCCAGTTCTTAACCCAGCAAAGATGCCCCTGTCCAAGCCATGGGCTGCCAGCTTTTCCAGGAGAATGCTGTGGGAGACAGTGTCGAAGGCTTTGCTGAAGCCCAGGCAGACACATCCACAGCCTTCCCTGCACCCACCAGGCAGGTCACCTGGTCATAAAAGGAGATCAGGTTGGTCAGGCAGGACTGCCCCTCCTAAATCCTTGCTGGCTGGGTCTGATCCCCCAGCTGTCCTGTAGGTGCTGTGTGATCACTCTCAAGATGATCTGCTCCATAACCCTGCCAGGCACTGGGGTCAGGCTTGACAGGCCTGTAGTTCCTTGGATCCTCCTTCTGGCCCTTCATATGTATGGGCATAACATTGGCCAGCTTCCAATCATCTGAGACCTTCCCAGTCAGCCAGGAGTGGTGATAAATGATGGACAGTGTCTTGGTGAGCTCCTCCACCAGCTCCCTCATCACCCAAGAACAGAGTCCATCTGGTGCCATAGACTTTTGAGCACCTAAGGCTCAACAGGTCACTAACTGCTTCCTCCTGGATTACAGGGGGGCCATTCTGCTCCCTGTCCCCATCTACTAACTCAGGAGGTCAGTTGTCCTGAGGACAACCTGTCTCATACTTGAAAACTGAGGCAAAGAAGGTGTTAAGTAACTCAGTCTTTTCCTCATCTTTTTCCCCCGCCCTGTCCAAAAAAGAATTGAGGTTTTCCTTGCCCCTCCTTTTGCTATTAATGTATTTATAAAATCATTTTTATAATCTTTTACAGAGGTGACCATATGAAGTTGTAATTGAGATTTAGCATCTCTAATTTTCTTTCTGCATGAAATTTCAAATGGCCTTTGATCAATGAATAGGCAACTTTTAAGAATGTTATAGCCTCTGTAGCAAAAATTTGCAAATGCAAATATTTCTTTATGCTTAAATCATTCTATCATATGGAAACTATACAACTGTCTAATTGATATTGCCAGTTTCTCCCCTAAACATGTAGAAAAGATGTGTAGATGTGACATTTAGGGACAAGGTTTAGTGGTGGACTTGGTGGTACTAGGCTAGAAGTTGTATTTGTTGATATTAAAGGCCTTTTCCAACCTAAATTATTCTATAACTTTATGATTCCAAACATCTGAGCACATTTAAAATGCATGTTTTATTCTATCTTTCCTCATTATTCTTTTGTCTCTGTTAGTTCTTAGTAAGAGTCATTCACAAATAATGAGTCTGTATTGCCTCAAAGCAAACAGAAGACTTTAAATAAAGGAAGGCAAACAGGATGAAATGCTCAGTTCTGTGAATTGAAATTGCAGGAGGCTGTGAATCTATGTTCAAGTCATTAGCATAAAGAGTGAAACCGAATGGCAGCTTGTTTATATTCTGAGTAAGGATTAGGTATCTTGAGAATTCAGGATATGGCTTGAAAGGTTTGCAGAGCAATGCCATTATCCTTTTAAAACCATGAGAAAGAAAAATCAGTCAAATGATGGCTTTTTTTTCCTTAGAATGATTAGAAAAATGCATGGCACTCACCAAAGAGGTGTCAAAAGTTAACACCGAGCATATTTGATAAACATAGTATTACAAGATTATGCCTTTTGAAGTCTTGCATGAAAACAAGTCTTAATTCCCTGGGTTTTAAACAGTTTGAAGTGATTGTATCACATACCTTTCTCCATCTCACCATCCTCACAGAAATCTCATTAGCAAAACCAAGTAACTGGTGGAAGTCCTGATTTTGAATTCTTGTAAAGCTTAGAAATTCACAGGTTAAACTTTATTTCATGGACAAAGCAAGTACAATATCTCTTCTTAAGCACAATATCTCTTTTCAAGTACTCACAAGAACCAGAAATCTGAAAATTTCTCTGGTTGAATTAAGATCCTGTACCTACCACAAGTCAAAGTAGAGACTTTGCTGAGGCAAAGTTTGCTGACATCTTTCACCCTCTCCAACATTTGCTAGTCTGCTCCAGCTTGTGTGAGTTTGTATTAATTACATATAAGCTAACGATGATGTGAAAACCGCAGGTAGCTCCTGAACACAACTGAAGATCATCCTGAGAAAAATGTTTTGGTGGTCCCGTATGTGTTGTGTATGCTAGGTCAATAAATTCAGATACTTCTTTTGTCTGTAAGCAACTAGAATTAGTAATGCCAAGATGTTCTGCATTATAATGTCACTGGCAATATGTGGCACTTTGGATTTATGTTAATAATGATGAAAAACAGTCAGCTCAATTCGTTTAGTCAAAGTAAGATTCCAAAACTTCAGGTCCTGGCTTATGCTTTCTCGATCCTGAGGGGATAATTTCTCACAGTATGTGTGTTCAGTGTCTTACAGTGGTCTTATAAACATGCACATATAAAAGTATGCACAAGAACAAAAAGCATTGCCCTAAATAAATGCATATTTAATAAATCACTCACAGTACTATTGGACCTCCTAGGACTTGGGAGACAGTGGCAAAAATAAAATTACTCACTGGTTTTGTTTCCTATCTGATTCACAGTAAAATTAATTTCAGTATGTTTAAACAGTGTTTAGAACTTAGACGAGAGAACCTGTTCAAATGCTGCTCATTACAAATCTTGAAATTGTACCTAGCTTTTAAATATTGCAAAGTATATTGCTGAAATTGTTCTCAGCCTTCTCATTGTCTTTTTCTTGACACCTTCGCTAAATAGTGTCCATCTTTTCACAACTGGAAATGAAGCAGCTCCCATTCTTCTTGTCTTCCCCACAAGTGGCCAGGTGCTCATTTGGTGCCTTCAGAAACCCATTTCAGATGGTCTTCTGCATGGTTCTACATTTGACACAAATTGTACAGGGGCACAGTACAGTGTCAGACTTTTCAGCTCCAGAAGTATTTTATTAGTTGTTCCACAGGTGCATAGGAAGTGACATTGGTTATTCATAGTAGATAATACAAAACCCTGAAAATCTGGAGCGTATGTAGCCTCGAGAAAGATGTAGCAGAGATGTGAGTTATGCTTTTCGTGGGGAAGCTGGAGGTTTGTTAGCAGTGTGTGGACCTTGGACCCAGCTTTTTCTTCTTTCTGATGACATTCAAGGCATGTCTCTGCTGGCAGGGCCGCTGGCATGAAATGTGCTGCAGTGGCAACATGAGTGGGTTTGGTTGGGTAGCTGAGTGGGCATGCATGCAGGTCCTTTCTGTCACTGCTCTCCTCGAAGGGTTGCTCCACAATAAGCAGGGCTGATTCTACTGACTCATGGGGACATTCCTCCCAAAAGGTGTCCTTGTCCTTCTTCTGTCATTTGTCAAGCTTTGTTTCACTGGTCTTCTTTTTGTTTCATGACCCCTCAGGTATAAAAAGTCACTTTTGTCCACAGCACTGCAGCTGCTTGTGGAAGTAGCTTGACTTATGTAGATTCAGTGCTCATTATAAAAACTTAAATCAAACAATAAAGAGAATCTGATAATTATTATGCCCATTAAAAACAGAATTGCATTTAATAGAAGGAAAAAATAACCCTAAATATGTATATGTCTCTGTATAAAGCATTCTAAATCAAAGTAGGAAGATTAAATAAGTTTTCTCATATAACATCCCTAATAAATTTAATTATAGCATTAGAAATGAAAGACATTTCAAACTTATCTTCTATTCACAATCAGAAAGGAACAAGAAAGAAGGTGGCCTGTGCATGCTGTGTGTTTATTGCTCTGTTTATTGCTCAAGTTCCTCTTACTTACAAACATTCTACCCTGTAGAAATTATCTTGTTGGCCACAGACTTCTAAGTCTCAGGCAAAATGTTCATGAGATAGTATAGCAGAGGTAAACATTTGTATCTCATCTGGTTAGAAATGCAGTTATGTGATACCATGAAAAATATTTGGTAGCCAAAATTAAAGTGATCTAATGCTCTATTCATCCATATGCCTTGCTAGTAAATCTCTTTATAAATGAATTTCCTTTGTTGGAGTTTTCGATTGATCTAAAGGAAACTTTGAAGCAGTGTTTTAAAGGAGTGAAAAGTTTCCATGTCTCTTTTCTTCAGACTAGGCAGCTTTGTTTTCTTCTGGGTAATACAGCTGGAACCAGGGATTTATTTGATTAAGACTCTTGTTCCTTATATTAGCTTTAGGTGAATAAGAATATAAGGTAGTTGCAATGCAAAATTGCTATACTAACAAATTTACACAGTATTGTTCATTAAACATAGAATTTCAAAAGAGATATTTTCTAATTATAGTAGAACAATGTGAACAGTAAATATATATTTAGAGACTTGTCATTCGTTTACGGGATTAACTTCTTAAAATATAAATTCCCCCTCTTTTGTTCATCCTTTCCCCTACTGTATTTCCTACATTCTTCATAAATTAATCTCTTCCCTTATCTTCTAAATTTTCAAAGCGACCACCTGTCTCTGGACTGCCTGCCAATCACTTTTTCAGAACTAGTGGTTTTGGTTTACTTGGCAGGAAAGTAAATGTGAAAGAGTGTCAGGTGTTCCTGGAGATAAGGTTATCAGATATAAAATGTCCAAGACTGACAAAAATAATTATACTTCTAAAAGGAAGTTTAGAACTGATTTTAGTATATCTTAATTTAGTTGCTTTCCAAGGTATACTTACTTTCTCTCTTCTAAATTATTTTGTGAGTGATGCAGAGATTTTAATCACAGAGGTGAGGGCTAGAGCAGTAATCCCAAAAACTGTCCTTCTGCTGAATTCCTCAGAAATGTCTTGCATACTGAAAATATTGAATTTTGTTGATGAGAATACAAGCCCTACATTGCAATTTCTTGACTTTCTAGAATTATGTTAGTGAAACTTTCTGAGTAGATTTGCTGTCCCTGAGGAGTCCTACCACCAGCTACCACTGTCTTTGAAGAGACAATAGGAGAAACTTCAAGATAATTGAAAAAAAAAAGAAATTATCAACATAAAAAAGAGATGAATAAACAATAACCTAAACCACTTATTTTCTGTGGTGACTCTTTAGTGCTTACGTGAGTGAACAATTTCACTGGAAAGGGATAAGATCAGTCTTTGTACTATTATGATAAATGGATGTGGTTTTTTAACAAACAAGATTTTTTTCAATGCCAGTGTACTAGTTTGAAAACAAACTAGTGGGAGACACCAAGTCAGAATAACAATTTAATAGGGAAATAAAAAGAGGGGGAAAAAAATAAAGGCAGAAAACACTGGGTTAAACTGACAGAGTCAGGATACAACCTGACACCCTGTTAATCAGGGGTTTGCAGTCCTCCTGAAGCAGTGATCCTGTAGAAAAAGGGTCTGCTCTTCCTCAGAAGGCCCAGTGGTGGCTGTGTAGCTCCTGTCCTCTGGAAATCCAGTAGAAAAGTTTTCTCTGGTGTTCAGAATCTCAGATTATATCCAGGATGGAATGCTTGGTTCCTCCCTCTGGGTGGAGCATCTCACAATGGGGTAACGAGTCATGAGGCCAAGTGTTGATTAGGCTCATTAACAGAAGATAGTCTGGAGGGAGTTATCTCTGAGTCAGGCGGCAGGACAATGATGGGCAATTAACAGAAAGATAGTCTGGGGGGAGGAGGCAAGGAAACACTGCCCCACCTGGTTTCAACAGCTCATGAGGATGGTAATAGAATACACTGCAACCCAGGACAGCCAGAATCTGGATTTCTATGCTCTAATTTCTCTTAGGCAGTATGAAATGACACTGTTGCCTGCCTTCAGGCAGAGGAATGTGTTTTGTGCACTAATTCAGATCTTCAGGAATATGGAAGAAATAAATATATTTAAATTCAGATCTTACCAGGTGAGTTAGAATCAAATAACTTTGAAGTAGCTTTTTTTTCATGCACTCTTTTGTAATATTTCTCTTTATTCTATGCTCTCACTCAGTGAGTCCTAGCTCCAGATCTGTATTGTGCAAGTAGTCATGTGTTTTATTGTCTGCTGTGAACTTAAAGAGACCATTCATATTTGCTAAGTTTAATATGTATGTAACCATTTGCTATGCTAATTTCTCCTTTTGGTTTCTATTTCACAATTACCGTAGTTCAGATTTAAACAGAACTGATTTTATTCAGTGTCATGGTGTAACCCCAGCTGGCAACTAAGCCCTTCTCATCCACTTGTCACTCAACAACTGCTGCCCAGCCAGTTTCCAAGCAGCAGGCCTGTCCAGCCTTCTCCCCAGTTTATACACTGAGCATTATGTCATATGGTGTGGAATGTCCCTCTGACCACTTTGGGTCAGCTGTTTCAGCTGTGTCCCCTCCCAGCTTCTTGTGCCACTCCAGCTTTCTCACTGGCAGGGCAGGAGAGGCTGAGAAATCCTTGACTTACAGCAAGCACTGCTTAGCAACAACTAAAACATCAGGCTGTTATCAACATTATTCTCATGCTAAATCCAGAACACAGCACGAGGAAGTAAATTAACTCCCTCCCAGATGAAACCTGGACAATACACTTGATTCCTCCCTGATTATAGCCTGAATCTTACTATGACTGCTTTTAGTGTACTTGCTTTTTACTCAGTAAGCCAGTGGCAGAAAATATGGGCTTTGTGTGTGTTTGCAGATAAACAAATTAGCTGCTATGTGAAGTATCTAACCTCCTTATTTTACTGTGAAGTTTATCAGTGGTGGAAAAACGCAACATCTGGTGCAGGAAGACAGGGAGGTGTTATTCTCCAAAGCCTATTCTGATCTAAACTTCACAAGACCTCTGAAGACACCTTTACAGAGCAGTTCAGGATTTGAAATTTGTGTGTTATGGCAACAGTCCTTTAGCCAGGTTTGCATGATGAATCAAAGATTAAAGGTAGATGATATTTGAAAAAGTCTTTCCACAGCAAAATTGGCTCATGAAGATATATATACAAGGGGAAAAATAGTAGTATTTGGACTTACAAACTTTTTATGTCCTTGGGCTTTTGTGGTTTTGTTTGGTTTTTGCATTTTTTACTGGGACAATATTACATTTCTGCTGTAATTACTGCATACTGCTGCAAACGGTATTTTGGCTTTCTTGCCATAGTGGGGTGCACCTGGCAGGGAAAAACACCATGACTGGTTTTGAAAGCAATGTTTTACTACTATTGGATTGTTAAATGTATTGGACACAGACCAAGAGGGAATATTTAAAGGGTTGGAAATGTCTGACTACTGTGAACTTCAGAGGCTTTTAAAAAATAGAGGAGGTGCAGGATTTGATGCATTAGCTTGGGAGAAAGTGAGCTCCTCTTTGATACAAGAAGAAATATAGGAACCTGCAGGATTAAGGTATTTTGGTGATTTTCATTCTTAAATATCAGTGAGTATTTAATTTATTAAAGTATTTGAGTTCTTAGCATTATGTCAGTTTGTTTTTGTTTACACATATTTGCCTCTCAACAGGAGTTTCCTTCATTGCGCTTCATGTAGAGTAATTCCATAAATTCCCTTACTATCTCTGTGTAGTGTCAGTGAATTTTTGTCAATGGTTGGCTCCCTGACCTGAAGCCCATCAATTTTGTTGATCATTGTTTGTTTCCCTTATTGATTTTTATTCAGTCATAACTTTACTAGTGTTTCTTGCTGGTTTTGGTTGTAATTTGGAAACACTCAGGTTTGTTATCTCTTTGCATAGTTTGTCCAGGTCTGCTGGGAAGTACACTATATATCTGTGATTGATATTAAGAACAATTAAGAAAAACCAGGAACATCAGCAGAATTTTTCTTCCAGTGACAGTCAGTAGTAGCCAAGTAACACACTAATGCCTGGTAATTTAGTCATTATCAGAGCTTGGGAAGGACACTTTTAGGAGATTTAAAAAATCAAACGTAATCAAGGAACCATTTGTAGCAATGATTTAGACTGAGATTGGAGTTTCTAAATTCAAACAGAAACTTTTCTCATTTTTCCACCCAATTTTTTCCTGTGTCAGATGGAGATCTATTACACAAACTTAGCTGTTTTATAGTGTTGTCTCTTCATCTCCTTTTTCCCTTAGAAGGCAGAAAGTTCTATGTGTCTTTGAGACTTTAGGAAGTAAATTATGCAGTTTTAACAAGCCCATTACAGAATATTCACAGTAATAAGAGATTGATTCCATGCAGTAAATAGTAAAGGAATATCATTCAGTGTAAAAGCATTCAACACAGGCCATGTTCTTTTTCAACTGCTACTCTTCCAAGAGTCTTCCTTTTATAAGATCATTAATTTGTTTCTTAATTCTGCTGCCTTTCGTGAAGAGATTTTACTTCTGTTTGGAGTCAGTAATCTCTCTCTTATTACTGTTACTTGATTGTCTGTATCTGTGAAGGCATGTTTTGTGTACGATCTCATTTAATTGACTGATTATGTTATGCACTCTGTGGAACTTAACATGTCCGTGTTGAAGCACTAGACAGTGAGATTAATCACTCTGCTTATTGATATAAGCTCCTGCTTATGAGCTTTAAGGAGCTTTGTGGGAAGTCAATTTCAACTGTTAACACTGGAAGGGAAGGTAGGCATGTCTTTTTCTTTTCCATCTGTGTCTGCATCTTTCTGTTACTTACAAGTTTAACTGTTGCTTGATGTGTTGCTGCTGTTTCATGTTGAATGGAGTGTTGCTTGTTTGCTGCCCTTACTTAGGATCTTTTCCCAATTATAGAGGCTTCTGGTATTAGTGTATGGATTTATAGCTTTGTCTTTGCTAGAATGTTTTAAGATGTGATTCTCTATGTACTAGCAAACCTAAGTGAGGGTTAGATTCAGTAAAATTTTGTATGTTCTGCCCCTGAATCAGTGAAGAAGTTAATGTTCTGAATTATTTTGCCTCACATGTCAGCAAAACCTGTATATATGTGAATTTCTATAATGCTCAGATGTGGATTGATGAAGGGACAAGGGCTAAGGGGCCTTTGCTCCCTTGGACAGGCTTGTGCTTGCTGAGGAGTGAGGGAGTACATACTGTGAGGTAACTGTTCTGCCTTGAAGTAGCACTTTTGTGGTTTGAGTAGCTTAAGAACCAGCCCAGGTACTAGGGCAGGTTATAACTGCACTGGAGCAGATGCTGAGTATGGTTCCTCGGGTTAGCCACAGCTTTTGGTTTTACAATGCTGATTTATATTCCAGCTAGTGTATTGTGAGGCAGGGAACACTTGCACAAGCTTGCCCAATGATGTACATGAAGTAATGTAGTATGGTAGTTGACATTAACCAGGTCTAACAGCTAAGCTGACTGCAATGCTCTGATGTTCCCATTCTTACAGAAACCTGCTTTGATAATTCTAGGGTTTAAATGGCAAATTATGTCAAGGAAGTATTTACATTCATAATTTATCTATATACCTGTCTGTCTGTCTCTTGGGTTAGCTAGTTTTTTGTATCTTAACCTCTTTGCATTACAAAATTCTTGACTTTTCTGTAAATAACAGTTTGAAACTGAAGTATTAGAAGTGTGGCTGTTAAGTATGGAACTAAACAGAAAAGTAAGTGGACATTTTTTCATTTTGTTTTGTTCTTGACTGCATTCAGGTGGGGTTTTTTAATAGTCCCATAGTTTTATACATGTTACCTGTGAAGCCGGAATCTTCTTGTTAGAGTGAGATAGAGTTCTAGAAGATAAGGTAGTATCACAGCAGGTTTTGCTTTTCCATTTTGCAATCACTTGACAGTATTTGAGGAAGTCCTGAATATTCCTTCCATCTTTTCCATCTTCCTGCCTATACTCTTCTATTAATGATATATACACCTTAACTTATATACCTCCTACCTCTTTCCTTACATCTTTACCTATTGATGACGGTAACAGAGCTTATAACAGAAAAATAATTATATTCCAGGAAATCACACAAACTGCAATCCCTTCATGCAAGAAGACAATCTGTTCTTAATATCTTTGTAACATCCTCCACTTTCTGCTTGTAACACCAATCAAATGTCTTGTAAGAGCTTACATACATGTTAAAGCTTTATGTCAGCAAGAGGCTTTAGATAAAGGAGCTTAAACAATTTTTTGGTAACAAATTACCTTGTGTTTTCTGACCTGTTCACACGTGTAAGTACTTGATGTGAACTGTTGTCTCCAGTAATTGTGGTCACAAGTAAGTTTATGTCAATGCTGCCAGTCCTTATGAATCCTTATATATTATACTTTTGTAATACATCTTAAACTAACTTTTGTTTGTTTTGGGTTTCTTTGGCTTTATGAAGGAGCTGGCCACTACATATGCCATACTGATTAAATTCAGGAAAAGCAATGTAAGAGCATACATTTTTTTCTTGGCTTTGGCTTCTTTGAGAGATTATGATTTAGACTTTTCTTCAGGTAGAGACTTATGTTCTGGCCTTGTACTTTAGAGTTGATTAGAAAATGTGGGGCAGGGGTTTTTCTTTATGGTCAGACACGCACAAATTGAATAGAGAAAATTTTACTTCAAAACTTTTGTTTTGATTATAAATATTCCTTCAGGCCAGTTTCTTTCTTGTCTCCTTTTATTTGTTTCTTCCTTATTTTTCTTGCTTTTCATTCTGGTCACATCCTTAAATCATGTTCCAATTAGCTCTGAAGTGTCCTTTCTTCCCTCACCTTTGTTCTCTTTCAGCATTTTCATATTTTCATTGCAGAGTTTTACCTTCCTATCTGTGAGGTTTCCTCAGTGCACACAAGAAAATAAACATAGATGCCACCTTTATGACATTCTTGAAGTTCCCTGGAGACATGGTGCCTGTCAGCTGAGTGCCACACAGAAGAAATACAAGTTATCTTTCAAGACTGAGGCACTGAAAAAACATTTGGAAAACAACTTGCCATTTTCTTTTCTTTCCCTGATTTTTTGCTTTTCCTATATTTTCCAATTAAAGGTCTAGTTGTATCTTTCCCTTAGTTTTCTTTAGAGATACACTTTCGACTAAATGGCTTAATAATTGTTTTCTGCCTTCAGGGTAAAATTCCAGGACGATCCCACTTGCAGACCGGGCATGTTGGTTAGAGATATTCACTTCATCAACTGTGGTGTTTTGGGCCTGCTACGATTTAAAATGCAACAGAGTTTCTTCTCCATGTCTCTAGACCTCAGAACATTTCTACGTGGCAAGGTCTAGGTAAATTTTTGGCAGTCCTGATGCAGTCTTGTGTGCATAATGACGTACAAACCACTCTTTGCATGCCAGAAATTTTGTCGCAGAGTAAAAAATGGACCATCATAACTGCAGTGTGACTACAACAGCTCTTTAAAGAGCTTCTTTAAAATACGTAGACCCATCTAGAGAACACGCTTCTTCAGCCTAAGTTTCATCTTCTCACAAGAAAAGCTTCATGCTTTTTCAGGAAGGCCTCAGTTCAGGTTCTGTTTCTGCTCTGCTATTGCCTCCCCTTCACTTTGATGTCCATTCTAGATGCAGGTTAAGGAAGTTGCAGGGCTTGACAAAGTCTTCAGAAGTGTTAATGTGTTAATGTGGACATTGTCAGCTAAGTGCTGATAAGTGAAGCTTGTTGTCCTGGCAGTGCTGGGGAGCCAGAGCCCATGGAAAAACAGCAAAATGAAAAGCATTGCCACACAATCATAGGAATAGTAGAGGCATACCTACAAATATACAACCCCTTCAAAAGATAAAAACTAAAGCAATGAATACTCTTGGAGTTATGGAGATACAGATTCATCTACATAATTTATAAAACATTTACAATATCACAGGTTTCTTCTTGCTTCTTAAAGCTTGTTACTGAAATTTATTTCTCGCAGTCTTTAATTTAAACTACTTACTTGTAGAAATAGTTTGAGTAGGAAAATTTAAGCTTTATCTATTGAATTTTTAAATTTAACTGCAATTCTCACCCATAGGGATAGGAGCAGAGAGGGACGAGAGAGCAAACAACTCATGGTTTTGTGTTTCAGTGGGAGCACTAAATTGGGGATTAACTTTTATAAATCACGACACTGCTTCAAGCTATTGTCCTTTCATTCAGTATGAGATTAACACATGTTTTAAAAAATGATACATGGTAGAGATTACACACTGCTTAAAAAAACAGAATGAGGTGGGGAATCCATACTAGATAATTTTTAGAGTTCTTCAGAAATAAAGCCAGAGAAATACAAAGGCCTTGTAATTAGCAGAACTTTAAACAAGATTGCTCATCTGAAATTAGTTCTGGAAAATACTTTCCAGTCTGAAAAAACATGTGAGACACATACGGTTCCTGCTCTTCTCTGAAGGCAGAAGGGTCAGGGGAGCAAAGGGCCCACTGTGCTATTTTCATTCAGCCCAGAATAACCAGCCAGGAAGAGCCAGACTGCATCCTCCTCTACCTGACGAACCAACATGCTTGTTGGAGACCCCTGAGTGGACTCCCTTTGCTCCCAGGCTGTGGTACCTCCATGATTTAACTCATGCTCCACAGGTTTAATTGATATTAATCAGTCACACAGATGTTGCTTATTTCTTGACAGAGAGTGTAACAGGTACAGAATGTCCATCCAGACATCATTAGATCTGAGGAGAAATTACACTCCAGTTCTTCATATCATATTGATTGGTGGCATGTTTTCCAGTCAGTATCCCGGTTATTAGCACTTTCTTTGAAAATGTAGCAAGTTGCTATGTAGTCTGTGCCAAAAGTCTAAGGGTTTTTTTGTCTAATTTGATAATGAGGGTATTTTCCCAGTTTGGACTAATTTTGGCATCTTCCTGTCTTTTGTTTTGACTTCAGAGTAATGCCAGAAACATTAGTCTTCTGTTCTTTCAGCGTAGCATGTTGTATTTTCATGGATAAAGACTGAGTCAGCAATATTATTGCATATACATATACAGAAAAATGTGTGTATATCAATCTATCTAGAAAGATATAGAAAAAGATATAATATGCAAATATAGGTAAGTGTGTGTGTGTATATATATATATATACACTTATGAACCTATGTTTATTTTGCATATATTCTTGGGAAGCTATAGGCCTTTTGTGACAGAAAGAGAATTTTAAAATTATTTACATAATGTAATTATAGCAAATAGAAGATAAATTACCAATACAAAACATCAGAATGTGGTGAATGCAGCCTTTTAAAGACTAACTCCATGAGGTGCGTACTTCTAACAAATAAAGAATCTAATTCTGCTTGTAAATATTGATAATAATAACCTGTATCATATGAAAGGATTTTAACTTCAGTCAGGGATGAATATTTTTCCCAACCAGATCAACAGTGTTGAGCTTTAGTTTCTTATCTTTTAAAGATGTTCTAAAAAATGATGAAATTACCATTAGATGAGAGACGATGTAATGTGTAATGATTAAGAAAAATATTAATTTTGAATGTTGTGCTTAATTAGAATTATTCCTTTTTAACTATAACTTCTGAATGATGGAAAAAACTTATTAGCAATAATTTCTAGCAATAAATCCAGTTGAAATTTTCTCTTTCAGTAGAAAAAAAGAGAATTATGAAAAAAAACCCCAAGCAATTCCTGACTAACTAAATTCACACTTTTGTCTGAATTAAGATAAAAATTGAAATAGATTTTCCCTCCTTCTTGCATAAACTTTTCTATGTACAGTGTGTGAACTGTCTTTACTGAGGAATAAGAATATGCATACTCAACAAACTTTTTGCCCTTTTGGAATAAATAGCTTTCTATTCCCAACACTTCGCTAAACTTCACCCTTTTTCTTGGTCTTGAGGAAATGGTGTACATAGATCTCCATAATGACCGTAACATTTCAGAAGTAATGGCAGCAACTGTATTAAAATGCTTGCCTACTCTGTTATAATGCCACTATTTCCTCTCAAATATGTATTGTGTAATTTTCAATTATTCTTAAAAGTGCAATTTGATACACCCTCAAGCAGGATTATGTGCAATGCATATTTAAACTGGCATAATATGTTATTCAGTTGCTTCCCCTTGCACATAAGTGTTAAATAAGAACAAAAATACAGCTTGCTTACTGCAAATGTCTCTTGTCAAGCAATCTTAGTCTTGCAGCAAAAGAAAATATATTATCTCTCCCTGCAATCATAAAATGAAAAATCTTTTCCATTAAAAGAGTCATATAATTATTAGTCTGGTCTCATGGGCTTAATTTAATGTCCTCTCAATACAATTATCATCTTTTTAGTGGCTCGTGAAGTTGGTAGGTTTGGAGTTTTTTATTTGTTCAATTTTTAATCTGTCTTGCATACATGGAAATATTTTGAAAACGTTGTGTGTTTCTTTCTGAAGTTTGTCTTGAGCATCCAGAGATTTCTATATTCTGGCATCATGAAATAACAAGCTAAATCCATTTAGACAACCATGGAAAGAGAGGTGAAAAGCCAAGAAATTTAGATCAATTCTAATTTATGATAAGCATACAATATAAAATACTTGGAGTAAGACTTGCAGTCTGTTTTCCTTTTTGCAACATACCTGGCAGGACAGTCTCTACAAAGGGAATTGTCAGCTGCTCAGGTGTGCTGGTAATGCTCAGGTGCTTCCCCTGTGACAGGAAGTTTCACAGTGAATGGTGTAATGCTGTGGATCATGGGACACTTGGGGAGTGGGAATGACTACCTTCAGGCTTGTGGATGTCTGGTGCTCTGCCCCGGAGAAGAGTTTCGCAGGTGAGCCACTGATGTAAGGACATTGGCGTCATAAAAAGAACTATCCTACCTTGCAGGACGTGCCCCTTATCAGCCTCTTCCCTTATCTTGCTCAACACCCATCTGTAGCCTCTGGTGATGGGTCTACACCTACTCTGCACCTGGGTGGCTACTGCAAATGGCCAATTGTTTGATTCATTAACCATTAATATTCCAGTCTCTCACTGGCATGGACAGTCATGCCAGTCTTTTGGTGAGAATAGGGTTGGCTAACCAGGAGTAATAGACTCTTTTGTGCACTGGGCATGGGAAGGATGGATTTGGAGCCAGTTGCTACAGCCTAGGTGTTGCCTACTACACTGACTTTTTGTTCAGACAAGAAATAAATCAATAACTTTGGGGTGAAGTTCAATATCCTTATAATATTCTTGCTTACAAGGTCTTGCAAGGACTCAATTAAGAAAAAGTTTTAGACTTATTAAATATTTTGTGTGTGTGTTCACACAAATATTGCATATGGTAACTGGCTGTATAACATTGGCTGATGCTGCAGCTACCACTAAGGGTTTCTCAAGAATAAATTACCATAACTATACTTGAGTATATTTAATGACATGAATCAGACACTTCTAGGAGGAAGCAGTTAGGGTGTACACTGTGAAAGTTCAATTTGTCTAGGGGTCCATTATGCATAGCAACATGTTTTTTAATACCACTGATTTGGAGTATCTCATCACATTCTTAGAAGTGGTTGTCTGATTCTTACAGTGGGTATCCAGTGCTACACAGACATAAATATTGTGAATGGAAATCAACTTATACAACTGGTGATGCTGAATTTTTTCTTGAATAGGAATGTAAAGTTTAACTTTTCTCAAAATCCTTTGGTCTGATAATTGTTTTTCACAATGTTGTATCCATCCTCAGTTTTTTTCTGTGATTTTGAAGTATTTTTAAGTGTTCAAGAGCTGTCTGGATACAATTCTGTGCAATGTGCTCTAGGATGACTTGCTTGAGCTGGGAGGTTGAACCACTATGATCCCTTCTGACTTGACTCATTCTGTGATGCTGTGAGGAAATGTGCCTAAAGCAGTTCCTTGGAATTAAGTTGGAATTTTTGAGAAAGCTGCTGGTGGTGTTGTACAGCTTGCAGATTTATCTGATTTTGAATTTTGAATGGCACATGACATCAGACTCTCATTCTATCTAGGAGCTCATCATACACAAGATCAAATGTGGCATAAGTTGAAACAAATTGGGTTGAATCTGGATATTAAAGTGCTTCAAATTAATATAACCCAAATTCTTACTTAGTGCATAGTTGTGCAGCAAGATTTCTCCTACAAGTTAAAGCAAAAACTTTAAAAGTTTAAGTATAGGTTTCCTTTCATTTCCCTAACAAAACTGATCTTTCAAGTTTGTTTATTTGTTTTTATAGTGTGTATTTGTAGGTATTTGACTATAAAGGAATTCCGATTTCATTAGTTTATGATCGTGTATGTTTGCAAGGTGTGCACAAATCACGTATGCTGTTGTGAACTGCGTGATGGATGTGTGGAACAGCATAAAGAACTGACATATTTTGATAACAAAAATTGGATCAATTTTGATCCAAAATTCTGGAAGAAGAAGGAAAGAAATTATTTCCGTTTTGAAATGTTGCATTTTAAAAGTAGTATTAAGAATTTTAGAAACAATTTTAATTTTTAGATTAAAGAACTTAAGTTGCCACTTTGATTTTGTGTTCCCTGAAAGCTGACTAAGGTGGTGCAGGTGATGAGAATGCATTAAGTATTTTACTGAACATATTTCTGACATTTTTGGCCGCAGATGCCCAGCTGAAAACCCAGCCCTGATTTTGATTGTACTTGTGTTGTTCATGACCTGCTGAAAATTCAGAGAAATGGTGGAACTTCAAAGAGCTTGCTATGGGTCTGTTTAAAGAAATTGTTTCGATTACCAGGATGCTATAAGGTAACAGAAACACGTACGTAATTTGAGAGTTTGTCACTAGCACTACTAAAAGCTACATATCTTTAAATTGCTTTGAAATTATAGTGGAAGGATTCTTCATATGTATACATGTTACTGAAGCAGAAAGGACGTGGAGGCTCAGATATTGCTCATTGCAAGCATTATATATTGTTCAGCCATAGTTACTGATAGTATGTTATCCTGCTGACATAAAATTTCTTCCAAAAATTGCTGACTAACACTGCGTTTGATAGGGTAGATCACGCCGCAATGTCTATGACACAGAAGAAATTTTCTGAAGGCAGACATCCAAATCAGAAAAAGTCTTCTCTCAGTGAATGCCTGTCTACCAGTCTTTTTAGTAGCTGCTCTGGAAAGGCTGCAACATTTTCTGGACATGGCCTATAAAGAAAACGTTTGGACAGATACGAGGCTTCTCTTTTAATGATATTCTACACAGAGGGGATTTTTAGGCTGGAGAATATCCTAACACAGTTTATTGTAGGTTACTAGGAAGACAGCTGCATTCTCTTTGCATTTCCTCCTTTTAAGCTTTGTCTATTGACTTGCGGACCTATTCTTAGATATGAAAAGCAACAAGAATAACACAAAGAGACATCAAATTTTCCATCACCCCTTAGGCAACAGTGAAACAATAAATTGTTCATATCTTGTTGGTCATAGGAGTATAAGAGTGGGGATTGCTTATAATGGAGGGTTTGAAGCAGAGACAGTGGAAGCTGAGGGGGTATGTGATGTCCCCCCAGCAGCAACTCCTGTGGTCATCTTCTGAGGATGGATGTGGTGAAGCATTTCTCTGTGCAAAAAGGAGTAACCAAAACAATACAGAGGTTCTAATATGTTAGTTCCATGTGAGAGGTAAACATTTGTCTCTAGTGCAACTCTCTCTTAATCACAATGTCTTTTCAAGCTGTTTTCTATTGGGGAAAAGGTTGTTACCTCTATCATGGTGGAAACTGCTGCATGAGCTCCTCATCATGTTCTGACAAAATTGTCAATGACTTAACTAATCAGAAATTATGCCTGTGACAGAAAGGCTATCTTCTTGCTCTAAATATTTCACTGACTGTCTGGTCAATTACTAGGACTTTGTTATCCAATTGCTAGCATTTGGAGTAAAATTTGCAGAAACTTCTGAATTCTGTGTGTTGGCTACATGTTAATAAGCTGGGTGAGGTTACTAATGGCCCAGTGCACAAAATGGTCACTCTGATGCAACAGTTTCATTTAGCCTTCTGGTTTTGTCAGTAGTGGTAAGTATCCCTGGCAGTTATAAACTAGAATTTCATAGATCTGAAATATGACCATGTTTTTCCAATAAATTATTTTATGGATGAAATCGTTCCTTGCCTGTGTTACACATCTGCTTATAGCCAATTCCTTCCGGAAGTTTCACTTAAGGTAAGAGTTTACCATACACTTCTACTTTTCTTTTATATGAGTGATGGTTAAAGACAGAATAAATTTGGAAAGAGCTAATTCTCTTAATTATATTGTATTTTATAACCATAGGAGTTATTAAATATATGTAATGGATCCCCAAAGTCAATGTGAGAACCTACCATTTTTATTAAGGTGAATGCATGAATGAGTACTTGGGGACCACCTCTTGCTACCTTCTACATACGGGGAATAATAATTTACTTAGTAACAGGGCACTTTAATCATTTAGCTAGCTTGTTGAGTAGGAAGTCATTTGGCTGAGAAAAGTTATGTGACTTCATAAATCTGTGTGTTTAATACAAGTGTGTTTGGCTTGCTACATTTGGCTATGCATTAAACATAAGTTTGATCAATTGATACGTTGTCCTTATTTTCCTGCAATTTAAAAATATAGCTAGCTAATGGGAGCACCAAATAAATATTATTTATGCTGCTACTCATAGAGTTCAGGCTTTAGCCTGGTTTTCATTTGAGGCATTATGACTACTACAGTCATCTCTGTGTTGTATCTTGCACTTAAGACTAATGAGAAAGAGTTTAGAAGGGGAAAGATGATGTGGCAATTGGCAATAGAAATTGTACCCTAGGTCAGCTGTGCACTTGAAGCCTGTTGAGAGGCATGGGGCCTTCGATGGCTGTTATCAGATCCAGAGTCTCTATACACTTGCTAAGGATATTTACCACAATATGCCAATTAGTGGGTACAAAAGAGCAATTTTCTACATGAATTCTGATCTGTGAGGGAAGAAGAAGAGGGGACTTGGTAGAATAAGGTGGTAGCTTATATGTGCTCTCACTTAATAAGTTTGTTCACTGGGACCATACGGAAGGAAACGTGAAGGTGTTTGCACACATTTCCTCAAAAATTAAAATGTAGTGGACTACTCTTATGAGACAATATATGGTTCAGATGGGATTTCCTGAGGATGAATATAAATATCACTAGTTCTAAACTGCAGCATTAATGTGTGATATTTTGAACAAAGATTGTGACTGTCTTGTTCTGAAGTAAAACTCTATTTACTGTATCATGTACAGACTTTTTTCCACTTTTGCAAATGTCTCTCAGGCAGCAGTATTTTTGCAGGTGCTCCCTAACCTCAGCTTTGCCCTGAAGTGGGCTTCTCTACGTTTGACAAAAGAAATGCAAAAAAACTAACCTTTGCTACCCCTTTCTGCACCTATTTCGATGAGGATTTTGCTTTCAGAGATGCTGTTTTGAGAGACAAAAATTTTTAGGCTTAAACTGAAAAGAATCAGGATCTAGCAAAATTCAGGGGTAGTTAGAAGAAGACCCAGAGGTTTCTGAAACAAAGGAGATTCTTGAATTAGGGCTCATTTATAAGTGGGAAAAACACTTTCTTACTCTTTTTGTGTAAAACTGAACATAAAATGGCATAAAGAATGAATGCATAATCAGCAATCAAGTATTTTTCATTCGGTGGCAGTGCAAGAGAGACCTTTTGCTTGTAATTGTATGCTTGCTTTGTTATTCACTGGTAATTTTTTTGTACAGTTTTGCAAAAAGATGAATAATTTTCACTTAAATTGGCATCAGATATCATTGAAAAAATAAAAGAAAAAAACAAAATTGAAGAGGATCAGTAACAAGAAACAACCCTCTTTCTGTCTATGGTTACTTCTGCATATATGAAAATGGTGTTTCCTCAAACAGCCTAAAAAGATATTGTCTTTAAATGGCATTGGATTTCATATCTATTTATAAAGCTGCACAATACTTATCTTTAATTTTTCCTGGGAAAATATTCTGAGGCTGTCATGTTCTATGCTGGTGTCTTAAGTCTGGCAGTGAGCAAAGTGATGTCTAGGAAAAAAATCCCCATAAAGTTACTCTTAAGGTAATTCTCTTTGTGGGGACTCTTATACCAATAGCAGTGCACACAGCTCCTCCAAGTACCTGTATTCTCCCTCTTCCAGCAATGTATGTACAACCAGAAAATTCCTGCAATAGCCTTTAAAACAGTTTACAAAACTGTAGATTTTCTTAACTGGCATTGATAAATTTCTAAATTCAGTATAGATTCCCAATACATTATAAACTTCTGGTCAGCTAGGGCACTGCTTAAAAGAGACCTACAGCATAGCCTCCTGCTATTCAACCCAAAGACTCACTAATTTTCAGCAAAGCAACTCAAAGGAAATTTTTTTATGTGTAGTGGCTTAAATATTCTCAACAAATTATGATTTCTTTGTGATTTTTTTTTTGATTATACACAGCTGAAAGAACTTTACCTAGGTAAAAATCATATATACCAAACTACTTGAAAAATTGAAGTTCCAAAACCTGCTGCTTTAATTCTGTCTCTTGTCTATTAATCATGCCAAGGAATTCTGAAGAGATTGGTATTGAATCAGTTAATGTCATAGCAGAGTTGAATGTGGCTGTTACGTGCTGTCGTGTTCACAGATGTAACTGAACTGGTGCACTGTGGGATGTGATAAAGGCTCTTAACCATAAACTGGGCTACTTACCTTCTTACTTCCTCTCTATACAAGGATTCATAAAGTGCTGTGTCTCTACCAAATTAATTAATAGCTTTCTTACATTTTCTCTCCATTAATGAATACTCTTCTGAGGATACCATTAGCTATAATATATTAATGAAAAACTGCAAACTTTTGGGGTAATTGTAAATATCTATTAGTGTCTTACACACACTCTACTAAGAATTAGCTCAGTTGCATGAGTGTGAAGTATCCCCTGAAACATCTGTATGGACAATGCCTAACCTGGCATAGTCTTTCATGATAGCAGAACAAATACTCATCTAACTACCATTGTTATATCTAGTTAAGTAAATGCTATTTTCCTGTGATAGGTTTTTGAAAATGAAGTTCTTTAGAAGTGTTGATTCCTTAACAAAATAGTCTTGTGTTCATTGTGTGGGCAGTCAGGCAGAAGCAATGTCTAAAGAAACACATTTTGTTTGCTGCAGGCACAGATACAGAGAATTTGAACGGCTTTTTTACAAAA
The DNA here is from genome assembly GCF_020740725.1 of Corvus hawaiiensis. Lineage (NCBI taxonomy): Eukaryota > Metazoa > Chordata > Aves > Passeriformes > Corvidae > Corvus > Corvus hawaiiensis. The sequence goes on from NC_063255.1 coordinate 47,852,615, forward strand.
CATATGTGCATTTCAGAAAGAACCTATAGGTCTACAAGCAACTGCCAGAGTCTTATCTCAGGGCAGAAACTGCACCAAAAGGATCTGGTGTTTCTTTTGGGGCAGCTAGAAGATAAACAAAACAATGATCGTAGATGTCTTACTGAGGTAAATGCATAGTTTATCTATAATAAAAAAAAATCGAAAAGAAATAGAACTGATCCAATGATAGGCTGAAATGAAACTGATATAATTCGGTGCAGTTCTTACAAGGGGTGAATTAGAGAAAAATGCCTCACATAGCACATTAAAAGCTAAGTGAAAAAACCATCCTGTTGCTCTCTTTTTTCCCTGCACATTTATAAATACAATGTAAATGAGTAGTTTATAAATAGTGCTCTCCACTTGTGTCACATCATAAGGTACCACACAGCACACAAAAAACCCCATACTTAATTAAATTGTGGAAGTTAAAAGATTGCTTCCTTTTAGAACGTATTTTTAATAACAGCAAAGTGGGAGGACAAAAGTGTAAGAAGGTATTTGTAACTGCCAGAGCAGCATGCTGAACAGAACAGAGATATCACTTTAAATAAGACTTATTTTACAAGTGGAGAAAACACTTTATTTCACAAAATCTATTGAGAACAGCAGTTGGTTTAGTTTTCCAAGACCTTCCACAGCTTTGTTTTGCCATTGCTTGGACAAGAAGCAGAGGAAGAAGACTTGCTAATTTGATGATGTTCTATTTGCCATTAGTTAAATCTTCTGAACTTGGACAATTTACTGGGGTTTTTTCACAAGTTTGTGTGCATCTGTGTGTGCATGCCTTGTCAGAATTCCACCTAGTATAGAGCTTTTAATTTTTTTTTCCAGATAAACATAGCAATTGGAATATGAGAAATATAATTTTAGATTTATCTACAAAATCAAAGCCAATGCCAGTTTTTATATTGGTTTCCTATAACAAAAAAGCCTGCAGAAATGCACCATGGTTCATTTTTAGTTCTACCAGACTAATCTACACTCTTACATCAAAATTCCAAGTAATTGATTATTAAAATTTTCTATTTGGTGGGAGAGAGCTGAGATTTGATTAGCTTAATTCTTTTTGAAGTGTTTCAACTATAGGTAAAAATACTTTGTAAAATGCACACTGCAAATACTGGATAAAACTGTTAGCATTACTTCTAATTTGCAAGAAATTATGGGCCTCAGTCCTACAAAATAACAGTGTTGTCATGACATTTTTCCTTAAATCTCTTTCACTTTTTGTACAGAGGTGGAAATATACTGAAGAGCATGTTGAATCCTAAATCTTTTTAATTTTCCAAAGGCTTTTCAGAATTAGTGAAATGCTAATCTCATAATTCTTAGTAATTTTTACAGTTTTGTGAAGACATTAGGAATTATGGGATAACAGAAAATACTTACTGAACAGATATACAGGAATATGTATCCTGACATATTTCATTCAAAAGATACAAGAGTCAAGGAAGGATTCATAGTGCTGCTAGAGTTAAGTTCACAGATGTCTTTTATACACGAAGAGATATATGCAGTGAATTGTGTAGAAATTTTTTGTAATTTAATTACAAAACCAATAGTATCTCTTCCTGTAGCATCAACCTTTATTATGCAGTAAAATTAAAATATTTCAAAAAGCATCCTCAGGAGTTCATACACAGCAAAATGTCATCAACATAGCTCATGAGAAGTTCCAAAATTTCCTGGCTTAAGCTTTCCAAAAATTGATGCTCTTAGAGCAGAATAGTTGTGTTCCTATCCAGTCAAAACTAACAGTGAATGAACAAATGCTTGAATTTGCAGTTCTGAGACTGTAATTCATAGTCTGAAGCTTGTAGAGGTGACAGGCATTAAAACCAAAATTACTATTTTTTAGGATTGTGAGAATGTTTTGTTATGAAAATATAATGTAGTAGTTAACTGTCTGCCAGTACAGTATTTAAAAAGATATCAGTTGGTATAATAATTTAGATCTCCAGCTTTTGTTATTTCTCTTTACAGATTAAAATTTAGAATTTACCAGTTTTAAGTGAAACAGAAAGAGAGGGAAAGAAGAGAAAGCTTTTGATAGTCTGAAACAAGGCAAATGTAAACAAGGAGCATAAACAACCTCTTTAAAAGGTTTGTTTGATGTCTTACTAATTACAGTATAGGATCCTCTGATCAGAGTTCTTCAGTACCCACTGAATTCATTATTACTTTAATAGCACAGGAGAAATATAGATGCTGTAACCTGGGTTCAGGGTGTTCAGGGATCTTTGTGCAGAAAAAATATTATTGTTGCCAAGAACGTAAGATTTGGTCCATCACTTCTATTGCGAATTTGAGGTACATTTTATTTTAGGAATGAAAGTGGTAAGCTCAAACGTTCAGCTCTGCAGACTGTGCATACAGTGACAAACTACTGAGTCTTTTCTGTTCTATTTTTGTTCTAAGCAGATCAGTATATTCCTATTTATTTCTATTTTAGATATTGCCAGTTAATTTAAATACTTCTTTTTGGATGATGACCCATTTGGTTGGCTTGCTTATAAAACAGCAATGGAAAATTGCATTTACTTTTATCAGCCAGTTCAGTTCTTTGTCCTTGATTTTCAGCAATAGTTGTGAATCAGTCATGCAGCATCTTCTCTAAGGTTATTGATATGCTGCAGCTGCAAAACTCCCTGAGGCAAATGTATGGAGAAGGAGCTCGAAAGACCAAAGGATGAAATCACTATGAGAGAAGAGAGGTGGGAGATGGATGCTGGTCAAAGTGAAAGTCTACATGAAGAAATAATTCTCCAGCAGCAGGACAAAATAAATCTAATAAATAAATAAATCTAAGATCCTGAATACTACTTGTGGGTGAAATATTGGGAATAATACCTTAGAAACATAAATGAGGTTTTGGGGCAGGGGGGCATGTTCAATTGCGTTCATGCCTAATGCTTCATGCCTTGAAGAGAATCAGGCAGCTGCAGAGCCCAGGACAATCTGTCCCAGAGCTGCTTGAGAGCTCACAGTGCCCAAAAAAACCCCTCTGGTGTGCAGTTCCTCTTCTGCAGAGTCATAAATACTCTCCTGAACCGTTCACAGGAGACTCCTCTTGACATTTTGAGAGTTCTCAAGGAGCTGTGAGAAGAGGCAGTTACCAGGCTGTATTTGGGGGTAGTAGGTTGTGCTGCCAGTGGTGATGGTATAACAGGAGCTGTGGATCAATCACTTCCACTTGCCTGTGTGGCAGGACAGGAGCCAGGTGGGCAGAGGAGTGCTCTGCCTATCCCTTCTGATGAGGGAATATACTATGGATAGTCCTGTTCAGACACAAAAGGGACAGTGCTGCCCAGCACTACTGTTCTGCTTTGTGGCCTAAGGCCTATTTGTATCCTGCTCTTTAATTTCAGGCATATAAGGGATTTTTAAAATATAATCCTGTAAGTGTATTCTGCAAAGTCTATGCATTTGTATGTTTCAGTGGTTGCAATATGGGATGCTTGGCTTGCACATGCTGAAAGGTGGATGAACAAATATGATTCATTACACAGATAATATAGTTTAATACAACTCTGAAAGAAATATCAAGTCAAATGGTTTTTGAAAAACAGATGATACCATCGTGTACTGCTATTCTGATTGCAACACGGTTGCTGCTCACTGAAGTTCCACTCTACTGATCACTGTTTCCTAGGAATAGGAAGCCATCAAAATCAATTAGCAGTAGAATTTGTTAATATCAGCTGAACCAGGAAAATCAATGGCAGCAGAAAAGAAATACAAATGCTAATCTACAAAATTTTGCTCTAACAAATATATGTCAGTTAAAACTAATGTGGGGAATATATGCTTTTTTGAGACCAAGTACAGGAAAGTGAATAAGGTCTTTCTTATTTCCTCTTATTATAAATTATATATTTTCTTACTATAAAATGTTTATAACAGTGACAAGAAAATTGCTTAAAAAATGGATGTTTGTGACTAAGCGTCCATTTCATATAAACCTCAGGATCATAAATAAGACATATGACATATTTGATTAATCTAAGAACATATTTTAGAAGCTTCCTGAACTAATAATTATGTGATTCTTTATTAAAATTTGTACTGTAGAACTTCTACCTCTATTCAATTACATATGTACAACATATTTCATGAAGATCCTAGACAAATGACTGAGAATTATTCTTTAATTTGTATTTGCAGAGTGCCCAAGGCTTGTAAGGCAGAACTTTTGAGCTTCTGTATTTTGAGTTTAGTCATTGCTCAGCTTACTAGAAAATGACTTGTGGGACTAGTTCTGAGTCCTGCTGAGAGTCAATGAAAACAAAATGTCAATTTTATTGTGGTATACTATGCAGATACCAAGACAAGACTACAAATATTAAGAAAAAATACAGTAGTCTCTGTTATAAAAATAAACTAAGTGATGTTTAAGTTATGCTTAACTATCCAGGGACTTATTAATCCAAAAAACTGCCTGATGGAGTATATAAAATCACAACAATATTCAGGATATTAATTTCTAGCTATGTAATTCTTCAGTTTTAGCAGGGCTCACATAGAGATGGTATGTCTGGTCAATCATTTTTCTGCTCTCACAAATCCAATAGGGTTCTTGACTCTCACAGCTGCCTCCAGCACATCAGAGTTCTAACTCTACTACTCCATAAGTCTAAGGCATTACAGTAGAAGTATGTATTTCAGTCATCTTGTCTCATGATAGATCCTTCTTTGTCACTTCACTCTCCTGTTTTTTTCACACTTTTAACACTTTGAATATCTCTTATATTTTTTGTGCTTTTCCCCTTAAACACCAGCAACATGAAGACTTCCCAGAGGAGAAAAACAGCCAAACAAAAAGAATATTAATTGGAGTCAATCTCAAGGATATTTCTTCTAAGAGTATTTAAGTTGTTGAAGACCTAACTTGTCTACAATTTTAATTTGAGGTTTGTTTTTTGGGTTTTCTGGGACATGGGGCATTTTTTTGCTTTGCTTTTTTTTCAGTTCAGAGAAACTTTAAAGAAGTCTGTATGGTTATAACATGCTCATGGAGAAGACCACAAGAAAAAGTACTCAATCGAAGACTCTCCTGAGATTAATGCTTATCAATGTTCTTCAACTTGGAGTTCACCAAAATGTTTTCCATGGAGCTGCAAATTCTTCATATAGAAAACTCAAGTCTGTGAATAATCATCTTTATTCTCATAGCTTTCTTCTACCCTCCAAAAGTAATCTTGGTGGCTGGTTGTCTCTGACTGTCATGTCAGACATGAGTGTATCATCAGCCTCTTCCTGCTGCTGGAGGTTCAGCTACCTGGGAGTGGATCCATCTCAGACAGCAATCGTGCAGCTGTGAGAAGGACTGCCCAGGAACCTCACCTTTTCTTCTCTCAGGATCTACTCATGAGAACAGGTGTTGCCCTTGGTTTCTGCCTGAGGTACATTACAGGAATGCTGTGTCTAGTCCCACACTGCCTTGACTCTGGCTGGTTTGGCTACCTGTATTTATCCTGGACCTGCTTCATTGCCAGGGCTGGTGTGGCAGACACAAGTCCCTCAGTCATGCCTGTCACTATCCCAGCCCCACATCAGTGTCCTCATTTGGATGTTGTGGACCTCCTGCCTCTGCCCCCTCTGGGATGTCAGCACTGATTCACCTTCCCTGGAAGAACAGCCTGCCCTTACTTCTTCTGGACACGTGAGTAGAAACCTGCCAAAAAGAGAAATTTAGTCTAAAGCAGCGAACATTGTCTGGGAGAAGCAGATGTGCTTTTTAATGCATTCTGCCCAAACACGCAAACAGGAAAAAAAATGACAGGAGTATAAGATATATTTTATTATTTTTCTGGCAGTTCTGTATTGGCACCTGGCAAGTAAAGACAGAGTTAAATTTAATTTCCAATATTTTTCATCATATCAGAATTGTTTGGACTTTTTGCCTCTCCAAAGATAATTTGGTGACCTAGCAATTTTATGAAAAAAGTGATTATTTTTTTCTTTAAATTTTATGGTTTTCCTCAGCTGAAGTTTCTAGAAGAAACATTATACATTAGATATGCCAACTGAAATGTCATCCTTCATTTGAATTTAATCTTTGACATTTCCCATGAAAGAGGCTGTGTTAGGATATTAACATTTGTTGGCAGAGGTCTGAAGTAATTAATATGTACAAGAGAAGCTGCTAACAAAACAAAAAAGGGAATAGCTTGCAAATATTAAACTCAGAAAGGTCTTTGATATAACTGTTGTTGACGACATCTGCTTTTAGACAGGAAAACAGCATAAACACCATTGAAGGAAAGAGTGGAACTAGATTTGTCCTAACTTCCTAATTTAGATGCTCTTAAAATATAAGGGCATTTGAATTCTACCTATGCTAAATTTTGAGTTTGCTAATCAAAATCGGTGCCTACAAATACCAAGTGTCTAATCAAAATCGGTGCCTACAAATATCAAGTGTGAGGGACAGGAAACATAAGTTTTTTTCTAAGGTTCTATTTAAAATTCTGTTTTTCTGTTTTCTCTGCTCCAGAGCTTCTGTTGAAGGTTTGTTGAGAAGACATACAGCAGTAAAAACATGCCCAACAAGGGAATGCAGCATCAGTTTTACCAGAAAGTTGAGATACCAGGAAGGGCAGTCTGTGACCCCTACTATAAGTGTCTCCAGCACTTTGCTAAGTAAAACCTGTTGGAGAGGGGAGGCAGAGCTGCTTGTTCTTACATATGTGCCAGGTGGCTACACATACTAGAAATGCTCCTTCCTGAACAACAGTGAAATGGATGTCAGAATGTTCTCCAAGTCAAATTTGTACTGATATCAAGCATCTTAAAGCCTTCCCAAAGTGTTTCCGTGTTTACCTTGCATATTCCTTTGCACATCAAATGGAAATGAGATATTTCTCTGATCATCTGAGTTTGTCAGCAGATCACATGGATAAAGTTTTACTTTAGAACAACACACTATGGTGTTTTGTGTATCTTCCGGAACTCTGAAATGGAGGGTAAGAATCATGTGAACAAAATCAGGTACTCCTCACGGGCATGTAGACCTCTAAACTTGGGGTCTTTCCCTGATTCTCAGTGACTCTGCATTTTAATGCTAATTTGTGTCTAGTTTAGATCTAAGAAACAAATTGAGAAGGTGAGGCAAGATACTGAGGTGGGTACTGACACTGTGTTGAAAAGAGCTACAAGTGACAGCTGAGGTTGTCATAGCTGAAGTGCTGAAGTTGTCTGTAGTGCACGTATCTTCAGCAGAGCAATAAGGAAGGATTAACATCTAAGAGAAAGTGATCCTCTTTCCCTTTCCACATAGTATCCTTTCAGTTGAATCTACTTTGCTTAATTCTGTATTCTCACCATACTTATGTATGACCCTTACCTTCTTCAGCAGAACTCTGTGAGATGAGATTTACCCCATGATTGTGATCCACAAGAAACCTGCAGTGAGATAGCTGCTGTTGGAGTGACTGGGAAACAAACCTAGAAGGTCTTTTCTCCTATTCTCTATGTAAAATTAGTTATGAAGATAGATTTTAAAGCTATCTGTGAGTAAAACTGATATCAACTGCAATTGACTGGGACTGTCATGATAGTCATGACAACACTTGTTTAGTTGTCTGATGATATCACTATTTTAGAGAAAAAGTAATTCATTGGCAGTTTCCAAATGCTCTGAAAATAGATTGCTTATTGACCTTCAAAAAGTTACACAATAATAAAAAAGCTATGTAAAATCTTAATAAGTGTTCATGTTATCAGAACTAATTTAAAATTCATTTCTAAGCCCTTTATCCTTTTTGAAATTTTTAATTATTATGTATACTTAAGTTGATAAGGGACCTATACTTCTCTGTTTTAGGATTGGTTTGTACTTGGAAAATTTCTCCAATGAACATCTCCTTCCTAATGGGAATAGAAATATAACTAGCACATTCATATATGGATTAAAGTTTCACTGATAAGCTTAACCAGTCCAGTGAGAATAAAGTAAACAGCATGCAGAGGCTGAGTAGGAAAACTCTTAGGTAACCTGACCTGTTCTGGAAAGACTTGACACTGATGAGGACACTATTAGAAATACTTAGAAGGTCATAATCTATGTTAGTTATGGTTGTAAGGAGGAGATATGAGTAGTACTGACCTCCTTAAAGAGAGTTCTGGATATTTACACATTCAGAACTCCTCACAGCTTAACACAAAAAATGTACATTCGGTCCTGAACTCTGACACACAATTTCATTAACTGATACCCCTGCCCATAGTCTGGGGGATTGGAACTAGATGATGTTTAAAGTCCCTTACAACCAAAATCATTGTATGATTCTATGATTCATTATGTCTGTAATGGTTTGGCTTGCAGATGAACTTTATTAATTAAACTGGATGTTGGTATTCAACTGAAGGAAACAGGTTTTCAGGTTACACTGATCATTTAGTAGGGTGATCTTGAGATACTGAAGGTCTGTTTATTAATATTCTGTCTTCTGATATTTCCTTTCTGCTGAAATCACACTCAGATTAGCAACAGAGTTGCATCAAGTGACTTAGGCTCTTTGTGTCTTTGCAAGATCCATAATAACTTTCCATGGTGCAGGAGTGAAAGCATGGGGACATATTGTTGAGTGTCCTCCTTTTAGTGAAATAACTGCTCAGGGGCACAAGAATAATATCTGCTGTAGAAAAAGGAGAAAAAACACATTTTTTATGTTTCACAAATGGTAGAAATACCTTCTTCTTTTACAGTTGGAGTTCCCTTTTGAAATATTCTTTCCTTCTCCTCTTTTTTTTTGAGTATGAACTTCACCCTTACTTAGTTTCCAGTGCTGGATCCGCTCACACAGGATTATGCAGAGTAATTAAAACAACGACAAATCCAGGATGTATCACTGCAGAATTTATTTTTTTAAAAACAAAATAATTGTAAAATCATTTTTATTTTTGGGTCAGAGATATTTGGAAGTATAAACAACTACCTTAAGTGAAGAAATAGTAAAGAAATCAGGACTGAGCTGTTTCTGCTTAATGTGAGCCTCTAACACAAGCTAGGAACATCTGACATGGGTTATGATGAAATGTATTATTTTCCTGGTAGCTATTTCATTGACTAAAAGACTTGATTTGGTAGTTCCAAATTTATAATGGAGTCCTAATGGGAATGTCCTTAATTCTGTGAGCAGCAGAGAAAACTTAAAGCTCAAACAATGGTAGGGGGGTTTGAGCTAGATGGTCTTTATGGTCCCTTCTATCCCAAACAATTCTATGATTCTGTGTGCATAAGCATGTTGACTTAATACTTTAGACTAATGGCATGCTTAGAACCTGGGCTGGACTGGCAGTAGACACCTAATTCAAAGCATGGAAATTGCTGTTAAGGGGCGTGAGTAACTCAGTGAAACCACAGTCACAACTTCGGGAGTCAACAAAGGCAAGTTGTAAAGTGGTGGGGCAAGTACAGCTGCTCCTGGGTGAAATGAGTGATACAATCTGAATGCTTTTCTTGGTTCTTGCTGTTCCAATGTTCAAGTGCTTTTACTGATGATCATTCCCATGGTTTGTAACTACGGCCATATGGAAGTATTTCACCAACTGAAAAGCTGTATTAGTGTAATGCCTTAGACCCTCATTAAAAATTCATCACCTCTGTTTCCTGTTCTCCTACTGAAAAGAAAATAGAGGTTAATTTTAAGTTTCTTTTCTTGGCTTCAAGGCATGACCAAAGGTTTCTTTCAGGTGGTAAACATTGAGTGATATTCAGAGATGTTTTTCTTGCACCACCGTCTGTCTTGAACACGGTCATCAGCTCAAGAGCTGTAGGGATTTCAGTCTGATATCACAGTGGGTACTGGCTACTTGACTTTTCAGTAAAAAGTTATCCATGAACTCCTAAACTTATTTTTTACCTGAAAAACAATTTACCCATAGTGCTGTTCCTTCAAGAAAGAAATTTAGGATCTACAGTGCAGTTACCAGGGGTTTTGTCTTGTATCAGTTATCAATTCTCAGTTGGGAAAAGAAAATATGTCAGGATATGAAACCTGGAGACATGCAGGTGGAAGGTGGGGAGGGGAAGGTGATGGAGTGATGCTGATAGCAAGGCCTGTTCCTGCTTTTCTTGATTAACCTCTGGGCAGCAGAGGTGCAAGTACACAAAAAGTGTTTGTTAAATGAATGTGAAAATATCCTGCCTGGTTGGCATCTTTCTTGGCATGGTGCTTCAAGGTAGCAGTGTCTCAGCAGGGAGAGCATCTGGGCTTCAAAACAGATGAGCTTTCTGGCCTGTTCTCTCCACCCGTCCAGTGTTGGTGGGATTGAGCTGGGAGCCTCTGTAGGAGTCAGAATATTTCAGGCTCCTGCTCTCTCCCACCTCTTGAGAGTTTTCTGACTGTGCACTTCTTGTACTTTTTATGTCCTTCAAATAAATTTCAGAGGGAAAGGGCCATCTACAAACGTGTTCTCTTTGCTTTTCCTTCTGTCTTTACTGCAGTGCAAAGGGAAATCTGTGGAAAGCACCATTCAGATTAAGCGATAAAAAACCCTTTTTGGTGGAAAAATAGGGGAGTGCTAGGTAGATGATGAGGTTGGCCAGAATTTGTTTTTTTGGGAACCTGTAAGAACATATGAACAACAACCTGTAGATACAGAGTGACAGCCTTGGACCTAGGAAGTCACCCTGTCCTGGCCCATGCTTTTTTTGATAAGGCACAGCAGGAAACAGCAGACAGGAAGATTGGGACTGTAGTTCCTTTTCACAAAGCACCAGCTAGAACCAGAATGGAAAAATGATAGCTACTTTTGGTATTAGTCATGGGCAATGAAACCATATGCTCACACTTTATCTCAGCAGTTAAACACACACAGACATCCGCCATTTTCCACGTATTTTTGAATTTCATTAAATCACAGAATTGTTTGAGTAGGAAGGAACCTCAAAGATCATTTAGTCCCACCCCCCTTCCCATGAGCAGACACCTGCTAGAGACCAACATTCTCTCTAATGCAGATAAGGCACATGAAGGAACTGAAAACTTCCCATCCTGACCTACCCTGCAAATGAAATATATACTGATACAGAGAAGCACCTTCAAAAGAGAGTATCAAGGGTTACCTAACCCACAAAAGTCTAGTGGTAAAAGTATTCCTCCTCCAGGACAGGGTGGATGACAGATCAATCAGATGAATCAATGTGAAGGAACATCTGGAGTAGGTGGTGTAACCAGCAATTACATCCTCTGATCTCATTTATTCTCTTATGTTGTGGCTGTTCTTTGAACGTTTGTTTTCAGTTTTCTATTGGTTTTTTCTGAGAAAAACCACCAACATCTCAGAAAAAAATACAGATGCAGAACAGTTCTAAGTTTCCTGTGACCAGAAAGAAGAATTCTCATTCATCTGCTGCCCAAATATAGGGTTTTTTCATTTGTCTCTGCTTTCATGTTGCCTTATTGTCCTTTGGCTGTTTTTTTAATTGCCAGCTGTGGTACATTTCAACTTTGCAGGCATGCAGTGGACAAAAATACAGCAAGACCTTTGGCTTTGCGACATCACTGTATGTTTCCAAGTACTGGTTTTAAACAGAGTTTACCAGCTGTTGCTTTTTTATTTTTTTTTAAGATACCACGATACCAAATCCAACTAAAAACAAAAAGGAAGTAACAGAAAAAACATTTGAGAGTGGTCATGTCCAGAAAAAATCCAGAGTAGCATGCAACAAACAGCAGGACATGAATAAGGTTACTCTTACAGTGGAATGCAATTGCCATTCTGGACTAGATTAATAATTTATCCAGTCTAGTCTTTTTTATTATAGTAGATACTATCAGTGTTTTAGGAAAAATTGCCAGAGGTTACTGAATCGGTAATTACTGGAGAGACCATTTTTCTTAATAAATAGGAGTTCAAATCTGTTTCTTTTTTTTTTGCACATTAACCCTATGGATGTTCTCATTAGCTATGCTGTAGAGCCTTTCTGAGCCCCCCAAGTGCAGGGGGTTTTGATCTTTTTCTTCATTTGTTTGATTGTTTGTTCTGTCTTGCAGCATCTTGTCCCAAATGTCTACCACGTTGTAAGAAATAAATTCTTTTTATCTCCTTTGCAATATACATGACTTTGTCTTGTCCCAGTCATTCACTCCTTTTACATGCTTTCTTGCTCCTTTCTTTATTTAAATAGTCCAAATTTACTCCAATTATTCTCATTATGTCTGTCTCTCAATATGTCTTTGCCATCAGTTAGATGAAGGTAGTTGTGCCTCCTTTGACCTGTGGCTTAACTGTGTTTTCCTCTATTCTTTGTGTCTCCTCATAGAGGTGTTACTAGATTTGGACAGTCACATTAAATTGCTTCTTATCTGACTTTACGGGACTATATTTTCAGAATTTTACCTTTTTTTTTTTTAGGCGAATGAGAGGTTTTCTCCTTGACTCAATTTCTTTTCATCACTGGACAGAGATATTCTCATTCATCAATAAACCTTCACTGTTTTTCCTCATAGGTAAATTTAGAACACAGAAATATATTGAGAACCTGTTCTCTTCATCTAAAATAAATTTATTTCTGCATTGTCATAATCTGCTTTCCTGGATTTATCACAGGGTCAGGTTTTGAGCTAGGTTGCTGCTGGCTTACTGTTTCCAGGAGGTTCCTTACCAACCCTCCTGGTATTTAACACAGTGACAACAGTGGTGTTCTCCTTGTCCTTGCCTGGATCCTGCAGATGGTAAAGCCAGGGGAAAACAGAGCAGCAGCCACCCCATGGAGGGGCTGGGAGGACAGGTGGTGTGGGGATCCACAGACAAGTCAAAGCTGGCAAGCAGCAGAGCAGCACAGGATCAGGGGTGATGACCTTTTTGCAGCACATATGGGGAAGGCATAGGATTTTTCCACTGTAACTTGCTGAGTGGAAGGTTGAAAAACATGGTTTGTCAGTCTGATATCTTCTGTTTAGTGTCCTATATGTGTGTGTAGTTAAACATAAATTATGATGAGCTTATTTCCTCTTTTTCAGGGTTTAATATACTTTCTAAGATTTAATGGCTATGATAACTCTGATGCACAAACAATTCCATTGTTTAATCATATAAATATATTATCTAACAGTAAAATACCAAACACCAACAAAAAAACCCCAAACTGCAATCCTCTAGCATTTTTTTTTTCTTCTCATTAAAGGGAAAAGAAGGCCACTACCTGTGGAAGTTCTATTCTTTTCTGTCATCAATTAGGTAACTAAGAATTAGTTACCTAATCAGTTGCATGAAAACCGTGACATGGTGTTTGTGTTTTATGAAAGATGAACTAGAAAATTACTGGCTGATCAACCTCGCTCTGATCAGTGGAAAGATCTGATAATAAAGATAATGCGATTTTCTAAAACCTGGGGTGTAAATCTTGTAATAAATAAACTCAATCAGCCAATTTAAAAAGTTAACAACAGAATGAAACCAGCAGGATTATTTTTAAGATCTGATAGTCAGTTTAATATTATTTTCTTCTTTGTCAAAGCAGCTGGCTTACTGACGAAGAAGATGAAGCAAGATGTGACTTGTGTTGCCTTCATACCAAGGTATGGTATTCTTTACAGTTACCCAAAACATAATGAGTTAGAAATCAGTTATTCTCTGAGTGATTGTCACACATTGGTATCAAACTCAAATGTCTTGAGGTGCTTTTGGTGATCTCTCCCAGACATTGTGTAAAGAGGTACTGCCATTAGTGATTTCAGTCACTGATTGGAAAATGTTTAAAAGGCAGTCAAGCATTCAAAAAAATAATATGATAACAGCCTTAGAAAGACATACACTCTTTTGTGGTACTTCACTGGTGGGATTATAAAGAAGTAGGGGAAATAAGAGTGGTGATTTTTTGGGGAGCTCCCCACTCAGCTGGAGGATGTGCTCCTTTTTGAAGAAAGAACAGTGCAGAGAGTCTTAAGGAGTACAACAGGGAGAAGGTATTTGGGCAATGCTGCCTCAAGCACAAAATGTGTCTTGTGCAGGAACACTGATGGTTTCTTAAGTCCTGTTCAGGGAAGGACAGGAGGAGATCAACACATTCTGCAGGGAATTAATTATATTTTATAGCAGGAGACACTTTCTAACTGTAGGTTTTTTTGACTTTCTGTACATGGGCAGAGTACATTAGACAAACTGCTCTCTGACACTGTCTGATAGCCTGAGTTTTGCATGAAAACCAAATAATTCTTGAAGTTGTCTGTTCCTTTCTCTGCCCATTTCTCAGTCCCTTTATTAAATTCCCTTTAGTACAGTAGTTATTCCTATTAGACTACCACTTCTTTCCATTTCTTTTCAGTTCTTCTACTTTGCCTTCTATGAATCACTCAGCATATAAAAAGAATAAGCAAAATGGTACTTAATAATTATTTCAAAATTAAGCTGTTTTGCCTAGAAAGAATTGTGAACTGAGAAGCATTTACAAGAAATGTGGCACATTATTTGGCAACATAATTTCAAGGGATGATCACATGTATTACATTCTCTTTAAAATAATCTGGGATCCTTTAGGTGCTGGTTCCCCATATTTCTTATGTGGGTGTCCTGGTTTCAGCTGGGATAGAGTTAATTCTCTTCCTAGTAGCTGGCATAAGCACAGTGTTTGGGATTTAGTATGACAATAACATTGCTAGCACAGTGATGTTTTAGTGGTTGCTGAGCAGTGCTTACACTAAATCAGGGAGTTTTCAGCTTCTCCTGCTCTGCCAGCAGGGAGCCTAGATGTGCACAGGAAGCTGTGAAAGGAAAAAGGAACACAGCTGGCACAACTGACCCCAGCTGGCCAAAGGGATATTCCATACCATGTGACATAATGCTGGATCGTTTACTTCCCCCCCTCCCCCTACCCAGTTCTCCCCCTGTGAACAAAAATTTGTGTGATGCTTATCTCCCTGCCTAGTTAAACCACAGCTCTGACAAATGTTTTTATATCATAATCCCTTCAGTCCTCTCAGAACTAGAGGTCCTCGACTAAAATACCAAACTGTTCCTTGTTAATATTTGTACCTGAAGAAGTCCATGTTCCTGAAGTCTTTTCCAAAGTGTCTTTGCAAAGTAACACATAATGCTTTAAACTACACTGTAAGACATAGACCACATTATTCATTCCTAATTTGCACGTGCAGATTCCACGGCCATCTGTGATGTTCATCTCCCTTCAAATTATGTTCAGCATAACTGTGGCAGGCCATCATCCCACTTGATAACAAAGACGTGTGCTGAGACATGAAACTGAGCATGTTCTGCATGTCCAGTACCCTTGCAAAAGACAGTAACAGCAGACAATTAAGGAAAAAACAAAGATACATGAGAAGTTAGAAGGGACCGATGTCATAACATTAGTAATTGTTTTCTCATGTTTTCTGGGAAAACAGTATCCACAGAGATGAAACAAAATTTGTTTTTCTAAAAAATCGCAGAAAATTTTCTGGAGTCATGGAGAAATATGTTTGTGAACTACTGTGGGAAGTAAAACCTACTATCACTAAAAGTAGGAAAAAAGAAGCCTGTGTGACTTATTGAAGTACAGTCTTTAAGCAATGTTCTGTTAACAGGTTTTTTTCATCATGAAGTTGTCTGTTGTCTCACCTGGAAAGTAATGGTGTTCCACCTTGCTCAATACTGATAGGATTTAACTTCATGTCAAGCATGTTTAAGAGAAGAGAGCAATTACAAAACTCAGTGAAATCCAGAATAACGTGAATAAAAGTTTAGCTGTTGAGATAGTCAAGAACTGAATTTTTAAAGACAAAAAAGGTAATTTATTTCACTTGTCCATCTTGATTACTTTTTAGCTATAGCTGATTAAGGGAAGATTGTCTTTCTGCTTGATTAGCTGAATTTGGGATGAATGGCAGACTGGCCTCTGGACCTCAAGCCAATATTTAACTTTAAATAACTACTCACTGCCAAGCTCTGCATAGCTCACTCTACCTGCCCACTAAATAAATTTCTATTCATTTAGAAGCCCCACTAAAATCAGTGAGGACATTTAACATAAAAAGGTTGACAAAGAAGGGCAAAACCTGCATTTTACTAAATAGTATTGATATTCAGTGTCACAATGCCTTTCTGATTGACCTTTCTTCAGTGAAAGGGACAGAAATGCAGAATTACCAAAAGAGTTAAAGTTTTATTCCAAAGAAAAAGGAAAAGTTTTGTAGCTAAATGATCTGTTCTTTTGTAAACCTGAAAGAATTAAAAAATTTGTATGCTTTTGACATGTAAAATAATCCGCAAAGACAGAAAAAGGGAGCATAAAAAATTTATTCCTGAAGGGCTTGTTTGTTGTAGCTGGGTTAAAAGACAAATAGACATCATCTCTTGGGGACATGATGACAACTAGCTGTGCACTATTTTTTTATCCAGGTGCACAGAAGAAAGAAAAGGATTCAAAAGGAAAATGGCACTTCAGGCTGTCAGTCATGCAAATGTTTCTATAGCCAGTCTCCTCCTCTTCAACAAGCTGTTTTCTTGTCAGATATCCCTCCTGTAAGCACAAAAGTTCCTCTCTGTTTTTTTCCAAGTTCCTCTTAGAAGCAAGAGTTGACTGACTCTAGAAGTTGTTGTTTTAAGTCTTGGAGGATTGTATTAATACTTCCTTTTATGCTTTCAGCCTTGTGCACAAATGATTATTTTCCTCTTCATCGGCTGCTTTACCCACTTTAAAGGTGTGCAACTGGAAGTGACAGGATAGTGACTCAGCTGGAAGTGGAGACTGAGCGAGTGACCGTGAGTGAGTGAAATAAACTCACAGGTCTTGTGCCTCTCACACCGCCTCCCACTCTTTTGGTGACACAACACAGCCAAGAAGACAGTGAGTGGCACAGGAGGTCACAGTCTGCCGTCAGTCACCACATCCCAGGAGCAAGGACGACCTTTCGAGGCCAGCCTTGCTGATCCAGAGAAGGTATTAAAAAAAGAACTTTGTGAGCTGATAAAGCATCACACAACAGGTAAGCTGAGAAATTACTTTGTGCTCAGGGAAACAGTGTTTGCCGATTAGATGCACTCAATAGGTGGAATAATTTTTTGAGGCAAAAGCTTCGAAGAAGAGAGAACCAGATTATGTAATACTAATTAATCTCTTTCTTTACCCTTTTAAAATATTGACCAATTGATTTTTCTTTAGGCTTCTCTATATCCTCAGATAGCTGATGTTCATTTCATTTGAACATGCTTTCATCGAGGACATAAGTCTTTCCTTTTCCATATACGTGCTTCTACTCCACATTGTGGAGGCAAGTAGGGCTAGCTGGCTTGTGGGGTGCTTTTCAGTGCAAATAAAAACACTGCTCTATAGCTTTACTGGATCACCAGCATCTCTCAAACCTTAGATATGGCTTAACTTTCAAGTAGTACCAGAGGGCATTTATATTATAGCTGTATTTGGGGATGGAGTCACATCTGAATTCACAGTATAATTTAATAAAACACAAGTGGCAGATGGAAAACCTTGTCCTTTATTTTGTGTTCCCCCATGCAATTTATATTTTACTCAAAAGAGCAAAACCAAAAACTTTGAAAGTTTTTTCCCCACACTCTCCTTTTTACCTGTGAAGAGAAAGGTGAAACATTACCTTGTAGGAATTTCTATGAGTGTAATAGAAAGGAACGGCATTCTTTTTTTTCTTTTTTTTTTTTTGCTAGAGGTTTTTGGGCAATTGATATTGTTTGGTTTAAATTCAAAATCAGATAACATTATCATAATAGGATTCGGTTCAACGCGGTTCAGTGTTGATACCTTACACTTTTACTGTAAAAACTTTATTTATTTCAGACCTTTTTCAATGCATTAGCATATATTCCAACATTATTTTCTTATCTAAGTCTTGGCTATGCACTCTCTTTTGTAAACTCAGCACAAGCTCATCATGGCCAAATTTCTTTTGATTTTGTTGCCATGTTTCTACAGCCTCTTCTAATTCATAGCTCTTATAGAGGTACAAAATCAAAGATTTTCTGTAGCCTGAGGATTCAAACAAGATCAAAGCTTTAAGATTACATTTGTGGTTGCTAATCTGCTGAGAATGCATCTTAAAATATTTAAATTGTAAGAGAGATTACATGTCCTGATTGCCTATCCCACTATATGCCCACAGAAATACTCCAGTGTCTTTCAAGTCTCTGTTGATGTAGTACAATGTGAGGGAGATCACAGCATCTACTGTTGATAACAGCCTTGCACTGCAGGTGATTGTTGTATAAGTACCTGTGTAAAAAGTTAAGTGGCCATTTCTACCTGAGGAAAGGAAAATGTGCAAAACTTCAATTTTCCTCTCAAGTGTTACTTCCATTGCAACACATACTGGTTTTGTAAGCAGCCTGGAAAACCTTGAAATACAGCCAAAGTTGATCACTTTGTCTTTCTCTCATAAGTGCGTCATTTTAGTCCAAATTTTTTTCATATTATTGTCTGCCATGGGATAAGTTGCTACCACTTGTGCACCTTGAAAAATGTTTAAGCATTTGTGCCCTAAAAATAGGGCATAACATGCTAAAACAAACAGATCCTGAAATTATGTGACGTTCATAATAGTGCCTAACAATTTTCTTATCAGAGTAACTGGCTTTGTCTCTGCTCACACAGAGCTGTGAAAAACAGTTAGACAATTGATGTGGTCATTGACCATTTGCAGCAGAGTGCCACAGTAGATTCATGCTTGTTTTGCCCTTGTGTGTCGCTTTTACAGATCAAAAAAGTAAAAAAATTACCTTAGACTGGAACACCCGTCCATGCCATTGTGATATTTACAAGCTCTTTCAGAAGCCCTGTGTGTATCCATATATACAGATTGTGATAGGGTATTTTGTGGAGGTTGTTGACAGTGTATTGAATCTGAGCAGACACAATGAGCATGGCTAATGGGTAGAGGAGAAAAAAGAAAAAGCTGTGTTTTGTCGCAGTATGAATGCCACATTTTTCCAATATATATTGGAATATTTCCAAAATCCTGTATAAATATGAGGGTTTTTTCCACAGTAATACCTGCTGTAGGTATGTTGGTGAAATTCTATTATAGTTACTCTAAATATACTTATATATCTCTCTATAAATTTATTTGTAAACATACAAATATCTTTTGTGGTTAATTTTCCATCTCTTCTGATTCAGACTGAATTTGCTTTTCAGCTGTATGTCATAAAAATTAAAAATTCCTGTATCTTAAGTGAGAGAATGGCAGTGCTTTAGAAGGCATGTGAAAATTGTCATAGAAAAAACCCCGAATTTTTCCCTACTCTGTTGTGTAAGGTCTGCTTTCTAAAACAGCTGGGTGTTTACAGCAAACTGCAGACAACAAATCTGAGTGTAAAAATAGTGTAATGTTACACTGACATGCGTTGATGCTCTGCAGATGCTATTCTCATGAAACGTTATTGACGTGGCTGGTGCCAAAGCACTTACTGAAATAACTGCAAGGTCTCTTAAGCCCCAGCTATACCGTGCCAGTGCAACATTGCCTTTGAAGTCAGGCATTAGTCACAGCCTCAGTGCTCCTGTTGGCTACTCTGTGTACCTTGTTGATGTTTCCTGTGGAGCCCTGCATGAACTGAGTTGTTCTCCTGCAGCTATGAGGGAGGTCGGAGACCTGGCTGACAGTAACATACACCGGGCTGGGAGGCCAGAGAGACAGTTTTTGTTCCCGGCTTTGCTTCTGTGAGCTGTTGTGTGACCTTCAGTGAGTCACTGTGGTGGGTTAGCCTTGGCGTGCAGCCACGCTCCCACGCAGCTGCTCTCTCACTGCCCCACCGCGGCAGTGGGAGAACAGAGGATGAGAAAGGTCAGGGATCAAGGTCAGGACAGAGAGATCACTTACCAAATACTGTCTCAACTTTTTTCAAATTTTTTACTGTTTTCAACTTCCAGTAAATTAATTTAATTCATTGCCAACTAAAATTAGGGTAAGATGGTGAGATACAAAGACAAAAATTAAAACAATGTCTTTCCCCAACTACTTACCAGTCTCAGCTTCACTACTCTACCTCTTTTCTGCACAAGACAGTGCAGGAGAATGGGGAATTAGGGTTGCACTCTGTCTGTAACAGAGCCACTGCTTCCTTGTCACACCATTCCCCTGCTCCAGCTTGGGTTCTTCACACAGAGCACAGTCCTTCATGAACTGCTACAGCATGGGCTCATCTCCATGGCATGAAGAGTGTAGACCTGTACACATGGGACACCTCCTCCTGCCCCTTCATCTCAGACCTCAGTGTCCATGATCCTGTTTTACATATCTTCATTTTTCTCTCCCCCTCCCTCTTGTGGTGTTTTTACCTTTTCTTAAATACTGTAACCACACATATTGGACACCTGCACCTGACACAGTCTTGTATCTTCTTTTGCTTTGCTTCGCTCTTCCTCGCTCAGTTATGATTCCACTCTTTTCTAAAATGTTTGGAAAGTACAGAGAACTTTGCACCAGTGTTATTTGATTTCATGACTATTGCAACTGAAGTTGATGGGCATTATTTTATTTTTTTATTTATTTTATTTTATTTTATTTTTTATTTTATTTTATTTTACTTTATTTTATTTTATTTTATTTTATTGAGAGCCACAGGTACTTCCATCTCTCTAAAACTGAAATCTTCTTATTTTGGACAGAAGTCGTTGAAAGTTATAAGCTTTCCTTCAATTAGAAATATGTCAGATCTGGAGATTTTTAAAAACAAATGTGCTGCATGATGTTATTTGTCAGACACATACTTGCAGCTACAGCTTGCCTTTACTGAAGCAAATTATAATGGTATTTCAGTTCCTTTTTTCCCCAGTTTTAATAACTACTTAGGTGCTGCTCATTATAAAGGGACATCTAAATGGGGTTCAGATCCAGGACCCTGGTCTGCTGCATTCCTGCTGAGCAGCCTGCAACAAACTGCTTTGAGGTCTTGGCAAATGTTTTTGGGCTTTGGAAGTGCAGGAAGATGTCTGTGTGTGAGCATAGTCCTGTTCACTCTCTTGCATCCTTGTGTTCTGACCTGGGAGCAGTACTGATCTTTGGGCATCAGTTCATGTCACCTCCAAAGGAGAGAACTGAACAGGGAGCAGACTGAAGCCTGCCTCAAGCTGCAGAACTAGTTTAGTGTAGAAAATATTAATATATGTAGCATTATGTCAACGGTGCAACACTGCTGGGTCGTTCCCTAGACAAGCTAGAAGCATCTGCAGCTGAGGTACTTAATGGAGGCATCTAGTGTATCAAACTCCTAATCAAAATATAACATGTTTTTAAATCTTGCAACCTCTAAGACATGTTAGACTCAAGGAAATCATGTTGGTGCTTGAATTTAAGACATGGACAGGATAGCCTCTTATCTTGGTAGAGACACTTAAAAGTAAAATAATCTGAGACAACAGGACTATACAAATACCATGAATTTACTCTAAATTGCTAAAATTCATCCAGAATTTGTAAACCAATATTTATTACAGTAACAACTTGGATGTTTGTCCCAGTGGGGAGATAAGAACTCTTCACAGTAGAAAAGGGGTAAGCTGGAAACTAATGAAATTCCTCCTATTGCAATTCTTGGCAGCTTTTTGCAGTCTTGAAAATGTCCTTACTGGCACCAAACATGATGTGTTGGCTCACTGCTGGATAAGAATGACTATTATGTGCCATGGCTGAGGTGAATTAGAATTATGGTGGAGTAAAGAGTAAACACCTGCAACTTAAGTATACTTTATATTATATATCCAGTATTATATACACTAAAGTCGTATTTCACTTTCACCAGAGATATTCTTGCTGCTGCTGCTGGCTCAGAAAAATGCAATAGTCTGATCTTGGCTCTAACAAGATGATTTCATTATGTAAAAACAGGCAGTCTTGAGAGGAATTCCAGGCCTCCAGGCATCGAAATTCAGATCCTTCTGATCTCAGTGTCAAAACATTCACTAATATCAAGGAGTCCCTGATCCTCTTGTTGAAACCTGATGACTTTATTACAAATCTCTCTTTGGAGAAATTTTCTCTGTGCTTCTTGTCCAGTGAGCGATAATCATGTTCTGTGTACTTCCTGTTTCCCACCTTTCACATCTGGCAGCTGAATTTCAAATCCCTTACATGTACTTCTTTTCCTCTGTCTCAACCAGCTATTCATTTTCCAGTTCTCCTTTTGACAAAAAATTCTGCTTCTATTGTAAGCATGATTTCCTCTAACGTTTTATTTTGCTCAGCAATGACAAAGCTTTCCCATAGGCTTAGAGTGTTATTTTATCTACTGTGTTGGCTGGACTGTTGTGTCAGTTTGGGCACAAAAGTTTGAAAATTATATTTAAAGTTGAGGTATAGGTGAGATGTAGCTGGAAGGGAAACAATCTGAAGTAGTGAAAAAATACAATGTACGGGAAAGTAACAAATCTGGCTGAGGCACTTGGTCTTTTGACTTTAGGTCTTGGCATGTAGGGGGCACCACTGCCCTAGCTAAAAGCCTCAGCTCCAGGAGACTATTTCTATTTTATACTGCCATCTTTGAAATAATAGATAAAAATATTTATTGTCACGCTGATGGACATTGCATGGAGCAATCGTTAGCGCAGCTGAGAAGTGCTTTTCAGAATGCAGTAGCAACAGCAATTTTCCCACTTCTCTTTGTCTCTACATATGGAGTATGTAATTTTTCATATCAGTCTTTATGCAGTTATCAGATCGATAGGCTATTGGTTTCAGTAAGTCTCCTGCAGCAGCTTCCATAACTACAGCACTCTATGCCTGGTATTTATCATAATAATTGGGCTTATTTCTTAAAATCTCTGTTGCAGAAAAGGAGGAAGGACAAGATCTCCCCCTCTGTCCTTAAACTTCAAAGGCTTTCTTTGAGAGAATGCCACTGGAGATCTAAGTAGTAATTCTGAATTGTTAAATTAAAGGTAAGTCTAAAATTATTTTTGATAATCTCTTTAATAGTGATGAATCTGAATATAACTAGGAAGTTTATCTTTCCACAGAACTGTGTTCTTCAAACACCTGATGTCAAAAATGAGATAAAATGTTTATCCATACACTCTTTTGTTATTGTGGGTATTGAGGGGTCTTCTCTGGATGGTGAAAGAATTGCCTTTGTGGCAGCTCTAAACAGTGTGAGCCTCTCGTAATAGAATCAGGGCATCCTGGAACCAAAGTCACTTGGTATTCTCTGGACTTGTACTGAGAGATAAGATAAAATTTCCATTGATTTTTGGTTTGCATCTTATCTTCCCAGTTTATTTCCAGGTGTAAATGATGAATATGGTCCCAGTCTGTAACCTTGCTTCAATTAAATGGATGGCATCATTACCAGAAGTTAGTGTTGGATTTGCTAAAGACTGAAGAGACATATTTTCTCCCTTCTCAGACATTTCTCATTTTCTTTCTGTTTGCAATGACTGTGTATGTTTGTCAGTAAGACAGTTTCTGTTAAAGTGCCTGGTGTCTAAATATGAAGTCTGATAGGCATTTTTTCAAATGAGTTTTTACTTCTCATAACATTCACATAGTACTAACAGGTTTTTAAATTATTTTAAGAGTAGTTCCCTTCTTGAAAAAAGAAAAGAGAGATGTCTTTGAGGCATTTAAAATAACATGACTAGTGTTTAGAGAACAAAGATAACAGAATGTACAAGATGATCTCAAACTTCTATTGCTCAGGAGCCTCTGTTCTGCTATGTCAAACCTCTTCCCAGTGATGATAAGTTTGCAGCCTTCTGTTTTTTGTTACTTAAGGATGGTCCACCTGCACCACTTGCCCTGCTTGACATGACCCGGAACTATTTCCTGTGGAGCAAGCTGAGTACCTGACATTGCTAAAGAAAAACCCGTGATAAAGGATTGATTGTAAGTAATAAGAGACACTCTTAGATGAACTAAAAAGCAATCGACTGCAGGGAAGTAAAAACAGTGTGTGAAAGCTGTGCTACTTGAGGATGACAGTGAGGTTTCTGGCTTCATCAGTTTGTTTTGTGACTTTGGACAGGACAGTGTTGGCCCCTGCCATACCTAGGGAAACCAAACTCCCATCTCCAGAGTAGGACACTATTCATTCTGCAAGAAGGAGCATGATCCTCTCACTTCTCTCTACATTTCAGAGAAGGAGATAGCGTAGGCTTTCCTTGTGGTGAAACATTTTTCAGCCCTTTGAATAGAGTGGGAAATTGTGAATTTCAGACAGGTACATCTATCTTTGTAAGCCTTCACTATCAGCAGATAAACACACTTCTGGCTGCATGCACAGCAATATTACTTGCCACATTCACTAGAAGTGTTTTTATGTAAAAAATTAGTACCTTGTTATGTTAAGATTGATTGCCATGTAATCTTCCATACATATATGCTGCTAAAATACCATGATTTGGGTTGCCATTCTTCCATAAAAACTAGAGAAGCTTTTCACATAAGCATTTGCTGTTGTATCGACAGGTGGTGAAAAGAGCTACATGAGAAAGTACAGTGGGGACCTATCAGTTTGCTTAGACTGTCTTGTCTTTCCCTTCCAGGTCTCAAAGGAGTCTTTGACGAGCTGATCCTCACCTGCTAAGGCAGTGATAACACAGGATCTAGGTGGGAACAAATCTTCTTCCTTCATGATATTCACACTAACCCACAGTACATCTCTCTCAGGGGAGCTTAGGAGAAAATAGGAGTTAAAGAGATTTACTGGGATACATGGTCCAATTTGCTGCATTCACAGACAGTTATTTCTGTAATCCCTTTAAAAACACGATCAAGTGTTACAAGGTCACATTTGACCTGGCTAGAAATTGTGATAACAGCAACTTCTGGGATGCTTTCAATTTTTGACTCCTTTTTGAATTACACATCTTTTTCTTATTAACAATCTAAATGTATTCACAGTCAATTTATCCTGTTCTTCCTCCCTCTCCCCTTGCCTTGTGGTTTAGGCAAAACAGTGCTCTGAGTTGTTCACTGATAATTTTCAGTAATCTTTCCATCTTTCACTTTTATTGCTAACTGCATCTGCAAGGAGAACTATTCCTTCTGTAGGGAAGCTCTGTTAATGAATTGGGGTTTAAAAGTTCTGAGTACTTCCCAGAGGAATAGAAAAACTGCTTAAGGTCAAGGAAAACTTTCTCAGTGCTGTAGTTATGCTATAAGAGTTGCAGTTGTTTGTGGTCATGTTACAGTTCAGCTCAATCTGTGCTCTTAATAGCGTGACTTAGAAGCTAACAAGGTTGTTGCCATGGTGCTGGTGTTGGCACGATGATATTTTTTGGAGGTGGTGGTGAAGTTGTTTCAAAGAAGCCCTGGTCTCATCCTCTGACCTGAATGTCTGTCAGTGGCTGGAGGGCACTAGGTCAGTCTGTGAAAAGCACTGAACATCCCAGTGTCATCCAGAAGGAATATAGCTGTTCTGGTCTGAGCCTGCTCCTTGGCATGAGCCAACGTATGTGAAGGCGATTGGTAAATTCTTTTCGAAAACACACTCCCCATCTGGCCTATAGTGCTAATGTATCTGTGCTCTCATTCCTTCTCACTGTGGAAGACTGACAGGGACGTTCCTAAGGCTGGAACTCCTGTGCTGCAGGTTGGAGGTGATGGCACTGTATTTCTGCAAGTGGAACCCCCAGGTATGCAAGCAAGGTTTAAATGTAGTAATTCTGGGGACATATTAGTATTTCTTTCAGCACAAAATGAAACTGTGAAACTGTGCCTGCTGGTTCCTCCCTAAGCCTTGAGTTTGTATTTGATATTTTTACTGGGACTATTGATAAATTTGGCTCTCTGTAGATTTTTCCTTATTCATTTTGCTTTTAGTTGGTTTTTTGTTTGGGTTTTGTTTGGGGGGAGGGGGGAATGGAGTCCCCCTCAGGCTGTGTTGTGACCTACTGAGTTTATAATTGGAGGCAAACTGAAATAGCACCACCAGAGAGTGCAGCGATGATCTCATTAAAAAGTCAACATTTGCTAATAGAGAAAAACTGATGTTGAAATTCCTTTAGGTGGAAATTCTTAACAAGATGGGTTCACTATAATGATCACTTACATACCTATTAAGGCTGTATTTCTTTTTGAGAGTTCATCCGTTTATTGTTGAAATGCTGAATAAAGATGCCATTTCTTTACTAATTTATCATTTAGAAGTGGACTCATATGTCATTATCTGCCATGGAAGCAAAAAAATAAAGGGCTTATAAGTTCTGAACTCTTTTTGATACCACAATTAGTACTGCTGCAGTTTAATCATCAACTAAGATGCCATGATTTGCTACTGAAACAGAAAAATGAAGGGTTTGTAAGTCCTGAACTTTTCTTCATACCACAACTAGTATTGCTGCAGATTAACTGTCTAATACCTACTTTAGGCTGGTTGACATTGTACCAGCTGGTGCCATGATTGCTACAGCTCTTGGGCAGTCCCTGGCCATGTGGCTGGAAAATAAACATCTCTGAAAACATCCAGCAAGAATCGGTCCATATTTCTTTTCCACAGGCCCCGCTGTCTTATACATGCTGCAAGAATCCCCACTGCAACAGATGGTTATTGGGCAACCTGTTTTAACAAAATTAAAAAATAATCACTGAAAACAGGGAAAAATAACCAGCTGGGAAGTGAGAAGGTTTAATGAAGACTTAGTGTATTTTGAGTATTTACAAAAAAGGAGGAAAGAGTTTGTCTTGGCTTCATGTTGGGCTGCAGTTTTCAAGGCACTTGAAAGCTTTTTGGTGAGGATGACGAGCTGTAATATCCAGCCTCCTCAGGTAGCTGCTTCATGATATTGTTCTTAGCTACAGGTCTGTAGTGAGCGGAATGATTGATGAAGTAACTTTAAAACCAACTTAGTTTCTGATTAGGTTTACTAAAAGTGAAGAAACTCCTCTGAGCTGTTTGTAGTTTCCATGAAAGATGGGTATAACTCCTCATGGGACTGACTGTGGCTGCCAAACCCAACAAGGCCTTTCAATTTGACCGTGTAAGCAGTATATGCACTCATATAGGCTGAACTGCACAGTATGTGTCATGGCCCAAGCTGGACATCTGAGTTGAGCACTTTGTGGGACAGAGATTTAATGGGTCAGGAGAGAAGTATGGCAAGTGGTCAAGGGTACCAGGAAAAGGTGGTGAACTAAGGGCTGGAATGAAAGATCAGTAACAGGACAGGATTTCAGAGAAGAAATAACATCTGAGAGAGCCTTGGAATAAAATGTCTTTGGAGGTGACAAAAAAGGACAGGAAGCACCAGGGGAGAGGAGGTATGGGTAGCAGAGCAAAAGAATGTAGAATGAGAGACCCAAACCTGACTCTTACCTCTTTGATTCCTCATGCAGAGTGGTCTGTGTATGATTTATGTTGTGTGATTTAAATTTATCAGGAAGTTACAGAATCACAGGACTGTTTGGCTTGGAAGGGACCTTTAAAGGCCATCTCATCTGAGCTTTCTGCCATGGGGAGGGACACCTTCCACTAGATGAGGTTGTTCCAAGCCCTGTCCAAGCTGGCCTTGAACACTTCCAGGGATGGGATATCCACACATTGCTCTCTGTGCAACCTATTCCAGTGCCTATGCACCCTCATCATAAAAAATATGTCCACATATCCAATCTAAATCTACCCTCTTTCAGCTGAAAATCATTGTTCCTTTTCCTGTCTCTACAGGGCTTGGCAAAATGTTTATTTTCACCTTTCCTTTAAGCCCTCTTTATATACTGGAAGGCAGCAACGCAAGGTCTCCCCAAAGCCTTGTATTCTCTAGGATGAACAACTCCAACACTCTCAGCCTAGCAAGGGTGTTTCAGCCCTCTGATCATTTTCATGGACCTCCTCTGGACCTGACCAAACAGGTCCATGTCTTTCTTGTCTCTCCTTAATGGATTCCCTGTAGGTATCAAGAGTGAGGCAAGATTTTCCTTGTGGGAAGGAGATGACCAAAATCTTCAGTTGCAATAATGTTGTGTCTGAGTTCACAAAGCAAGGTGAACTTATAGAAAAGAAAAATAAATTTCCGTAATAGAAATTCTGTGAAAGCATCTGTCATATCACAGTAGAATAAAGCAAGTAAAAATATCAGGTAAAATATGTTTATACAAAATGGGTTTATTCATTCTTTGTGTCAAAGAATAGCCTCTATAATTCATTAAATAGGAATAATAGAAATTTCAGAGTTTTCTCTCTAAGAAAAGGTTTTCTAAGAAAACCTTTGTGGTATAGTGCATAAGTGACTGAAATATATGAGAAGACAGTCTTAAGAATATTAAAAGAGAGTTTTAGATGATTGAAGAAGTGACACAGTGACATGCAGATATGAAACATACTTCCTTTCTTTAATTAGTGTACGCTAAACTCTCCATCTTGAAACTGTCACAGACTCAGAAGTTCAGTGTGGATGCAAGCCAGTCATCACTCTGCTTGTAAAATACAGAATCAACATTGAGTCACAAGTTGTTTTAGAAATGTATGTTTAAGAAGTTGTAGCACTTTGACTAGTTATTTGAAATTATGTGAGGTGTTTGAGTTATTTGACTTACTTGAAATGTCAGATACATGTAGTACCTATTCAAAAAGTCTGAATTTGGTAGGTTTTTTTTCATTGTGGGTCAATTTTTGTTGCTGTTGCTTTTTTTCTTTGTTTTTTTGTTTACTGCGGGTGACTTGTAGGGGATGGGGGAGTTTCTGCACTACTTGCATCTTGCTTTCTGTAACCCCTGACTAGCAGTAACACTTTTCTCTAGTCAGGAGACGGAAGAGGACCCTCTGATGTGTTATGCACTTGGTTACATATTCCTTTTGATCAAAGGAACCTTGAGGTGAGCACCCGATGTGTACGAGAGCTCCTTCACTTTAGGATGAAAATGAATCTGTTTCATCTGCTTCCTACAGGTTCAAATTGGGGAGTTCAGCACTAGAAATACACAATACAGTAGTTTGGGTAAGAAAATAAGGATTTTTTAGAAGAGCACTCGTGTAAATGTTCACCATATCCCTTATATCTATTGTGCTTCTGGACCACAGCAGATTTCATTGAGATATTTCCAAGTTGTAGAGTTTTGCAATAATATTGTTTTAGAGTGGTTGTTTTAGCAGATCAATAGAAATTGCTGAAGAGGTTATGTCTATGCGATTTTCTGTCACTAAGAACCACATGTCTGTTGTGGACCAAATCAGCTCTACTATCACGGGAAAGAGTAGTTCCCTCTCTCTCCACTTTCTTTTCCTTCCATATTACCCTAACTAGTCCCCTCCCCATACTGTAGGATCCCCCTGTAAGGCAGGGATCCAGCTCTGAGAGAGCTTCACTTCACAGTGTCTGGTCCAGGGACCATGACCTAGGAGCCTTTTGTACAGCTGATTCTGTTGGGACATCCTCTCTCACTTTATCACTGTTAGAGTGTGCCCAAATCAAGCTATTTCTCTCTCTGCTGTTACTCCCACTTGACCTGACAAAACGAACTAACTGAGGTCTGTGTATCATACGTAGGCTCGTCTCTCCCTCTTTTCAAAGGTGTTAAATATGAAAACTAGGATCAGTTTCAGTGCCTCTGAAAAGCCCAGGCATGCTGGCTGTCAGTGATGCAAACCCCCAGCTTGGTATGTCTGCAGGCACATAAATGGTGCAATCCCAGAAGCTGTGGTTGGAGGACAACTCAGTTAACACTTGCTCCTTAGGTTATTGAAAGGTTCGTCTCTTCCTGCTTGTATATATTTCTGAGATAAAACTCCTCCGAAGCAGAGAGCAAGTGCTGATGCAGATGAGAGAAAGGGACATCAGCTATGTCTTGACATCACCATGAGTGTATTGGGGCTCTCCATCAGAGTTATCGTGAGGCCCAGAGGGTGTTTGTGGCAAGTAGCTGCACTGGCTGCACAGAAGGCTTGAGATACAGCAGGGCACCGGAGCACCCTGGCTGGGGCAGTGGGATGGTCCTGGGTGGCAATGCACTGCTCCGGGCACCCCAGGGACCCCCAGTGCTCCCAGCAACCCTCCAGCCTGCACCGAGCCGTGATGTTACTGCTCAGTCTCACCCAGACCTGATTTTGTTGTAGAGAAATTAGGGAATTGCACTGGGGTAGTTGGAAGAACATACAAACATTGTCTAGGCAACTACCAAAAACGTGCATAGTCCCAAAGACAGAACTAACACTGTGTGACTGAGCAAATATAAATACATTGTATATAAATACAATAACAAACATATAAAATTTTCTATAAACTAGAAATCGATACTGACTGTTTGCAACTAGGATTTCATCTCTTGCTATCATTGTAAGACACTTTAATAACAAAACCAGGTCACACTGGTAACATTTTATATAGGGGTAGTATTGTAAAGTCTGACAGTAATCTGAAAAGAAAACATTTTCTTACAAGCCATTTCTTCCTTCTTTTCCAGCTTAATCCACTTTAATTTATATCTAGAACCCTGAAGTGCTAGCATAATCTGGAATCTCAAAAAATTTATAGGAACTTTAGAAGGCTTGTTTTACTGCTTAGAATTTTTACCAATCAAAGTCCAGAGAACAGTACTGCTAGGGTTTTTTAATGTTTACTGCAGAAGCCATGCTTCTCTATCACCTATGTATTCTTTCAAAGTCATTAATTTTTCGTACTGAATAAATTGCCAATCTTAGCGTGCACTGACGTACTTGAAAAGGGAAGACAAAATCTGTTGGACATGCTATAGAAATAAAAACCTATTTTAGAGGCTTGTGTGCATCAGCATGTCAAAAACCATTTCTATGATGCACCATCACACTCCACAAATCAACTGTTATCACTGCTAATCTTTTATTAGGCAATTTACATTTCAAAGAGTTGGCGTTAATTTTTCATCTTCCTCTTATCCCACCCTTACATCCTTCACAGAAAAAAATTGAAGGACATTTATTTTGAAACAAAAGATAAAGTGACCCAGTTCTACTTCGAATAAGGCACTTCCATATACAAGTAGTTGGATAAAAATTTACTCTAATGAATAAAAAATATCTCTTCATCTTTTTAAAAAATAACTCTATTTTCATACTGTTTAGAGTCCTGGAAGCAACTGAATGTTTTTCGGAAATGTGTTACATAATGTGTCAAAGAACATTCAATCTCCACAAGTATTTCTGGTTGTGGGGCAGATTTTGGTCTCATTTATTTTTACACTGCTCTTCTTTGTGGAGTTTTCTACGGCTCAAATTTCGTAACACATACCAGAAGTAAACTCTAAAACCTTCACAAAACCTGATGATATCCTATAGTGATGCCTTTTTGTTGCAAGGAGGGCTATGTTTAAAAAAGGATTTATGTGCTTAGCTTTCTTTAGAAGTGTCTAAGCCCAAAATTAGATACTCAGAAGTTCTCTGCTCAGTTTCATCTTAGTATGCAGGCTCTGAAGCCTTTATCATTCTTCAGCCACTGAATTTCTGTGTAGACAGCGCTTAGCAGTGTGTATCCCTCCTTCACTTAAACACCTTTGGGTGCTTCTTACATCAGTCTCTTCAGAAACAATCAGAAAGGAATCTGGTGGCTTTCTCTCATCCAGCCGCCCAGTGTGAATAGTCTTTCATTTACCCATGAAGGATTTGACCCTACACCGTGCTGCTTTGCCTCCTAAGTTACAAGGTACTCTGTGGTAAAACTGTTCTGGTTCATTCCTATCAAGCTGTTCCCTTCAACCCCCAGCCTACAGCAGATGCTCCATTTGCTTTAGAGTATCTTGGGGTAACGGTTGTGTGACAGCACACAAGTGCAGACTTACTGGGCTTGGACAGGTCTCTCAGATCCTTCCAAAGAGTGTGTTCAAGTTTCAGCTAATTGCTGGTATTCCTGCTTTTACTTTAGTTGATATTCCTTCTGTTTAGATCACTGTTATTTCAGCCTTCCCTGCATGAAGCTTCATTAGCAACTTATTCTATATAATCTTTGCTAGTTTTCATTTAGCACAGTTACTTAGCAATAAGATTCTTTGTCACTCTTCTGGTTGCTGTTAGACATGTCTTTGAGAAACTGAAGGTGAGGCTTTTTTATGCTAGCTCTGAACAATAAACAGTCAAAATAAAATGCCCCAAAAAGTGGGGAAAGAGAGACAGCTCACAAGCAGAGTTTGTGTGTTGGCTGCTGGCAGTTTGGGTAGCTTTTGCTGTGGTTTCTCTTGGTTGGATTTGCCATCTGGCATGTCCTTCCATCTTTCATCCTCTGAAGCACTGTGGGTGCTTGTGCACTTGTGTCAGGCGGCACCATCTAATCCTGGCTCTGACTGGGTGGGAGACCTGTGCTGACATGCTCTGGCTTACAACAGTGACTCTTTACTTTGCTCCTCACAGGGCAGCTGTTGCTGCTTGGGCTGCTTCTATCATTTCTCACCCACCAGACTGTTGTGCTGCCACTCCAAAACACAATGGACATTTCTCCTTGAGCTCATTCCTCATAAAGGAGCAAAAAACACACTGCCAGGTCAGATATGTGGATGTGACAATTTCCAGTTTGCAGTGCCAGGGAACTGAAGTATTTTATAGTCCATTCATGGAGTATTAATGCCACAGCAAATACCTCAGCAGACACAGGACAAGTCCACCTACAGATTCAGGTCATTTCACCCACCAATTTCCAAAAAGTTTACATTGTAAATAACAACTCTGAACTGTTCCTTTTCCTTATGTAGAATGTACAGATGGAACAGCTGATCCCTCTGACAGCAATTCATCATGATGGTGTCATGTAGTTGATACACAGACCATACAGCAGAAAACGAGGACCTACAGATTAAGGTGTCCAGTGGGAGACTATAGTGCAAATGCTGATCAAAGCTGGTGTGTTGGGAGGCTTTGTTTGTTTGTTTATAAGCAAATGAGTTTCATTAAGACTAATAAAAAGGAAGCAGCTGCTCTGTGTCTGTGTACCAATTCTTAAATGGTACTGGAAAGTAACAGGAAAAGAGAGCTGAATGATAAAACAGAGACATTTTTAAAAGTCATGATCTGGTTTCTCAAGAAAAATTTGCTTAGGAAAAACTGTTTAAACCAGAAATTATGTACTTGTTCCTACAATTTGGAAGATGAACTGTGGTTTTATTACTTAGTACTCTCCCCTTATTTTCTGTGAGTGGGCCAATTCAAATCACAAGTCTTTGCAGTCAAAGGCTTGAATTGCCCCTGGATAGGTAACTGGGATGAGTTTCTCTGTTCATTTGAATCTGGTTTCACAGCAAGTCACAGCATTTTCACTAGAACAATAGAGATGCGGCTTAGAGGACTTCTATTATTTACTGGCTTAGAGAGAATCAAATACTGAAGCACGTGCATGTGGCCCCTCAGTACCACCTCTTACTGCCTGTACCACTGGAGGATGGTCAACAGTTTCCCTTGCTTTGCCCATGTCCTTTCACTTTTTTCTTTCCCTGGGGAAGGCTATGTGGACCATCTTTCAGTCTATTCCTGCTGCTCCTTAGGCACCTTCTCCTGAAATCCACCAAGTGAAATGCTCTCTTCTGTCTACTGGGTCTCTTAACTGGGAAAAAAAACCACAGTGGTTAAAAAACTTGAAGCTACACCTCAAGTGACTGAAAACAGCACATGGCACCAAAAGACTGTGTCTAAGTGTCTAAGTTCTGCCTGCACTAGGGGTGCAGCCACCCAGTGTTCGGCACCATTCACACGTAACACAGAAATTTTCCCTGCCCTGGAAAATTGCTACAGAATAACCTCAGGAAACGAGCAGATGCAACAAGCAGGAGAAAGGATACAAATCAATAGTGAAATAAAATTGGTAAAATAAGCAATGGTAAAATCACACCATCTGCTCTTTTTGCAGAGCCTACAAATCACTAAACAATGGCTGGAATGAGTTTAAAAGCATTTGAGGAAAAAAAATTACTGTTGCTGTGGTTTCTGAGCCTATGTGAAAGAATGGATTCCAATTGTATCTGCATCTTTTCCAATAACTCACAGCGTATTACAATCAAGACTGTCTTATTCAAAAGTATTTCTATTTTTGAACTAAATTTTTGGTGGCCAAAGCAGCTTACAATTGTTTACAATTCAGAGGCACAGCTCTGCTGTCAAAGCTTCAGGAAAAGCATCTGTATTGGAAAACTTTCTATGAGCCAAAGGAAATTTCTTGCTTTTCTGAAGGAGCATAACTCAAAACTGGTGTGACTTGTGATTTTGCTGTGCCTTCTCAAAACACATGGAAAAATTGCTGCCTTCAAAAAGGTGATCATATGTTAAATCGAAATGTTTGCTGACAGCCGTATCTTTGCAAATTTATCCCCACAGGAGTAATGTGCCTCTGCTTCTTCTGGCAGCTTCACGGAAAATAGACTTTGGTCTGCATAAAGAATCAGTACTGCCCTTCAATAAAGAAATATTATCTTTTTTTTCTATGGCAAGAGATTTGATAATGTAAGAGGTACTATTAAGCACTGTCTTCCATTCCAAATATACTAATGGCCCAGGACTTGAACGCAAAATACCACTCCTCTAGTTCCACATCACATACTTCAATGAAATTGTCACTCCCTTTATTGATACCTGCCACATTTATCAAGAGGATACTAAAATCTACTACATACCATCTCCATTTTGTGTAATCAGTTCTTTCTGAATTGTGAGCCTAGTGGCAGATAAAATTCCTCCCCCCAAACCCCACCTTCCCTTGGAGTTTTATACCCCGAACATTAGAAAATTATGGTCCTGCCAATTTGTTATTGTTACTAAGGGCAAAACAATAGTATTGGTCTTACATTTTTAAAATAGCACTGGTTTCGATAACTAGTAAGCTTCTTTTTTTCATCTCTTACACTAAGTTACAAACAGTAGAAACTAGAACTCAAAGTAAAAGTATGATTTCCTGCTGTTTCCCTCCTGACACTTCAAGTATCTCTGAGATTAAGTGATTCTGTTCTTCATCTCCACCACTTGTCTCATACCTTCTTTTAGGTGCATTTCATCAGTTAAGTGGGAAAAAACCCACCTCATTTGCTTATTTTCTAGATTGCAAAATTGTAATTGTAAAAAAGATTGTAATAGTTAAAATTCTTGAAAGCTATTATATATCCCGTGGACAGAATTGTAACACAGGGAAACAGAAGTATGCAGAAATGCTAATGATTTAGGGCTTTCAGTCCTGAAGGCCAAGGTCTGTTACCTAAACTTTGTCAAGCCCTAAATCTTCAGGCCAGATTATACTGTGTATTGCAGCTGATAACCATCAAGGCACCAGTTCTGTCCCACCTGCTTTAGCAGTGTATGAACAAATATTTGGGCATTCAGTTATCTCTTGTGGGTTTTTTTGTTGTTGTTTGGTAGGTTTTACTGTTGGATTAGGTCTCAAGGGATCATCTGCTTATCAGTTTCCAAGTAGCTAGCAGGTGTGGTCTGTGGATGACCTGCTACTATGCCATGAAGAACCCTGTATTTTGTTGTTTCTGATGTGGTCTAATGAGACACAAGAGTCTTATTTTCTGTTACAACAGTTCATCGTTCATCAGAGAGCGTGCAGTTAAAACAAACACGTTTTCTTACACTTGCACCCCTCACAAGGGCCACATTCCCATGCTCTACTATCATGTTTTATTGCAGCTTACCTCAGATGATGATTTGATATTTGCAGGGGGAGTAAAATAAGGTCATTTATATGGAGGATCTTGCAGATATTATAACAATTTTGAGGCAACAAAAGGTGAATAAAATTTTCAATTATTGTTTTCTTCTACAGTTCCTAAAATCTAGTACATAAGTGAAGGGTAAACATAGTAGTGCTTCTTGGTTTTCTTCCAAGGAGTCTGAAACACTGATTTTATATATATTTTTTTATTATATTTATTTTATATATATTATATATATTTATTAGATATATATCTATTTAGATTATATTATATATCTATTTAGATTATATTATATACATATTTTTAACATATATTTATTTTTGCTAATTTTATGAGAGAGGAGAAAATGTTTGTAAAGTGGAATGGCTTCTTTGCCACGTCTTTCTAAGTGAATTGGATAAACCAAGAAAACAAAAAATGCCTGAGTCCTAGATTGTTTTTTTTTCCTTCTGGAAATATGTGGGATGATTTACCCTCTGAGCTCTT
The DNA here is from genome assembly GCF_020740725.1 of Corvus hawaiiensis. Classification (NCBI taxonomy): domain Eukaryota; kingdom Metazoa; phylum Chordata; class Aves; order Passeriformes; family Corvidae; genus Corvus; species Corvus hawaiiensis. The sequence goes on from NC_063255.1 coordinate 47,888,623, forward strand.
TGGACAAAAACTTTATTAATACATAGAAGTGCATTTGGACTGGGAAGAAATCAAAGCCTTTTCATCAGACTCCCCTGCTTCCACCACAGTGGTTTGGCATAGCTCAACAGAGTAGATAACGTGAGAGAAAGAAACTCATAACAACTAAATATAACCCTGATTCAAGTGCAGTCTTTAACAACTACCATTGAGTTCTGGAGAGTTCCCAACATTTCAGACAAATGCAAGAACTTCAGATGAATGTATACGTGATATAAAATTAGTCCTGGATCTACAGGAGTTTTCATTGTTGCCTGTGCAATCTGTGAAGGGATTTTAATTTAACTTTCTTTGGAAAGGAAACTGAGAGTTCTTGGTCAGTAAGATGAGAGAAACTTTGTTCTTTCTGCAAGAAATAATTGCCATTTTAAATTTTCCACGTGTTGGCTCATTAGGCACCAGTCTAAGCACTGTAACCTTGCAGGGGCTGTCACAATTTGCCAGTTTAATTGCTCTGTTACTGTTTAAGGCTGCTGGAATTAAAAGAGCATCCAACTTTCTTCAGAAAGTACTGAAGCCTGATTTAATGTGTCAATATCGAAAAAAAAGGAAAGGAAAGGAAAGGAAAGGAAAGGAAAGGAAAGGAAAGGAAAGGAAAGGAAAGGAAAGGAAAGGAAAGGAAAGGAAAGGAAAGGAAAGGAAAGGAAAGGAAAGGAAAGGAAAGGAAAGGAAAGGAAAGGAAAGGAAAGGAAAGGAAAGGAAAGGAAAGGAAAGGAAAGGATGAGCAATAGGAGGACTTCTTAGCTAGCAATGTGCACAGTGTGGGAGCATTTATCTTAACTGGTTTTTTTTTCCCTCTCTGTCAAGTCATAACTCCCTGTGATCTCTTAGAATGTCTTTCAGCTCCCACTGTTTGGCTGCAAGGGATTTACTTGTAAATTTTGTCTCTTTCCCTCTCATCTGTTTGGCTACTTAAACTTAGTGACTTCTAAAAGATAAACAAAAATCCAGACATTTGTCTTGCAATTTTCTTGGAAAAAGGCTTATTTCTACAGGGTGTCTTCAGATACCTTTGTGTTCATCTTTGGTTGCTGATGTGCTGTCTGGCAAACTGTGGCAGTCTTTGGGCTGCACCACAGCTTTACCATCCTGGAGATAAAATTCTAGGTAACAAAAACAACCCGTACAAAATGAACAAACAGGAAACCTACCAGTTCTTTTGGCATAGACTAGACTTATATGTTATTTGTTGCCAGATGTCATATCAACTTGGATTCTTACTTGTTTACAGGAAAAAATCAAAGAAAATTCAGCAGACTTTTGCTAGCTACTGAATACATATATTACTGCTGGTTTTAGTTGTCTAGTGATTATTAGAAGTGTGTTTTTAAATTACTTATCTTTCCCAGGTAAAGAAATTTATGTTTTAGGATCCTCTGGGAATGAAAACCATAAAAAAAGTTGAAATGCCAAAAATAAAGCATGTTCACCTACTACAAGAGAATGCATATATATTTAAAATTTCTCAAGAACCATGCAGTTTCCCTCTAACATTTGACAGTTTTCTCCTTCTTGGTGCTTTCAAAAGAAGGGGAAAGGTTCTTTCCTAAGGACAGCATAACCTGGAATTTTTAGTTTTGATTAGCTAGTTGATTTTGTTGTCAGTACTGCTGCAATAACTTCACACAGACATTCTTGAGATATTTTTTTGTATGTGCATTTATTTCTAGTGATCTGACTGTTAATAAAACACAAACTAAACTTGAGGATTTCCTTTTGCTTTTTCACTTGTGTGGCTAGTCCAGTTTTTACCTTTAGCTTTTAAAAGCATGACTTATTTCTCTCACCATTAAGAATCATCTGCATTTTTCCATGACCTTTATACAACAAAACACTAGCATTTCCCCATTTCCAAGGATGCAGTTATTAAATAAACTTGGTGTTCAGTGGCCACCATTTAACTTACATTAGCCATAGTTTAGAGCTGTGATGTGACAATGTGACAGCAGTCAAGTTCCTCCAGTTCCAGCAGGAGATTTAGCTGCAAGACATGCCCAAAAGTGTTTCAGTAGGTGGTCACAGCTCTAGAAGGACTTTGGGAAACACCTTATTTTCAGGGTCCATATACAGTCAGACACTAATGTGGTATGTGTACCTAGTAATGACTCCCTTTCCTCCATTTTTTGTCCTGTCCTGTTAGGATTTTTATTCATGACCAGTTCAATTAAGTCGCATACTTAGCAGTAATTATAAATAAATGTATCTTAGCATTGGTGTCAAATTAGGTTTTAAGATTTGGTTTCCTTGTATACTGTGTATTCTCCATAAACCTTTGGCACTCTACAGGGTGCTCCTTGGGGCACTATAGGAATTGGATGTTTGTACACTGTTCTGCCATATCACCTAAACACCATAAGTAAAGGGAATAAAATCTCCTTGTTCCTATTCTCTGTAACACTGCTGGAGAACAGCATCTGGGAGATGGGTTTGGCTCTCCGGTTCTTCCTTTTTGTAATGTAAAGTTCCATGGGGCTACTTGCACTAGGATAGAATGAAATAAGTAATGGGATATAAGCTGTGCATCTCATAGCCATGTGTCCCTAGAAAATTTGAAACATCCTCTTTCTCTTCAGGACCAGGAGTGCAACAACCACAGAAGGTGGCTGTGTGGTTTATTAGTTTCAGGCTGGCATGGACTGCTGCTACTTGTTCAATTAATCTTCAAGTCCAGACCTCTGGCTATCTCAAACCCACTGCTTCATGTTCACCAAAGAAAGGAGTCTGTATGCTGCAAAGTTTGGTCCAGTAAATCTCATTTATTGTTAGTGCAACATCTTTCAGCATTTGTGCTAAGTTAGGCTCTGGATGGGTTACCAAAGATAAAAGGAACCCACAGCCCTGTGTGGGTCTGCATGGCTTTGCAGCAATCTGTGAAAAAAGAGGAAAAGCAAAAGGATTAGTCTGTAATACTTTACCAGTATGGTGTTAAAAGTTCCTATGGGTTGTGTTTTCATGATTAAGGTGGTAGGATTAAAAGAGTTAAAAATTTTCCAAGCCTCACTTGGATGTTCACTTCAGAAATGTGGTCGATTAAAAAGCTATTTTCCTTGCATTGTTTGCTACAGTCTCTTTGCCAGAAATTAAAACAAAGGGATGGAAAGGATCTTTCCAGTGTTCATCATTACCCTCAGGACAATGAGAACCATATCAACATTACCAAGTTGTCGAGGTCACTCTGACAAGGAGTCAGATTCCCTGACTGATTCCCAGTGGCTCTGGATTAGGAACTGAACTCTCACTTTGGGCAATGAGATTTTAACCATTGCAGCAATTGACTGAGTAAGCATCTCTCTCTGCTTATCATCTCGTTTTGACAGAAACATGAGAAAAGGCTGAAAGATTTTTTCAACTTGTTATTCAGATATTCTTTTTCATAAATTGGTGAGTGGTTTTAAGGTCTACAAGTTTCATTTTCTCTCTGAATGCAATAAGAGCAACATACAAACAAAAAATTAGATTTATTTTGCTTGAATGTAGACTGTGCTAGCAATCTTTAAAAATTTGCATATTTCCAGTATTTCCCCACTGAAATTTTAGAGGGAACTTTCCTCTTTGAGGGAAATATCAAAATTTTGTGACCTGATTTGGAACAGATATTAATTTGAAAATGTCAGTAAGAAGGAGTGATTTCTTCCTACTTCTGCTGATCGCAGACTCATCATGAAATCAAAGAAAGGTTTGCATTGGAAAGGACCTTAAAGATCATCTAGTTCCAACCCACCTGCCAAGGGCAGGGACACCTTTCACTAGACCAGGTTGCTAAAAGCCCCATCCAGCCCAGTGTTGAACATGTTCAGGGACGGGGCATCCACAGCTTCTCTGAGCAACCTGTTCCAGTGCCTTACCACCTTCACAGTAAAGAAATTCTTTCTAATACTAAACTTTCCCCGATGTTTTGTTCTCCATTCTTTAAACTTGTTTGAATTAAATGCAGTTGCAGATGCAGGCCAGATTTGGAACAAAAATATGCATGATACATAGATAGATTCTTGCTCATAAGATTCAGATATTGCTATCTGGATTTGATGCAACAAGAAAATTTTCCTCTTTTAAAGACTGTCAAAGGGAAAAAACAAAATAGTGAGTCCCTAAATAAATCCTTTTTCTATAGCTCCTAGAAATAAACACCTGTCCCTTGACTTTATTTCTCCTTTCATTTCGTTTTCTACATGCATCTTTTTTTATTGCTGTTACTGTCTTCAGTTTGCACTGGCCCTCTTTTGAGCACCTGCAGTACACCATGCTCAGATTACATGTGACCATGACATTATTTGAGGTTCATGTTTGATATTAAATTGCAAAGTGATGGGGAAGTATCATATGTCTGTTGCCAATACTGAAGAGATATTGCTTTATAGATAATTGGATGGAGGGTTAACCTGGTACAAACTCTGACTAGGATCTGCTCAGATAATCACCTTACTGTGAATTCTCATTGGAAGACCAAAAGATTTTTATAACCCAAAAATCCTGTTTCTCATTGAAAACTCCAGAAGTTTCATTCATTTGAAATAAAGAAAGCACCAACCAACAGATTAGGGCAGAACAGAAGTAATAAGGGTATGTATAGGACTTGCAGTCCACCTCTGTCTTATCAGCCAAATGCTGTTGTTGCTGGCTCAGCTTCCCCCTGAGATGACACATGAAGTTGAGAAGATCCAGGTCGAAGAACAAAGCCCTCTCTTTTCCCACCTCCAGGGAGCTCTGTCTGCCTTAGTCTTCTTAAACGAATATATCTAAGATAATACATCTATCAAATAGATTTAAGGCAAGAGCACAACAGATATTCTCTGTGATGTGAAAAATGACCACACAGGTTTCTTGGTCATTGACTCTAATTTTTGGTGTCGAGAGGGCCTGTGGATGCAGGTGTTTTCTCCATAACAGTAGAAAAAGATCAAGCACTTAGCTCTCATACAGAAAAGCTACAAAAGCTATTTGTTTTTATATGGAATTGCTTTCATAAGATTGAAGATATATTGGCATTTTAAGTTCTAGTTTCACTGCAGACTAATGCAGGCAAATAACTAATCAAAATATTCTATTTATTGAAATGACAGAATCATAGAATGGTTTGGGTTGGAAGAGACCTCAAAGAACATCTAGTTCCAACCCTTGTGTTCTGGACAGGGAGACCTTTCACTAGACACTTCCTCAAAGCTCCAACCAACCTGGCCTTAAGCACTTCCAGACATGGGCCATCTGCAGCTTCTCTGGGCTACCTGTTCCAGTGCCTCACCACCCTCATACCTAGTATCTAACCTAAACTACTCTCAGTTTGAAACCATTCCGCTTCTCCTGTCACTACATGCTCTTGTAAAGAGTCTCTTCTCCATCTTACTTGTAGACTCCCTTCAGGTACTGGAAGGCGGCTTTGGTGCAAAATAAAAAAAAAAAAGAAGAGAGGAATTATGATCTAAAAGAAGCAGTGCCTCCTGCTCATTACAAAGAGGAATTATTTCCAAGGCAGCTAAAAAAGTCACTCAAAGATGTAGAAGATTAATGAAGAAAAGTTTTGGCAGAAAGATTTCAATTCTTGCTTTAAACTGCTCAAATGAGACATCAGTGTACAGAAGCCCCAACTGTGAACAAAATTCATGCTTTGCAGCTATGCAAATTTTTAACATGCATAGGAGGACAGTAATAAGATAGAATAGTTACTCTGCATTGTAATTCTGCCAGTGACTGTTGGATCAAAGACAATGAAAAAATTTGATGATGCGTATCACGTTGTGATAAGCATCTATTAATTAGCACACACTTTTGCATGCCAACGTATTCATAGATTATGCAGCCTGCAAGAGAGTAACAATGGGTCTGGAACAATGGTATATGTTCAGTATTTGGTTTTGAATTACTGAATAAATGGTGGCCCAGTGTGCTAATCTGCATTATAAACTTTCAAAACAATTCTCACCTTGGCAATACCCTAACAAATGGGATTTACAGGTCAAGTGTATCTGGTGGACTATAAGAAACTTCAGTGTTTTCTTCCGTGCTTGTACAGAGCAACCTACCTGAGAGAGAGTGCATAGCACATGTCTGTTTCTTTTTCCCTTATGTAGTTAAGGTCAGGAGACCTTCTCTAGGGAAGATTCTGTAATGTAGCAAGAGTGACCAGACATCTTCTAGAAATGCAACCCATGAGGGCCTCAAAGAGAAGTACTTTTCTCTCTGCTTCTCACTCTCTCAGTGCTTCACCTGTGGGCTTGGCCTCAGAAGAATGCAGTGGTCTTGTTACCAAAAATTGGTAAACTCTGTAACATCACTGTAACATTAAGAAGCAGGCTGAATTCTTTATTCAGCCAGATGCACAAGGGGATATTTGCTCTGAAGTTCTGTACATCCTGAGTACAGAAAAGGCTTCCATTTATATACTGTATTTCACATACATTTTCATTTGTTTTCCTGGAATGAACATACATATGATAATAATTTCCTCAAAATGATTAACATATAGTCACTCCCCTCTGCACACATGCTCTTCTGTCCTGGGGGTCTCTTTGGTGGCTCCTGGTGGTTGGTGATCCCAAAACCATACCCGACAGCCTGATGAGCTGCTACTTTCAAAGTTAGGAGAAAAGTTGGCATAACGGGACTGGTTGCTCTCCCATTCTTCTTCTTGGTTAATGTTTAACCTGATCCTACAGAATAAGCATTGTGTGGTTGCATGGGCTGGTGATTTTTGAAGAATAAGCATTGTGTTAACCCACCAGGTGTGCAAACAATTCTTCATCTGCTAACAGTCTTAGAGGACTCCTGGAGATGGATGTTCCTTTGGAGCATGAAAACCTGCAGTTAAAACAAACTAAAGCCTCACAAGGACAAAATGAAACTGGTTTTGACATGCCACATGGTAACTAAACTATTTCTACATATTTATTCATTCATAGATTTGTATGCTTTTCACATACAAGCTTTACCACAGTTGTGGATGAAGATGATATGTATATGTAACAAGATTGCTGAAGTCAGGTTATCCTCCTTGAGCAGTTGCAGTGTCTATTGATGTGGAGATATAAAGGGACAGTTGTCTTGATTTAGTGGTCTGTTAAGTTTCATTCACTTAATTAAGACAATTTGAGGTGCGTATAAGATCATGGTCCACTAAGTTTTTTTATGTAATCTATCCTCTGATAACTATTATTTCAGATTTGCCTGGCCTCTCCATGCTGAAGGCTGATTTCAGATATCTCAGGTTAGTTTCCTTTAGTTTTTTAATGCTTTTCTGAAGATGTAAGGTTTTAGATTCAGCAGTAATTGGAGAAACTTCCATTAGTGAGTACTGCTATGAAAGTCAGAGAGAATGACAAGCCTGAAATTTCAAAGTTTGCCACTAGTGAACAGTGTCATTTCCTCAGCCAAACTATGGATCTTTCCTGTAAACGTTATTGTTTCCAACAATGTTATGCTATTTCCAATAGAGGAAGGGGAAAAAAATGTTAATGAAGATAATTTTGTGATAATAGCAGGGAGAGAGGAAAATTTTAGTAGGTTTTAATCAGAAATATTACCTATGCTTTATTTAAAGTATTTTTAACTTAAAGCTTTGCTGCAAGAATAAAGAAGAAAGGGTGAAAACACAGCTTTGTTTTCTGTGGGTATCAGTCCAAGCCTATTACCAGAACTAACTACAGTTGAAATAAATAAAAGCCATTTGTTACACTAAATTAGAAACATCAAAGAGAAAGAAATCTATTGTTCTGAGACATTGATGAATTTGGCTCAAGGGGTCATTGCCATCAGCAGACAAAAGCTGACACATGCTGCATTGTCCTGCACTGCACGTTGTGCTCCGATAGGCATGCAAACACAATGTTGTTCACTTTGCATCATATGCTATTGGTAAAACACCACAGTCCTGAAACATTGACTATGGAGAACTATCTGTCCTTGTGTGCCTATAAATGCAATTTAAAATTGTGTCACATGTGCCATTAAATGGAACTTTCAATTATGTCACCCCCACAGAGCAGGTGATAAAAAAGACCAGGGCAGGAGTGGTACAGGATTTTTTTTTCTTTAATAAATATTTATTAAAATTGAAACAACTGTGAGTCTGGAAAAGGAGTCTTCCCTCCAGTAATATGTTACGGGAAAAACACAAAGTAGGTCAGGAAACATACGTTTTTCTACAAAATCTAAGCTGTGCTGGAGAGGCAAGTGAGAGACAGCATTACTGACTGCTTACGGTAAGAATGATATGCATTGTGTAGATTAGGTCCATAGCAGAAAATTAGTGACCTAAACTGGTAAGCCACTATATACATTGGGCCAAGAATATATCATGAGATTTTCTAAAACTAGTTCAGCACAGGAGATGAATGCTCAGTTGTCCGAGACCCAACAGTAAAGAATAGCACTAGAAGGGACCTCTTAATATTAGCTAGTTCATTCCCAACCTCAGGAACTCCTCCAGAAATTTTCCTGGCAAAGGTTTTTTTCTAGAAGGTTCTATATTCTTTCTTGCTTAATACATTCTCTGTTAAATAGCCACACCATCATAAACATCTTATTCAGGATTATTGCTCTTGCCTTACATCCAGGAGACACAGGGAAATATTTATTAATTTTCTCATTGAAATGTAGTGCCTCAGCTAAATAAATACCCCCAACATTCCTGATTCCCCCAACACCCTGAAGTTTTTGTTACCAGTTGTTGTTGCTCTCCTCTGAAAGCTTTCCCCTAATATAATAGTTTCTAAACTGTGGTGCTTAGAGCAGAGTATTCCCATTAGTAAAGCCTTTTCTCATGTGGGTCCTTAGTCAGTTTGACTGCTGATAGTCTTGCTAATAACTCAGACGATGCCATATTGGAAAAGTATGAGTTGTTAAAGCCTCTTTGATCTATGAGTCATTCTATCCCCAGCTCCTTTCCTGCAAAGCTCCTTCACAGATGTTCTTCCAGTTGAACTTGTGCATTTCATTATTCCCACAGAAACACAGCAGTGTGCGAAGATTATTTCCTTGACTTGTCAAGATAATTTTACGTGATTTCGTTCTGCCAAAGTGGGTGCAATCTTTTCCACTCCACACACACACACACAAACATTAAGTGCACAGTCTACTCAAGGGTTTGGAATCATTAATATAAAAACCCATTTGATAAATTCTTGCAGTTCAATGGTGAAGCATTAAGGACTACTCTGACAATGATTTTTTAATCAATTCTATATTTGTTTGATGGTAGCTCCCACCTGAACCATATTTCTGCAGCACATTTATGGAAAGGTCATGAGAGACAGACAAAACCCTCCCTAAAGTAAGAGATATTGTATCTACTCTCTTTTGCCTATCTACAAAGCTTTCAAAGACATTTTTTGCGCTTGAGGAGATTGTCTTAGAGGGCAATGTATTCTCCCTCTACTTGTAGCTTTTGCTTAGAGAAACTGGTGTCAGGAATGCCAGAAGGGAATTGCCTAAGAGAATTGAGTATATGATATCTTGAGGTCTATTTCATCCCAATTTTCTGTGATAGAAAGACATTGCTGGCTAGATTGTTCTTTGGCACACTGCTAACTTTATATAAGCCTGATGAATACAGCCTCCAGAGACTTATCACATAAAACTCAATTATATGTGCTCCAAGAAAGAGCTGGAACAAAGAGATATACTGGGTTGTTAGGGAAAAATATATTTTGGGAAATGGAGAGACGTTATTCAGGTATACATCTCATCCTTAATTAAGGATTGAGCCCACAGTAAAATCTTAGTGGAGTCTCTGCTTACATATCTTCTTGGTAGTTCTATATTTTATGTTTCACCAATGTAAATAACTTGTCAGTTTGCGCTGGACTCCTCTCTGCTCTGCTGTCATTTCCTACTTGCAAGTTTCAAGCACTTTGACTCTGAAGTTTTGAAACCAATACTGTTTAGGGCAGAATCCATGGAGCTGCAGGAGCCTTTGGCACATCCTTGCCTCAGACCCAAGCTTGTGTCCACCTGTCTCTTTTCAGAGCAGTGTTGTGACATAACTCTGCACCACCATTTCAGAAGGGAAAGTTGTGAACTATACTTTAAAGAGAAATGCTTTGAGATGCATTGAAAAGAGACATAGTAACTGATTTTCTTTGTGACTGTCAGGGTAAGGAGTATAGAGGGGATAAAAAGGGGTTTTTTTCCATTTTAACTGCATGTGATTACCTTTTGTTTACATCAGAATTGTTTCTAGCTCCAAAAATGGTTTTAAGCCACCTAGCCTTGTTGTCGTTACTATCCTGGCAGTGTAAGACCTTAAAACTATTTAATGCACACAGTTTAGAACCTGGACTTTTGCCTTTACTAAAATTCATTTTTTCATCAAGTAGTAGTTATATAACAATGCATTTTTTTTTTGTTTTAATCCAGCTCTTGCATAGTATAGGTAGTGAAGTTTGACACCTTATTTCCATGTCTTCCACTGCAAAAACACATTAAACAAGGGCATCTAGAAACTACATGATTATTATCTTAATACTGCCAGGAGGCTTAGACAGAAAGACTGGATTGCACAGAAGATTGGCAGAGGAAGAAACTGTAGTTCAGGGTATGCCACTTCCAAAAGCTGAGTATCTTCTAAACCTTGTACTTGTCAATTCTGGTTTCTTCCTTTGGTAAGAAACATAATTTGTCCCTTTCTTATGGGGGCAAAATGCCAATTCTTATGTTTTAGTAAATGTGAATTGTAGAATATGTTATTTCCTGCTGTAACTAACAAATGACGTAGTAAGCCATTTTGTTTTGACTTAGTGGGTATTCTGGCACTATCTGAAGAAGCTGGGTTTTTTCTGCTGTCTCCAACATTTCTTTATTGTCCAAATGGTCTCTTAAGTTTGTCTAACTACCTCAATGACTGGTCTTAAGATAAAGGCTCTCTGTAATACTAAAATAGGTGGAGATTTGATTTGTAAAACAATTTGTAAGCTCTAATCCCTTCTTCCATACATGCCAACTGTAGCGGGTTGAGTTTGAAACCGGGCGGAAACACCAATTAAATGTAGTGGTTTTGATTCAAAATATTCATTATTTACTTATTTTCCTTCTGTGAGATAAGAATTAGGAGAAAAGCAAAGCAGGCACAAACCTTAAACAGTTGCAGTACAATGAAAGAGCTTTATTACTAACAGAATTAAAAGTAAAGAGAAAACAACAAAACAAAATTAAAGTAAATTTCCCCCCCCCCTCTTTCCAGCACTTCTCTCCTTTTATCCAGCTCACACAAGGGATAACAGAACATGGGATGTTAGTCAGTGTTGCAGTTCTTGAAAAGTCTCTCTCTTATGCTTAAGGAAAAAAAGGTTTTCCTTCAGTTGCACGTGGTTCCCAAACTGCCACCAATAGCAGACCCGCCCGGAAACAAACAGTCTGCTATGTGTAGAACATCTCTCCCATGAAGAATTTCATAGTTCTTTCACACTACAGAACATGGGCCATCACATGGGGTTATTCATCTTTTTAAGGATAAGTTATTTTGGCCTGCACACAGAGGCTTTTCTTCGCCACAAGTCTCTAACAGCCTCTTACTACTTCTATATAGCCTGGCATAGGCACTCTTCACAAACTTCATAGGCACACGTTGATTCTCCACCCCCCCCATGTTCTTCAAATGGATTAAAGAGACAAACAGTTTGTGGTATTACAGTTTCTTACCACGGCATGCAAGAAGGTTTCTTTTAAGCTGCGCGCCAGAATCGCGGCACCGCCCTCTTTTCTCCTGTCGCCATGCTCAGCTCCGTCCCACGGGACTCACTTCTCTTTCTCTCTGACTCTGAGGCCTCCATGTTGAAGAGTGTTCTTGTTCGGGCTTTACGGTGGGGAAAGCCTCGCTCCCTCTGTGCTGCTGGCTGCGTGGTGTCCTCTTCAGTTCAGCACGGAGTGTGCTGGCTGCAGGCAGGAGGCTCTGCCGGCTCCCGCTGGCTCCGCCGGCTCCGCATGGAGAGGAGAGGGACCCGCCTGTCCCCAGAAGCCGCGCTGGATGGGTTTAGCTGTGAGCAGTCCATGGCTGGTTTGAGCTGCCTGCGGCTCTGGGACAGTCCCCCTCAGTGACCCAGGGTCCGTGCCGCAGCGATGGGAAAGGGGGAAAGGGGCAGTGGCCCCGGCCCGGCCCAGCGGGGCCTGGAGGCTCGGAGCCCCCCCACCTTCCAGCAGGCGAGCTCCGACCAAAAAAGGGGAAGTCCCGCCTTTCCGTGCGGTTTAAATATGTAAATTGTGAGAAGCGTAATTGGTCTTAAAGACTGTCCATCAACTCAGGGTCAACCCAACACACCAACACATGTACTGAAAATATTTGGGGTACAGATGTGAGCATTTGAATACTCATGATTATCAACACAAGTACTGGCAAAGAGTGAACTTATTGTGGATAACCTTATACTGATTTTTTACAAAAAGTTGCAATTTTTGCACTTTTCTCCTTTTTTTTTCTTCTTTTGCTCACTCTTCCCAAATATAGAAATGTGTTAAATTCTTTTTGTAATTAAATGGAAACATTTCTTTTACGTTGTAAGGGATAACATGATCTTATTATTCATTTTTCAATAAATGTATTAGGCTTTTCACCACTCATGCAGACAGTAATTTACCCAGGAGCCACACAGGCTTGCTTGACTGCTGGGAAAATACAAGGCAATTTACCCCAAAAGTGAGTGATGCCTTTCTTGCTACTATTGGCAGACATAGGCTGCTGTGCTTCTAGTTTGACCTGTGACCACAAGGAACGTAACTTGCAAGAGCAGCATAACACCTTGTACCAATAAAAATATTCAGGGTTATACCCAAGACTGAATCTATTCCCACATATGGTCTTAATCAAATCATAATATAATATGAAATGCTTACATCCAGCCAACTGAAACTCTTGTTCGCTGAAATATTTCCACTGTGTTCCAGACTTGAGCTAGAGACACAGACTTTTTTCCAGACTTTTGCTCAGTTTAATTAATATACTGCATCCTTAAGAAGGGTGTTAGAGAATGCCACACACCTGTTGTTCATTGAGCACAAGTCATTGTGCAAGAATGACTGCAAGAATTTATCATAGGATCCACTGTGAGTTATCACCTCTGGAAAGACTGTACTATCTGCATAAAACTACACCTGTAATTATAGACAAAATATTCCAGGGCTTCACTTGGTTTCTAAAATATTTGTCAGCTGCTGCAAAATTCTTAAAACTGAATAACCGTCTTCAGGAATCTTGTGTGAAATGAGAACGTCTTTCTGTCATTTAACTTGTATTAAATTAGGTAACTTCATAGCAGATGCATAAATATTTGAGACTAAATACATCATAGTAGACTCTTTAGCTTACTGTTTTGTGAATTCAAAATCAATCCAGGACTACATCAGATCCATTCTAGAAAATAATGCAAGTCTAAGGATATCAGAAAGACCTTCAGGTGTTAATCCCTCTCAAGCCTAGTGCTAACTGGAATTATCTTGTTAAAAAGGAGTGGGAGAGTAAGAGGCGGGGGGGGGAGTAGGTGTGAGTGTGGGTGTGTGTTGGTAGACATAAATATTCAGTCTGGATCAATATTAAATGCAAACTCCAATCCACTTCTGTAGTCATATGGTGGGAGATGTGACCATTCCTCCAGAATCTTACAGTGACAAGCATGTAGTAGGTTGTCCTGTCTGGATGAGGGTTTCCAGTATGGTGCACTACAACAAGCTTGACTTTGATGTATAATAGCTGTGTTTTGGGGGCCTTCTTTGGTTTTGGGGTTTTTATTATTTCTTTTTTATAAGAAAAAGAAACAAATGCATTACCTACTACACTTTTTAAAGTGCACCTACTTGAAAAATTTGTCAAAATATAATTAAAGGGCAGTGCATGTATAATGATTTGAATCCTCCTTCTAGAATGGCTACCATGCAGTCAGATTATAAGGCTGTTATGTTTATAGTTCCATTCCAGCGTAAATACTTATCTCATTTATTTATCCACAGATAATAAGAAGACTTTCTTAGCTTTCTTCAGGTGTAATTGCATGAAATATTTTATATGCCTGAATAGAAGGCTAATGACTGTACTGTAATAAATAATGAAATCTGAGACCCATATAATATAAATGCAGAAGCAACAGATATCTGAGAAAACAGAATGCTGTGGCTAAAAATATTAAATCTTCAATTGTAAAAAATGCACCCAGCAACTCAGGGATGTTATGAAAGCTGAGTTTATCTGCTTGCAGAATGGAGCTTGCTATGTAAGGAAGTTCTGACTTTTTGCTTCTGATCAGAAGTCAGTCTGATTTTATTGGAATGGAGGTGGTTGGAATAAGCCCTGTTGTTGCAGTGGGGATACTGCAACATGCATATACCAAACCAGGAGTCCCGTGGAAAGGAAATATATATGGACAGACAGATTCTTGCTAGATGTTTCAGAGATGTTTATTTCTCCAGCCGCATGGCCGGAGCTCTGCCGAGGAACTGTTCCAGTCACCGGACCAAGGGTCCTTCTGCCCGCGCAGGGAACACAAACCAACCAATGGGAACGAGGCTGAGCAGGGACAGGGAACCCCGTGTCTGTGCCCTCAGGGCCCCTCTCCCAGGGCTACACGGCAGGGGAGGGACCCCAACACCTCACCCGTTTTATTTTAATAAAAGGAGAATGAAAACAACTGGATAAACATAACAAGAACAGTTTCAAAACAAAACAAGCCACCCTCCTGAGTCTTTAAATGTCCAAACAGATTCTGTGGAACATCTTAGGGCTGACAGCAGGGAGACAGAATTCTCTGAGCATGCTTTGTGGGGAAACTGAGGCAGGAGAGGGTTTAACTTCTTCCCTCCCCCTTTTCATCCCCCACTCGGCATTGGAAAGGGATTTTTGGGGAAACAATTGGCAAAAGCATGGTTTTGTGAGGGAAACCATGGATGAAAAAACGGATTGGGAATACACTGGGGGTAATAGGACATAGGGTAAAAGGGAAAGGTGGGATTAGGAAAGGGAGACTGTAGGGGGGGCTTACAATGGAGATATTGTCTAACATGACTACGATTTTTTGCATATATACTGCCTTTTACAGAAACACCATCAGGCCCAGTGACCTGCGATGCTTGTAACCCTTTTCTCCCTAGTACAATATTAAATTCCACCACCTCTCCATCTCCCAAGCTTGGGATCCATTTTTCAGGGTTATTCTTTTTAATAGCAGTTCTATGCACGAATATGTCTTGCTGGTTGTCACACCTTGTTATAAAACCATAATTTTGCTTAACATTATACCATTTTACTATCCCTAAGATCTTAGTTACTATGATCTTTTCCTTTTTCCGAGTGGCTGCTGTTTTCTGTCTCGCTGCGTCTTTGCTCTCTCCTTCGGTCGCTCCCGTGTTGGAATTGTCGGGGCTGCTCGTGCCTGCGCGCTCTTCCCGGGGTCGTGTTCGGGGCTGTGCGGGCCAGGCCGGGCCGTGCCGCTCAGTTCTCCGTGCGTCGCCTCCTCTGGTCGCAGCTTCGCTGCCGCTGCCGGGCGCTGCACCCACGTCTCGGCCGGGCCCCCGAGCGATGACCCCCCCGCGCCCCGCTCCAGCGCACGTCTCGGCTGGGTGCGGCTCCGTTCCACCGCCATCGCCGCCACCCGCCGCCCGCGCGCCGCCCCTCTCGGTCGGGCGTTCCCGGGGCTCGCTCCACCACGCGCTGCGCAGGACCGGGCGGGCACTGCCGGGTCCCGCCGCTCCCGCCGCGCCTCGCTCCGCCACCGACACTGCGGCTCGCGTGGCTCCGCCCGCGCGTGGGAACTGCCTCGCTGCTGCTCGCAGAGCGCTCGGTGCACATGGCCTGGGCCGCACGGTCCCTGCGCCAGGCTTCCCTTCGCCAGGACACAGCTGACATTGCTCAACAGTCTTGGTAACTAAATAATATTCACGAAAATATTCTTCCATCGGCATATATTTTGACTCCAGTATTAACTGTGTCCAAACGGTTTTCCAAAAGCCCTTCGTAAGAATTAAATCCCAAGAAACATAGAAAAAGTTCTTAAACAACCATGCCAGGAAGTGTTTCAGTTCTTTTTGAGCTTGAATCAAGCTAAAATTTACAAATCGTTGTTCAAGAATCATTTTAAGTTTAAGATAAATGTCCATATGCGGCTCTGAGAGCCAAGAGTCTTCCCACGGTTCCTCCATAGTTCAGATATGGAATAGCAAAGCAAAACCAAGAAGAGGAATCCAAAGTTTCCAGGGTTTACTCACACAAATCAGTCGCTTAGGGATCGGGGATCGTTCTGCTCTCAATTCTCCACCATTTGTTGCTGTGGTGATCCTGCAACACGCATATATCAAACCAGGAGTCCCGTGGAAAGGAAATATATATGGACAGACAGATTCTTGATAGCTGTTTCAGAGAGATGTTTATTTCTCCAGCCGCATGGCCGGAGCTCTGCCGAGGAACTGTTCCAGTCACGGGACCAAGGGTCCTTCTGCCCGCGCAGGGAACACAAACCAACCAATGGGAACGAGGCTGAGCAGGGACAGGGAAACCCCGTGTCTGTGCCCTCAGGGCCCCTCTCCCAGGGCGACATGGCAGGGGAGGGACCCCAACACCCTGTGTTTATCTGTTTATAGAAATATTTATTCTTTTCACTATGTTATCAAATTAAATTTTAAACTGTTTTAGTTTACTTTTAACTTCTGAAGAATTAATTGAGGGGCAAAAATGTTTCATTTTTATCACATCCCAAAGGTTTAGGGGAATGGTAGAACACAATTACAATTCACACCTTTAAATATTTATCTATCTTGGGCTCTACAGCTTGGCTGATACTTAGTTTAATCTCATTACATTTGATTTTATTTTCAGGAGCAAATATCTAGGGTCAAATCCAGCTTTATTCATGAAAGGTACTGAACTCTATCATTTAAATCAATGAATAATACAAACACTGATTTTAACAAGATGTAATGAATCATACTTTCAAGTGTTCAGCCCATGTCAAGGTTTAGCTCATAATGAGATTAATCACATAGGCATGACAGGCAGGATTTGTACCATAACATCCATGCTAACACAGAAAAATACACACTAATGGTGATTAAAAAAAACCCAGGATCTTTTCAGCTTGAAAAGAGTCTTCCTGACCTCCAACAAGTCTGTTGTTCTAGTGATCTTACTAGATGAAGAGGAGGGAGTGGGCTGTTCACATACTGGTCTGCTTTCTCCTGTGCGAAGGCTGTTATGTTGCACTAGGGACAAGCCACCCCGGTCTTGAGACATGAAAAATGTAACTGCACTGCTTTTGCAGCTCACCGACTGTAAACAATGTTACAGGAAGGTAGGATAGGACTGGCTCACAGACAGAAAAATGTCTGGCTGTGCTAATGCAGCTAAAGGAAAAATGGAAATTACAACATCCTTGCAGATGATGTAAAAACACTTCCATTTTTGTGAATGCAGAGGCAACATGGCTGAGAAGAAAGTGGTACTTCTGTGTGAAATACGGGGAGAGGGTCCATGGTCAAGGCACACCCAGCACACATCTTGTGTTCTGGCTGTGTGCTGGGGCAAGAGTTTCTCTGAGAGACTTTCACAGAGAGGAGTGCTGAGATACCACGGGATAAAGAAGCATAATTCCACCTCATCCGTTTCTGTCCCAAAGTCTACCAAATTCCTCTAGCTGAATCACTTCAATGATGTGCAAGTCTCTGCTGCAACAACCATTTCCATGCATTGTAAGTATCCACATTTCTAGCCTTTGTTATGGAGCTCTATTACCTGTACTGCAACTCGTTTCTTCCAAAGCACCACACAAATAAAATATTCAGATGATGCTCCAACTTTTTACATACTTCTCTCTGTTCATAAAGTTTCATTAAGCAAACGTTTTCTTTGGCTTTCACATATAGTTATTCATATCTGCCTGTAGTTGGGGCACACCTGTGACTAAACAACAGAAGACACCAAACCTCTACAGAAAAGAAAACAGGAAACATACTTTACCAATTTGGGGTTGATAATAAGGTTCAATTATTTTACCAAAATGAAAAAAGTAATTTCTGGAGCTGATAATATAGCGTATATGTAGTCAATTTCAGTAATTGCTAATATATGTATTCAAGCTGGCATTATTTATTTACTGAAATTTTTAAATGCATTTGCTGTAATTGTCTATTAAGAGAAAAAAAAAAAACAATACCAACCCTCCCCTCCACAAATTCTCAACTTATTGTGAGTCCAGTGAATTTTGTTTTCTTTAAAAATCGTGGCCTAATTATCATGACTGGAAGACAGTGCTTGACTGAGACAGAAGCCTTGGAGAGCGATGAGACTTCGGGCATTTTAGCACTAATGGGGTCAGACATCCTTGGGCTTGTTTTTTTCTGCCACTCATCTTGAGACCGTAAGTACAAGAAACAAGACTATGGGACATTCCCGAACTGACTGGACAAAAAATTGTTCTTCCTAAGTCAAAGTAATGTGCTCTCAACAATTTCACTAATTCAGTTTGTATCTATCATATTAACAGATACACAACCCTAGTGATTAAAAAAAAAAAAAAAAAAAGGCTGAATATAGTCAAATACATATCAATAATTAAAATTCACACCCAGGAAATATTGCATGAAAAAAGACAGAATCATTTTTGCTGTTGGCCATCTCACCTGAGTCCAATAAACACATTTTACAAAACCATAAAGCTTTTGTTAATGAATTCCAGATAAGAGACCTCAAATGAACCATGGATATTTTGTATTTTCTTTCTTATTAGAGACCTATCACAAGGGAAATGTAGGCAGACTCTGAATCACTAGAACAACGTGGGCATGCCAAAGGATGGTAACACAAGAGAGCTCAAGATTGCAGCTGTGCTCTGCTGCTGTGTTGATACACAGGATACACAGGCACACAAAACATTCACTTTCAGCTGGGAGGCCTTCTGGAGACTGTTCAATTCTAATCTATGGGACCTAATCCACAATTATTTTAGCTTCCTCTAAAGGTTTCCTGCACCAGAAAACCTTTCTTGTCATATCTTCACTGTACAGTTAACACATAGTCTCACTTCAACACAGAAACCAGATGTTACCACATCAGCCTCTCTGAGGCAGTGGTCTGGTAGGCTTTCCTACAGCACACATTGTGCAAAATCTAGAGGACTGCAGTTTTCATGAAATGTGATACCCACAGGCACTGCTGTCTTCCAAGCACAGCTAGAAGAGGAAACGGAAGTGATGCTCTGGACTGCTATAGGACAAATACCAGTCTTGGCCAGCAGGAATTCCTGTCCCACTGAACACTGAATAGGCTGTATGTCATGCTCCTTATCTTTTTTTTTCTCAAAGACTTCATTCAATGCTTTGGCAGGAGAGAGACACAGACAGTAAAATATTATTCTGGGAGAGTTTCCAAAAGATAGGAGACGAATTTCTAATTCCAAGACTATGATGCAGGAGGGAAGATGCTGTTTCTGTTGCTGGCTGGCTTCTATACTGATGTGTTCAGGAGAGGTCTCAGGTTCTGAACTGGAGAGAGATGTTTGCCTCTGCTTAGTAACCTGGGAAACAGGACACATATATTGTATATTTTTTACACTTGTGTTTACCTATTAGCTAACTCTAGTGGTTCTGCTAATAGTATTTGCACAGCAAGCCTAAGTGCTTAAGGCTAATTCCTCTACCTCGAAGCAATGCTTTTGCAATGCTCAGAACTGTGGCACCAGAGTAGTTTCATGATGTCGCATGCTAAATGTGACACAGAGAGTAGAGCAGCTGATACCGCTCTACACAGAGGTTTGATTCAGCATCTGTTGAAATTAATATACTTTTACTCAGTCTTATAGTAATTTGATCCTACTGAATATTTGATTTTCAGGCGAGGAATTCATCTTACATACTTCAGAAAACAGAGAACTAAAAGGTAGGTTCAAACACAATTCTGATAGGGATTTTATACAGGGATTGGTATTTCTCCTTGCACCAGCAGCAGTTACATAGAACAGGTAAAATTCCAAGGCTTTCAAAGGCCTGCAATGACTTTAGAACCGCTGTTTTGGTGATTTCATGTATTTTCAAGGTGTGATGCTTGAGACTGGATTTTCAGCAACTTCTAAAGACCTAGACTCTGTTTAAAGTGGCATGTGTATCTGTCAAGAATTAATAGGGCCAACTTTTAAACTCATTTCTGGAAAAAAAAAAAATTGATTCATCCCTTCAGGAGATATAGAAAAATAAGGTTCTTTAGCAAAGCTTTTATGAGAAAGCATGCTGATGAATTAAGCAAAAGAACATAAGGTATGCACACACATATGATGGGATAACCCTCCCCCACCACACTGTGTTATCCAGATCCCAATTTCATTTATGAAGAAGACAGCTAGAAGAATTATTCAGTTCTTTGGTGCCTCAGTATTTTTCAACCACTTTCCCCTAAGTTAAAATCAAATCCTTTGTAACTCACCTGCAAGGTACAAATATTGTGGGAAGAAATTTTGAAGTAGAAAGACACCTTTTTCACAATACTGCATGCTGCTAAAGCTGTAACTAAATCTAAAATAGATTTTTTTTTCTCTTTGGCTTAGCTATGTGAGGAAGTACAATAAAACAAAGTGAGTACAAAACAATGTCCTATATATTTATAGACTGGCTATATATAGTCTAGCTGCAAATGTTGAAGTTCAGTTTCTGCAGTTCTCCTTTACTTTTCCTATATTTTAAGGCTATGAGGTAAGTACAATTTTTATTATTTAGATTGTTAATGCTACTCCTGTTAAACAAAAGACAGAGAATTCAAAGGAGAAATTAATATACAAAGAGGATTTGACTTCTTTCATTAACTGAATATCTTCTCTACAGAGGTGCTTCTCTTTTTGCATGTTCAGCATTTCTCAACACTGTTCTTCCTTTTTTAATAATCCTTCTAATATCTTTCCCCTTCATATAACTGAAATCAATATTGTCAGCTAAAACTGCTTCCTAAATTCAATTCAATGAAGAAGAGTGATAGAGTGCAACAGAATAGTAATTAAATCCTAAAATTTGAAATGTTATTCCTCTCCATGATGAACAAATGTTAGGCATAAGATTCCTTTTGGAAAGGTGAAGAAAAATTACGCATGAAAATTATTGACCAGCTGTCAGTTAAAAAGTGATTCAAGGACTCTCTTCCCTCCTATTCTCCATCACCTTGTTTTTTTCCTAAATTGTATCAGGCTGCAATTGCATATAGTTAGGTATAAAACTCAAGCTACTATTATTGGCACACAAGATTGCAAGAAAAGGAAGTAAAAATACACTGTACTAAAGAGAGGGAGAAACCTTTATGTGTATCATCCTTCATGAAACTATCACTTTTGAGAAAAAGCCATATATGTTTCACTTTAAAATCAAATTGCTCCATTATCCAGCTAATTCAGTCATGTGAAAAATCTTCCTCTAAAATCCAAGAAGAAAAAAGATTTTTCAGTATTCAGTTACCTGGATGGTTTGCTGGAGGAGTCTCTCTCTTTGCCCACTGTCTAGTGAACTAGTCACCTTACAAGGGATATTCCTGACATGACTCACACCCTCAAAAATGGCAAAATTAAAATATGCTGTATTTACTGCAAATATTTTCCATATTCAGCTGCTATTTTCCTTTGGTTTTTTTATTTACAGTAGGGCCTTGATGGAACAGCAGTAAGATTGTCAGCGGTGCTATGCATCCTCTTAGTACTTACAGATAAAATCTGAAAGTGTATATACAGAGAAAAAAACCCCAACTGTTGAAATCAAGGGGTTTGAAATGCTTTGATGAAATGACTTGCTATTTTGCTTCACTAAATGATTTAGTAAATTTTAGTGTTGTGCTCTTGCCACATGAAAGTCTATTTTAATACTTAAGAAAAATTTTATGATTGGGGGAAAATGGTAATGATTATTTACTGAAAAGAAAACTTTATTGCAGGGTCTTCTACAGACTTTGAAAATCCAGGTGTATTAAATGGTTCTCCCTTATTAACACCATTGTGTTGACTTCATCAAGGAAATCCATTGAATTTTTAGATAGGACATCTGGTGAAGGGGAAGAAAAAAAGTTATGTTTCTTTCCCAAACTCATATCAATCCAAGTATGTATTACTACTATCTTTTAACATAGTTCTTAGTCATTTTTGAAGTCCTAACATCAGGTTTTCTGGTCTGTGGTGTCACTTACCGTCCTAGGAACCTTCACACTGTATTGGCCATTTGCCAGCTGTCTGGTGCTGACATAGTCTTTAGCAAAAGGTTATATATCCTGTACTTAGCAATTCAGCTACTTCATCTTGAAATGCATTTATAAATACTGGCTGATATTTCCTCCTTTATTTGTTTTTACCATATCGTCTTTTACTGCAAAAACAATATAGGATAGGTATTCAAACTGTCCATCCTTTCCTTCTTTATGGGTACTTGGTGAAAGATGTAAGATCAGGACTCAAGGCTTTGTAGTCTTCATCACATCTGCTACTTGATTACATAGATGCTTTTCCTTCTATGAGCCAAATTCTCAAGTCATTTGTCTTTGGGAATGCCCAGGACTAAATCTTACATGCAATGATCAGCTAAGCACCCAGCACATATCTGTATCTGCCTAGAAGGATTTTTTCTACTTCTGTCTCACCATCATGGCCCACTCCACTGGACATGTTTGCAACTTGCTATATGATTTCTCCTCTTCCCTTACTGCACTTTACAAAACAGAGGTGTTGCTACCTGTTTCCACAAATTCATTTATTTAATAATCTTCGGAGCTTTAAGTGTCCCCTAGCATGTGAGAGACCATGCTATAGATCTCTTCTGTGTGATAAAATTTTAAATTGCCAGAATATAGGGTAAGGTTTTTTCAATTACTCTTACTGTTGAAAAGAATAATTAAATAGCCACTGCAAAGCTCTTCAGACTAAAGGCTGAGGAAGTCATTTGGGACTTGGAAACCTGGATTCCAATCCCTGTACTAATGAGTGTTTAAAGTTCATTCTATTAAGAGTTTTATTTCAGAAAAGCCTTTAGGTTAGTGGGTAAAGCATAGAGCTAGGAGATGCACTTTAAAATTCATCAAGCAGAAGAGGATACTGACCCTATTAGTTCTGCAACTTGGGCATGTGCTGAGCAGGTGAAACATTGCACAGGCACTCCTGCCTCCTGTTTGTCCTTTTTTCATCTCCTCTCTGTTTTTGCAGGGAGCAGTGATGAATTCTGTGCCCCAGGAAACAGTTTGAATGTGGGATCTATCTTGGGCACTGTATGGTAGTTTCTTACTTCCCTGAAGTGTCATCATCCCTCACATGGTTGTTGTCTGCTGCTAGATCAGGTTCAGGTGTTGCTTCTCTATTTTACAGTTAGAAGATTAACTCTTCCAGGATATTAGGTAAAGTTTCAAGTTGTAATCAGCTGGTAAAGGGTCTCTATTATATTACTAGCTAGATACCCAAGAACAGTTACAGTGCTGAGAAATACTGCATTTACAACCACTGCTGACGTGGTGCACAGCTTTTGAACCTCTAATTCAGATCACAGAGGTCAAGTGTGGACCTCTGTGGAGGAAGGTGGTTATTCAGTAGTGAAGAGTTTCACTGGTTAACAATTTTAAGTACATGCCATTTATGTCCTAGTATAATAGACTTCATAATTTTATGAAATTATTGTAAAGATATACTCAGGTGAGAGACAATGTAAACCATGATTAAGAAATCCATCTACTGGGAAATATTCTGGAAGCAGAAATTTACAGTGTGCAAGCTACTGAGCAGCTATTCAAAAGAGGCAAAGGTTGAAATGAGAAAGGTGTTCTAGGATACATAATACTTGCCTACCTTAAGTGAGCACCTTTTCAAATTAAATACAGTCACAAAGATAAGATTGCAAACTAATCCTAATTTGTATTCTCTTCTTTTGCCAGTGGTTATGTGTGCTTCACTGATCCTTCATTATTTCTCAAGTGTGTAGATTATTATTATATCTTAATCCCAGTTTGGTCATACATTAGTGCTTCATTGGCTCATTGGAAAAAACTAACTGGAGACGGGCAATTTAGTGGCCAAAAATCACCCCTTAAAAACTTCACTCTTGAGACATTCCAGGTATGAAGGGATTCAGAGAAAAGTAAGTCAAAGCAAGAGGATTTTTTACCAAGTTAAAAAATTGCTGATATTCTCCTTTCCAAACAAGAATAATTTTACTTATATTATTGTAAAATGTGGATCTTTACATCCATGATTGACTGGAAATGGTATTGCAATAAATATTATTCCTACGTGCAGGAGTTGTGAGGAAAAAATGCAAGCAGTTAATTCATGTTTATGCATTATTAGTAACTGCTTATTTAGAGTTAAATGCCTATTGTTTTTAATCTTAAAATTCATCAGTGATCTCATTCCTTCATATTCTTTCAGTTAGTCAAAATGAGCAGGATTCTCTTTAGTGAAATAGATTCAACGGGATGACTTTAGCATAAGAAATTTGTAGGATGACACAAAATTGTTATCAGGTAATTCTAATCCTGGAGATTCCTAGAAAGCTATATTGTGTCAGGCAACTATACAAACCTAAACTAAGGATTTTCTTTCTGTAAGAATTAGACATAGTCTTATGCTTTGAATCTCCTTGCCTGTTTCATTCATGAACATGTTCACACAATAAATATGTTTATGCAATCTCTTTACACAGAAATAAAACAGTAGTATAGCAGCTGGATAAACTCAGTAATTTTGTGCACAGTTCTCCAAATTTCTCCTTCAAAGTTCTTCTCATCTAGCATGTCTTACTTGTGCCCATTGTAATATTGTTACTCTCCAGTTTTCTAGGGCATCTGATTTCATTATTTATTAATGCTAGTTTTCATATATTTTCTTTCTTCCCAAATTAGCATAATTCCAGTAATCTACTTTTAATGTAAGTTATTGACATTATTTTAGAAAAAGTCTTTAAAGCCAGGGGAACCACGTGAACTTGCATTGGCACTGTGACACTATTTTCCTGAGGCCTGGAATACTTTTCTTCTGCCTTGTATTGAAAAGTCTTTTATTATCAATAAGAAAGAGTACCAAATCTGTTAGCACAATAGTAATTGGCTTAGTTTTCAGAATTCCTAAGCACCTGATATAATTGTCAGTTTGGCAAAATATATCAGTCAAGAAGTTCCAAAAGATCTGTCACACCACCTCCAAGAGTTTGACATAACTTGCAGAGTACCTGAGTCATATTCTTCACAGGTATAAGAGAATCAAATCTCTCTCCTTGAATGCAGTGGTCTGTGACAAGTTCTTTTAGAAAAACTTGAACATTCATAAGCCTCCTGAAAAGTAAACTGGGTTAATCTTTGCTCATGCCTTAACAGGATATAGGATGTTAAGAGTGTGCTCATCATTACTAATTCTGTGTTCTTTGCTTGGACTTTGGAGATAAGCTTGGTTTCATTAAGTTACATAAAACAAGGAACCTTAGGAAACTATTGCTTTAATGTAGCAATAAATGAAGAATTTTCAATGTTCTTTTACAAAGTCTTAGGTAGGAATATTATATATCACTGTGGGTAACTCAGTGAACAGCTTCAGTATGCTGTCACAGATAAAGATGCATATAAAAGTAATAGGATGAAGAATAACAAGAATAGCTTAATACCTTTGAAGACACTGCAGTAGTCTTCTGCTCTGAAATGCTGTACTGGACATTCCTTTTCAAGAAGGGTGTTTCAGTTCTAAAGGTTGCTATGAAATAGATAATTTCTATTGGCCAGGCATAGAAAACACCTGTGAAAGAAAAAACTACATGGACTTCTCACTTAACTTTTTTGAGAGGCCTTCTCTTGTAAAACACAATGTCATAAAAATAGGTTTTCTAAAAAAAAAGGGCCTAAAAATAAAACATAATAAGAGCAAAAGGAATAAGACCTGTGCCTTCTTTCTCTTGCCAGAAAAGTTAGCAGCAAGTAAATGAAATATTAGAGGATTATCCAAAATTCATAATGGGATTATTTTTAAAAAAAAAAAAAAACGTGAACCTTTACTATCTTGGTAAGTCTGATCTCTAAACTCAGGGAGATTAGAAGGTAGATGAGGTATTGATTTAGATTTATAACTAGTGCTTCAAATAAGAGACCTTGGAAGAGGGATCCAACCTATTATCTCATAGCAATCACTGCCAAAACTACTACAGGGCACAGCTGAGACGAGACAGGTCTGTGCCTGTGCCCTGTCAGCCTGCTGCATACTGGAGATGCACAGAAAGGGGCTCCTACCAGCAGCAGAGCTGCCTCCTTGCTCCACATGGACTGATCCAGCCACACCAGTCACCAGGCTTCTGTCACCCACAGCATTTAAAGTCAGGGTAAACACATGCCTTAGCAAGGGGAATGGATTGTCCCCTTATCTACTGCCAAGTCCTGAGCACTATCAGTATACCAAATCTTTGATAAGTTCCCATCAGGGATAGGATACTCTTCCTAAACTTGGGGTCTGGGCACTGCCTTCTCCTCATGAATTACAAAGGGGGGCAGTTCTGGTGCTCACACACCTTATCTGCTTTCTGTAGCTGAGAGGAAGGACATGTCAGCCATCTCCAGCATCTGCCGAGGGCCTAGATCAAGCTTGCAAAAATGACAAGATCTTTTCACTAGTAGGACTATTCTTAAAAGAGCAAATACTTTACACCAGCAAGCCAGTTTTCACTGCTCAGGAGTAGGCTAAAATGGTATTTGTGTTCTACATAGATAAAATCTTTTTCCTGAATTTATCACTGACATTTAACTACTGACATTCTTGTGTTTTAACAAATTCAGTGATGGTGAGACTCATATCGAGAAAATTTTCTTTGTCTACATACTGTATTTCTGGCCAAAACATCACCTCTCCTTCTTTTAACTACACTTTTCAATCCCTCTGTCTCAGATACTTTTTTTTAACATCTTCTGTCACATCTATTTTGGAAGAGCAGATTTTTTTATCCCTCATTACCATTCTTTCCACCTCACATAGTTCATCTCTATAGTTCCAGTATTCCTTCACAGTGACTGCTGTCTTGTTTTCATTTCTAGCTCTGCTGCCATGAGTCACTTTCATACTACAGATCAGAGACCACTAAGCAATACTGATCCACTGAAATGGCTTTTACCTGATTACAAAGAAATTGTTTATGAGCATACTAGCATACATTCTCATGCAAATTCACACTTTGCATCATAATAAACAGAAATTACACTCTTCCCTCCAGGTGTGGGACTGCAATAACTTCCAGTGCTGCAGCACCCAACTTCCCAGCCTGCTTGCAGTCCTGTTATTACATAAGTACACATGTAGATACAAACATATTGGGAGAGTTTGTGCCTACCATAAAGCAGCTATCCTTCTGCAAATGTAAATCACTACATTTCATTAGAAAATGACACCTATAATTGTATGTCTTTTTATTAAAGTCTCCTGTATTTCACTTGCTGTAGATTCATCATCCTCACTTAGAATCTGCAAATACTTCTGCCACTGTCTTCTAGGACAGTTTTCAAAAGTAAACCTTTGGACTATGTCTAGAAAATACATGTTTACATGTGCAAAGAGATGCTTTTGTAGAAAGACATGAGCAAACATTATCTGGCATATACATTTGATCTGTGCAAATACTTGCTTGTAGAAATGAAAGCATTACACTCCAAACAGTTGAACAAGACTAGAAGGAGTAAAACTGAATAGCTTATTTTCCACAGAGTAATTAGGTAATTTAGGTTCACATCAAAATAGGTTTAGGAATTCTTTTTTATCCTTGATGAAACCAGAAAGTGAAAGAGGTTTTGTGGCAGCAAACAAAAGGAAAATAGATAAACATATAAATTCATAGTAGGTGTCATTATTTTCTTCCTTATTCAGTAATCCTGCTAGACTAAGCCACCCAGTACCTTGCCAATTTTCAATCTTCTTCTCCATTTGTTTGGGACATCCAGCCCAACAGGATAGCACAAAGTGGTTTGGGCAGAGACATTCTTGTGCCACCCTTTTGGTATTTATCTGCATTGCATAGCTAGCTATTCATCAGTGCTGAAGCAGAAAGGACAGTGTTCACCTGCAAATCTTAGCTGCCAGACTAATGAATGCTTTCTCTGTTTTTTCTTGTTTAACATTAAATTTAACAGCCTCATAAGGAGATATGCAAAACCTTCTGTTCTAATCCCCTCATGCACAGAAGGGAACATGAAAAGGGCATGAAATGGAAGCACTGATTAACAGCTGATTGTTTGAAAAAGCAGAGATGGGGTTTATTGATTTTTGTGAATAAACATAGCCGAACTTTTTATAATGTGGGGTTTTTTTTCATTAATGCCACATTTCACATTGTAAATAAAATAGTGGATATTTGAGTCAAATACAAAGTATTTTTTCCTTTTTCTGTTATGCAAAACATGTTCATAAAGCACAATTCATAAAACGCCCGGTGAAGTTGAACGAGAAATTGCCAAAGCTGAACTGGCTCTTCAGACTAAGTAAAGGTTACATACAGAGATTAAAATAATTTTAAACTACCAGTCATATAGCAGCTTCACCTCTTGGAATGACTGTCTTATCAGTTATGTAGCATGTGCATGGGAAGGGTAGCAGGGCAAAAGCATCCAAACTGACATATGCGTATCAGCTGAATGGCAAATGAATATGGTGTTATTAGCTTGTAGTGAAATCCTCCTTTTCCTACATACCTAACAAGAGAGATGAAATGCTGAATTTAACATGCAAGTCTAACCATGACTACAGGTTGGCATGTTTTAAAGTACCAGCAATCCTTGAATCCCAGATAAAACTCTCAGAGATTGTCAGAAATTTCTAGCAAATACTATACAAGCCTCAAAATTTCAGGCAATTCTGAAAGTAACTTTAGGATCCGGGGTTGAAAGTGTTGTGTGCTTCCCTGGGTATTCACACGCTGTTACTGCACTGAAGCAGACATAGAAGCCTGATCATGAGAAAGTCTGAAAATGGCCAACTGGCTCCTGTGGCTCCTCCAAAGGGGACAGCACTAGAAGTTGCTGGGGTTTGGTGAGTATATGCACACTGCTCTTGGATAGGTGCCTATTAAAGGGCCTCTGTGCACCTCCAAGGGGAGGTATTCCTGTTCCTATTCTGATGAGAGTGATTGATTTTTGTCTAGATGCATGTGTCTTGTGTACTTTCCTGCTGAGTGACCCAATGAATCATCTCAAATTTCATGAGTAGACAATTGTAAGGGGAGGAGATTTGTTGTTTCTTCCCTGAGCTACAATACAGCTTGATTTTTAGCACCTGCTCTCTGAGATGGAGTTCATCCAGCCTGGCAGAAAATAAAATCACTTTTTCTTCCCTACTGAATTTAAGCAAAGAACACCCAGATACATACAGCTTACATTTAAGAGGTGAACACAATGGCACCTACCCCATCTGGAGAGAGTTATGAACAGAGAACCATTGGGTTTGTGATCGTGTCTCTGTTCTCTGCTCATAGCCAAAGCTCTGCACACTGAGTCTCTAAACCCCGTAATCCACATCCCCTAACAAGCAGGGATCAAGTGCCTAGGAACAAGGTACATGGAGGTGCAGGTAGATGTTGCCTCTTCACCCTTCACAGAACACGGCTTGCTGAATACTGAATACTGGAATTCCCTCCTTGAAAAGAATTTTCATTGCCAAGAAGTGCGTAACACTTTGATGACTTGTTGCTCTCAACACTGTCACTTGCACTGCTATTTCCTGAGACGGTACAGGAAGATCTCTATGTGCCTTGATCATTCTGCAGCAATGATCACAAAGGGGAAAATAGATTCCTACTATGAGGGGCTTTCCTCTCCAGAGGATAGGCTTCTGTGAGACAGAAAAACTAGTTTTATTCAGACCAGCTTGAACACTGTTAAATTTTTAATATTAGTAAAAATTTTCTGAGAAAGAACTTTCAGGTCATACTTTGTAACAGTAACAGCAGAGATTTTATAAATAAAACAAGAAGATCTTTTCCATTTTTAACTTTGTTTTGATCTTCTGAAAAGATAAAGAATCTAAAATACTGGTCAGGGTGAAGAAACTACACTGTCAATATACTTGGCATGTTTGCATCATCAGACTAGTCTAATGTAGAATATATTCTGAATGTGTGAAGATGTATAGAATAATAGTTTCTAAAAAGTAGTTTTTCTGTTGAGAAATGGTCTGGTTATCCAAACTTTTTAAAGCAGTCTACAGTGTTATACATATTTTTAAATGTCACTTTGCTAATACAAGAGATACTAATCTCATATATTGGGCTGCAGAAATATCTTTTACCTCTCTGGAAAAAATTAAGTTTAATTCTATAGAAAGGTCTTCTGAATAGGGTAGGGTTTCATGTGAAACATTGTCGTGGTTTAACCTGAGCCAGCCAACAAGCCCCAGGTAGCTGCTCACTCATTCCCCCAGCAGAGAGATCGGGGAGAGAATGGGAAGGGTAAATGCCAGAAAACTCATGGGTTGAGATATAGACAGTTTAATAGGGAAAACAAAAGCAGTGCACTCAAGCAAACCAAAACAAGGAATTATTTCACAGCTTCCCATGGCAGGCAGGTGTTCAGCCATCTCCAGGAGAGCAGGGCCCCATCATGCGTAACGCTTGCTTGGGAAGACAAATGCCATCACTCCAAATGTTCCCCCTCCCTCTTTCTTCCCTGCAGTTTTGTATGTATTGAGCACAATGTCATATGGTCTGGATGGTCTGGAATATCCTTTTGGTCAGTTGGTGTCACCTGTCCCAGCTGTGTCTCCTCCCAGCCTCCCATGCAGCCCCAACTTCCTCACCAGTGTGGAAGTACAAACAGCAGAAAAGGCCTTGACTCTGTGTAAGCCCTGCTCAGCAAAACAAAAACATCTCTGTGTTATCAACCCTGTATTCAGCACAAATCCAAAATACAGCTGCTGTGAAGAATATTAACTCCATCCCAGTTGAAACCAGTCTGAAAGTCTTAAGCCCTTTCACTCTAAAATTAGTTTGGTAATTAAAACTGTCTAGTCTTTTCCTCAAGAACACAGCAAAGTTTTGGTTGAGGAAATAAGGTGTAGAGAAGTGAGAAGAATTATACTTCAGGGAATGAAAATCTTATAAAACTTCCCATCAAGTTCTGAAATACAATTTCAAATATTTGTTTAGTTGTACAGCTTATCCGGCTAGAGTCAGCTTGAAGCAGAGGTAACTGCTTACTGAGAGTTGAGTAACTCCCTACTTTGATAAATGCTTCCCTGTCTTCTACACCTGACCCAGAGATGATCTCAAGTAACCTAAGTGTCCTGTTTCCTGTGCAGCAGGGAAGGGTGAGAAGGAGGGGTAATGTGAAAGGTAGAGGATGGGAGAAAAGAAGGTGCTGCAGACACAGCTAGCTAGGAAGGAAGGAGATGCTCTTCTCTCAGCAACTGCCCTGCTCCTCTTCCCAAACTCATTTCTCAAACCACCCATCTCATAAATTAGGAACATAAGTACACAAATACAATTAAGTGTATATTGAGTAGGAAGTGCAACATAAAATTGAACGTTTACTTTCATCTTTTCCCTGCTTCCATTTGTTCTGCTAGTGCGTAAACTTTCCAGACTTGTTAAAGAGATGATTTCTGTGAGCAGGACCCCAACATTCATTGACCTTTGTGTTTAACATGAGCTCATCCAAAAATCTTTACGTGTGATGATGACAGCAGTAAATGAAAAAACTTCTGTGACAAGAGATTTGAATGTGCTGTGGAAATTGCAGTCCTTCGGGGTATCATGACTGCAGAAATAAATAAAAAATCTCCTAGTAAACACAACCAAAGAAGCAACCTTACATTTTATATGTGTTTTGAATTGGGAGGGTTACCGACTGGAAGAACCTACCGTTAGAGATTTGAAAGCACTCTCACACACCTGATAAAAGCATTTTTCACATTTGACAGCCTAATAAGGAAACCTGTTATTAAGTAACCTTGAAGGAATTTTCCAAATACAACAAAGACAGTGCAAATCTATAGCAACTCTGTTCTCACAGTAAAATGGAAGCACTGATGATAAAGTACCTATGAAGAACAAACCCTTATTTTCAAAACATGGGCAAACTTAATTATTTAGAATCAATTGCTACATGAATCACAAATGACACATTTTATTGAGAGAAAAAGCACTGCTAGCATCCACCTTTGCAAGGTATAATCTTAGATTAAGTGCTGTCTCACTGCATTTGACTGGTCAAAATGCTTCAAAAAACTACATTCTGCACAGTTAAAAATAAATTCTCACACTTGATAATCCCATACACACTGAAAGTCACTCTGTGCTCTTGCATAGGCTGAAATAGAAAAAAACTGCATGAAGTTATCATTTCAGTAATTGCACTGAGTTATCTGAGTTCTGTTACAAAACTGCACCAATTTGTGAGAATAATAAAAGGCAGTCGATTAAACATACTGTAACAGTCACCTGCTGAGCACCTATATCAGCTGGCTGAAACAGTATTAATGTTGATGTAATTAGCTAGCTAAGAAATTCTTTGAAGGTGGCAATATCCCTTGACAATGACAAAAAAGTAGAGGCAAGAAAGGAAGTCATTAGATTTATGTGACCTTCAAGTACCATAAAAATATCCAGGAAAGATGGGAAAGTTAATTAAGTAAAGAGATACTTCACCAGGTATTTTTTGGGCCACATTCAATATTTCCACTATGTATAATAAAAATAAAAAATGTTTTTAGTAAAAAAAAAAAACCAAAAAACCCCATCCCTTAATACCCCTTGACTGGACAAAGGGCATGCAGCAACTCTAGATATTTCTTAAGCTACATCCCTATGAATGAAGACATCCCCAGTTTTGAAAACTTTCGTTACTATTTTAGAGCTGTTGTCAATCCAGTGTCCTTATGCGTCACATCCTACATATTCCAGATTACAAATGAACGTGCATTTTCATTGGTGATGTTGCTGGAGAAGCCAAAGAAAGTGCAGATTAGTAAAATTGTATAAAATCAAAAGTAGAAACAGCAAAGCATGCATCCTCCTAATACATAACTGCATTATCGGTATGGAGTCACAGTATTTTCCTTGCCCAATTACTGTGGAACATTATCAAAAGGTCTTTGAAATAAGCATAAGTCCAGCAGAGGTGGGATTCCAGTTAGAGTATATAATTACATGACACCAGAAGCTGCTGGGGTGAATATTAGAAGAGTCTGGTGGGTAAAAGCCCTGACAGATGGTATGGAAAAGGCAATTTACACACGTGGTTCATATGGTTAGTTTCCACGCCCATCATCTCAGCAGCTATACTGCAGTCATTTGGTGCGGTCTCACAAAGCATTTTTCTAACTGTATAGATACCCTTACATGATCTTACATTACCCTATTGCTGCTGGTGTCACCTCTGTTTTTATTAATGTGGCTCTGCTTTCACTGAATGCCATTTTTCAGTGTAATACTGAGCTCGGCAACACTTGCTTTTTTTTACGAATTGGACAAGGCTTTTTCCTTTACTGCTTTCTAAAATACCCTAGGTGTTGGGCAGAATATGCTTTAAGAATGGAACTTCCAAGGCTTTTTTTTTTTTCTGTATTTAGTTTCCTTTTTATTACTTTCTATATTTTTGACCTTTTTATGAGCACAGAATTCTCAGTTATTTTAACAGGAGTTTGGCATTAGCAGGGGCAATAGGGTAACAGCCAAAGTAGCTTTCTAACATCTTTTATTGTAGTCTGTAAGTGTAGTATCTCCGTTGCATGTTGCTATGTGAGCTTTTCAAATGACCAGCCAATACATGTCACTTCAAATATTTCATCATGGTTTTTCTCCTCTCAAAAATCTAATTTTTCTTGTGTCTGTTGTGTTTCCTGTCCTGATGTTAATACAGTTTTGCTCAATACTGGTCAGCAGTATTTATCTTGTTCTTGCAATTAGAGAGGTTAGAAAAAAACCCGTTTTTCAAATATCTTCATTAATCATAATTATCAAGTGAGATCTGCAGTAACTCAGTAACTGTTTCTCTCTTACTTTATATTAAAGTGTGCATGCACATGTGTGTAGACACACTCGTGTACAATCAACCTTTTTGGCACAGCAGAAACAGGACCTGTAACAATCAGTAAGAGCAGTTCTGTCCAGTAAAAAATGAAAAGGTAGGAAAAAACCAAAGCTTTATCCCAAACAGATAATGTTTCTTTCATAGGGGTTCACTGTTACCATGTTAGCACGATTTAGCAGTTCTGAGCTGCCACACGAATTAATGTGTGGTACAAAAGAATGTAACAATTCAGTTCGCATAAAGAATAGATTTTATTTCTGAAAACAAATACACTCATTTTTGAAAATGAACTTCAAAATTATTTAGGAATGGAAGACAGAATAAATAGCATCTTTCTGTTCTTTCTCATTAATCATGCCACAGAGGAAGTTTACCTGTTTAGCTCTGAAAATGCAAACTCTCCACAATTCTTGGAATTGTGGTGAGACATCCCAGACTGCACAATGAAACTAAAGTGAAACCCTAGCTGACCAGTTTTCTAACAAGCTGTGTGATGAGTATGACCTCTTGTGTTAGACATGGGAATATTCATTTTTTTATTCACACAATGAAACAACCAAGCAACTAGACAAAATATCTAAAAGCTAGTAACAGCACTGTCCTTGCATTTCAACAAATAAACAAGATAGCAGGAGTAGAGGTATAAAATTTGGGACTTGTGACTTCTATACATGAATTAGAAAAATAAATGCAATGATTTCCCCACAGAGAAAAAAGATACCAAATATTTTGGTGTAACAAGACTTTAAAAATATTTTTTTCTTCTTCACAATTCTAATATAAGCTTCCATGATGAAAGCAGATGAAGTTACAGGACAGAGTCTTGGTGACTTCTAAATAAAACATGGAGATTTACGAATTTCTTAAAAGGCTTTTCAAGGTAAACTAGGTCATGAGGAATTTATCTTCTGTTAAAATGAAAGCTTAGGAGGAAGTACCTTTAAGCAAAATTAAGGACACAGCATGAATAGAAAAGGAATGATGAAACCTCACCTATCTAATCTTTATAGTTCACAAAACATGTATTTTGAAAGCATGCTTCAGCATGACTTTTATTTACAGAACAGTAGAAGCCCAGGTCCCCAGGGATTTTAATTTTCAAAGATTCTCGAGATTCATGTGTGTTTCAAAACACAGGCGAGATGGGACCAGTGAGACAGAATTACAGCACCGTGTTTTTTCAAAGAAAACGGAATATCTGAAGCTGTGTTAAACAGCCTGCTTGTTCTTAAAAATAAAAGCACCTTCTCTCTTGGTCATTGGTGTTCAGGGAAACTAGTGTGATATTGAGCATCCAGATACACTTTAGTGTAACTTAAAAACTGAAGTATTTTATCATTCATGCAATGAAGCGTGTATTTTTATTCAAAACTTGGTGTAAGATGAATTTTTATTTATCACAAAGGATTATGATGCTGTGTATCATATATATGCCTACTTATGAGTGCATTTACAAAATAACATGCTATGTAAACATACTCAAATTTTAGTCTGTCTCTAAATAATTTATCTAAGTTGCAAACCATGATATTTACATTAGTGAGGGTTGTTTCATTGTGTGGGTGACGTGTGCTTGCTTTAAAAGGTACATCTTGATTAGGAATTAACTATTTTAAATTTTATAACAGAGCATATTTTAAAATTTTTTTAATGACAGTGCCTCACTCATCTTTCTAAACTACAACTCATCTAAGGGTTTCAAAGGAAATTGAATGTCACGGGAGACACAGAAATTACAAGAACGCAGGCTTTTATCTTAGAAAGGCTTGGT
This sequence comes from Corvus hawaiiensis, assembly GCF_020740725.1. NCBI lineage: Eukaryota > Metazoa > Chordata > Aves > Passeriformes > Corvidae > Corvus > Corvus hawaiiensis. The sequence continues at coordinate 47,924,373 of NC_063255.1, forward strand.
GGGTTTTGTCCTTAACCTTGTTGAGACATTAAAGATGTAAGGAAACCTTCCAGGCTATCAAATATTGACTGGGGGAAAAAAAAAATAATAAAGGAAGGAACCCCTCTTATAGTCTTGCCTAGTTGACAGGAATGACACAGCTGTAACAAGGTAAATCACTTTTCATCTTCATCATTCTTTCCTTAAGGAATCTTCCCTTAAATAAATGCAGAAAGGAGAATTTACCTGGTGCAGACATTGCTCTGCCTAATGGAGCTGCCAGAGTTGATTACTCAGTGGGGGCTTGGGAGGCAAAGAAAAGGGAAAAGGCAAAATGGTAGCAGACAACCGGCTTCAGGACTGTGCCGGCAGTGCATGACAGGGAACCGGAGCCGGAGTGGAACTACTCAGTGACACCGGTCCCGTCTCACGGCACAGCTCCTGCCGACCCGGCGGAGCGGCTCTCCAGCCCCGAACCACCCCCGGCTGCCGCCGGCCTCACACCCCGGCTGCGCCTCTCCCTCCTCCGTCTGAGGGAAGAAGAAGCAGCCGGCAGAAGCCGTGCGTGCCCCCACCCGTCCTCCGTGACAGGCCCGGCATGTGCCGGGGAGGGCTCCCCGCTCCCCGCTCCCCGCCGTCGCCGCGGCCCCTTCCAGCTCCCTGCGGCCCGGGACGGCGGGACGGGAGCGAGCCCGACGCTGTGTTTTGCAGGGCGGAGGCGGCGGCGCTGCTGGACAGCTCCGGAGCGGCGCCCATGTTCCGGAGACGGCGCAGATGTGAGTGGGGAGCCGGGGAGAGCCGCCGGGGAGAGCCGCGGCGGAGCCCCTTCGCCGACAGGCGGGGGCGATCCCGGGAGCGAGCGCGCTCCCCGCCCCCGGGAAGCCCCGGGTTTCCGCGGCGCGGGCGGGGCGGGCGGGGGGCGAGGGCAGCCCTCACCTGCGGGGGGCGGGGGGCGGGATCCCCGCGGGCGGCGGCCCCGCGCCCCCCCGCTGACGGCGCGGCCGGTCCGCCCCGGCAGGTGACGTGATGCCCGTTGTTTTGGTGCGCCCGACCAATCGCACGCGGCGGCTGGATTCTACGGGAGCCGGGATGGGCCCGTCGTGGCGGCAGCAGGACGCTCCCCTGCCGACCGTCACGCATTGCGCAGGGTGCACCACCGCCCGGTCCTCCTGCGGCTTTAACGGCCCCGGCATGGACCCGCCGCGCCACTTCCCGGCGGGCTTCGGCCCCGAGCAGCAGCAGCAGCAGCAGCAGCAGCAACAGCAACAACAGCAGCAGCAGCAGCAGCAGCAGCAGCAACAACAGCAGCAGCAGCAGCAGCAGCAGCAGCAGCAGCAGCAGCAGCAGCAGCAGCAGCAGCGCCCGCCGGCGCCGCCGCACTGCCAGCAGCACGGCCAGGACAAGCAGAGCCTCCTCCAGCAGCAGCAGCAGCAGAGCCCGTGCCTCCAGTGCAACAACTGCGCCTACTACGGGGCTGCTGCGGCAGCCGCGGGGGATAACCTGCCCCTGCTGCTCCGCGCCTCCTCGCCGCTTTCGGGCGCCTTTCGGACGCACTCCTCGCCGCTGTCTTCCGCCGCCTCCTCCCGGCACGGCAGCCAGCTGAACGTCAGCGAGTTCACCCCGTCCAGCCATGCTGGCGCGTCCAGGCAGCCTCACCAATATTCCCAGTACCACCAGTGCCATAGCCTGCAGCAGCAGCAGGCAGCCAGCCCCAGCAGCAGTGTCAGCAGCAGCAGCACTCACCATCATCATCACCATCATCATCACCACCACCATCACCAGCAGCAGCAGCGCCGGGAGAGCAACCCCTTCACCGAAATAGCCATGAGCAGCTGCAGGTACAACGGCGGCGTCATGCGGCCGCTCAGCAACCTGAGCTCGTCCCGCAGGAACCTGCACGACCTAGACTCCGAGTCGCAGCCGCTCCAGGCGCCGCTCGCCAGCCCCGCCGCCGCTGCCGGCTCTGCCCCCGCCGCCGGCAGCCCCACCGCCCCGGAGATCGTGGTCTCCAAGCCCGAACACAACAACTCCAACAACCTGGCGCTCTACAGCTCCTCCGGACCCGGCCCCGCCACGGGCAGCAGCAACAACGGCGGGGGCAAGTCCAGCAAGAAGAAGAACCAGAACATCGGCTACAAGTTGGGACACCGCCGGGCTCTCTTCGAGAAGCGCAAGCGCCTCAGCGACTACGCGCTCATCTTCGGCATGTTCGGCATCGTCGTCATGGTCATCGAGACGGAACTCTCCTGGGGCGCCTACACCAAGGTACCAGCTCGGGCGGCAGCCGGTCCCGCCGCCCGCAGCCCCCCGCCCCGTCCCCGTCCCGCGGTGTCCCCGCTGTCCGGTGGCGCGGTGCCGCCGGCCGCCTGCTCGAGCCGGGGTGGCGGTGGGGAGGAGCAGCCCCCCGCGTGGGTCTCTGAGGAACGGTGCTGTCTTTTTCTTGCAGGAGTCTCTGTATTCCCTCGCTCTGAAATGCCTTATTAGCCTCTCCACGATTATCCTGCTCGGGCTCATCATCGTGTACCATGCAAGAGAAATCCAGGTAACGTTTCCTTCAGTGGGACAGGGAGAATTGCTGGCTTAGGTAGGGGTGCGAGGCGGTTTGTCCAGGGGAGCAATGGTGGTAAGTACTGGGCGCGTCCTGCTGCTTCAGAAAGCAAACGTGGTCTCTGCAAGCCTGCCGAAGTTGGTGAATGGACCTCAGCCCTGGAGACGGGCACCATACAACGGGCAGAGAGGAGCCAGGAACCTCTGCCTGCTGGGGAATTCTGCCTGCTAGGGACTGTCGCCTGCAGTTATGCTATAGGATTGCTTAGCCCCGAGGTTATAACATGCTTTCTAGGTGATGTGCCTGTCATCTCCTGTAGCAGCTGTACAGCAATAGTCTTTTATTTCCCAATGACTAAATTTCATGCTATGCATTTTCTCTTGACGGCAAGGTTAATGGTCTTCACTGTGCAAGGTATGTAATCTTCACCCTGCTGTCTCAGATAGGAGTATACTCTAGGAGAGTGCTTAGGAGGAGGGGGAAGATTCATGCTTGACTTTTTTATTTAATGCTGCACAGCATCTAGGAATGTGACCTGAGAAAAGTGTCAGGAAGGATAGGGCTAAAGGTACGAGGAACATAATGGTCAAAACTATAGAATAAATCCCACAGATACTGTCACAGGTTCTGTCCAAGTGACTTAGGTCCTAATTTCAGTTGTAATTTTTTTGAATAAGAAATTAAAATGTAGCATTTCAGCTCAGCTGAAGTTTTGAAGGGAAAAATACCTTACTCATAGATACAGTGCTTTTGCTTTTTCAGATTAGAGACTGCTTAAGCTGAAGACTGAAATGTCAGATTTCAAGTGCAATGAAGACTTTTCCACTGGTACCAGTCAGTTAAATAAATAATAAAAAAAAAAAAAAGAAGAATTGTATAGTATACTGCTTCTGTGCAAATGAAAGCTGTAGTTTCAACATGAAATGGTACATAGTCTCCTACTTAGGGTAGTGTTAGAGAAGTACTGTGTTGCTGAAGACTTTATGGCAAATTGAATCCTGTTGTACAGTCTTTGCACATGCAAAACTTCTTTTCCTGGCTCAGAACCCGGTTTCTCTGCATGAATGTCAAGGATATTGAAAGCCGTTTAATGGTATTGTATTGAGTAAACAAGTGTTCTGGAGAGAGAGCAAATTTATAAGCTATGGGAGTACTGATGAACAGGTTTCTTTATCAGTATAAAAATAAATAAGTAGCACTCCTGCAGCGTGGGAGACTTCTCTGGTGTATCTTCCCACAAATGTTTTTTTCAGGCATGAAAAGCAAAGCTGAAAACAAGCCCTCTCTAAATGTTTAAAATATTCTATGCATTTTCCAGAAACTTTAAATGGAAAGTTTTATGAAAGTTAAATAATTGTAGGTCTGTGCAGGTCCCCAGCTTATACTAAATAGTTACTCCAAGATTCGATTGTTTGTTGGGTTTTTTCAGGTAAAGAGTTAGAAATTTTCATTGTCCTGGGAATCAGATGGACGAGGAAAAAAAAAATTTAAAAATTGTCATTCTATTTTGGTTGTTTTTTTAACCGATTGTTTTAAAGAACATCCTCATATTTGCAACTACTTTTAAGGAGTTATGCAATCTTATGACTTAGTCACGGTTAATGTAGTTTTCAGTGCTGCCTTACAGTGCGGAACACAAGTATACCTGCCTGTAAAACAGCAGTACCCCATGTTTTGGAATGAGAGACACCAGAAACTGCAGTAGTCATGACAGTGCCTGGAGGAGATGCAGCTTCAAGGGGTTCTGTCATTCACATCAAAAATGAAAAGTTCTCCGTTTCAAGGAGTTTGTTAGAAGGAAAGGGCGAAGTACCCTCCGTAGCTATTAGATATCAGCTTACTTTTGAATTTAAGCATAGTATGTTTTTCTCCACACACTTGACTTTTAAAAACTAGGATGATGACAATGCAGGGCAAAGGCTATGTCAATTCTACGATCATAAAATTTATGTTGCACTAGACACCTGAAAAAAAAAAGTACCTTTAAAATCCTTTGGCTTAGTGGTGTACATAGTGTTCTCCAGGCAAAAGAAAATAATAATGTAATGTTTTTTAAATAACCTTTAAAGCTGCCTGTTTTCTGAAGGCAGACATGTCTTTAATTCAAGCAAATGTTCTGCTCTGTGCAGAAGACTGAATAAGGTCTGTAGAACAGAGGCCACAGATGCTTGGTTGTGTCCTGGAAGGCTTTTTGCACCAGCTATATGTCAGTCCTCCTGATCCCATTGGAACATTCCTTTCTGATTATTATCTGAAACATACTTAAATATTTGTTATAGTGTAAATAAGCAGGAAGTCATTGAGAGAGGGGAATTTGTTCCATAGAGCAGAAGAAGGTGGCTGTATTCAGCTTGTGGCTGTCGTGTCTTTCATAGTCTGGTGGGAGAAAACCAGCCAAAGCATAAGTAGATTTTTCTACAAAGCATGAGGCAAAAAAATGCTGGGAAATAAGGAACTGACAGTCTAGTAGTTATTACTGATTGTAGGATGAATACGGAGAAACTCCTGGTGACCTAAAATGCTGGCAAGTGGCAGTTAGCTTTTTTGTTCTTTTCATTAGTCTTTGACCTTGATTTATTGGTAGGAAGATCAAACAACCATGCTGCAAGGATGTCCATGGGTCAGTGCCTAGCAGCATAGCAGGTGGCTTTAGTCTTCCTATTGAAATGACATTGCTTGTATGTTTTGTTTTGAAAACAGTCAGTTAAACCAGTCTCTAGAGTTTGCCTGCCCCAGACTTGCTGCTTTTTTTTAAGGCAGTTGGAAGGGAAGTTTATAAAGTTGCCAAGATTCTTCCCAAGCCGAGAAGTGATACGTAAGAAGCAACGTAAGACGACTGAGTTCTCTTTTCGTCTTTCCCCGGGGTCTGACCGTGGTGGATGTGCGGTGGGGAGCTGGAGCACCTCGGGTGCGGCTGGGGCGGTGTAGCGGCCGCCTGTTCAGCACCGCAGACAGCTCCGCGCGGAGCGCCCGGCCCGGGCGGCGCATCCCGCAGGGCGCATCCCGCCGGGCACATCCCACCAGGCACATCCCACCAGGCACATCCCGCCGGGCGCATCCCGCGGGGCACATCCCGCCGGGCACATCCCACCAGGCACATCCCGCCGGGCGCATCCCGCGGGGCACATCCCGCCGGGCACATCCTACCAGGCACATCCCGCCGGGCGCATCCCACCGGGCGCATCCCGCCGGGCGTGGTGTCAGCCTCGCCGTGGAAACCTGCTACCTGCACGGCTTTGTCTGGGGCTTCCCAGGAACTTGCACAGAGCTCTGCATCTGGCAGACCAAAGTCTCCAGACGGGTGGGAACTGCAGTAACTAGACAAGGCTAACTGTAGGGATGCTGAGTAGTCTTGTGAGATACTGATAATGTTTAAATATTTTCAACAAATAAGTTTTCAGTGATGGCACTGTGTTATTCTGTATAACTCTAGGAATGAAAATGTGAGCTGTTATGAATTTTAATAAATGTGAGTTAGTGTTAAGAATACATTGAAAGTCAGTTGAAAACAGTTGGGTTCAAATGTTAATTCATAGATTACATTATCATTTCTAGAAAAGAGGATAAAAATTGTGAGCAAGTTTGCTTCACATCCTTCCCCTTTCTAGAAAAAAAATCCTACTGGACAACAGTAACGGAGTTGAGAATAGTGATAAACCCAAAATGTGTGTTCACTTTTTGTTCCACTTTTGTCTTGCCTATAATTCTCTTAAAAACATTACACTTGGGAGATAATGAAATATGCATCGCTCTCTCTCCAGGCCTGTGTTTTTGTTGATTCAGTTCTTCAGAACAAGTGCTTTGTGTTTGAAAGATCAATGGGAAAAACGTAATTCATCATTATCCCGGACTAGAGAACAAGTATTTTCTCTGACTGTTACTCCAGTTGAGAGTTTGAAGAGGTGAAGGAGGGAAGAGCTAAAAAGACAACATTATCCAATTACCATAATAATTTTTGATATATTAATTATCCACTTCATGCATAAACAGTTTGTTACTTAATACTATTTTACATAATTAAAGCAGAGGCAGCATGTAACATAATTAAAATTGTATTCCTTAGAACTTACTGTTCCATTCCACATTTCTCTAGTGGAATTTGATCCATAAATAAAACAGAATTTAAGAAAGTTTAGGGTGGCGATTTATATTACAAACCCGCAGTTTTTCTACTTCTATTTAAAAATTGACCTCTCTGCCTATCTCTAGTACTGTTGGAGATAGAAATGCTTTCTAACTATGAACACCTGAACTTCTACTAGCACTTGCTTGTATTACTAAGAGCAAAAGGTTTGAAATCAAAATTCTGTGAGACTGCCAGTCGGAGATCTTTAATAGCTATAGCCCAGTATTTCCAGAGAGATGGTGGTCAGTGGAAGAATATATCCACTGGAACACTTCTTTAATGCTGGACTGCTTAGTGTATCCCTTCTGTAAATGAACATACTGCCTGTCCTGAATAATAGTAACCTGAGTATTGCTAACCTGTGCTGTCCCGGACAGCATCTGAGCCTCCCTGAGACAGATGCTGTCACTCATGCAGAAACATGAAAGGTATTGGTATTTGTTAAAGCAAATAGAAATCTTTCGTGTGTATATGTGTGTGCATCAGCTGAGGTTTCTAACCACTTTTAAAATGTATTGCTAGGTCATACTTTGATAGAACACCCATGGAAAGGCTTGCAAACTCCGAGGTTAAGGTTAAGCCATTGCTTTCACAGCAGAGCCTCCCAGGGCTACGGGGAAAATCCACTGTCAGTCCCTAGATGGTTCTGAAGTGATGGGAAAATAACATGCTACTGATAGATTTAGAGTGAAATATTTTCAGTCTTCATTAGCTTTCTATGAAGTTACCACAGCTGAGAGCCCAAATGTCTTGCTGAAGAATCAAGAATCTTCTTTTCCCTGTGCCTGAAAACTTGAAAAAATGGAACAAGCAGTATCAGGTAACAGAAAAGAATGGTAGTAAATACGTAATACCTGTTTATTGTGCAAATACATCCCATAATGCATGATGGTAATAAACACAGTTTATGGGAGTTTCATTATCTTACTGGCATCAGTGGAAAGTTTTGTGGTAAAAAATTCGCACTTGTGAACAGTTAAGCCCCCTTACGGTTTCTTGTCATAAGAAGTAATGCTTATTCTACAGTCTAACTTACTTATTTTTTATTTGTTATTTATTTGTTTCTATCCATGTTATCATTTTGCCTTCACTGGAGTGGTACATGTGCATTCCCTTGTCTTGCTGGCAACCTTTTGACTTTGTGTGGAGTCTGGCTTGTCTTTGCTTTGGTGTATTGATGCATCAGGGATTGCTCACACAGCCTGTAAGTCTTCTGCTGAAGAAATGAATGAGTTAGACTAAGAGCACAGAGAGCAAGTCTGATGAAAAACTGGTGCAAATCAAGAAGTAAACTTAGAGTGTTACTTAGCCTGATCTGAAGTCTCTTGAGAACCAGTCTTTTTTTTTCTACTTATTCTAATAGACTTTGAGTCAGGCAACAAAAAAAAATCATTGTGTGGCAATTGACCAAAGATACAGTAATTTCATGTGCAAATTCAAAAATTCCCCTCTACCAATTAAGTTTAATACACATTTCACATCTGTAATGAGCAGCAGAAAATCACATAGGAATCCAAGGACGCTGTATTTGACAAATTAACACCATATCTGTCAAGTTAACACTTTAGAGTATTTTCATGAAAATACTTGGTTTCAGTTCTGTTCAGTACATTTTTGGTAGTTTACATGTGCAGATCCTGTTGATGTAGGAAACACTGTGGGTGCCCACTGTCTCTGAAATGCAGCACTGCAATGCATATGGCATGGAAGGCAGGCTCGAAAATCCTTTAATGGTGGTCAGCCTTGGAAGGGGCAATAAAGTTAATCATACATTATGCCTGTATTTCCAACAGGCTTCATTAGATCCTAGGAGGAGGTGGTACCTGGTGATCGGTACACTGAGTGATTGGTCCGGCCATACCTAGGATTATCTATTTATATCTGGCGTTGTTCTGAGCGTTTTTTAATGAGGCTGTTAGAAGTTTATCAAAATACAGCAGTGCATTATGAGGTGTGAGAAGGTACGTCATTGCCCCTGTTGGAGGAGAGAGAGCATAGAGAACATTTGTAACCAGAGATCAGATTCTGGATTTGTATAAATTGTGTATCTTAGCTGAAATGAACAGATATTGTTGTCTGCAGTATTAGAGGCATTCTGCATGCCCATCCTAATGTGAAACTATTGGACATGTCAGATCATTCAGCTGTGGGACCTTCAGGTTAGGAAATTCTATCAGGTACTTGACTGTAGCTCTTTTTTGCCTGACTGAGTGAAAGTGTGCCAACACTGACAAGTGTACATTAGTGCTTTTTTGGTTTTGGTTCTGGTTTGTATGTGATCTACTAAATGTAGTAGCTTGGGCTTTGAGTTTGATTTGAATGTATTGGACATCTGTTTTGAGAGAAGATCAGAACAAGAATGGCTGCTGTTTAGGACTTTGGAGAATTAAAATGTTCTCTTTCAATCAGCTGTTTTCACCCTTGATGATGAAAGTTGTCACCTTGCCTTACTGAAGGATAAAGTACTGCTTTGAGCCTGTGAAGCTCCTTTTAAGATTACCACTAAGAGAAGAGGCTGTAATTGGTCTTGTAATTAGCCTTCAGGTAAGCTGGGAATATCGGTCACTGTAAAAGTTTTCTTTTATGAGCTGAGAATAAGCTATAAAGTATTCAGGAATTTTGTGAGGAAGTTTTCACAGCTCTGTTCTACTGAAATGAGAAAAGTTGCATATCATGATGACACACAAACACAAACAGAATTTAATTTTTTTCATGCTTTTTTAAATTTAATAACATAAAATACATTACATTGAAAAATGTGAATGGAAAAACTTCTGTTCAATAAATGTGATATGAGAAATACACAGTGAAATATTTGAGGATCAGATTCTTAACACATAATGAGTGCTCTAAATTGAAGTGCTCTAAAGATTCAATTACTTTAGGTACTCACAAATATAGACCCCTTAGTGTGATTATTCTTCGTAGAGAAATATCATGATGTATTCTAGATTCAGTTGTGTAAATTGACCTTGTACCATTACTTTAATGAAAGACACATTAAGAAATTTCTTCATGTGTCTATCAAAAGATCAGAAGAGACTGTCATGAGAACATACTTTACAGCTAAGAAATAATTCTTTTGTAAAGGCAGCAGTCAAACATGAACATTTATACTTTAAGCTGGCGTGTCTGAACCCAAGCTTTTGCAAACAAAAGTGTTCAGTTAATATCGTGCATAAATATTTTCATAATTGCAGAGTATCACACATTTGTTAGTTACTGATTCATTTACTTCTTCCTTCTTGAACAGTCCCTGCAATTGTTCCCTTCATCTGTGTGAAAGCCGTCCTTAATAAGCATAGGTTTTACTGACATTTTTTAAATGGGTGTGAATATTATATATTTCATGAAGGAGTGAGAGGAATGAGTTCTGACAAGCAATGTTTGCATCTTCTAAGGTGATTCCTATTCTCTTTCATTTTGTTGGAGACAGACCGATCTTTTGGAATTAAATTCCTTTTAAGGAAATTCTAAACCTTTTTGTGACAGATGGAAATGCTCCTGTGTGTTCCATATAAAGTAAAGCAAAAGGGTAAGCCTCAAATAACTTTATATTTTAAAGTCCTGCTCTTAGTCTTTTCAAGAGTAATGTGCTCTGGGTTTGTTTTTTTTCCTCTAGAGAAACAAATTAAAACAAAATCTTGTGATGAAGTAGCAGCTTCTAAACTTCCATGCATACTAATACTATACAGTTATCTTGATGTATAGGGGAGAGCTGGTTCTGTGTTATTTGACTGACCAACAGAACTGTTTATGGAATTCTAATTGAATACAATCACAGAGTTACTGAAAGCTGCAGGAGCCATAAGGGTCAAAAAATAGAGAGTTAAGAGGCTGTATAGGTGTAGCTCTTAAGTATAATTCATCTTGCAAAAACCCTGTTTGTAAAAGGGTATATTTGAAATTAAAAATAATTGAGAAGTAAATATATGTGGGCTGATATCCACAGATTTTATTTTCACTTGTGGATAAAGAGCTTCCTGAGCTTTCTTATCTGTATTCTGCAAAAAATAATGTTCCTTGTAGTATTTCAGAGTGTAACTGTGTGTCTTCCATAAACAGTTATGCATCAGTTCTGTGGTTCAATGAGTAGGTGTAAGATAGCCTGAAAAGAAGGAAAAGCTTTTATAACAAGTATTTGTATTGTATAAAAGTATTGTATTATAAAAGGCAATTACCTGGACAAGTCCTCACATTTTTTCTGTCACTTAAAGGATGTTTTTACAAAAGGAAACATTGAGACTAAGAGTTCAAGTGCTGTGGACGTAATCTGGGGATGGCTTCCTAGCAAGATGTGAAGCTCAGGCTTGCCTATCTTGTGGTCTTATGCTCAGATCAGTCATTTGTCATGTAAATAAAGACACTGTAATTGCCATCCATCTATGCCTATAATTTTCAAGAATTATATGCCTACTTTAGCAGATGTCCCAAAAACTGCAATGTAAAATGAATGCAGTGGTCTACAGTATGTTCTAATGAGATACTATTCTTTATGAAGCATTTTATTGCTATTGAAATAGTTTATTCCATCTTTCATAGCTCTGCGAGTTCTGTAGCATTACTACAGGTATACCCAGTCATTCGCACCTGCCCTATAACTGACCTCTTATGGTAGTGTCTTTCTCTAGAGTAATCCATTAGGAAGCAATGCTTCATCTTCAGTCACTTAACAAAATAAAGATTCATTCTAGTCGGTGATAGGTATTTCTTGTTTTGTGACGGTTTGTTACACTTTTAAGAATATGATCTGTTGCAGCCAGAGAACAAGGCATGTCTTTAATTAAAAATAAAAATGGCACAGTAACTTTGATTCAGTCTGCACCATAGCATCCATAAAATCCACATACATAAGAAATCTGAATTCCGTCTGGTACCTGCAGGAAGGCTGAATGTCCAGGTGTGGCTTGACATACAAAATAAATTACCTCCTACCTAAACAAATAGCAAAAATTACTAGAAATAATGATCCTGAGCATTCACTGATAACATTTAAGTTTAAAGATGTTTTCATCAAAATTTTTCTCACTGCATTTCTGATACAGTATTAGTTAGCATTTTTACACCAGTCATGTGCAATTGAGCAGTATTTTGACTTCAGAAGAGGATCTGTATTTGTGAGTATCTAAATTAGTGGGATCTTTAGAGCAATTCAGTTTAGAGCATCCTTATTATGTGTTAACGATTTGATCCTCAACACCTTTGTTATCATTAAAATATTTTCTCAGGAAGACTTGAAAGCTCTTGAACAGAAACTGATTTATGAATAAGCTAAGGTTCTCTTAACCCACTTCCCTTTGGCTATTTCTCTGCAGTAGCAATAAAATTCAGTTTTGACCATGCAGCTACTATAGCCAGATTATAGCGGGTTCCTTTTTTGTAAATTCCTCTGTAGTATACTACCCATGAGTTTTTCTTGGGCTCTACATAAGGAGTTGGCTGATATAGCAGAAATTCTCATCCGTCCAAATTCAAGTATAACTGAAAAGGTACCCTATGGCAGCTGCTACAGAACATGATCCTTACCTGAATTGTGTCATGGGTAAAGTGGCTTCACACTAAGACCACGTCATTCTTTTGCCCTTATTCAGGATTAGACTTCATGGTAAAAGCGAATAATTTGCATTCTGTTGCAATTTTTGCAGTATGATAGTTTAGAATAATTAAAACTCAATGTGTTAAGATAGACAAGTGCTACACCTGATGTATTGCCAGTTCAGTTTCAGTATAGTTTTAAGACAGTTTAATAGCACAATGTTTAAAGTAGGTATTGAGATAAGACTACCCATGGCCAGTCTGATTTTCAGATTTGGTTGTCAGATAGGAAGGTGTTTGGTCCTCTTTATGTGCAGCCGTATATGAACAGACGTTTGTCTACCTCCCAGCAACAGAATGGGCTGCAGTGGAGTCAGATGAGAAACTTAACAGTGTGGCTGTCAGCAGACAGGCCATTCTTCTCTCCCACCATTTGGCACTTGGAAGGAAAAGAGGGGACAGGGTTTTTTTTTATATGCAGCCTGCAATCAGAGACGTCAGCTCATCCAAAATTATTAATTCTTGCATTTCACCTGTGCCTTTTGTATGTATGTTGTGGCTGATAACATCCTATATTAACTGCTGGACATCAGAATTTTTGCTGCTGTGGTGTGTCCCATTGAGCATAATGGTTGTGGAAAGAAAGCTTTCTGAAACACTTCTAATGGCAATTTTATGTTTAAATTGTGGACAATAAGGGGGTTGACTGCAGTCAATGCGAACGTGTTTCATGTATTTGGTTTCCAGAGATGTTAAAAAAACACCAGTTGCTTTGAGGACAGAGCATCTTCTACCTGAGATCTGCTGTAGAGCAGACAGATTTGATGAAGCTGTAACATTCAAAAAATTATTGGGCAGCAAAAAGAACTTCATGTACTAAGACATATGCTGAGATGATTTTTTTTCCTGAGGAAGCAGGTGTACTCATGATTAGTATTGATCAAGTAAAACGGTATTTTACCTATTAAGAAATACAGGTACCTGTAAAAAAACTCATGCCTATGTTTATTTAACCTGATGTTAATAACTGCGCTACTTAAAGATATTTTAAGTTGATCTTTGAAGCAGTTTGAAGACTTTATCAGCTATATGGTTTAGCAGCCCACTTTAGACCTTCTTGAGTAAAAGGTACTAAGGACATACCTTCTTTATTGCTGCCCCCTCAAAATTTTACTTGCCAGGATGAGTTACAGAGACATTTGAATAGAACCAAATGCCTTTAAACACTTGGAATTAGTGCATGACTATGTTTATTAGGATTTTTAAATATACAAGTACTTCTAACTCCATTCTGCTTTTCCTTCTGCACAATATACTTCCACTTATTTTAGTAGTCATGCTTTAGGACAATACTTGGATTTTATATTTCTATATTTGGAGTTGATTTTAACATACACTTGAATGAAATTCTGGGTTAAACAGAAATTCTGGGTTAAGACAGTAAAAAAACTTACAGGGACTTCATGATTCCTTTGGTGCTGATGTGTACTCACCCATTTTCATTTAAATAAAAATTTAATCCATTTAAAAAAAACACAAACATTCAGACTTTCTCACATACTTGAAGTATTTATGTAATAAGTAAATGCTAGAGGAGGAACTGAGAAGACAGATTCTTGTGTATATGACGTGTTGGTACCCATCATTTCCTAAAAACAAGTTCCTAAGTTTAGAGTCACTGTTGTACTCCTTTGGCAGAATGAATAAGATAGCTCATCTTATTTAGCCTCAGATTCAGTGTTTCTTCCTTTAACTTCTGTCTCCACTGAAAATATATTGCCAATTTCTTCAGAAAATATATCCTTTTTTTTAATTGGTTCCAGTTTTCCTAGTAGTAATGAAGCTGATCATCCCTGAAGAGAGTGAGGCTTCTCTCACAGTGGCAGATGGCAGTCGTTTTGGGAGATGGTGTTTTCTTCATGCAGTGATCCATAGAGCAAATTATTTTTAGTACTGAATGAATAAAAACAATTCCTAAATTAATAATTGTAAAATAATTATTTAAAATTAATAACATAAATATATTGAAATGTAGATTTCTTCCCAGCGACTTTTGCATCTGCAGGAAAAACGTAGAATGTAGAATAGAATTACTTTATTTCTGAGGTACTTGAAATGAGAAAAACATAGCACAGACTGCTATGTTTCTTGATAAATACATTCTAAAAGCTAGTTCTGAAATATTGCACAGTTACTTTGTAGGAAGATGTGCTGTGTTCTTCATATATGAAGTTTTGCAACTGCTGCTCCAGCGCAAAGCTAAAATCATCCCTTATTTTGATACCAATGTTTCAATCCTTGTACTACCAAGTTCAGTGTAGTAGTTGAAGCAGACCTAAAAGACCAGAAGAAATGTTTTAAGAGATTTTGTTTGATTTTTGAAGAGATTTTTGTTGCTAGAGATTGTTTTATTAGCATGGTTGTTTATTCAGTGTGGTCATTTTTTTATATTTGTGAAAGTAGACCTAAGCAATCCATTTACTTTGCAACCTTCCCTTTTCGATGTAATAAAGCTGGCACAGTTGATGTTCTGGTGCACTCTTTTAGCAGGGAGAGTGCGCCAGGGCAGGCCAGCTAAAGCACAGGGCATGCAAATTGGCAGCTGGTGGAAGCTGAACTCAGAACAAGATGTGTTGTGGCTAGGTTACGTGCTGGTAGGTTTCTTAAGGGCTGGCTACATCCAAATAACCTTCCTCAGTCCTTAGAGATGCTCCTGACTCCTCATCATTTTGTGGCCTCCTCTGGACCTTCTCCAGTAGCTGCTTGTCTCTCTTGTACTGAGGAACTGAACTGAACAGAGCACTCCAGATGTGGCCTCCCTAGGGCCGAGTAGAGGGGCAGGATCACATCCCTGACGACCTGCTGGCCACACTCTTCCCAATGCAGCCCAGGATCCCACTGGCCCTCTTGGCCACAAGGGCACTGCCAGCTCACGGTCCACTTGTCATCCACCAAGACTCCCAGGCCCACCTCCACACAGCTGCTCTCCAGTAGGTCATCCCCCAACCTGTGCTGGTACTTGGGGTTATTTTTCTTGCACTTGAGTGATGTTCAGAGCTTTGTTAAATTAGGCTGCTTCTGTATCTGTCTGGAGGACATTATTGATTCTCAAAGCCAGGCACAAGAGCTTTTGGAAACTTCTGACACTGGGTGGAAGCCTTCTACATGAGCTTAACGAGCTTTTTCTTACTGCTTTAAGCAGCCAAGGGGGTAGGATCTGAAGCTTTGGTATAGTGAAATAGCTGTTAAATTAAGAATATTGTTAAAATGAAGAAATACCCTTCATAGACATTAACTAGTAGAAATTCCTGTTTTGGTCAATTCAGTTGAGTCACATAGTAGTTATTCTGCTGAATATCTCAAATGAATATAGTCACCCTGAGTGGTGGACTTTTATTTATGGAGCTGTGATTCGTTCAAAGGTTCGTAAAAATTTGTGTAACTCCATATCTCTGTTGATTACAGATCTCA
This sequence comes from Corvus hawaiiensis, assembly GCF_020740725.1. NCBI lineage: Eukaryota > Metazoa > Chordata > Aves > Passeriformes > Corvidae > Corvus > Corvus hawaiiensis. The sequence continues at coordinate 47,940,032 of NC_063255.1, forward strand.
GGAAGCTCAGCTGTGATTTTTCAAGCAAGACTCCAAATTCAATTATACTAGGAAGTTTTCTTGTGAAATATTTTTTTTAATAATAAAAGTGAAAAAAAATTGGCTTTATATTAATTTTGCTTACAATCTATTAGTAATAGCAAGCTCATTATCTAATTACTTCGATTTTTTTATATATTTATGAGCTTTTGATGACTTCTTAGTTCAATCCATAATTGTGCTTTTCTCAGGGGTTTCTTCTTCTCTGTAGCATTGGGAAAGAAATCCTGATATCTTGGAATGTCTTTTCTATTTTTTTTTTTCTTCGTAGTGCTTGGATTTTGATTCTTAATACTATTACCTGCACAGAAATTCAGGAGGGCCTCACCTTCTTTGGGTGCCTGGAGCTCATACATGGATATAGAGAGACCTATATGAAAAGAAATTATGTACATCCCAGCAATTGCTAGTGCTATAATGATCTTTTGGCATTGTAGGTTGTTGTGGGGGGAGGAGGGGGTGTTAAGCTGTTTCATAGTTTGGGATGAAGAGTACAGCTGAAAATCTGTCCAGTACCATTTAAGAATATTGAGGAATGTTTCTGAATATCTTTAGAGAGAGAAAGCTAAAAAGAATAGTGTCAGCTTGTGGATTAAACCAGAAGGGAAATATGGGTAGGTGGAATTAAACTTTGTGGGCTCATGCAGGATTTAACCCTATGTCATTAATTTGATTTTAAATTCCTTTCTTTCTAAAAAATCTCTGTATTTTTTATAATGATCTGAGGGATAGATACTAAAAAAAGACACAGACAAACCTGGCAAGAGCATTGTTTAACACGCATCTGTATTTTGAAATGGCTGTGGTTACATGTGACCTGTCAGAGTAACCAAGATGTACTGTTCAGATTATTTTAATGTGAAGGTTTTGGTACTGCACTTCTGAAGATATAGTTCACAAAGACTATAAATGCTCTGAGCCTTTTTTATGCATCCCTTCCTGAGATGGTAACATTTAAATGCAGTATTTGAGAGAAGTATTTTGGGCCTGTTTAGCTACCAGGACACATTAACATGAAGTTTGCTTTACATACATGATTTATTTATAGCAAAATATTAATCATTATAAAAAACTAATTTTGCACAGAGATGTCAAATTTAAATGTACTATGCAAGTAATAATTTTTATGCTGAAACTAAGTACCAGACTTTTAAAATCTTCTGTTTAAATTGGGATGTTTATAGTTGGGAGGGGAATATGTATGCATGTGTACATGTCTAAGTAATAGAGCAGTCCGGCTTCCTCATTTGAATGAACTAAGCATGTCTCAGTTGGTAGATAGCTATGCCCGCAAGACCTTGTGGATCAATTTCTAGTGACCTACTAGAAAGTTTGCTTTTAATTCTGGATGTGGGAAACATTCTGGCAAAGATAGGATAGCCAATCCCTCATGTCATTTTGTGAAAAAAACATAATCTTTACCTTCTGTGCTTCGTATGTGCAGAAGGAGTTTGATGCCTCATGACTTCATGTGTATTAAACCCACTAATGTCTCTGATCTGGGACATTGTGCGTAGGGTGAGGAGTACAGCAGCTTCCAGGAACTCCTGTAGGCTCTCCAAGGTCAACATGCCTTTGGGTAACTTACAGACTATTTGATTACATGCCTTCCAATGATGTAAGAAAGTAATTACCATCTACTAGTTAGAGGCACCTGTGCTAAAGGCATAAGATAGCAATCTCCCATCAAGACTTGAAAATGGCTTTAAATCATTTTTACTTAATGAGGTGCTGTGGGACAGTAACTTGGCTTTTTGGAGTAGTGAGGCAAAACCAGTATCTTCTTCATTTACCATAATGTTTTTCTTTTTTTTGGTTGTGTAATTGATATTTTGCATGCTACACACCATAGAAAAACATAAGGTCAAACATTCTGGTAAGTCATCAATCCCAGAGGCTGTATTTTGCTACTTTAAATCATAGTCCTATCAGTTCTTTTATAAGATTTAAGTGTCTCCAGTATTCAACCGTTTTTAATTTGGATTCTTAAATTAAACAATTGCAACAATTTGCTCGTAAGTAAAGTTGATTTATTTTTTCCAAGGAATGCTTCTAGCACTACAGCTGATGCCACTTTATCACTGTTTATTGCTTCATTTTTACTCCTGTATTAATGTATCCCCACAGTGTTACATCAGGGTAGTGATACAGTTCACAGATTTGTTCTTTTGCCTGTAAAGGCCTTTTTTAAACATGACTAATTTCCTTGTTCTTTGCACTCACCAACATTTAGCAAATTAACTTCTCTCCTTTTGTTTCTCTCCTTCAGGGAGTCTCTGACCCAATTTGTTGCTGCAATCTATTTAGAATGCCTTTCTGTTTTTTCCTCTGGTGTTACATGAATGTAACACTGTGTAACACATAAGTGTTATGTAGGCGTACACATACCTATCTGTATAAATATCTGTCATATTTATTTTTACGTTTTTAATGTTTGGCATTACAAATATCAAGTTTATTTGAAGTTGAAGATTGATTCTGTGTCTTACATTCACACACAACAAGCTAGAAGTATATTACATAATTCCAGGTGAAAATAACTTCACACAAAGTGGAGATGTAGTGAAGTTATATGAGAGTTCTCTATTTGAAGAACCTTGCAGTACACTGATGAAGTACTTGCATTAGATTCTAACATGGAATAATTACAAAAAATTAGAAAAAAACGATGAATAGGCATAACATCTGTGACCTTGACTGAAGTTTGTCCTTCTCTGTGAAGTGCAGGACTCAAATCTACAGGAAGGTTCAATCACTCTCTTATTACAATCTCTTTTATTGCTAGCATCATTCCCATTCAGTTGAGGAGTAGTATCTTGAAATTATGCATGCTTATTGTAGCCAGATTGACTGAAATCAGCTAAGAGTGTGCATACATGCCCTTTGAATTGTGCTGTTCAGTTGTCCTTTCTCTTCTCCATTCGTGTTTCTCACTTGCTGAAGTGGAAATGTGCATAGCCAAGCACACAGGCATGCACAAATACCTCTGTATCTTCCAAATTAGAAATGAAGCTTGCATTCAGTAGATTGCATAATTGCAAGTATATAAAACGTATGTGATATCCTGTACTAATTTCTGTGTCATTTTTTATGTCCAAACTTAATTGTTATTCACAGCGTGTGGTTGAGGCCTGTTCATGTTCTGGAGTGTTTGATGTCCATCATGGTTTGAACGTAGATGAAGAATTGTAATGAAGTCATCCTCATAAATGTGATTTTGAAATGTTAATATTGTTATGAAATAGAAATGTTTGTGCTGGATCTGTGGTCCTTTGTGACTTCTGATGTTTTCTGCCTTTCATGTTTTTACCTCCTAAATCTCATTATATGAAAGCTTAAGATACTATCACTTTAAAATACTAGTTTTCTTAGAAGAAATTGTCACAGTTGAGGTCAGGGGAGGTTGATAAGGATCGTCTGTGTCTGTAAGCATAACCCATTCCACTGAGAGAAATTTCTCTCTATGCAGCATTTTAGGATTTCTTCAGCTGACAGGTGACTGTGTTATCAAGTATGTGTTCCGTAATGATGTCTCAATGTTTTTAAAAAAGTCAGTCATAAAGTAACATTATCTGCTATGAAAATGGTAAGATCAAATTTTAGTGCCTGTATTTAACTCAACATTCTTATATTCTCATCTTTTAAATTGAATCAGTTCTGAAGGTATAATTTTTCTTGAATTTCCTTTCTGCATATAGAATTCTTTTTGAAATCTATGAAGAGTCTATGTAAAAAGGGAGGAGAAAAGACCTTTGCTTTTTTCAGCCAATTTTGAAACTTTGTAGCACTGCCACTTTGACACGTATTTGATATGTATCTTACAATTGAAGTATTTAAATCTGTTGTAAATTTAGTTCATTTCTTTGTAAACCCACACAGCATTTGAGAGATCTGATATTATCTGTATTTTTTTCAGTCATTCTGGTTACTATTAATCTGCATTCTGGGTGTTCTATATACCTGGATTTCTTAATAAATGATGTAGCACTTCTGTGGTCTGACTGACAGCATTTGCAGGCTAATCACAAGAATCAAATGCATCAGAGCTTTCCAGTACTTTAAAAGTTTGGCCCTTCAAACCAAATAGTGCATTTGCTAAGTGCAAACCTGCACTGTTTTGGTAAGACAGACATAAATTGGCCTTCTCGTATCAATTCACATATCTAGTATCTGTAGTTTGCAGATTGACCACAGGTAAAAGAAACTGTATGTGCTCATGGTGCATACATTGAATCACTGAGTGTTTCATTAGATTAATTCAACAGTGTATGACTTTGTCTTCAATAATATTGCAGTGGAGATAAGAACTATGTAAATGTGGTGGTTTGACCTTGGCCAGCTCTCAGACCCCCACCCAGCCATGCTTTTGCTCTCCCTCTTCAGCAGCAGGAGAGAAAATAACATGAAAAGGCTTGTGAGTTGAAATAAAGATGGGGAGATCTCTTACAAGTTACTGGGAAAACAGGCACAATTGGGGGAAAATTAATTTTAATTTATTGACATTTAAAAGTAGAATAGGATGGCAAGAAATATTCTGCCCCACCCCCCTGTCCTGAGGATCAACAACTTCATTCCCCTAACTTCATTCCTCTATCTTCTCCTCTCTGTGCAGGGAGCATGGGAATGGCAGTCTGTCCACAATAGTTCCGCCCTGCCACTCCTTTCTCCTCACACTTTCTGTGCTGCTGTGTGGGTCCTCTCCGTGGTCTGCAGCCCTTCAGGAGAAATCTGCTCCAGCATGGAACTTCCATGGGCATTAGCTATTCTAAGGAGAATCTGCTGTGGTGTGAGCTTTCTGCAGCTGAGAGTTTTTTTAGGAAATACCCAGCTTGCTCTGGAGTGGTCACCTCCTGGGCTTCAGGGAATTGCCTCTTTTATCATAGTCCGTCCTCTCCATGGGTTTGTCTCTGTTCCAGTGGCTGGAGCACCTCCTTCCTCTTCCTCTTCTCTGACCTTAGAATTTCCATTGTTATTTCTCACATTTTTTTCTTCCACTCCTCACTGCCTGGGCCATGCTTTGCCCTTTCTTAACTATGCTTTCACAGAAGCGCCACCTGCTTCACTGGTGCACTCAGCTGTGTCCTGCAGTGGGTACTTTGCAGGGCAACCCTGACTGCTTCTTGCTGACACCATCCCTGCAGCCACCCCAGAGCCAAAACCTTGTCCCCTACACCCAGTGTAATAAGATGGAGAAAAAGAACAAAAGGGATAAAAATCAGATCCGCAAAGACAGAAATTTATTTTGGTTTGTTGTGCTCCTTACTATGGTTAACTTCTTTATTTCTTTTAGTATCAGTTCAACTACAATGAAGTTAATTTGAGGTTATCACTTTCCTAATTTGATAGGGCCATTTTCTGAAAGACAAACTGAAGGTATTTTGAGGAGGATGTAGAGTGGTTTTTTGCTCACTAAAAAACACATACAGGGAAATCAAGCTTGTATATTTAGACTCTTGAAAGAAGGAAGGGGGAGAAAAGCAGTGCGGATGAGTGGGGTTTTGGTGTGTATAGAGTGTTTAGTATGCTGAAAATACCTTTCTTACATTAAGGAACACATTGTGTACTTTGCCTTCTCACCCATTATTTTTGAATATCTAATTTTAAAAATTCTGCAAAAGTATTTTTTTTCCTCTTACCTGTTTACTGAACAGCCTTTTTTAGATTCAAACTGTAGTTGAAGTGATGGGAAGGCCTTCTGTCACTGAAATTGTATCTTCTTTGTACATATGGATTATGTTCCTCTCTAAAAAAAGTCTATTTGCAAGGTCTTGCGTATCTCCACTCTCAACTAGTGACAAGTACTGCTTGATTAGCTATTTATTTATTAAATCATCAGGCACGTAATTTGCTAAACAGTGTGAAATGTTTCAGTACCTTTCCTCCTGGGTGGCAAGTTGAAGGCCTTGATTGTGCAGCAGCCAACATCTGCATTTAATTTTCAACTACTAGTGGAGATCACCTGGCTGCCTGGGCTATTCTGATATTTGCTGGCTATCACTTCTATGTTTTTACCATGAGATATCTTCTTGAGTCTTTGTGCAGTTTCTCCTGTAGTTTTGCATCTTACATTGATTGGTATTGGTGCCTTGAAGAAAGCTTGATAGTTCTACAGAGTATCACCTTGGCTGAAGCTTAACAGGAATCTTAGGAAATATTTTTAATTTGTAATTTAGGTATCTATTCCAAAAACACTTAAATACTTCTCAGCTTTATGAACTTAGGGTAAACAATTGATTTTGAACAGACAAGACTTAATGGGTCCAGAATTTTTTTTAATCAAAGATTACAATTAAAAAAAAAAATGAGAGGCATTCTTAGTAAATAGTGGATGAAAATTCTGTTTCATGTGCAGTTTTAAAAATAGTGTACTAAAAAATTCTTTTTGTCTTAACGAGTTATGTTTCCTTTCATAGTGATGTAAGGTCATTTTCATGGCATATTTTTTCTTTTTTTAGTGGTCTTTGGCAGCATAGAAAACTATGGTAATTTGAAATGGAATTATAACAATTTTGTTAACGATGTACTAAAGTTAACCTTATATTTTATTATTTCAGTTGTTCATGGTGGACAATGGAGCAGATGACTGGAGAATAGCCATGACTTATGAGCGTATTTTCTTTATCTGCTTGGAAATACTGGTGTGTGCTATACATCCCATACCTGGGAATTACACATTCACATGGACAGCCCGGCTCGCCTTTTCTTACGCTCCATCCACAACAACAGCTGATGTGGATATTATTTTATCTATACCAATGTTCTTAAGACTATATCTTATTGCCAGAGTTATGCTTTTGCATAGCAAACTTTTCACTGATGCCTCATCTAGAAGCATTGGAGCATTAAATAAGATAAACTTCAATACCCGTTTTGTTATGAAGACTCTAATGACAATATGTCCAGGAACTGTACTGTTGGTTTTTAGTATCTCATTATGGATAATTGCTGCATGGACTGTCCGAGCTTGTGAAAGGTAAGGTTGGTTTTTTTGTTCAGTTCTTTCTTTTTGTCTTTCTATTTTTCACTCCTGCTTTGTCTCTTAAATTTTGAGTTCAGGGGATCCAAAAATTTATTAGAATGGAGTCCCTAGTCCTTGATAATTTGAGGGTTGGTTGGGTTGTATTCTGTGACAGAGATTGTCGGAATGATCTTCCTTTAAATGTGAAGGACTTCTGCAAAGAGATCTGTGCCCCACTGTTTACTGTAGCACTACAATTCGATTTCAGTGTGTTGATATAATTAACACAGTGGACAGATACCACAAAATGCCTTTAAGAATAGTAGTTAATATTCTGCATTGATACCATTTTTCATTTGTTTTCTTTGTCATACAAATGTAGTGAGGATAAGGTAGAAAAAAGAGCCAGTGAAAATGTTTGGGGGGGATGTGTAATTTGAGTTTTATTGTGCTGGAAAAAAATAGAGTGCAAAATGCTGTTGAAGAGTTGGTAAGATCAGTGAAGGGGAACAGACAGAACACTTAAAGTAATATAACCAACCTTCCTTCCTTCCTTCCTTCCTTCCTTCCTTCCTTCCGAATTCCTTCCGAATTCCTTCCTTCCTTCCTTCCTTCCAAATTCCTTCCGAATTCCTTCCTTCCTTCCGAATTCCTTCCTTCCTTCCGAATTCCTTCCTTCCGAATTCCTTCCGAATTCCTTCCTTCCTTCCTTCCTTCCTTCCTTCCTTCCTTCCTTCCTTCCTTCCTTCCTTCCTTCCTTCCTTCCTTATTCCTTCCTTCCTTCCGAATTCCTTCCTTCCTTCCTTCCGAATTCTTTCCTTCCTTCCTTCCTTCCCTGTAAAGCAGAAGGGCATTTGAGAGTACAACTTTCAATTTCAGCTAGTTTTCCAGCCTCCCTTTACCACACACTTCAGTGTAGGTGCATAATAAATGGCTATCAGCGCTGACACCTTGAAACTGAATTTCTCAAACATAGCTTTAACAAAAAAAGAAATGAGCTTCTGATTGGATAGGATTGCTTAGGAATATGAGATAGATTAACTCTAAGAAGACAGAATGATTCACTAGAAAAGATTTAATGCCTTGGACAGCTCTTAAATCCTGGAATTTATTTCTCCTTTCTTAAGCTGGAAAATTATCAACATATTTAAGGCATTTCTGCTGCTGTGTGTTGACCATTTTGTTTTTCCTATTCCTTTCCATGTCCATCCATTTTAGAATCAGTTTAGGGGAGTTATTTGTGACAGATAGATGATTCAAGTCAGCAGTTAAATCAAACACTGTTACACTTTTTTTAAGTTACTCCTTGCCTTACTTTTCAACTTGTTACAAGGAAAAATATCTGATCTTATAAAATGACTGTAGAAATCATGTTCTTGTAGTTTTATTGTTAAAATTGCTCTGTATCAATATTGTTTCCTCATATTGCAGGTAGACTAATAGTTTAAGAATATTCTGAAAATGCCATGTTAAGAATGACGTATTACATTTTCAGAGTATTCCCCATAGTGTCAGCGGAGGAGTACCCTAGATTTTGACTCAGTCTGTAGTAGCTGTATTTTCATAAGCATGTTCTTATTTCAGACGTAACTGATTTCTGCAAAGTCTCTCCTCTTTATCTCATATTCTTCACTTCTGTTCCCACCGGTTTTCTTTCAGTAGAATTGCCGTTCAGGAATTTTGAGTGTCGACTCAGGCATTTCCCAAACTGTCACTTGTGAATAACTTCAGCATCCATTGCTATCATGTAACTACATATAACTGGTTGATGATGATCATGATGAAATAATAATTTTGTTTTTAACTTTTTTATACAAATGCATTTAAAATAATCTTATACAACTCAGTGAAAATTAGTGAAAAATACTTGCTACTGTCTGATACATACGTTTGTAAAACATATTTATTTGTTAGTAAAAAGATTGCAGGACAAAAATGTATAGTAACATAAAAGAAACAAAGACCACCTCACCCATTTGCCAGTCAGGGAGAGTGAAGACAACACTCTCATAAAGTTTTGATTTTCTGAGTTTGCTTATTTATATTTAAAAAGTGACACATTTCTCTATCACTGTTATCCTGCAAAGAAAATTTTTTTTTCAGTCAGGAACACTGAAATCAGTGTTGGAAAAAACTGAATTTTCTTCAACTGTCTCTTAAATTAGAAATGGATTTCCCATGTTTTAATTGCTGTCCTTGAATTGAAGTTGCTGTCCTTGAATTGACAGTAATAGTTTGGACAGTAGGCTGTACAGCCACAGACTCATAAAACTGAAACAAACCATAACACAACTAAAAGCAAATTAAATATAGAAGTGAGTACTAGGTTAATATATCTCCAGCATAATAACCTTCTGTCACTGGAGCCCAGTCCAAGATTCATATTTAAAAAAAAAAGTAAATTTTATGGTTCAGAAACACTAAAAGGGATATATTTTGGGGTTTTTTATGTGTTTTACCTCCAGTTTTCCCTTGAGGGAATGTGTAAGTGTTTTACCAAACAAATTATACTGACTCTGGATTCCGGTTACTAGCTAGCCCATCAAAACCATTTACATCCATAGCCTGTATAGAAGTACATGGTAAGGAAGAGTTCTCAGAAGAAAACCTCAAAACCCCTCACACAGGAATGCTCTCAACATTCTGCCATCTGAAGTTAAACATCCCCTTTTTTGCATAGCTGCAGACAGATACAATAGCCATTTATCATGAGAAAGGACAAATATGGCCACTGAATCATTTCTGTTCTGTGTAGAAGTCATAGTCCTCAGAAGATGTCTCCCAAGGTCTTTATGGCTTTGGAATTGCTTAGTAGTTAGAAGTTTAGTTTACACAAATAAAGTACATTTTTTCCCAACTGCTCTTGGTTTTTTTCTTAGTTTTAACTCAAAGAAATCTTTTTTTTTTTTAAGTAGACTGTTATATGTACACAAAATGATCCTGAAAATAAATCCTATGGTTAGGAGTTCTTGCTATCCCACTTGACACTATGTATGAAAACATAATGAATGTTGATACATTGGATAGAAACTGGGAATTAGGCAGCAGCCTGGTAGCTTTTTTTTGATAAGGGATGATTTATATTAGTAAAATTTAATGGTGTTAACTATTTCTTTGCATCACTCTGGCACCGTGCTCTAATTTCTGTTACATAGTAGCACTACATAAGGGTTTGCATTAGCAGAATTTCTATGGTGTATTATATCATTTAACTGATCATCCAAATTGGAACAAGATGATGGTGATAAGATATAGTAGATTAAAATACTGAGATTTTTAAACTGGGAGGAAAGATTCTCATTCTGTTCTATGTTCTCAGTGAAGAGGGAGGTGACAGTAGGCAGTGTCCTTCATTGTGGAGTTGTGTGTGCTCAGCAAAAGCTGTTGCTGCTGAATGACAGCCTGATACTCAGATTGTTCTTCTATTCAAAGTTAGGTTTTTACTATTGCAGGCAGTCCTGGGAATAGGAAGAGATATTTGGAAGCCCCACATTTCATAGTGAGGAAGGTTACATGAAAGAGCCTTATTATCCATTTCCCTAAAGATAACCTGTAGAGACAGGTCATAGGTTGAGCCAGCCAAGTTGACTGTCTGAATAAAGACTTCACTGCTTTAATGGTCATCTGACTGATCGCTTGATATACACTGAACTAAGACAGGACGTGTCTTTCTCAGTGCCTTAATGGCTGTATAGTTAGCTCCCAGAATGCTAATTATAGCAAGTGACACTTTGGGTTGGTGAGCAAGGTATTTTCCAGGATTGCAGTTTAAGGTCATGTATGAGGGCAGAATGTGGTACAGATAATGGTGGTGGACAGCCAGCTGGGTATAAATGAGTAGCTAGGGCTGCAGAGTAATCTAGAGGAGGGAATTTGGAAGGTAAAGGTGGGAAAAGCATGAAGTGTTGCTGTGTGCATAATGGCTGTTTAGAGGGGAAGATTGCATTGCGTAGGTTTCAACATCTGCCTTCTCATTGCCAGTGGCAGTATATTGCAGTTTGTCATATGTAGGCTTCATAATGAAAATCTAAATTTTTTATTGGGTCTAACTCAAAAGATGTTTGTGTTTATAACTCTGAGGCACGTGATCTAGAACACTTACGAATATGTTACTTTCATATTTGAATTATGAGCCCTACAAGCAGATTAATTTTTGCAGTTTCCCATTCATATATTGTTACTGAAAATAGATTTGTGCATGGTTGTCAGTTGTTTGTATCAGTTAAAATAAAAAAAGTTTGGCTTCTCACAAAAAAGGAAGTTAGTATGTTTTGCATTAAGTCATTGAAGAATCTGACAAGTTTGCTTCACTCTTCTGTAGAATGAATGTCTCTTCTGTGAGAAGTGGGCTGCTTTTCTAGGTTGTGTGGAAGGTAGCCACTGTTATTATCTGTTATTTTTTTTTTTTTTATACAAAGGGAGAAATAATATTTTCTTCTGAATACAAACATGGGTATAAAGTGCCCATGTACCAAGCAATATGAACCACAAATGCCCACATTGCGCTATTGTATGTCCAGAACGGATCGTATCATGTGCCTGGAATTTCTTTCAGAGGAGAACTGAGAACAGAACTGAATTTTCTTCTTCTGCAGAGAGCACATTTTTGGCACAATTTCTGGTTCTATTTGTTCCTCTCTTTAACTTCTGGCAATGAAGTAAGTTCTGTTTGAGCAGTTTTAGTAAGCATTTCTTCCTCTTGTCAGTTTCTACTCTGTACTCTCTCCTTGTTTTAACAAAAACAAACTCAAACAAAAAGCACACACACACACACAAAATCCCATCTGTGTGTGATGGTGAAATACTTTTCTGCTTTCTGCTCATTTTTGTTTTCTACAAATAAATGTCTGTCTTATTTCTTGGAAGTATGATACCATTACAAAGTTTCCAGTAAGCAGCTCACACATGACAACTGGGAGGCAAATGTTAAGGGTTCATTTGATACAAGCAAGTGGATACACTGACACTTTCAGTTGTCATTCATGAAGGAAAAAATGTTTCTTAGCTATCTAATTTCCTCTTGGTATGTATTCCAGTTCTTGCTTGTCTTGAGGACCTTATCTGACACACGTTGCATGCATATTCACAAGGCCACCTTCCAATGGAAATTGCTTTTAGCATTCTCTGCAGTGCCAGTGGGAAGATTCTTGTTCTTAGTTTAAAAAAAAGCAACCAGAAAACCCCACATAAACCCCAACAAACAAGCAAACAAAACCCAACAACAACAGACCATGCCTGCATATTTAATTTTAAGCCTATTTTTAGGCTCAGAAGGTCAGAAACAATGACATATCATTTTTATTTTTTTCAGTCTCGTGACTGTCAACTGATCAAATAGTGTTTGTGTATGGACAGTGCTGGCTGTTTATCGTGGTTCTTTACCTTCCCTTGGCTCACGGCTCACTGAAAGTAGAATGTGCTACTGGCAGTCAGGTTTCTCCAGTGGTGGCAAATGTTAAAAGTTAAATATTCAAAACAACAATAAGCAATGATGACCTGTCATCATCCTGACGTGCACCTGTGCTGTGAATGAATGGTTCTCTGCCTACCAGTCTTAATTCCTGTTTTTGCACACTGAGTGTAGATTAACTGTAAATGATGGGTTGCTGTTTTATAATACTTACACCTCAAAGCAATTCATAACTAAAACTACATGTAACTGCTTCCATTTTTGTTGAAAAAGTTACAAATAGACCATCAGATCCATTATTTTATCATACACTGAAGGCAACAAGGGAGTTTATTCACAGAAGTACACTGGGGAGTGTCTTATATGCATAACCCAGATCCAAAAAAGAGCAATTGATCTAAATAAAATATTCCTTTTCTAGGTGTATCCAGAAGGATTAATAGCTAAATCATATGTTCTTTTGCTGCTTGAAAACAAAACAGTTATGTACATTTAAGGGAGGAAGCAGATGCACCTATTCTAATGCATGTAGAGTTTGCTGTTCTTTTAAATTCATATCTTCCTTCCCTTTGAAAGTGCTGTTTGTGTATTCTCAGCACAAGAACTTTGAGAATATAAGTAAGAATATACTCTTCAGTTTGTTTAGGTTATTAGAATTATCCTTATAAATATGGAAAGTAGCAATAACTGGTGAGGTGTCAGTGGATATAGTCATTCCTTCACAAAAATATATCAAGCCAAAGTAGATCAGGATTTCTCTAGTCCAAAAATAGCAAACCCATCTTTGAGAAAGGGAGTGCAAAAGACAAAAATTTTAAAAACAAGCAAAAAAAAATCTACTTGCTTAATGAAAGAGAAAAAAAAATCTGTCCTTCAGATTAATCTAACTAGAGGAAGAAAACTTGTTTTTAGGTTAAATTCCCTTTTATTTACAAAGGACTTATATGTATAACAGTTGTAGAAGAGAATGAAGTGGAAAAGTTCATGTATAGTTCAAGAATGGTGAGCAAAGTGAAAACTATTTCTCTAAACAGAAAGGTCTAAAGAGAATTAAAATACTTACAGATGAGTACTTACCTGCTTTCAAGGACAAAAAGATTTTTCTTTTTCATTAATCTTGAATCTATAAAACATAATTAAGAGAACAGTCTTTGTTCTGGTCAGTAAGAATGGTTGTACGTACTCCAAATTCTTTCAGATAAGAAAGCAATTTATGGAATTTTTTTTATCATTATTTCATTACTGGATCGAAAGTAACATCATCTGGTCCTCGTATTTTTAAATGTGATAATTTTTTTTTTCCTCCCCATTTTGACCAACATTTTGAACTACTCAGAATATTTTGCTTCAAAATGAGTAAAAACTATTTGCCACAGTACACCAAAAGCAATCCCTATAAAATAGGGTCATACTGAAGCAAAAATCAATGTCTTCTCACTTCAAAATAGAATTTGTTGCTCCAATAGTTTAATGTCTTTGAAAAATGCACTCTGAAGTGTGAATTTAAGCTTTTCTGCTGGTTTTCTTTTGCTTCTTGGGCAAAGTGAGGAGTATAGACCATGGCTGTTACTTCATTGCTAATAAACAGCCAGTATGCTGACTGAACTCTAGCCTTAGATATTGAAGGACGGCTTCTATTAGGAATTTACAATTCAGTCCTAAAAATTCAGATTTATAAGGTCAGTAAGAGGATATAGATAGTGTTGTGAAATTGCACAGTTAAGGGAATTAGTGGTTTTATGGAGGGAAACATGAGAAGGTTCTTTTCAATATTTTATGTGTTCTTTATTTTCCTTTTCTGTGTTTTCCCCCTTTTAATTTGTTGTCTCCATAAAAAGGCTTTTCTTGCTGGGGTAGGTTTTTTCTTGAAAAGTTCAAAATCAGGTATAGTTTTTAGTACAGCTGTTCTTGAGATAGTAAGTGATTTGCAACATCTCTTAGAAGTAGTAAATGTTGGTGTGTGTCATCATTTACACTTGTGTTTCCCAAAACAGTGATACTGTACTAGTTCAGAGTTTAAGCTGATCAGTCTAGAACACTTCTGATTGAGAAAAGAGAACGTGAGTCTACTTGCAGTTGTTTTTTCTCTAAACCAGATTGATATCTAATATTTCTTTTTGAGCCTTGTTCTGTGATAAATGAAATCCACTGGCAAAATTCCTGTGGCTTTCCACAAGAGTGGTTCACTGAATTGAAGTATGTTAATTGAGAATTGAAGGCATCAGTGCAATGTGAATTGGACAAGTATCTTGGATTATTTAGGTTTGCAAGCTTCTGGGTCAGGGGTTGTCTTTGAACTGTGTTTGCACACTGCTTAGCACAGTGCTGTCCAAGAATAACACTTACATATGTGATACTGCAGTACTAATAAATGTAGTAACTTCTAGTGAGGAGAAAAGGGAGCTAAACAGTTCTGAAGGCTAGTGGTGTTCAGATGAAGGTGATGCCTTCATGTGTTGATACAGCAGTTTAAGCCTGTTCGGTTTTGATGGATGCTGGCTGTGCTGACAGCTTGTGCTGAGAACACTGCCCAGGCAGGAATTACACTCTGCTAGCTGACTTGTTTTCCCTGTGTACTCTCTGCCTCAAGTGGAGAAGCCTGAGGCAAGAGCCTCTGTGGTCTCACTTGCAAAGGGTAATATATATGTTCATATCAGTTTGGTGGTGGGACCTCCAAGTCCCCTATCTGGTAGGGTCAGTGAAGTTGTGCTCCTGCCGGGTGTGTGCAGGCACCGTGCTCAGCACTGTGCTGCAGTCTCACCTCAGGCTGGGTTGGAACAGCCTGGCACTGAACATTGAGTCTCTGTACTGTACTTTGTGTACGGTGCTTGTGACACAGGGCTTAAGTGTATCTTCTGTTGCCAAGCTTGACAGAAAAAGAGACCAGTCCCTAATTACTGATAAGGTGCAATGAAGGTAAAAAGTACTCCAAATGTTGCAGAGTAGCAGGTACCTGAATAGGATAAGAACACACAGAAACAGAGGATGTCAGTGCCATGGGGCTACAACCTGGTTTGAAACCTGGTGCAGAATCTGTGGGAGCCGGTGGGCTTGCATTAGCTTAAAATGAGCCTTGGGTATGAACTGAAGTTTCAGTATCAGGAATTGTATACAGGCCTAAAAATAGGTTTTGCAATGCTTTTTTTTTTTTTTTTTTGGGGGGGGGGGGGGTGATGGGGGTGCTTTTAAAAGTTTTATTTATTCCATGAATTAACTAAATATTTACTAATAACTACTGAACAGGTGAAAATAGCAGTAAAAAACAGTGTATGCTGTCTTTAAAACAATAAAAACATTGTAATACGTAAACAAGAATTATCAAATCTGTAACTGCTGAACAGAAGATTTTTGTTAATATTGATGTTAATGTATTCTTCTATAACAAACATGATCAGCTGGATGTGTAAACAAAGTATTCAGTTAATCTAAAGTGAATGGGATTTATATTGTGGGTATGACAGACTTCAAGATTGTGTGTTCCAGGCATAGGAGTGCAATGATACATTGTTCACCGGTGCTTATTTTGTTTGATGACATTATAAAGTAGGCCATTGATCACGTTAAAAATATCTTGATACTTACAAACTTGAGCAGATACAAATGTAGTTTCATAGCATTTGTTTTGCCTGCTTTGACTGGCTGCATTAGAAGTATCTTGAGCTGTAGGCAGCTTTGGAGTATGAGGCAGAAAGATTTTAAAAACCTGGGATTTGAAAGTTGTGTGTAAGACTGAATAAATGAACTTTTTTTTTTCAAAGATCAGGATGTTCTATAAGGCTGGAATACTAAAGCCTGGCTTTTCCACAAGCAGCTCTGCAATCCAAGGGCTTTCACTTATTACACCTGTGCTTCAATTTCCTTGCATGTAGTGCTGTGATCCCTCACAGCAGGTTATTCGTGCATCTTCAGCAGGGGCAAA
The DNA here is from genome assembly GCF_020740725.1 of Corvus hawaiiensis. Lineage (NCBI taxonomy): Eukaryota > Metazoa > Chordata > Aves > Passeriformes > Corvidae > Corvus > Corvus hawaiiensis. Next base: position 47,956,358 of record NC_063255.1, read on the forward strand.
GACACTCTACAAGCAAGGTATATGCAGCTTGAGAGTGCAAAGCAATTTTTACTTACTAGTAGGTAATACACCCAAAAGTTAAGCTGGAATTTAGTGGACTACTAGACTAAAGATTCGGACACTAGCCCAGTAAAAGACCAAAAGAGACTTCGCTGGCCATGCAAGAGTGAGCTAGGCAGTGAAGGTCTGTTCTCCACAGCTCCGTATGTGCTGCTGCATTCCCACCTCTTGCCATGCTTCTGTGGTATTTTCTCTGGATATGTTTTCTCCAGATATGGATGGATGATCCTCCCAGCCTGCAGTGAGAACAACCAGCTTGACTGGCCCTCCGTTTTTTGGTTTTTTGTCCTTTAGGACTTTAGCTTTCCACACTGGGAATGACCTCAAATCCTTGAGCTATGGACCATACCTCTCAAGAAGAGGGGATATAGTTCCTTTTATTTAAAGCAAAAATTATTGATTATTACCCAAGGCATTGCTAACTCATGCATATCCATTTTGGAATAGGATGAAACACTTGCATCTTGCTGCTTGAGCACAGTTGCTGAACTTCGATTTTGTTTCATTCTGGTGTCTTTGGTTGGTGTGTATCTTTCATAGGAAACACCCAACAGCAGACTAGGAAAGATATACAGGGCACAGTTTCAAAGTAATGAGCTTCTGATCATTGCACAGTAGAGCAAACAGTTAAACACAAATGTGACTAAAAGTCTTTAACAGTTTGGGACTCAGCTATCAAAAGCTAAATGGTTCAACCTGTAACCTGCTGATCTCATAAGTTGTTAGCTTCTGCCATAAAAATCTAAGTTTAGGAAGGGGTGCTGGTTGAATAACTCTTACTAAATTATTTAGGAGTTAACAGTTCTGTGATATGAAAGTGTCTTTTTTTTATAAGACTTTAACCAGTGCCTAATTATTATCTGTAAAATCTATTATCTTTTTAATAAACACAGGAGACACTTAGCAGGAGTACTTTGTCTTAGTTTACAGAAAGAACCATGAGCCAGTCTGTGTCTCAGCTGTCCCATATGGTCTGGATATTTTTTTAATGGAACAAAGCATCAAAGAGTCAAAATACATTGTTTCCTTGGCTGCTGTAAAAAAGCTAAAAGGAAGAATTTTATGTAGAAAGAAGAAACAATATTTTAGTCCCATTGCAACCTAATGCTGATTGAGGGGAGAAGAGGATTTTGGCTGAGCATGTTTTCCTTTTTTGGCTGTCACCTCTCTAGTACATGTAGGGTGGATGTAAGACATGAGTTCTAAAAGGGAGAAGCTGCTCCCTTGGTCAGCTCTGGCAAAAAGTACGGCCAAGCTTGGAAAGTATTTTGTCTATAATTGGTTGTGTCAGCAGGGTCAGTTGCTTTGTTTTCAATTCAGTAGTTGTCTGCAGTACACCTGAGGGAGAAATTGGCTGTGGGTTTGTAGCACATGGCACACCAACTGCTGGGTGTGCAGTGGGGTGGGAGAATGTGGAGTTTACTTTGGTGCAGGTGCTGTTTGAAGTGCAACCATCAAGCTTCAGGCTTGCTTTCAGTAGCTAATTTCAGGATGACATTAATCTATATTTCATGTCTTTCAGTCACTGCATTCTCTGTTGTTATTGAATAACCTGAATTTACCAGTTTGTAGACACTCTAGTTTAATTGGCTTGACCTGAGAATTGTCCGGAAGATATATATATGACCTTAGTGTCAGTTCAGGAGCTGGACTACACATTTTTGGGCAGGCAGTAGTACATGTGGAAAACAACTCTGCAAAGTATTCACATTTAGTAATAGCCTTCTAATAAAAACAATGTATCTTCACTGAATTTGAGAAAGAAGAGACTTGGTGTTCTAATTCCTTGAGTTAAAGGTGACCTCTTATTATTTTATACTAAAAAGAGTGCAGTAGATGTAATTGGCAAAGCTGCTCACAGTCTGAAATCAGAGATACAACATTCCCTGAAACTGAACAGAGATTTCAGATCAAGTATTCATGCCCAAATGTCTTTTCTTTTTAACTCTGTTTTTAATCATTCATCGTTTCAGAAAATCATGATACACCTTCAGACTAATGAGCTTCTAAAATTGTAACCCTGACTGTTAAAACTTTGATGTTAAATTGCAGTCTTTTGCAGTAGATTCTTTCCAAGGTGTTCAAAGGCAAATTATATGTTACATTTAGTTAATTGAACACCAAAGATGCTTGTCAGCTCTCAGTAATACCTTCTGCATCAAATTTCTTCCTTTCCCAAGCCTACAAGGATTTAACAAAAAATGTGCATGATAATTCTTGGTAATACTGCTTTTAGGGTGGTATTTGTTCCTTGCAAGCAGATCACATCAGTTGCCTTGCTCGTTCCTTGTGTGCTGGGAGGCAGAAGACCTGCTGACGCAGTCCGTGTACCTCAGCAGGACACTGGTGTCCTTCAGTGATTGTATTTCTGATGTTGTGGAGTACGATTTCTCTTGATTTTTAGAAAATGAGATCTAGCACAGATAATAGACCAAGAAGCAGATGCCGTGTCCTGTGATCTAGTGTCTGCAGGAGACACAACAATCTGTACCAGGAGCTACACATTCTATCAGTTTATTTTCACTTCTTTTCAAAGGAAATTTAAAATTTAGACTAGAATAATGTTAGCATGGTTTTAGTAGGATCAACCCTAGCACTCTTCTGTTATTGAGGTAGTGGCAGTAGCATTTTTAATAGTACAGAACACTGGAGTGAAGGTTTTATTATATCAACAAAAGTATGCTAAATATATACAAACAATTTGTGAAGTCACAAAAGCAATAAACAGTGCAATTTTGTTTTAGAGGCAGATTGCATTATTTAATTACATAGAAGTATTCTGCATGTTGAAAATAGCATGAGCTAGAGAATCCAACTTGCAATTCTGTTGTGACCTTGACCAAAGTCATTTAAGCTATTTGTGTCTATGTCATGCAGAGAATTATGTTTACTGCTATTGTTTGGTGTGATGTCCTTATTCTGAATAACAAAATTTATTTGAACTTAATGAGCAAAGGATTCTACTATAGTGTGATGGCAGTAATGATGTTTTATATTGTTTCAAATTATTGCACAGGTAGAGACGCAATCTAGAAATACTCATTCTGAGAAATGAGGTGAGAGATATGAAAATAGAGGAAATGTTGTTAATTCTGCATGCTTGCATTTTTCTTTCTCATTCTTTTGGGAAAGGTATTCAGAATACATAAGCCTGCTGAAGTCTTTGTGGCTGTACCACAGCTCCACACATAAGTCTCCAGTCAGGACTTCAGAATCTGGAGGACAAATTGACTGAAGCTGTACATTCTGGAAAAGAAAGACTATAGATCTCTTGCATTTTCCAAGGATCTTTAATCCATATAGTTGGAATTCTTTCTCCTCTACCCCTTTAGGGGAGGCATGACTGACTTTCTGGAACTCAGAGGATGCAATCTAGAGAAAATCAAGGGGTTTTTCTTTTAAATATGAAATATTGTTTTTCCTTTAGTCGCATCATTTTCTGAGTTCTCCAAAAGGTTACACTCAAATGTAGTTGAACTCTTAAAGGAATATTTTGCTGTGTATACATCTATCTATCTATCTGTCTATCTATCTATCTATGTATCTGTCTATCTATCTATCTATCTATCTTATCTATCTATCATCTATCTATCTACAACATTTGCTTGTTTATAAATTTTTATAATTAAAGTTTTGTAGCTCAGAGATAATGCTTCGGTATAAAGGGCCCATACTCTACGTAAATGAGACAAACATTTACAGTTCAGTGTCTAGTTTTAGTCTTTCTTTTCGAAACCAAACATGCTGAAACCAAGCTGTTGTTCCCATTGTGTACATCCTTAGTTAAGCATGACCCCTGATTATGTGCTTGCCTGTCTAAATCTTGACCAAAGAACTGAGTTGAAGCATGAAAGTCACATAGATAACTCACATATCTGATCTATGATTCACATAGAATTTGCCAGTAGTCTAAACAATAGGCATTAGATAACTTCAGGTTTATTAAAGGACTTTTCCAGCTTGTTCAACATATAGACTGTAAGACACATGCTTCAACTGTAGATAGTGCAAAAGGTAAGTTCTGTTGGCACACCATCCAGAGTACTCCCCTCCATTAAAAACAGAGTGAAAATATGTAACAGGGTTTTTTTTTCTGAAAATGTTGTCTGCTCAAGTTCCTTCAGAGCACAGAATTTCATTATTTCTTCAGTGTTTCATTGAAATCAGTCAAAATGCAGTCAGAAAATCTTGAATGAGGGCCAAGATATCAGGCAACAAAATGGTTTTGGTAAAAAAAAAACTTATCAGTAGAAAGGATTCTGTCATGTTCATGGTCTTTAGAGAAAATAGTACAAGATCCTTTGTTTTTGGTAAATGTTTGCCATTAATATGAGATGATCCCTACAAAAGTTAGCTGTCCTGAAAGCAAATGGCAAACAAACTGAAAACGCCAAATTATCACAAGCGAAAAACTGATTTTACTCTTTTTAATGAGAAAAGGGGGGAGAAAAGTACAAGGTTCAGACTTCATATAATCTCACATTCACAGTATTACAGAATTTGGTGACAATATATCAAGGCATTTTGGACAATGTCATTTTGACAATGTCTAAAATAGAGCAAAGAAAACCATAATTGCATCTAGCATATTTAATATATTTTGGTGAAGGTCTCCTAAGCCTTTTCTTTTTGGTTACATTTAGGTGGGCAACACATCTGTCTTCAAATGTGACACTGCAGAGGTCTGTATAAGCAAATGAGGATGATGTTCCTTTATTCCCATCGCCAGAGTAAAGTACTACATGTAGCTCTATTACATTTTTTCTAGCCTGTATGAATTTATGGTATTCTCTCCACTTGGATTTGCCTTGAGAACCTTGTGGCAGAAGTCCATCCTGTAGCTGGTCCATGTAAACTCACTCCTCTGTAAGACATACGGTAACAGTCACAAGAATGTCTTCTGTGTAGATAACCTTTCTCAATCCCTGTAAATTAACATCTCTACATCAATCACAAAAATTTACTCCAAAGTATTCTTCTAGCCTTCTGATTGGTTTGATGAAGAGAACAATAATTAAAAAGGGATAACCCTGGGTTTTTTTCTTAAATATTGACAGTCTCATGCTGAAGTTTCATACATAAAAAGTAAGTGGAAAATATTTATGTTACAAGTTCTTTCTTTGTTTAATTTCCTGTATGGCAATATATAGTTACATTTTTAGACTTCATGTTTCATAACATTAAATGTAGTCCCCAGTACTTCACTGTTAGTGGGATCTGGTACAACTTTCAGCTGACTCTCAAAAGTACACAGACTTTGGGTTTGGAATTGGCTTTAGAAATACTCAGTAAAATCTGTTTCAAGCAGTGTAACTTACAGAAGCTAAACTGTAAATACAGTCTTTCCTTTTTATAAAAGAAATGAAAATATAATCAACAATAAGTTCAATTTGTCTGATTTAAGTTAAGCATATAGCTCCAGCAGTGTTCCCAATACAGAATGTTAAACTCGTCCCCAATTCTGAGGAACTCAATAAAACTTGCACTGACCGCAGCTTTCTGCTCTGATCCAAACTTAGTAAATTCTGTCTAGATTTTAAAAAAATGTTTACTTGTAAGGTGCTGTCCTATCTAAACCAGTTTTATTCTCCAATTTATCCAGACCATACATTTTGATGAATCCGGTATTTTGTTTTTCAGTTCTAAAGGAAAGAGAATTGTCATAGGCATTTTACTTTTATTTTTTTTTTGTTTTGTTTTGTTTTATTTTATTTTATTTTATTTTAGTCATCTGTTCTCAATGTCCATTACATTAGAGAACTTGCATATGTTGGTAAAATTGCTGGTATCCTAATGAAATTTGGACAAAAAATGCCAAACCAGCAGGCTTTATGACCATGAGCATGTGCTTCATTCCTTTTTATAGAAAGCAATACATCAGCTACAGAACTAGTAAGTTTTGTGATGATAAATGAAATTAGTTCCGTAAGAGAAAAATACCTGCAGAGTTCTCCGTTTGTCAGAAAGTCTTCTTGAAGAATTCAGCATAATCTTTGCTCTATAATTTCACCTCCTCCTGTCTTCTCCCTGCATAAAAGGCTAACTTTTACCTAGTTCTGCCGTTTTATATCAGAAAAATAAAGGTAGGTTTCATTTAAAGTCTATCATGATAAATTCTATTTCTACTTTCTAAAACTTCTATTTCTAAAGTTTTTCTTCAGAAAACTGCTTCTGAATCTTTAGATATCAGTTGATTCAGATAATCTCAAAAATATTTCCTCCTTCTGAGAGGGGCTTAGGTATAAAATAGTAACGGGATATCTCCAGAGGAAATGCAAAGTGCAAGATAAGGGAAAATTTTAGAAGGGTTAGAGTTAGTTGCCCGTGAATATAATGAATGATTCACAGTACAGCTCATTAAGAAACTCTTTGAATTTGAATGATTCATGTTTCTATCATAACACAGCTTTAGCCAGTGCTGTTGCAGACCTCAAAAACTTAAAGCAAATTTTAAAAATAAAATTCCTTCTTATTGTATTGACAAATTTTAGAAATTAGACTGTGTAAAAAATAATGGCTGCAGAAAGGAAATATGCATGCGTTTCTTATTTTAAAAGATAAAAAACTACAGAGAAACAGGAGTTTTCCTTCAAGCTTACTGATGTCACTTCAGTTTCCTTCTTTTGTTTTCATATATTTAATATCACATTAACAGCATATTTATAGTAGCTTCTTTTACAGAACAATTTCTGATAAAGATAATATACAGAACTACAGAAGGAGCAGCTCTTGGATATTTCAGATTTTATTTCTAATAGTCAGTGTGTTTGCAGTCACTGTCCTTTCTGGATTATTAGTTGAATTTTGCTTTCAAAGCAGAGTTAATGTTTGTTCAAAGTGTGGTTTGTAAAGGATTTTAACAAACACTCCTTTTTTCAGCTCCTGTCCTAATAAGCCTTTCAGACAACATGTCTCTCCACTGGATTAAAGAGTCATTTTTAATTTAATTTTTAATTCAAGTAGCTTCAAAAACATATTCTGAGGTACTTTGACAGCCCGTATCCTAACAGGTAGAACAGGGACATGAAGATACTGGTGTGAATCAGCTTTGTGCTTGAGAAGAGCCTGACAACAAATTCACTCCCCATGGTCAGTGCTCTCCTCACTAAGCTGCTAAACTAACAAAGGAGTATCAACTGCTCATTTGTCCTGTGCTTTTTGGAAAGCCTGATGTATTGCTTGTTCACTAAGAATTTTTTCTGTGTTGCTTCATTGTATGGATACTGATGCGTTTAAGAGGCTGTTTTGCTTCTTCAGGACATGCTTCTTCTGGTAAAATGAAAAATTTTGGTACTACACAATTTTTGGATGTCTAATTTAAGAGAATTATTTTTAAACGTGAGTCATTATAGAGGAGTTTGAGTTCATTGGGTTTTAGCCAGAGCTTTGGGCATACAGGCTAATCAAACTGTCAAGTTGGGAGCTGAGAGCTCAGAAGGTGAAGACCACCAAAATAATCATCAGCTGTATCAAAAAACTTAACTTCATTGAAAGAGTCTGTCAGAGAGCTGTGAAAAATTAAAACATGATATTTCATTTCCAAAAACATGAGGCTAAAAATGGTATGCCAATAAGGTGTTTTATGCTGTGAGCAGTTGTGGTTTGCATTGGAAAAGGTACTAGTATGTTTTTTGTGAAGACAAAATGTGACATATGATCATGGAATTGTGGAGCACGTTGTAATACACGTGCCAAAGTCTGTGAATAAGCATCCTTATTCGTAACATACTGTTTTGGTGCTGATTGCTGCTCCTGATCCAACAACTAATACCAACCATTAGAGCCTGATTTTGCCTCTTAGCGCTTGAGCTATATGAAGCGTGCTTAGTTTTTCTGCAGAGTCTGGGTGTGTGTGTATAGGAACCGGGAAAGGCTAGGGAGTTGAGTTTTTAAAATATAAAGGCATTCCTTTGAAATGTGCAAACTTTTTTTATTGGTGACAGAATATTATCAAATGTAAAGAAACAGAGCTGAGAAAAGCTGAATTCCTGAGCATGCTCTAAAATGTGACGAAGATAGATCTTTCTGAAAAAGATGGTCTGAACACAGTAAAATGTGTTTGTCCAAATACTTAAGATAAAGCAAAATTTTGCACAAAGAATAATTAATGTAAGTTTTTTCAAATTAGAAGAATCAGTCATGGAACCTTTGTAACAGCTGCTACTGTTAGTCCCAGCTTTCACCTCTGAGAGACACAAAGGTGCTTCTACTTGCCATACTTTCTGTTCTGTTGGGTACATTTTATTAAAATGAGCCATGTTTAGGCATGGTGAACCTGATTGTATTTCAAAACTGTCAGATTATATGTTTAAAAAACATGTCTGTAGGCAAAGCTCATTCAGGTCTCTAGGAGTTAAGGGTTTGTTTTAGGACTTTTTGTGCAGCCTTCCAAGAGCTTTAGGAATATTCATTATTCTGCTGAGTCACAACAAGTCACAACTTCAGTTATGCCTCTGCAGGAACAAAATAGCTTGAAAGTGCTGAAAAGAACACAGTGGGAGTAAGAATACTTACTGTACTGCGGGATAAGTACCAAAACTGGGGCTTGAAGAGAGGTGGGTGTGTTTCTTAATTGAGGCGAGAAAAATTTCTCCTTAAACTCTCTGAAAACTTTGATAAGACACATTATTGTTTTCATATAGTCTAAGATCTTCTGAAGCAGTAGCTACCACTTTATTCTCAGGATTACTTTTTGATACGTTGATACTGAACTCTCCTGTCTTTACTTCTGATCTTTTTAGTGGATTGTTGTCTGTCACAAATTTAAAGCTTTCCCAATTTCCCAATGCTTACAGAATTTATTCAACAGATTCTCCTTAACACTCTTACACTATTATTGAAAGCACATTTAAAAAAAAAAAAAAGTCAGGTACTTCTAAGAAGCTTCAGCAACCTTTTTGCTTGTAGGTCAATGGCTTCTCTTGGAAAGATGGAAAATCCTCCCATCTACTCCAGCTGCAGAGAAGTATACTGATTTAGCACAGCATCAATCCTCTACAGCACCAGGCCTCCATCAGTGAGGGACAAATAAAAGCTTGACACCCTTATTATAAAAGACAACTAGTCCTTATTTCTGTACTGGTAGGGTATCTGTTGCTCAAGCATTGATGGGTGGGTATATGATAGCAGCTAGGGGTTTTAGTAATTTTCTGTCTTCACTCTTCTTAAGCCGTAATTTGTATCAAAAATAGTGATAAAATTTCTTAAAACATACTATCTCACCCTTCTCATTTTGTGTTGATTTCTCTCTCCTCTGTCCTGTTGTTTTCTTTTAGTTTATATTTTGCATCCATTTTAGCTAACATAATAACTTAGGCTAATTACATAGAATACTTCACTTTTCTTGGTTTTATTAGCTTTCTGTAAATAGCCTGAAAATGCACTTAGCAGAAAAATCATTAACATTTTTGGCCATGGTAGAAGCAATCCAGTCAGCTGACTCTAACCAATTATTTTTGATAGGGTTCACAACTGCTACTGTTGTGAGGCAGTCTGTTTGAAATGCAGGCATTTGGTGTGGTATTTGTACTTTCATTAAGCAGTTATTGTGACAAGAACATTTTTGCTGCTCTTCATAAATATTTGGGGGACATCAACAGATGTGTTAGAAAAAAGATAAGGATTGGCATACATTTTTCCAAGCTGCCTTTCTGATCCTAAGCCCATTAGGGCACGCAAAATTTCTTCCATTGACTTCATTATATTTGGAGTCAGCCCCGCTGTTCCATGTGCCATTATGGATTTCTTTTTTCCTTTCTTTTAAACAGGAGGAAGGGAGAAGGAATACAAAGACATGTCTGTTATCATCAGAGATAAAAAGCTGGCAGTACTAACCATCTAACTAAGACTAAAACGGCATTTAGTAACAGAATGGTCTGATACTGTGGGGGAGCTCTAGTAGCTGGTTAGATCAATCAGAGTCTCAACAGTCTTGACAAGTTTCTGATTTAATAGGATGAGCCTCTTTCCAGCTGTTAATAGTCTAAAAGATTTTAAGGTTTGACAGGAAAAAACTCAGCCTGAATTGCCATTGCCAGGAGTTTCTTCATGATTATGGTAAAAGCAGGCCATTTTCTTCCCTACAGAACGGGTCATCTTTTCAATCATTTTTAGTTCTTTCCTTGACTTGTTCAAGAAGGCAAAACCAAAGATAGCAAAGTTATCAGAGGCTGTTCATGGAGGCAAGAGAAACTGAATTGAAGCTGCTAACTGTGAATTAATGCACCAGTGGTCAAGCTTAATGTTATACTTGATTACTTCTTATTAATCTCTTTTTAAGATGAATGTCTTAGATGTCCACATGTGAATGTGTGATAATTATGTGCAGCTAAAAAGCAGATGTTCTACCAATGACATGAAACTTCATCACATACAAACAGGAAAGGGAAGCAGTACTGAAAATCTTCATACCAATAGTGAAAGCAGAAGAAAGGGACTGCTGTTTGATAAAGAATCTGAAATATTTCTTTGACAAACAAAGCCACTGAAGTATTGTTGCCTGAGGAATGTATTTATATTTTTCTGAGATGAGTTGTAAAACTCCCACTCAGTTTAGCTTGAGAAGGAATTGAGCCATGCTATTTTTTCACAAATATAATCATTCAGCTGTTTTTGGTTTAAATTAGAGTGGTTTCAAGAATTATATATGCTGAATGGTGAGAACTGGATGGTGGTGTTTCACAGGATGATGATTGCCTGGTGAATAGTCTGTTCCAGCTGCCTGCCTGCTGACATATTCCTTGTTAGAAAAGGAGCGTGATAAATAATTCTTACGCCTGTGTGACTTCAGCCAATGATTTTTGTACACTGCAGGAATACATAGCTTTTCTAAATGACCCTTTATCCTGCTGCCTTGTGAGGCTGAGAGTAATCAAGAAAGTCAAACTGTATACAGATGCAGTTTTAATACAGTTAAATACTAGTTCTTATCTTCAAATGACTCATTATCTTTCTAGTGCAAGTTTTTACTGACTAAGAATAGTGGGCTTTAAATATTTACATGACTGTATTTTTAGTGACTCTAATTTTAAAAATAAAAATATTTATAAAAATTAAAACCTCTATCAAAATAAAAATTAATGGCGACAAATCTTCTGTTTTGGAATTTGGTTGGTAATGACAAAATTCTGTTTTGTGTGAAACTTGTCACTGAAAGGAAATCTTTGTTTCCTTTTCTTTATTTTCTGAGCTTTCAGGTTTCCTAGTGGTTCATGGTAAAGTGTTTTCCTGTCAGATTTCAGAAGTCTCAGCTATAGAGTGAATGGATAGTTTAGGAAAACTACAGTTGAATATTGGAATGTGTTACATCCGAGCTGTCTTTCACAGTCCAGCTGGGATGAGGAGATGTTTGCAGTGGCTTATGATGACTGACAGTGAGTGAGACAGCTCTGCTCCAGTGCTGGTGTGGTTGGCTTTTCTCCTCCTTATAATGTCCATTGCAATTGGCTCTACTGGGGATAATCCCAATTGTGAAGTGAAAGATACAGTGCTAGGAATGGCTTTTATCAGGGCTTCTAGTGCCACACATTAGAGCTGCACTTACAGAAAAACATGGGAAAGTTTAACTTCTGCTGTGTCCATTTTGCCATTCCCTGCATAAATGGAAAGTTCAGTCTTTAATGCTGGGATAACTCTGAACGCAGGCCAAAAGGCAGTAGATTGATTCCTTCCACCCCCCACCCCCCCCCCCAAAAAAAAAACCCAAAGCAATTTAAGTGCCTCTAGTGTTAATTTTAAGCCATTAACATGACTGTATAAATAAGATGCTGCAATACTACTCTCTTAAGATACTGCTTTTCCTCCTTTGATGCAGATGTAATAATTTTCTACCTGATTGTGAACACAGGGTAGCAGAAGACTCCCCTGGCTTTGCTGGCTCAGGCTTGAATCCCAGTTGATAGTGGTGCCTAGTGACTTAGTATAGTACTTGGAAATCTATGCTGACACAACTGTAATCTTATGAAAATCCACAGAGTATAGACATGTACTAAAACTGCTAACCACAGAGATTCAAAAATCTTAAGTAAGGTTGCAAAAATATGAGACAAGATTAAACCACCTTCCTAAAAATGTGGCAAAGAAATGGTAGGATTATCATGAGTGTGATACCCTTTTATATTGTCTCAATTTTACTTATAGATTTTTAACTTGAGAAGTCAGCCCTTCAACTTTCCATGTACAGTTGCAAGAGAAAAAGTTTTTAGGTTTTTTGAAAGATTAAATTAGGTAAATTAAGCATGCTTTACTGTGCTTGAGCAGTTGCAGCAATAGGGAGGACATGAAATAGCCTTTGTTTTTTAGCCACGGTAAGTTCATTCATAAGTACTGGTGATGATTTTTAAATTAAGCATGCAACATTTGATTGCTGAACTATAATCTTAAAATCATAACTGGGTGAAATATTCAGAGTAGGAAATCCAGCAGGCCTGAGCTAACAAGATGGAAACATTTAAACAGGTCCTTGATTTGTGCTGACACATATTGATGCAGATGGCTTTAATGAAAAGTTCATCTAAGGAACCTTAATTGTCTCCGTGTCTCCAATGAAGCTTGAAAAACTTCTGATGAGCTTTTTAAAATTTAACTTTATGTCACCTTCTTTAAAGAATCTTTTTGTAGGTTGGCTTGTATGTTTTCTGACATAGGTGAAGGAGGATAAGTGGATAAAGACTCCCATTATCTCTTCCCCACATTGTTCAAGGCTTAAGAAAGAAGTTTTGGCATTCCCGATGGGTTAGTTATTTCTGCAACTTAGTGATTTGTATGAAGCATGGAAATGGCCAGGTTCAAAATCCAAAGAGAGGCATTAAAGAAATGTATTATAAATATTTATGTGAGCATTTATTAGTATTTAGCTGAGTTGCTAACATTAGAATGTATTGTGGCTTAGTGCCCCTCTGTGAAGCTCATCCAGACCCTATGGATCATATCTCTTACTTGATACTCTGTAGGGATTAGCATGATAGGTACGCAGGCTTTCTTCTTGCTTCCTGGATGGAACGACTGTGTTTGTCTTCTGTGTCCCTATATTTCACAGCTGTTACTTGCTATGTTTGTTAAGTGGAGACTAAAATCCATAATACGTAGTGCAGTCTAGAAAAAAAACAATGTCAGACTGTGTTTTGCTATGCAAAGCTTTGTGGTCATGAGTTAAATCAAGTCTGCTGTTTGGTTTTTTTTACTCTTTTTGCTGTTGTGGTTATCATTTTTTGTGCCCTTAGGACCTCCAAATATGGGCTTTTACTAAATTGTTCCAGGCTTTGTTCTAGGCAGAACAAAAAAACTTCAAAGGCATACATAAAGTTTGTGAGAGACAACACTGACACCAGGAGAGAGGAAAATACAGGTGAAGTGTGGAACAGACTTGATTAGAGTGATTGCTGTAGTTTCTGGCAGTCAAAGAGCTTTTATGTTGTTGTAATCATCGGAGCATAGGTGGGACTTTGAAGATAGCATTTTACAGACATTTATAGTGAATATCTTACAAGTGACAGAATAGGGAATTTCCTGAGAGTGCCTGCGTGCTTGCTCTGCATTCTTGCTCCGTCACGGAGACTGAGGTCCGGAAAGGAGGGAAACAGAAGCAGTTATTTCAGTTGTGGGAAGCCGGTTGTTTATGGATTTGTGAACAAATTCATATATGGCCCTCTGTGACCCCCTGTGAGAAACGGATTTAAGGACTGGCTAAAATAATACCCTTGGGTAATCTTACAGCATATAGTTAGCTTGAGGCTTCACAGAAGCTGCAGGGGTGATGGCAACCTTGAGTCTGCAGTGGCTGCTGCAATTAGTCTCTGTGGCAGAGCTGCTCTGTCCAGGGAGCAAAATTCCACCTACTTTAGGCTGTTAGGCATTTCTTTTCCCACCACAGAGTAAATAGTGACAACAGGTTTTTAGACCTAAAATATATCTTCACATTCTATTAGGTATATATGTCATGTGAGGACAATATTATTAATCTGAACTTGGGGGGTTTTTGAAGGGAAAAAATGAACATATTCCTCTAAAATACTGAAACTAAGTCAACAAATGGCACATCCTGAAATTTCACATAATAGCTGACTTAACACTAAAGGGAGTTTTTGCTAGATTTACGGTAAATATCTTTTGATGGTGAGAAATACAATGGCATTCTTTTTTATTCACCTTGAACTTGAAGAAGGAGAGGGAAGACCATAGGTTGTCTAAGTCAGCATTTACATGTTAGCTCAGGACTGGATTTCTGGTCATAGACTTGTGTTTAGGACAAGGAGATAAAGATGTACTCTGCTGTCTGGTTCTGCACACAACCTTTTCTGACTCTCATATTTGCCTCAGACCGCAGCAGACACCAGTAGACTGGTGTTGTATGCTACTGCAGAGTATTACCAGGATCTGTAGCCCCGGTGAAGAGATTCTACTAAAAACAAAGAGATTTCTGCTATTTTACTGATAATAACAAAATACTGAATTATAAACCATCACGAGTGTCTCTACTGGTGGGGCTATTTTTATACCTACTGATTCTTTACTGCTGATGTAATTGTATTTGAGTTCTGTTTAATTCCTTACAGCTGCTTTTAAAATGAGATTGTATGCAAAAATGGTTGTATGACCAGTTAATGCAATTTTTTTCTGAGAGCACAATAGTTTAACAAATGTTTTCATGATAAAGAAATTGTTTTCTTCTTATTTTCAGATACCATGACCAACAGGATGTTACTAGCAACTTCCTTGGAGCAATGTGGTTGATTTCAATAACTTTTCTATCCATTGGATATGGGGATATGGTACCAAATACATACTGTGGAAAAGGAGTCTGTTTACTTACTGGAATCATGGTGAGTGAATTTATTAATTGGATATGAGATTACGTTTGCTGTTATTTGTTTGCAATTAATCTCAAAACTTTTGGTAGTCATAAAGAAATATTTATCTGCTGGCTTGCAGAGTGTATGCTTAATCAGACCATCCCCATAGTCCTTCACTCATGGTAATGAAATGGAGTTTTTGGGTTTTTTAGGCAAAAATTTAGTAGCAGTGTAAGCAAATACAGAGAAACAAATTCCACCCCGACATAATTCATAGCTTCAGAAATCTCAGTAGAGTCTTTCATTAAATGTTAAGGTATCATACCATCTTAGTCATCTTTGAGCATGTGTAATTGGACCAGTACTAATAATGGATCTTCAGTTCTTACTTTTGTTTCTTAAAATTAAGTTATTCACAAAGAGACATGATGGTGGCTAAACTCTTGAAAGTATTTTGTTTGAGCATAGTTTTCTACTCTATTTCTTACAAGTCTAATAACCTATTATTTATAGCATTCCATTACTTTAATTGGAGTTATGTTGTGCAATTTGCGCAGTAAGAGCTTTTGCTCTTTTTTTTGCAGGAATTGTTAGGTCATGCATACTCAGTATATATTTATTAAGTGTATTTCATGTCTGGTTTTAATTTTTTTGTACTGCACCATTTGATCAAAGTTGGGTAGGGAGTAAGGCAATCAATTGTAATGCTGGGGAAATTTACACAGATCTACAGCAAATTAGATGTAGACAAGTTCTGGATTCTGCCACTCTTATTTCTATCAACTTCTGTGTAAATGCCCCTGTGAATGAGAAGGGCTGAATGATTGTCATATATGTACTGTATGTAACAACAAGATACATACTTGCTTCTGAATTTTTGCCACTGATTATAAGTCATGCAGTTCCAATATGTACCTGTGTTAAAACAGCTATATTGGGATTATGGCTGAAAGCAAATGCTATCAAATCATTGCCCTTTTTGAGTAGATATGTTGGTAAAATCTTAATTTATAATCAGTGTATATTTTATGTCTAGAGAGTAAAATGGACTTTTTTTTGTAATGTTTAAGGATTTTTTTACAAATGCTTAAAAAAAAAAAATTAAGAACACCTGATAGATTTCAGGTCTTTGACCTTTATTGATAAAGGCTTCCAATAAATTTTGCAAAAGGTGGCAAATGCATATCTCCTTAAATACAGAGTTTGGAGTGGAGTTGGAAGGTACAGGCTAAAAGCAGAGGAATGACTCAGAAGGCTTTTTTAGAAGCTGTTGGGTGAGCGCAAATCTGCCGTCTTCTGGGGTATTTGCCTTTGCTCCTCTTCTTGTGTTGGGTATTGATGCCAGAGAGAATGAAATGTGGTCATAAATTCACTAGGGAAAGAGATGGAGATCCGTGTTTATTGCCACCTTGCAGTGCAGGGATTGTAGAATGAGGACAGAATCCTGATATAGAGTCGCTTCCATTGCTTCCTTGAAAAACTCAAGCATGGATTTATACACATCATTTTCACACATTGGCATCTCTTTTTCACAACTGGTAGACTTGTAAAATGTGTGGATGATACCTTCATGTCTCTAATTGGGTTTTTTTAGTGATTATAAATTCTGCAGCTGCTTTGGAAGAACAAAGGCTCCAATCAGGATGTCGTGGTAATGAATTTGGGATAAACATCTCCAGAGACAGAAAGCATTTTTAACAAAAAAATGAGCCAGTTAGCTGCTGTGTTATGATAGATAAAACAATAGTGAAAGCCTCACCACTGCTCACATTTATGTCATCTTTGAGAAGAAAAATGGAACAATGGGGAAAAGTCAGATGCTGAAATTACTCTGGGTTTTGGGGGGGTTGCTTTTTGTTTTGTTTTGTTTTGTTTTTGTAAAGGATCTGCGCATTATGGAGTATGACACAGTGAATATAATAATGAACTCTCTTCTAGCCTAACCTGCAATACCAAAAAACTTACAGGTCTTGAATATCATTCTTTAAAACCAATTACTCTTCTGAAACTTGTACAGTAACTAATTAATGTTCGTTGTGG
This sequence comes from Corvus hawaiiensis, assembly GCF_020740725.1. Taxonomy (NCBI): domain Eukaryota; kingdom Metazoa; phylum Chordata; class Aves; order Passeriformes; family Corvidae; genus Corvus; species Corvus hawaiiensis. The sequence goes on from NC_063255.1 coordinate 47,973,247, forward strand.
AAAATATAGATCCTAAAAGAGCAGACCTAGTGATTATTATTTCAGTAGGACCAATTGATGGTCTAATTGAAAGATACACAAGGGTAATGGTTGAATGGATGTAGTAAAATAAAAGTGTATATTTGATTTTGAGAGGTAAAGTGTAATTCCCTAGCATCTGAAGCAGCAAATACATTGCTGGATTGTGTGATCAATACCAAATACCACTGAGTATTTACTCAGGATGGAAGGGTGAATAAATAGAAGTACTTGTGAATACCAGAGTAGTTATACAGACCACTGAAGAGTTAAGATTGGCTTTGTGGAACTGGTGCCCATGGAAGCCTCCTTTGGTGTCTTGATCCCTATGAAGGAAGGGCCCGGGTGCCCTGTCTGTCCTGCCACTTCTGCCTTAGGAATTGCTTTCTGTGCAGTGGAAATGGGAGTGCTCAGGCTGAACTCTGCCTTGTAGTCCAGCCTGGGAAGTGGACTTCGTGCAGTGTGCTGGTGGCACCAAGCTGTGTTGGCTATTGAAGTTGTAACTACTGCTGTCTGGAGTCACTGGTATCAAGTGACATCTTTTAAATTCTACAAATGCACACTGCTGGAAAATAGGAAAATGTTTACACATATTCAAATTATAACAAAAAGAAAAATGCCTTGAGAATTCTTGAGAGTAAGATAGCAAAGAAGTCTCTTTAATGTATTAGAGAAATTGGGGGAAAAAACCCTCAAAAAACCCTGTGAACAAAGAAGGCAAGCGGTGAAAAAATATGAACAATTTACAGTTTGATCTTGCAAAGCACTTAAATATATGAAACTTTTCTGAAAATACTGACACAGAGTGATACAAAGATGGGTCAATGCAGAGATGTTTTAGAGACAAGCAATTGAAACTGAACTGGATGCCTCAACTCAATTACCAGTGTTCTTCCAATGAGACTTCACTAGGCAGCAGTAGTAGACTGTGGGCCAGGTGGACTATAAATCGATGGCAAATGTATCCTCTGCCCTCTGTATACATTAGGCAGGTCTACAAGAGTGTGATGGATGGATAAAAATACGGCTGGTGTCACTGTTCTCAGAACAGGATAGAGAGGAATAGATGAAATGCAATTGTCCTGTCACAGGATGCAGTTGGTTGGGTATAGCTTGATGAAGTTTGCTTTAAATGAAATATATGTTGTTTCAAAGTATTTGTTTGTTAATGTGGAAATTACAGTTTAGTTGCTTCTGTTGTTGAAATGAACTTCAAAGAGATTGTTAGGCCTATGAAAGAAAAAAATAAATAAGTTTCTTAAATTTGTACAATAGATGTGGGAAAGATTAGCATTTTTTCTTGCAAAAATTTTAAGTGTCGTCTTTTAGCTACAGTATTTGAAGACCACTCAATGTAGATGAATTCTTATTAGAGTAGTTACAATGCAGTCATTGCTTACAATCTGGCTTTAGGGACGATAGTTTTTATTAGTTCCAAATTGTGAATCAAAAATTAATAAGATCTCATTTTAAATCTTCTCATGCTGAAGGTTTTAATGTCCTTTGAAAGTATGCATTTAGTTCTAAACAATCACAGTTTCTTTCCTATGAATCATTAAAAAAGTGATGAGGATGAGGTGTTTCTGCTGTGAGAATACAGGACTCTTCATCTAAGGCTAAAGTTTGATGTTTGATGTTGTGCAAATGGTAATTATAGACAGCCGGGTCTTACCAATAAATACAGAAAACTATCTAAAAGAGGAACATAGCACTTGGAGTAGCAATTTCTACTGCTACTGTCTTATAACTGTCTTATTTTTTCTTGGTAGCAAAATCTTTGAAATTTAGTTGTTGCTAGACCATAAGAAAAAGAGGGAGAAAACAAATAGATCCTAACTGCAGAGTTAACATTGTCTGCGTGTCTTCTGGGATGAGTCCTGAAAAAGAGAAAAATAACATAAACATCAGATTTGAGCAATCAAATATGAAAATTATTTTATATAACTTCATGGATAATGTACAAAAAAGGTTGTAAATTACTGTGCAGAATAATGTCTAAAACATTGTGTGATTTTCTGAAAACTTTTATTCACATTGTTTAATTGTGTAGTGTGTTGGAGAAACATAATGGTTTATGAAACACAGAAGTGTATTTTGAGTTACACTCTAAAAGCTGAAAAGGTATGATCAGTTCTAGTTAGAGCACTAACTGCTGTGCTATCTGTGGATAAGAGGATATTTCAAAAATCTAGAACACTGCTCAGTTTTTACTTCCGTGAGAGTGCAGAAAATATGAAAAGCTTTTCATATGAATTGATAGCATCTTGGGTCCATGTCTCAGATATATGCTAGAGTTTAATTCAGTTGGTTCTTATAATTCAGTAATTAATACAAGTGACATCAGGATTTAGAAGAGATCGTTTGTTCCTTCTAGCATAGTACAACCTAAGCAGACAATGTATTGAGCAGAAATTTTATATGGAGAAGACAGTTAATGATGCCTGAATTCTTAGGGATACAGCTATTAAAAGTTGGGCTGCTGAGAAACTTGTCATCTCCTCTATTGTTGTTGCAGCACAAAAAATTGCAAAAATAGAAACTTTTGTAGGAAAAAAACATAGTTTGGGATTATTTTATGACTATGGCTTGTTGGAAACTTTTAACTGAAGCAAAGAAAAATAAATTATCAAAATCAAGTTGAGAAGCTTCAAAACATGATCCCTGAAGTAGTGGTTGAGAGGGCAGTAATCTGAAAAGTGAGACAATGGCAGAGGCTCTACTCCATTTGAGTAAACAACATCTCTTGAAGGGTTTCACCATCTTTCAAAATTAGAAAAATTAAGGGAAAAAAAGATTCTGCAGAAGGTCTTTAGTTTGTACCAGTCGACCAGAGACGTTCTTGAAGTTTCAGAGGGCACAGGAACTGTTTCTCACTTAGATCTAGTTATGGATGCCTTTCAGCAAATTCAAAGGCAGTTAGTTCCTGGCTGGAATGAGCAGCAGTTGTCTCATGCTGTCTTTGTTTATGTAGGTATCACTGGAGATGATGACTGTTGCGACAAAATTTCTTTGTTCTGAGAAAATGTAATTTCATCTGCAATAACTTCAAATTTAGTGCAGCAGTTTTCGTATACTTTTACACATATTGTCATGAAACTTTTGTATTTACAACACAGGTGATGAACAAGAGCAACACTGGTAGCTTTCACCCTGAATTATTAAAGTGATATTTCCCATCAGTCTTGTAGCCTGTTAAGCCTGCTCATTTAATGAAATTGGACTTCAACCCTTGGTCAGCATAAAGCTTTTTATGCTTATTGGGATAAACAGTCCAGGGGTGTTTTAGCTGTTATGACCACTGAAGGTTTACCAGAGCCCCAGTCACCAGGGCATGTTCAATTGTTGGGCTTCTCTGAGTTAACATTACAATCATTTATACATTCCCCTGTAGAAGAGATATTGTCTTCATGGTGTAAATCATTATGTCCCGTGCTGTCCCAGATGTCTCTCCTAGTACCCAGCTTTCAGTACTCAAAAAGTTTACTTCACCCTCACCTATGACTACCCATTATTATATGTGGCAGTATTTAATCAATTTCACATTTACACATAACATTTAATGGTCTTCATAATTTTTATTTTTGCAACATTGCTAAAAACCTTATGGTCTAATTAGAATTAAACAAATCTGCTTGTCTACTCTTGTATGGATCAGAAGTTTAAATGTTGCAGTAAAGTTCTAGATGTGGTACAGACAAACTCCAATGAAGAGTAGTAGACAGGCAAATACTGAATACATGAAAGTATAAATAATGCAAAGATATTTTGGATCACCCTTTTGGCTGAGATGGCATAGTTGTTGTCCTATTACTCATCTTATTTTGTTTCAGTCTTGCAAGGTTACACATCTCTCCCAGTAAACAGTGACAAATGCAAACTCACATTTATACAGCACCATTTCCCTAGCCTCTGTCTGTCTTGTTTTGGAGAGGTGTTTTGTTTTTTTTTTTACTTCAAGCAACATTTTTTTTTAAATTTTTTTCCCTTCCCTGGTGGTCCTGGTATGTCCACCTCTGAGAGAGCCAAATGAACAAAATACCTGTTTAAATTCTTACAGGATTTTCATTTTATGCAGAGCAGCAGGAGGAATATTGTGCCTTTTCTGGTGCAGAGCTAAATTTCCCACCAGAACCATATGTCTGCAAAGCGCACCTCCTCTCTCCCTCAGTGGATCCCAAGGGAAGTGAGCAAGAAATGTGGCAACTTCCTTCTTTCAGCTACAGGCAAGTATAGCAGGACATTTTTGTGACACCTACACCACTAAAGATTGCACTTCACTTCCAGTCCAGTAAACCAGAGATGCCAGGAGACTTTCAGCTGAGGCATTGATGCAGTGTTGCTTCCCTTCTCACTGATAGCACTGTCCAGGCATGTATATAACCTTCAGGTGGTTGCAGGAGTGACTCAATTCACTGTTGTCTTGTAAAGGTGTTTTGAAACCTTACCAAAAAAAGAACCAAGTGACAATGCCAGAGGCATGTACTTAGAAGACAACAGGGTTTCTCTACTGACTAAATGCTGCTTTCAATGCTAACTGAAAATGCAGCCATTGCTAAGGCTTTATTTGCCTTAGATAAACTCTGATTGAAGAATTGAATACACCTCTCTGGCTATCAGTAAAACTGAACCTTGATGAGAATGTTAGATGTGAGTACCTGCTAGACTTTACTTGAAGTCTGAACCCTGCAGTTTTGCAATCACTCTATTGCAGCAGTGTGAACCCTCAGTCTCAGCACTTGTGAGTGGTAGTAAAGGCATGGTCTTGATCTGGATTCCATAAGCACATTTTCATTCTGTGCTTTGGGATATGCCAGCTTTTTCACTCCAGCTGCTATGGCTGTGTCAGCTGTGGTTTACCATAATGTGAAATTCTCTGTAGTAACTTTCAGTTAGTCAGCTTTGATATGGTGGTTGTGCTGACATCAGCAGAAAGCTCAGGGTGGGTTGCATGAGTGAGGAGGACAGAGGATTGTGATTGGACTGCAAAAGGCATCTCAGCTGGTATGTAGTAAGTATATTGATGAATAACTTTGACAAGGAGGAAAAGGCAAAGTCAGGTCTAGTATGATGTGCACACTGTAGCTGGATAATGCAGACCTACAACCTTTATTCTTACTTGTATTCCTGTAGCACTTCAGGACTCTTAACACCTGATCCTGTTGATACCAGTACTGTATAAAGAGAATAGAAATAAATAGTCCAAATTACTGAACAGTTTACCATTCCCGTAGAGCAAACAGAATGGAAGAATTATGTAGGATCAGAACAAATGGTCTTGGCGTACCAGAATCTGACGTACCTTCACTAGTTTTGCTAGGCTTTGTAGTAAGTAAAATCCTAAACAAAAAAGGAGAAGCTTTTAAAAGAAAACTGTATTTTAGATTTATATGTGTTTCTAGAGAGCTTTTACTAAGTAAATAGGTGATGCAAAGAATCTTGTCTGAAAGAGCTAAAATCCATGAGGAGTCATAAAATAATTGCAACTGAGGGCAAATGTTCTGTATACGATGCCATGGTGAAGGGACTACATCAACACAGAGCAAAATAAAATCATAAGAATGACAGGCAAAGAAAATAACCATTGCAGCAATCTCTGATGTGTCTAAGACATAGTTGGCTTTGTTGAACCAGTTGAAAGGAGGCTTGCAATAATTCAGGACTAAGTGCCAAGAGGAGACACTGTGCAGAAGATAGGAAAAGTTGCGATTTATGATGCCTGAGGGTAAAGTGAAAGATAACACCAAGTAATAATCATGCTTTTTTCTGAAAGTCATGTTTAAGCATTTTGTTCAGTTGCTAAGCTTAAAGTATAACTTAAAATACAATTAATTTCACCTTTCTTCTCTTTCCCTTTTCAAATAGCATGGGCTTGACATCAGTGCCTGATGACATTATTTGTTCCCCCCTCAATTTAGTCCAGCCTTCCATTCATTTTTTTAAGGAGTATCAGTCATCATTTAGGCTTATGTAACTGAGAAAATTATTATCCTGCTAGTGTTTAACAAGTGCCTAAGTATATATGAGTAAAATGCTGTCGCGGGTTCGGTTTGTAACCGGGCGGAAACACCAATTTAGTGTAGTGGTTTGGTCCAAAATACTCATTACTGTTTATCTGCTGTGAGATAAGAATTAGGAGAAATGCAAAGCAGGCACAAAACTTGAAAGAATATAAAGCAGTTTATTAACAGACCTAAAAGAGGGAAAAAAAGAAAAAAAAAAATTATACCACCTTCAGAACTCTCCTCCTCCCCCCACCTTCCTCCCTTCTCCCACTGACAATGTAAAAAGACAACCCTTGAGATGTTCAGTCTGTTTACCACTGCCATAATAACCTTGTTCAGTCCATTTAGAAAGAGAAGTCTCTTCTTGCTCATGCTATGAAAACATTATCACAACGAGACAGCCGCCCACTTCCAAATATTGTTCAGTCCATTTAGGAAGAGGAGTCTCTCTGCTTGCATGTGAGTCCCTTCCCTCGACTTGCAGCTTTTCCCACAACTGCTTTCAAGGGTCCACTCTTGAAGTTTTTTGGGGTACAATTTTAAGGTTGAGCCGTTCAGAAACAAGAACAGAGGCCCTTCTCCTTCCCTGAGGGCAAAGGGTCTTCATCATCTTCATCGTTAGGACTATCTCTGGGAGCATCTCTAGGGACTGAGGTTTTCTCCTTTCCCATTTGGAGCCAAAGTCCTCATCTGGTTCATCTCTAGGGACTGAGGTTTTCTCCTTTCCCGTTTGGAGCAAAAGTCCTCATCAGGTTCATCTCTAGGGACTGAGGTTTTCTCCTTTCCCGTTTGGAGCAAAAGTCCTCATCTGGTCCATCTCTCCCTGTCCAAACTTCTCATGAAATTACAGCTGCGTCAGCATCTGCCTATCTCAGTGCAGGTGCTTTTGCTTACGAGTTGAACACTCCACCCCCCATATCTTCATGAAATTACAACAGGATACTCTGATATATCATAGCTTCACAACAGAATTTCAGCTTTAAGCATCTCCTCTCTCTCTTCCCTAGGGTTTTCAGCTCTTCACAGCAATAAAAGGGTTAATCTCACCTCGGCCTTGCAGCTTTGCAGCTGGAATGTTGAATTTTTCTTATCACAGTGGAGAGGGGGGAGAGCCGAGCCGCTCCGGCTGCCCACAGCAAGGCAGTGGGGGGGGTTCCACGGCTGGAACAGGTCCATCGGCTCCAGGATGGCCGTGGCCCGGCCCGGCCTGGCCCAAGCAGGGCCCGCAGCCACCTGTCCCAGCACCGGAAACGAGAGAGAGCTTGGAGGGGGAGTTTGCCTATTCTTAAATGTGGATCACAGAGGCGGTCACAACTTTAAGTGGCTTAGAGAATTGTCCATATTCAAACTGGCCAGCTGATAGGTTCTATCAGTTCCCAGAGGAAACTGTAAGCACCCCTTAGCAAGGACATCCCTTCCGGGACTATGCTTGCTAACCTATGACAAATGCCAATATAGACTTCTACTTACATTTCTATCACAGAAACTCATTTTGGATTCTAGGCATCAAAGAAGGTACTGGAGAATGGCTTTCACAGACTGTTGCTTGCCTGCATGAGCATTTGAACTTTAGGCATCATTCTTTGTCCTTAACAGGAACACCACATTTAGAATTAAAGATACAAAGAATGTCCTCAAGTTGTTTGCAGTCAAATCAAAGTGTTTTCATAAGGGACAACAGCTAGACAGATTGACAATCAAGACGAGTTCTATCCAATGTAAAGGGTTGTGAACCTTATGCTAAAGGTTGTACTGCTCACAAATGCAAATTCTACATCACCATCAGAGATCTCATGCCACTGTGGAGGCCAGAGTTTGTTGATTTGCTCAGTTGAAGACTGAGGATATGTTTATTTCCAGACTTCTTGCTTTTACTGTAGACTAATATGCTACACTTCATATCAAGCAAGAAATACTGTGCATTCCGGATGAAATTCATGTGCTTCAACTTCCAATCCTTTCAAACAGGAAATAGGCATTGCTCAGCTCATCAGCAGAGTCCTGACCTTGTTGTTTTAGATCACAGTTCTTAAATCTTCTCATGCTTTAGTAGATAATTTCATTCAGCTAGTACATGCTCTCTGAAAAATAGAAACATTCAGGTACATCAGCTTTTAAAACTGGTGGTTGCCGGCAAATGCTTGATCATAGAATACTTGAACACCATCAAATTAATGGATGGTTAATTCTGTTATTGCCTGTTTCCATTAAGTGGAGCAAATGAACGATGTAGTCAAACCTTAACTTTGGCTTGATCAATTTGCTTACACTGTCTGCATGTGTTGTAATAATTTCTGTCCTAAGTGCCCTTAAAGTCAGGCTGCTTACCAAGCCAAAATACACTGCAATAACTCTGTAATGCAGGAGATGGTCAGGCAGCTGACTAAGGAGTGTGAATTCCAAATAGAATTGATTAGTGCTTTGATACTTGAAAATATATACATTCCTGCCTTTTTCATTTTCTTCATCTTATATATAATTCTCCTGAACAAGAGCTTGAAGCAATGATTTACTTAATTATTTACTTTAAAACAGGATAAAAACAATGATGTTGAAAGTTATAAAATGCAGTAATCAAATATAAGACGTTGTAGAATTTTATTCTCTAGAAAACCCCTCCTGCAGTTGAAATAATTATTAGTGCTTTTACTTAGATTGAGTAATTTTAATATATAAATAGCTGCTGCATTGCATAGTATTGATATAACAAATAAACAGCATATAAGCTGACCTACTGATTTTCCTATCAATCAGCATATTCAAAAACTGTGGCAAGTATCATACATACAATGCTACCATTTTTTAAAGTAACTGTATTGCCTCTATTTAATTTCTACAATTTTGAGTCATTCTCACTTTATTAGTATTTTTAAGGATGTTGAGCTTTTTAGGGGAGTCATGTAATACTGCAGATCACTGTAACATAAAGTATTAATTAGCATCATGTAGTTTAAGTGGCATTTTAGTCATTGTTGTAAGCTGTTATGAGTGATTTTTTTTCTTCAAAGTACTGTGAAGTGTAAACAGGAAGGTAGTATAATACTTCCTACTTCTGGAGAAATACTAAAAGAGTGTATGTTCATCATAGAGGTGGTTGTCACAGCTTGCCAGTGACAGCATTGTGATGCTGCAGGCAGTATATTTTATGTGAGACTTAAAACTGCTGGTTTTAACAGCACTTGGCCCTTACAGCTGCTGTGCCACTTTGAAAAAGCATGAGACTTAATCACAAAGGCTGGAATGATTTTGCCTCAAACCAAACTCTTTTGCCTGCCACCATTCCTCTAGTATTTTTGAGGGGAACTGGGAAAGAATGGTCTAGTATTTCTCTCCCCCAGTAAATTGGCTTAAACAGGTGTTTTGTGCCAGTGGCGTCTGTATTAAAAAGCTCATTTCCATTCTAGCTTTCTTGCTGTTAGCAAGCAGAACTCCAGTTATGTCATTATATCAAGATCTGGCCCCTGGTTTTCCTGACATACTGAACCAAAAGATGTCTGCTTTTATCTTCATTTCCTTGGTATTATATGGGATAATTTATTAATTTATTTGCCTACAGAGAAGTCTTCTGCATATTAGCATCTCCCTTGACAGGAAGAAGACTTAAAGAGTGCTGTCTGTTTTCTGGGGAGGTAGGACATGTTAGCGCGTCTCCTGTCTAGTCCTCTTCTCAGAAGGCTCAGTGGACTCCTGGAGTATTTAGTCTTAAGCTGCATGGCTTAAGACAGTATGGCCTGTCTTCTTCCTTTTTAACTGTTAATGGGGTCTGGAGAAGCAAGGGAATTTTTAGCACCATTTTGACTCATGGTGAGAGCAAAACTTCAAGTAATTTCCCATGAACTTCCATCATCACAGGACTGGAGAAAAGAGATAGAGAACAGCAAAAGCTTAGTATTGAGGACAGGAGAGAAGCAGGAAATGCAGCAAAGTTATGAGCAACTCATTTGAAGGAATTCTGAGAGCTGTTGAGGATGGAAGATGAGAACTAATTGTAGAAAATTAGGTGCTTGAAAGGAATTGGATGGATTTCTTGGAGCAATCTACCAGGGAAATGAAGAAACAAAGGCTTTCACAAAATTCATTGTGTGCCTCAGTAAGTACACAGAGAGAAAAAATTCAGGTTTTTAAGGACATTGTGTGAAAAGGGGTTTCCAATGAGTTAATTTATTTTGCAGTCTCTATGTGTTTGTTAATGGATTTTGTATTTCGAAAGCTAAATTCTGAGATTTCTTCTGGATTTTCTGGAGTTGGTAAGGCCGTTATAGATGTGGGGGTTAGAGAGAGAATAAATTTATGAGAGAAATACAGAATGAGTAGGAGAAAGCTCTGTGAATGAAAATGTGTTAAGCTTCAATGGACAATGAGAGATTGCTTTATATTGGAGAGTAACTGACACAAGTGCAATAAGAACTAGATTGAAATGATGTTAAACAGATTAGAATTAGATTGGAATTGCAAGTTAAACACACCCTCATGTATGTAATGAGATAGCTATACTTTTTTTAAAAAGAACCTGTAAAAATTTGTTTATAAAAACAAAATACTAAGGCAGCAGAATTTATAAATAATGTAAAGTAAATGATACCTCTAGATGTGTATAATTGACAGTGCTTCTTATTACTTGGCTCATTTTAGCCTCCTTTCCGTTTCACCTGGCCCATACAATAGTGTTTAAATTTGTGATGCTGATAAAGGCACTGTCATTTGAAAGAGACAGGAACCTTCTGGCATTAGCCTGTTGTGGACATGTGTGTCCATGTATATACATGCATGTGCAGACATATACACAGCACAAATTAGAAAATTGGTATTTTCTCCCAAGGTTTGAAGACATGGTCCTGTGTGTGTGTTCTATTTTATATGGTAATAAGATAAGCAGAAATAATATAGGAAAACATCACTGAAGGACTCAAAACAACAGGAAAATATACTAAAGTGAGTAAATACTAATTTTGCTATTATTTTTAGGCCCTACAGAAAATCCTAAGAAACTTTTCTTTTGTGTGTGTGTGTTGCCAAATACTAATCTAATCTTATTTTCTCTTTAGCAGTTGCTATAACCTTGAGAAAATTTTTAAGAACAGGGTGCTCTGTTACTAACATTCTGGGTTTAAAAAGTTGTTTTTATCACCCCCTTTATTTATGCATTAGAAATGGGACATGTTCAAATTTTTAACGCCTGCAGGAAAGAAAAGGAAAAGCAGAACTTTGAAATAATGCTGCTCACTAATTATTTTGGTACCTTGACAGTTTACCAACCTGTAAATATTGACTTTTCATATTACTCTGAAATTAAATAGCTGTAGCATGTTGACTGTATTTACCTGAGATGAATCACCTGATGCCTGCCATACTTCTACAGGAAAGGAGAAACTTCCTCTAAAAACTCTGCAAAATGCAGTAGTAACATCTTGGGGGTTTGTTTTATTGTTTTCAGGGTGCTGGGTGCACTGCACTGGTGGTAGCTGTGGTGGCAAGGAAGTTAGAACTTACCAAAGCTGAAAAACATGTGCATAATTTCATGATGGACACCCAGCTAACTAAAAGAGTAAGTCACACTTTATATTCACAACTGAAAAGGAATACTGTGTATTTATTTCTGCATTTCTTTTTAAGTAGTGTCCTGCTCGGTACCCCTGCTGAACATTATCATGGGTGTGATTTTGAAAGATTAGAGATTGAATGCCTTAAGTTCATCTCTAAATTGAGGGCAACTGCAAGGTGTCAAAAAATTTTGAGGATTTCAATATTGTATAGAGGGTTCTTGTAACTGGAAGGTAGTTGGTGTTAATTAGTTAATAGTCTAGTTTCACAGCACTTACCTGCTGTGAAACTAGACTACTGTATTAAACCAAAAGCTATGTGGCATATGAAAATACAAATTTTTTAGCTAAAATAGGTGAAATAACAGTTAAAAACAAGAATTTCAAGCTATGAGAGATCTTCTTAAGAAAACAACGTTTCAGGGTTTGTGAGTGAGGCAGTCTTTCCAATTGCTTTTTGTACACAACGCATGGTTTATTTTTAGCAGCACACAGTGCTGAAGGGTTCTGAAAGATGTTTGTTTATATTATTTTTAGAAGAGATTGTTATTGAAAAAATAGAAATCATTGGTATTCAAAGAAATATTTTAAATGAAAGAAAATGCAGCAAACAAAGAAGTAGAAATGAATGCTGAAATGTAGCAGGTCAGTGTTGAGGGAACAAGTGAGCAGTAGCTGTACAGTCCACTCAACTTGTTTAGTCTTCATTATTGAGAAGAGCCAATGTGGGGACAAAGGTCCTTTTAATCACAACAGGAGTTCAGCAGAGTTTCTCCTTACCAATGTGTTCAGAGGGATGTCAATGCCTAAGATGGAGACAGTAGGTCTGCTCCCGGCAAGGAGGAGGGTGACTGCCCTGGTACAGCTCCATGCAGCGTTGCAGCGCTGCACTGCCAGGGAGCTCTGCAGCAGAGAGCCCTGTCCTATCCCGACATGCTGTGTTTCTCAAAACACTGCTCTGTCTGTGCTGGCTCTCTCATTTCTGTGCTGCTCACCACTAACAGCCTGTATCTCCTCTAAGCAGTCACAGTGGGGAAAGACTAAGGATGCGTGGGAAGACAGTTCTTATATAGGTATAAAGGGTCTCTGACACAAAGTGGCTTTCTGAGCTTGTTGGTTAACACTCCTATTGCAGTCAGTTACGGTCTTGTTGATACTAGACCACAGAAAACAATTTGTCCCTTCCTAACACAGTTACTTTTCTAGGGTTATCTGAGAGCTGAGCCCAAAATGTCTTGCAGAGATTGGCCAGATTTTGAGTCTGGTGTTTATTTATTTATGCCTTCTGAAGTTTATTTTGTTCACCTTCATATAAATCTCAGTGTTAGTCTAATACTTTATCCAAGTGGTACTTTCATACCTTCAAGCTCATGAAACTCACAGCACATGAAAAGCAAACCAAGCAAAGAAATCCAAGATGCACAGCACGTCACAAATCATGCAGGTGATGGGGAGCTTTCCTCACGGCCTGGAGACAGCGATACCTTGTGGAAGTGCAAGGGCTGCTTAGGGATTGTGAGGAGGTCTCTAAACCTCCTCACTATGTGGTTGTGCTTTCACTGAAGACAGGACAAGGTTCTCCAACACTTACAGGTGCCAGGTTGGGGGTGACCTGTTGCTGGGCAGAGCTATTGCATGACATTCCTGCAATGTCTTAGCCCTTGACTTAGCTCTAACACTGCAGTTACTGGCATGACATAAAGCTGGAGGGACGGAAAATAAAGGTGAATAGTCAGGCCAGTTTTTATTTGTAAGTAACCTAGTCATTCCATCATTAATCAACATTGCATTCAAATTATTTGTATGTTTTTAAGCACTCTTGAAACTTCTGTATGACCTAAAAAGAGAACTCTAGGTACTCTTACCTTCAATATTTTATGGAAAGCCTCATTGAAAAAAAAGGCAAAGCACTTTTTAAATAGAACTCTGCCCATGTTAATTGACAACATATTTTTTCATCTTCTTGGAGAATGTTAAAAAAGAAGCAAATATAAAAACTAACCACCCCCCCAAAAAAAAGGAAAGGGAAAAAGTGTTCAAATGGCTCTGGAAGCTTAAAAGACTGTTAAATTGGTAAGAGAATTAAGAGGTTCTAACCATAGAAGAAGCGAGAAATGTCATCGTACTATTAAATACACTTAATTAACGTACAGATAATGCATGAGTATTTCCTCGCTGTAATTTGTATTGCCATAAACAACAAACAGTTCCAACTCTTTGAAGAGGGAAAATTATTCCTGGATGCAAAAATATTTGATCCCAATTTCACATCTATATAAAAAGGAAATTGCTCAGCAGTCCCCTTAGTCCAGTTGTTGCTTTCTCCCCTCAGTGCTGCAGTTTCTTGAGGTACCCACTTCCTATAGTTAAGACAGCATTTTAAAAGCTTTAGGATGAGTTAGGACCAGAAAAGTGAAAACATAACATAATACTACTTTTGTCAGCCTGGTGTTTTTCTTTTATTAAACAGGTGAAAAATGCAGCGGCCAATGTACTCAGGGAAACATGGTTAATTTATAAAAACACAAAGCTGGTTAAAAAAATAGACCATGCAAAAGTAAGGAAACATCAACGCAAATTCTTGCAAGCTATTCATCAGTAAGTACTATTTTGCTTTGTTTTTCCTCTCAAGGTGTTCTCTCTATGAGTTTCCTTCTCCCTCAGTCACTCTTAGTCCCATCCTGTCCCCTCCCTTCTCTTCGTCCACCATTCCCTTCCCTTCATAGAAGATTGTTCTTGAGGTTGATTTTCTTTCAGAGTAAAGTAAATACAAGGTTTTACTGTATTATCTGTTTACAATAAAATAAAAAGGTATGCAGGCAGTTTATGTCCATATAAACTCGTTAATGTTTTTTAGAAGTTTCCAGTGCTTCTTGAATTATCTAAGACTTTTTTGTTCTTTGCCACTGAGACTATCCTTTGTTTTTATGCATTTGCTTCCAAGCAGTAAGATGCAAAGTACAATAGACGGAAGAAAATTTTTTCAAAAAATTTTGCTTTGTAGTAGATGTTTTAATACTTTAAAATCAGAATGATGTGATAAAAGAGAGTAGTTAATGAAAAGAATATTCATTAAGTATCATGGAATGGTCTACCAGCATTTAGTTGCCTCTTTCCACTGTATATTCTCAGTGCATAATATCAAATGTTGGTATGTCAGCTATGACCCCTGACATCTCTTCTAGAAAATTGGAGTGTATGCCAATAGTTGAGACCTTTGAGCACCTCTGGAATTACTCAAATGAGTTCTTCCTCTCTAACTTGAGGGTCTGAAAACAAGCCTGTGACTTAAAACCAGTAGTAGGATTAAGCTGTACCATGGTATTGCCACACTATAAGTATTTTTCTAAAATTTGCGGTATGTGTTTATCATAAAGCACATCAAAACAAGCAGAATTGCACAATGGTTGCTATTTCTTGAACTAAATGGGAGGAAAAAACCCCAGAGTTTTATCCTCGGGAACCAGAATTCTTTTGAGGAATGGTCAGGACCTGTTTGTCTGTTCTATTTGTTATCCCCATCCAGCCTGAGGCAGCCATTTGTACAGCCTATGAAAATAGTTCCCATTAGTTATAGGGAAAAGGTAAATAGATGAGTTTAGTTTCAAACTGATGGTTTGAGTGTAGGTCTGTGTCTGAGCCAAGCAGTGAAGAGATGTGAAGGAAGTATCCATGACGAAAAGAACATCTATGTAGCATCTTGCAGGAAAGACAGGAAGGGAAGGCCAGGTTAATTCATGTCCTATTAGTAAATTTAGACTGACAATCATTCTTTCTCTCTTTCGTAGCAGTGTTTTAAAGCAGTAGGTAGCTAAGCTTAAGATACGAAGTATTCTGTAAACCTTGATTACTGTATTATATTTAGCAAATTTGCAGGATTAAATGTTACTGTGTCATTGTGGAAATACTTTGAGGAATAAAAAGACAACAGAAGTTGTGGCATTTTTATGTGAATATAAAAAGTATATTTTTATATACCAGTTTGGTCATCTGTCTTAGCTTAAAGGATTGGGAGGTGGAGGGGAGTGGCAGGGGTTCTGGGGAGAGGATGACATGTCATGTGCATCCTTGCTGGACTTGAATCCTTGATTGCAAAGGTTGTTCCTTAACATTTTAACTTTGCTATTTATTTTGTGTGTATGTGTGTATGTGTCTGTGTGTGTATGAGCACATATGTTCAGAAAATAATCTAAAAAGCACAGCAGGCTCGATCTCCAGCTTTATATATCACTCAAACTCAGAAGACCTTTGCAGGATATAAAGTGTGTTCTGCACCTCCCTTAAAAATGAATTAATCGGGTGGGGTGAAGAAGGTGGCAGTAGTAATTTTTTCCTAGCTGTGACAGCTACACTGCACAGCTGTGTTAGTCATTTGTCTCTATCCTTTACCACTTTGCACTACCGCCCCAGAACTTTTGTATTTAAGAAACAGACAAAAGATAATTTTTTCAATATGCTGAAGAATGTGCCATAGATGAAAACATTGCACTAGCAGTTTCCTTTCTTCCTGTAGCTGGGTAGATGGATGCAAATGAATTTTTCGTCCTTTTACATCTTTGAGCTTTTCTCAAGTGACTTACAGTTTTCCATCTTTCTGGATTCTTAAATTTTGTTTGGTATCCCTCCTTCACCTTCCAACCATTTCACTGGAGACAAAAATAAAAGGAGTGGCATTTCAGGGCCAATTTCATAAAAGAAACCAGACTAGATCATGATAACAGTCATGGTCACAGCTCTAAAATGCTGATCTGTGTGTTCTGCTGCTCATGCAGATGATACGTAAGATGAAGGCAAAATCATTAAAAGGCATGTTATGTATTGTATGAATAAGAAAATCTACAGATGATAGTTAATGGGAAGGCTTGAAGATATTGCAGATTCCGTCATCATGAATGCAAGTGAGTTAGACTCCTCCTCAGGCAGCTACTAATCGAAAGAAGTAGCAACTCCCTAGGACTTTCCACCTGCTGAATCAAGCCCACTGTGCTCATTTGGTTGTTTTAGTATATTTTACATTTTGTTTTCTTTTGTTTTGTCTTTTTTTCAACAAAATGAAAATAGAGCTCGGAAGTAAGTTGTACAAGCTGTTCCTTTCTAAACTTGAAGAATTTACCACTGTCTGCATGCAAAAAAATAAGAGTTTTTATTTGTGAACTTCAGTGGTCTGATTGCTGCCATGGAAACGTGATCCAGAATCATGATCTTTTTCTGTGATAAGTGAAGTTCATAAAATCAAAATTTTATTTTAATGAATTAAACAATTAAAGTCTTTTGGTTTACTTTAAATCCGGCTGCTGCAGCTAAAGACTTGCCATACCTATACATTCTTACAGCCTGTGGTAGGTGTTGGGTTGGTTATCATGAAGAATTATTGTGTTGGTGTCAACTGGTACTGGTACTACTACAATAACAATGGACTTCCTGGAATTTTAAAATTAAAATACTGACGTTCAAACAGATGAGTCATTGAATCTTAAGAAAAGCAGAAAACACATATTCTACAGATTATTTGAGAGAATGTTCACCAAAACACTGGGGTTGTCCTTCTCCAGTGAAATCATTACTTTTGAATAATTATTCTGTTCTGAGACTGTAATTATATAATTCTGTACCTTGGAGACTCCTTCATATTTTTCACTTTAGAAAAACTCCAGCTCACAGCCTCTGGAAACACCATTCCAAAAGTCTGCATTTATGTCATGCTCTGAAAGAAGCTTGCAGTGGAAGAAGAGCACATGACATTCCAGTAACAAGCTGCTGGAATGCCAGTTTTATGTGGTCAATTAATTTCTACTTTAACAGAGTTATTGCCATTTATATTTTAAAGATATTTTTAAATGCTATTTCACTCTCCACAACTTACTTCCTCATGGCAGTTAGCCTAGATATGAAAGGAAATGCTTGTAAACTAAAGATATGAAAGAAACTTTCTGATTTTGAAATACCTTCTAGAAGGCTTTCTTTAAACTAACTTTCTAAGTAATACCATCACTGAGAAATGGGCAGAGAATGCATTAGCAAGCCACCTTCCACAAAATGCTGCCGAACTTAGTTCCATTTAACAGCTAACTAAATTGTTATTTTGGTTGGCCCTTGACATACTGATAGACTGAAGTGGTATCTTGTCACACATTGTTTATAAATTGATACCTTGGTTTTGTAAAACCCTATTTCCTGCTCTAGAACAGCCAGAAAAGTCATTGAAAGCTCGAGTATGGGTCTACTATGAGATGTTGAAAAAATTATTCATGGTAGAAGTTGCCTGTTTGTGAAAATCAGATCTACAAACCACTCCTCTAGCAGTTAATCTGGAAAACATGGGCTTTGTATCAGGGAATATATAAGAAAGGTCATGTTTATATCTTGTAAGGAATGTGCATATCTAATAATAATGTAGATAGGTATGCATCAAAGAAAAAAAATATACCCTTGCTGCTTCTTTCATAGTTTTTCAATGCTGTAGTTTAAATAGTGCTTTGAAAAAGAATGTCTGATGTAAATTTAAAATGTAATCATATTAAGATTCACAAGTTATCTAAGAAAACCAAATGTATTGGCAAGCATGTTGGTCATTTAGCTGCTGGTCAGATGGAAGTTCTGTTTAAAGTAAGGAGAAACTCACTTATCACTGTATGTTCATCAGGTTCCAACACTGCTAACCCAATCCATTTCCGACAGAACAGGGCTAATACCTGTATCTAGTCATGTAGGCATGGGAAGATTCTTGATTACTACAATAATAATGACAAAAAACTTCTGGTTTATGTTTCTTCCTATATCTACTTGTCACGATACTGAGGCTTTGAGGAATGTTTTGGCTTTCTTTCATGTAGTCTGGATAAATTGTTATCTTCCTTTTTGAATTCAACTTTGACCATGGCAAATGGTATTCTTGAGGACATCACATTTCCTTGCTCTTTCCTTTTTTGCGGTGTTGAAGAAGCATGCTTCTCATTGTAGCAGGCACATGACCGATTATGACTCTACACAAAGTAGTCAAGGCATTGTCCATGCAGTTATTTGCTCTTGTAAGTTTTGTGCATGCTCTTTAGAAATCCTAGTATGACCTCATACAAAAAAAAATCTGACTTAAAATTCCACTTTTTAGATTAAGAAGTGTAAAAATGGAACAAAGGAAACTGAATGATCAAGCCAACACTTTGGTGGACCTGGCAAAGGTTAGTAGGCAGTTACTGTTGTTTCAACATTCATTCTTTCAAAATGAAGCGCTTTTAAGTGAAAATGGTGTGCATTATATGTGCAAATCTTGTTAACAAGGTTGTTATTTGTAGCAAGTGAAAATATGTGTGTGTTTTGTGGTAGTACCTACTGAAAGAAACATCCTGACGAAAGTTTGAATGTGCCATATTTATTTATTTTTTTGTACATTTGAAAAAGACTTCACAATAAGAGACTGATCCTGAGAGCTCCTGAAGTGACTGCAGTGGTCATGGTAAATGCTGAACTGTGAGTGGGCCGTAGTGGTGTAGTGCTGTGTAGTAAGGAGATACGCCATGTGGTGACAGTGACTGTGCCATCACAGACCATAGTACATAGCCTCTTGACTGGAATTAGAGGATCTGGTTTTCTGTTCCTGTTGTCTTATGCAGCAGTAACTTTAGATAAGTAAATTTAGATCTGGATTTATTTAAGTTTTTATAATGAATAATAGCTGCCTACTTTGCCAGTATATCATAAGGCTTTTAAAATCTTTTTTAAACCATTTGAGTTGAGGTAAAAGAGGCTATTCAGTTGCAAACTGCTTGTTTATTGTTGTTAGAATTTTTCATAAATATATAATAACTAGGAAGCTAGAGGTCTGAGCTGATAGCATTTTGGATTTCTCATTAGATCTTAATATTTAAGAGTTACTGTGAGCTTAGTTTGAGGCAACATTAGAAGCATTAATGGGCTCTTCCTAAGGGTTTCTTGTACACCTCTTCATTTACCTCAAAATCCTCCTCGATTTCAAGTGCATCAAAGCAATGATTAAACTCTTCAGTGTTCATTCCCCTCTTGCTTTACAGAACCACCTGACAACTTCAGGTGAAAATACAGTTCAGTCTAATGCTTCTGGCAGCTAATAAGGACTTTTAAGATACTATTTTGTGTAGGATACAAGACTATTCAAGGATGATGCTAGCACCCTGAAACAGGAGGCAGAGAAATGGGTTATAACACTCACCTGATACTGAAGTGGTTTACACTTCAGGTAGTCATTCAATTAATTTTCCTTTCCTTTGGATGGTTCATAAATTTCAACCATTTTTTCTACTGAATTACATCCAGTTTTTACTCTAGTTTAAATAATCTGAAGTCTCAGTCTGTAGGAGGCAGACATTTAGCCATTTTTTTAAACCAGTTCCAAGTCCCTATGCAATAACACATTTCAGATTACATTTTTACTGACCATTGTGTCATTTTAAAGTACACTGTATATATTTGCTGTATCCAAACAGTGTTTTGTAGAGGCCAGATAGATTGGAAATGCAGAAGTAGAAAAGCATACAATTGAGTTTTTACTCCTTGCACTACTTTTCAAAAACAATGCACTGGATTCCTCTTACTGCCAATCCAAGAAAACCTGCTCAGTTTAGGGAGAAAGCCAGTGAACAACATTTGTGCTCTGCTTTCAAGAACGAAGGTGTTTAAGAATCAAGAACAGTTAAGGATGGAGCACATCACTGGAGCCTTCAGTCCCCTGGTGGCTTCCACTGACTGTTCAAAAAGCTTCACCTGGTGCACTCCCAAGCACCTGAATTTCCACAAAAGGTCTGGTTTGTAATTGATTTCAACTTTGACATCTGAAGTGCTACTAAAAGGCATTACATTTCTGCTCAAGAAATCTAGTAGAAAGCTTAGTCTACTGTAATTTAATCTACAGGGAAAATTATTTCACAAGACTATCTATTGTAATAATACTCATATCCTCTTTTACAAACCCTTGTAGAGTTGTGCTACTTGTTACAATGCTTGTAAGGTCTCTCTAAACCTTTACTTACATCCTTCTGCTTTCAGACTCAAAACATCATGTATGACATGATTTCTGACTTAAATGAAAGAAGTGAAGATTTTGAGAAGAGAATTGTTACTCTGGAAACTAAACTGGAAACTTTAATTGGTAGCATTCAAGCTCTTCCTGGAGTGATTAGCCAGACAATCAGCCAGCAACAGAGGGAATTCCTCGAGGCTCAGATACAAAATTACGATAAGCACGTTGCCTACAGTGCTGAACGGTCACGATCTTTGTCAAGAAGAAGGAGATCATCCTCCACAGCACCACCAACTTCATCAGAGAGTAGCTAGAAGAGAATAAGTTAACCGCAAAATAAAGACTTTTTGCCATCATATGGTCAATATTTTAGCTTTTATTGTAAAGCCCTATGGTTCTAGCCAGTGTTATCTGGGTTCTGATGTCAGAATCCTGGAAACCTGAACAGATTTTAGGCCAAAATGAGTGAAAACTCTTCTTTTTTTCCCCCCTCCTCCTCTCAGATGCACAGTGAATGCACCTATTATTGCTATATTAGATTGTTCTTCCTGTAATTTCACTTTTTATTCATGCACTTCAAGCAAGCTTTACTACTACAATACATAATCTAGTATAATAAAAAGGTTAATTTCTGCACATAGTTACTTGATTACTTGGACCTAATGACCAAAAAAAAATCACAATCAAAAGACCTAATTATGAACTTTTAAGAAGCTAAATTGAAGCTTAATAATAATTTCTCAGTATGAAAGCTAACTGTCTAAACTTTGCTTGCAGTGGAGGGGGAAAAAAAATTGATATTAATCTAACAGTGTGCTGTATATGTATAGTCATTTTAAAAGGTCACTGACAGCTTCAATTTCTGAAGTGATTAATTAAAAATATAGTTTATCCTAGAATATAAGTCTTGGAGTAAGCTATGGGTTTTTAAAATATTCTTAGGGCTTTTATTTAACATGCATTGGTACACACATGCACATAGATAATATCTATATACATATGTATTTATGTATATAAAATTATTTATGCAATGCCCATGGCAATGATCTTTTAAACTGACTATTTGTAAAGCTACTGGCATTCAAAAACTACAGGCAAAGTCCTGTTTACTTATTTGGAGTCTCATAACTATGCCAGGTAAGTTTGTCCAGATCGAAAGCATCACTTTCAGCCAGAAGTCTCCTAATAATGCTATTTGGGTTTTGAAAGTGTTAGGTTGCTACTTTCTCCACTCCTTTCATTGTGTTTCTGGAGTGAATGACTGACACACATAGTATACACGGTTGCGTGATGGCAGCACAGTGTTCTGTATACATTATGTTTGGGTAATCCCCATGTTTCCTGCTATGCAGTCAAGCTTAGCAAAACACTTCTAGCAATATTTCCAAAATCTGTAAAAAGCCAGCTGTAGACTGGAGTTACAACAGTAGGGTATCTATAGTACTTTATTTTCGTGCATAAAAATGAGGTCTCCTACTTTATTTAAAAAAAAACAAAACAAAAAAAAAAACAAAACAAAAAACCCAAAAAAAACCACAAACAAACAAAAAAAAAAGTAAAAAAACCCTGAAAACAAATCAGAAAGCATAGTCACCAGTAGGCACTGGTGAAAAGGTTTTGACTGACATTTCTCCTGGTTTATGCTCCAGAGTAGCAAAACTAGGTAAGTTTAAATGCTCAGAAGATGCAACTTACATTCACAATTCCTAGTTATAAACAGGAAATTATTTGACTTTATGAGGTATTTTTTAGTACTTGCTATTTACGAAATATGCCAGTCCAGTCTGCCTCTCCCCCAGTTTACAGACAAGGGTGACATCTGTAGCTAAACAAGTAGACATGGCTGACTGTTTCTAAGTAATATTATGTCTGCCTAGAAGTAACCAACTTGCACGTTGAAGGAAATGCACATTGCTCCATGAAACACTGTGACTTCTGGTCAACAAGGACAGGCAGGAAAGAGTAATGCAAGAAGTCAGGGCAGAGCCCTGCTGGGCAAGACAGAAAAGCTGTTCTTTCCAGTAACCAGAATTCCCCAAACCAAATACATAATCTGAAAAACAGCAGATACTTTAGGCCTATTTAAATTAAAGGATCTTCTTTTCTGGTGTTACGAATGTATAAATGATGAATGTATAAGTGACATCCAGAGGTATTGCATGCTTATTAAAAGGTCAAGAATTTCTCCAACTTTTTATGTCCTTGAGAAAAATAATGAGTTTGCGTATTTTTCCCCCTAGAGCAGGACAGTTGCATGCCTTTGGCGTGCCTTATTTGCAGACTGGTATTTTGTGACTGGAAATAACAAGCAGTATGCATAGTATTTGCAGTTCTGCTTTTGTTTTTATGGAGTTCATTTCCAAAGGAAAAGGGGGATATTATATAGTGCTAATACTTTTCTAGTGCAGTCCTTAACTACATGAGATTGTGAGTGGTCATAAGGCCAGTAGTGATTAATAATATTGGAATTAAATAGTCAAGTTTTAGAATTCTTTTTTTCTCCTTTTTTGCATTTAGTTTAGAATACTTTTCTTGACATTGAATGTGAAATACACTTTCTGTAGCTTGAATACATTCCTTTTTCTCCTGTCAGCTTGAACTAGCTCTTTCATTGTTTACATCTTTTTAATATATGTATAACACCCATTTTTTGCACAACTGGGTTTTTTAAGAACTGTAGCTACACTTTGAAAATTCTTGTCAATCTGTCAATTTGAATTAAGATCTAGCTGTAAGTATTGAGCTAGCTATTTCTGTTGTGAAAGAGCAGCTGTCATCTTTGACCTCTCCAATTCTTTTACTCACTAGGACTCAGGAGCCTAAACTTAATATTATTGCCACAGCTTTTTGCAATGGTGAGATGCATCAGGATTATTTCCATCAGTAGCATTCTGTAACAACCTGCCAAATTATTTTGGATTCCTTTCTTTCTTTTTAAAGCAAAAAACAAATGATGTCACCATGTAATACTCCAGTTCTACATCTTAATTTACCTTCAAGCTCACTACAGATATTTTATCTGCATTTTCAGCACAAATGATTTTTTTCTCGTAATACCTGATTTCAGCACTAAGGTGCTGCATGGGGATACACTATATGAAAGGACAGATATAAACTTCTATTCAGGAGAGCACAAAGCACTCTTGGTTTGATTTTCTTACTCCTGACACTAAACTCCTTTTAGTCTTCCCTCGTCTGACTTTTGTAGTACCACAACCTTACTGACTTTTTATTTCCAAAATTTTAGCTCTATCATTGTCAACAGATATGATCATCAAAAGGAAAACATATCATTATGATATCTTGGAAACTGTATATTTAAATGTAGACTTTTCTTTGAAAGATTGTTTACAAAGAGTCTTTCTCGAAGCATATGGCATATTTACCATGTTACAACTGTAAAGCTTCATGCACCTCTTGCCTTAGTTTCACCAGTAGGAAAATTCTGCTTTCAGTTGCTATTAAACTCCTCCTTTTCACTACATTCCAGACACTGATTCCATTTGTCAGTTTCTTGGGAGTCTTGTTGCTAGTCTGCTTTTTTAAAGACACCGAGCAGAGATATCTTGCTCAGAAGGACTGAAATTAACATCACAAATAGACCTGTTCACGACGCTTAAGATTAAATGCATTGATTTAAATAGTACTTTTTACTTACATTTAGGTTTTTTGCAGAATCAGAATAATACATTTATATGATTTATGCTTGCAAATGCTCTGCAATTCTTGATTCTGTAAATCATTACGGATTTTAAGCCTGCATATCTTTCCAGATGGACTTGTGCAACTCAGCTTTTCTTTACCTCCTGCTGCTCCATAAGGATCTATCTAATATGGAAAGAGATTTACTATCTAAAAGTTTGGCATCCATCTTAGGAGCTCTAAAAGCCTTCTGGAGGTCCATACCTTATGAGCTATTTCAAAACTCTGGCTCCCAAGACTGGGTTGGAATCACTGTCATCATTAGAGCAAAGATAAGTGGTAAGCATACTGTTTTACAAACTGTAAGACTCTTTCCATGTCAGATCATATGTAAACATTCAAATTGATATGCCGCACACTAAAAGCATATCTAAGCATAAAAGAATAAAAGGTGTTCAATGTGTCTAAAGTTCAGAATAAAATCTGTAACCCTTATCAGTACTAAAAATTAAAATTGTTTGAAAACTCTTTTCCCCTAACTAAAAGTTATGAAAAATTCTTTGTAAGTTTTATCCATGGGAGGTTTTCTGGTTAGTAAGTGTGTGCTCTCCATCTGCCATGCTTTTTGGTCATATCCATTCTTTTTTTAAATCAAAGTCCTTAAAGTCTTTTTGCCCTTTTAGTCCACACTCAAAGTAATTATTAAGGGGTGACAAGCAATGAAATAGAGGGGAAGGTAGGAAGGAGCTAACACTCATGTGTGTTACTTTCAGAATTCCACCTCTGCATCAGCATATCTAAATGCTCAGGTAGAAACGGACACAAATTTTAACCAGCACTCCTGGCTACCCAGGTACGAGCCAGCCCTAGCCTGGGAAGAGCACTGCCATGTCTGAACAGTCCTGAGGTGGAGCTGACACACACTCAAAGCCAACATTTATGTGTGTGGAAATTTATGTACACAGAACTTTATATGTGCATAATAAAATTAACCTACATCTGTCGATTAGGGCTTATGAATGTGGTCCTGTATCTGTTAGCACAAATTCAAAGAAAACTAAGCTATAATGTATGTTAGCCTTTTTATTATAAACCTTTTAAGGGGTATCCTTAAGATCTCGACTCTCTCCATGTCTGAGAGAATAAAGAAAAAGAGACACTTAAAAGATTCTTTCCTGTCAGGCGTGCATAGGTTTGGCTCTGACTTGCCTGAGTGCCTCACTGCACATCAGCTTTGGTCCAGAAATCACGGGGTTTTATTCACTCCAGAAAGAACAGGTTTCTCTCACTATAGGGGGACTTAGCACAGCACTGAGCAAAAAGTCCCATCTCTCAAGAGCAGCCTGGTGTGCAAGATGATCTCCTATTCATAATAATGAATAGGAGAGGAAGATTGTGTTAATTTATCCAACTCTGCTCAAGACTTACGGCTTAGCACAGCATCAAGCCCAGTGCAGACACTTGATTCCCTGCCAAGAATTGCTTACAGCTGGACAGTACAGCACATGGACGGAGCAGGTGCGGAGTGGTCTGGACTAGTGTATGTTGACATGCTGAAATGGAGGCAGTTACCAGAATTAGCATCAACATACTGCCATATATTAGACTTCGTTACAGTGATATAGCTGAAGCGCTATTAGATCAATAATTTTCAGGCCTTTATATGAAGAAGATTCTCTTGCAGAAGACTTCAAAGCTTTTCTGCACATTGAAGGATATGCAACGTGGTGTCAGTGAAAGAAAAAACATAAGCCAAGATCTTGAACCTGTTGCAAACTAGCATGGCAAGTAACAAAATCAGATGGAGAATGAAGCTTTATGCTGACTTCTCTTTCAGTCAGATTCGCTTAAGCCCATTAGTATCTTCAAGTATTTAGGAGAATCTATACTGTTTTCAATTATACATGAAGCGAGCTACAAGCTTTTAGTTAGATTAAGAGGTTCTACTTTAAGAGTATGCCTGTTCTGACCTACTGTTCCCTTTCTAACCTGAATTTCAAAGTACCTTGAGTCTAAAGAGGAGATGCATATTCTCCTATGTGGATTACAGCAAAGCAGGTCTCTTAACAAAAAAGCAGCTCCAGTCCAGATAAATGACCAAACATCATATAGCACTAGGAATAATAATGGAGTTAAAATGTTCGAGTAGACAAATTGACAAGCCAGAGGCTTCAGAGCTTAGGAAAGGTTTAAGTGAAGCCTCGCTCCAGATGTAAAATTCATGGGCAGCAATGAAGTGTAAGAGACTGTGCAATTACACTTTCTGACAATGAATTATAGGGGCAAACTGTATGTGTTTAATACTAGCTTATCACCTTATATGAGAAGTTCTCAAAATGTGAGAGTAATATGAAGGCTGATCATCACACAGAAATAAAGCAAGTTTCTTTTAACAAAGGACTCCAAACTCTAATAGAAATGTGGAGAAGGCCTGGAAGAGATTATGCTAGATTATTCTCTCAAAAGACAGATCCTTAGCCTCCACAGGCTAATATAAATTGCAAGAGATGAGGTTTCAAGTGGTCTCACACAAAAATCAAAAATATATCTCAGGAGCAGTTTGGAACTTAAAACACATCACTGTGTGCTCAGTACCACAAATCTGCACAAAATGAGGTGTGGCAGATCAGTTTTCCTGATGGAGGAAGAACTGTCGTGATAAGCACATGAACTTGACATGCATGTAGGAGATAAAGAAATCTATCTTGGGGCCACCCTTTAACTTAACCTGCAGTTTCAAATAATATGGCACCCTAGGTAATAAAATAGTAACAATCAGAGCTCAATTTTTTTTTTTTTTTGCAAACACCACTTAGCACAAATGAGTGCACATAGCATAAGAGGCATGGGTGCATGCCACTCCCTCTGTTGTGCCTACCCAGCCTCAACCCTTTGCTCTATGCATTTTCCTCCAGCAGCTGCTGAGCACTGGGAACTGTGGTTGCCTCTGTCAGCATCTCTGGTATGCAGCTGCTGGGACTGATCTGGTAGGAGGTGACCCTGGGGCCACTGAGAGGCCACTGGCCCAGTGCCTGTTACTGGAGAGAGCAAGACCCAACCTGAAGGTGGCCAAGGCCCCTCAATGGGGCAGCAGCATATAACCTCTGTTCTTCCTCCCACACCACTGTATCGCTACATTCTTCTGTTTCTTAAATGGTGTTATAGACTGAAATATGCTTTTCTTATCACATCTGAAACGTGATGTCACCCATTATGACAGGCTGTGCTACTGCTGTGAAGAAAGCACGGGGTCTGCTTCTCCACTGGGGGCAAGGACAGTGCTGTACCACTCAGTAGGACTCTTTCAGAGAACAACTTGCTTTCAAGATAGAAACCAGCAACACTCCACCAGCACCAATTACCAGGATTCAAGGGGGATAAACCTTAGGAAAGTGTTCTGGCTTGGCAATGAGATTTAGGAACTTGGCTTCTAGGTGGTTAAACATTACATCTACTTTAATAAATAAATAAATAAATAAATGGCAGAAGAAGAGCTGTCAATTAGCCCAGTCTGTGTTGGCTGGAGTTCAGAGTCTCACTTGTACTGCATGATGATGAGACAAAAGACTTGTAGATTGACTCCTAACCACACAAGTTCAGAAAAAAGTCCCCAGGTTGAAATGTGCTTGCAAACCGCCTTGTTTCACTGGATTTCTTTGAAACAGAGCTTTCAGTCAGTATGGCTAGTAATGGTGGATCAAACACATCACAATTCTGGTGTTTTCAACATGTTTGAAAGCACTTCTTGCTACAAGATTCAGTACCCTTGCACTGATTTGAGGCTGCTCAGCTGGCACTGCTGCCCAGCCAGTTCCACAGACATGACAGAAAATATCTATGCCCATTGAATTCACCTGGTCAGCCATACTATAACACCTTCCACTTGAGCTCAGGACATCATCCCCAGTCAGGTCTGGAGAGAAGAGGCTTTCCCATGATTTCCCAAGATACTTTGGAAAATAATGGAAGAACATGTGGAAGAGCTTCTGTCCTTTCAGACTTTTTAGTTGCAATCTATATGCAGTGGAGGCTGTTCAGTTATCGAAAGAACAGTGGCAGGAATTTAGGTCATGTTTTTTTCAGTTATCAGGTGCATAAAAATGAACACAAAAATTGAACATAAGAAATAGATTGCTTTTACAGATCTTATATATTTAGGATTATATTTCCTACCTTTTTACCCTGTTTTCTTCTGCCTATAAAATGCATTTAGTAATTCAGCTATACTTATTTTCAATTTGAAGCAATTACTGTGATACAGCAGCATGAATATGTGCATTTCCAGAATTGCAGATACTTTTTTCAGTTGAAGGGAAACAGAAGAGAGATGGGCAAAAAGCAGGTAGGCTTTTCAAATAATTTTTGCAATTAATTTCAGAGAGGTAAAAATAGGACAGAGAGGGTTTGATCCTCAGCCTCTCTATTAGTGGACTGTGGATACATCTGAGTTTTTCCTTGCAGGCTACGTCCACATCTGCCATGGAGAGGAATATAGGCCATATCTGCAGACAGTGCAACAAAGTCTGGTGTCTGGTAGCAGCATGAGGGCATCTCTTTGTTGCCCACTTTTCACTCATGCGAACCTCTACTTCCCCATCAGCTTTCTGCTCAAGGATCTGCAGCTGTAGTATATGGTATTCAAAAAGGACTAGACAAAAAAAAATCATTGGTGGAGAAAATATTTCTTACACATGTACGAAACAGCCAGATACTCACTGGTGGCATTTGGATGCATGATTCATGATAGGAAGTTCTACCTCCTGTGACTCATGCTATTTGCCCTGCAAGGAGCTACAGAGTAGCACACCTCTCATTTCTCATGTTCCACAGTTATTTGAACAGTTCTGGCTCAGTTCAGCTGAGTGCCGGACAAGTGCAAAAGGCTGAGCAACAAGGCTAGGTACAAAGCAGCTGCACAAAGGAGCCCAGCAAAGAATGTGGTGATTTGATTTTGTGAATGAAGAAACATTTTCCCACTACTCTGTTTAATTCACTTAAACAGAGCCAGAAGCTTCCCTGAAGCTCCATGTGTATTATTGTTCCAAATAACTTCCAAGATGACTGTCAGAAAAACTTGATAGCAATAAATTTTTTATGTTGTAAGCCCTGGAATTTCTGCTAGATAACTCTCATATGGAAGGGAAGTTTCTGAGAAAAATGAAGTATTTATCCGAAGTAATTTATAGGGAATACCACTCTTTTTCACTGAGATTTGATTTCTACCCTATCAGGTATGGATGAACATCACCCACACCTGTAAACAGACATGTCCTTTTGTTTTTTCAGGCAGGTGATGGGGGGAGGAACATTTGAATTAACCCCAAAGCAGGGTAGCAATGACATTTGTAGGAAAAAAGTATTTTTCATTTCTGAAATGTTTAGCTGCCTAATTTTCTCTGTGCCCTCAGAGGATTGAAATAAAAAGATACTTAGAGCAAGCCCCAGCAAACAGATTTCTTCTCTTGCTCCTTTCTGAGTACATGCTATAATAGCTACCCATTCATCAACTTCATTTTTTCAGTAGCAGGATGCTCTCTCTCAGAAAACAGGAAAACTGGGCTCAGGTCCCTGTAGAAAGTAGCAAGTACATATTTTCCTACACCCTCTTTCTTGCCTTATTTTCTGGGAAGAGCCCTGGGCGGCTTGGTGCTAAGCTCCTTCCTCTGTGAGTCAGAGACAGTCTGAACTTCTGCAATCAGGCAACATTGTGCAAGTGTAACATTACAAAAAAAATACAAAGCTGTTTCTGGTGAGGTTTGAAAGCAAACCAGACAGAGAGCAAGCAGGTCAATGATGCAAGTGCCAGAAACAGTTTGAGAACTAATGCCATTGTTAAATACCTCGTTTGAAGTTAGTCCTGAGCTCTTCCTGTCCCCAGTCTGGTTTTGTGGGAAAGAAAGAGATGTTTAAAAAAAAGCCTATAGCATTTTTAAAAGAGGAAGCAAAAGGATAATTACTTTAAAAGTTCTTCTATAACAGAAAGAATGAACACAAATTTTTTTTTTCCAGAAATAGTAGAATGATTCTGCACTTTCAAGACTAGTCCCATGAGGAGGCAGAATTGAAGATAGGCAGTTTCACCAGTTGCCCTTTCAGGTTCTGCACTTTTGCTTTCTGATAGTTATGTACAACTTCTTTTTTTCCCTTAAGGTTTTTTTTAACTTAATGTAAGGTATTCATTATTTTATTAGTTCTTTTCCTTCAGTAACAGAAGACTACTTCTCTGGATTTTGTTTGAGGTATACAAAATCACATTTATTTACACAAATCTATTCATCTTTGCAGTTACCTTGCTCACTCTGCTTCAAACTATGTGACATCTGCCAGAGAACTAAACAGAAAGCAGCATACTAAAGCAACAGGCTCTTGAAATCAATAGATGTGAACATCAGATGCAGTACACTCTTCTCTGTTTTCTTTATTACTAGTATTGTGGATGATCTGTAATGACAATAAGGCAAAGTAAGTTTACTCTGGTTAGACAATTCCTACTCTCTCTCAAATGCATTTCAGTCTATAGAACTTTAAAAGCGTGGGGGAAACTCATCCACAAAGTTTGCCCTGTGAAACTATCATGGAATTTCAAGGTTTCAATCTAGACTGGACCCCTAAGCTCATAGGCCATCTGCTGCTCTACCAGTATTTCTACCAGCAATCTCTTGGCAGCTCTCTGCTAAGCGCATGGAATCTGCATATCAAAAAGACAACCTTTCAGATACATTGCCTGCAAATCCTTGACACCTAACCTTGGCAGTCAGGGTCACACAGGATAAACAAGGAAGTGCACAACTCTCACATAGCCAAAGCTTTTGTCATGACAGTTCCTGCCTTTTTTTCTTGTTTGGGTTTTGGAGGTTTTTCTGGGGAGGGGGGGTTGGGTTGGGTTTTTTAAATTAAAAAGGCTGATATGTCAGTGTATTAATTTTATTAGTACAATTTTTACACTATACTGAGATAGTGCCTTTGGCCCAAGCTATCTTTTGTCCAAAGTAACCTCTTTGACTCCATCAAGTTATAGTGCAAAAAATCTGAAAACCTTTATTAAGGCTTTGGATTTCTGTGCTCTTCTGTGCCCTGGAGTTTTCCTTTCACTTTCCGTATTATGTAGGTTTCAAGGTTTGAGGTCTCTATATACATCCGCTGTAACTTCCTTGGCCACAGCAACTGACCTGTATGGGTACCAAATACCATAAGAATTTGAAGACCATTCTTTATCTAGCATTGAGAAAGATAAATAAAAAGCTAAGACGGTAGACAACTTGTCTGCAAGATTTAAGATGAAAAAAATATATTTCTAAAATGAATTTACCTGACTAGTTAACCTTTGCTATTTTTCTTCTGTTCTTAAATTCCTGAGAGTTTCTGCAATTTCTCTATTTGCTTTGGAACTCTCACCCAAGAGCTCCAGTTCTTACAGCCCTGCACAGTTATTTCCCCCTGAGAGAAGGCAGCCAGAGACCAAACAAGTGGCAAACTTCCCTGGAGAGTTCCACAGAACCCAATACAAAAATGCTTGTAGCAACAGATGAAGCTGGAAAAGGAAAAAGCGGAGTCTATGTTGATTAAAAGTACGTTGCCAGTAAGACGAGAATAATATTGGGAAATCCTTTTGTGATATCTGGACTTTCTTTACAAGTACTTGCAAGTTTTAGTATAGATGTGAGAGAAAAAAGAGGGGGGGTTTCTGGCCATAGGTCAGTCTTGAAGATGAATAGGTGCTGAATGTCAACTTAATCAAATGGGAGCTCTCATGGATGCTTCTAAACCTCAGCACCCTTTCGGCTCATGTGTAGCTGGATCTGCACAGCTGGTAACTTTACCAAGCTTCAGAGAGTTGGTTTTAGGTTGGTTGTTACAAACTGGTCTAAAAGACTAAAATGTGTCTTCTGTTGCAAGAAAGTTGGTGTAATATTCCAAAACAGTCAGGATGATAAAGTCAAACAAACTAACAAACAAACAAACAAAAAAATCCCAAACTCTCTACCAAGCCAATTAAAAAATGGTCAACAAAACCCCAAACTCAAACCCCTCCACATTTCTCCAAGCACATCACTCAACACCTTCCACATAATTCACAAGGACTGACAGATAAGCATTTCCTTGAGTGGAGGAACCACAAAATTGGTTGCCCAACAGAAAATGCCTGAGGATCCAGCTCTTGCAAGGAATAAGTAGACCCTGACTACCTTATAACACAGCTTTTCAGGCCAGTTACCTATCCACATAAACACTAAAGCAAACCAACGTTTGCTCATGTACACATAAAGAAGCCTACTTTCTGCTCTCAGCCCACTTTTATCACTGATGCTTTGATTTCTTCTCCACATAATATGATATTAGCTATCCATTCTGTTTTTCAGTATATGTATGTTCACTGTAATGGTAGGACACCTCAACCTATCCTGTCTAGAGATCACAGAACCACAGAAGATTTGAAGGCTAGGTAATGAAAGGGATATAAACTGTGCAGCTGTCTCTAGCCTGACAACAAGAAAGTCAAAGATTTTCATTTCTTCCTCCCTCGTCTCCACTCTACCAAATACCCCAAATTTGTGGTTTCATAGTAGAAGAAAACCCACACCATAGTAGTGCCCTCCCAGACACTTATATTCAATAAACACTTCTTCAATAACTATGTTGTCAGATATTTTACTGCACACACATAACTGAAGAAAAAAAAAATGTACAGGTATTACTACCAATTCTCAACCTTTTGTGCACATCTTGGCAGTCAGGTCTGTGACTTACTATTTTGCAGCATAACTCCACAGTTCTGTAGTCACTACTCCTGTGTTACTCCAATCCATAGGATGTACATTACATTCATAGATGCAGGAACTAAAACAGACCAAAATTCTTCTCCCAAAAAACAGTTAGCATTAGTTCTTCACTGGAAATAAAAATCTTGTAAATATTACTTTGGCAGATCAGTTATAAAATTTCCTCTTTATGACTTTCTTTCCACAACAGCTTTTATTTAAGACACCAGTTCATTAAATCTGAACACCTGTCTAGTCTTTATTTGCCATGGATTGAAAAAAAAAAATTGACTGGATGATGCTGTGTGAAAAATAATTGTAGAAAAAACGGATGCCAATAAATAAACCAAATTCTTGGTGAATATAAAGTACACCCTGATTTTCCTAAACACAGTAAATAAACTTCAAAGTTTCAATGCTGTTAGCAGGAGTTAGTATTAGTCTTCGTACACAGTTAGGTGGTCGCACATTTCTGGGTGTAAGTTTGTGGATAAATCTTGACTTCTTTATGTTGGCCTTAAAAGACTCCAGATATAGCTCCTAAATCCATATGCCAGTACATAAATAGGCAGCTTAATTTTAGAGCTTGGAGAATGCATTAGCTTCTATCAAATTTCCTGATAGTTCACATATTGTAATATTTGTTAAGTACTTTGCTTCCCTAAGTAACAGCACACCCCCCTGAATTCTGAACATACTGTCTGTTTAATTATTATATGTAGTCTGTGAACAAGTGAAACTGCTGCCTGTGGTGTAGGCAAAAATACTATTGTCTAATTTGATCAGCTTCAACTTCAACACAATTGACACCCCATAAATAACTAAAATTGAACTGTATTTGAATCATCTGCTACTCTTTTTGCAGATACTGATTCCCTATTCTCTTAAATATGTCACATTTTACTTGAGGCACTGTAAGCATCTCATTTCACAGAGATTTAGTGAAGAAAATAGGAAGGGATAGGGTGGATGGTGGTTTGTTGTTATTTTTTTCTCCAAAACAAATCCAAGACATCCAGCACTGCAAGAGGCATAGTTGCTTAGTAGTACAACTCATAAAGAAGACAGACATCCTCTTGCATGACGTCTTGAAATGGGAGCCTTCTTTTGTCTGCTATCAAAATAACTTGCAGAAAGAGGAAAGGTCATCTGTCCTTCCAGTCACTTGAATAAATCTTGGAGGTAAACACCTAGGTGAACAATAACAGAGAACAAAAGGAAAAAATGAGCCCTTAGTGATAAGGTGAAATTAGACATGAAAATAAATAGTTATGCCTTAATAACTGTATTCTCTGACAGTGAAATGGCGTTTCTCTCAAATGTGATTGAAAGCCAAGATGGTATAATCAAATCCACTTGTGTTGCAGAATTGGGTTTTTTTGAAATAAGTTAATGCTGAAAGGAAAATATGTAGTTCATATTAAGTACATACTCAGTAAGAATGTTAAGTATCCTGTTGCAAAGCAAATTCAAGTATCATACTGCCAAATAAATATTAGCTGCAGTCTTCCTTGTAGAGAGCAGTCCTCTACTTCTCATATGAAGCATTACTTTGGCAGCTGTAGAGCAAGATGCAAGTCTGACTACAACCAAGAATTAATGTGAAGATCCAGTGATGGCAAACAAAACATGGAACAACTGTGCTTGTTTCTCTTGTGGCCTCCTATTCCCTGGTACATCAGTGTCACAGGCAGCCTCAGCCAGTATCACACATATCTAAAGACACTCAGCTTGTGCTCTTTAGCGTCTGACACCAGTGTAGTATACAACATTCCAGACATATTTCTTTCAAAATTGTGTGAATTCAACAAAAAACTTCTTTTAAATTTAATGGAATCCCATTTAGAATCAAAAGCAGTGCATTTTTAGCTCCTAAACCCTTTGCTTCAGATGAGATATGGACCAAAATCTTTAAGGATGTCTTCCTTTTTCTCTGTGCTTCCTGTATGAGATAAGGAAGAAAAAGGTAACGGAGTGCTTTCAGACATGAGACCTTGGTGACGGAGGAGGCAGGGAGAAGGCGGAGAGCAAAACCAAAGGAGGTTCATCTTGACACTACAATTCCAAAATTGCACCTCAAAAAGTGTAGGTATCAGTTTGTAGCTCAAATCTTAGGCAGGTGCAAAAATCACATATTTTAAAAGATATACTTATTACTGAATGCTATTCTATCTTCCTAAACAAATAACTGCCTTAGTCTAAACTTGTTCAAGCAGTGATAATTCTGGCTATGATTACACTGGAATAAAATTCATTTCTGGCTACATTGGCAGTGAGTTCCTTTGGGAACTATCTTCTGGCATAAACTAGACTTTTTTTTTTTTCCCAGTACCACTAAATAGTGGAGAGATCCTTGAGAAGAATTAAGCCTTCCATAGCTTCACGACAGGCAGCTAGAGTAAGAAATACACACTGGGTCTGCTCTTTCTTAGCACAAAGCAGAAACAGACTCAGCCCTGTGCAATTCTATCTTGCTGCTTTACAGTCCTGATCAGAGCCTGATGCAGCTAAGGGCTTTGGTTTAGACTTATTGCTGTCATAAAGAAAATGTTCAGCAGGCTGCAGGAATACTGTCTGCCACTTACAAACATGTGCCCAGTAACAACTGGGTGTGTGGGAGGGACTAATGAAGTATGTAACTGGATTTTGTTGTCTTGGACAATAGCAGTGTTTCTGGCATGATCTGCATCTTCATAGGAAGACTCAGCAGTTCTCCACAGATGTGGGATTTCAGTGTATACCCCTGTTGAGCAATACAGATTCTGGTGCTGGGATTACCTAATGGGTGATGGCTAAAACATGGCTTCCATATGGGTGAACTGCCTTGTACTGATGTAAGCTGTACAACAACAAGGAAACCAACTGAATAGCAGACCTCAGGAGTGAGTAATAAATATTGATCCTTTACCTCTGGCCATGTCATGAAGCTTAGACAAGACATGTAAGTTTTGTTGTGGCTACAGCTCTCAGCATCATTTTCCTCAAAAGCCACGGAAGTAGAATTAAGGACTATTTGGCCGGACAGATAGTGGAAATTTTTTAGAGTATAAAGATTTTGCTGGCTACTATTACACCACTGATAGCAGCCATTTCACTCTCCTTTGTGAATGTGGAAGCATTCAAGAAAAGTGAATAAAACAGCATGACTGCTGCTTTCAGTCAGAAAACTGAGGAGTTATAAAGACATTTTTTAAATAAAATTCTGTGGTTTTGTACACAAAATACTGAACAATTTGGAATTATTTTGTTTTACCATCTAGAAGTTCTTCTATAGGTTTGTGAAGAGTCCATGAAAATCTCCTGTTTTATGATTAAGGTCATAAAATGTCAGCAGGACTTATTCTTCTGAAACTACAGTCACAGGTGGATGGTAAAACGTTGTTGAAAAGATGAGGGAGATGAAGAGGCTCATTAACAAAATGCAGATGATGATACTGTGACCATCTTCTGAACTGTTTCAATCTATGACAGGAAATCCTGTTGACCAAGTATTGTTTTATCTTTTTTTTTTACCTACAAGCAAGTTTTGTGTTGAAAGACCATGAAAGACTTGAGAATACAAACATGGAGTCTGAAAACACCTACACCAAGGAAGCCTAACTCATTTTTAATGAAGTTTGGGGAGCAGCAGGTGGATATGAGTAGTGGAGGGATGTTCATAATAATAAGGTGCAAAAACTTTCCCTGCTACTCACAGCACAGCCACGAGAAGCACCTAAAAATAACTTTTAACTTCACAAATCCATAGTCCTGCAGCACACATTAATTTCTACCAATAGACTGAAATTCCAGAGCAGTTGAAGATGAGCAAACTTATTATTGAGAGTACAAGGTTGTCTTCCAGCAGGTGCCTGAAAACCACTTCTAGACCAGATAACAGCCTGGTGGGAGATCCAAGTACTTCTTTAAACTCTAGTACTAACAGCATATCCATTTGGGGGAGGGAAAACTTAAATTAGGTTGCTATAAATACTGTCAATCCCAGTGTCATAAGAGGAAGTTCAATTAGCTTAGACTGGTCCCAAAATCATATTCTGAAAATGAAATGATGAAACACCATGTTGTTTGGGTTTTTTTTTTAAATTAGCCATTCTGTCAATTGCTCTAAGGGAAAGCTCAGCAGCATAAGAAAGCAGGAGTCTTCTGTTAAAATGCAGCAGCTGTTTCCAAGGGCTTGTTGAAACCATCATGAAACTTGAACTGTATTGGAGGGAAGACTGTGAAACAAAATAGCCAGTAATGAGCAGCTGTGTCTGAGGAGCTCAGCTTCAGTGTTTTTAAACTGCCAGCTCCTTGTAGAGAGCTTTCTCCAGGCTCAAGAATGAATTCTCTTGATATAAGGGTCAGGGGAATTTTTAAAACTTTCTGGGTCAGAGAGCTCATTTGTCTCTTGATTTCTTGCTAACCCACCAGACTTTCAAGCACTGATAGCCTCCCTCTCACTGGTAAGTGACTGGAGCAGCCATTTCAGTAACTATCAGGGAGACAACACTTGATCTATTTTAAAAAATCTAGGATTGCTTACAATGCAAGTTTAACCACCTTGTATTCCATTCCCTCTGCTACAGAGGATAGAGTCAAGAAGTTCCCTAAGCGTTGCTTTTTCCCAATGAGTGGAAAACAGGCAACTATAAACATTGCAAAAGGATTGCCAAATTCCTGGCATTTTTTTACTGGTTGCTGCCACAAAAGATTCACACAGAATCACAGGACACATTACTTTTCAGAAGTTTTCAGATGTGTGATTAATACAAGTAGGGAATTTTTTTACTCATAGACCATAATACTGGCTTTGTAGTACTGGCGAGAAATTCACTTTTATAAAGAAGTGTTCAAAATCTAAACTGGAGGAAGGAGGAAAGGAGGTCAGAACTCTTAATAAGACATCTGCAGAGACACAATGCACCCAGATCTCAGGAAGAACCACCCAAGAGCAGCTGTTGCACTCTGAACAGCAGCTAGCTCATCTGACACAGCTTCTCTCTTCTGTAACTACTGGCACATATAGAGCAAGTCAAGACGCATAACCTATTTTAAAAAAATACCCAGAGAATAAAAAGCCATCTAGGGCCCAAGCAACAAATATTTGTGCAGCAAAAAAAAATGTAATGTGAGCATAAAAGGACTGCACAAATTTTGCAATATTTGTAAAAGTGGGTTTAGCTGTGTTTGGGCACAGCAAATTGGCAGTTTTGGGCCCAACCCCAGTTCGGTGTGTACAAGATGATAGCATTTAAAAGGAATATGAACAAACTGCCATAGGTCTGCCCAGCCGCCATGACTCTAGTATTAATCCTTCCTCTACTCTTCTCCAGCTTGTAACTTAAAACTGCAGCTCACAATTGGAATGGGGAGCACAGAAACACTGTGAGGATGCTTAGCTCTCTCCCTGCATCTCACATAAACTCCCCAGCCTTTTTGTCCCTCCAGTCAGAAGGAGGGTACCCAACTGGACCTGTGGCACTCCTCAGAGAAGAGGCTGGCCTGCTGTCTGCAGCCGTACTGGCAGTCTCAGACCTGTCATTTGTCACAAGACACAACAGGACAAGGGCTGGCTCACCAACATGAGAGCTGCATCTGCTCCTCGGTGGATTTATGGGAAGATGTCACTTAGACAGGTCTGTCAGAACCCAGATTTGTTTCACCACAGAACCCAAAGCTAAAAAAATAACAATCAAATAATAATAGGTTCACATTTGCAAAGGAAAAGAGGGATATTTTTTCTTGACTGGTTCAAGTCAAATCTGAGTTCATCCCTACAAACCCAGAGCAGCCAGTGTAGTATGCTTCTAAACACTGACTTTTCTACTTTCTTGGTCATTTTGGAGGTCAAAAAGGGAGAGAAGGAGAGAGGAAACTGAAAGTTGGGAGTTAACCCTTGGAAACTGTCAAGATCATTTGAGTATAACTTGAGAGGTGTTTTCCCCATTTACAAAATGTCTCATCTGAACAGTTCACAGCACTTCACACTCAGTTCTCACAATATTGCACTTTTCTGCCAATGCAGGCATCTCAAACTCACACGGTACCAAACTGAATTAATATGATAGCACAGCTTTAGGGCCAAGGGAAAGCATTGCCTCTTTCACATACCCACATAAAACCTCCACCCC
The DNA here is from genome assembly GCF_020740725.1 of Corvus hawaiiensis. Classification (NCBI taxonomy): domain Eukaryota; kingdom Metazoa; phylum Chordata; class Aves; order Passeriformes; family Corvidae; genus Corvus; species Corvus hawaiiensis. The sequence goes on from NC_063255.1 coordinate 48,012,313, forward strand.
CATTACTGCAGCTGCTCTGTTCCATCCCTTTCTGTTGTTTGGTTTGCCAGAAGTACTGCTAGAAGGAGGTCTGAAAGGGAAGGTTTCAGAGGAAGACTGTGTGGCTGCCACATTCATTTTTGGAACTGGAGAACAGACTCAACAGGAACAGGGACAGGGAATCACAGATCTTCACTGGTGGCATGTTATACTGGGATCAAGGCAGTCAGCCAAGACAAGGTTAAGAGTTTTCAATTTCTAATACTTTCTGCAGTTGTAATGTTCTGTTGAGAATGTAGTTTCGTAACATGTGTTTATTCTGCTTACTTCTAACTGAGCATTTGGAAGACATAAATTTTAATAGCCTGCCTGATACACTGCTATGTGCAGTATGTTTTCCTGTTCCATAACCTAAAGTCCAATTGGTGGAAAGATGATTGTAAAAGACAACCCATGAAATATCTTATTATGAGTTCCAAGAGCTTGGAGCTATTTAAATTTAAAAATTAAATGAGACAAAGGTTTTTTTAAATGCTGTAGGATGTCAGGGCCCTGTAAGGAGGGGACACTTCCATGCTGCTTCTCAGGATTTAGCTGCCTGTGTTCATGGTTGGCTCTGCCACAGTGCAGCCATGCAGCCTGGGGTGAGACTCCTGAGTTAACAACTTTGTTGTGAGAAAGAGCTGTGTGGTGATTCTTGTAGCACCCCTTACCCCTTGGCTCAGGAGATACATTAAAGCTCGGGATCATTAAATCTCCTTGGTCGCTGCTTGAGCCTTCGTGCAAATACACACTTCCCTCTGCCTGCCTCTCATCCTTGGCCCCTGCACTTGTCAGCAGGGAGCAGCTTGTGCCTGACAAAGACTGTTTTAAAAACAAAACAACTTTTGAACCAGAGATGTATCAAGTATTAGCATCACAAACTTATCTGGAGGATGTACTAAGCTACCACTTCTGCAGTTGATTTTCTGCTTCCTTTCAGGGATGCCCACCCCAGAACACCCTGAGCAGCTGCTCTCCTGCCCTCCCTGCCTATTTTCTTTCACAAGACTAAGCCAGTGTGCCAGGGGCAGGAAGCAGGAAAGCGTGGTGTATTCCTTCAGAATTTGTTCATGTTTAAGTGGGGGTGGCAGGTGGAGAAATCCATAAAGAGCATATATTTCTCACTCACCCTGTAAAACTGCATGCCAGTCATCCTGTGAAGCCTGCATGGGATCTCAGGGGTACTCAAAATCAGAAACTGGGACATATTGGAGGATGTATAATTCACAAATTATATCTGCTCCAGGGAAGGGGTACTCCTTCTCACATATTTATTCAGCTCTGCTGCACTGCAGCCCCTAGGCATCAAATTATTGTAATTTCAGTTCTGGTTTCAGAACTTGTCAGAAATCTCTGAACACACTCGCTGAGAAAAGCTTACAATTATTCCAGTGAATTAAGTGCCCATTTGGAGACTTTCATTTCTTCAAACCCGTTTCTGAGGTTTGTCTGGTAAGGAGGATTAGGCTAATCTGGAGCACTTTCCAAGTGCTGTTGATTTGGATCAGGCACTTGCTGCTTCGCTGTTCACTTTCATAAAGCACAAGAGAAAAGTCAAATGCTACTTGGGACACAGGTTCTTTGCCCCTTTGTTGTGATATGAAGAAATAATTTTTTGCTGAATAGGAGGAATAGAAAACCCTCATTCCTCTTCTTTCATCCAACAGCTGTATTTAGATACTGGGAATTACTTCTGTAAAAAATCTCCACAGAGTCTTTACAAATATATAATATCACATCTCCAGTTGGTGAGATTTTCTTCAGCAAGTTGCCATATGTCATTTTAACATGTGAACTATGGAACAAAAAGCTTTCCATAGCAAGCATTTAGTTTTTTCTTATGAAAAATGTGGCATTGTATTTTATAATACACAAATTTCTGCAAGTTGCTGGCATATAAATGCAGCTACTCTGACCTATCTCATCTTTCAAATTAAACCTTCTATTTTACTCTAATTTCCTTCAGGAATATAATCTTTTACCATGCAACACTAAACTTTCAAGCAATGCAGCCCTTTGTGTATAAACAGTGAGTTGTCCGCACACCACTCCCACTTGCATTCCAGGAGAAAACAGTTGGTAGGGTTATACTAGTTTAATAGTACACATGTTACAGTCCTGTTCCGTCATATATATCAAATTTTTCACATGCTTTGGGCAAGATTCTGTTTTCAAAATCTGATGTATATAGACAGGAATCCAGCTGGCAGCAGCACTGGAGCCTCAGGCCTGGCACTACTGTACCTTATCCAGAAGTCACTCAGTGTTACTAAAGACAGTCCTTAGTTTGACAGTTTCTGTGTTCTTTCCCACACTGTCATATCCATTTTCCTTTAACAAAGCCATCTCATCTACTCTCATACCATACTCTGCCTCAACTGACCTGCATTCTCAACAAATTGCTCTAGAAAACACCCACTACACTTCTGCAAAAATTAACCAAAACTGCCTTTCCTCACCACTGCCACTGGAATAAACTCTTCCACATGCTGTATTGAACATGACTGGCTACTAGTTATTAATTTTTCTTTGATAAGCAAGAGTTACTCTGCAGATGTTTTTAAATCATCACAGTGATTACAGAGCAAGCGACTTTGGCATTGCTCCTGGTCCAAACCTTTGTAGCTAAAAAATTATCTTCTTGGATGTGTTTCCAAGTTGTCATGAGGATTTTGCAAGGCTGCATATTCCAGCCTCATAGAAACTCAGAAACATGAGATCAGATCCATTAAATAAATCCCCCAAAAGGCCAAGACAGCAACCAGAAAATTCTCTTGTTTTTAATATTGATGAGCATACTTGTTACATATTCTTCTCAAACTCATTCTGAAAATTTTTGTTGCAATCTAAGGTTAGTTGAATGGCTGCTGAACTAAATCAAATATTATCCCTCTATTACTTTAAAGCATTGCCTTTCCTCACTTTAATTAGCCCAAAACTTTCATAGTAAGGCAAGATAAATAACATCTAGAATTAAAACTACTGATAAAGTTTATTCAACATGCAAATAAAGCAAATTTGAATATAGCATGAAAAAGTCTGAAGGAAACAAGCATTTAAGAAAGATTTTTCTCTTCCCTCCCTCAACCTATGCTTTAAAAAACAAAGGAGACATATAAGAGCCAGGGATTTTTTTATTGTTGTTTTGATGCTGTTGTTGTTTGTGTATTTTTTTTCGTTTCAGTTTTGGTTTTTTCTTCAAGAACTGCATGTAGAGTGTGATTGCAGAGAGCAAACTACTGGGGCAACAGTGGGGCATTTTTCCAGAACTTTCTACAGATTTCCTGGATTATGCAGAGCCTCAGAACGACTGAGAGTCTACTTTTCTGGTCAGACATGGAATACATGTGGAAATATACGCTGAAAGGATTCAGGCACTTGTAAGCTTGTAGGAAAAGGATTTCTACATGCAAATAAGGCAGACATATATATTTTTCCTTGAAGATATACCCTTTAACTTTGAAATCTGCCACAATCAATCCTCTTCCCCAGCAGAAAAAAATTTTTAAAAAAAGCCCAGAAACAAACAAGAAAAAAAAACCCAAAGGAAAAAAAAAGAAAAAGAAGAAACAATTCAGACACACTTTTTTCCACACCTGTATATATAGTTACTGCTTGTTTTTTGGCATATCCACTACTCTTCTCCTTTGTAATTATAATGCACTATTGTGATTTCTATCAGAAGCTACTACTGCCTTTTAAGAACAAAATTCTCTAGGAGACAGGGAATGAGAAAATGGGAAGAGTAATTATATGATATGGTGGTAAATTTTACTACTAAGAACAGAAGGCTGCTTTTGTTTTTCAGATGAAAAAACCTGCAACAGCAACTTAATTAGGCACAATTTATCTCCACTTACCTAATTCAAAAAGTTACCAAATAAGTTTTTTCCTGTCCTTAGCATTTAATTTTGGAAAATTGAACATTTAATTATCAAAGTTGTTGGGTGAAATTTATAAAGATGCCAGAAGTCTGAGGTGCATCATTATGATTCCACATTAATTTTCTCATCTAGTTATACTACTAGGGTGTTTCATCTCCTGCCAGCATCGTAAATGATAAGAGACACTTGCCAAAAGGGGGACTGGGAACGACTAGTCAAAAAGGGAAGCAAAATAATGGTTAGCTGATAATTTTCTCTTGACATTTTTATTTATATGTCTGCAGTCCTCCACCAAAGTTACAAGCAAGGTATACAGCTGAGTGTGAAGGTACATGGAAGCATGCAAAATTCTGATATTGTTTGAGGAACTTACTTTGCCTAAGAGATATTTTAGCCAAGGCAATTTCCTTCATAATTTTCATAACAAGGGCCTTCTCATTTTGTTCCTATTCAGTAGCACATAAGGATGGGCTAATTTCTATTTGTATTTACCTCCAAATACCTGGTTGTGCAACAGCAAATGTGCCTCTGTAGTTCAACACCTGACACCGGTAAAGGGTAGAAATAGCATATGGACACTGAATGTTAAACAATAGCAAACCAGTGGTAGAAAGCAGTGGAGGAACACAAAGACCTAAGTCTGTGCATGCACATGGAGTTCCTTTCGGTTTCCTACTTTCTGCAGAGATGCTCAGGCTCATGCCCCAAGGAGGCTATTCATACTTAATGCTAGGTAAAAGCAATCCCCATGCTGAGTTTCAACCATTTAACAGGAAACAAGCCCGAGTCCTGGGTCCTTAACATACATCTGTATACAAACAGCTTCCTGCTGCTCATCTTCACAGTCTGGTACAGATTCACCCTTGCCAGAGATTAGATCTTTTCCCAGTTCAGTTTCTAGTCTGTGCTGAAAAATTGTTCAGAATTGCTTATAGACCTCCCAGATGTTAAGATGTTAAAACTGATGTGACTTGATATTCAAACATTTGTCTTTTCCCATACTAGACTGAATACAGCCAGAGTTAGGCTTAGAAATTGTTACGAATGATAGTGTTTGAGATCACTTAAAAAATCATCGGCAAGAGTATGAGCAAAAGTCAGATTTAATATTAAGTTACAGAGCATGACAAGTTCGCTGGCAAGATTCACTCTACTACTTAGAGGACAGCTAAGACACAACAAGGGAAAGCAAGCAACAGCAAAACTAAACAATATCCAGGCAATCAAAAAAGGAATGAACTGAGAACTATCTAGGGGTAGTGTGTGTTTGTTTGGGGGGGGGGAGGGGATGTGTGTGTGTGTGGGTGTGTGTGTCAAAAGACAGTGCAGGCAAGGATAAAAAGGAACACGGCCTAAAAGCTTAACAACACTCAAACTTAACAGTACTTTAGTTTAACTTACATCCTGAGCCTAGCAATTTAACGTAGGAAAACCACTTAACTTATACCCAACTTACCATATTACTTAATTTGTAGCTTAACCTTAACAATCTAACAGAGGAATAACAGCTAACATCATTTAACCTGTTATAACTTCAATGTCGAACTTAACATAAGGGCACTTAACAACACTCAGCAACACTTAGTTTAGCTTATAACTTATGTTTAACAATTTAGCAAAAGAATGGTTAGCAGCATTTAAGATTATAACTTAACCTTACTTACAGGCCTAACTTACTTTGATATCCCAAGGTACTTAAGCATCTAAGAAAGCATCATTTCTCTCAGATTTGCTATAACATGCGCACCGGAGAACGCACAGACAGAAACAGGCTGTGCAAGCAAGGTGCCTGGGAAAAATTCCCCTCAGAGGTCAGTGAAAATACTCACTTTGGATGCTTTTGTATCTCCTGACGGGTGAAGGATCAGGCCTCGAAGAGAGAAGGTATCGGCCCAGGACACGTCGTGATTCAGCGATCCTCCAGGTATAGCAAACCTCAGGGTCTGCTGGCTCTGAGAGGCGTCCCACTCAGAGGGAGATGCTGGTTGCAGGCTTGCTGTGGTCCAGGAGAGCTCAAAGTTTATAAACCACTGTTTATAGGCTCGCAAGAGAGTGGGCTTCAGTCACAACAATATTTCATCCTGGCCACAGTTTGGGTCAGCACTTTCTTTGAAAGGGTGAGAACGTTATGCCATTCAGGCCAGAGTAATATTTTCCAAGGCTGGTCATAAGGAAAACAGAAGCTTCTTAGCAATTCCCGGAAACAGACAGTGTTTCTGATAAGCTCAGAAAGAGCTGAGCCCAGGTGCTGTTTCAAGGCCAAGGCCTAACAAGCATTTCTCAGATCACACCGCAGCCTGGAAAGCAGAGGGGAGGCAGGGAGGAGGGGGAATGCGCCGCTACAGAGGTATAAATGCCAGCGTAGAAGAACCCAGCACTGCAGGATATTTCCTGCTCACTACCTTCAGGAGTATGAAAATCAACAGGTCTTTTCTGGGCCTGGGCTTCTGCTGTGCTTGAAGGCTACTTAGATTATGAGCACAGTTTTCAACTCCACTCTGAAAGGTGTCTTTATTACTGCATGCTACATTGCTTGCAGCCTACATAAAATGTGTAAGAATAGCTCAAATACAAGGTATGTTTCACACTGAGATTAAGTCATCATTGTAAAGACCAAACGTGTTACGTTAGGTTCATGGATCACATCAGGAAATCATCCTGCATCATTCTTTTAGATTAAGAGTTTCAAAGAGTTTTGCAATCTTACACAATTCGGAGAACATTTTAAAATAAAATTAAAGAATTAAAGAAATGCATTCTTTAAAAACAAATTCACATTAGTGAATAAGATACAGTTAAATTTATAACTCCGTGAAACCAAAATTCCACCTCTTTTCTAAATACACTTCCCATTTGCACACACAAGAGACAATACATCTTCTCTTTCAAGGTGGGATAAAATTCATGTGTAAACGTTAGGTTTGAGAGAGATGATCTAGATGAGATTCTGGTGGCATTGAAGCCATGGATAACAAAGGCCTTTACACCACAATGCTAGGAACACAGTGCCTTTATCTCTTGAACTCCCAGTGCTGGACCAGTAGAAGTTGCAGCCATGAAGTGCGCAGTCCTGCCACGGTATAAACCATTTTGGGTAGATCACTTTCTCACAAAAAGTTTTGCATAAACAGGCTTTGGACTAGTTTTATCCTATCTAATAAATGAAATTATTTTGCCTGTTCTATTTTCTTTACCACATCATTTGACAAGTTCTACAGAATTCTGGTCCCATGCCATGCACAATTCAGATTTTCATCCATGAGTGACTTGAGTTAGTACTCTGTCCCTTCTGTTTTATGATTGTGGAAGCAGCAGTTGAAAATGGAAGGGAAGTTTATAAGACCATGAGCCTTACACTTCTGAGTAAATTCTGCTCCATGTGCAGCACATGCAAAGTTATTGGGACATAAACAACTCTACCATCATCATTAAATATCTCTCAAGTGCCTGTGTTCAAGGTCATCTCTGCCGTGGTGCAACCTTGAATGGAGCTGCTGGGAAAACACAGTGTTTTCCCAGAAAGAAATAAGAGTGAACTGGGCAATGACTTGCTGACCACCTCTCCCTCCCTGGCTTGGGAACTGCATGACAGCTCAGGCAGCCCCTGGCCATCTCTGACCTGCTGACTTGGCTTCCTAGCTGTGCCTGGGCCTTCCTCCTCAGTGGTGCTGCTGTGGTGGCCACATATTCCTTGGCCACCGCTGATCCCTCTTCCCAGCCCTATACTATTCTGTTCATTGGGGTGTATTGAGTCTGTATGAGGGCTAATGCAGGCATAGTCCTGCCAACCTTCTCAACATCCTCAGCTCTTGGTCCTGGCTCTTAAAAGAGTGTTAGCTCCCTGATGATATCCTAGACTTTTCAATCTCCTCTTCTACCCTGGAGTTAAGCAGTGGTTCTTGTTTTATTTCATCTATTTTTAGCTTTTAGATTGTGTCCTTCTGGTGCCTTTTTAATCTATGTTTCGGGAGTCTCAGGGGAGATTATCTCTTTTTATTAGAAATTCTCAGTAAATTAGCATTTCACACTACTTAGTAGTAGTAGACTATGTAAAGTTAATTTTTTCTAGTTAGGGAGATAACAAAATATTTTTGTGTGAAATCTTTTTGCTCTCTATTTGGAAACTGACAGTCACCTAGAGACAAGAATAATTACATGGTTCCCAGTTAACTTTTTTCATAGTGAACACCAAATCTCTGGATTTTTCCTACAGCATACTGAATGGTGATGACAGTTTTCAACCTCTCTGACAACAATTTGCTATTGGATGTTATGACACTCAGCATACTGTAAATTCAGGTACTACGAAGGCAAATACTAATTCAGGTATCTTGAATGTCTCTAATTTTTCAAGTGCCGTAGCCTGACAATGAGCACCATTCAAATACGACAGCAAATTCATATTTAAGTAAGTCTCTTCAGTTGTAAGTGTTCATTTAGTGCTTCTAGAAATTTTCTCACAATGCTTAAACAATTTTTGCTGATTTCCAATGTTTCATTATTATCTCTTGGGGGGTTACTCTTCTTTCCATGGCGGCCAAGTCACCAGTACCGCTGATCTTGTCTCATAGAATACTCAGTAGTCTCAAGACTAGTCAGTGCTTGAAAAGCAAGCTAGGGGCTGCAGAAAGTGATACTAACCAGCTTTTCCAAAGCATTCAGTACAGAATTGATTACACCTCTATGACTTCTATCCTGTTTTTTATCACAGTAAACAATTCAATTATGCAATAGTTCTGTGAGCAAATTTTTATTTTTGTTTATTCAGTAAGTTATTAAAATAATTGTGCATTATTTTGGAGAAATGGCTGTGATAAAGTTGCATTTTGATACTTCAATGAACATGAAATTAAGAGAATTACCTTTCCTATCTCTCCCTTCAGGAAGGCAAGAGGCTAGGTGGGTGATTCAGAACTCCCCAGACCAAAAGACATCCTTCCTTTTTCTTTTTCTTCTATCTTGTACCACAGTATTATTTTTATCCACATAAGAGTTGAATTTCCTTTAAAGCTCACCATAAGGTACAGGTTAGGAAACAACAGCACTGAAATTTAGGACCCAGCACTTAAGAGCTGAAATTGTAGGATTCATCCTCATGGCTCAACCGTCATACAGGGATTGTAGGAAGATCTGAGAAATGTCTTCTTGACATTTGTGCATAACGATAAAATGAACATGTCAGAAATACACCAGCACCCAACATGAGAAGATATTCTTTTTTCCATTCACATCTTCAAGATGCAAGGGAGGTACAGAAGGAGCTAGATGGTCCCACAGACCATGCTGCTTATTTAAAAGGTATACTGAGGCCTTCTCAACACCTACTGTTGTAACCTTCCGGCTCTTCAGCTCATTCAGATCTTCACTTATGCAAGCTGGCTCTGCATCCATGAGTTAAGGTCAAAACTGTTCCTGTGTGTTCCTGAAGGGCTTTGGCCATCCATTTGCATTGAATACTTGCCTGAGAGGACTTGTATTGGCCATTAGCTGCAGCCAGATGGAGGTGACAGTTCCTCAAGCTACAATCAAGCTACTTAATTCCAAGTCACTTTCCTCTTTGGTCAGCTTCTCTTCTGCCCCATGCATCAACAACATCCTATCCCTGACACTGTCTAGCTGAGTAACAGGCTAACTTAAATTTTTACTTCACTTTAAATTTGCTGTTTAATAGGGCATATGTGAGGAAAACTGTTTTTATATGCCCTGCTGGATCATCTGGTTTAAGTGATTACTTTAAGGCCATACTTTTATTCATATATGATTCTTTCTATGCCACCACTTTGTGTCATGAATTTCACAAATCTCAGAAAGGAGTTGTCCTGCTATTTATAGTGCTCACATAGAATCTAGAAGGATTTTTCCACAGCCCTTACAGCCCCTTTTTTCTCATATGTAAAGACTTAAACCCTTTCTTGGTGAGATGCTTAGAGGCATCACCTTGATGACCTAGTGACCCAATATGTCCTTTGCTTATGACACCAGCCCACAAACCATCACAAGGTCCTATTATAAAAGTGTAACACTTACCTTATCTACTAAGACAGCAGCTCATATACTGATCTTATTTGTAATCATATCTCATAGCTTTGCTATAAAAACCTTGTGTTGTTTTGTTCCTGGAACTCTGGATTCTGGATCCATAAAGACTCAATATCTTAAGCAATGCTTAACAGGACAACACTGTAGAGAAACAGATTCCTGATGTAACAAAAAAATTCAAACTGTTTGTATTACTGTAGAATATGATTCCTTTAAGACTTTGCTTAAATCCATAAGCAATAGGAAATGCTCATGGATATCCATGAAGATCTTCAGGATACTTACCTTTGGCCACATAAAAAGAAGATTAAACTCTGAGAGCATATGAACAACTAAAAAAGGGAAATGCACAGGATTACTGAGTTAAGAAGTCTTCACCACATAGAAACAAGGAGTACAAAGGAGGATGGGACATAAAGGTATTTTATTTACTTTTTAAAAACAATCGGGCATTCATTCACATATAAAGATTACTGTAAAATCTAGAGACACATCCATGAAGAAAATGTTCAGAAGTTTGTCTCAATTTTTTAATGTATTTAGTCAAGTCACATATCCGTAAAAACTGGGAAGGCAGAAAATATGAATTATAAAATAGTGATGCTATCTGTGGATGGTTCTGGAAGACTTAACAGGCTGAAGCCTAAGAAATAATGGAAGAAGAAGAAAACACTCTATAAATTATAAAGTCTACAAGCATAAAATTGTTTTCCTTGCTACTCATAATAAGAATAATTTTATTGATAAGGTACAGGAAAAAGATGTTGAAAAGTCAGAAGAACCTGAGCAGTTAAGCAGCTAAAAGATTTATTGTGTCAGCAATGGTAAATTGCAAATGCATGCACGTGCAAAGCCATGGGTTATTACAACAGGAGCAGCACAGTTTGCATTTCTATACAGAGGAAAAAGAAATCACAATTCTGCCTAAGCAGATTTACCTTGGATGTATGCAAAATAGAGCATTTATTTGATATTGCTTTATGGGCAATATGCATTGATGGATATTGCCTTATAGGGAAATAGAGACAATCTGGAGCAAATAAGGAAGAAAAATAAAAGCACAGGTTTAACAAAAATTTGGACAAAGTTGATCTAACAGCAAAATGAGAAAGAGCTGCTGATCCAGAAATATTTATGTCCGATAATACAGATATTGATACAGGGTGCAGGCTTCAGAATCAGTCACACTGCTAAAAAAAACCACATTTCTCTACCACTTTCCTTCCACCCTTTTTTAAAGAGTACTATTGTAACAAAACTGAGAAGCACCCAGGTTTCTGTTCTGCATTGTCATTTCCTTGGCAGCTGCTACAGCAAAGAGTTCAGGACTCAGTGCTCAGACAGGGAGGCAGGATGGAGGAAACACACAATTCTTGGCTATCTTGTCCCACAGGTCACATCACATGCTCAGGCCTGAGTGACCTATTTGGCTGCTCTCTCCTCCTCCATATTCTCTCTCATTTGTGCAGACTCCTTCTTCTCATGAATTTAGCTACTGTTAGCATCTTCTTCAGCATATCAGTTTTCATCCTACTTCTCATGTTGCAGGCAGTCCTATGTATGAAACACTCATACATGGCTAACACCTTACACCTCCTTCTTTTGCCCCCTTGTTTTCTAGAAATGCTCAAGCTGTCCACAGAATAGTTTGCTTCTCTCTGTACCTTCATGCCAGTTGTGGGCAATGTGAGCGCAGCCACCAACCTGGGCCCCTCCATTGGCACAGCCAGGCAGAGCTCAGGTCTGGGGTGAGGAACAAGAAAAGCATCCAGCTGCTTGGAGTAGGGAATATGTGGAAAAGCACATACAGAAAACTCAAGGAAGGTCTGACAGCTGCAGAGATTTCAAGATTCAAGATGGAGAAGGGTCCTGTCCTGCTCCAAGGCTCCAGCATTTCTGAAAGGATTGCCCAAACCACAGCCCACATCATTCAGTATTGTGCCTCTTCCTGAGGACATACCATACTACTATTAGTAATTTTGAGAGACTGAGAAGACTATAGCTGACTTCTAGCACAAGGGGATCCATGTAAAAACATGTTTCTGTGTATCATTGATATGTAGAAGTTTCCCTTCAAATAAGGAGGGTTTTCCTTATTTATTATTTTTCTTTATATAATGAAACATTGGACCATAGGAGTGACAACTGATGGTGTCCATATCCCAAGTCATACAGCAATAAAAGAGGAATGTGTTATTCTGTGGTTAGGATTTAAAATTGGGTTGCACACAACACTTCTAAAAAACTTTGGGAAAAAAATTTGTACTGCCAGAGTAATAAACTAAATGACTTCTAAAATCTTTCTCCTGAAGTTGCTATTGTCTTTTGATCTGTTTTTCAAGGACCTAGTCCTTAGTGTGCTCAACAGGCTATACAACAAACTGGGAAAAAATGGAATAGGCTTAGGATGCCTATTGCTACATAACCAGTGTCCTGTTGCTGGTTTCATGTCACCAGGGAATTCAAAGAAATCCTCAATACAGGAGGAAGTCATCAGAGAAAAAGGCAACAGTCATTATATTTTGCTTCTAAGTTACATGACAAATAATTTTTTAATGTAATATCCTGAAGGAAATAAGTAAATTTGAAGCTTTAGCTTTGTATGCTGGAAAGAGAATAATGTTTGATCAATTAAGCCCTAGTTAAAGCTGAGAGTAATGCCCTCAACATTTTTAAAGAAAAGACTGAGAGAGAGATTGTTATGCTAGGAGTCAATGTGTGAGCTTGCACCAGACTCAGAAAGACCCTCCTGGATACCCAACAAGACTTGTCTTGCAAGGCTGGCAGTAAAACATATATTCCACATACATTTTCCACGGCAGACTAACTGCCGTTAGGAATCTTTCAGCATTTTTTTTCTGAGGTCATTTCTACTGGGAAAATAACTATGCCACTTTCATGCTGAAAACCTCTGTGATGGGAGTGTTTTAGCAATCTGCCATTAAAGCTTATCTTTGCACTTAAGAGAAGTCCACAGCATAGTTTCTTCATTTCCTCTTCAAGACTGTATCACATCTACAACTATTTTTGTAAAGACCCCAAAATCTTGTGTTCACTGCATTTAAGGACAATTCCTAGTACACAGCCACAGCTACTTGTTACTTGAAGGCAAGTGTGAGCTCCACTGCCTGCCGGATGAGCTCTGTCTCCTACAGAGGTTTATCTCAGCAGACTGAGGGGCACAGGCTGGCACTACACAGCAATGCATGGCACATGGACCACAGGCTCCACGCCTGCAATCACAATCCCTCAAGATATTCAGATGACTTTCTATGGAGACTGTTACTCCTGATCCAGTGTTGTCAGCAGTCAAATGAGAAACCTGCAAACCTCCAGCTAGTATATAGATTACACAGGAAAATTGTCTTCTTATAGCAGGTTCAAGGACAAGCATAGGAGTCTTGAAAAGCCTCAATTATCAAACATCCTCTTTAAAGAATTTTTTGTGCACTAGCCTCTCCTATCCTTACAGCACATAATATTTTGATTATCCTATCTACCCCTGTAGTGTAAATAGCTAGGAAAGAGCAAAAAGTCTTTGTTTTTTTCTCTGCTAGGTCAAAGGAATATATTTTTCAAAAATCTTCATTCATACATTTATGAAGCAAACCATAACATCCTAGTCAGACAGGAGATTAATAAATTAGGTATTTTTGTTATTTTAGATCTTAAATCATGGGGGAATAAAAGGCATATTTTTCTTAACTACTTTGTTTTCAGAAGTTATGACTATAAGTTAAGTCTCCATCTGTCAGAATTTTGCTGCTTAAGATGCAAATGATAATTCAAGATATCAAGAGAGCAGTTTTATAAAGATATTGCAGACTCAGAATGAAATTCTTTTACCCACCTGAGAAAAAGGAACAAAAATTTCCTGAATGTTTGAGAATTATCTCTCTCAGACACTGAAAACCTGAGAGCTGTGGAGGTTAATCATATTTAACCACATGCTTCCAGAATTGAGTAGATCCATTAACCACAACTACTAGAAGAATTATTTTAAATAGACATAAGCCAGGTAGGCTTCTGTCTCTCAAATTTGCATCATTCCATAAGAAAGAAAAAATACGTCTTTTTTTTCTTCTCCACTGTATTGTAGTAGATACCTAAAAATAACATAACAGAAGTGTAAGAAGTCATTTCCTCATCATAAAGAAGACTTTAGTGTGATACAGCTGTACTGAACAATTCTATATGTCTAGATATAAAAATATGCTTTATACTTACAGTGGTAAAATAAAGCACATTAATTATAATTTTTAGCCATTCACTCAGAAGTGTTTTTGTACTTTGATAGGACTCTAGATATTCATGCATTACTGAAAATTGCTGTCAGAAACTAATCCTGGCATTTGCCCTTGATTTTTCCTCATAGATGTGGGATAAGGAACAAAGTGAAGTCTAGTCTCTGTGATTAGTTAGAGCTTACTCAGCATTGTTTTCACTCATGAGCAGCTGTATCCTGGCCCTTTCTGCCTCTTCTGGTTGCAAGCAATTACTTGAATACACAGGTGCTTAACTGTTATCCCTTCTACGGAGAAATATACTTGCCATTAAGGCAGCAGTGAGATAGATACATAGATATGTATAGGGATAGATAAATAAACAGATAAGGTAAGGTAAAATAAGATAAGTTGGCATGACTTCTTGGCACCATATTTATCAGAGTAGAGTACAGCAGATGATACATTTCTGGTGATATTATAGGTATTTTAAGTGTATAAGTGTTCATTCATTTAGAAGCAGATGAGAACGGATATGAATTAACTGAAAAACAACCGGTGGCCAGATACTGCAAATGAATTCCAAGACTGTATTGTATAAGCAGAAACTGAAATAAATTTCACATTTTGTAATCAGAATTAATTTTTAAGCAAATTTTTAGAACATTTTAACCATTAATTTACTGTAATAAAAAAGGAGATCTTGAGATTAATATTATTACTGTACACAGGAAATTTAAAAAGCAATATTGTGGATGATAACAAATTCATTTTTAAAGAAAGAATATTTTTGCCTAAAAATGCTATCTTCATAATATAACTTTCTTTAAAAATCACCTGGAGATTAAAAATATTTAGTGCAGAAAAAGCCCTGCTGTCCTTCATTTGTCATTAGAGGGGAGAAGAAATAAAGGATGAGCCAGATATTGACAAACTCTTTATTTTCAAAGATTTTTCTCATACTATTAAAAACTGCTATTTCAACTTAGCTATGCACTTGATGAGGGGAAGTGCTTTAATGTATGTCTGTATCCCACCAGGTCATAGCTTGTAGCAGAGAGGCACGGTGCTCCGCTCTGCCATGCCAGTGAAACGCTGCAGCATGAGCAGGTAGCTCCTTGGCTGAATGAGAAGTGAGAAAGAGCCTGCAGTCTGTGCTACACCATCCTTGGTGGTGTTACTGAATGGTTTCTATTAGACAGCCATTGCCTGCTGGACATTTTGCACTGATTTTCCTCTGATTGTTCCCAAATGAGAAAGGCTTCAAGGTATTATGTGAATAAATCCTACTCAAAAGGTTATACTTGTGTCATGGGGACATACCCTACTGTACTTCATAGAACCACTGCTATTTTGCTATAAAAAATTCAGTTGAAGGAAGTTAAAAAGACAGAGCTTTCATATAGGGACAGTTTCTTTGAGGGAGATAAGGTTCACAGGGTTTCACTTGTTCACTGATGTTTCACTTGGATTTTGGATACTCTAAGTCTCACATCACTAGTTTTCACGTCAAGGACAGTGAATTATTCTGCTTGTAGTAACTATAAGACATTCCATTTCTTTCTCTCTTTCTCACCTGAGGGACCCTAATACATCCTTTCTGTTACAAAACAAATCCATGTTTCTCTCCTCAGGTGCTTCAGCTAAGCCTTCCTTTGTAGGGGATACTAAAACCCACTGCTGGCATCAGTGGGATTCCCAGCCTACTGATGGAGGCTGTGCTTCCAGGACAGGGAAGAACAGCAGTAGTTGCAGCAAGCCAGACTCGAGCAGAAAAGGAGATGTCACATCTGTGCTTTGTGTTGAGCAGGGTACCAAAACCACACTAAACAAAGTGCCAAATTTGGCAAAGATACATGTTACTTCACTTCTCTTAAAAGAAAGGAGATCGCTTTAGCTGCTGAAAACACAGCAAACCAAGTAATATGTATAATAGGCAGGGTTGTCAGATGGCACAAGTGAACATTAGACATGTGTTGCAGTAGAACAATGTTTTTGGTCTAACAGGATCTTAGCTTTCTGATTCTTTCACCAGTTAGCCTTTTTCTTAGCCATGTATTTTGGAAGGGACATCTGGTTCCTTATTCATTTTGGTCTCAAGCACACAAATGGAAAGGACAGATTTGACAGGGAATGGAACCTCTTTATATGACTAGGAAATCATTCTTGAACTCACTCTGTGTCCTCCTGCTCCTGGATGCCTCTGGTGCATTTTAATTTGTGTTTCATAGTTTTTTGTAAGAGCTCAGGTATCATTTTAATTTTTACTCTATAACCTCCTAAGAGGATATGTGGAGGAGCAGATTATCCATGTGTTTTATCTCATAAGTCACCATTTGATTCTGTACAACTGGTGCCAAACTGATTTTTGCCTTCTTGCTTTTGTATATTCTTTATATGTATGTGTAGCTCTGTAGCCAATTATTGTATAATACAATGGATTTGTAGCTAGCATTTCACCTACTCTGTTAGACAGAAAGGCAAAACACATTCCTAAAGGCTCCAATACTAATCTTGCTTCCTCTGGGAACCAAGGTTAAAACAGCTTCTCAAGGAACCTTTTCATAAACAAAGTTCAGTTAATATCTAAAGGGGCAGTTTCAGAGGAGAGCCGAACCAAAGGGGAATTACCTCATCAAATGTGTCTCTAATTGGGGATTCTTGTCAGTTATGCTAATTTGCTAAACATATAAAGTTGTGGCTGCTTTATGTTACAGTGTGCATCTTCGGCGCATTTTCAGTGTGTATTTCCGTGTGTCGTGCACCATAAAGGATCCTTTATAAAGATAACCACATTTTATCACCTAACTTTCCTAACTGTGTCTGGCTCGTGATTTTAGGACCAGGAAAAGCCATCACAACCATGTTTACACTGCAACTACTGGAGAAATTTTGCAGTAAATGTGGCATTGTAATATGAATAGTTAGATGCCCCTACATAACTACATACTTTTCTGGATGTGACTAGTGAAAAGAATTACAAAAGAAAAATTGTCTACAATTTTTCTCAGAGATCAAATAGTAATAATATTTAATTTTATCCAGAAATTCTAAAGTGCAACACATTTATCCCCAGCATATAGTCATGATTTATGTTTTTTTAATATAAGTGTCTAATAAAAAATATCACATTAAATATGCTTAATATATATGATCATTGTTATTCCAAAGGAATCATTCAGCTGAATCACTGCTGAGTCAAAGTATAACTGTTAACTCTAAAAATACAGGAATTCAAGTAAGTTATATAGAGGACAACCACTTACGAATTATAACTATCAAGGCTTTACAAAAGACAACACATGAAAATAGTGAATTTATATTTAGTAGCAAATTATAGGCATTACCAAGGAACTGGGCAAAAGGTTTGCTTTAAAATAAAATTCTTACGGTTTTGTGATTTAGAATTTAGAACTTTGATAATTCTCCATGCCCACTTTTTCTTCACCAGTAAAATATCACTGAGTAGGTTTCTGTGCACTGCAGCTGAACAGTCAGGATAATAACACCAAGACATACACAGCCTCTGCTCTAGATCCGCTATGCATACTGTAGGTTGAGGACCGCTCACTAATGTCAAACTGAAATGTAAAAATCATTTTAGTGGAAAATTCCTATCTTATGTAACACACCTCTCCACTTTGAAAGTTGTTCTTACACACTGCTACTTTTATTAGGTAATTTTTAATTTGTTCTGAAATATTACATAGGAACTCAGTTGTGGATTAAATCCCACGACCCTTACCACTGATAACCATAGATTCAAAAAGAATCTGTGCCCCAAGGAATTTTAAAGATAAGGGGTTTTTCACAATTCTCATGGGCAAAGTTGCCCTTCTTCTTCTATCTGCTTATCTGAGAATTTTTCAGCTTGAAAAAATGGACATGAAATTAGAATGGTATAGAGAAATATAATTCCAAAATATTAGCTCAAATAACAAGGGTATAAGGGTATGAGACATACAAGGGATAGCTCTTGACAATTCATCACCTGGCATGAGGAACGTGGTCCCAAGAAAAATGGTAGACCTTCAAAACCAAAAAAATCCTAGAATACTGGATAACAAATTGTGCAGAGCCAGGTACAGATGCAAAAAGGTATTCTTTGATTTGGTAGGTAGTTTTCATCTCTGGAGTCTTGATTTTTCTAATTTTATTTATGGTAATACATTGCAATTCATCAGCAAAAATAGACAGTGCACATGAGCCAGTAAATTCAAAGCCCTACTTTTACACACAAAAAGATTGTGAAACTTCCATGATCTCTTTCCAAAAGAAAGATGTCAATATTGTAGGAAAACCATAAATGCTTATACACTCTACAATTATACAATAATATACATATAGAAATATATGTACCAGGTCTAAATTGTGTATAGTGATAAGTCATAGAGATGATATATTGGTTAAAGAAAACTAAGGATTTCAGAGGTATAGCTTGAAGATCAGAGACTCTATTCAAATGTCAGGGCATGATTGTTTCTTGAGTCTGTCAGATAATATTTTTCACAGAAGTATAAAGAGAACAAGGATTCTCAGTCAAAACCTTTCTGTTGAGTTATGAAAGTTATTTAGAAATTAAAGACTGTCCATGTTTATTTTTGAAAAAAAATCAATATGACTATTAACTCATTAGTATTATATATATTGTCTTTGTCATGACTTTTAAAGGTATTTCCATCGGCATTTCATACAATAGATAGAAACACCTTTATAAATCCGTCTTTTTTAGCAACTGAAGACACCCAGAAATTCAGTAACAGCAAGGGACTGCTATTCCCAGACTTGTATGTGTAGATATAGGACTTCTGTAAATTGCAGATGGAGATATAGAAGCAAAGCATTATTAAAGGAAGTGACCCACAGAACACCTACCTTGCATGGACCACAGTTCCTGCCCGAGTGCAGTTCTTTGGTGACATTTATGGAGTTAATGTACCATATTTGGATGACAGAAGACTGCGAACTTTAAAAAAACCAAACAACCTAAAAAAACTCAATGAGGTATAGCAAAATATGCTATTGCTAACTTAAATATAATTCTCTGAGAAACCTCATGCCTTAATGCCTACTTGTTATATGTTGTTTCTGTACAGATGACTATTCTGTTCATTTCAGAATTGATAAAATTTGTTTTTAGCAACTAGAGGTAGATTAATTTCGCACAATTTGTTATGTGAAAGCATGAGGAACTAAGAAAACCAGCAAGGCTGAGTTTTACATGGTGACTGTGTAGCAGAGAAGTCAAGAGGTTCATACAACTTTTGAATTTTGCAGATGCCAAGGTTAGTTAGTTAGCTCTTTGAGCTGTATTCTTAAATTTACATTTTAAATTTACATGATGAAAAGGTACACTACTTCAGGCTGTCATTTTTGTCAAGGCCTCCCCCGACACTGGATGTAGCAATTTCATTAATGTTAGTAAAAATCATCAATTTGGAAATACCCCAACAGAGAGTAAATTAGTCCACTAAGACACATTTATTGTTGTAAGTGAATGCAATATTTATTAGCATTAGCAGATGTAATACTTATACAAGAAAGGAGCAACACTGAGCATGTAGTCATTAGATTGCATTAAAAATAGAAATGAGCTTAAAATGAAAAATCTGGCATTAAACAACCTAAATATTAGTAATGTCTAATTGGCAGACTTTGGTTTCACTTATTTTATAAGGGGTTGTTTTATCAAGACTTTGTTGTATTTTTTGATTCAAAGAATTAACCGTGTTTTACACTGTGGAGATGACCTGAAAAACAGGGAGAAATAAGGACAGTAATGTTTAAACTGTAGTTCAGTCTAGAACTATTCTTGTGAATGTCATTGAGGTCATGTCCTACTAGAAAGGTCATGTCTGTGTTGTGACATATTTGTTGTTACTTTTCAGCCTCCACAAGATTTGGAACTGTTCTCCTAAGGCTTCAAACTGGTGAAATAACCTGGCAGCAGCTTATGCCCGTAGCCCCCAGTGAAATTTTTGTTCCAGATCTCATATTTCTGGAGCACTCCAATACAACCATAGATTTAAATTATTTCTACATGTTTTATTGAATTCTCAAGAAAATATCAAAGGTAGATATACTAGATAATATAATATTTGACTTCTAGCTGAGTTTTTCATCAGTGAGGGTGTTTTCTGGGGATGCCCCAGGCCTACATAACATTTTGAGGTTTTCAGGAGACAAATTTCAGTCTCTGGGCACAGTCATATTACCACAGCCTGGCCATCTAGCCTGCTGCTTTTACAAAGTTAGGGCAGGACTATATAAGTGAAAAAAGTTGTATTAATCTACGGATACCTTCCTTAATTCTTTAGAAGTTTTCTCTATGAGTTTTTATTCAGAGTCAGTTTGGTACGCTTGTTAGAGCAAGGTAATTTAATACAAGGCAGAGAGCAGAATATTTTTCCTTAATTAAATATTTACTACTAACATATGTGACTATGGTGTAACTCCTGTTGAGTCTTTTTTAAAGTCTACCTCAGAAATCGTATCTTCTCTTTGGCTCAGTAAATTCCAGTCATTTTCTACTGCTATTGAAATAGTTGTGTAACTAAAACCAAATGTCCACCTATTTCTTCAAAGCTCCTTTGTATAGAGAAGATTTAGGTTCAGAGTCAGACTGCTGAAGAATAAAGACAGTGTTCTTTGTAATGGTAATGAGGTAATTGTCCTTTACTGGCTTTCCTCAAATAGAATAGAATTCATTCACAGATTAAAATGAAAAATGTGTGTCTTATTTCCCAGGTATGCAGGAACGTTCATGATCAATATAAAATGAGTTAGGAAATACGGGAAGTACACAATTTTTCAAGGAAATTTTCAAGAGAAAAGGATTTCACCTCACCACATGTATCTTCTGTTCTCCAAAAGTCATATGAAGTGTCTCAGAATACTATTTTCTTTGTGTTTTAGACAGAAATTGTGAGATAAAATCTTAGTCTACCTTATGTTTTAAATTCTTATAGGTACGTAGAAAATTTTTTCCACTTTCTACAATTTTTTTCTATTTCTTTTCCCTACAAATCAATCTTTATTTACCTTTATTTTGAAGTTTAAAATATAAATGAACATTTATAGGGTTTTTTTCAAAGTAAAATAGGTCTTGCGTACTTTTCATTCATGATGATATTCCCCTAAAAGCTGGTTAATGCAAAGATTCAAAACTATTGTTTAGCTTATTACCCAACCCTGCAAAATAATAACTGTTTAGGGAAAATAGGAAAAAAGAGGAGACAACTGTTTTCAGAATGTAAAAAGTCAGTGATTATTTTGTGCAGAGGCCTACCCATATTTCAATGCGAGGGCAATGAGGGCTGTGTATGAGAAGTGAACCTGCATCTTTTTTGAGAATTCAGAGTACTGAGTGTCCAACTCAACCAAAAAATCTGTGCAAACAGAATTTTGGTTTTATGGATGATTTTATAAAACCATAATCTGTTCCTTGTAAAAAAGCAGTGATTTTAGAAGGCTGATGAGAAAATGCTAATTTCTAGTTTTAATGTAGGTGAAAAAAAATTGTCAGAAGCAATGATTAACATATTCAAGATTTTCACTGCAGGATGTATTCTGCTTCAAATGAAAGAAGTTAGACCTGTTGAGAACCTGTCTCTGTGGATTGCACACAAAGAAGATTTCCTCCCTACTGCTACACCTAATTACTGTAAATTGCCCTTCAGCTGATGGTGGCTTCAAGCTATTACAAAACATTTAGAAAGTATGATCCACACATTCAGTGGGGTTATTACACACAGTATGAATAGGTGTCTAGCAAGCAAGGAAAAAATAAAGAGGTGAGATTGGCAGAAATTATCTCAGAATTACTCAGAATAAGCTGAGTTAGAAGGGACCCACAAGGATCATCAAGCCCCACTGCTGGCCCTGCACAGAACCATCCCCAAGAGTCATACCATGTGCCCAAGAGCATTGTCCAAATGCCTCTTGAACTCTGTCAGGCTTGGTGTTGTGACCGCTTCCCTGGGGAGCCTGTTCCAGTGCCCAATCACCCTCTGGGTGAAGAACTTTTTCCTGATATTCAACCCAAACCTCCCCTGATTCATCCTCCGGCCATTCCATCAGGTCCTATCACTGCTCACCACAGAGAACAGAGCAGTGCCTGCCTCACCTCTTCCCCTCGCAAAGAAAGAGGTCTCCCCTCAGTCTCCTCCAGGCTGAACAGACCAGGTGCCCTCAGCCACTCCTCACATGGCTTCCCCTTAAGGCCCTTCACCATCCTCATAGCCAGGCAGTGGAGGTGGAAAGGGGTGTTAGGCAACGCCCCACGTGTCAGGCCGAAGGGGAGATACTGTGCCATCGAGAGCGGGACTCCAGCAGTGTCACTTACAGGTGGCAGAAGATTTCACTTTTATATCAGGGAACCAGAATGGCCTAGTGCTTCCTGCTTCTCACTAGCAGCCCTAGTGAACGCTGTCGGAACAATGGGAGCACTGCTCGTGCTCCCAGCTCTGAAGGAATCAGTCCTACAATATTCCCTGGATTGAACAGCACCACTGAGCTTTCACCACCTCATGACAGCTTGTGTGAGCCTCCAGATATAGTATCTGATGACAAAAAGGAGGATGAGATTTAAGAAAGAAAAAAGAATGGAAGGTTATGCTGCATTTCAAAAGGGCAGTTTTGATGAAGAAACTGAAAGTCCTTCAAAGTTGAAGCAGT
The DNA here is from genome assembly GCF_020740725.1 of Corvus hawaiiensis. Taxonomy (NCBI): domain Eukaryota; kingdom Metazoa; phylum Chordata; class Aves; order Passeriformes; family Corvidae; genus Corvus; species Corvus hawaiiensis. Next base: position 48,035,156 of record NC_063255.1, read on the forward strand.
CCAGGGGAATATATGTCCCCAGGAAGCCCATCTTTAAAAAAAAAATTAAAAGGATTTTAAAATTAAAGAGAAACCCAGAAATGAAATGCACTCAGAAGACAAACATAAGGAAGACAAACATAGCGAGAAGAAGTCAAAAGATGTAACTGCAGAAGACAGTGTAAAACAGTGAGAAAAAAGCAAGCAAGGAGCAAATGTCAAGCCGTTGCCTAGTGAAGACAGGAAAGAAATTCCATTTTGATCAAGCTCCTTGGCTTTGTATAAAATCAACTGAACTGTGAAAACTGCTGTAATTTGAATCCAACTGCACAAATTATTACTGGCTGTGTTGACTCTGTAAAGAAACCTTTCTTCTAAGCCTGGAGAGCTTAATACTTGCGTCTTCTACATATCAGACTCAGGTGAGTTTGGAGAGGCCAGAAGAGTTTTCCAGTGACTTTCAGATTATTTCAAGACTGATTTTTTTCAGGTGATTTAAAATAATTCAAGAGCAGCTTTATTTCCAACCAAATGAATTACTTGCATTATGATACTTGCCTTGGTGTGAGTATGTAGGAGGGTTTTAAGTTACACCAAAAGCACCTGAATTTTAAAACCTTTTTGACGTTTAATTTTTTTCCTTCCAGACTCTGACTATGACTAATTTCCTGATGGAGCCACTTTCTTAATTTCCAAACAGTTTCTATCACTGTTTCATTGTAAACTTCTATTGGTTGGTGTTTTTTGCTAAATATATTAATCAAAACTACAGTGTGCAAATTACCTGAAAGTCATCATTCAATGAAAACCAAAATTGTCTGCTCTGTTCATGCTTTCCTCAAAAAATACACCTTAAGCCAAGGTGATGTGGAAGAAAAGAGGAAAATAGGAGATTGTGTATCACGCATTCTTTGTGGAAAGGCAGCTTGATATCTAATTATTTGTGTGGGCTTTTCTTGGTACAGCAACTTACAGACCTTTAATTAATCACTTTTACACATGCTATGTACAGCTTAGTTTTCATAATTGCATGTAATTGTAACCTTTTGTGTTTTATTTGAAGTAAGAAAAAACCAATTTTTTTTTCCCTCTCTAGGTGATTTACCCTCTGATTCCATTTCCAGTGAGGCAGGTTTAATAAAAAACTTAGCAAAATTTCAGGTTTATATGGTGAAGGTACTTTGAAACTGTATGAACCTGACACCAATAATCACATTCAATGATCAAGGTCGATACCTGATCTCATTTACTGAGAAGTAGTCATCAAATTTCATCAGACCACCTATCAAGTTTGTAGCATTTGCAGCCTCCCAAGCAGAAGACAACACCCAGGAGACAATTTGTTGAAGTGACTCTCATGGGCTGGGGAATCTCAGCCTGGCCTCTCCACTTGCGCACATTTCACAACTGCAGAGGCCTCCAGAAAGCAGGGTTTTATGAGAGGAAACATCAACCCATTTTACGTAAATGGAGACAGTGAAAATAAACAGATGTTTCTAGAGCCCATCTCTGCAGTTTCTAGCCATGCCCAACACACTCCAGAGGAAGCAAATGGCAGCAAATGAACTATGCAGGTAGCTGAGAAGGGTAGCACATTTTTCTAACTAGATATAGACTTCTGTCAGGTTATTCTATGATCACTGAATGCAAATTAAAATAGTAATAAACAATGTTCTGAAACTAGAAAACTGTTTAGGTACTAAAAAATAATAGACATTTATAAGTAACATTTCTGCAGACATTGATTGTTATAGTTTGAGTAGCATCCTAAATTTAAAAATATGAAAGACTGAGAATTGTATTCAGCTGAAAATTGTATTCAGCTCAAGAAGTACAGATGGAATAAGTATATACACTTTTAAAATATTACAATTTTCCACGAATCGGACGTATGTCCTATTTCTTCCATATTTTCCTCTTAAAATATCACACAGGTAGGAATGCCTTCAGATGTCCTGGGATTTGGGGGTGTGTGCAGATGGGGAAGCTGACATTAAAGAACAAAAACAGAGCACCCCATGCCAAAAATTGCAGTTCCAAGTAAAGGTAGCATATGGCATACATGAATCATTCTAAGTGAAATCCCTGCTTGTTTCTGCAGTTGTAGGCTGCCCTGCATGACAACTTGGAGGGTAAATCCTAAATGATTACCTGGTTTTGGCAACAAGTAGGAGGCCTTTCTGAGTCTAGATAACAAGCACATTTAAATAAGTTAATTAAATTCCTTGTGGCTTTTTGCAGAAAGACAAGTAGGCAGCACCCGAACACTGTAAAGTCAGAAAGGGGATTTAACAAAGCAAAACCCCTATAAGGCTGTCATGAGAAATCTGGGGAAATCCAAAGCTGATTTTATTGTACTGAAGGGAAAAAGACTAGAAACACAGTCTGGGAAATTACATCACCTAGGCAAAAATAGACTTAATTAATTTGTTTTAATAAGTCTAATTATAAGGATCTCTAGACCTATTGTTATATACTTGGTAGTTGAGTTATATCTGTTTAAAACATGTGTACCCCTCAAAAGAGCACTTAAAATGTGTTTAAACATGTGAACCCTTTAATTGTAATCAGTGGAATTACTGAATGCTTACTCTCAGGCAGATGTTCAAGTCCCATGTTGAAGCAGTTTCCTCATTGCTTTTTAGTAGATTGCACAGACCAGCAGTTTTAAAAGAAAATTCAACAAAACCGAATTGCATGGTTGAATTCAAAAACGATGGAAGTTTCAGTTGCCAGTGACATGGCTTTTCTTAATAGTTAAAAAACAGAATACCATGGGACTGTTAGTGCTTGCAATTAATGCCTAGGCAACTCAGTATAACACTTGACTGTTCATTCAGATGACAGGAAACTCAGCTTAGTAATTGATTATAAGGAGAGGAAGACATACATATTCAGTTTTTCAGATTAACCTTAGTTATGAAGCCTGAACAATTTACAAAGAAAATTGAGGTAGACAAATGAAAACCTAGCATCACAAAATTGCAGAATCCTTTATGTTGGAAAGGACACAATATCACTGAGTGCAACCATACACCTAACAATGCCAAGTCTACCACTAAATCATGTCCTGTGGGAACCCAGAGTGCAGAGAATATTTCTCTGCCTGTTTTGAAGCATTTTACCCTCTTGAACAACACTGGTTTTGACCTCTGTCCTTGGAAAAAACTGCCTACTCTTAGAGAAGAACTAGAAACTACACTAGTGTAAATTAGATGACAGACTACTGTGTAAAGTGTGAGGTACTATGTCACAGGGTGAAAAATTTAGAGGTTTTGGGTTTGTTAATGTAGTAAATAGACAAAAGCAAAAAACACCAAAATGGAGGATTATTGTTGTTCTCCAAACCTTCTCCTTCTTCTTCTACTACTCCATATTCTGCAGTAAAAGTAGTTTGGGATGACTGGGCAAAGAATTCCACAGTTCCTGGCTGTGTTACTAAATAATTGGCAGAAAAGTAAAAATAATGTACGTTTTTAGTAACCATTGGTTGATTTACCTTTAAAAAGGCCATGTAATCGTGATAATTTGGCTTTCTCCTGTATTCTCTGCTTTGTGCTATGTCTGGATCATGCTAGTGACTCTGATAACACTTAATAAACAACTATCAAGAAGCAGTGAAGGCTGAGAGTCCCGTTTGTCTCTCGAACTCCTGGCAAGGACTTTAAAAGATCTCTCCCATCCAGAGAGGCATAATTACAGCATGATCAGTGTCAATGTCCCTAAGCACAGGTCTTTTAAATACCACTTCCTGGGCAGCCACAACCCTTTTAACGAGTTAAAAATGTAAAATAGGAAGCAGAGGTCTAAAACTGAGGAATGTGCCTCAAAATAAAGAGGGACAACTTGTCAAAAACCACTGTCAAAACAGCCTTCTCTTCAATACCAACCCTAAAGAGATCTAATGAGCCCAGGAAGCTAAGACAATTGTTCTGAATCAGCATTACTTTGAATCTAACAACCTCAACACAGCAAAAAAGTCTTCTCCTTAAGAAAGTCACAGTCTTCCATGTCAATACACTGTACAGCAAGAATTCAGCATTCTCTTGGTCTGTCATATGTTTAACATTGTGTGATGGCCAGCAGGTAACTGATAGCAATGATGGCTATCAAGTCACAGTTTTATTATGTGCAGCCTCAGAATCTGAAACACTTATTTTCCTGGATTTTTATATAGACTACCTCAAGACGAAAATGAGCCAGAAGCAGTAAGAAGACCATTACTTGCAAAACAAAATAATATCCTTACTTGGTACTCATATGCTAATCTACTGTTTCATAAATCTTCCCTGCTGTTTCATGTGCCTATCAAACAAATGTCTGTAAGGTTATTTCCCGTTCCAGAGTAGCTGGTGAGTAGAGAATCTACCTGAGAGCAGCACTTCCTCTCAGCTGAGGACAAAGGAAGGAGGAAAAAAATTCAGGAAGTGCTTCTGCTCACTATGCAAGGATTTCCTGTCTGCTAGCTAAAAGCTAGAGAGAAGGAACAGATGACACCAAAGGAGCAAAAAGTGAGAAAGAATCTGCTGGTTTTCTGAGTTTTTGTACTCTCACTATTCCACTGGAAGCAGAGAGTACTATCTACTACAAGCTGCTACTGCTGATAAAGTCAACTCACATTGGTAAAATATCTACCATGGTGTATATGGTAGAAAAATCAAACCACTTAGAAAGATATCCACTTAGCTTTAAGAGGAGGTCTACTTTAATGGTCTCTCTACAACTGTATAATTTTTAATTTCTTCAGAGAAAAAGCCATCATGACAGAGGTGTAAATCTGTGTATGAGAAAAGTACTGTTATAAAGAACCCAGGCAATCAAGAAAATTACTTCTGAAATCCCCAGATTCTTAAAGTCCAAAATGAAAATGTGGGTTGCTCTTAACAACATAGACTAAACTGTACTCAGAGGTGTTTCTATTTCCAATATGTGAATGGTAGCGAGTAATGCAACACCTTAACATATAAATAACAATGAGTAATTGCTGGATTGTTCTGTGACATATGGAAATCAAGTCTAAGACTAAAAAGTGACATAGTAAAATGGTAGAGATATGGTATCTCTATGTCAAAATATTTAGCTACAGAGAGGAAGTGGGAAAGAAGTGAATGAATACACAGCTTTTACAAAATTATCAGTGATCAAGCCTGATTGCTTTTCAACTACTTTGTGACAGTACAAATATTATTGTACAAAACTTCTTTTAACAGTAATACCAAGTCTGAGTCTGGTAGCACTGTGAGTGATGGTCTAGACCATGTCTGGGGACCACACAAACCTCCAAAACTCAAGAAAATTTCTCTTCTCAAAGTTGCTTCTGGGCCCTGATAGGTGATCATTAATTTCCAAGAAAAAGCTCTTTCACCAAGTAACTTCAAAAAGAACCAAGCCTTTTGTCTCATGGAAGCCACCAGACAGTAACAGCCCAGCTATTTAGAGTTTGTGTGCAAATTGGTTTAGAAAAACATTAAAAGTTATGTCTAGCAGAAGAAAATGGAAATGAAATAACTGGAAAGCTATGGTTACTTCTCCTGTTTTACAAGCTACTTATATTTACTGTTATTCCCATTACTTCACTCATTTCAGACTTCTTTGTCTTCCACTTGTTATATGTAGGTGTTTTAGGAATAGGTCCCCCAGTAGTCAAGAGAACATTCTGTTCCACCTGTACTCAGGTTGAAGCCAGCCCTTGTGCAGAGGCTGTGTAGCTACACCAGTGACCGAATATATGCTGATAACACTGTGACCGTGACAAACACTCTCTTCCTCAGAAAGCCAGATGGGCTACCCAGTTTCCAGAGAGGGCTGGGCACACCCATCTGGCACAGGAATGGCAGCAGTTAAAATATTCTCGCACACATGCCCATGGGTGGCTCCTCTGCCTTTCTTCCAGGGCCAGCTCTGATAAACTCTGATACTGCCAGGATAAGTGCTTCTGTGCACCTCTCATACAGCTCTGTAGGGATTTGCTTTGAGTAGCCCTACAATTTTGGTAAACCGGCCTTCTAATAAAAGCAGTTAGCATGGGTTTGAGCCATGGCCAGATTTTTTTTGCCTTAAGCCACTCCTATACATAAGGCAGAGGACTCTACACTTAGACAGCCTATTGAATCTATGTTATGCTATTTCATCTGTAGATAAAATATCTTTAAAAAGAGGGAGAATAGGACCAAAGTAAAAGAGTTTGCATGACACATTTCAGCTACTTACCTGGGTTCAGTGCTATTTCAGGATGAAATTAATTTTATATGTCCAGAGGAACAGTTGATTTCAAGAGCAATACCAAAAAAAATTGCCTGATCTCATCTAAAGGCTATTTATCTTCTAATCATCTCCCTACTTTACCTCTAGCCCCTAGTATTTCAAAATTTCTCTTGTGCTTGGAAGAATGCCTGCACCTATCAAGATGATTGGCCTGCAGACTGTATTTCCACTGCTCCTTGGGGAAGGGATTCAATCACACTCTCTGGCTGTAGACACTCAGTTGCTACCACTGCCGACCTCAGCAGCTGTCATAATCTGCCTAATAAAATCAAAACAATTTTTATGTGAGAAAGCTTTGCAGTTAGACAGAGATGAAACATACCCTTATCAAGGTCTCCAAATTAAATTTTCACATCATAATTCTTTAGACCCATTCCCTAGTAAATGTACTGGGCCAAACTAAATTTCTGAATGCACTGCTTAGAATTGTTTTTTTAGTACCATAAATATTAATTATTTTGTTCCTCATGCCAAGTCTTAGACACCTCAGATAAAAGTATAAAGTATGTTTCAGCTCATCAATTATCTCTAACAGAAAATTCTATGAAAATGCAAGAGAAAAGGCACAGTGAAGCACTTAGCAAAGCATCTGTTGTACAAAAAGTCCTCTTTTTATAGGAGAATGGGATGCACAAGTGAATATGTATTTCTGAAGTAAAATTATGTCAAGAAACCATGCTTAGAGAAGTCACATGGCAAAGAGCAAGCAGTTCTGTAATCAAAGAACAAGCTCTTAGCAGCCTGTAGTGATGATAAACTGATGACAAAAACCCAGCCAGAAAACCCAGCCACAACTCCATGGACCATGTTTAAGAAGAATAAACCATGATGTAAGGAAGACTGAAAGTGGCAGCACAATACAGTAGAAATTGTTTGATGACCAAAAAACCAAAAATTCTAGGGGAAAAAGCAACATATTTCAAATGAAAACTGGACATCACATTTGTGAAAAAAAAAAAAAATTCTAAGGGGAAAAAAAAAGAGCTGAAGTGAAACATATTAATTTCTAGTATGGAAATGTAAAGATGTGTATGAATCTTGGGAGAAAGAATACAATTTGAAGGGCAGGAACAGATGGAACAGCACAGAAAGTTAGTCCATATGGCTGGAATGACATCCCCACTTAGAGCAACTATGTTACAATTTCCTTTAATAAAGATTTGTACTGACCTAAGATGTGGTTTGTCCTTGTTGCCTTAGCCAATCACCCCTCTTCTCTCTTCAGCCTCCCACCAAAATTTAAACAAGAGGAAACACAGTAAAGGGAGGAATATTAAGAATGAAGTTTCTGGAATGCGTCCCTAGAGTGGCAGCTCCTGTCACTTTTCATTCATAGTGAATTCAAGGACTGAAATCAAAAGGACTGAAAATCAAAAGGACTGATGGATGATTTTCAGGTTCATTTTCTTCTACTGAAACAAATCTATTAAAAAACATTGACAAGCATTTCAATTTGCCTACTTACGCAGCAAGGACTGTTAAATTTGTTTATGAGGTGCCTCAGATGAAACAGTCAAAAACTTCTGAGTTCCCTTTCAGGATACACCAGGAATACTAATATCTGGGAAAAGTGAGGTAAAAGCTTTATCTGTAGTATAGCCTGTGCTCATCTCCTATCCATAAATTGTCTTTCAAGGAAGAAAAAAAATTACAAAAATGAAAATGTTTTGGGCTGGTATTTCCCTTCTGCTTGGAATTTCAAGCAGATTCTCTGCTCCACTGCCGAAAGTGATAGACTGCCTGTGTGACAAGGCCAGGAGGGAGCTGGCTTGGTCCTGCTGACATCACTGCTTTCCATGACTGCTGTAGGCACACTGCGCATCTCATGAATTGACAGCAGCTGTCAGAAGGACAAATTGTTGTTCTGGCTCTACAGACTTTCTCTACATGTAAAAGTTCCCAGTTTTACTAACATCAGCTTCTAAAGACAGAAATATTGCCTTTACAGCTTTTGAGAACTTGTTCTTCTCTGGTGTCACTCTTAAGCGCTATTGAATATGGAATAGAATATTAGAATATACAGGTTGGTTTTGGTGGGGGTGTAAGACCCAGTTTCCTATAAGTATACAACACTGAAAGTAATGAGAATGCATGTTTGTGAATTTCAATGCATACTCCTCTGCAAAATGCTTACAGGCATGCCCTTTAATTCACAATTAGACCTCTTATGGCAAGAGCACAAGGTCTAACAACATTAAATTCAATATGTAAAATTACAGGGAAGTGAACAAAGTAACAAAAGAAGTAGAGATTTTTTTTTCCATTTGGCACTAAACAATCTCTACCTACATTGCCCTAAGGAAACATTCATTTCCTTAACATCAGCATGCGCTCTTCTATTTTATTTGGTTGTATTTTTGGCATATGTAGTCAGCCTTCTGACTTTTCTTGGTAGTACTTTTGAGAACTTACATATCTTTATTTCTTCACTTAGCCCTTTTGAACTCAAAATGGGCCTTTTATAATATACTTTTCTTCTGTAGGTGTTCATATTCTTAAAAAATATTTTGTTCTAAGACCTTCACATAAACAGATTATCATGTTTTAGGATATGCTGACATGGAGCAGCAGCACTAATTATCCTAAATTCTGCAGTGTCTCACCTTCCATTGTTGCTCATTAAGTCACTGTTAAGATATTATGTGAAGAAAACCAGCTCCTCAACAGACTGATATATACAAAACCAACCAGAGAGAAAGTGGAGAGAAGAGTAACATAAACACATTTAGCACAATTCTCCATTTCATTAGATTCTGGAGCAAACTATTTCTATGTACATATAAGTACTTCCATTATAAGCCTCTCTCTCTTTTCTGTTGTTTTTTTCCAGACAATCCCAGAACTGCAGCTTTGTTAAATACAAAGACATATTTAAAACTTTCTTTCTGTTTTCCATCTGGAATTCAGTCCCAATTCAATATGGAGGCACATTGCATGGTCATTAATTGTGTTTGCATAGTAGCATTCTGTAGTTGGGATGCTAGCATCTGCACAGTGTATGTATAGCTCATGTTAAGGTTAGTTATGTTGATTTTCATATAGGAAGCTCAAGCTCTTTAAGAAGGGAGTATGTCACTCTTGGGTTTCTGTTGCAGCGGGGATTTCTGCAACATGTATAGACAGCAAAGCCTGTAGAAAAGAAATAGGGACCAATTCTTGGTAGATGTTTTAGAGATCTCTGTTCTCTAGCCACATGTCTGGGGTCCAGCCGAAGAACCCTTAATCACGGGACCACCAGGGTCCTTCCTGGGCTGGGAAACACGAAACAACCAATGGGGAACAGGATTGACCAGGGAGTAGGGAAACCCTGCAGACCGTGCCTCTACTCCAGGGTCCCCTCCCCCCGGACCCCACGCCAGGGGGGAGGAACCCCAACAGGTTTCCTTCTACTTTCCTCTGTTATCGCAATTTCACATTAGGTCCTTTCTAAACGCGCACTTTCACACCAATCCAAAAAGAACAACTATTTTCCTTCGAAAGGACTTGCAATTACAGGATGATAAACGATAACACAGACCAATTAGGTTTTTAGGAGGTGAAAAATAAAGCATTTTCTGTACTGTAATACACCACTCCACAGGAATCCATGTCATTTCCCACTCATCTCTCATCATCTGTGATTAGGGCCCTTACACTGAACACCCCCACCAAGCAAGCCTTGCAATGTTTGTAGTAATAGTAATTAGTCAACATTTAGCACTCGAACAGCACTTCTCACCTGTACATCTTGAAGTGTTGTGAACAAGATGCAGGAGCAAGCTCGGACAAGCTTGAGGCTAACACCGAGGTTAGGTGAAAATCAAGACACTGGCTGCTTACCTTTGGGCAGCTCTAAGTCTCTTGTTATGTCTACACCACTAGATGAAAGAGGGACCAGCACTGCTCAGTGGTGCTGAAGCCAAGTGTCAAGTGGTGCTAAAGCCAGTGTTGATGCTGTTTTAGCACTTGCCACCCGTGGAAGAGATTATCTGTGACGGAAGCCATTTTAGTGGCTCAAAACAGAGCCAGGGGGTCAATTAACAATGAAATTTTGTGGATAATGACAGCAGCACTGTTGCAACAGATTGCTTGGACTTCTTCATTAGTGGTGTTTATGCATTCTCTTCTGATATTTTTCAGTTGACATAGCTATTCCTACTGATAACCTAGAAGGCTACTTGTCCCCACTGATAATCTCCAGACTCCAAGTGACAAAACCACTTATTCACCTATTATAATTTATTATAAAGATAAAAGAAAAATTTTTCTCACTTCCTAAGTGCCTTTCCAATATTCAGATTCCTTTGTCTGGGAAAAATTCATCTCTACTGCAATGCGGAAGGGAGCAACCAAATAACATTTTTAAAAATGGTTAAAAAATTCTCCAAGGGAAAAGAAATAAAGATATTCCAAATTGTTCAAGAATTTTCAACATCTTAATGAATGAATCTCTGTAGTGTAACAAAATGCAGAGGATTCTGGGTGCTCATACTATATTACAGGATAAGAAGTTTTGTTAAATCTATCATGTCAGTTATTTAGACAAAATTGCATCATTAAGGTTCAGGATCTCCTTCCAAGTATGTCATGAGTAACACATGAGATGCAATTAGATGAATATATTGCTGGTTATGATTCTGTTTACTTTGTTAGCAAAGCAATTAACTCCACCTCTAAATGCAGTGACAACCATGAAATTATTTACTGACTTTGTCCTCTGTTTTACCAGGTTATACACCATGTTTGTTTCTGTTAACCAGAAAATTATAACACTGTAGTTTTTTATATTAACCTTCATTTTCTTGCTGAGTTCACAGTAAGGAAACTATCAATAATAAATTCTTCTGATAAAAGTAGGTGATGTTCTGATACCCTATAGCTCAGCTCTCATAGCAATAAGCCTTTTTTAGTTAGACTTGTAAGTTTATTAATCAGACTCATGCATGAAGCAAAGCCAAAAGGCACCATTTTGACATCTCTGCATATGGCAACAGTTTCAGACATGTGCGTGGGAGACAGAGGGTCACAGGTACAGTACTGCTAGCTTTGTGGACTAAAAAAACTCTGTATTCCACAAAGAGATATGACTGTTTAATATTCTGCTCCAGCACTTATACTGCTGTTAGCTACAGGGAGTCGCTATTAACTGTTTTCACACACAGAAGTAATTTAGATTACAAAGATTTCTGGCATTGCTACAGTTGGTACAAAGTAATTGCAGTTTCTTTATTTCCCCTTTTCTTTTCTAGAGGTGAAAGACAGAAGAACATTCATAAAAATGCATGTTCCTGCTGAGCTGCTCCTGAAGGCAACAGAGGGAAAAGAGCAAGATTTAATGGTTATTAGTATGAATTGATATTCTTAAGTAGATAAAGGACTGAGAAAAAAAGTAATTCCACAACTTCCAAAATACTGTGCATACTAAAGAGTAACAGAAAATATGCAATAAGTAAATATGCAATAAGTAAACTTTGAAAGAATTGCCCATTACTAAGCCCACACAAATTCAAACTCCTTATTCTTAAGAACGAATTTTTTAACCTGTAACATTACATTCAGCTTTCTAATGCTTCACTGTGTAGTCCAACAAATCTATTTGTCCTTTTGACACTCATTGACTATTACAGCTGACTGATTCGGGGTTTCTTTTTCAGATGAGGGGTCTTTAAAATGTACATAGGTGCTTTTAGTTTGAAAAAAGTCCCAAGCTGGAAAATCTTTATTATTGTTATTTTGGTTGTTCTGTTCCTTGTCTGCTGTTTTGTTGTTTTGTTTTTTGGTTGTTTGTTGGGTTTTTTTAACATCTCTTCATTTACTGGCATTGTAGCATTCATTTTGACTTTTCTAATTATCCAGTAGGGCACACTTACCTGCTTTTGGTAGAATCTTCTAGTTAAAAGAAGCAGCTGCATCTTAGGGATCTATGAAAGGGAAAATGCAAAAGTCAGGTAAAACAATTAAATGTTCAGATCTCATGAGTCTACAAAAAAATGTGAGAGATCTTAATAGAAAATAGGTTTTGACACCTTTGAGATTTCAAATATAATTAGATGATTTATGTTTCACCTGAACTCAAAAAGTAAATTAAACTTTGTTCCTTTTTTATTTTATACTAAATATTTCGTGTCTTGGTCAGAAAGATCTTCTTAGTATTCAGTAATTTGATAGCATCCATTTTGGTGGGATAGTATCAATGCAGCCCATGAAACTGTGCACACGGTTGTAACAAAGCGTAGAATTATTACGGAATTCTTCAAATCAGTCTGAAATAAGGGTAAGAATCTTCTATCAGTGGTTAGGCAAATGTCTATCAAGAAGCAAGTCTTCCATACAGCAGAAACTGATATAACACAAACAAAAGGAGTTGTAACACAACCAAAGGTGTTGATACCTTTTTAGGAACTAGGGTCCATGATACAATATTTTATATTCTATCAAATATTTTCAAAACATCAATGATTAAGCAACCAACTCTTTAAATAATTCTTCAGGTTTTTTTAAAGTAAAAACTTCTTTAATTCCTTTTCATGTCTATGACCTCTCAATATCTCTGCTACCTATGTGAACCTTGTCTAAGCCATTACAGTGTATTTTGTCCACTCATATTAAATCTAATTAAAGAGCTGCCTTTTTGAGCCATGGCCCTGGGCTTTTTCCATGAACAAAAGCATACTTTAAACCTCCAACTAAAGACAAAATACGATAGAACTATCAGAGTGACAACTCTTATTTCAGTGTTTAATTACATTTTTTAATTGATTCAGTCTTTAGGTGTAAGCATGTTTTGTAATTTGCTTTCTCAGAGTGAAAGAAATTATGCTATCTAGGACGCAATTATTTTCACCTTTATAATCCTTGTATTCCGTTTCCACAACCCTAAACTGACATTTCCAAAATCCTCCTGTTCTTTTGACATGAACTTTCTGGTTGAAAACCCTGATCTAAATGATCAGTGCAATGACACAAGCAACATTTTAAAGAATCCCAAAATATATCATAGAACGGCCTGTGTGGACAGGGACCTTAAAGAGCATTTAGTCCAACCCCTCTGCTGTGGACAGGGACATTTTACACTAGACCAGGTTGCTCAAAGCTCCATCCAACCTGGCCTTAAACCCTTCCAGTGATGGGACATCCACAACTTCTCTGGGCAGCCTGTTGCAGTACCCCACCACCCTCACATTAAAGAATTTTTTCCTATTATCTAATCTAAACCTACTGTCTTTCAGTTTGAAAACGTTCCTCCTTGTCCTCTCACTACATGCTCTTGTAAATAATTCCTCCTCAGCTATCTTTTAGGCTTCCTCCAGGTACATCCCTTGCATATTCTTCTTACTAAATACAGTTGATGAGCATAAGCATAACGTGACATCAAGCAAATAATTGCTATTTGTATAAAGCGTATTAGAAATGTGTATTAGAAAACAAATGGGGAAAACAGTTCATCAGAACATTATAGATAACTGTGGCATCTAGGACCTCTGCGTTTAGAGTCAGGCTAGGGTTCCCATTTAATAGGGTCTGTGAGACCAGGCACACAGAATGCAGCCGGTAACTTTATGGGTAAAAGACATGAATAGCCTGCCTCTGAGGACAGCCACCATATCTCTTCTACAAAGCTCACCTAATCAAAGGAAAAAGGTAGAAGTGGGCTTGGAAATATGCAAAAGATGCATAATTTTCAGTATTAAAATGATGTTTGAATCTTCCAAAATCATCTGAGCCCCAGCTAGAGCTAAATGGCTCTAAGAACTTTGCATAGAATTAAAGTATCAGAGAGTCATAGACTGGTCTGGGTTGGAAAGGCCTTTAAAGGTTGTCTAGCCCAACCCCCCTGACATGTCCCAAGTAGATCAGGTTGTTCAGAGCCCCATCCACCCTGACTTTGAATGTTGCCAGGGGTGGGGCACCTCCCAGCTTTCTGGGCAACCTGTGCCAGTGCTTCAGCACTCTCCTCGTAAACACTTTCTTCCTTATGTCTAATTTGAATCTAACATCTTTTAATTTAAAACCACTACCACTTTTCCTAATGCTACAGGCTCTTCTTCAGAACAATCTCAGTTCTCTCAGCCTTTCCTCGCAGGAAAGGTGCCTCAGCCTTCTGATCATTGTCCTGGCTCTCCTCTGGACCTGCTCCAACAGCTCCACATCTTTCTTGGGTTGGGGGCCCCAAACCTGGATGCAGTGTTCCAGGTGGGGTCTCATGAGAGCAGAGCAGAGACAGAATCACCTCCATTACCCTGCTGCCCGCCCTGCTTTTGATGCTGCCCAGGATTCAGTTGGCTTTCTGGGCTGCGAGTGCTTACTGCTGGCTCATATCCAGGCAGTAAGACCATCCCTCATCGAACATGTTGTGCAAACAGGTGTTACCTTTCTGCAGGCCTGCAAGCTCTACAGGGCCACTGGGGAGAACTCACTGGCACCACTATCAAAGGCATCAGCTGCACTGGGATCTTCTTCAACTTCACTCTCTGGATTAAACCCAGTGTTGTACCATTCTCCTGTGTGTCTCAGACACAGAGGAATTTGAATGGCAGGTACCATTCTCCTTCCTGCCTTGAGTCACCAGCCCATAGGTTAAAAGCACACTGCCACTCACTATTGTGCCTACTAATGCTCACTGTGGCAGTGTCAGTCTCACTGCTGCCACCCCACTATTTGCTTTCTAGCCGAGGGAGCCCCAGCCAGCCTGCTGCACCAGCTGAGAGCCCATTCAACCACCAGTTAGAAGAAGTTGGAGAAAGGGACTGGTGGAAGGCCAGATATTATAAACACCTGTAAATCTCCATGCAATCCCAGTTATTGCAGTCCCCATTTTTATTGCAGAAATGCATTTTTTTAAGCAATAGTAATATATACCCTGCAAAGCCAATGCATCTACATGAAAAAGCCTATCTTGCTTAGGTGCAACCCTAGCTTCAGCATAAGTACCAAGAAAATTAGCTCTAACACAACTACTCTGAGCCCTTGGTTAGTTTGTCTGGAAGGGCCAGCACCTAAGGGAATGATTTGTTGGTGGGATTCTGTCTGCTGGATTCTGGCACCAGGAACACAAGGGATAGAATGTGGCTGAGAAACTCAGAATAGCTGCTGGCGTCCACACTGCTGTCTCCAGATCCTGTAACAGCGTGCCCACCAGAACCTGAAATCTTCTGTCTCTCTCATTTATAGCTGTTCAAGGCCACCATAGAGTGCATCAGTCTCCTGATAATCCGCATTATTGTATCCAATATCTTCTGCTTGTCTGATCCTGGATATGGCAAGAAGGAAAGGAGCTGTGAAGGCATCACTGATCAGACGTCCTCTTGGCTTGTTCTTCTAACTTCTAACCCCTGACTGCCTACCCCCAGCTGCTAGCTGGGTCAGGCAAAAGTTCTCAGAACAGAGCTGACTCCCAGGAAAAAGGTTGAATTAAACATAACATAACAAATGAACTGGATGATACGTAGTCTTTTGGGACAAAAGCTTAAAAGAAAGATCACAGAGCTACTCAGTCCAAGTTATTCCACGTCATCTTTTTGAATTTTGGCAAATTGACTGAGAGGAAAGATTTGGTTGTAGATATAAGGGTCATTGTGCTTATTGGAGAATACTAGGGTGAATAGAAAGGAGGAAAAATTCTGTAGTGGTTTTCTGGCACTTTAGGAACCAACAAAGGCATATATAAAGGAAAGAAAATTCTTTGTCTTGGATTGACATAAATCTGAGACATTTCTCATTTGAGATATGACTTCTGCTTGAACAGTTCTTCATTCTTATGAGCTGCTTAATCTCTTTTTTTAACATCGTTGTTTGTTTTAGATCTTGTAGAAGTCTCATTTCCTCTTTTGTATGCAACAGTAATTTACTGAAGACAAATTAAAAAGGAAATTACAAAAGGAGAATTAATATCCATTCCCAGATTCCATTAGTTCTAGTCCCACCACTTCTGTAACATCAAGATTGGGAAAGAATTAGAGAGGATTAATGATTCTTGTGGCTGCACCCCATTTCGTAAAGAACAGCAAACCATGCAATGCTGCAATATTACATTTACTGCTTTCTTATTATACTCCTTAATTCTTTTCCTCTCTTTGTAGCCAAACAATCGTGTTCAGCTTATGCGTATGAGCCAGCTGGTGGGGCAAGCCACTCTTCTAGCAGGTACTGTTCTCCCCCCTATAGCAAATACTCTAAAACTCTTTGCAGGATAAGATCTCTTTTCTTAGTGTGTACCACTATTGCAACACAGACTCTTCTACAAAAAATACTTGTGATGTACTAGAAGAATAATATTGAACAGTTAAATCTCTAGCTATTTCATTCAAATTAATGTGAATCTGTAAAGGACCACACTGTGGTCTTTTTGATCTTTTGCTACAGATTTTTACATTTAAAATTCATTGCAGGAAAACCCTACAAATGCTACATTTTTTAAAACATTATTTAACATTTTTTATATTGTTTCCAGCATCCTAATATGCCCAACATTCACAGAGTATAAGAAGCCTTTATGAGTCAGATTTCTCAGAACAACCTATGCTGAGCATTCAAAACCTCTGATACGAAAAATTTTCCATATATTTTCACAAAACATAGTTCATGAAGATCTAGTGGGAGCAGTGTTTCTAAAACAAGTTAATTCACTCCAACACAGTTTAAAACAATTTTTTTCCAGTGTTAGGTGCTTTTGAATATGTATTTAAAGAAATACTGGAAATGCAAATCATTTGCATTAAATAACCCCCTCTAACAGGGATATTTATCCATTCTACTTGGTTTTGAAACTAAAAAAACAGGAAAAAAGTAATTTAATTTGTGATATATAATTTTGATACATGCAATTAAGACTTACAAACTATAAGAAAGAGCTTGTCAAACTCTAGTGTCAGTTTTGTTCTATAGTGATTACAGGGACTTGGCAGGTATTTCATTGTGGTTACAGTTAAAAATGGGGAAAGTATATGAGGTGCAGTTATCTAAAAATGTTAAAGAAATCAAGGTAGATGTCAAGATTTATGCTTCTTATGTTTGTGGGGGTTTTGTGTGTAGGGGTTACTAAACTGGACCTCAAAGTAGGAGTGAGTTTGGGATCTTGGGAATGTAAGAAAACTACAGAAAAAGAAGTATTCATAAGTGCCTGTTGGGCTGAAGAATTCAAGCTTAGACTCAATCTACTGCTTAGGAGATACTGAGTTTAATGCTTTAGTGCAAAAGAGTTAGAAAGAAATTCCACAGTATTTCTGTCCATTAGACCCTTTCATCCCCAGTGGAACTGTAACCTGAAAAACCTTGGCTGTAGCTCTGTATCTCTGATTGCCTCTGTCACCCTAGACATGTCTAGAAACATATTTTAGCATGAGATGAAACCATACCTGCAGGCCTAAACTTCCTTTAAAGCCCTTTCCTAGGTATTTTTCAAACCTCCTTCTGTGTAATGTGATGACCCCAGACTTAGTTCCCCCTAAGACTTTATTTAAGCTTTGGTCTTTGCTGCAGTCAATGAGGAACCTAAAAACTAGCAAAAACATGTTGGAAGCCCATAATGGCTTTTTCAGGTCTCCTGACCTAACTAGTAACCTTGTTCAAGGTTATTAATTTACCTAATGTGACTTCAGAAGGGTTATGTCAGCCTGTATGATGTGTCTTAGCAAACTATCACTTTTGGACAAAATAAGAATGTTTGGCGCACTTTGTGACAGAGATCAGGACTGGCGTCAGTATTTGTTTTGTATCCAACAAAGGTGAGGGTAAGGGGTGCTGCCTATCTTCAGAGTGTGCAACCAAGTTAAGTTTTTGCATTTATATGAACAAAGACCATATGCTTACATTTAAACTGGTTGGAGAATATAAAAAAGAGTTTTGGTTTTGTGTAACAGTGAGGATGACTCTCAGAATTATAAAAAAAAAAGGGCACAAAGATACAGGAAATAAAGGAATAAAAGCTTCAGCAAGACACTACAGTGGTCAGAGACCAACTTGGTGCCTCAGCACCATCTTGTGTGAGGCTAAGAGGGATCTGACACCATGCTGGTGTCAAGTACAATTGTGACTGAGGATATGCAGACAATATAGAGCAACAACTTAGACTAACAAACAGCTCAATGAGGGTCTTCCAGGAAAATGTGAAGGCTTATGTCATAAAGAACTTCTGAAAAAACATGCAAAAAAGAGAGAAGATTTTAAAATGTTATATTATTTTTTCTTATTTTACTATCATAAAATGACATTAAGGTTTTATTTCTCAAGCTGCTTGGAAGTTTTTTTATAACAACAATGAATTCTGTTACAATTAAAAGTTTATCTGCTTCTTTCCCACTTGTAGTACTTCAATTGATCTTCAAAAAAGTACATCAAAACTGCACCTTGACAGCATTTTCCATGCTATCAGAATCCCTCATGTTGCCTGTATTTCTTGTATTCTTCACTGTGTTTCTTGTATTCTTCACTGTGCAAAAAATAATTAGTCTCAAAGGAAAATAGCATGGAATTTACCAAGAACTGGGCAATCCTAATGGAAATAGTAGCCAAGTAATCAATTTAATAGTATAAAACTGCCTTTTAAAAAAATGTGTGATTATACAAAGTCAAAGTAGGCTGACAGGCGCACAATGCTACTCTAATATTTTTATTATTTGGCAGATGTGTTGAGATGGACTAAGAGGCATTTTAATTTTATGAATGTAACTGGCACCAGAGAGATGGGCTTGTGATGGGAGTAATAACTAATTGTTCCTCAGGAATCAAGGGATTATATAAAGTCCAATTTAGTCACTAAATTTCTGAAATCCTAAGCAAAACAGGTAAAGACTCATCTTTTTAATAGAGACAGTTTATAAAATACGTAGCATCTTTAACAAGAAAATAAACTACTAGTACCATATGCTATAATACTAATTATGATATGTCTATTAACAAAATTTATTTCTAACAAAGATAATGATAAAAATGAAGACGTTTTAACACAACACATGCTAAGAAGCCACAGTAAGATAGGAGACACAAAAACCAAAACACTGAGAAATACTTTCAGTCTCATAGAGTTTATATTTTATAGTGGGATATTTACAGTATTATAAGAATTATATATAGTATTATAGTGTTCATAAGCAAAGAAATAGCAATCTTCTTTTTAGAGGGTTTGAGTTAAACATTTTTTTATGTAATAAGTAGTCTAGGCAGACTCCATTTAACACAACTAAAAGTCTGCCAATGTCCGGACAACTGCAATGTTTTTTCCCTTGGAATGAGATTCATTCAGACTCAACCACACTGAGCAGAGGAAAAAATGTGTATGTAGTCAGTTACTAGGAAAAAAACATTTTAAACCAATTTGTTGTTTTAGTATGTTTCACCTCCGTAGTAAGGAGAGATTTAGCCACTTGGACAAGAAGCTGAGAATTCCAGTCAATTAAAAAATGCATTGAATTCACAACTAGAAATAACATTATGTTAATAATTCTGTCTTGCCTTAGTTCTGAAATGTTTTATTCATGGTTTAAAGAAAAAGGCTAACTAAAAAGTCAGTGTTTTCTTGTGTCATGATTAAAAGGACTAGATCTCCTTCTTTTTCAAATCAGTAGAAAAGTAAGTCTGTTAATTCGTCTTTATGAACAAAATGCAATTATATTCAAGTAATTATAAAGAGAGGGAAGTCCAGATCTGAAGTAGAAGAGCCAAAGCATGAGGTCTTTCAGCCTAGGTCCTGTGTTAGTCTGTGAGGAATCCCATCAAAACCAGAAGGTTACACAAAAACTTGGCAGTGACTAAGTTGTCTGGGTGTTCCAGTTTTACTGATCAAATCTGAAGAGGTTGCATCTACAAAGTATGATGAGTATCTGCCTTCTGGATGCAGATCCTTTTGAAATGCCTCAAGCTGGGTCTCCCCACAAGAATTAAAAAAAAAAAAACTTTCTTCTAAAAGGTTTCAGTTGTGTTAGACCTAGCAACAACATGTATAATATTCCATGTAACAATTTCTGGGACTTCTTCTTCTAGTTGTTGCTTCAGGCTCTCTCTCTGATGTATAGTCTCCCTCTTTGAGAAGGATACACACATCCTGTGTTCCCTGGCTAAACTTAAGTTTTAGAACCATATTCAGTTCAGAAAGTGGCTCAAATCAAAGTATGGTTAGAAGCATCTACACAAATGTATTCCGCATTTGCTGTTTTCTTTCAGTATATTTTGTAATACTCCTTTTGACTGGCAATTTCCTGCATTTCTGTTTATGGTGTTGACAATTCTGCTTTGTTTCATTCTGCAGCTCAAACAGAATTTTCCTAGCTTTAGCAGCATTGTTAAAACAATCACATGTGCATTTCCTGGTGCTATTTGGCAACATCTCAAACCAACCCAGTGTGGAGTTATCAAAGATAAAACTGTACATTTCCACTACATGGTTGAACTTATTTCTCACTGTCATTAAATCTAGTTGGTCCTCCACCCCATAAAATCAGAAGAAATGGGCCACAGTATAGTATGCCCCACATCAGTAATTTTGTGTAATTTCTTAAGAGAACAGCTATAAACAACTGTATATTTGAGCCATCAGTAGTGGGTCATTGTGCATTTTGTGTAAGTATCATTAGATGCAGATGAAATTGACCTCTAGAAGCCAGCACATGGGCTTATTTAATATGCAATGGGTTCTTACACAATACACAGATAGTGTGCTCCCTCTCAGCCAAAGGAGAATTTTATTTGCATACCTCTCCTAGAATGAAAACCCTGCTTTCCTAAGGTCATGTCCTAGGCACACAAATGAAAATCATTTCAAACCATATTCATGCGATGTAGAACTCATGAAACTGCATACTTTTATTTGCTTTGCACTATGTTTAAGGCATTGATTAATTTGTTACATAAGTAAGGTAATAATATTGTTGAGGTAGTTACATAAGTAATGTATTACTATAATATATAATAATAATATGACTATTGTAAGTCTCTTAATTCCTGATATTTAGGAAATCAACTAGATTTAATTCTCGAGTCTATCTATCTAAATCAAAATGAAACAGTGAAAAGAGCAAATATTAAAAACCACTCAACAGCTTGATATAAGCACTTCTTAAAAGAACTCTTGGAAGAAATATTCTCCAAGACATCTATCTCCTATGAATTAAAGACCTAATTTTATGAACTGGGAAGTGCAGAGGTTGAAAAGAAACTAAATATTATTGTTCTCCAAACCCAAAGAAGGGTTGGAACCTAAAAGCTTGCCTTTTAGTAACTGCCAGTTTTGATCTATGCCGAGATATTTAGTACCTCTTGCAAACTATGACTTGCCAAGAGGCAAAATATTTTTGAGGTGAGAGACTTTCATATGCTAACAGCTAACGCTGGACGAGTCAGCACAGAACTTTATCTAGGCAGCAACCTAAATCAATTATTATGTCAGAGTAGGAGGGAATTAAACTTCAGGAAAAAGCTACATATGCTCATGATTTTGTTTAGTTTATTTTTTCCTCCAAAGTGCTTCTGTTAAGAGACTTGTTTTTCCAAGGAGATTACTGATTGGTGATCAAGTGAGTGTACTCTCAGAGTTAATAGGAACGGTTTTTTGGGCCAGTTTATTCTAAGATAGGACAGAAATGAATGACTGCCTTGTATAGAGGGCTGTTGTACATTGTAGTTCTCAGCCCCTTCCTTGATCTTTAATTTTTGGTTTGGTTTGGTTTGGGGTTTTTTTGGTTTTTTTGTTTATTTGTTTGTGTGAGCAAGTGAAAAGTTGTGTAAGAATTGGGAAATTATACACAGCTTTAAAAAGCTTAGAAGACATCTTTAATAATAATAGGTTGCTTAAATATGTGCTGTTGCTACACTCTCCATGTTTTATTGTTTGGTTAACCAGCTAGCAGTTGCAAATGTACAGACTGTTTTTCACACATCACTGTTTCTGCACTCAGAAACAGAAGAAAGTAACAAATGTCTTACAAATATCTTACCTGGTGGTGTGAGACAGAACTTTAAAAACAATGAAACTCCATCTTCAGTCAATATAAACTACTGCTGGTAAGAAAATAAAGAGCTTTCTCCAAGTTTGGATATAAAATACCTCAAAATTTCTCAAGATGAAGGGTCATGTACTATTGCAAAACAGTTCCATAATATGCTGGATGTAGATTAAGATAGCATCACCAAGTAGACACAAAGGATGATTTTTGGCGTGAGTAAATGGCTCAGAACTCTATGCAATTTCCATAAATATCTGTGTGCATGTTGCAGAAGGGAGGGTTGGCATCAGTAAGTGTATCTTCTTTACCGTGTTTCCGTTTATACCATGATGTGGCTCAGTTGCAAGAATGACAGTGGTTATTTACTTGATGGTGACCCGCTCTCCCTGTTGCTTAAATAACATCTTACAAATGACTGGCAAATACCGTTTTTTATTAGTGGCTATTTTATCCAGTAAAGTCTTTTTAAACCAAACAAAAAACACTTTTCTCTTCTCCTGTAACTACATGAATTTGCAAGATTTTTTTTTCTGAGAATAAT
Source organism: Corvus hawaiiensis (assembly GCF_020740725.1). Taxonomy (NCBI): domain Eukaryota; kingdom Metazoa; phylum Chordata; class Aves; order Passeriformes; family Corvidae; genus Corvus; species Corvus hawaiiensis. Next base: position 48,057,854 of record NC_063255.1, read on the forward strand.
GTTAGCTCCTGCCAACTTTTGCTCTCCTTTTTTATAATTAATTTCATTTGATATTTCACTTCATCTTTTTGCCATTATTAACTTTTCTATCATCTAGCTAACACATGCTGCACCTTTTTCAAAATGAGAGGTGAAGTTCGGCTCAAGAATGCTGTGCATGCCCAGGCAAAACTAGTGCAAGGAACTAAAACTCTTTTAATATTCTTAAGTATAAAAGCATGTACTTAGTAATAAAGCAAATAAGACAGACAAGATAAAGGAACTCCATATTCACAAGAACTGTCTTAAAATCCCACAGGGATTGTCCTAGTCTAGCACTACAGCTGAAAGGAGTGATAACAAACAAGGGCTGGACTGTCATGTGGCCAAGTCTAAGTTCTTGAGGGGGGTCTAAAAAACAAGTAATAATAATGCAATGACATTTCCCTGGAAGATTCCAGTGTAGGATGAGAAAGGGGAATAGGCTATGGTGTAAAGTTTATGGTGTAATAGGTGTAAAATTTGGTGGAAAACCAAAAACAAATCTGTCTTTAATGGAAATACTATTTGTGGATTAAAGAAAGATTCAGACAGTGCCAGTGTCCTCAATCTTTGATCCTGCACTGTAATAAATACTCACAAAGATACCTTCACTCCTTGACAAATGAGTGCCAAAGAAGGAAAGGAACTGTGACAAGCAGACATGATAGGATTTTACTTTTTATGTATTATCTATATACCAATGTTAGATGAGGAAAAGGAAAAAGTTGAGAGGAAGAAAGCAAAAATGAAAGTACATGAGTGACCGAATAACCTTCTGCACTGAGGCCTGAAGACAGCAGTTGTACTAATGCCCATGCATCATTTGTCAGTTACTTGAAGTTGCCTTTGCACATTTCACAGCAATTGGTTAATATTTTTCCACCTGTCTTGAAAATTCAGCCTCAGTTGTAAAGGTCAGGTTGGGCTTTTTCCTTCTTACAAATCACAGCTCACAAGAAAGTGTTCAGATGACCAGCACTCACAGCTTCGTACAGGCCATTGACTCCCAAGTTGCACTGGTATGTCTTTACCCACACGTCACTGTCTGATTTTTTAAAGGACCACTTCAACCCATGACTAATAAGAAGGAATAGATTCCTGGTTAGTCCCCCTTGTGACACATCTTAAAGAATAACAGGAATAAAGTGAAGGAAAAAAGAATGATGCTAGGCAGGACTCTGAACACACACACGCACAAGCACAAGCACAAGCACATTGATATGTATGTGATCAATGTCATTTAAGATGCATTCATATAGACATTCCTTAGTGCACACTTGCACAGTAGCGATCAATATTTTTCCAGTAGATTTTTGCCATGCAGCATGGTAATATTTGTTAATTATTACTTCACCATTATATAGTGCAGCTTCTCTCCTCTCCAGAAGTTAAAGTACCTTGACAAAGACAACTTATTGTAGCCAAGTTGTGAGGTATGTGTATAGCTGTGCACCTCTATCTTCCTACCAACAGCTGGTTAATTTTGTCTGGATTGCTGAATACCCCTTATGTCTCCAGTATATAAACAAGAACAAAGTACAGCATACCTATAATTTTAATTACAATAAAAAATCAAGGTCAGATACTGACTCTGCCATAAAGGCTGTTCTGGTTTGGGCAAATTTAGAAATACATCCTCTGATAGAAGGCAGGCTACAACCCTCCCTCCCCCACCAGGTTTGGGAAAAAATAAATTTTCCTCGAAGGAAAGTAAAAGAGATAAAAACTATATATTTAACAAACACACAGGAAAAGGATAATGATGCTAAATAATAAAACCTCTTGCTCTGCTGAGAGAAACCTGGGAAAATTTCAGAGTCCTTCCGTAGATCTCTCTCTCCCCCTCCTTGGAGCTGGGACGGGGTGGTGGGCCCACCTCCAGGGCCAAGGCCTCGGTGGAAATTCCTCCCAATGTATTCTGATGTTGAAACATCAAAAAAAAAAAGAAAAAACAAAGTCCTAGGTAAAACAAACGTTCAACTCTCTCTCTCTCTCTGGAGAAAGAGAAAGGAGCTGAAAAACTGGCCGAAAGCAAGCCGGGTGCCTTCCCCACTCTCACTCTCCTGCCACAGCTGAAAAAAAAGTCTCTGCCTCTGTGTGACCTTGAACAAGCTGCAAACTGTTTTGAAGAAGTTTTGCTCAGGTTTTCCTCCCGCCTCTCAGGCTCAGTTTAAAGGCACAGAAAGGCACAAAATTAACTTCTGGGCATGGGGCAGGGATAGGGGATACACATCACAAAGTCACCCCAAGACAGGCACAATAGGATTACTTTGCACAGTCTTTGAATCTGTAGAATCTCTGAATCAGAAATGGAAATGTAGCACATTTGAATCATTGAATCACAGAATGGTTTGGGTTGGAAGGGACCTTAAAGATAATTTAGTTTCAACCCCCCTGCTGTATCTTCTGATATGGCTCGGTCTTGGCCACACCTTTAAGACAGACCTGCTTGCACCTTTACCTTGAACTCAAAAGATCTTTGAAACTTTAATGTTGTTTCATTAGAATGGGTGAGCTTTAACTAGAGGGAGCCCTAGATCTGCCCAGTGGAACAAATCAATAAAGTAACTAAAAAAACCTTACCATTCTGTCCACTCAAGGCAGGCCAGTTCACAGAATTACAGAATCATTTAGGTTGGAAAAGACCTCTAAGACAATCACATCCAGCCTTTAACCAGCAGCCAACAGGTCACCTAGGCCATGATATTAAGTGCTACCGCCAGCTGTTTCTTGAACACCTGCAGAGATGGTGCCTCTACCTCCCTGTGCAGCCTGTTCCAATGTTTACCCACCCTTTCCATGAAGAAATTCCTCCCGATGTCCAATCTGAACTTTTCCTGGAGCAGCATGAGGCCATCCCCTCTTGTCCTGTCACCTGTTGCCTGGGAGAAGAGACCAACCCCCATCTGACTACAAGGTCTCCCCAGAGCCTTATTTTCTCCAGGCTAAACAACCACAGCTGTTCCCAACAGGACTTCTGCACCAAAACCTTCCCCAGCTCTCTTGCCTTTCCCCAGACACAGTCCAGCACCTCAATGTCTTTCCTGTTGTGAGGGGCCCAAAACTAAACACAGGGCTCAAGGTGTGACCTCACTAGTTCCGAGTATGCGGGTATGGTCACTGCTGTGATTCTGCTGGCCACACTATGTCTGGCATAAGCCAGGATGCCCTTGGCCTTTTTGGCCACCTGGGCACAGCTGGCTCATGTGCAGCCACTGCTGACCACCATCCCCAGATCCTTACTGCTGGACCACTTCATGTTCCCCAACCTGTAGCACTGCCTGGAATTGTGGCAGAATTGCAGGACCCAGCATTTGGCCTTGTTGAACCTCATTCAGTTGGCCTCAGCCCGTTAATCCAACCTGTCCAGATCCCTCTGCAGAGCCTTCCTACTATCCAGCAGACCAGCACTTCTACCCATCTTAGTGTCAAGTGCAGCCTTACTGAGAGTGCCTTCAATCCCCTTGTCCAGATCTTCAATAAAGTTATTAAACAGAGCTGGTCTCAATACTGAGCTTTGGGGAACAGCACAAGTGAGAATCCACCAACTGGATGCAGCACCATTCCCCACCGCTTTCTAGGCCTGGCCATCCAGACAGATTTCAAGTCAGTGAACAGCGCACCTGTCCAAGCCATGGGCAGACGGCTTCTCCAGGACAACGCCTTGACAAACAGTAACTTTCTTGCTTTATCCCAGTCTAGCATGTTCCAGTGACCTCCTCAACTGCTACAAACTTTCTGAGCCGCCTTCTTTCCACCCTGTCTGATATTTGCCATTTTGCCTCCTCTCCATTCCTCTCAGTGGTCTGGACTAGACCTCCAGCTGTATCATGTCTGTACCTCTCTTCACTTGGCCTGACCCTGCACACTACAAAGATGCTCCCAGCTGAAAACATTCCGATTTTCACATGGCCCAGGACACAGTAGCCAAGACAAGACTGTCCAAAACCACATTTTCACTGAAGCATAATGTCTAGCATGCTTATATGTTAGCAAACAAAGAGAAACATGCTTTCTGTCAAAATCTCACCTGCAATTCAATGTTAGATGTAAGGTTCATGAAATCTAGGAGATACTCATTGCAGTGACAGGAGACACATTCAGAGAATGAGACATCAGTTCTTTATCCATGTAATGAGATTTTCCTTTTGAGGGAAGCAACATTTTTGTAAGGTTGCAGGCTTCCCTTTGATTTCACAGATCTACATTTGTCTTCCAGGCACCTTAAAAACTTTCTCAAAATGCACCCAGAGCTGGTAGACTTGCCATCTCTGAGAGGGTATGCATATCTATGCCTACAGGATCGTCCAGTAAATGTTCACAGTATTAATATTCAGGAATTAATAATTTTTCACTGAACAGTCATCACATCTCTGTACACTTTATCACATCTAGACTTTCCACTCTTGTTTTTGCAGTTGAAGCACAGGTCAAATAGAAAAATTTCAGAGAGCAGGAGAGGATACATAAGGAACAAGTAAAGAAATGGTGAGATGAAATACATATTTTGTAAAATTTGTCTGGACATTCTGATTTAACATCTAAGATTTTCTGAGCCCCAGTGCTTCAAGGATGGGTCCACTCACAGGAGCATAAGCTTTAAATGCTTTCAAAATTATATCCCATATTTTGGTAAGTGCTGAAGCAATCTGCCTGTTGTGTATTGCAAACTATAAATTACGTAAATCAAAACTGACAATCTAAAAACTATCACTGAAGCACTTAGAATCCATAATGGTCCAATTTAGATGCCTCAATAGACCCCCTTTCCAGATTTTGCTGAAAGACTGCTCTATTACTCTATGGCTCCAGTTTGAAAAGCCAATGCATTAGGGTAGCACTGATGGCATGTGATTATTGTTGTTAAGAGTGTATCGGCATCTATTAGGGCAAACATTGTGTATCAGTCCAGGCTCATAAAATTGTCCATTATCAAATGATTCAGACTTTCCGATTATGTTTGAGTTTGCAATATGTGCTAATGCCTGTGACATTTCTTTAGAACTTACTTGCTCTCTGAAAAATGAAAAGGCTGAATAGTCATTTTGAGGAAAAAATGCAGATGTTATGCACAAAATTGTGTGTCAGAAAGAGTAGAATGCTGTCCCCTAACAAAAGTGCTCTTGTTTGAGATGTCTCATCTTTGTCTGTATAAATAGACCAGGTAGTTTAAACTGTAATCCTCTGGAATTGCTTCATTTTCTGTCAGCCACCACTAATGGCCCATCAGCTACAACTGAACAAATTACTATGAGAATTAGCACTGTTAAGAGACATATCTCGTTCGATTTAGGCAGTTGGAGTATCCTGTTCTGGCCTCTGTCCTCTCATCCTGTTCTGTGGACAGAAGCACCTGAAACATACTTGCCTTGAAAAGAGTGAGACTGTCCAACGTGTTGAGAATCCAAAGGCCCTGATATAAGTATATGTGAAGAAGAATAGGTCACAGAGGTAAATGAAAGTGACCTTGAAAAGGAGATACCTGCAGAAACCAGTCAGCAATCACTAAAACCATCTTAAGAAGGAGCCAGCTGAAGTGATTTGTGAGACACAGTGAGTTTACTGTGGATTGCCATGAAATAAGAAATTGCTGTTGGCATAGATTAAAAATGAACTGCAGATACAGATATGGACATGTGACATTTTGCTAATTCTTTTCTTGTTAATACCCTGGAGTTCGGGGTTAATGACTTAATGTAGTAGTAGTTCAGATCCCTGTAAATATCATAATGTGTGATCTATCCATTTCCAGGGGAGTAGTCTCAACATATAAAGCTGAGTCTTTGGAAGATGATGGCCTCTGAGAATAACATGTCTGAACATTAAAGCTTTACTGAAACATAAAAACATTTAAATAACAAGCATCATATTTTCTGTGATGCATGAATGTACCATTTCGAAACATTATCAAGAAACATATTAAATAGCAATGGCCATGCTACATGGATTTTCCTTCCTGGACCCTGCAAACAGTCCATAAGAAAGTTTATTTCAGGTCACAATTCCCATATGGAATTGGATTAGAACTGAACACTGCTGTGCTGGATTATTATATACCATTAGTAGATGGCTGCAATTTGAAGATCAACTTCTATTTCAGGCTTATTTAAAATGAAGGCATGTCTGTAATCAAAATTTCTTTGAATATTTATATTGCATTTCCTTTACATGGGTCTGTTTTTCAGACCAATCCATCAGATTTAGTCCAAATTTAGATTTCAGTGTTTTTTTTATAGAATATGGGAATTCTGGTTTAAGCTTGTTTTGTCCTTCTCCCCAGACAAAATTAATACTGTTTTTTATGTTCTTTGAATTAGACACTTGGCTTTGCTGTCTGGGAAAATTGTGTTGTGAAGTGTCTGTGTTTTGAAGTAAAATTAATTGAATCTGTGGTTTAATTAATTCATGGAATAAATGTCCAAATATTTCAAACTGGTACCAGATGAAAACTCTGGGTATGGCACCCTTAGGGGATTGCTGGTTTTTTTTTTCCAGGTGGATTCTCTGTTGTGCTACAACAGAGCTAAGTTTGCACAAAAGTTTAATACAGAAGCACCAAGCTTCAAAAGTTTTTATTTTACAAAAACAGCGGCAGTCAGGTCTATGTGTCATTTTACTATACACTTCCAATAAAAAAGTGGCTTTAGAAAGTTGATGATGAAGTTTGGAACATACTGTTTTAATGTATTGTTCAATGATGTGGGTGAATTCACAATAGCTCTCTATTACTTTCAAAATGTTAAGGATTATGATGCTGGAGTAATATCGTGACTCCTTCTCCTTAGAATGTTATTTTGGTTTTATACCTTAGAATGGATGGATCTGCTCCACCATATCCTTAACAGACATAAACCAAGTTCTTGTAATAATATGCCATGAGAATCCGCTGGATACTATTTGATATTGCTGCAAGTTCTTTTGTAAAACTGCATTGAGATTGGTACTGTGGTACAGAAGAACATCTGAGAACATTGCCCTCACATGTAGCAGAACAAACTAGAATGAAAAAAAAATATGTAATTCCCAGTACACCCATCAGATTAAACACAGGATAAAGATGAAGAAATGTAAGACCAAGAAGACTTTGCCTCCCTCCTTTCAATTGATATGAGAGGAGTATCTTTTGTCTATATTATCTCACCCTAATTTACAATCCCATTTCAGAAAAATGTGATAGGATCTATTCAGAATGAAATATAGCTTCCTGCTTTTATATATGCAGAAGCTATCAATGAACTTCTACAAATAAATGTGCCTCTCCTGGAAAATAAACTGTGTCATTATCATTCTGAGTACATCACTGCTTCAAAGTTTCTCTATATGAAATTTTTTCCCGATTAAAAAAGAATTCAGAAGGCAATTTTTCAGATTTTCTGGGAAAAAAAAATTGCTGTGCTAAGTCCCTATAGTTTCAAACCTCCTTGAAATCTTCTTTTAAAAGCTTGATAGAGGCCTCAGGTGTTTCTCTAGACATTGCAATAACTATTCCATGCTCACTTATTTTAAGCAGTGAATTTGTTGCTATTTTGTCTTTAGAAGTGTTGAAATTTCATTTAAAATAGGCATAAAGTAGCAAGTAGCATAGGTTCCACTGGTATCAGAAGGGCAGAGCAAGACTCTCAGTACCAAGCAAAAGCAGTACAGAACAGGACGTGGTGAAATGTCCTTGTGATTTATTAGTGCAGAACATACTTCATCGATAAAAACACTACAGGTTCTGAGCAATGCTGGCCAAGTTCCAAACAGTGAAGGCCAGCTTGAGCAGCAGCCGAGGTTATTTTTGTGTGTGTTTATACGCTTTTAAAATTCAGGCAATTTGAGTCTCTCCTGTTGTGTAATATTTAAGCTATAGTGTAAGTATTTGGTTTGATTTTTCATTGCCACCACATCTATCCTTTCTGCTAGTGAACTTCAGTCATTCTTATTACAGATTATTTTATTATATATGTATTACATATGAAAGATTATTTCTTTTTACAGACTATTTTCTTATTACAGATTCTTTTATCATCTCCTTAAACTACAGAAAACTTTTTCCTGTGACAGAGCAAACAGTGTGGTCCTCAGCAAAAGGGTGCCTTCATGTCTACTCAGATCTAATGCCAGGCTAATATTAAACCCATAAATTAATAAAAACTGGTGGGAAAAGTGGCAACAGATTTAGCCACAATACTCACAAAATTGGTCAGAGATATTGAAAATGAAAGACAGAACACTGAAAAATATTATTATTTTACTGTTCTTATATGTAACTACCTCATCAAATTTATAAACAGGAGAGCTGGTACATTACTGTATTTCACCTCAGTAATCCACTTGCTAGACAATCTCAGGATCTGTCTCCAGTATCAACATTCAGTACTCTGCAGCCCTGACAGTATTCTGCCTCTTCATCCTCTTAGAATGACAGATCTGAAACAGCTTCTATAAACCTGAAGTTTGAAGGGATTCTTATCTATGTCTTCCTCTTTGCAAATAGAATGCAAAAATAGTATGTAACATTTTGAACTGAGGAAACCTTTTTGCCATTGATCAGAAATGTTAGGGGAAAGGTTTACTCAGCTCAGTTGTTTAGAATTTTAGTATATTAATAGTGTTGAAGCACTTTCTTTCAACCTGCATTGGTTTTCTGAGCTTCCATTTAAAATATTGTGTTTTAAAATGTTAGCTATAAAGAAGAAGATAAGTGTGATCAATGAAAATTTACACACTCTGTGCCTACCCCAAAAATAGCAGAGATTTTTTAGTTCAGTCACACTCTTGCAAATTCAAAATACGCATACAAGTTCCATACCTAATCTGCAAGTACATTGACCAAGGCCATGTGCTCCTAATACATAATCATATTTAGAAGTCACTGCTTGATATTGGTGTATTTCTTTACTCCAGAGATAACTGACTCATTAGTTGCAATTTCCTCACTGCTCAAGAGTCTGAATACTTATATATAAGGAGCTTGCTAAGTTCCTTCAAGAGTTTGTGTGACCTGATTGCCCAAAATAGGAGGGTGAGCCAAGTCAGTAGTGCAGGAAATCTTTCTCAGTTCAATGTCTCTAAGTGTTTAAGCTCTGTGACCTTCATAAGACTTTGAGAAAAGCTTAAAATCATATGCCCTTTGAGGCTTTGCTGTATAAGAGCTATAAAGGTTGCATAACGGTTTGTTTGCCAAGTGGCATCTCAGAACTATTATATTAATAATGGGTAGTGTGCTTTGCAAGACTGATACATTTATCTGAAGAACATCTTAAGATAGCTAGCAAATTAATGGTTATATTATTATTTATTTTAGAGGGGTACAACAGGATATAAGTAACATGGGGGATGGACTGTTTTGGCAGGGAGGGGCAGTGTAATGGCTCCTGTGGTTTGCAGCAGGTACATGAGATTATATCTCTTGGCACCCCTGCTGAAGGTTGAAACTGGATCATAACTTCCCACTTGTTTTATTTTTCCAAGATTTCCCTTAAACAAGAAGTATTTGAATTTATGTGGTTTGTTTTTTTTTTTTAAAAAAGTCTGTTATTGAAGAGAAGAACCAGAAAAGTACAAGAACACCCTAGCAATCAGTGCCAGGTACCAGGCCTGCCCCCTTATAGCTTGGGGGCCAGGGATCCCATGGCATCTACTGCTGTCCTTCGGAGAAGGAGATGTGCATAGCCCTCCCCTTTCTAAAAAAGAGTCTTTTAACCTCTTATCTTGTGAAGTTTCAAGCCAAGAAAAACTCAAAGCAACTCAGCACATCAGAGCATCTTTCAGGTGAGGTAACTGTTTTATGCAGGATGAAGGCATGTAATTAATGAGAAAGCCAAATTTTTAATTCACACCATCCCAGCTGCCAGTGCTCTATCTTCTCAGAGGCTTTTTTCTGATGCCATGCTGAGGTGTATCACCCCAGGTACTTTGGCCAGGACCACTGTCCCTGGCATTTGCTTAAAGTAAGTCTGGTGAGTTCATAGGAGTTGCTGATGTGTGATAACTACTGAGGAGCTCACAAGCTCTATCTATAAACACGTACTTTTACACACGTTGCTTCTTTAGTATAGCCTAAATGAAAATGTGTAGGGGTCATTCCTTTCAATTTTCTTTATTAATGGTTAGTAAACACTACAGATTACATAAATTCTTAAAAATACTGTCATTTTTCTAACAGAAAACAATGGGCAAATGAGTGACAGTCAGAATCACAAAATGGTTTGAGTTGGAAGCACCCTTAAAGATCACCTCATTCCACCACTCCTTGCCATAGACAGTGCATCAAGTAATTCCAGATCTGCATAAGCAATTACTTAAACATTTGCTTTTACAAAATACTATGATTTATTAAGTACTCTGTGATAAGTGTTCACATAACAAGGTCTGAAAAAGGATGAGAGTAACAAAAAAGGAGGTGAATAAGGATGGTCAGGAGGAGAGTCAGACATTGAGGAATACTACTGGGCTGCAGAGGAATATGTGTGATAATGCTGAGTAGCAGACAACATTGGCAAGAACTTATTCCAATATGAAAAGGACACAGCTTTTGGACTATTGAAGTCAGACAGAATTCGACAGAAAGTGATGGGACAAGCAGCCAGACAGTAGCAGCAGAGTTATTTAGAAAAAATATTAAGCTCAGACAGAGAAAGTAGAAAGAGAAAATATGGTTCTTACTTTCCAAATTAAGCAAATTTTAGAAAACTAAAAAGTGCACCTTTTTCATATAATTTTGTGTGTAATTGCATACATCTGCTTATGAAAGTCAGATGAGATGATACAGGTATTTATGTAATAATTTAAGAAGCAGGCTCTGGAAAAACTCAAAGATCATGCTTTCTCAAAATACTGTCCAGTAGAAATTAATGCAGATATTTGTTTTCATTGAACAAACAAGGAAAAGAGAAGGAGAAAACCTCATCCCTTTCTTATACAAGGCTAGACCACGAGCATCTCCAGAAGAATCCATGGAATCACATTTATGCAAAACTGACGGTATCATGTTCTGGATCTTTGAATGTTATGACGTTATGAGGATTATTTCAGTTCAGTGTGAAATTGCTCAGTGATGATTTCAGTGCCGCACTCTAGAAGGCTACCAGGATAAGTGATATATACAGTAAGTATCCATTTCAGTGAAACAGAAGGCAGAGGAGCAATGTATCATTCCCAGGTTTAAAGTCAGAAATGCTCTCCCCAGAGGATTAGGGAAAATCTACTTCCCCAACACTGAAAATTTCTATCGTATATCATCGCTCAAATTCAAACAGGTATATATGAAGTATACCAAAAGTTCAACCTGTGAACCCAGAAGAAACAGGTTCTGGTTTTATTTCAAGCAACTTCTCCAAAGCGTTTGAATAATAGAAAGATTTGCTGCATTATGAAAACAGAAGATTTTAGGTGTTATGAATACCAGATATTTTGCTTTTCAAATCCACCTCTTAGATTTCCTATTCTGCCATGTGATTGCAGCAGTAATATCTGACCAACAAGCCTCAGAGATAGACCAATATGTAAAGGTTTACTTGAATGCAGTGAATTCTCTCCTGTTCTTGTATGTTCACTTTCCACAATTTCCATGCTATTCTCTAGCTGTTCTGTATATTTGGCCAAATTAATACATGTATAAAAATCCTATCCTGTATAAAAAACCAATGCAGATGTGTGAGTTTTGCAGTTATTTCTAGACGATAGAGCAGTGTCTGTAGCTGCTTTGCAAATATAGATTGGTAATGACAGTTTTTGTTTCATAGTAGAAAAGGCCAAAAAGTCTTCCAATGCCTGATGCAATGATCCTAAAGTTTCATTTCTAATTAGTAAAGCAGTTTTATAGGGAAAAGAAACAGGCTTATGATGCTTCATTCTGCTTTGATAACAACTATAAACATATTCTGTATTTTATGAAGAAAAACAGCTTTTATAGGCTCTATGAATAGCACATGTACACAGGGGTTGAGAAGCCAAGTGCTGTAGCTATTTATTTTCTTTATCCACCTGCTTTACCTGACCCTGGACAAAAAGATAAGGGTTGAGTCTGTAATGTCTGTGAGATGGTATGCTGTTGGAAAGTCATGGAATTCCCCATAAAAACAAGCCTATTGCTCCTACCTTACCAGCACATTTCCTTCATCTTCACAAACTGATTAAACTGTGGACTAGAAAGTCCTTTTTGCTCTTCCCAATACAACTGCAACTAGAAGTCAATGTTTTATTAACTAAATAATGCATTAGGACTCTTAATTCACAATTGAAAATCTTCAGAATGACGTTACTTTTTTTACAGGAAAATAATTACAAAAAGTTGCACACAAAATACGCTTCTACTAAAAAAAACCAAACAAAACAAGCCCTCTGAAGCGTTTACTCCTAGAGGTCCATTTTAGAATATTTTTCCCTGGTGATCCTCAGGGCTCATTTAAAAGTTTACCACTGTCTTCATAATGTAAAATTTAAATTGAACTATGCAAGAGGGGAGAAGAAAATGGAAATTCTGAAGATTGCTTTCTCATCTTCAATTTAAGTATTTTTTTAAGAGCATTTTTCATTTGAGATGAATATAACTCACCAGTCCATGCATTTCATGTCTCTTTTGCCACATTTGGCTCATAAAGGCCACACTCCCTATTTAATTCAAGCAGCTAAGACCCACTTTCAGTTTCCTGGATCTCTTTGACCAGTCTGCGGTGTTCAGCAAGACAATGGTTGTCCCTGAAAAATGTCTGATGACATCCAAGCCCAGGGATGAAAATTTTGCAGGCTCAGAAAGAACTGCCCACCTTCACATATCAGTAACTACTCAGTTGCCCAGTAGTCTGTGCTCCTGTTCATTCACTGGCCTCCCAGTTTGCTACAGAGACAAGGGGTATTTAACAGCAACAACTCACTCTAATAACTCTGGATGTCTTTGGTTTAAACTTGGTGCCCATAAAGACAAAATAACAGACATCCTGAAGTGTACTGATTACCCCATTACCCAATAACATTGTTTTCATACCTTATCAATTAAAAAAAGAGACCTCCAAAAATGATGTTTTAAGTAAAAGTCAGATTAAAGTCTGTTTAGATGCTCAAGTAAGTAAATACTAGAAGATCTCAGCAATTTCATGACTCCATGATTGAACTCTAAATTGTTTTCTACACTGGTGAGTATGACACGGTGGATAAGATCTCTCTGCAAAAATAGTTCATTGCAAGGGTATGAGGCATAGACGAAATACAGGTAGCTTTCTAAAATGGGCAGAGAGCCATGAAAGCAAGTAGGCACATATTTCTCATGCAGCATAAGGGCAAAAACTAGGTGTAAGTTTACTGTAGTCCTGCTCCAATGCACATTTTCTCCTTTCCCCAGTTACTCACCAACTGCCGTACATACAACCCAGATATATTTGTTGTGCTAATTTAAAGATTCTTTAAAGACAATGCTGGCTAAAAGTACTGCTCCACTTTACTTACACTGTCTATGTTAAGTAATTCAAATTTCTGCTATGAGAAAAAAAGTAGTATAACTAGTTGTCATTCAGGGGAAATAAACTCCATTTTTCTCCATATTGCTTCAGTTTTATACCAGCATGGAACCAATGAAACCAGTAGAACTCCCTTAGCATAAAACTGGCAGTGGAAATACTAACTCTACCCATTAGATGGTTTCATCAGTATGGAAATGATAATGGTTGCTCTGGCATCTCTCAGAGGAGAATGAAGTTGGACTTCTTCTATTGAAGGTTTCACTCCCACCTGCAAATCTCTATTCCCACTAAAGGTCATATAATAACATAACCATTCTCTATTCTTATTTTACCTCATCACTGATGGATACACAACTTCCTGCAGTGCAGGCCACTTCAAAGCCACGTTTATCATTGAAGTTGAATATTGTACATGTAAAAACCTCTGAATCTGCACCAAATATGTGCTGTTGACTTCCACTCTAGATCTGGATACTCGGTTTTCAGGATTGTTACCCATCTAGAATATGCCAAGCCTGCAGTCAGGTGCAAAATTTCCACTGAAGAAAGTGAATACTCACTTAATCATCTAAACTACTTTAGGAAGCTATGGGAGAAGTACGTCTTAGTTTGCATGTACAATATATGAGCTGCAAAAGTGTAATTTCCACAGAACAAGAACACCGTGTTTCCCATGGGTTCAAAAGCCTGGGACCATCATAGCTGTCTTAGAAGATTCTAAGCTGGTCTTTAAAGATCTCTTCCTAGGACAGATAATAGGAGACCATATTGCCCCTGGAAGCAATTACTGAAAGACACTGTTGCACTCATGAAACTCTTCTCTTCTACTCTAACCTCTTCTAATTCTCACCTTCATCTCAGTTGCTTAAGAGATTCTTCCAAAAGCAGTCTAATCAATATGAATTACATCTAGCACACATTGTTCTTTATTTTATCCTCTCCCATCACTGTTTAAAAAAAATAGAAAAAAAGGCATTCTGGGGGTAGTGTGCATAAACGTTAGGAATGACCTCTTGCTCCTGTGAAGATGAAAGGAAGAAAAAATGTAATTTTTTTCCGTCAGGCTTGTCAAAGACAGGCCAAATAGTGATGCAAATTAAACTGCTATACAAAGGAATACATATTTGTACAACTACAGTGAGTAACAACATTTATAGGATTTCTTATATTTGAAATGCCAGTCATGAAGGCCCACAGAATGCTAGGAATTTTTTTAAAGAAGAGATACCCCAAAAACATTTATTCAGCATTTACATACTGTAAAGACAAACCATGAACTACAGCATACTAATTTATAAGAGCCTTCAGACATGCTGTGCACTGTCATGATTCTGGGTTGCTTCACTTTGCTGACATAATTTCTGTGAAAAGGAGCCATAAAAGGAGAGAGAACAGCATGGCTTGTCTAGGGAGGAAAAACACTTGTTCTTAGAATTTACAGAACTAGCTCCTTTGGGAGCAAAGCATCCATTTGTGGATGAGAATGGTAGAGGAGTAATAATCCATAGATATTTCTTCATCATTATTCATGATTTTAAAAGAAAAGAGGTGAAAATGAACTTTGGAAAGACAAATCTGAATTTAGAAAGTATTTATTCAAAAACTGAGTGTATTTGGCAAACATTACTACTATGGTCTGGTCTGAAAAAGAAATTGTCTCACTAGAAAAATTAACTTCAGAAGTCTTGATCTGAATTTGGACTGAGACATGAGACTTCAGAAACATATTTTTTCTATTCATTTGAAGCTCACTCCCAGGAAAAGATTGTGTACCATTCTTGCAGTGGATACCTTCCTACTTAATTTTACTGTTATCATCTTCAATCTGTAGAACTTTAGATAAGTTTAAGATGCTAATGTAGAAGAATATGTTTGAAATTAAAATCAGTAGGTTTCCCATTTTCGAAGGACAGCTTTCCAAATAGGAATAAAGAGTGACTTCCCTTCTCATAATTCACAGAAGTTGCAGACTTCCCTTAGTTTCTGCCAGGGTTCCCTCAGAAAAAAAATGCACTTGCCTGGCCAAGCACTTTTCAGATAAGATGCCTGACTTACAGCCAAGGAAGATGTCACTTTGGATACCCTGCAAAAACAACAGACAGCCTAATTTAGCAATGCAGCTCATTTGAATAATCAGAGGTTTCTGTCTCTTAAAGAGGAAGATTCATTCTCTATGACAACAGCAATTCAGAGCCAAATGTTCTACAGAATTTGCTAAACAGATAAAACAGAGCAATAAATCATAGAAACATATGATTTTATGTAACTTAAAGAAACTGTAATCCTTGTTCTTACTAAACATCCTCAAAAGTCCTCCGAAAATAAATAGAATATTCCTATGGAGTTCTGGACCATCTGGGTAATTCTTTGCAGGAAAAAACCAAAACAACATCAAAAAAAACAAACAAACAAAAAACCAAACAACAAACTCTTAATTGAAACTCCAAGAGAAAGGATTAGCAAAGAGTAAAAAAATCAGTCACTGTAAAAATCCTCTTCAAAATTCTTCTCCCTTCTAAGCTTCATGAATACCAATAATGAAAGTATCATGAACATCTTATACAACATATTAAAATCCAGTTACAGATAACACTTATTTTTGCCATGCAAATTACTAGAAATAAATCCTAGAAGGTGTGGAGGTTAATGTGGTTTATTTCTCTCCTTTACTTTTCCCAGAGATTTTTCTGAGGTTATTCCCTTTTTTCCTAAATATGCCAGAAGTTTAAAGAATTAGCCTTCTGGAAACTTAAGGGCCTTTGCTTTCCCTCATCACTGACTGCACTTACTCGTGTTTCAAGGGATAAAATGAATAAAGATTTTCTGCTCCTTGATCCTGCTGGACTTGTCAGAATTTTTTAAGAGGTGTCTCCAAGATGTGACTTGAGAGGACATTGCTAAAATGCTGCCAAAGTCATCTTTGCACCTAAGTGACAATTCAAGCTAATCTACAGATTTTATTAACAGAAGAGAAACAAGCAAAGCATTCAAGTGTATGATAAAAAAAATCAGTCTGTTCTTGACTGTCCGTCTTTCAGACCTTTCTTTCTTTCATAAACATTACTTTAGTTCTTCTGTCACCACTTATTCTTATGTTGCATAAATCATTGATGTATGTAGGGAAAGCAATCTTGAGACACTGCTTGAGCCTAGAGTTTGTACTGTAAGGAAGTATTAATGAACATAAGCCTATTTTTCCTTTTTTTTCCTCCTATTTTCATGAAAGAAAAATATTAAGAGCTATTCACTGGTACAGAAAGTAATTTTCTGAAAACTCCAGAATAAAACTTATTTATAATAATACAAAAAATTTTCAAATAAGGTTATTTTCAAATTGAGTTTCCATCAGTCTCCATCTAGGTTGCATCTAGATTTATAACAACAGTTGATAGCACACCACAATTTTCACAATTTTTGCAGAAACCTTACTGATTTCCTAAGGTAACCAAACACTGAGAAGACCATGCAGATTAACTTCTTGTGGGAAATTCTATCCATCAGCCTTGGCATCTAAACTAGGGCAAAACCCAAAAAGCTGCTTGAGATGTAAGAACTAGGGAGGAAGTAGAAGTGCAAAGTGCTTCTGCCAAAGCTGTAACAGCTGCAGTTCCTCTGCTAATTGTCATCCCTCCATAAGACTACATTCATGATATAAACAAATGGAGACTAGTGGTACAAATCGACTTAGACAAAGGATATGAGCTAGGAAGAACACCTACATCATTTGGGCAGATAACGTTAAAAGAACAGGCTGACCAGCTGGGATTGTGTATCTCAGACAAATCACTTTTTAAATGGCCAAGTTCACTTAAGAGTTGGAACTCAATCCTTGCATGTTCCTTCCAACTCAGAATAATCTGTGATTCTGTGTTCTGTGAAGCTGAAAAAGAAGGGACGTAGAAGAAGATAAATTAGGCCACCAAGAAATGTTTCATGAAAATGTGTCTTTGCAACACCTGTTAATTCTCATGGAAATAAAGTAATTTCAAAGTATGCTAGTATTTTCAATGAAGACATCATGTTTCAAGGACATAATCCTACAGAAGTTGCATGCTCCCAACTGGCATTTGGCGAGCTGCAACCACAGACTTCTCTCACAGAAATCCCAGTTAGGGTTTTCTGCTGGAGCAAGCCTGTGTGTCCACATGTGCCCCAGTGAAAGTCACAGCATCTGGGGAGAAGCTTTGCTTTTCATGGGAGCAGAGGTTAGAAAGCAATTCTGAAATACTAACTCTGTTTTGTGGGGCACTTGCTGGTAGGGTCTTGAAAGCAGCCATTTACCTTTTGTATGTCCACTCTCTGTATCATGTGTATCTATTTCCCAATTCAGAGACAGGCACCATTTGCTTCATTAGCCAGTAAGTGAAATCCTCAAGAAATTACTGTCCTACTAGTGGTGGAATAAGCTCAATGGTAAGAAGTTTTGTTGCTGCTACTGCAGTCTAATAGAAACATGAATACCTGCTGATGAATGCAAACTTCTTTCATTTCAGAGTAAGGTAGAATGTGAAGTATGGAAACAGGTATTTAGCATGTCCATATTTTTGCAGAGAAAGCCAAATACCACCTCCAAGCCTCAGTGGGGCTTGCAGAGCTGTTGTAAAGCAGCAAACAATGCCCCTTCTGCTGGTATTAAACTAGCTATTCATTCCCTGGAACTGCATATTTAACAGCACATTTATTAGCACTTGGGGAGTACAGAATTCAAACCCGTTGTCTTCTCTCTCTTTCTGCCTGGTCTTGTCATGCGTAGTTCTCTGTTGGGCTGCTGCCTAAGGAGTCCTTAGTTAATTGAATATAATTATTCTACATCCTACTTTCAAATGGTAATGCCGTTTCACCTCTCCTTGTAACACGATACAGATGAAAGCCCCAACTGTTGTCTGGTACATGTAATTCTTTCCTCTTCAACACATTCACCTCCATAATAAAGCAGCAGTTTGCTGGGTGTTGTTGATCTTTAAGTATAATGTACAATGATGACTAAATTAGTAATGAAAGGTAGTTAAAAGCATTAAAACATGGATAGTTCTTCAGTGAAAGATGAATTTTATAAGCATTCAGCACTACTCTTTCTGTCATTACTCATTAATAAATTAACAAGGCAGTCAATTAACATGTTCATCTTCACCTGAGATTGACAAGCTGTAGAAAGCAGGGAGGACACGGAGGATGCTTTTTCACAGAGAGAGAGTCTTCAAATATCAATACACATCTGTCAGGGCTCAGAGAGCTCTTAATCAGTTTGGAACATCTAGATGCCCAGTTAGTGTTGCACTGCCTCCAAAGAGGTCGTCTGCGTCACTTTAAAGGAGGCAGGGCTTTGTGTTTCATTTTGGTGCTGGTATTTTGGTTTGGTTTTGTTTTGCTACTTTTTCTTTTTTTTCACCATGCTTTAAGACATGTTTCAACTTAAAAACTTAATAGAATTATTTAAGGATGCTTTGTAAGGTCATGCCACAGAATTATTTTCCTACACATAAATTAATATATTTGGGCAGAAAGTGTTCCTTTATATTTATTTTCTTTATCCTGGTGCAAAAAAATACTGAGATTTCAAGAGAAAAATTATTCTAATTTGAGGTTTTTTATCAAAATCTCACCCTTTTTTTTTTTTTTTGCCCTTTTTTTTTTTTTTGTGAAGCACTTTTTCAGCAGTGCTCCCAGAGATCCTTGAAGTCCTTCTTTTAAAGAACAGTCCTTTCAAAATACATTTGGAAAAGGTAAAGCAAGTTTTCAAGGCTGTTACTCTAAAGACGCTCTTCAAAAAGCTTGGAATAAATTTTTTATAAAGCGTGTCATTTTGAAAAAGAAAACAATTGTGATATTAATCAGTGCAAAAGAATTTCAATTAAAATATTCTGAGCAGTTCTGCCAATAATGTAATCCTTTTGACAGTCTGTGCTGTGAACAATACTGGGGAAGATATTTACTTAAAAATGCATGTGCAGGCAATTCCTGACACTAATGGAAATGGAGAAGTTTTTGTCCTATGTACCTAATTCAAGATTTTGGGGAATACCTGGGAAATGCTTCTGGCAACTTAGAAATATCTAAATGCATTAAAGCCACTTTTATTCCTCTTTCTTAGTCATTTTAAACATCTAAGCTCCTTGTAGATATTATTGTAAATATTAAAATATTTCAGCACTGAGTTGATATGTTTTAGATAATATGTTTAATTTTAACATGGAATACCGTCTTACCACGGCCTACTGTCTTAACTGTTTCACTACTTGGTATAGAAAAATGTTGGTGTATGCTGCCAGCGGTCTTGCAAATGAGGTAGCCCCAGGACAATGAGCTTGACCTCCTCCTGTCAGCCAGGGTTTTTTAATTATCCAATCTTCCACTCCAAAAGTGTTACCTGAGTGTGAAGTTTTCAGCATTTACCTAACAAAGTTCTTCTATCATTTTGGTTTTCCAGCATACGTCCGATTGTTTCAGCTGATAAAGTAATGGCAGAAGGAGTCAAGGCATCCATTCCCTGAGCACAGGTATAGCATAGATTTCACCCCATGGTAGCTGGTTCAGTTGACTTTGCCAGAAACCTGAGGAAGAACAGATGAAATTGCTCTTACAGGATAATTCCAGATACAGTGGTTTAGTGAAATAGTACTTCTGGGATAATGTTCAGATCTTGCACTTTACACTTAAACAAAAAGAAGTAGCAAGGCTTATTTTTGTTTTGATATTCTCCAGTTAAAGGGTGTAAGTTCAACTCCCACAACCAATTTTACCTTAAGTATCTTATAAGTCTCTTTAATAAGGACTGAAAAATATATTTCTGGCACATCTGTACACAGATTCTGTGACAAAATTGGAGAAAAAGCTGTGGCTTCTATAAAAATAATCGTCAGGCACTTAATACAAACATTCATAACATCAGTGACAGAAGAAAAGTTCAAAACCTTCTAATTTCTAGTAATTTTATTTGTCCAGTTTCCTTCCTGGACATCACTGTAGGTCTGTGGTGTTAGCACAATCTACTACTTTATTACTCCATAGACATGTAGCCTAACTTCTAGCCTTCTTTCTGAATTACATCAACCAAAATCATAAGATATTTAGAATAATTTGTATCCCTTGCAGTCAAAAAAGTATTTTCCTTTTTCACTTGTTCATTACACCTAAGTGCTAATTTCTTTTTATTTGGATTAAGATGGTATTTAGTGTCTGTCTCCAAACCCCACAGACTGATAAGAAAATCTGCTGGATGGTTTCAAAGTCATACTGACTAGTCAGAACTGTCGGAGACTGGAAACCCAAATCCCTTTGTCTTTACTTGAAAGACACAAGTTTCCCCTGCATCTTTGTCTTTGCAAAGCACATACAGAAATGTGTGATGGCAGAAATTCAATCCACACCAAAATAAACACCGTTGTCTTGATGAGTTTCTGCCTCATTTATGGGAAAAGGAGATACGGCTTAAACACTATTGACTTGTTTAGTCCTGCTGTCTTCTTCTTTTGCAGTCGCCTTTTCTAAATGGTGTACTGGCCAGGTAGGGGATTCTTGAGACCATTCATCATGGATTCCTCATGCCTTGGATAAGTTCTGTTTGCTAACAATCAGTTTATAAAAATGCACCTTTTTATTTCTAAGGAATACTGTCTCACCAAGATCTGTAATTTTGTAGTTCCTTTCCCAATCTTATGAGCAGTCTTATGAATATTCCATTAATTGGAACATGTTGAAAACTGGGGGAAGCAGAGAGAAACACTTAGACTTGCTCGTGTTTCCCTGTGTCCCATTTTGTTTCAATGTGCATGCTCTTTTCATTTTTGTGCTTTTTTTTCCTGACTTTAATATGATAAAAAATGTTCTTTTCACCTGTAATTTCTTATGATTAAGTCAAAATAATGGGAAATACTGATGAGAAAAAGTGGGGCTGTATTAGCAGTAGGAACTTATTGCTGGTTACTGCCTACCAGAAACTGCTATTTCAAAAAGGCTGCTGTTGCACTGCATGTACAGAAAACAGAACATGAAGAAACACTTTAGATACAAAATTATTCACTTGCTAAATAACATCAATAATTAAAATAATCAGCCACCAATGCTTATGGGATGACAACATACATATTTTTTATTATGGTCAGTAATGCGAAGGAGTTCTTAAGATGACTCTGTAAATTGAAAGTACAGACATGATATTGTAATTGCTGACCATTTCCTTGAGGAATTAGATGGTTTGCCATGGAGAACATGCATTCATTGCACTGTTGGCACTCTGTCAGGTGGTGCAAAGTAGGGATGCCATGTATAGATATGAATCAGTTTTGTGACAAAATGTGAATTATTGCTTGAACAATCATTTTACACTAAGAGTAAACAAATTTTGATGCAAATGGTGAGGATCTTTATAGTCCCGTTGCAGCATTCTTTAACAAAGTGTACAACAGAAGTAAGGTTAAAACAGCACCCCATGAACTAAAGCTCCTTTTCTCTCTCATTAACTTGGTCTGGTAACTATTATCCAGACAATTGTGCTTGCAAACACTGAGAGTAGCTCCTTAATAGTGCACCATCTTGACTTAGATGGTGCTTTAATATGGAGCTTGATGGCCATTTGGTGAAAGGGGCTTTAAACTAAAGTACTGCTGATACCTGAACTGGTAATGAAAGAGGGATAAAGCAGCTCAAGTTTCAACATTGCAAAACACATTGCATGTGCAGCTTTTCAGCTGCTTACACGATTACCCTGATAAGAAACCACCTTCTACTGCTCTAGTGCTGTTCTGCATCATGACCACTACCATTCTTTTGTCCCTGGAAAGAGACTGCCTTGAAGGAATAATTGAGAGATGTTACTTTATGCAATTTATAAATTGCATTCACTTTTGCAATGACAGCAAGCCTCAGTTAATAAGCACTGTAGAGTTTGTCTGCTGTTTTCACTACCTTTATCAGGTGCAGGATGGAAAGTGGGAAACTTCGTATTGCATGTCTTGCTTTGAATGTTTATGATTACATTCATGTTTAGACAAATGTAGGCCTGGAGGGAACCTTCTAAATTATCTGCTTCAAGACAGGAACAAGGATGCACCAAACACTGAAGAAAACACTTTTCTTTGCTGTTCTTGAAAAATTTTTAGTATTACAGATTCTACAGCTTTCCTAAGCAGCAGATTCCATTGCTTTACTATGTTGCTACTAAGATGTATCTAATGTCTAGCCTCAGCCTATTTTTCAGTTTTAACGAAAAGATCTGTTTAAAGATCTGTTTTATCCTATCCTAATAGCTTGCTTCCCTATTCTAACTTAGACAAGCTGTAATTTTTCACCTTCCTTCATTTTGCTGTCCTCCTCTAGATGCAGGCTGACCCACTCGTTCTTGAAATGTGGACTGTATTCAAGATGCCACTTCAGCAGCAAAGAGTAGAACAGCTCATACTTGGAACTGCAAAGTAAACTCTGATCACCCTCTTGCTTGGAACATGCTCAAGACAGAGAAAATTTCTGGAATATTACACATCAAAAATCACTAGGAATCTCTACTGTACTTCTACTGACAAATTTTCCCAAGCATCTGAAACCTGGAAAAATATAGGAGTAGAAAAAGTATGTTTCTGATATGAAGACCAAGTCCTTGCCAAAGAGAAAGCTGTCCAGTACATCGGAAGATTCAAGTACCACGTCTTAACACTTCCAAATTCCTCTCTTAGAAGGATGTGTTTTGATTGCCATTCTCTCACGTCAAACTTCTCCTCAGGTAAACAGATTGCAGCAGAGACCTGGTCAGAAAATATGAATCCAAAATATTGAAATCTTCTAGACCTCAAAGAACTCAAAACAGACAATTAGAAAACATTATATAACTTTGTCACAGACCGTTCAAAATCAGGTTTGCTTACGTTTTAAAAAAATATTTTAAAAATTTTTTGTCCTGATAGGTATGCAGAAAAAGAAAGAAATTTGTCAAGCAAATCAACAAGCAGGCATAGAAAAAAATAACACAGACTATAACTTGGCTTTAATTAAAGTGTTTGCTCTGAATTTCTATAAGACAGTGGAAGCTTGAGCCAGCAATTTATTTTGAGTAATTAAATCTGTTTCCTTCCGTCACATTTTGTTATAGCAAAGAATATTTATGCCAATCTTTTTCAGAAAATGCAATTCATTTGGAAATAGTTGAATAAATGTTTCTCAGTAATGACAGACTAGAAGTCCAAACGTGTGGTCTGAAAATGTAGTGAAGGATGAAAATGTTAAGCAGAAAGGAAAACAGATACTGGAATGCCAGTAACACTGGGCAGCACATCCAAGCTGAGGTAGTCATCATGCATTTGAGAAAACTGTATCTGATCAGAATAATGAGGGCACAGTTAAATTCAATGGAGGACTTGAAGCAAAGACAGAGAGACACTTGTGTTAAGACTCCTAGGAATTGCTATTGACAGCTCTGGGTAATGACTCATGCAGGGTGAACTAATAAAAGCATTATTATGTGTGGTTTGAGATTTCAAGTCTGTAGTAGTTACTTATTTTTACAACAAATAACACTTACGGAGTGACAATACAGAGCACTACTATCTTATCCAAAGTGGGGTTTTTTAGACTTAAACAGTAAAATATTAGCAATGAGTATTCTCATCTTCCTACACCTGCCACTTCATGTTTTTACAAAAATGAACTCATAAATTTTCATCTTTTGAATATCTATGGTCCAAAATCTAAAATTATTCAAAATTGCTCTGGAATTTTGCAATTTCTTGAAACAATAGCTTAAATTAAAAAGTACAGTGACTTTGCACCTGTGGGGGTGAGTGTGGAGGAGGTTAGGAATGAAAACTTGGAAGCAAGCTCTTCTCCCAGTGATAGCTGTTTGTGTAATGGAGATCAGATTCACCAGCTTCATAGGGAATTTACTGCAGAAGAATGATGGAGCCTGTAGCATTTTGTCTGGCTTATCTACTCTTCTTATGATGACAGTTCCTACAGTGCCTTGGAATCTGCATAACACAGCTGTTCTTCCAGTGGAGAAGCTGGTTGAGGCAGTGCTACTGAATTAAGGAAGAAATGTGGGGTAAAATAACAGGCAACAAGGCTCCATCTTCTGCAGACAGAAAAAAAATTGCTGGCAAAGGTGGAGAATTTTTCCTCACTTTAGGAAATGAGATAGTGCTCATCCAAAGAGGAGAGTTGACCAGTGGCACAGCAGATTTGCCATTCTTTAGCTGCTGGAGGATGACAAAAGGCAGTAAAATTCTAGTGTCAGCTGGAGAGTCCCCGACACATGTTTAAATTTTTATAAATAATCTAATATGGGGTATTTGTGTGTGCATATGTTAAGGGGGAGGAGTCCTCCCAAATCCCTCAAACTATAAGGAAGCTCAAAGAGTGATTTAAAATCTTTAAGCTTAAAACTTAAGTTGGTTATGAGATACAAAGAAGAAAAGAGCTGGGTTGTTAGCTCCCAGGTGTGAGTCTTGTCAATCAGGAAGAAACTCTATGGAGTCACAACAGCCAGTCAGACCATCCTTCTGCACAGGACCTCTGCAGTAAAACCTTTCTTTAACATTGCTGCAGCAAGTACACCCATCACTCAATTACTCTTCCCCGACATTCCATTTCATAGTAGGAAATACAATGTCAACTTGAGAATGAAGTAGAAGTTTCAGGATCAAAAGGGAATGGACACAAGGATGATTTGGTTGTCACTTTTTTTATTTTCACCTTTATTGACCTTATTTTTTCAAATCATGAAAACATATGGACCTTCTGGATTTTTTTACTGAATTTTCTATTGTCCTCTGAGAACACAAAGGCATGAAGTTATATAGTGCCCAAAATGCCAAGCAGAACCTGTACTTCACTCTAAGTCACTGGGAAAGGCACAGGATATTCCTCTGTTTCAGAGAAGTATAGGTCAGCAAGGTTAGGGAAACCGTTTTGTTTTGACTGTGACTCCTTAGGAGCAAATCACTGGAGATGATATCAGCACTTTGTAGTTGTGGTCAGTTTTGTTCTACTTCATTCCACAGGTAACACCTGTAGATAGAAAGGACTTTTGGTCCTGGGGCCCCGTCAACTGAGGCAAGAACTTAACAAGGATCGGTTACTTTCCTACCACAGGCTTAATACCTAATTTTTACTGGGCATCTTAAGTGTTGGGCTACAGTTTAGCAACAAGATTAAAAAATAAAAGGTCATAAAATAGTCTAAGTGAAGGTGCTAAATGTAACCTGTAGGAAGACACATTAAAAACAAATGCTCATGCCTAGATCTAATGGGAGGCTCTAACACTTTTTTTAGACATCCATTAAGTGGTAGATTTAATGTGAAAACTATTATAAACAAGCCCACATTATCCAATTCTCTGTTCATGATTTGGATGTATTAAATTTGTGAAGAGACAGCAATTACTTATTGTTGATGTTAAATGAAATTAACACCTGGTAATCCAGGCATTTCATTAACTCAATCTTTGTGTAACAAAGCCTGTGATCCTCTCCCCTTTCTGACTTACTTTTCCTTTACACTTACATAAAGCCAAGAAAATGCATTATTTAGCAGGGAGGAGCCATTAAGTAGACCTTCCTAGAAAATCGCATGTCAGAAAATACATATGATTTTTCTCTTAATTCTTTTTTATGAGAAGCATAACACTGCAAGAATTTATGTCAGTGAAAAAAGGGTGAATTAAAGTAGAAAAAAGTTAAGGCTGTGTCTCATGACCTTTCTTGGTGGTGCTGTTTCCTGGGGTTTTTGTATAGAGTGCATTGGCTGAAGTTAGAGAACAGCAAATATTTGTACCAAAGTCAACTAAGGAAGAACATGGCATAGCTCATTGCAAAATGGTTTAAATCCCTTAAACCATATACTATTCCATCAGACAACTTACTCTAAGACTTAAGTCAGGAAACTATTTTGACACTGTAGCTTTGTTTTTGGGAAAGAACTAAAAAAATCCCCAAAGGTTAACTTTTTCAGCATTTGACACCACTAAATTGTCTACAAAATTGTCTTAAAATGGATTTATTGAATCCATGACTAATGCTATGATGGACTTGTCTGTAATGATACAATATTTTACCAACATTAGCCAGTCTGGAGAAAAATTACCTTCAGTCTTTTGAGAAATTTGTCATATTCTGGCCCCTCCTTTAATTCATTAGCCCTTGCAGTTCTTATGACAAGACCAAAGGGAGAATTATTTGGGCAACTTTATTTGTATATTATTTTAGATGTTCCCTTTCAGGTCAGGATTTTGTTGCTCTTTTAAAGTTTTTCTAAACAGAAAAAAAAATTATAAAGCACTACAGAACAAAGCAGATCAAACTATCATGAATCTTACTTAACCCAGATCCAGGCGTACAGCTCTAGGCTTTTATTCTTAACATGTTTCTCAGAGCAGTCTTTATTTTTAATTTTTTACCTTTTTTACAAAATAAATGCTACATAAATGCATAAAGACAGTTTCTGCCTTTCTATATAGTTTTATAGTTAAAGAAAAACTCCTTTAGGGTGTTGGGCAAGCACGATTTTTTTTCCTACACTTAGCCTGATAGAGATAAAAGAGTAAGATCTACTTGCAAATATTAAAATCATTGTGTCTGTCAATGGTTTGATGGTCAGAACAGCAAGATAGGCTGAGGTCTAGAAAAAAACATTCTTTAATCTACTGAGTAGATAGTGCTTAATTTTAATTCAATTATACTAGAAGCTTTGTTTGTTAGAAAGCTTTTAGTCTAGAATACATTAGGAGTATTCCAATGTGCAGTAAACATGTATGTACTCAGTCTGGAATGAAGATATTAGGAAGAAATTCTTCACTGTGAGGGTGGTCAGGCACTCGCACAGGTTGCCCACAGAAGCTGTCAATGCTCCATCCCTGGAAGTGCCCCAGGCTAGCCTGCATGGGGCTCTGAGTAACCTGATGTGGTGGAAGGTGTCCCTTCCCATGGCATGAGGGTTGGAACTAGAGCTTTTAGGTCACCCTCAACCCTAAAAATTCTTAGATGTTATGTGCCTATGTTAGTTGTCCCTCACCTATCTGCCTTACCTACACCATATATATTCCTTTTCCTCTTCTTGGTCTTGCTCATTCAGGAAGATCTCCAAAGTAATTACTATTGCTGAAAGGATTAATGAAAAACAAATGGGTTCTAACACCTTCTGTAAAACAGCCGGTATTGTGGTTCTTATAAAACTAGTTTCAGTAATAAATGCAAAATAAGAATAGCTGTTCAAATGTCACCATGACTTTTGCCTTGTATATTCCTTACATATATATTTGTGCAATAAGCCATGACTGTGTAGCAACATCTCAAAACAAACATAGATTTCAGAAGCTCATGAACGACACTGAAGCACTGTTTGTCTGTATGAGGGCTACACAATTTGGTATATGTTGTCTTATGGATTAGTGAAATTCAAGAGAAATGGTGCTAAAATGTGACAATGTCTCCACAAAGAGATTGGTCTCCATCTGTAAAGTGTCAACATTCCAAGTTTGATTTAAAAATATTGCTTTAATTTTATCACTTTTTTCTGTCTAGATGGGACATAATTTAAAAACTAATTTTTGAACGTCAACTGAAAAAGAAAAAAGCATCTGTGCTTAGCTAGTTCATCAATATGTCAGATAGAAGCGCCTGCAGTAAGGACCAAAATGTGTTCCTAGGAGGAATAGGATGGGGAACCTTCCTAAAAGTCATAAAGAACTATTTCCAGCATAATACCATTTTCTAAATTGAAAGGGGTAAAGATCACCTCTAGGGTAGTTATGTTATTTTCCTGCTTCTTTCGGAAAGCCCAAAAGCTTTGATCTGATCTGGTTTCTACTTCATCTCTAGCAGGACATACATAGAAATCAGACTGTACAGAAATCAGACTTCTTCTCTGCCTTAACGCAAAAGAAGGCGAACTTCATGCTTTTTGAGTTGCTCCGTAGATCATCCGTGTATACCTGATGTATTTATTTCTGTTTGAGCCAAGAAGTGTCTCTGAGATTCCAAGTGAGGTTTATCACCATGGTCTTGTGCAAGAAAGTTCATGTTGTCTTTTTCTATTGAAAATCATTTGCATAACACTTTACTCTTATTTTTCTTGGAGTGAAGTCAAATCAGAGTTATTCTGGCGTGACTGAATTCACTGAGGTCAGCACATTTTCCTTTGCTTCCAATGAATAAAACTCAGCTATACTCTTACTACTGACACCTGAGTACAGGCAATTTTGCATTTTAGGTATTTGCATTTCAAACCCACATTCTGCCATTCCAGTTACTAAGCAGATTGAATCTTAAATATAAGAAATATTTTGCATACCTTGAACCCTCAAAGGCTGCCAAGAGCCTTCTGTCATGCCATGCACTGTCCACATGCACTGCAAATGGGATCTCCTCTGGCTTACAGACCCTGGGCCTGCATTCTCCTGGTCCATACCCTATTGAATAAGGGATGTCCTTGGAAAGACTAAATAGACCAATGAGTAAGTCAGTGACCCCAGATTATATGTCAAACCTCACCTGGCACATCTCAGATCATACATATAGCTGTAGTGATAAATATTAATGCAATG
Source organism: Corvus hawaiiensis (assembly GCF_020740725.1). Classification (NCBI taxonomy): domain Eukaryota; kingdom Metazoa; phylum Chordata; class Aves; order Passeriformes; family Corvidae; genus Corvus; species Corvus hawaiiensis. The sequence goes on from NC_063255.1 coordinate 48,086,843, forward strand.
AAATCAAATAATAAACTCATCATGTGGTCCCCATCCCTCACTTTGAGGTGAGGTCCCCATCTGTCACAGATCAGACAGCTGAAGTCCAAGTGCTAAGGATCATATCCATAATACACAAAATGAACTGTTCATAACCATGCTGTGCACGTGTCAGATGCAAAGCAAAATAATCTGGGAAAAGGGAATGTGATGTCAAAGGTATCTAGAGGCACAGAGTGGAAACTAAATACTGCCACCTCATGACATGACAGGGGAGTCATCAGGGTGGGATTCATGGTGAAGAGTCCCCCAAGGGCCAGATGCCATCTACCCCCACCGTGCCCCTGGGTGTATCATGGATCTCCAGTGCCCAGGGCTTCCAACATACCAAAGACAGCTTTTCCCATACATTACAGCAGGCTATGAAGGTGCCTCCCAATCTGCTTTCAGATACAGGATGAGAAATGCATGCATTGCCTCCAAAGAAGTCTTACCTGTGGGTTTAGCAGGAAGGCTATTTTCCTAAATAACCTTGATAAGTTTAGATTGAATCACAGAATCACAGAATCACAGAATCATAGAATCACAGAATCACAGACTCACAGAATCACAGAATAAGCTGAGTTGGAAGGGATCCACATGGATTATCAAGCCCCACTCCTGGCCCTACACAGCCCCTTCCCCCAGACACTATGTGCCTGAAAGCATTGTCCAAACACCTCTGGGTGAAGAACCTTTTTCTAATTACCCAACATAAACCTCCCCTGAAACAACTTCAGGCCACTGGTCACCACAGAGAAAAGATCAGTACCTGGCCCTACTGATTGCCCTCATGAGGAAATTGCAGACTGCAATGAGGTGTCCCCTCATTCTCCTCTTCTCCAGGCTGAGCAGACCAAGTGACCTCAGCCACTCCTCACACAGCTTCCCCTCAAGGCCCTTCGCCATCCTCGTGCCCTCCTTTGGACACTCTCTAACAGCTTAGTGGCTTTTCTGTGTTGTGGCACCCAGACCTGCCCCCAGCACTCGAGGTGAGGCCGCCCCAGTGCAGAGCAGAGCGGGACAATCCCCTCCCTTGCCCGACTGGTGATGCTGTGCCTGATGCACCCCAGGACACGGCACTGCTCATTCAGATTCCACTTGCAATTGACCAGGATCCCCAGGGCCCTTTCTACAGTGCTGCTCTTCAACCTCACATTCCCCAGTCTGTTGGTACATCCAGGGCTGTTGGACCCCAGGTGCAGAATCCAGCACTTTCCCTTGTTAAACTTACATGGTTGGTGCCTGCCCAGTCCTCTCATTTGTCAAGGTCTCTCTGCAGGGCCTTCCTGCCCTCAAGGGAATGAACAGCTCCTCCCAGTTTTGTCTCATCTATGAACTTGTTTAGTAACTCATCCAGTCCTGTGTCCAAATCATTTATGAAGATGTTGAAGAGCTCAGGGCTGAAGATGGAGCCCTGTGGAACCCCCCTAGTGACAGGTCACCAGTCTGGTTTCACCCCATTCACTGTAACCCTTTGTGCCTGACCCCTGAGCCAGTTGTTCACCCCTTGCATGGTGAGTTTATCCAGCTAAGCACTAGATATTTTTTCCAGAAGGATACTGTGAGAGAGACAGTATTGAAAGCTCTGATGAAATCCAAAACGGTTGTATCCACTGGCTTCCCTTGGTCAACTAGGTGGGTTACCTGGTCAAAAAGGGAATCAGGTTTGATAAACAGGACTTTCCTCCCCTTGGCCACCAATAATGTGGTGTTTGCCTTCTTTGTACCCCTATCTAGAAGGAAAAAAAATGCTTTTACACACTTCTGGTTCAGTCTTATCCTCCCCTTCACAGAGCAGGCAATGCCTTGCAGTAATAAGCACTGGCAAGCAGCCTGCAGGACACTGGCCAGGCTGGCACAGTAATAGTTTCCTCTGGGTGTGGGTTTGTGCATGTTTTGTGAATTAAGAAAGGAAAGTATAAGCCAGAAACCTAACCCATCTGGTTTATACAGTCCTTAATTAAATCAAGTGATTTTGGTATTGTGCACCAATAGGTGGTATGGCAGGAAAAAGGGTAAAATTTGCACGTGCAAAGCATGTGTCTGAACCAAATTTACAGCCTTGCTTTTGAATAGAGCCATTATCGTGTGTGTGTGTGTGTGTGTGTGTATGCATGCCATATCTTTCCACATGTCAGATTAAATCCATCTGTAGCACAAACGGGTCTGTCTCATGAAGTTAGTCGTAGGAGGGTCAAGTCTGCAGTCAGCACACACCGTTCTCTAAAGGCTTTAAAGATAATATTTGTTTAGCGGCAAGTCAGTGGTGACATCTTAGGTGCTAATGTTGGTCCTGCTGGTTTCCTACAGATTAAAGCTATAATGGAACTATCAGCTCACCTGCACTTTGCATACTCCTAAGTGTTCTAAGTTCCCTGCAATAAGGCATATTTAAGCAAATGGGCTTGTATATTCCTATCCTGTAATTGCAGTCCTTTCTGAAATTTGGGATATAAATGTAAAATATTACGAAATTATTTTTGGTTTCTATAATATAGAAGCAGTTAAGGAGGAACATAAATCTACTGTATATATCTTTTTCTAACTTGAAAATTAGGTAGAGATTTTTGAATTGACATTTGCTGTCATAATATCTCTACAAAATGAGATGTTTCAGATACTCCATGTATTGCTCAGTTGAAAAAAAAAAAAATTATCTTAAATCATGCAGAATTCCATTAGATGTTTCAAAAATAATCTGCGTCAGTTGCTGGATAATGAAGGTGTGCAAGAAGGGGCCAAACGAGTTGCTTGCTGTCTGCAAACATCAGCATTTGAAAATGCAAGAAACTGAAGGCTTTATTCTACCAAATATTTAACCCAAGACTTAGCTTCAGACAGAGATGTTTACATACATAATATCTACAAACATAATCCCTATGTCTACAACTAAGGAAAACCGTGTACTGCAGCATAAATGCTACATAAAAGGAATTGTTCTGCAGAAGCTGACCTGTGGAGAACACTGAGCTTCATTCTGTAACCCATATTAAGCAATTTGAAAGTGAATCAGTCTTTGTCCATTGGAGAAGCACAGCATATATAAAATCATAGAATCATAGAATGGTTGTGGTTTGAAGGGACGTTAAAGACCACCTCATTCTAACTGCCCTGTCATGGGCAGGGACACCTCCCACTAGACACAGTTGCTCTGAGACCTGTCCACCGTGGCCTAGAACTCTTCCAGGGATGGGGCATCCACAGCTTCTCTGGGCTACCTGTTCCAGTGCCTTCCCTCCTTCACATTCAAGAGTTTCTTCCTAATCTAATCTAAATCTACCCTCTGTCAGTTTAAATCCATTCCCTCTTGTCTTGTCACTACATGCCTTGTAAAAACTCCCTCAAGCTCTGACATCCACTGCAGGAGAACATGTAAAAATGCTCAAAACCCTAATGCTGAGCATTTGTGCAGCAAGCTCCTGTGTCCCAGGATATAGGTGCTTGTGCCAGGTGGGAGGTGCAAGCACTGGTAGAATGGATATGAATTCTCAACTGGTAGCTATGCCATGACTGGAAATGATATGAGAAACTCACCTGAGAGATATACAATACCCAACAATGATGATGAAAGTCAGTGGGAGTTCTGGGCCTCTTGTGATCCCTTGTGAAGCAGAAAACCTAGATACAAAGAGATGCACTATCCTAACCTAACAATTTTCACGAACAACATCAAAATTTGAAAATTACAGCAACCATACTGCTGTAATGACTACACCAAACTCAACTATTAACCCATAATAAGGTTTCTTTATAGTTTTGAGACATTTAATATTATACTTCTCAACTTTACACTTGATGTGACAGGGAAATATATAAGCTAAAATTCTTCCCAACTTCTTAAAAAAGTACTGTCTATTCTTCCAATTAATTCCCTTGATCCTTTTGAAATAATTTATGACTTTTATTGCCCTATTTTTTTGAATGCTCTTTTGATTCATTTGAAAGCCCCAGAGGGCAGAACACCAGCCATAGCTCTCCTGAAGATAGTACAAAATAGTGCATAGGTCAACAGAAACTCCTAGCCATCTATCTAAGACAATTCTGTAGAGAAGTGCTAATGGGTCCCATGGTGTGAGTTATTCAGATATATACATTTCATTTCTTTGTCCTATGCTTGTATTAATTTTATAGCTCAAGCCTATATCTCTTAGAGGAAATTCCCCTTACTCATTAAGTCTGTATTTCACACAAATTAAAAAGTGGTGAAGTAATTTGAAATGGGAGTTTTCTAAAAAAAGGTCTTTTCTTAGAAAGAAAAAAAGAGAAAACAAACCAGAATCTGATTCTAAACATTTCAGCAGAACAAGGGCTTCTTCCTAAGGCCTATTTAGTTAAGTCTACCACAAAGCTGAATAGTATTTGAAGAGTATTTAATGGACCAGGGCACTCTTTAGTACTGTTCTTTTTCCAAATTAGAATCAAGGAACAATAACAGCAACAAAATAGAGTTGGCAAAATAATTTAGTTAAAATTTCTCAATAAAGAAGAACATCAATGGATGTTACAGTTTTTGCTGTATGATTTATGGTCACATAAAACGTGAATTGACAGGCCACTTAACAGCAGATGTCTCACCTGTTCCTAAGTGAACTTTGAAACACACTAAATAGTATGTGTGTGTGTACCAACAGAACAGTGACAGAATTTTAAAAGAATTTGGCAAACCCCATCTTTAAATCTTTCATTTCGGGCAATACAGACCTCTTAGTGGATTTACTACATCTTCTCTGAAGGGGGGAAAAAAGGTTAATTTTTGTCAGTTTTTTATGTACTATGTTAGCAAATAAATCTGTGGTACAGTAGACATAAAGTTAGTCTCCTCTATCTACTCACTGACATGTAAGAAAATTTGATCATAGGAAGAAAAATAGTATTTCTATGGCACAGAAATATTATTTCAGTAATTTTAGTTTTGTGTTCGTAAAATGTAGTATCTCTGATTTCACATTTGAATGAACCTTTAACTTCAAAGTTGCCTTAAAATCATCATCACCAAGCACTTCATTTATGAAACAGTTTTGCTTCTGTAATTTCTGGAAACACCCTATTTTTTTTTCCATGGTGGTTTACAGTCAGTTAAATTGGACTGTTGACATGCAGAGACAAGTTGTGAACTGTCTGGGGGAGTTCTCCTATCAGTAGCAAAAAACCAGCAAAGTCAGGGAGGTTTACCTAAACAGTGGCTGTGCTACTAACAGTACTGAGAACAGAACACAAATATTTTTGTCACTCTCACTCCAATAGCTATGCCTTTGAAGAAATACTGTAATGTTACAGAGGCTTCAAATGGCAGAATATCTGTGCTCCTCTGGCATAGTATAGCACATGCATGTATTTGTAGAATCAGAGTATTTGCTGCATTATGATGTTATTACTTATTATGATTACATTATTTATAATGTAATGTAAGTTAATGTAATAATAGTTATTACTTATTACTTACTATGGTTGTATTACTTATAATGTAAATAGTTGCCAGTGCTCTATAAAATACTGATGTAATTGTTACGTGTAATTTCACAATGCCTGAGTGCTCCAATGAAGGGTCAGTGGTGAACAGTACTAGTTGTTAGAAATTTTTAATTCAGGCCAGTCCTTTCCCAGAGTTGCCTTGTATATTATCAGTGTAGATAGGTAACACAAGAGCAGATTGAAGATTATTTAGGTCACCTCTTCACTTCTCAGTATTTGCCTCATTTTTATGTTGAAACTCACATTTAGAGTTAAAGGTTTGCAAGGCTTAGTCTGTCTTGTGCTTTGCTTCAAATGTAGAGCTCTTTTAATACACTTCTGCTAATGTTATTCAATTTCTCTATCTTTTGGCTAATGACTACACAGATAGGTCACCTGCCTTTTCTTCTATTATTCCACCAAGACCCAGATTTGCTTCCCACTTGATTCTCCCTTTGGCTGTTTGTTCTTGCACAGAATCCTGACTTTTAAAGCTGCGAACAGACACAGAGAGTCTCTCGTTTGGTAAAGTGAGGTGCTCGCTGGGCCTTTTTTAACTTAACATAGTTTAACTATTTCTCTAATATTACTGGGGTTTTTTTCCTTTCTCTGCATACAAAAAAGATTCCTTACAAAGCATCAACATCCAAACTCTAATGGTGAATGCCCTTGTGATTTGGTTGTTATAGTTGGTTTTTGTTCACAGCTTACTCTTTGAATCAGGTGATTAAAGTAGAATCTGAAATTCCGCTTTTTTGTACTCTCAGAATTCTTAAATCACAACAAAAACCAGCCAGCATCTAGTGGAATATCTCTCTATATATTTTGAAATCTTAGGCTGTTCTCCAGACTATATACCTTTAAATAGCTGGATGAGTAATGCTGAATGTGTGGACAACATGATGCCTTCAGTACAGCGACTAGAGCAAAACACGGGAAATATGACAGGGGAAGGATTTCTGCCATATACTCCAAAAACATCTGCAAATTTCTTTATTTCTTCCCAGAAGAAGGAAAGTCTGATAGCCCCAGGTGGAATTTCCTATCCCCTCATGAGATAAGACTTTAATTTCATGGCCAAGATACCTCACAGAGCCTTCCTCAGTCAGTATGTATTCTTATTCTCTTCTGAAGAGAACCTTAGATGCACAGTCTGAAAACTGCACTGCAGTTCTTTTATTTCACAGGCACTTTCTAATTATGCTGCTTCTTAACAGTGTTTTTCCAAGGCCTGCATAAATGAACTTGCTTGTCTCACAAGCTAGCTCTTCCCCATCTTTCTTTTTGTACCTGAGCCTTGAACCTAGCAGCACACTTGGGGAGCAGGCTGGGTTGCTGGCAGCAGCTGTATCATGCACCATCCAGAAGCACCAGTTGTTCAGCTAATCTCAGACATATTGTGCTGAAGATTGGCTTCATTATTCTTCTGCCAAGGATGACTGTCAGTTTCTCAATAGATCTGATTGTGGACGAATGGGAGGTCTGGGAAACAGTTGTTACTCAGCTGGAACGCCCAGCACTCCCAGCAACAGAAGCAGAGGGGCAAGGGCAGGAAAGCAGGAAATTTTCATGCACACAATCCTGTCAAAAAGTCCACAGCTCAGTTTCCTGGGTTTGTAAAGAGAGTCCAATTAAGTTGTTATCTACCTCCAGCTCAAACTGGATGGACAAAAATGGATTTGCTTAGACAGGTGGCATGAATGGGGGCAGAATCAGTTGTCACCCACCTCTGAACTGTAAGATACGTATTCAGGAACAACAGGAGACCTTTCCTGCATCGAATAATTCTCACTTATGTCTTTCCCTTTGGAACTGTAGTAGGAGGCTCTTTGTGACTTGCTTACAAAAGAAAGAAAGGCTTTTGCAATCACAAGGCTGCTTGGTTTTATTTTTCCACCTACTTGAAATAATAGCTCAAAAAGAAAGCCTGTTGGTTGTTCTGCAGCAAACAGTGAGAACTTTACAGCAGTTACATGGCATCACTTAGGAAAAGCAGAATTATTAAGTTAATCAGCTCGAATTCCACCTTGATTTTAAACCATAAGTTGCTACAGCACAAAAATACTATGGGTGAACATTCCTTTTTCAGTAATGTCTCTCCTCTGAGGTTTCTCATACAACATAGATCAGACCATCCCTATGCACAGATGGGAACCAGTGGAGACAAGGCAGTTCCATGGCATACCCAGGACACATCCTTGACATGCAGAGTAACGTACTGTTCTGTCACGAGGAGTTGCAGTACTCATGAATTAAATTAGTGTTATTACAATTGCTTTTCTAGCTCTGTTGACGTAGAACAGACAGATTTATTAACTCACATGTCACCCTGAGGTGATATACCAGGGGACTGACTCAACAGAGAGCTCCACTGACCTCTCATTCCATACCTCTGGTCTTTGCCAGTGCTGACGGATGGTGCATTACTCGCAGAATCAAGACAACACTTTTTGTCAGTTCTAAATTAACAGCTACTTTAAAAAAGCAGTACCTATAATAATAGCTGTGAGACAGATGCAGATTTGGTCTAACAGCTTCTCCCACAAGGGCCTCAAGACCTAAATGGAGACATTTGGTACCAGTTCCTTTGCAGAATATCAAACAAAAAAGTCAGCAGGATAAGCCTCAGGACCATTTGACTTACAAAAGGTGATGCTCAGCATTTTCCTGAAAGGAGACTCAAACATTTCACAGAAGAATCATTCCTATTTTAAGCTGTACATAATAACAGGACATCTTTTTTAAACCAAAAGAAAGATGCATTTTTTCTGCTAGTCACACTGATTGAATGCTGTCAGCACATTAGCCTGTAAGACCATCAAGGTAATTCTGTGTTTTCCAGTATAAACTTCAGTAAAACCTGTATGTTATAGAATCAGATTTAAAAGCCATCATTTATTGGACTTGTTGTCAATAAGGAGGTGTCTCATTTGCGAATGAGTGTAAATATATCCACAATTATTGCACTGACAAAAACTTAGCTCTAGAACTTCTATTGCTCCTCTCTGTGATATAATCATCATTATACATGATAATACAAACCCATCCAGGTTTATCAGCTGATAAATTCCTATTAATTTCCATGTCTCTTTCAAAGAATGAAGAGGGGTTCTCCTATTTCTCAGTCTGAATTAAGCAGGCATTAATAAAAGTCACAGAAGTCATAAATCAGTAATGATTCCTTCCTTAGTTAGAAGAATTGTTTATTCTCATGTTACTTAACTGATGTTTAAATTTCTGTGATTAAGATAGAAAAATACATAAATCAAACTTTCTGCTTTCGGTACTGCAATTCTTCAGGAGTTCAGGAGTTATGATGTAAGAAATTTCAGAAGACAAAAATAGCCTTAAAATTAATGGGCATGTACTTGAAGTTCTAGTAGATATATGACTGTTGTGTTGCCAGATACTAAGCTGGAATGTTTGCAAATAAAGATGCTTTAAATTATACATGGGAGACAGCATCACCACAGTAATGACTCATATTGCCAGGATGAGAAAGAAAGAAATTTAAGGAAATAAAATGAGCAGTACTTCCCAGCACAATGATATCTTAGCAACCCCAGCTACCCTTCTACTGTGTTATCATACCATCATTTGAAATGTTAAATATTGACACATTATTGGCAACTGATGTAGGTCAAGCCAGTCTGGTATATATTCTTCATCTACCCAAGGAATTAAAAATATGGTTTCTAAAAAAACCACAGTCCTGGCAACTGCTAAAAATACTTTCCTGCAACTTGCTCAAACAAGACTGTGCTTAGAAAGTTAGGATTAAACTTAATGAAAGTTTTGAATGCTGATACTTTGCTTAATGCAAGCAGTTACTGAACTATGCATGAGAAACTTGAGTATGGTTTTCTTTTAAATTCCACTGTATTTTGGTGTCACGTCAGTGTTTTCCAGAGAAAATCAGAGATTGTCTTTGGTTGTAAGGGTCCTTGAAGATCATCCAGTTCCAACCCCCAAAATATTTAATCAAAAAGTGCAAGGGAATCACATATGCGTGACAGTAAGATTGAAGTCAAATCATACAAGGCCTAGGACTACCCTCACAGTTTTTGGTTTGGTTTTATACAAATATGAACTTCCTACAAGTATACCACTTGTTGATTTCTTTTATTGTCTCCATGTGTTATTTTGATTTGGCAGCAAACAAAAGTCATACATATATATATATATATATATATATATATATATGTATAATGTCAAGTTCCATGAATAGCCTCTGAGTTCTGAGCAACTCAGCAGAGATTGCAAATTATAGTGTAATACAAATCCGGTATTCATTATAGCCTTTTTTGTCTTACATCTGAGATTTCATTGAAATTTGCAGGCAAGTGCTTTCTTGCATGTTATTTTAGAATTCATATCATCATTTACTGTATTTTTGAGGAATCAGAAGAATGGTAGCCTAAGTAAGTCACTTGAAGATTAGCCAAGTTCATCAATAATTTCTTGGCCTTATTACCACTTTCTCAAATAAAAACAACAGAGCCAAATTTCAAAATTGTGTGTGTAGCTATATGATTGATTATTGACAGCATTGGGTTACTCTGGTTACATACTGTTAAAAGCCAAAACTGAATGTGAACCCCAAAATTAATCACCAGGAAGACTCCTCTTCTTGCAGTGATGGCGTAATTTAGAGGGACTCCGCAGCAGCAGTAGAAAGAGGTTTAGTATTTGGGACCACTGGTTCAGAAGTTGCCCATTCTTTTAGGCTGGTCACTGTTTCTCTTCACCCTGGCACTGGTCTCCCATCCCTCATCTCTCCTAGTGGCAGCTGAATGTACCCGCTCCTTGTCAGCTGTAGGGACACTGCGTGGGAGAGGTGCTAGGCTCGCCACCATTGCTGAACTTAATGGGGTTTATGCTGTTGGGAAGTAATCAATAAGCCCTTGGACTTCTGAGGGCTCTTCTGACCAAAACCCTGGAAAGATACACTTTTTACTTTCACTATTTGGTGAGAATTCAACTTGCCTATTTTTAAGCTTAGTGAAATCTACCACACAAAAACTTACTTTAAGCTTAAAAAAAAAAAAAACCTAGGGTTTAAGCTTAAAAAATATCATTGAAAACTAAAGCTGAATAAAAGCAGCTGCAGAAGCAGCCAATCAGTATGAAGGGTTTATTCCTAAGGCTGAAAGATGCAAGCGGGACAGGAGACCAGAATAAAGAATTCTACCAGTGAAACAGACAGACTTCATAGCATAAGGAAAACCCTTTTCCCTCTAAGATCTACATCTCTACTTGGATCTTTGTCAAACGCTTAGCATCTCTTCCATGCAACCTTTCTTAGCTGTGATGCTTATAACCTGGTCAGATTAACACTTCAATCTCATGTCACAGCCATTTCACAAAACAGAAGTGCTTTACTACGGGTGAAAATTCCACCAGTGTCAGCAACAAAATGCTGCTCACTGAATGAAAAACAAGAAAGAGAAAGCATTTATGCCAAAAACAAATACTGCAAGTTAAAAACTATTTTACTTTAACTACCTGCACTTTGCAGAGTCATTTAGATATGTGTGAAGAGGTGCTAAACTTTCTATACCATGAGGTACAGAATTTCAAGCCATTGACCATAAAAACACAGGAAAATAGAGAATTAGTGAAGAAGCACAACTCCCCTAATTTAATTTTCATCCTTCCTTCATATTCCTTTCATACTTCCTTCAAGTATTCCATACTAAACTGTTTAAGATTTATTCTGGGCTAAGTCTGGATTAAGCCTTGCTTTTTTACCATCCACTTTCAAAAGAAAATAAAATACTTCTGCTGTCCTAAAATACGGCAGTTCCTTCCCAGTTATTGCTCATAGGCTGTGTTGTGTTGTGGCATCTACCAGGATGTCAAAAGAATAAAAAAAGACTGAAGCTTTAACCAGCTTGCCTATCCAACAAAAATTTCTCTCAGGTGCAGCCTGACTATACACAAATAAGAGAGCATTGCTCAACACAGTAGAGGAAAAGTAAGCATTGCCTCCTGCAACAGTGTGAAGGGAAAAAACAGGATTAGGACACTTGTCTGATACATTCTTCCAAATGTGTCAAGCGTTTTCATTATGAATTTTGCTCTTTTCTCTTCCACCAATACATTGCACATCTTCACTACCAGTAGCACAAAGCCAGGTATTCATTAGTGGCACAGCCTCTGTCACTGCTGTTCTAAGATCAGCTCATTTTAGATGTTACAATTAGAAGAAAACTTAAAGCCTTTACTGAAAAGACAAAGATTTATTCCTAACAGTGCTGCAAACAGGAATGGAAAGTGCTCAGTGTCTCGAAGCTCTTGAGTACTTTGGAATAGGCTGGTGGGTAACCAGTGTGCACAACTGTTATATGAGCAAAGAAATAGGCTGTTGGGGTCCCTCCCCTGCCATGTAGCCCTGGGAGAGGGGCCGTGAGGGGACAGACACGGGGTTTCCCTGTCCCTGCTCAGCCTCGTTCCCATTGGTTGGTTTGTGTTCCCTGCGCGGGCAGAAGGACCCTTGGTCCCGTGACTGGAACAGTTCCTCGGCAGAGCTCTGGCCATGCGGCTGGAGAAATAAACATCTCTCTGAAACAGCTAGCAAGAATCTGTCTGTCCATATATATTTCCTTTTCCACGAGACTCCTGGTTTGATATATGCGTGTTGCAGTATCCCCACTGCAACAAATGGTGGAGATTTGTGAGCAGAACGATCCCCGATCCCTAAGCGACTGATTTGTGTGAGTAAACCCTGGAAACTTTGGATTCCTCTTCTTGGTTTTGCTTTGCTATTCCATATCTAAACTATGGAGGAACCGTGGGAAGACTCTTGGCTCTCAGAGCCGCATATGGACATTTATCTTAAACTTAAAATGATTCTTGAACAACGATTTGTAAATTTTAGCTTGATTCAAGCTCAAAAAGAACTGAAACACTTCCTGGCATGGTTGTTTAAGAACTTTTTCTATGTTTCTTGGGATTTAATTCTTAACAAGGGCTTTTGGAAAACCGTTTGGACACAGTTAATACTGGAGTCAAAATATATGCCGATGGAAGAATATTTTCGTGAATATTATTTAGTTACCGAGACTGTTGAGCAATGTCAGCTGTGTCCTGGCGAAGGGAAGCCTGGCGCAGGGACCGTGCGGCCCAGGCCACGTGCACCGAGCGCTCTGAGAGCAGCAGCGAGGCAGTTCCCGCGCGCGGGCGGAGCCACGCGAGCCGCAGTGTCGGTGGCGGAGCGAGGAGCGGCGGGACCCGGCGGTGCCCGAATGGCCCCGTGCAGCGCGTGGTGGAGCGAGCCCCGGGAGCGCCCGGCCGAGAGGGGCAGCGCGCGGGCGGCGGGTGGCGGCGATGGCGGTGGAACGGAGCCGTGCCCAGCCGAGACGCGCGCTGGAGCGGGGCGCGGGGGGGTCGTCGCTCGGGGGCCCGGCTGAGACGTGGGTGCAGCGCCCGACATCGGCAGCGAAGCTGCGACCAGAGGAGGCGACGCACGGAGAACTGAGCGGCACGGCCCGGCCCGGCCCGCGCAGCCCCGAACGCGACCCCGGGAAGAGCGCGCAGGCACCAGCAGCCCCGACAATTCCAACACGGGAGCGACCGAAAGAGACAGCAAAGACGCAGCGAGACAGAAAACAGCAGCCACTCGGAAAAAGGAAAAGATCATAGCAACTAAGACCTTAGGGATAGTAAAATGGTATAATGTTAAGCAAAATTATGGTTTTATAACAAGGTGTGACAACCAGCAAGACATATTCGTGCATAGAACTGCTATTAAAAAGAATAACCCTGAAAAATGCATCCCAAGCTTGGGAGATGGAGAGGTGGTGGAATTTAATATTGTACTAGGGAGAAAAGGGTTACAAGCATCGCAGGTCACTGGGCCTGATGGTGTTTCTGTAAAAGGCAGTATATATGCAAAAAACCGTAGTCATGTTAGACAGTATCTCCATTGTAAGCCCCCCCTACATTTTCCCTTTCCTAATCCCACCTTTCCCTTTTACCCTATGTCCTATTACCCCCAGTGTATTCCCAATCCGTTTTTTCATCCATGGTTTCCCTCACAAAACCATGCTTTTGCCAATTGTTTCCCCAAAAATCCCTTTCCAATGCCGAGTGGGGGATGAAAAGGGGGAGGGAAGAAGTTAAACCCTCTCCTGCCTCAGTTTCCCCACAAAGCATGCTCAGAGAATTCTGTCTCCCTTCTGTCAGCCCTAAGATGTTCCAGAGAATCTGTTTGGACATTTAAAGACTCAGGAGAGTGGCTTGTTTTGTCTTGAAACGGTTCTTGTTATGTTTATCCAGTTGTTTTCATTCTCCTTTTATTAAAATAAAACGGGTGAGGTGTTGGGGTCCCTCCCCTGCCGTGTAGCCCTGGGAGAGGGGCCGTGAGGGGACAGACACGGGGTTTCCCTGTCCCTGCTCAGCCTCGTTCCCATTGGTTGGTTTGTGTTCCCTGCGCGGGCAGAAGGACCCTTGGTCCCGTGACTGGAACAGTTCCTCGGCAGAGCTCTGGCCATACGGCTGGAGAAATAAACATCTCTCTGAAACAGCTATCAAGAATCTGTCTGTCCGTATATATTTCCTTTCCACGGGACTCCTGGTTTGATATATGCGTGTTGCAGTATCCCCACTGCAACAATAGGCAAAGGCTGGAAATTAAATATTTGCTTCATAAAGGTTATCTGAAATTTCCATAACTTTTACAACAGCCTACTCCTGTATACTTCTTGGTTAATTGAAGTTTCAGGGCACACTGAAGTATAAATTGCATTCAAAGAGTGTTAGGTCAGAACAGGTTGCCATCAGATGATGTGTGAGATTAGCTACATCAGAAGCAGAAACTTCTCTTAAAGCATCCTTCTCCTTTGAGAGGTTTCACAAGAGGCTGTCAATCACTGCACTATTCAAACACGGTGCAAGGACACTGGATATTCAAAGACACCTGAAAACTGCCAGCCTTCCTTCTGAACAGTATTTCAAATCAATTATAAAACCATGTATTTAAAGTAAGAGGCACTTCACTGTTTCCCACACCAAATACCAAAAAAGAGTTTCCAAATTCATTTTTCAAAAGTAAACACTTTCATGTAAAAAAAAAAATCCTAAAAACTCTCATTTTCTTCTTTTTTAATCCTCCACCCTTCTCCACAGTGGCTATGCCTTAGATTTCTTGTCAATTTATTAGTGGGAGTGAATTATCAATAAGTAAATATTAATAAATATAAATAAATATATAAAATAAAGACTAATAAATATAGTGTTATTGATAAATATACTAACAATAAATAATGAGTAGATAAATAATTGTATAATGTGCTATTAATAATAAATACAAATAAACATAAATATACATTAATAAATGTTAATAAATCTTAACACTAACAAATGGGAATTGTTAAATCTTTGTAATTTCTTAGTGAGAATATACCCTTATCATGTACACTTTAAGACATTTTCTCAATTTCCCAGCCATTTTTCATTACAATCACCTAGAAACCCAAAATTTTTAGCTACTGATTATTGTTGCTAGTTGTAGTTCTCAAGACCTGCCATGATCACAAAGGTCATTAACTGATCCTGTAAACTTTTTCATTTACTTTCTATATCTTGAGAGCCTTTCTTTTCCCACAGAAGAAGCAAAACTGAACAAATTTCACAGCAGTGACTTTTGCCTACCATTTCCACACACTAATGTAGTGACTTACTGTTCCTGTTGCCTTGAGAGACTCTGTCAGCTGAAGAGAGTAAGAGAAATTGTTAGATTATTGTGCAATTTGAATGAGAAAGATAGAAATGTTCTATCTATAAAAGTATTTGCATCAATGTTTTCATGCCTCTGTGACAGAGAACCTAACCTAACAAACCAGATTCTAAACATAAACTCTTGCAGCAGAGAAAAATTCATCTTTATATTAATGGAAAAGGGGATATAAAAGGTTTAAAACAAAAAGTCCAAAACACAGCACACAGCATGCATTTTTGCAGGAGAATGTGAAATCTGAATGCAAAGTAGTAATCTCTCACAAGAATGAGATTTCAGTATGTTACAACAAGCTACAGCAGACAAATGTACTGTAAAGCCTTCAGTGTCAGCTTGTCTCACCTGGCATATCAGACCACCAGACCCCTGACCAAACAAAGCAGACTATACATATCCTAAAAACATAATTTTTAATTTCTTGCAGAGAGACAGGTAACTCTGTAGTTCTCAAAATACCATGACTGGTTGACCTAAGGATACCATTCACCCAGGTAACTAAAATGAGTTCATCTTGCTCTCTGTCATTGTAGATACAATAACATTTAAATTTCTCACACATCAAAATCCCTAAGTAAAAGTTAATTTTTTTATAGCATTGTAGAGTAATTGAGTGAAGACCATAATTCCTGATGCTGAATGCTTCTTAGTGTACACTAAATTTCCTAAAGAAAAGCACCCTTATGTCTAGGGGCACTGAATTCTTGAAGCTTCATCAGCATACAAATGTACAGTTTTATACAATAAAAGGGAACTATGCAAACAATAACACACCATCTTGGTTACAGCTTATGTCATAATGTAATTTTCAGACTGAAAACAATTAGGGCAGTTTTTGCCAAATAGGGCTAGAACACACACACATATATATAAAAAACTTGGAAATAAAAAAGTCTCATTAGTGCCCTCCTCCTTACTGACAAAATGGAAGAAAAAAAAATATACAAATTCAAATCTGCTACAGAAGGATAAGACTCACATATGAGAAGTGATAATATATTAGGCCAAGTTTAGTGTGTACTGAAGTCAGTAATTTCAGGCAAAAGCAGCATTTTCCAAATTATGAATTCAGAATTTCACCTTAAGCCATCTTGAAAGAGTCAGAGAAATGGGTAGGCAGTGTACAGTATAATGTGAAAGACACCCCAGTTGTGACTGGGAAGTATCTTGTAGAAATTACGGTAGAAGCAGATTCTGAGACTGCGTTCCTTGCTTTTCCACTAGATCTTTCAGGGGAGATGGATCACCTTACAGTTTCCAGTAATGTATTCCCACAGAGACATTTTGGGGTCCAGTATACTTACTATGCTCAATCAGCAAATGGCAGAGCTAATTTATTACATTCTTACACTTTTTTCTTTAAGACACAGAAAAAGATATTGAAGTCACAAATATCACACTGTCCTCAGATTGTGAGATGTTGATGGCTTCTAGCTTTATTCTTTGTTTATCAGACAGCTGCCTTATGTGAAAATGCCACAGGTGTGGTTTCATCTCTGTTATAGCTTAAATGAAATTGGATGGAGTCTTGGGGTGACTTTATGATGTGTACCCCCTATCACTGTTCTATGCCCAGAAATTAATTTTGTGCCTTTCTATGCCTTTAAACTGAGCCTGAGAGGGGGGAGAGAAAAAAACTGAGCAAACTCTTCAAAGCAGTTTGCAGTTTGTTTTCGTGTTTCAAGGACACAGAGATACAGTCTCCTCTCTGTCGTCTGTTGGCGAGAGGAGCGGAGGAATCAGCTTTCTCAGCCAGCTTTCGGCCCCTTTTCTCCGGAGAGAGACAGAGTTGAAATTTGCTTTCCTGGGACTTTGGGGGTTTTTTCCCTTCTTCTTTTTTGGACTGTTTCAACATCAGAACACATCAGGAGAGCTCTCCACCAAGGCCCAGAGGTGGGTCCACCTGTCCCAGCTCCGAGGAGGGAGGAGAGAGGCTACCTACAGAAGGACTCTGAAATTTCCCCAGGTTTTCTCTCCACAGTGAGAGGTTTTATCATTTAACATTATTATCCTTTTCCTGTGTGTTTGTTAAATAAATAGTTTTTATCTCTTTCACTTTCCTTTGAGGAAAATTTTTTCTTCCCGAACCTGGTGGGGGAGGGATGGCTGTAACCTGCCTTCTCTCAGAGGATGTATTTCTAAATTTGTCCAAACTGGCAGAGATGGGTTGTCATTTTTATGTAGACTATATAGAGTTGTATGCATTTTTTTTTAAATCCACAAAAGTCAAATATGTGACACCAATTAAATATTATCAGATATGCCTCCTACCTGAGTAATGACAGATTCTTCTGCATTGTTTTAAGAAGCACCAGGCTAATGGCAACACACTTCTGGCACCACACTGGAGCCCTATAATATCTGCAGAGTGAGTCCTTACTGCATATTCTGTCCCAGTTCTGCATGTCTTACTGACATGAGCGAGCTCCACGAACAGAGCTAGGCCAGAATACATAATAGAAACCTGCTTTCACACTGCAGAGACACTCAGCAGTTCAAGTGTGCTAACAGAGCCTTCCAAGAAGCACCTCAGCAACGCACCCATGTTAGGAGTTGAATTCATCATACCTTAATGATTGGTCATCCAGGATGTGTCATTTTGCCTGTCTAGTCAACATACTAAATGAGCCAGGAACGTTATCTTCCTGTGTGGTTTATACAGTGTAGCTGTGGGCATTTCAGCAATGATATAAATCAATAATGGAAACTTCAGTCTCAGTTTGCTGTTTGTTCATATCATTTTTGAAGTACCAGCATCTACAACGTATAAAGGACAGATGGAGGTAAAATTGCTTAGTCATGCAGTTAATAAAGCTTGCTCTCAGTTTATGATAGACTGTACTAACACAAAAAGAGAATCTTCAATTAAACGAGACTCATGCCTTTGTTATTTGATGCTGCACAAATTACGTTTAAAACCATAGTCACATGAAACAAAGAATCATAGAATAGTTGAGTTGGGACCGAACTTTTAAAGGCCATCTAGTCTAGCTCCCTTCAATAAGCTGGCATATCTTCAACTAGATCAGGTTGCCCAAAGACCCATCCAGCCTGACCTTGAATGTTTCCAGCGATGAGGCATCTCACAGCTCTCTGGGCAACCTGTGCCAGTGTTTCACTACCCTTATTGAAAAATACATTTTAGATCTAACCTAAACATACCCTCCTTAAGCTTAATCCTTGTATTGAATGCTGGAAAAGTTATCAGTGGTCCTAAAGCACCAAGAGTTTTCCTTGTGAATAGTGCAGTACAACAGGCAATGGAGATCTACTAGAGGTGCTGGGTAGACTTCCACAAACCAGAATGTGTGACTGAAAACCTACTCAATGTTAACAAAATGCTTGCTGAAGCCATTTAAACTCTACACTGGTGTGAGGAGGAGATGGCATGGAATGTACATGTGGGTTCAACCACCTGGCTCTTTCTGGAGAGCTTATACTGGCCAGGAACTTTATTAAGTAAATTATGTGTCTTCTAGTGTCAGTAACCAGATGGTGCTGCTCCTCAGTTCTCAAAAGGAGTATTAAGAGCGCTCAGCACGGGACAAGTCAAGACAGGAAGTCCGTTGAATTTTGAAGGAAATTAAAACCAAGGGAAAAGCAAGACAAAATGGTCAGAAAAAAAGTCTGGACCTCAAATAACATTTTGAGCTCCAGAATGAGGCAAATTTAGACATGAACACAGTATAGCAATGAGAACTGTTCTTGCAAACCACAACTGGATCCCAGATTAAGGCAGATTAATTCTGTTGAATATTTTTTCTAGTTTCTGTCATACTCCTAGCTTCCATTTTCCCCTTCCTTTAAAACATGACATTCCAAACATTGCTTCCAAATCTTCCCTGAATACAACCGCTTCTATTTGTAAATATTGTTTATTGGAGATATTGTCCTTTTTGTGATATTTCTTGATAAAAGGACACCGGATGGCATTTTGTTCTTTGAGAGCTGTCCATTGCACTTTTAAATCCTAGACAGTTTCTCTGTATATTTACTGTCTAGTTCCTTGTAATTACTTATCCTCAAAAAATAGCAGAGCCACCATATAAACCTCTAGAAAGTGTCAGTTTAGAAACACTTCTGCAGATATTGCATCTGTATCTGAGTTATTTTCTCCTCATATTTTCATTACAAGAACATTAGTTTTCTGTCACGTATCCTTCAGGTTAAAATCATCTTAATTGCATATCTATGATGTTACAACCATTGCTGCAAACAAAGATCCAGGCAATATAAAACAGAGTTCAAACCAAAGCAGATAAGCCCTAATGTCCTGAAGACTTTTTTTCCCCAGTAATATTTTTAGCCATAGCAAATCAAACAGACTTGTCCTATTGATGTTATGAATAAGACTGAGAGAAAAATCATTTTCTAAATAAAATATTTCCTTTCCTGGATCTGCCAGGTCTGTAGATAAGCTAAGTGAACCTCATAAAGTACCCTCTTTCAGCTTCTATAAGGTTACGTTGTGAATTATTTATATTTTGCGTATTGTCTGCATTTGATCATGCCTTTCCTTGTCTTTTGTACACCTGCATGTACCTACACACAAATATGTACACACACAAAGACGTATTCTCCTCTACTCCGCTCTCACAAGACCTGGAGTACTGTGTCCAGCTTTCAGCAGAGGAAGGGCATGGATCTGTTTGAGCAAGTCTGACAAGGAACATGGAAATGATCCAAGAGCTGGAGTACCTCTGCCCTCAAAGACAGGCTGAGAGAATTAGGGTTGTTCAGCCTGGAGAGAATGCTCTGGGGAGACCTTACAGCACCTTTCAGTAAGGTGCTAAGGGGGCGCGACGAGAAGGCTGAAGAGGGACTTTTTACAAGGGTGTGGTGTGATAGAACAAGGGGGAATGGCTTTAAACTGAAAGAGGGGGAGTTTAGATCAGATATTAGGAAGCAGTTCTTTACCAGGAGGGTAGTGAGGCACTGGAGCAGGTTGCCCAGAGAAGCTGTAGCTGTCCCATCCCTGGAAGTGTTCAAGGCCAGGCTGGATGGAGCTCTGAGCAACCTGGTCTAATGCGAAGTGTCCCTGTCCATGGCAGGCAGGTTGATACAGGATGATCTTTAAGGCCCCTTCCAATCCAAACCATTCTATGATTCTATACAGCAATTAAACACACAGATGAATATGCTCAGTTTTCCCTTAGGAAAAAAACAGCCACAATCATCTCTTTGCTTCCACAATACATTTTACATCTTAAGGAAGCAAGTGATCTTTACAGAGCCACTATTCATCATGTGACAGCTCTGGTAGGGCAGCTGGTTTTTTTGCATCCTCAGTCTGAAAGTACTGATGCCTTTAAAAATATTCACCAGAGCACATCAAAGGGTCAACAAGATAAATTCTTGCTGCTCAGATAATAGTGAAAATGTCAAAGCAACTGGCATAACTCAAATTTACAATATACCTGAGAAAAACAGATTCAAAATGTTGACATTTTTAATTTCCAACACATTGCTGTTTAATTTCCAAAGCATTTTGCTGTTACTGTTGTAAAGGATGAGAATTATACAATAATTTTCATTTTAAACATTCCAAAGGGAAATGTGCTTCAGATCACAGTAGTGGTTTAAGCCTTAAAATAGGTAATATTTGAGCTTTGAATACAGATCTTAGTTTAGTTTTCCTGTCATTATATCCAGTTCTTTTCTGGGACTTGGGTGTAGGGCCATTTCTAATATATCAAAATAAAAATTTATGAACATTTAAATAAAGGTGTTTGACTGTTTAACTATTTGCACTAGAAACAAAAGGAATCACTGAATTATTATTTGTATATATATGATAACATCAAGTGTTAAAGACAATTCTTCAATTTACCAGGTTTCATCTGTCTCTTGCCCTACTATAAAAATGGAAGCAGAGATAAAATTAAAGGTTTGTGTAAAAAAGTTTGTGTAAAGCTTGAATTCTTAAAAAAATTGTACCATGATAGTGAGAGATATATGCCAAAATTTATTACTTCAATAATACACTGAGACAGTTCAAACATTCTGAACTGACTCATGCTTACGTTATAAAATCCACAGAAGACTGGATTGGCAGTGAAAACACATTTCTCTCCATATGGACATCAGTTATTCTAATGTAGGTATATTTTACACAGTTAGTTAGCTCAGCCTATAACCACTAACAATGAATTAAGAACACTTATTTCCATGCTCTGCTTCTAACAGTGATAACTGAAGCACAGGGCATAACTAGGAGTAATGATCTGGTAAGGCGAATGGCCACTACCTGTGACTCAGGTCATCCCCCCACCTACCAGGTCATTCATCTCAGGGAAATATTTCTCACTTCAATTATTATTGCATGGTGGATAAAAAAATTGATCTATACTAAACAGGGATGCCTTTTCACCAGCCTCATGGAGCAGTGCTGTCCATCAACAAAGGTGCTGACCCCAGTTTATTAAGAGAAAAAAAAAAAAAACCCAACAAAAACCCTCCCAACAACTGGACTGTAAAACTGTTTACAGAAACCAAGATATTTTACTCATTTTTCTCAGGGTCCTGTGAGCCATTACCATTACAGCCTGCCTCTGAGCACCCAGTCCTCCTTCAGACTCATACTTTGCTCACTCTGTTTGTGGACAGGATTCATGCTGCTCCCTGAGGTTTCATTATGATCCAGTGAAAATATTCTGAGATGGGCAAACACCTGTCTCCACTGTAGGAAATATTTTTTATTTACCTTTAGCTCACTTGCTGATCCAGGTCTCAAGTATTACCTACTCATTCTCTCTCTGTGATTTCTCTTCTGCCCTCTCTAAAATACTTTCACTTCCTACTCTTTATTCCCACAGTGCTGTGTTGAAATTTATTCTTCATTCTTGCCATGATTAATATTTTTTCTTAGATAAAATGTCAACTGCTTTTTGTAGTTTTCACTTATCCTCATCCAAAGCAGATGTAAAGCACTGATCAATACAGTGATATTTTACACTGTTTGCAAGAAAGTACAAAAGGCTATGGAAGACCCCTGACAGTAAATATTCAGATGCTTTTAAGAAATAAGCAAAACTGCAGAACTTCGTCCATAGTATCCTTTTCTTGATGTTGCTGGGGCTAGGTAACGTGATTGGATTTGAAAATCTTTCTCATTTTTGGGGGTAAATCACTAGAGATATTAACCAAGAATACACAATGTTTAAGTGGGTAAATTATGAAGTACTCTCCTATCTTGTGGCACCTACAACTTATTAACTTGAGGGTTCAGAGGTTGTGTTTGGAACATCATTACTAGAGGGCAAGGAATGTCATTGCTTGAATCTGTTTCTTTAAATGTGTTTTGCCATTAGCCCTTTGGAGCCATGACAGCTGCAAGATTCACTGCCACAACCTGTTGGGAATGAGTATGGTAAAAAGCCATCTACACAGAGAACGAGATTGTTTCATTCAACTACATATTCTAAAATTGATGTATCTAGGCCATTTATCTAGACTCTTTCTGTAGTCACCACGTAGAAAAAGCTGCCTCCAGGTAGTAATTTACACTGCATGTTTTCACTGCCTTTCCTCACAAGGGAAAGATCATGGATTTGAAGTAGCTACTTTTTCACAATGGATTTGGGGTGTTTACTATACTAGAAACCTCCCAATTTTAGACAGCAGAGTAGATGAAATTACTTCCAAGTGTACCACAAGATCACTTCCAAGTCTCCACAGATCACACTGCCTGTCTTTTTCCATTGTGCAATACAGAGGAACCGGGAAGAATTTGGACCCATTTATATGGGTAATTAATAATTTATATGGCAGATTATCTGGTATGCTACGCAACAGAAAAAATTATCAAAGAGATAACCAATTCTCTTTGGATACATCCAGACACACAGGAGCAGCAGAATGGCAGTCCTCATTGTACAAAGTCCAGTTTAATTAAAAAGTTTTATGGACTAGGAAATGACTGGCAGGAAAATTAACATGTGCTTAGTGATTCCCACAATGACGAATCCTGAATTTTTTGCTCCTGATGATATTATAGTTATAACCTCCCAGTATAGTTAAGACTACCTTAAGTGGCCACAACAATATCAAATTAATATCATGCCACTAGCAATGAAAAATTACAAGAAAGCAAAACATAAAAAAGGCACAGACCAGTAAACTGCTAGCAATGACTGCATTCCACTTCCAGCAAAAGCTGCAGATCTCTGGGCAGCATTCCTCCTGGTACTGGGGTGGGAAAAACTTCAGCTCCCCCATTCACCTCAGCTTAGCAGTTCTTAGTTAGGTGTCATGGTCTGAGCCAAGTTCATGACAATCCCAATTGAATTTCAGAAGTCCAGACAGAAATCCAAAAATTCACAGGGACATTTGGAGCTACCAACTCAAGTGATAGAGAGCAACAGCTTAGAAAAGTCTACATACTTCTACATTTACACCACGTGTAAAAAGAAAGCAACAAACAAAATAAACTGAGAACAAGTTTTGCAAGTTACTCAGGAGTAGAAGGATACTTTAAGTTAATGAGAGGCATATGTTTTAGCCAAAAGACACATTTCAAGGCACAAAATACATACGTACATTTATACATGGAGATGCACAAACAGAAAATACTTCCCAAAGAAAATGTTAGGTTGATTTGTGTTCTATTTATGGCCTAATCCTAGAGCAACTCGGCAGTCGATAGCAAAACCAGTATTTACTCCCAGGGGCACAGGTCAGAGTTGTACAGGTTAACAGCTGTTACTGCATGTTGGGTTTGCATGGCAGGGTTTTGGTAGCAGGGAGGTACAGGAGTAGCTTCTGTGAGAAGCTGCCTAAGTTTCCCCAGTGTCTGATGATTCCAATGCCACCTGGCTCCTAGACAGACCTGGCACTGGCCAAGGCTCAGCCCATCAACAGTAGTGGTAGTGCCTATAGGACAGCAGATTTAAGAAGGGAAGGAAGTTATTGCACAGAAACAAATTGTAGCCAGAGAAGAGAGGAGTAAGAATATATGATAGCAACAGCCATGCAGGCACCAAACTCAGTGAAGAAGAAATAGGAGGCGGTGCTCAAGGCTCTGCAGCAGATTCCCCTGTAGCCCAAGGTGCAGCCCATGGCGAGGCAGCTGTGCCCCTGCAGCCCATGGAGGACTCCATACTGGAGCAGGTGGGGGTGCCTGAAGCAGGATGGGACCCAGTGGGAAGCCTGTGCTGGAGTAGGCTCTTGGCAGGGCCTGTGGCCGTGGGAAGAGAGGAGTCCAGGCTGGAGCAGTTTCCTGGCAGACTTGTGACCCTGTGGGGGGCCCACACTGGAGCAGTACATTCCTGAAAGACTGCGTCCTGTGGCATGGAACCACACTGGAGCAGACTGTTCCTGCAGGACTGCACCCTGTAGCATAAACTCACACTGGAGCAGACTGTTCCTCAAGGACTGCATCCTGTGGGAGGGACCCACACTGGAGCAGTGCGTGAATAATTGCAGCCTGTGGAACATATTGGACAAGTTCATGGAGTTCTGTCTCTCATGGGAGGGACTACACACTGGAGCAGGGGGAGAGTGTGAGAAAGGAGTTTCTCCCCCTGTGGAAGAAGGAGCAGCAGAAACAACATGGGATGAACTGACCACAGCCTACCCACTGTGCCACTGGAGGGGAGGAGGGACTGAATCAGGGGTAAAGTCAAGCCCAGGAAAGAGGGAAGGATAGGTGGAGGATGTTTTAAAGATTTGGCTTTATTTCTCATTATTCTACTCCAATTAAACTAATTTACCAAAGAAGTCTATTATGAGGGTGCAGGTAATTGTGAGGGATCTCTTCCTGTCCTTATCTTCACACATGAGCCTTTTGCTGTATTTTCTCTCCCCTGCCCAGCTGAGGATCAGAGTAATAGAGGGGTTTTGGTGGGCACCTGTCATCCAGCTAGGGTGTTTACCACCCACTGGCACTTCTACTCTCAATGTGAGTGAAATAACACACACAGAGGCCTGCCAAATCTCTTGCACTGAAGCTGGATTTCAACCTGTCTAACATATCTAATGACGAGTACCCACACCCAGAGCCCCAGACATGCTCGGCAATACGACCTCTTTCTGTGGGAAGCACATATATTATTCTCTTTCACCTAATGCTCCCAGTGCACTGGAGCATTAGGAATTTGATACAGAGAAACACAGCAATAAAGACATCCAGCTGTGCTGGGCACTGTGTGACTGAAAGTACAGGGGACTAAGATTTAGGTCAGCCTACACAGATGTGAAATTATCAAAAAACATCATCGTGGACTTATGCCATTGGTGTTCCTACTTTGAGGCCATAGTATAAATTGGAACTTTTGGTGTGACAGTGTATTACTTGTAGACCTAATATAAGAAGCTCTGATTTAGATAGATTTCAAACTGCATATATCTTCAAACACATACAAATTTCAAGGTCTAAGTACAATTTTGTTCTAATTGCAAGTTAAGAAGAAAACATAAGAGCCTTTGTTTGACACCTTTTAGCCATCGCTGAATTATACAGACTGGAAAACTGAGGGCAAGAGAAAGGTTTACTTTCTCTTTTGAAAATATAAGAGCATTTACAAAGGCTTTTTCTAGCACAGTCACAAAATTTATCCCAAGAATCCCACAGCACTAAAACTTTAAACCACAGTCACAAAATTTATCCCAAGAATCCCACAGCACTAAAACTTTAAACCAGATAACACATCCCTGGTATATTATGGAAATAATGCCTTACAAAAACGTTCTGAAATGTACAGTCTAATAGTTTCCCATTCCTTCAAGTTCATTAGACCCTGAATTTTTGTATGGTCTCAGCTCTTTATAAATGTTTTTGGGCACATTTGTTACTGAATAAAAGGCAGTTTTATGTGATTTACTCTCACTATGAACCACTCTAATTATGGTGTGCCTGAAGACTGGACAAAAACAAAGCATATTGTGATAGATGTGCACACACAGAGGCTACCTTGGAAAGCCAAGGCTGCTACTTATAAGATATGTAAACATAAAAACCAAATATTTCATGTGTATTTTAAAAAACATGTTAGAAACAGAAACTTGTTCGCATCACTTGTTTGTACATCACTTGCAGAAAATATATCATAAAACTCAATGTCACACTGAACACATTTGGGAACACACAGAGGATCTACCAGCATTGGAGATAATTTATCTGGTTATACTCCTCCTTTTGCAGTTTGATTAAAATAGACTGGTTTTATGTGAAAGCAGAGGGCAGTATAAAGGCATGCAAAGAAACAGTAACTGGACCCAACTTTGCATTAGGTACTCATCTGTCTGGGAGTATTGCTCTTCATCTAGAACAACTTGGCACTTCTGACAGTATTTTCAACTAGGTTAAACCTAAATTCCTTTGAGGTATTTTGAGAGCTCATGAGAACTTGAAGTTGTATAGACTTCAACAAAATAAATGCCTTTTATTTGATGTATTATTGGTTATGGAATGCCTAGATACTTTCCTCGAGAAGGAAATACATTATAGTACACTAGAATATACTGGCATCAAGTATAAAAACTATTAAGCCAAAAGGTATTCTGGGCTGCCTACATATTTCCTGGAGGAAAGGAAGTCAGAGGAAAAACTGTTGTATGTAAAATATACTCTAGTTTGAGGTGAAGAACTATGGAAGAAATACTGTAAGAATTGCCACTGGATTACAGGAAGGCTGGTCAAAACATTTCCCTATCACTATTAATGTTGCCAAATCTACAATAACTGCCCTCTAGTTAGAAGTTTCTAGTTGTAGTTAGGTATTTCTCCTCCCTCCCCCAACTGCAGCATTTATATTGCAAATGTTCCTAGCATGTTCACAAGCCTCGAAGGGTTTGGATATAAAGCAGTTTTTGCAGCTCCATTTTTACAAGATGCACAATTTATGGAATAATTTGCATGCCATCTTACTTGGCAGGCAGAAATATTTAAAATGAGATTACGATGAACATCTCCACAGTAAGTAAACAGACAGCAGAGTAAAAATGCATGTGTGCCCAGTCCTCAGATGGCAACTCACAGATCTGAATCATTGTTTTTATATCAAATTAGTAAAACAATTAATGGGAGCTCATGAGGAAAGTAATTGCAACAAATTTTGAGACTTTTTTTCCTTATGCCTCCCTCTATTTCATTGCATGTGAATCTGGCCAGCTTTTATCCGCAGTCTTTTTCATGTCATCTGTAAAGCACCATGGACACACATGGATAGCTACTAGTCATGGCATTAGTAACACTGTGTGCAAATATTTTGAAAAACCTTGTTTGAAAAATTATGTTTATATAGGATGAGGCAAGCATCGAGTCACTTTTGCTTTTCTCAATGACAACTCTTAAAATTCCTTGTATGCCAATTCTACAGTAGCTTCACAGACCAAATGAGCCATTTACATCAAAAACTTGCACAGTAAAGCCTGGGCTTCTAATTGTAGAGATATCCTGTATTCATCATTGTCACTAAGTTTTAGAATAATGCTCGGCGCGCTGCCTGGCCAAGGCATTTTATGATGTCAAAAATATTGTCCACCCAAAGCATTTTTAGGAAGAGTCCTGCGGAACCATTTGCAAAAAACCAAAAGAAATCACACTGTTTATCACTCCAAAATAAGTTATTTGGTTGTTATATCCTTTCAGTGATATTGTTGCCCCAAATTCAGGCTTGCTACCCGGTGCAAAGTGCCAGTTCACACTGCAAGAAGAGGTATTTCTAATTTTTATTCTACTATGTGCAAAGTAGTGAGCTGGGTGGTAATCCACAAAATCTGGCTCCCTGACCATCAAAATTTTACACTATTTATACATATTAACAAAAGCATCAGCATTCACTTGTGTCATAGGTTAGCAAGCATAGTCCCAGAAGGGATGTCCTTGCTGAGGGGTGCTTACAGTTTCCTCTGGGAACTGATAGAACCTATCAGCTGGCCAGTTTGAATATGGACAATTCTCTAAGCCACTTAAAGTTGTGACCGCCTCTGTGATCCACATTTAAGAATACGCAAATTCCCCTCCAAGCTCTCTCTCGTTTCCGGTGCTGGGACAGGTGGCTGCGGGCCCTGCTTGGGCCAGGCCGGGCCAGGCCACGGCCATCCTGGAGCCGATGGACCTGTTCCAGCCGTGGAACCCCCCCCACTGCCTTGCTGTGGGCAGCCGGAGCAGCTCGGCTCTCCCCCCTCTCCACTGCGATAAGAAAAATTCAACATTGCAGCTGCAAAGCTGCAAGGCCGAGGTGAGATTAACCCTTTTTATTGCTGTGAAGAGCTGAAAACCCTAGGGAAGAGAGAGAGGAGATGCTTAAAGCTGAAATTCTGTTGTGAAGCTATGATATATCAGAGTATCCCCTTGTAATTCCATGAAGATCTGGGGGGTGGAGCGTTCAACTCGTGAGCAAAAGCACCTGCGCTGAGATAGGCAGATGCTGACGCAGCTGTAATTTCATGAGAAGTTTGGACAGGGAGAGATGAACCAGATGAGGACTTTTGCTCCAAACGGGAAAGGAGAAACCTCAGTTCCTAGAGATGCTCCCAGAGATAGTCCTAACGATGAAGATGATGAAGACCCTTTGCCCTCAGGGAAGGAGAAGGGCCTCTGTTCTTGTTTCTGAACGGCTCAACCTTAAAATTGTACCCCAAAAAACTTCAAGAGCGGACCCTCGAAAGCAGTTGCGGGAAAAGCTGCAAGTCGGGGGAAGGGACTCACATGCGAGCAGAGAGACTCCTCTTCCTAAATGGACTGAACAATATTTGGAAGTGGGCAGCTGTCTCGTTGTGATACTGTTTTCATAGCATGAGCAAGAAGAGACTTCTCTTTCTAAATGGACTGAACAAGGTTATTATGGAAGTGGTAAACAGACTGAACATCTTAAGGGTTGTCTTTTCACATTGTCAGTGGGAGAAGGGAGGAAGGTGGGGGGAGGAGGAGAGTTCTGAAGGTGGTATAATTTTTTTCCCTCTTTTAGGTCTGTTAATAAACTGCTTTATATTCTTTTAAGTTTGGTGCCTGCTTTGCATTTCTCCTAATACTTATCTCACGGCAGATAAACAGTAATGAGTATTTCGGACCAAACCACTACAACTTGCTACAGATTACATAACTATCTTATTAGTTAGTACTCAAACCCCTACTTGTTACATCTCTGACTTCTCATGCTAATCAGTCCACATGACCAGTTCTTCCCTCCATTTGAGTCTGGGATATATTCTGGGTGGTCAGTGAATAGCTGGACATGATCTCCCAGTGCCTGAATTACCTTAGTCAGCTCAGTTCTGCTGACTTCACTCCTGGTGGCTTTCATCCAGACAGCACATTCATCTTGGGACTGCCTCCCCTTTTACTTGAAACAGAGGATTAGCCAAGCATACAAAGTTCACAGTGGGATTGCTTAGTCATAACTGTCTAGCTATAGCTAGTGATTAATTTTAAAAAAACTGCAAAGTTTGATTCAGGTCTTGAGGGGCTCAATGTCAATGTAACTCCACATAACTTTTCCCAGCTGTCAGTGTTGACATCATAAAAAAAGTAACAAATTTGATGATCTTAAAGTGATATTTTAAGAAGCAAGACTTTTCCAGCCTTGAACCACAGCATTCCATTAAATATCTGTTGATTCAGGGCCTAGCTTAGTGTTTCAGTAAAAGTAGGTTACCTGTGGTAAAAAGAATTGCCAGTAAATCAGGAATTTCTGCCGTAAAATATCCATTGAGCCATTCCATGAGACCTCAGGGGAACATCCTTACAGAGTATTTCCAAGAGGTACTCCCATAGTACTCTATCCAGGAGAATTTGTTAAGCTTGTTTAGCTCCCCCTTCAAAATTTTTACAAATTGTTCTTTGGATACCTGGACAGACCATTCATACTGTGTGGTTCTGTATATAGGAATTAAGGTGGTAAATTCTCTTCTTCTTATATGATATGATATTCTCTACCATTGCTACATAGAGTAATGCCCATACATAGAATAATTGCCTGGTTTTCTTGGCCCTGAATTAGTTTACATCACATGAGATGAATGGAATTAGCAAAGAATCTGACCTCGCTGAGTGGCACTGTCCCAAAACCTAATCCTAATTCTACCACGCTGGGAAGAAAGCTGTGATATCACAGAGAAAATAAACTGAAAGTCATTATGAAGCTGCAACCAACTAGAATTTTCACAAATGTATGATGTTAGTACCAATTACTTCTGGAAAACAGACCCTGCAGTCCAAGTATGAATTACAATATTAAGAGGGTGGAAAAGTAGAAAGATTTTTGTTTTCACAATTGCTATTTCACGGGTAACCCGATTGTACCACTGGATTGGACTCAAATATATGTGCATAAATGGCACACGGAGGCATACCAAAGTTACTACCCTGATCAGTCTTCAGCAGAAGAGGGTAAATGTAGAAGTGTGCAGCTGCAACGAGAAATTAATTCTGAAAGCTGCTCTGATTCAACTTATGAGAAACATGAATGATTCAGTATAGGTTATCATTACATGCTGTCCTTTTACAGTAAATCATGAAAGTGTGATGGACTAGAATTCTTCATCTAACAAAATATTATCCTTCGCAAACCTCCTTTGCAAACTATTAAAAATACTATATAGTTTCACTGTACATCTAATATTGAAGTGCACAATTTAGTATCAGCAATCCAGAGGGATGCTTGACAGTCACAGTCACATTTTGAAATAGAGCTTGGACATTCTGTTCATTTATATCAATCATTGCCTTCCCACTTCTCCTCACATTAGAATTCGTCTTTAAAGCAGCCCTAGTTTTGCTGTAATTCATACAGAAACTAGAGGGCTTTGTAAACTTTATTTCTCCATTTCCATTTTCATGCTGTAGCTGTATTCCTATTAGCATGTCTATCACACTTTATATCACATAAAATAGAAAGATTCTTATGCCTGATTAAACTGTATTTACTTTCAGTGTATACAATACCTGCGATCTATCTAGGTACATGCTGGAAGTATTGCCACTGTTTTAGAAACATTTAAAGAACACACAACAGCTCACAGTTTATTTAAAGAAAAAATACTAAATATTTGTGGGTTTCAGTAAATGAAGCTAATCTTCAACAGCAGAGGGGCCAATAATACTCTCTCTGCTCTACTGAATTCTTCTCTTCCAACTCCAGTTCAAAACTGTACTTGTTTTGGTTGTCAAGACACTGTGAGCTTTGGTGTAGGTGCCATTGTTTTCAAATTGAGCTTCACCAATCTCGTCTTTCTCATTCACTTTGTTGTGTCAGCCTTTTTGCTCTTTACCTTTGTCTTTCTGTTGGTCTCTTGCACTTTCAGTTCCCTTGGAAATTAGACAGCAAAAAAGTTTAAAAATATTAAAGCTTTTCACTTGTCAACAAGAGCACAATTGACATGAGAATTAACTAGAAGGCAATAACACACAGCACCCTATGACAACAGCTTTTACAGCATTGGTTTTCATGAGCAAAATGTTCCTGACAGTACAATTTAATAATGTTTAAACCATTATCCCTGGAAGTTTCTACCTCAAATTAAAATACTGACCTGACCATATTGCAATTATGCTAAGGTCAGAATGTTGCCACTGACTTCATAATTAATAAGCCACTACTAATAAGGACAAACATCTTCTAGGATATGAAAAACAGAACTCCAGGCTTGCTGCATGGTGGCCCAAGAAAGCAAATCTTGCAGTCATTGAAGCTGGAGGCAAATCAACTCTGCAGGTTAGCCAGACAAAGGTTGCAGTAGGTGAAATAGGTGAATTCTGTTGAAGAAAAAACATTAAGGCACCAAGACAGACAGACAAAAAAGCTTATTCAAAAGACTATATAAAACACACAAAGAAGACTTTCACACTGGGCGTTAGACTAGAACTTTGAGTTACAAATGAGATGTAGGAAAAATAAAGCAGAAATTCTCATTATTTTCCCTGGGTTTTTTAGCTTTGGGGCTTGCTTGTGCACAAATGTTGTAGGAGTTGTTGGCTCTCGGAAAGTATTAGGCCACATTTTTTGCCCAGATATTCCACTGAATTTTTAGTGTACAGTAGTAATTCTGTATTTTTACAAGGACTTCAACAATATTAACATGTCATAGACTACTTAATAGTGGTTTTCACAGTCTGAAGTGTGGCACACATAAAAATACCTGCTACTGCCATGTCCCACAAATTTTATGATGCCTAGTTCCCTACCATCAGAAACATCTGTTAGATATTTCAGCTAAGTAGGTTGCTATTGATCTTTTTTCTAATTCTGCCTTCTTTACAAGCTGGATGACTTAGATGACTGCATCAGTAATTTGACCTCAAGTGGAAGTAATTTGGAAAGTACTTGTGACCGGTTGCAAGATGCAAAAATGCTTTCAATTTCTTTTGCAGTCCCTTGAGATACTGGCTGCTATCCAACAGTTCTTAAAACTGTACAGATTTGTTTGTTAGTTTAAGGACACCCCATGTGGAAACCCCATGAAAGATAATTTGAGGTGCCCCATATATACCTGGTGAAATTAATCAGGATGTATGATCATAAAATTTCAAATAGTTTTGCTATAGCTTATCTTTAGGGCAGTGTGAGGCTCAGATAAATCTTAAAAGAAGAGACCCGACACTTGCAGTGTATGGGGGAAAGGGTTTTTTTGGGCACACAAGATTTTTATTTACTTAACCTGGGCATTTCAGGTCAGCAACAGAACCTGGGATTTGTCCATAAGTTACAGCTGGATAGCAATCATCGTTGCTAATCTTACCAGGGCTACCATTTGCCAAAGCAAATCAATAATTCTTAGCAGAAGAACAGAAATTATGTAACAGAGGTAGGTAGAGATTCTTGATTGCCAATAATGATGTTCTGGTGAAAAAAAAAAGGACTTTGAAAAATGTAATTCTTGATTTGAAACTGGGAATGACAAATAGCTGTAGATTAACTTTCATTTTTTATATTTAATATGATACATGTTTTAAAGGGAAATCTATAAGTATTTTTGGCTACTGTATGCGAACATGACTTTTAGCAATTTCAGCGTAAGACAGCCACACTGCACTTATTAAAAGTACATTTAATAGACTTCAGAGAAAACAGATTTAGCTGATGAAAATTAAATGTTTATATCAACTTGTCACTGGTGTTTTGTTTTAAATTGATATTTAATCATCACATCTCTTAAAGAGGATAAAAGAAGTGATTATGATTGCATACCAACTGAAAAGGAGAGGAGTTGTTAATATACTATATTCATTGCCTAGCTAACTTGTAAAGATTCCCTTTTTCCTAAATTTTTATCTTTAAATTTCTGAGTAACTTGAGTTTTACCTTAAGGATTATGTTTTGAGAAGGCTGGTAAACAGTCTAAATAGTTGAGAAGTCATGCCCTGCTTTTATCTTTGAGCATTAACAGTCATACAAAGTAACAAGATGCTTTTCAAACTTTTGGCCAAATCTTCAAGCATCATGCTTAATCAGGTAAGCCTCCCTGTGTGTGGACCACAAATGCTTATTAGCATGTAGACACCGGAATCATTCCATTATCATTCCATTGAACACAAAAGGGAAGACCCAAATAATTTTATTGTGTAAATTATTACTGTTTATATTGTTTACAGTTGTGATTTGTTTGTGGACGTAATCAAAATACAAAATCTGTACCAAATATTTATCCTTATGTTCTGTACTAATTAGCTGTCCATACATCCAGAAGTTGTGGATGTCCATTACTGGAAGCTTACAAAGACAGTTGGGATGGGATTTTAATAACCTCATGTAATGGAAGGTGTCCCTGCCCATGGCAGGGGGATTAGATTAGACAATCTTTAAAGGTCCTTTTCAACTCAAACCATTCTGTGATTCTATGATTCTACGGTGACTCACCTGCTTTAGAGATAATGTACATATTTCCAAAACCCATAGAATTTTGGTAAAATTTAAAATGTATTTCATTAAAAAAAACAAACAAGCAAAAAACAGTGACGATGAATGTACTGGAATCATGCAAGTAATATCTCTGTCTTGAATGTTTTTGGCAGTTTTCGTCCCTCACTTACTTAAGATGCAGCTAGAATTCAAGTACTCTATAGAGTAGCATATGGTACAGCGACAGATTAAATGCCCTGACAATGGCCACTAAAGGTTAGGAAAAAAAGCATAGGCTCTGCCAATCACCCAGGGAGATCTCCTGCAGTACACTAATGCAGTTTCTCACAGTCTTTACCTTTGGGACTTAACAAGTGTAAAATTTCTGAACTCCTCCAGCATGTTAGTACCTCACTATCCCTCAACAATATGTTCCATAGCTCAATAACTTCTAATGCAAAATATACTTCTTTAGCTTGTTTAAATTAACTGCCTTCTAGCTTTACCTGATGACCCATAGTTCTTCCGTTGAAACTGAAAGTTCCTCCCCTTTAACCACTCCCATCTTTTGCATGACCTATCAAACTCTATCACATTCCCCTCAGCGCCATATTTTCCAGACTACATGCTTAGTCCATGTAATCTCTTCTTGTTCT
The DNA here is from genome assembly GCF_020740725.1 of Corvus hawaiiensis. Lineage (NCBI taxonomy): Eukaryota > Metazoa > Chordata > Aves > Passeriformes > Corvidae > Corvus > Corvus hawaiiensis. The sequence goes on from NC_063255.1 coordinate 48,121,486, forward strand.
AGAAGCCCAACCACGCTTCTGAATTGCTTTTCTTTTATCTTATCAAATCCTAATATGTCTCTTGGAGGTAAGGAGAGGAGAGAAGGGAATATGGATGCGCATATAGTACTCTAGCTATAAACTGCCCTGGGTCCTTACAGCATAACATAGTTTTCTGTTTTGTTCTCCACTCCTTTTCTAATAATTTTTACTACTAAACCTTTTTTTGCATAGTTTTAGTTTCCAACCATTCCCATTGTGAACTCTAATATATAACAATGGCTTGCTGGGATTACAAGGCAATCTACACGCTATTTAAACATCCATGTTTATCCTTCTTTCCTACATACATATATGCACACATGCACTTAGAAATCCAAGTAATTCATGACTGTAAGAACAAAGATGCATAAATTATCACTTACATAGGCTCTAAATATCTGAAAAGTACTGTCTTGTCATGTTCCTGGTAGTGGCATTACATTTTATTGCAGTCCTTAAGCAATTAGTTTCATATACATAGAAATTAATACATTTCTGTTTCCCTTAGCACATGCATCACAGAGGTGACTAAAAACAGACCAGTCTCAACTGAAACCCTTCCCATTGTCAGAGCTTTGATAAAACTTACTCCCTCATAGTTTCCTTCAGTTATGCTCACATACAAGCTCCATTGTTCCCTTTTCCTTTTATTAAAGTACTGGCATGGTCTTTCGCTCTACCCAGTTTTCATTTTAGGAAATTAATATTTTGACACTCATCTATTCCTGATAGAATCAGCCAAAATCCACCACTAGATTACAACATAATTCAAGCACATGGAAACGATGGCCCAAAGAAGCTTATTTTTATGAAGAGTTTACAGTTTCCTCTTGAGCTTGGTGGGTTAGAGTTTCCTTTTCTTCTTCATGTTGCAGTATTTCAACTGGCGCACAAAAACCTTTTGGTTACCTGTAGATTACCAGCTAAGTGCTTACAACAACTGAAACAGAAATTATTTTTACGGCCTAGTAGAAACAGAAGCCAACACACTTTTTAATGTATGACCTAAGGGGCCAATTCTCATTGAGACAAACCACATCGTACATCTCCATGTAACTGGGGCAGAAATCTACTTTATGTCTGTGCGTGCTTTTACTAAGACTGAATGTTTGAACAAGCTGGAAGCGTGTTACAGATGAAAACTGATGTGCAGAACAGCTATTCTGATGAAAAAACCCTGGACCAGTCTGGGAACTGAGCAGGTCACCTTTGCTCTCAGTCAGAGGATTTGGAAGAATAGGTGGTTGTCACAATACAACAGTGAAGAAGATACAGCTTCCCTAAAATAAGAGGGATATGCCTCTCCAGAAGAGGCAGTAAGAGATGCTGATTTCTAAGCAATGTTTTCTGTCTCTATGAACAGTATGTTTCCATAGGAATTGCTGTTTTATTTTGTAGCATGTATTTGCCTTGGGCTTTGTAAACTCTTTGTTTTGTGATATTTTTTAAGCCTTTCGTGGCTGGTAAAATCTTTATGCCTTCTTCACACACACTATCCTTTTCCTGATTTTTATTAGTTCTGCAGAGGTCTCATCATTTTTTGTAATATTCAAATAGGCTTAAATATTAAAATTTTATCTTTATTTGTAACTTATGACCAGTTTTTTTATATTTCTTCTTGCAAAGAATAATAACATACTATTCATAACTAAGGACCTACAGAAACATGGCTGCTTTACACAAGATTATTTTTGAGTAAGCCAGATTGTGCTTGTTGGACTGGAAGAAATATTGGATACTTTCAAAAGAAGAAGAAAAATTCTAGAACACTAACATCTTCAGGTCAGCTGCCACACACCCACATTTTAGCAATATTTGCTACGAGTTTTGAATATTTTGTTTTTTATTTTCACCCAGACATTTTAATTTTGGAGTTTTCTTGTTTTTCTATTGAGATCTGAAGACAACCCAAGAGCCAACATTTCTCTCTTTCTGTCAGCTGGCTTGGGAAGAGATCTGGTAGGGGGATATGTGTTGCTCTCAGCTTTTGTTTGTTTTGTAATATTTTTAGCTTTCAGTTTTACATACCTCAGGTGGTAACTCACTTTTGACAACAATTACATATCTGTGCCTAAACAGATAGAGCCAAGACAGTGTAAGAGGCAGACCTAGTCTTCCACACAAACTGTTTTCTGTCATCAAACACTCCTCGAAACAGCCTTCTCTAGGTCTGTACAAAATTGTCACAGTCACCAAAATTGGTTAAAAACATTACTTTATTGGGGGGGAGAGGGGGAGAGAAAGAAAAAACCGTGACACAGATACAAATCTTTTTTGCTTCTTCTATATTTCATCATTACATCATAGGCTCATTTAACTAATGCTTATATCAAGATTGGGAAAAACAAGAGGAAAATGTATGAGAAATCTTCTTACTGTCAGTGTTACAACTGCTCACATTAAACTCCTGAAAGCAGGAAGATAATCTAATTAAGATATAGTGGGCAACATGTGGTAATTATGTCACTTCTCATGCAGCTATTTTCATTCATCCAGAGCTTTGATATGCATTTGAATATTAGGTCAAAGGACCCAAATAATTTTTTTTTTAATTATTTTTCAGCTTTGGTAGTTGTATTTCCTACTTTTTACAGATCTCTTCTGCAAAAGCAACTTTTACCTACTACTGTTAGTTTCTTTTCGAAACATTTTTTTTTTTCTGTCTCCAAAATAAAGATGTCCCACTCCAGTCCTCACTGATACAAAAAGGAAGCTATTGAGCACATGTCCATTGATAAGACATTTTTATCTGCTAATACTATAGTCAAAACATACTCTTCTAGTATGTCATATCTAAGTGGATTTCTGCTTTCCCTGAGTGCACTTCTCTGGTTTCTAATGAGCAGTCCGAGCTGCATCTTCTGCCTTGGTGCTGTCCCAAGCTGCAGAAGATGCTTGTCCTTCTTACTCAGTTGGACTCTTTCTCACTTGTCCATATCTTGCTCACAAAGGTTATGGCCCAAAAAGCAAAAGTGGAAGAGACTGAGATTAAAAATGAACTCAAGGTTTGAAATGCAATTAGCAGGCAGGTGATGGGGAAATGGCACAACCCTCAGTTCACTGTACCACCCAAACCACCCATTGCCTACAAGATGTTCCTAGCTCTCCAAAGGGAAGAGAAAAAGACAAAAGCAGTCATGAAACATGCTTTAATAAATCCACCATCAAGAACAACAGATATCATCAGAACAAACTGAAAAGAACAAACCAAAAAACGTACCATTTCTAAACAAGCATATCTATAAATAGACGGCATAAGGCAGTCTAGAAGATCCTGTTTCCTCTACACTAACAACCCAGCGATAATAAAAATATGAGCAAATTAGAAATTATTTTGCTATTTTAACTGCAACTTAAAACACCAATGACAAAGTGCCATTTTAGACACCAATAATATTATTCAGCAGTTCTAGTTCTAGTATTGCACTATCAGATACTGAGAGATCTGAGACAAACTCTCTGTCTTTTCCCCAATCAGGAGAAAAGCCCCTGGGAAACCTGTGTCTTCTTTACTTACTTGAAATCAAGCTAAATTGAGTATATTCTGCCCCCTGTTGAATTTCTCACATTCAAAACCCCAAACTTTTCCCATTATGTCAGTGACTGAGTTGTTCTCTTAGTTAGACCAATCACCCACCCATCCCCACTCCACCCCTTTCAAGGACAGTTGCAAATGCGGTTTACCTGTTGTTGCATTTTAAATTAGAAAACCTAAGTGGCTTCCACCAAGAGCTGAATATAAAGCTTAATTGATGTCTCTCACTCTATTTCCTCAGGATGAGTCATCTAAATTGTCAAAACAGTGGTGACATACACAAGAGTAATAATGTCCTTCCTTTCTGTTGACAATTCAATAAAACAAGCAAATTAGACACTACGGAGTGACTGAATTGTTGTATATTTCCTTTTTTCTTAGGCATTTTTTTTAATTTGATGAGTGTCACCCCTTTCATTTCATTTCTTTAACCTGATTATAATAATTTTGAGTCCAAAACTTCAAGCATCAGGTTGGTATTTGCACACAGACATACGCTCAGAGAAGTCTGTAATTTACAGGACAGACAATTAGTCCCTCTTAGTGTTTGTATAAAACTATTCTGGTAGGATGGGTCTACAAAAATCTAGGTAAGGAACCAGTGTAAACTGTAGAAGCACACAGACTTGATGCAGGCCTTCCACTGCACTAATCCCACCTTTCAATAATGACTTGACTAGATGCTCACTGCATCTAATAAGCAGTTAGGTTGAAAAGGTTTTCCTGGGCTTGCTTCCTTTGCACTCATTTCCTCTGTGCATGTGTGCTTGCACGCATGTCCCTGCCAGCTTCTGAGTTGAGCAGCTGATTTTAGTCCAGTTTGTCCAAATAAGTCTGGCAAACACTTCTTTTGGTGATTCATAACTCCTTTCTTCCTTACGGCCCCTTAACTGGACCAATAATTCAGCTCGTATTGCTGGTTAACTCCCACATAGTCCCTCTTGATGGGGTGGTTTAAATATGCACTGGTTCCCTGAGCTTGTTTGTTGCCCTTGCCTAACGCAGTACTTGTGCTCGTGGCATGAGCTCTGGCGTGCCCCAGGTCGGAGAGGGTCCAGATGTGTTACTTCTGTGCATCGTAGAAGCGACTTCAGCATCAGGAAAAGAGCTGCTGGCTGAGTTAGCTAGCTGGGTTCTCGGCAGAGGGAACATGGCATGAGCCGATGGTATCAGCTCACGTTAGCTTGGAGACAAAGGAAAAGAGGAGCTGTTCGGGTCTGGCTTCTAAGAGGTTTAATGTCAGAAGTTTCGCAACCTGAAGAAGCTTGGAAGGGATGGAATGAGATGGGATCTAACGCAACCGGGGGCTTGTAATCACAAGCCCCGGCGTGCCCTCGGGCAGAGGGGACGCAGCGCTGGCCTCCACAGCGTCCTCGCTGGACGGCTCAGTGGAATCAGCGTGGGATGGGTGCGTGCGCTGGCTCCTCCTCAGAGGAAACACGTCGGGCAGCCAATGATCAGGCTGGCGTTAGCCCGGAGGCAAAGAAGGTGGGAGGGGCTTCTGGTGTGGGCTCCAACAGGTTTATTTGCAGGAAGGACCAGGGACCAACAAAAGCCCTGAGGAGACCCGGGCTAGCCCCTTTATGGGGGGGTGGAGTAAGGCAGGGAAAGGGAAAACAACCAATGGGGTACAAGCAGAGGGGAGGATACAATTTTTCAGAACAAATGGGGAAAACAGGGAGGCAGGAGTCATAACAGGGAACCAATTAATAACTAAAAAAGGGAGAACTTTCTGGAACAGGGGGAGGTAATTTAGGATTGGGAGCCACCCAGGGGGAGGTAACCTAGACCTCAGTGATCTCTTCTGGTCCGCCTTCCGATCCACTGTCCTAGGTGGGGAAATCCACCCAGTGGATAGTCCTGGTTTGACTGACATTTGATGGTTTCAGCCTGAGAGCAGGCTGATCCACCCCAACAGGGATCCTCCGTGGAGGCTTGTCCTCAGTTTTATAGAGAGTTTGAAAACCAGTGAAAGGGGAAAACAACCAATGAGTTACAAGCCAGGGGGAGGATACAATTTAACAGGAACCACTGGGGGAAACTGAGAGGCAGGAGTTGTAACAGAGAACCAATGAACAACCGAGTAACCGGGAATTTTCCCGAACCGAGGCGGCTTGTACTCGGGCACCGCCCAAGGGGGGGTGCAGCTTAGGCTTCTGAGCCACCCCTCAACCCACCCTCTGAGTCTGCCTCTTCGGGAAACTCGATCCAGCAGATGGGCTGGGCTTGATTGGCATAACGCTGCCCCAGCCCCGCAGCGGGATGGGTCACAGCAACACTTACTAGCACAACTAGACTTGAATGATTAGTTAGGAGTTGTATAAAAGAATGGAGTGCAGCTGCTAATGTTCTAAATTTCTGCATTGTTAAGGAAAGCAGGCAGCTGGGTAGAAGATACAGACCCTTTTAATGCTCTGAACAAAGGAAACAACTCCTCATGTGAACACTTCTCACTGGACATGAGAAGTGAAGAAACCCACTTTGTTTCTCAGCCTAGGTATTAAAGCGGGGTTCTACCTACTCTCAGCATTCAAATTGTTGTTAGCCTGTTAGGATATTTGTTCAGGTGCACTGCAACTAGAAAACTGAACTTGAATTGGCTGGGTAAATGGGCTGGGAAGGATGCTAAAGGTCTTCTGGAAGTTTAAAAAAATAATAATCATTTATTTTATGCCTAATCAGAAGTTCTGCTGAAAGATTTCTTAAATACAGAATCATGTGGAAAGTCAGATCCAAGTGAGATTCTCTGTTGTCACCTCAGACTGGCAATGAAGCAGTAAAGACTGGCAACCAGTGTAGCAATCAGAGCTTACACTTCATTAACACATTTCTTGCAAACACTCAGTATTTCCATGCACTGGATGCTTCTTTCCTAGGTCTTGCAGTTATTCTCAGCCATGTAGAGAGGAAGCTAGAAAGAACCAGCAATGAAGCTGGATCCTGCGTTACCTGACTCCCAGTGATACAGATAGCCTTGCTTCATTTCTGCGATTCTAAGGGATGGTTTTCACCATGGCCATTACCCATTCTTTAGTAGCTGAAACACAGATTGCATGTGCCTGGCATGAACGCCCGAGTCTGAATTTACATTTCATAGGCAAAATGGCTTTCTGGATTCCCTTTTCTTACAGATGTATATGAGAAAGAGAGTTTGGAAAAAAATGAGGAAAAGACTCTCAAACTTCTGCTATTGCAAGAGGACTAAACACACTTCTGACTCAGGTTGACAGCTGCCAGAATCTTGGAGGAAGAGCTGGGGCTCTGGGTTTTTGATTCTTCCCATGTTCAAGAAGACCAGACTCTGTGCACACAGTCTGTGAAGAACAGAAATATGGAGAACAACCTAACCAAATTGCCAAATTTTTCTTCTGTTAGGAGTACCCTACAAGACTCCGGGTTTTGCACATTTATTCCATCAAAAATAAACAGATTCAAAAGGGCAAAGTGATTCTAAGATTCTCAGGCCATGCTGTTTATGGGGAGCCACTGGTAAGCAAGTGTCAATCTTGTTACAAGGAAGTTAATAGGAGATTCCAACATCCCTACCAAAACACAGCAAAGAAAAGCATCTTGTTATTATGGTCAAAAAGGTGACACAACAAAGAAATCTTTTTTCAAAGGGGTATTTTTAGGGGAAGAACAATAAAGCAGTGAGGCTGTCATTGCCACTGTAATTATGAAGCAATCAGTTTTGAGAGAGAAGGTTCAGGGCTAGAGAAACCACACATAGCTGTTGGCTGAAACTTTCTGATTCACCCAAAACTACTTTCAAAAGTTCTCTTATGATAAGGAATGCTTCAGTAAATCAACATTGAGTTGATTAATAATAACCACTATGCTCTATATTTGCATAATTCTCCCATCTGACTTTTTTTTCTGTAATCCTTTTGTTTGTTTTGTGATGAAAGAAGCTTACTAGGACATACAGCATGAAATGAGTTTTCAGACTGCAGTATATACATCACTCCAGAGTGGTAGAGTTCAGTGAATGGCAGGTTTCATGTATGACCACAGTTGCCACTGAACATGTTACCTAAGAGGAAAAACAGTTGGGAACCCCTAGTTTACAGTGTGCTAGTGCTATCAGGCTATGTGTCTGCAAGACACATTCTTTTCCTTTTACAAAAGAAATAAATAGAGTGTACAGGCACAAAATAAATTGCTGTTTAGCAGCTGTTTGACATATCTGTATGCGTAGTCCTATACAGTGGCAGGCACTAGATAGTTTCCAATAGGTTATGCCATAGTAACAAATAGAAAAACTTCCTTGTTTTTATCATTAAGGATAATTCTGTATCGCAGGGTTTGACAGGACCTAAGTTCACACATTATTTATCCCACTATAATCTGTAATGTTGTCAGTAAGTTTGGACATGGCAACAGAAGTTAAGGTTTTATTTTTCTCCTCTTAGAATGAGTCTGAAATATTTACAGAGTCAGAGGAGATCTTGATTTCTGGTAAGCTATTCAGCATGCCTCTAATTGCATTCAGTTTTAGTATCAGATCAGCTCACAAAGGAGCACTGCACTTTGATTTAGCAAAATGAATGCTGGTAGATGGCCAGAATTTGAATTTTGTGAAATATCATTAGTTATCCTCAGAAGTGCTGTCTCTGTGCTATTCTGAGGTCTGAATATTTGGATGAATTAGAAGGAGATCTCAATTTGCCAAAAGACTATGCAGCTGGAGAGTGAGACTTGCTCATCATTGCCAAAAGACAGAGCAGAGCATGGCCCTTTATATAATAACATGAGGTTTTAATGAGATACAGAGTTTGGTGAAAAAGTTTTCTGAAATAGATGCTATCAGCTCAACTTGTGACAACAAAGCAACTGATGGCAACTTCCAGATATGATATAGGCTGCCTTGAGTCTACCATCATTAGACTTATCGACCATAAGCATTTTGATTGGAAGCAGTGATGTGAACACAGCTAACTCACAGTGGACTGTGTATATTGGGTTTGCATTATGGTTTCTGTCTGTGACATGCAGTCAGGCTTTGACTTTGCTCAGGAGAGACAATTGGAATTTTCCAGCACCTTCTGTGTACTAGATCTGCATAAATAGAAAATTACAACTATAGATGAGTCAGCCAGTCTTCCTGACCCCTAAGTACTCCTGAAAGAATAGATCTCAAGCAGATTGTAACAGGAGAAGCAGATCATCAGACTTTCCCAAAAGTCTGCGTATTCATATCCGTGATACTATGGGACACGGTTGCCCAGAGTCTGTAGGGTCGGGAGGCAGACAGACAGCACAGGATGTCCAGTACTTGCTATAGTTAAGGACAGAGACTGGAAAAAGTAGTTAGTAAAGTGGGTAGCTGAAAAGTTATGGGCAGATGGATTATGTTCTGTTTGTGGAGGTTTTTCTTTCCAGGGAAACAGCAAGTCTATGTCTGTGCCCAGCATGGTACAAACATAGAGCTCATCTCACACCAAGGAGACCACTCAAGCAGATGAATGCTCTGCAGTGAGAAATCTTTCAGAGATAAGAAGCAAACTTCCTAAGCCTGGAGTCAAACAAATGTTCAGCCAACTGATGAGAAAGGTCAAGGTCTTCAGAGGTCTAAAGTCACAGGCTGGGCTTCCCTTGAATCTGCCAAACCATGCCTCCCCACTACTCAGCCCCTGTTTTGGGAGCAACACAAGTGTCATTTATCTGAATCAGAGTAACTCAGCTGAAATATAATTCTCAAAGGGAAATCGTAGCGAAGGAAATTTGTTTGACCACAGCTGCACTGGCAGAACATTACTTCAAATGCTATGCTTCAACTAGCAGTTCTTATTCGTGTTTTAAAATCTGTATGCCCTGATCTACAGAGGTGAGATGAGTCCTCAGGTCTGACCTCTACTCTTGACATGGAGACTATGGGATACAGAGAAGCTCTGGCAAAGGCAAAGCAGACTCTGTAAAGGCTGGCCTGAGAGATCCAGAAGTGTCATACCTTGTATTCCACTCTTCCTTGGTTTACAGAACAGTCTCCCAAATCATTCCTTGACAGCTGCAATCTGTGATTATGTTGCAAATACTACTGGTGAATACACAAAATATTCAGTCTTCTATATGAAGCACAATCACATTAGGTTCTTAGTAAAGCAATATTTTATTCTAAGGTTATTCAGCACAATTTACTACTGACATTCAAATAGCCTCATCACTATTACTGCAGTTTCAAATTATTTTCTAAAAATAGCCACAGAATTGTCACTATTTACAACATATGCAGATTTGTATTCCTTGGTACTTTTAAGACTCACTGGTTTTTACCTTTTCAGATTTTAATTCAAGAATGAACTTTGATTACAGTGCTGTTCATTACAATAAATGGCTTTCACATATGCATTTGTTCTACAGTTTCCTGTCTTAAGTTTCTGAAACAGTGCCAAGATATTTCACCAATAATACCTACAGTACAGATTTTAAAAAACAGGCTTTTTGTCCTTTTTGCATTCAAGGCAAATGAAACAGAGAAAACACACCCAAACCTACTACCAACCATCGTACTGAAGTAAGCACTTTGTTGAAACCCTTGTTTCAAATTCTCAAATTTTGTGTTCTTTCATTTCCACATATACAATCTTCATTTCTTTCTCCTACTCTGATAAATAACTTATGGACTTCACATATCATTATGAGACATCTAACCATATTTCCAGCTAACAGATATTCAGCTTTACCACACAGCAGTTCTTAAAATACAGAAAGAAAGATAAAATGGGTGTGATTATAATAGAAGCCATTAATAAATACTCCAACATCTTCTGGAGCTGCTAATGACGAAGTGACATGCAGACTGTAAATCATGTAAGCTCCCCATTTTTCCCCAAATGTTTTTACCTTTTCAGATTTTAATTCAAGAATGAACTTTGATTACAGTGCTGTATTGTATTACACTTGCTGATTGTAGAGGGTTAGAATTACTCCTTTCAGTTTGATTTTCTCTAGAAAGACAGAGAAAGTGAAATGTCCCTCTTTCCTGTACTGTGCATAGAGTTGAAAGTAAGAAGGAAAATACTTCAATTTGAAGAATACTTTTGTCTCGTGAATTTTAAGTTACATTTCCAAATTCAAAAGCATGCACTGAGTCAATTTCCTACAATGAAAGTCTGACTTTTTAAGCAGTTCTCTTGTTCTGCATTTATTATCTTGCACTTGTTGCCAATTAGACTGCTCCACAGACAATAAACAAACAAGACTGATTTCAGAAAGTTGCATGATAGGCAAGTGTTGGGGTCCCTCCCCTGCCATGGAGCCCTGGGAGAGGGGCCCTGAGGGCACAGGCACGGGGTTTCCTGTCCCTGCTCAGCCTCGTTCCCATTGGTTGGTTTGTGTTCCCTGCGCGGGCAGAAGGACCCTTGGTCCCGTGACTGGAACAGTTCCTGGGCAGAGCTCCGGCCGTGCGGCTGGAGAAATAAACATCTCTCTGAAACAGCTAGCAAGAATCTGTCTGTCCGTATATATTTCCTTTCCACGGGACTCCTGGTTTGATATATGCGTGTTGCAGGATCCCCACTGCAACAAATGGTGGAGATTTGTGAGCAGAACGATCCCCGATCCCTAAGCGACTGATTTGTGTGAGTAAACCCTGGAAACTTTGGATTCCTCTTCTTGGTTTTGCTTTGCTATTCCATATCTAAACTATGGAGGAACCGTGGGAAGACTCTTGGCTCTCAGAGCCGCATATGGACATTTATCTTAAACTTAAAATGATTCTTGAACAACGATTTGTGAATTTTAGCTTGATTCAAGCTCAAAAAGAACTGAAACACTTCCTGGCATGGTTGTTTAAGAACTTTTTCTATGTTTCTTGGGATTTAATTCTTACCAAGGGCTTTTGGAAAACCGTTTGGACACAGTTAATACTGGAGTCAAAATATATGCCGATGGAAGAATATTTTCGTGAATATTATTTAGTTACTGAGACTGTTGAGCAATGTCAGCTGTGTCCTGGTGAAGGGAAGCGTGGCGCAGGGACCGTGCGGCCCAGGCCACGTGCACCGAGCGCTCTGAGAGCAGCAGCGAGGCAGTTCCCGCGCGCGGGCGGAGCCACGCGAGCCGCAGTGTCGGTGGCGGAGCGGGGAGCGGCGGGACCCGGCGGTGCCTGCCCGGACCCGCGCAGCGCGTGGTGGAGCGAGCCCCGTGAATGCCCGACCGAGAGAGGCGGCGCGCGGGCAGCGGCTGGCGGCGATGGCGGTGGAACGGAGCCGCACCCAGCCGAGACGCGCGCTGGAGCAGGGCGCGGGGGAGTCCTCGCTCGGGGGCCCGGCCGAGACGTGGGTGCAGCGCCCGGCAGCGGCAGCGAAGCTGCGACCAGAGGAGGCGACGCACGGAGAACTGAGCGGCACGGCCCGGCCCGGCCCGCGCAGCCCCGAACGCGACCCCGGGAAGAGCGCGCAGGCACCAGCAGCCCCGACAATTCCAACACGGGAGCGACCGAAAGAGACAGCAAAGACGCAGCGAGACAGAAAACAGCAGCCACTCGGAAAAAGGAAAAGATCATAGCAACTAAGACCTTAGGGATAGTAAAATGGTATAATGTTAAGCAAAATTATGGTTTTATAACAAGGTGTGACAACCAGCAAGACATATTCGTGCATAGAACTGCTATTAAAAAGAATAACCCTGAAAAATGCATCCCAAGCTTGGGAGATGGAGAGGTGGTGGAATTTAATATTGTACTAGGGAGAAAAGGGTTACAAGCATCGCAGGTCACTGGGCCTGATGGTGTTCCTGTAAAAGGCAGTATATATGCAAAAAACCGTAGTCATGTTAGACAGTATCTCCATTGTAAGCCCCCCCTACATTTTCCCTTTCCTAATCCCACCTTTCCCTTTTACCCTATGTCCTGTTACCCCCAGTGTATTCCCAATCCGTTTTTTCATCCATGGTTTCCCTCACAAAACCATGCTTTTGCCAATTGTTTCCCCAAAAATCCCTTTCCAATGCCGAGTGGGGGATGAAAAGGGGGAGGGAAGAAGTTAAACCCTCTCCTGCCTCAGTTTCCCCACAAAGCATGCTCAGAGAGTTCTGTCTCCCTTCTGTCAGCCCTAAGATGTTCCAGAGAATCTGTTTGGACATTTAAAGACTCAGGAGGGTGGCTTGTTTTGTTTTGAAACTGTTCTTGTTATGTTTATCCAGTTGTTTTCATTCTCCTTTTATTAAAATAAAACGGGTGAGGTGTTGGGGTCCCTCCCCTGCCATGGAGCCCTGGGAGAGGGGCCCTGAGGGCACAGGCACGGGGTTTCCTGTCCCTGCTCAGCCTCGTTCCCATTGGTTGGTTTGTGTTCCCTGCGCGGGCAGAAGGACCCTTGGTCCCGTGACTGGAACAGTTCCTCGGCAGAGCTCCGGCCGTGCGGCTGGAGAAATAAACATCTCTCTGAAACAGCTAGCAAGAATCTGTCTGTCCGTATATATTTCCTTTCCACGGGACTCCTGGTTTGATATATGCGTGTTGCAGGATCCCCACTGCAACAGGCAAGTTGCTTACATTAATGTTTGGACATCTGGCCAAAGGAATGATATTTGGTATTTGTTAAGATCTTTTTTACATTCTTATACTGAATATTTTTTGAATATTTGCATGAACCCAAAGTCAATATCTTCTCTTGGGTTTTGTTTGGTTGGTTGGGTTTTTTGGTTGGTTTTCATCTTTTACTGATGCATCATCATACATCATCTGCAATGAGTACATCTGCCTATTATTTTCCATAACGGTAAGATAACTTCAGGGCATAATCAAAAGTATATGGTTACATTAAAAGCAGGTTCCTTGTATTTAAACCCCATTCAATGGGGAGAAAACCAGAAGCAGTTATGCAGCTACAAATCATAAACAGAGTATTCCTAGTACTTCTCACCATGAACACCATAGTCTCCACACCAGAGCTTTTCTTTAAACTTCACTGGCATAATTCATTTAAGTAGGTAATTTCGTCTGATCAACTAGTCTCTTCATAATTATGTTGAGCCTTTTTAAAGAAATAATTTCTCTGCAGGTAGTATTGAAAAAAAGACCCACATGCTACTTGGGTCAGCCAAGACGACCCATTGGGCTTAGAGGCAAATCGAGGCAGAAAAGTCCCTCAGAATGTCACCAAGCAGTGTTCATACAAAGGGTTATAGTGAGGGTTTTTATGGTACACTTCTCATTACAGTATGGAAAGTTTAAATTCCCCTCACCATTGTCACTGAACAGCTCACTGCAATCCGTATGGAATTGACCCAGAACAACATGGGCAGTCCTAAAAACATCAGTGATATAGAGGAATAACAAGTTAATGATAGTCTTCATAAACAAAACTTCAGTGAGACAAGAAAACATCAAGATCAGGAACCCCATAGTTGTAAGACCTGGAGTACTCATCTAACTCACTTATGGAGGACATCTATTTAGAGAAAAGCAATGCTGTGACAATCAGTCAAGACAATTACTTGGGAATTAGCCAGAAAAGTTCTATTTCTGAGATGAAATCTGCATGTCCAGAAGGTTGTGATGCAGCAGTATGGCACCTTCCACACCACACCTTACATTTTGCTCTGGGTAGTATACTTGAAGCCTATTTGCCCCAGATGAGCCAAGCCACAGGACTTCTGCATGAGAAGGGTATCTGTCTTTGTGGTCAGTTCCCACTTCAAGTGTTGGCCATTCAGGTTTTGTGAGCTGCATTGCTATACCTTCACTGCCCCTGTGGTACAAGTTGAACAGGATCCTGATGATTCAAATTAAAGATAATTTTAGTGCTTAAGTACTGCCATCCACATTGCTCAGTGGCAGGTCAGTGAGAAATAGCCCTCTGGAACAAGATACCTACCAGCAGGTGGAAAGCCTTTGGTTTACTCACAAGAACCCAGCTATTATCCTGCCAAAACCCTGTATGTTTCCAGCCCTGCCACTCAGCAGATAAAACTCGTTAATCATATTATTCGGAATTGGTTACTACTCGATTAATGCAGAAGGTAATAGCAGTTCTGAAAATAATCAAACCCTCATTTATGAATTCTAATTTTCAAAAGCTGTTCTTTTAAACAAGTAACCATTAGCACAACAATAAAATGCGGGGGTTCCCCACACACTGCATTGCTCAGCACTAACAAAGCCCCCGCAAAGCTCTCCAGGCTCCCAGCTGACCTGGTAGGACAGTATTGTCTGGGCAACCACTGCAGCAGCCCACTGGTTTAGAGTGGTATCCACATACATTTAATAAGCAGCAAAGGTCCCCAGCCTTTTCAACGAACACACCGTGCCTGCTTTGACTCAGCAGTGTGCTGAAGAAATTATTATTTAAGTACTGTAAAGCCCTCTTCTGTATGTAACCTGCCTACCACCAGTGGCAGAGAAAAAAGGAGAAATATCAGGAAGATTATGTGGGAGAAACTGCAAACAGAAGAAAGAAACTCCAAACAAAGAATGAAAACATCTTATTATTCTGAATTTCTGAACAATGCTGTGAAGAGTTAAGACACCAACTTTTCCTACTCTGCTGGGAACCACAGGCTGTCATCACACATATGCCTATGGAAAGTTGATTCTCTGTACAAACATGACAAAATGTTCATGTTTAGTGTAGAATTACAATGCTCTGACCATTTGCCTGCTTGGTGCTTTCAGGTGTCATAGTGTTTCCCCAGTTGCCAACGTGACTTCAAGAGAGTCAAGGCTCTGTTCTCCTTTTGTCATTTCCCTGAAGACTGCAGGACTTCCTTCTCAGAGCAGGTATCTACCTCTTTGCATTGTTTTGTTTTATTATTTTTCTTTAGAGGAAAAGTCAGCATTTAAAAGGCTTTGTTAATAAGTCATTAACCAGCAAAATTGGTGTCTGTTTTTCAGGCAGCTGACCCTGACTCTTCGGTGGCAATGACTGAAGTAGCTGTCTCTTTATCCAGAGGAAGCAGAATATATTTTCTCCCCTCTTCCCCCCACCGGAGGTGTGAGGTCCCAGCCCCTGACCCTCAGTTTCCCTTGTGCCAGCAGCTTTCCTCGCTGTCCCCACCCAAATACACCAATGCAACCTGGGAGACAGGACTAGAACCCCATTAAAGACCTCCAGAACATGACATGACCCTCCTCTTGGCTCTGCTGGCCCCTCTATCCCACGGGGAAGGCCAGAGCCAGGCCCTCCTTAGCCTGGCTGGATTTCCTGGCACCCAGCAGAAGACCTCTGTGTGGTTTTGATCCCTCCTCTGGGTTTTAAGAAAAGTATAGCTCAGATACACTGATACATTAATTCATTCATATGGCCTTGCTACCAAGAAGATAATTTATGAGCACTTTGATTTTGTTAGCTGAAAGCTAATGGCAGTGTCATCTTATCTATCCAAATTCAGTCTTCCAAGGAATCCTAAAGGAGTGTGCCAAGCTGCTAAGGTTATGGCTTTTCTCCAGAGGAAGCAAACCTCTCCTGACTGCCGTGTCAGCATCAGAGGGTGCACAAAGTGGGGGCATGGCTGCAGGGCCAGGCAGAGGAAAGCCCTCCTGCTCCCCAGGTCTCACAGGGAGGCAACTCAGAAAAAGCAATGACTGTCTTAATAATCATCTTCGCTCAGGGACACCCCAGTGAAAGTACAAAGCAGCAGCAAAATACATTGCTACTGCAGCTTTTAGAGGATCATATGTTAACCAGTGAGGCAAAGGAAGAAAATGTTTGCAATAATTGTCAGCTTGTTACCCCTGGCACTTGTGTCAACTAAAAGTAACTCTCAGATGTGGTGTGGCGATGCTGTTTAGTACACATCAGTGGTTTGCTTTTTAAACCTACTGCTTTGTGGCAATTGGCCTGGGCATAATTAATTGCACCACCTGCACTATGCCTCCTCAGCAAGGGAAGCTGCTCACCACAGGTCACCCTGCCAGGGTGCCCTGGCACAGGGCTGCATGGAGCTGCTGTTAACCAACGCCAGCCCTGCTCCTCGCTCCTCACTTCCCACCTCCGACTCCAGCAATCAGCGGGGTGACTGTGGTGCCCGAGGAGCGTGGTGATAGAAATCACAGTGCTCTGCTCAGGCATTTGTGCTATTGCATCTCTTGAGCCAGCAGTTCTGCAGCCCCCCTCGCTTTTTCTTTGTCTTGGAGGCAATGTGGTAAAAACAACCTCCTCAAGGTTACATAGCTAACTGGTGACAGAGTCAGAGAAATAAAATAGTTTTTTGCAATTGCTGGCCATGCTGGTTCCTGGCCCTTTAGCTGCTCTCCAGCTTCCTCTCAAATTTCACTAAGTCTACTTTCAGTGAACCTACAGGTTTGCAACTACTGGAAAGAGCAAGCAAGAGCAAGCCAGAGATCAGAAAAAGCCAAAACAGAGGGTGCTCTTAGCATGCCTCCTGCCCATTGATATAACTGTGTTAACACAGGAATGCAAAACTTTAACAGCCTCAAGTTCTCCTGCAGAGTAGCTCTAACAGCTCCTGGAGGAAGGGAAAAGCCTACAGGGAAAGGCCAGCAGCAGTTCAACTGATAGTACAGCAGAGGAACAGCAAAACACAAGTGTTCATGGACTGAAAAAGTAGGCATCAGCAAGCATTGCCCTCATCACTTGCAAATACACTGTGCCTCTGTTAGATCTCAAAGCATGAGCAGTTTGTATAAATGAGATTCCGTCTTCTTGTAAAGGATGGAGAAAAGCAATCCCACACACTTTTCAAAGGAAAATTGAAATCAGTTTTATCTAAATACAAATATTTTACCAGTGATTCAAGTTATATCTCTACTCATACACTCTTCATATATCCATTTTTATAATGAACTAAGATTAATCTTTTATCATTTATTTTGCAAGAAAAATTAAGCACATTTTAATAACTAATACACACCAGCCATTCTTAACACCAGCATATGTCTGCTGTAAATACAATCTGTGCATACACCCTGCTACAACAGTATCTACCTAGATCCACATCTTCTCTTAAACCCCTGTAGCTGTGCAGAGTTGACTGAGATGATCTGTGAGCCAAGTAAATGTGCTGCATTACAAAAGCTGTTACCATGCAGAGCATTACTTACAAAATGGTTTTGGCTTTTTGGGTTTTTTTTATTTGTCTGACACTAAAATAGCACAGTGGCATTACAGCTAAAATATTATGTCATATATAGTATATATATGCATTACCATATTTTCTGTGTGTCTGGCATATACAGTGTATATGTTTGTATCATATGTGCTGTACTTTGTGTATATTAGCTGGTTTTCAACCTAACTGTACATTAAGAAATATGCTATAGTAACATACATCACCCTGCCTGTAATTTCAAAGCTCAGGGTCATGGCTCTGCCTCACTCGGTCTGGCCTTTGGCAATTCAGCCCTAATTAACTAACTAGGAGATTCTCAGCCAAGTTCAGGATGCTTAAAAAAAACACCCCATGACCCATGGGCACTCTAATTAATTTTGATCATACAGATTTAAAAATTATTCCCTTCCAGGTGTACCTTTATCATCTTTGTGAGGCTCCATTTAAAAACTTTGTCTTGGCCACTCACTTCATAAACAACAAAAATAAATCTAAATTGAATCTCACAGACTCAAAAGAATTTTTCAGGTCAATGTTGTGCCTTAGGAAACTTAGCATCTTTTCCACAGATGGTTATAAACATATACAAAGAGATGTCTATTACATATGAGAGCTAATTATTTAAAAAAATAATAACTTATCTCTGAAACTTTCATCTGTGAAAAATATAATACTTCGTGCCTTGCTTGTATGCCTGTTATTTATATTTCCTGTGTGAAGATAAAAAAATTGTCTTTTTATTTGGTTTATAGTTTTCTTTGACTTTACTATGCACTGCTTAATATCCAAGGAATTCTTCAGTCATATACACTGCATGTCGTATTGCTGTTGTGATATATGATGCAGCTTCAACATAGCTGACACTAGGAATTGAAGTGGCAACTTTTGTCATTCAGACGATCCCTTCATGTGTCTCTACAGCTTTAACTGAGGAAACAAGCTTCTCGATGAGTAGACTCTTGTCCAAGATACATCAGTCACATGTCCAACAAATTAGGTTAAGTACAAGGCTAGGGAATCTAAATTAGTAAGGTCTTGTGTGATATCACTTTCATATTTGTTCACTCATTGCCAAGCAACTAGCAATACCAATGAGAACTGATGAGAGGCAATCCACTGTACCCCATGCAACTGAGCCTCCAGTTCCTTTGAGCTCCCGTCAAATTGTCTTCCCTTCTGGTCCTCAAAATAACCTTTGGCAGTGTGGTAGCTCCTGGCAAGCAGCCAGAAAAGGGCAAAATTCTTCTACAAACACTCTGTGCTTTCTTGTCAATAAATCTAATCAAATTGAGAAAGAGTAATACGTCTACAAGGAGTGAGTGCTATTATCCAGAAAGAAATGTACCCAAACTGCAGGAGGCCTGAGCCCAGGGATTTTGGTGATGGGTGAAAAGCCCCTCAGCAGCATGGCCTAACAAGGCATGCAACACATTGTGGCAGGTAGCTATGCAAATAAATACTTGTCTTGGTTTCAGCTACAGCATTTCTTCTCAGTAGCTGTTACAGTGCTGTGTTTTGGTTTCAGAATGAGAATGGTTTTGATAACACACTGATTTTTTGGTGTTTTGTTAAGTCATGTTTATCCAAGTCAAGGACCCTTTTTTCCCTTGTCTCATGTTCTGCCAGTGAGGAGGTATGCAAAAAAACCATCAAACCAGGAGGGAACTTAGCCAGGACAGGTGACCCGAACTGGCCAAAGGGATATTCCACACCACAGAATATCATGCCCAGTACATAAACTGGGGGGAGTCACCCAAAAGCCCAGAAGCTCAGCCAGTTTGGGTTCAGAAGGGGGGTCAGGCATCTGTCCGTGGGCAGTGAGCAATTGCATTGTGCATCACTTGTTTTTTCCATTATTATTATTATTATTATTATTGTTATTATTATCCCTTATTATTGTACTTTATTTAATTTTCAATTATTAAATTTTTCTTAACATACAAGTTTTACGTTGATTCTCCTTCCCATTCCACTGGGGTGGTGGGGAAGAGAGGGGGAACTTGAGGAGTGGCTGCATGGTGTTTCATCTCCAGCTGGGCTTAAAACCACAGCAAGACTTAAGGTGAATCTGCCCAGCTACTACCCTGAAAAGCATGTTTTTGTAGTGAGACACAGAAGACACAGAAAGGATGGCATCTTGGAATATTGCTATCAGTGAAATGTCCCTGGCTGTATAGAGTCATAATGAAGGACAATTGAACCTCAGGGAGCCTGAAATATCCCCCAAAATAACAAAGACTGAAAATGGGTATGGGAAAGAGAAAAAAAATAAAATACATGTGAAATCCACTGGACTGAAAACCAGCAAAGATCATAAAGCTTTCTGGTGGGTTAAAGGTATCTTCTGTTTGTGTGCTGCTGCTGGCAGTACCTCATTACAAGCAGGAAAATGAAACTTTTGGTCCTTGAGAAAATAGGTTACTGCCATTATCCTTGCACCCTCTTCTAGGGCTTTTTTTTTTTTTTTAATGCATCAACTGATGACTGTAGCAGACATCCTGCAGATGAATATAGCCTCACTGGCTGGAATAAACCCATTTTTATAATCACCGTCCAACTCAGAGGTTAAGAAGAACTTCCACTGCAGAATGACTGTTACTGGACCTTTGGCTTCAACTTTGTGCCTAAGGAAAGTTTCACTAAAAAGGCCTAAGAAGAAAAAAACCTGATTTCATATTTCATATGATTACATTTCCAGAATTTTAGTACTCCCAGCCTGATTTAGACCTAAAGGGAAGCAAGTCACCTAATCAGCAGCATCATTTTCTAAAACCTTCTTTAGGGCGTTTTTTACAAATCCCCTATAACTGCCTGTGCTTAATCCCAGTATTTCAGTTTAAATAGGAGTGATCCCCAGTTGTTTAACAACAGGCAAGTTCCATTCCCAAGGCACAGCACTCATTCTTCGATTCTCTCTTTTGTCTAGTTCACCACCTCTAGCTGTTTTACAAGTGGTCCTTAGTTTTGTTCTATTCGGCAAGAAAGGTGAGTACTAAAACTATGTTTTTGTTGGTTTATCTCTTCAAGGGGTCATAGTAGTGGAGAGGATACCAGCTTCAATGAATAAATAAATGGACTCAAGTGCCCCCTTGTGTTTCTCTGCCTAAAGCTTTGAGATGCTTAAGAAAATACATATTTCAATAACGAATACAAAAAATTGATAAAAAATTCTTAAGAAAATAATTAATAGCATGTGGCTCTTAAAACACGAAAGGCCACAGAGATATCCAGAAAATATTTTTTATCAGGTCTTGCATGCAAGCACTATCTCATTTCACAGCATGAAAATTATGCTGAAATACTTCTACTCTTTGTTGATCATTTGTCCTGTACCATACTGCCTCAGCACTGCTGCATTTCTGTCTAAGTTACAGCATAAATCAAGAAAGCATCAGCAGAACAGAGTTACAAAAACGAACACTCATAAAAGAGTTCAAAATGTGCCATTTTTCCTAAAGTAGCATCTTTTAAAATGGCAATAAAGCAAGATTTTATGCCAAAAAAACCACTTTAAATAGCAAATATTTACTATTAAACTGGCATCCTTTTTGTCAGGTGAATGGGATTACTCGTGTTAAAACGGGATATGAAATTTACATTTTTTCAAGACTGAGGGGTCAGGCCTGAAATGTTTCTGTGGTTGGCTATGTTTCACAGTAGCATATTGTAGCATGTCATATGCAAATGTTAATGTTTATATACTGTTCTAGTGTCCTGTGCTTGGGGAAAACAATGTGAATGATAACAACAAATTTATTGTTTATTTGTGGAGGAGGAAAATACCTAAAAAACAAATTTACTTTGGAAAAATCAGTCACAGTTTGAATATAATAGTTGGCAAGGTAAACGCTCAAACTTTCATGTGTCATTTACTAGGCATATTCCTGACACATTTAGCTTGTTAGAAACGTTGTGGTTTAGGAATGGTATTCTCCGATTTCATGCTCCCACTAAAACCATGAAGCCGCCCATTTACTCCCCCTCCCCCTTCCTCTCCCCCTGCGGGTGGCTGAAGAGGAGAATTGAAGGCACAAAAGGTGAAGATCACGGGCTGAGATAAGAACAGCTTACTGGAAACAGCAATGAGATGAGGAAACGAATGCTAACAGCAACAATATCAATAACAAAAGCTTTAGACAAAAGAGAGAGTGATTCACATGGAAAATGCTCCCTTCAGAGCCCGCCTGCCACCCAACTGCAGCCACGTTCACTCTGCTGGTAGGAACACACTCCATTTCCCCTGCCCCTGGCAATGATGTTAGGTGGTATAGAATAACCTCCACGTCCTGGCCATGCCCTCTTCTGGCTACTGCAAAAATTAACCCTACCCCAAAAATTAACAGTAAGATAAAAATCAAAAGCTGTGTACCAAGTCCATGAAGTAAATTCAGATAACTACGGCAGGAGCAGGGACCCTGACCTGTCCTGGGCTGGCAGAGACATCAGGCAGTGCTCATCACCTCAGTTCTTCAGCTCACAGCACTGCATTTCTGTTCAATTACTCCTGCTTTTCTCTGTACCCCCATTTTTGACAGGCAGCTCCTGGCAGATATCTCTTTTGATAAGTAGCAGCTGTAAAGGAGCAGTTGTTTGGGGAAAGAAGTAGAGGTTCTAGGATCTGGAGATGAATGAGACTCTCTCATTGAAGTGGTTGGCTTATAGTACAAAGATTTAAATGTTCATTTTTAGGTTGCAGTTCTGGTCTATTGAGATGGACGTAGCATCTGACATCTTTTGCTACAATTGTTCCAGTTCTGGGGAGAGCCAGGGACATTTCTTCAGCTCATGTTTTTTCTTTAGGTTTTTCTTTTTTCCAGCTAAAAAGGCTCACTCTTTGAAAGGAGAGTTCTGTTCCAAAGGACCTATTTGATGCCCATCGAATTATGAGTTAAATGAGTTAAATCTAACCACAAATACAAACCTATAGCAGGCAATGGGATGAGGTTGGGCTGGTTTTGGATCTGTAATAATTCAAATCCTGATATGCTTGCAGAACTGGGCTGTCTGTGGAGCACTGCTGCATTATTTCCCACAGTTCTGCTATCATTTGTCACATGTATGTTTTAGGCACAACTGCAGGCAGACTGCTGCTTGCCTGAGCTGCTCCACACAGACACACACTGACATGGCCTCTGCTGAGGAGAGTGGAGCAATTTTTTTGGCTGCCAAATCTCCCAGAGGACTCTGAGCTCTGCAGCAATCTTTATGGGGGTATCTCAAAACCCACAGTCCTGTCCCATCCCCTCCTTCCTCCCTCGTTCTGCTGTAATGGAATATTTTTGAGAGCTCAGGTTTTCACAGCCTGTTGTTTTTCTCCTTCTTCTCATTTTTATAAGCCAAGTTCTGACAAACCAATTCATGTTTCACAATCATCAGGTACAAATTCAGGAACCCTGAAAAGGGTTCATTGGTTATTGTCTCACTGATTCCACCCTACAATCTCTGAATATTGATTTAGTCTCTGAAGACAGAAATCCCTTTCTAAAAAAATAGTCTGACTTACAGATGCAGCTATTTGAGTTTATTAATATTCATAACTACAGCCATGAATAATAGCAGTGAATGACTGCCTCTGCTATTATAGTATTAATCTATTATATTTCACTTATTACTGTGTTATAGTCCCTTATACTTGGATGTTCTTTTTATTTTGTTAAATTTTGTCTTTACTTGTTTCAGCTGCTCATGAATTGTGCATACACCCTAGATAAAAAGCTGTATGGAACTCCAGAAAGCATGAAAGAGCAATTCCCATTAGATAGCTGACTAGCATGACCTAGTAACCTGCTTTCTTCACTCAAAATTAGAACTAGGATGCCATTTCTCTTTTCTTGCCATTCCCCTCACTGAAGATTCAATCCAGAGACTTCTGAGTTCAGTTCTTCCCAGTGGCTTTGTTTTCTCTGAGCTGTCCATCAGGAACCTGACTTCAATACAAATGTAGATCACTGAGTACTGCAAGTTCTTTTAACAACTTTGAAGAAATAATACATGCCTCTGAATTAAGCATTGAGCTCACTGGCTGAAACACCAGAACTGCCAGCCATGACAAGCAGGCAAGTGTATTTTCAAGAGAAAAGAGTACAGAAGTCATGTACAATCACTCTGCGGGGTACTGAATGATAAATCTCTGCTATTTGTGGTGTCCTCTTCTCTCTGTAAACACAGCCACTTATTTGAATAAGTAGATATTATAACTATTCACAAAAAGTGCTCAGATACAAAATACGTCCTGAGTTAGAAAGTTACCATAATGAAATCAGGCAATCTCCCAAGTACAATGAATGAAGATGCATCTTGCAAGATTGACTAGTGATAATACATGTGAAGATCTTAAAAGTGTATAATTTTATCTTCTTTAAGCAAACTACTACAAAATTTTATGATAGTGTAGTTACGCAGAATTTTCTATATCTGATTTTCTTTTTGTTTAGAGAAATGAATATGCATTTTGCATATCTACTCAATATAGGTAAAAACATTCAGACTATAATTTACTAAACAGATTCAGTTATCTGTTCTTTGTTACTGCAGCATGAGACATCGGGGTAAAAATTAGAAAGGATTTAGAGATGCTGAACAGAGGACAGAGCTATAATATGTTATGGGATTTTTCACATAATATTTTGCTATGGACGTAGTACTAGCAAAAACCTTACAGGGCCTTGATTTAGTTGCCTAATTCTATTCAGGTAAGTTTTCAAATAAATTCATAGTCAGCAAAACTTTTAGGGATATGCTGATTTCTTACTGCCTTAAAAACTGTAGTCAATATATCAGCTCAGTATCTCTATCAGAATCTCACTGGAATACAGCACTTTTCACAGCCTAGATAGATGCTGCAAGCTGCACTTCCAAAAGGATTATCCTTTCAAATAGTTGCATTTTCTGTGTGTTTGTACCATTCTGTCTGTGTCAAATACTGGCCTTGTAGAGCTGACAGAACAGCTGACTCTCCTCATGTATTTTGTTTCTATTCTATACTCAAGCATTAGGTATAGTCAAAATACTGGTTTAAAAAAAAGTACTGCTTTGGAGGTTTAGGGCATAAGAAAGGGTCCATTACTTATTTCCCTTTTGACATGTTTGGATTTGAACATTGAATTACAGGGGCACATGACAAATAAATCTAGTCAGTCATGTTATGAAACAGCAAGTGAATAGTTTACTGAAGTTAGAGGGAAGGCAAGGAGTCTTTTGGTTCTCCAGAGATGACATATCTGCTTTAATAAAAAATTTCCATTTGATGCTCAGTATAGATACCAGAGAAATGTGAATTTCAAATGCTTGACTTGAAATGACATGAACGGGCATCTCATAAGGAAAATCAAACTGGTGTTAATGACTGTAGCCCCAGATAAGCTAATGATGCTAAATAAAACCTTAACAGCTGAGGATCTAACATAATCCATATCTTAGCATGAGCTTAGGCATCTCAGTCAAGAATCAGACCTGAGAAGATGAGTACTTCTGTAATTATTGGTGGATGCTTACTGCTGTAGGTTTGATCAGTTCATAAATGTATTGAAGTCAAAAACAGCAGAAGCTACGAAAGGACACCAAGTATCTTCTGCCAGAAACCTAAAAATTGAGGCCAGTCTACATATAACCTGCAGAAAGACACCAGCCAACTGGCATACTCTTTATCAAATACTGACCATTTATTTACCTTAACTCTTGACAGGATTGCTCAAGGCATGCATTTTCTCACTTTGACTTTTACCCTCTCTCATTGATTTTAATTAACAGACTATAAGAACCTAAGGAGCTAGATATAATACCCCAGTAAGGATTTTTATACCCAGAAAGTAAGCTAGACACCTAGCTGATAAATCTCCCTTGGTAGGGTTTTTGATCAGACTCCAAAACATTCTCATGGGGCTTTCCTAACCTCACACATTTTCACCACCCATTTCATTGTGAGAGCACCTAAATTCAGTGTAACCTGAGTCACCAGGACAACCTATAAGAGTAACTGCATCCACACTAGATGACAGAAGAATACACTGCAATTTCATGACCAATAGTTGCTAAAGAAAAGTTTGCTGTGATTTACTGTACTCCAAAAGGGCCACTCAGCCAGCTGGGGTTCTCAGGGAAGGCATCTGTGACTTACAGGCAAGGCTGCCCTGTCAGCTGCATGCCAAGGCCCACACAGCTGCACATGAAGGCTACCAAACTACAGACAATACCTGAAATCTCCATGAAATCCTAAAGCAGTCAATGCTGTGGGAGCAACATAGCAGCCTGTCATGTGTCCAAAAAACTGAAGTCCAAGAAAACCAGTATACTTCTAATCAATCAAACCCATGATCTCAAGCAATTAAATTAAGTACATTTGACATACCCTATTTTATTTTAAGCCCTATTGACTGTCATTAATTCTGCTTCAATCTTTTAAACATTCCATCTTTTGGCCACAAATCAATGCAAGATTGACCTAAAATTACTCAGGTCATTTCACTTACCTTTCTAAAAATATTGCCATGACTTTCATACTCTCCCTAGTCTCTTGGAACATATGCAGTTATAACTTCACAAGAAATTGTAGACACAGCTCAGATATGTCTACTACAAATATAAGCATTTTCTTGTCATCTTGGTACCCTTTTTGGAGTCAAAAGGATGGAAGAGACCGGTGGAACTCTGACCTCCAACCTGTGCCGTCAGATGTAGATGGAGGTGGTACCTCATCCATACTATTCTCACACACCCCACTTGGCCACTCTCTCCTCAAAATCTTAATGCATATTAAGGGTGCAGTCAGTCCTATGCTAAGAAATTCACAACCTGCACTTCTGCAAAATTCCTCAGTCTTGTCACTTGTCCCTGTGAAGAAGTGCCCAAACGTCAGGAAAGCAGTGTGAGTCAATATATCCAGCAGTGGGAAGAGGATTTGTCCCTTAGGATGTGCTGTGGATTAGGGGAAATGTAATACCATTGAGTAAAACAAGCAAGTCCCTCTCAAATATAATTTGCCATGACTCTGGATTATACGCTGCTTACATCATATTACTCTTCCAAACCAACACTTGAATCTTAACCTCTTATAGCATTATCAGGCTGTTTGTTCTTGGATTCACCCCTCTCCACACATCTTCCTTCTGGCTAAAGTAGTCCTAAATTTCTGACTTCTTCTAAGTTAATTTTCCTTTCAGGACTCTGGGCTTTGTCTTCACTTGATTTTGAATGCCATCTCATTGCTTTCAAAAGAGCCTTCTTCATTATAAATACCTCAACAGCCACAGTCATCAAAACTGTCCTTTCTCCAGATTTAACAGTGATGACAGCATTAATAGTAAAAAAAATCTAGTGTATCAGAAAGGGTATTGGGAAGTGAAAAATGAACTGGGCTAGCAGCTAGTCCCTATGAAACAACTAGCAATTACAATAAAATGCATGTCAGAAGGCTTCAAAATCTCAGCCATTAAATGAAAGTGACTGAAAGCAAGAGACCTAGATATATTCAGGTAGGCCTAGCTGCTATGTTTCCCTATGCAGTGATTTCTCATGTTAGACTTATCTCTAACTTTCAAGACAGTCCAGGAAACCGAGCATGTTACTGACATGTTCAGAGGGTGTTTCACAAGTCAGACTCACTTTGTTACATAACATGAAAACAAAACTACACAAAGCCATGAAGCATTTCCAGCAAAGACATGCTAAGACGTGAATTAAGCCTGGCACCAAGGTCCCAAGGCCATGGTGGGGTATGTCTCATTTCACCCAGTAAGGCCAAAGGGAGAACAGTGAGGAGCATCTCAGTCACAGTAAAGTGAGAGGGGATACTCTCTGCTGAGGCCTTTAAGGCCCAAATTTCCTGTTTATTATCAGTATCTGGTAATGCAGATAAAATGTATTCTTCATGGTGAGTCATTGCTTGCTGCCTGCTCAGCACATTCTCCTCCATGCTGCAGCATCTTAGTCAATGGCACCCTTCAAAGATGGCAACTGGTTCAATGGTTTTATTATTATTTAATTTTCAATCTCTGTTTAAAGACATGAACAGTATTGACTATACTGCTCTAAACATCTATATAAATATCATGGTACAGGCAGCCTTTCAGACTGGAGAGGTTCTCTCTTCAAGTGATCTGAATGGCTGAACATTGATTTTTAACTTTTTAGTTTATCTACTAGGCCACTATGTTGTTCATCTCATTTGTAGGACACTGGCCAAGTGTGCAGCAGGACTGTGTTTTGAAAAAGATCAATTTCCACCTTCCATCCATCTTTAAGAGCAATCCTAACAATATAAGGAGACCTGAAAGGTAAAACACCAGTGACTGGTTCTGTCTGCTAACTTAATGGTTGTGATCCTAGCTGCAGGAGGCCTTCTCCTTCCTTAATTAATAATCATTCCTGTGTTTTCAATCATCAAGGGAATGTATGGAGTGCCAGGATAATGAATTTCGCATACCCAGGCTGTGCCAGGAAGAAAGCTGAGGACCCAAAGTATTGAAGTTGGTCAGGTTGGCTGTTCAGACATGCTTGTCTAGGCCAGTTGAATTCTGACAAGATTGTTTGAGGGAAATGCCATTTGCTGATAATGGATTGACCTAGACCCTGAACTAGGAAATAGGAGACATCAGCATGAAATTTCACATCAGGCAGAACTGGGAGTAAGAGAAGAACCTCATTTTTTTCTGCACTTAAAAAAGCCCCAGAGCACTGACAAATCTAAAGAGAAAATCAGCACCCAGACTGAAGATCTGCCAGGCAGAGGTGCACAGTCATCAATAAAACAGGGACAAGGTCACTGTTTTTGTCAGTGGACACAGCTCTTTGTTTCTCATGGAATTACTGTTCTTTTAACCATCAAAGTAAACACTACTTCTTCTCAGTGGCACGGCACAAACACCCAGCTTACAAAACCACCATTGCCCCAAGCACTCTTTGTGTGTTCAAGTCATTTTTCAGAGAGTAATCAAAGTAAACAAATCAGGTATCTTCACTCAAATGGAGAGGGTGACTCAGCTCTGTGCACTAGAAGACTCTGCCTCCTCTAATGGGACTGTTGACCCAAATCCTTTGGTCTCATCCCTTGACTAACCACTTCTGGTTGACAGGGGTACTGCTGGACCAGGAATGCCCTGAGCTCCCTGGAACTCATGGACTACATCAAGAGCAACAGGGAGCACTCCCCTTCCTCACTAAGTACTCTCTACTTCTGTGGGAGAATTTCCCCCATAGTTAGCAGTAAAAAAACTCAGGTGAGTTGGCAGCTCCATCCATGGCTGAATTTGGCCATTATGACTGCAGGTACTGAATTTTAGGCATATCCTGAACATTACAGAAAGCTTTGTTTATCAGCCTTAAGTCTGAGAAAGTCTTTAGTGGAGCTGCACAAAGACCTGAGTAAGCACTGCATTACAGCATGGCTAGCCACTAGCAACAAAGAAGGGAGGGTTTGTATTGCTTCTACTGGCAGGAGAAACCTACTGCAGAATGATATCACAGGACCCTCCAAGGTAGGGAAATAAGGGAACAAGCCTGACCATGAAAGTACAACAATTTTTTCCATCACCCCTCATAGAGAAGGCATTAGTTAGGGCCATGACTGTCAGAGAAGCTTATACAGTTATTATCCAAGCTGAAAGTACAGCAAGATGAAGAAGCATTTCAGCCTCCAGAATTTTTTTACAAAGAAAAATCATGCCAGGACACTAAATACTTAAAAGACAGCTTAGTAGAGCAAGCATACCCGTCCCATGCATCTTGCTCTATCCATAAACCATTCACCTTACTAAAAAGGTGCCAACAGACACCTTGCTAAGTTCATCAACAAAACACTAAGCAGCTAAGATACAGTGATTGGAAAGCACTGCACCAACCTGTTTCTGAGAACAGTCAGTGCCTGGCACACAAGTATTTCACCATGGGATTACAACCTAGTATTTGTGTAACCTGAAATACAGTCTCTTGTGTTTGAACTGTGAATATACTCATTAAGAAACTGATTGGAACCAGTTGTGTGTTCGTCCTTCAAAAACAGCAACATCATCACAAAATCATTTTTTCAGAAACAACTGATGTTGAGACACTTCATTGCAATTCAAAGAAAAACCAAAGTTCCACGATGCAAGAACTTTTTAAAAAAAGATCAATTTTTATTCCTTTTATCTGCTACCTTCACTGAGCAGTAACTGTGATAAAATCATCTCCTGAAGCAGAGAAATAGTGCAACATTTTTTAAGTTTTCTTTGCCTATCAGCCTGGAATTAGAATTTTCCAAAGTTAAGTGAATGATAGCAAATAGCCCTAATTACTAAAGGAAGCAATTTATTTAAAAAGGACCATTATAAAGGTATTTTTATAAACATCCAAGAAAAAATACACCTCACAGAATAAGATGTATTAATAACTCTTTCCCTCACACAAAAGTATATATTAAACATCTATATTTATGTACAATCTCTGTAAATGTGTAAGCAAATTTCAAACCTGACCAGCATTTTGCTGTTTCCTGATGTTTTCTGGCTGCAAGGTACCATTTGTGTGATTCATGCGTCTGAAAATATGTGGATCTCAGAACTGACATGAAAAACAAACCCCAAATTTCTGTGCAAAGTCACGGACTGGGATGTTAGAGGTCAAGCTTACTGGATTTTTCTGTTGTTTACCCTTCCATCACATACATGCACACTAAATGAACCTTCCTCTTTATGGAAAGTGAAAAACCTCTGCCATATGACATTGTCACTGCTGGGTTCCCCAGAGCCCTTTTTTTGACATGACTGTCACTGCCTTGTGCTCAGGCAGTCCTTCCTGACAGGGTGGCCTCCTGCAGCCACCCTTGGCCAGCCACCACTCATGCAGCCACTCCACTGCCACTGCTCCCAGCACCCAACTGCCTCACATGACCATTATTTGCATGGATAGGCAGGATTCCTTATGTAGGAGCCTGCAGAGGCTTGTGTGCTCTCTTGCCACCCTATCAGGATTATTTTAGTTGCACTTCCCAACACAAAATAACTACTCAGCCATCTGTGAAGGAAATCCTCTCCTACACCCTGATTCAGAAGCAGGCATAAAACTGTAACCAAGCTCTCCACTATTTGATGGGCTCCATCAGCAGATCAAAACAGTAAGCAAGCACATTTCTAAAAATCACTGCCAGAGGAAACTTTCAAAGCACCTGCAGAACCAGTTTTGGGGAAAAAAATCATTCCCAGTATACTGAGTAATATATAAATACCTATTTTTAATAAAATAAGGCTTCCAAACTTTAGAGGCGGCTCTACTCTGAAAGTCAGTGCTGATCGCTGGTGCTCAGGCTCCTGGTAGGCTTCCTAGTGTGACTATCAGAAAATTGCTTATCTAATTGAATTACAGCATAATAATGGCGAGAATTCCACAAACCTGACAGCATTGCTTGTAGTCAAAGACAACCAGAAGAGATCTGAATAAAAATAAATCATACAAGAAAAAAAAAAAGAGAAAGAAGAAATCACTGTATGCCTCTTGTGGTACTTGATTACAGAGTATCTAGTTCATTATTGTATGTTACATTTTCATAATGTGGTTTAATTGCCAAAGTTGTTCACCCTTTCCCACTGCATGTTGTTCATTCTCACCCATGCAGTATCAGTCACTCTCCTTTAAAAAATGTTGACTGGGGGTGTGAAAAAAGCAGTCAGGCAGCTGGTGGCAATGTGCTCAGAAGCATCTTAAATCAGCTTTGCTGCTTAAAACTCTAGTACGGAATTACATCACCGCTCTTTACAGAAAATGTGACTTAGCAGCCTTGGCCTGAAACAGATCCCTTCTTCACCTAATCATGACACAGCACTGACGGCACAATCCTTAAACAGGGCACAGATGATTCAGAGAAACCAGTGTGCATGTGTCAGAGAGTGAAAAATGACCACAATTTTTGGGCTAAGTGTAGGATAAATTCGTGGTGCTACTAAGCAGGCCTGAGGTAATAGGCTGTGAAAAAAAAAGCACAAAGACACAAAAAGCAGTTAAAACACGTGAACAAATAGAGTCAGCATGCCGGATCCCTTGGTAATGTGAGCCATGAAATACTCAGGCACATTGCAACAGCTGAACTTGCCAAAACAATCCATTCCTCTCCCAGGGCCATCTTCAAGCACAGTTTATGAAACCAGCAGGTAGCAAGTCCTAGATGTTGTGAGACTGGCTTAGTAATGCCGGGTGAACAAACAGTCTTCTGGTCAACACCTTCAGAAACAACAGTTTTATAACTTCTATGTGTCTAATTAGTTAGAAGGTTTTTGGACTGCCCCCAGAGAAACAGTGTCCTTCTTAAATTACTTTTATTTCCTCTTTGAGAAAAAAAAAAATCTGCTGAAACTTACAGGCAAGGAACTACTCAAAGTGTGAGAAAACAGACGTATGTAATTCAGACTCTACACGACATGCTTGCAAATATGAGATGTGCAGCACTTGCCTGCTCTCCCTGGCTCTGGGTTCAGTTTTGGGGCTGTCTTTCCATAAAAATAGGAGCCGCTTGAGAGGGACCAGAAGCATGGTGACAGTGGGGGAAGCAATCAGCAAGCTAGAAAGCATGACCTTTAGAGACAGATTAAAGAATCTGGCGGAGAGGGTTGTACTCAAAAAGAAAGGATAAAAAAGGAAGGCATGTAATAAGGATCTTTAAAAATTCAGGAAACCTCTGTGTAGGGAAGATGGTGATTTGTCGAACTCCATCATACATAAAGTTCAATCAGGCAAGCCATGCTGCTGCAGGAGAGGGGGACACTACCAGTACTGTCTTGAGAATCTGTGGAAACTCCCATGTGGGGAATGGTTAAGGACATGTTAGGTTACTATATGTCAGGACATAGCCATCAGTGGTCACCTCACACCATGGCTGAGACCCTTCTGCATCAATTATTCTGGTATTTGGCTCTTTATTATGAAGGAATTATTTACTGAGCTGACCATGGGAAAAAAAAAAATCTCCTATGTGTTGCATAAAGGAAAGTAAAAAAATCAAAGATAGTCTTGCTGATATATACTTGTCCGTAGACAGGCAGTCTCCTTTCCAAAGCAGAATAGTTGCATAGCTTAGTAGGAGATTCAGATATTCAGATACCCAAGAAACTGCTTTAGATGGCTACAGCATCATCTAGACAACAAATTTTTTAAAATGTCCTCTAGACTGAGAAGCTTGTTATGTAAATGGGTGTTATGTCCTCTTCCACCTATGGTTTCATTACCAGATTAAGAAATGATAGTGTGATCTTCTCCAAGTCCTTTGGGTTTACAATTATTTATAGTCTCGGATGCACAGTGCCTGCAAAGCGAGTGTTGAGTATTAGAACAAGCTGTATGTCCTTCTGGGAATGTAGTGAACATATGCCAAGAACAGCCTCCAGCTGAGACAACCAGAGCTCAGCCAGAGGAAGGCTCTGCTTCATCTCACCTGGGGCGACTTGCTGCCCACAGACCATACTGTCCCACTGTACAGGGCCAGGGGAACAAAGGCAGTGCATAGGCGTTGCATAGGCACTCTGAACAGGACACCGTCTCTCAACTACAAGCGTGGGAAGGATGCAGAAGGCAAGGGAGTTGGCATCTGTTCAAATTTAACCTTGAGTGAAAAAAAATTGATGCTTCAAAAGCATGCCTGGAACTCAGCACTCTTTCAGAGAAAAGGTGTGTAATCTTTTTGGTTGGCTCATGTACTCACACAAGCAACCCCCGACCAGCTGCTGATCCAGCAGTCAAGAAAACAGACGTAGTGCGCAGTACAGCACTCCATTCCAGTTGTTCCTGTGATGGTGACACAAAGCTGAGTGCTTCTGGCATTTCTAAAGAGAACTGTAAGCCTGAAGCATGTTTGGTAGATGCATTAACCAAATGCATGTAGAAATCTATTTTCTGTATACATAGGCCTGATCCTCAGCACTGCCAAGTGAACATATATGCTTTTTCCTCAATTATATTTCACTACATCTGCCCTACATTTTTGTCTGTTGGCTAGCCTTTGAAACCTCTCTTAATTACATCAACTAGCAGGGCACAGAAGATTTTTACCCCTGTAAAATGCATGCCTAATGTGTAGATCTTGCCTAGTACCTAATGCATACATAGTGCATACATCCTGCAATTTGTTCTTGCACTTTGCAGCAGTCGTCTTAGCACCAGTGCAGGGATGGTAATGCTGCATCTCCTGTCACACCTAGATGGCCACAGATGACCACACCAGGACAGTGCCTAGCTCTGCCAGCGACACAGATCACAGATTCACCTGTCACACTTCTGCATGGGGAACATGGGTAAGCAAAGACTCAGCAGCTCTTTGGCAATCCGGTGTCAACTTCTCCTTTGCTGTCTTCCTCTCTGTGTGGGAACCTGCCGGCAAAGTATTTCTCTTCTACTTCTCAGCTCTTGGAGGGGCTGCAGGACTGTCAGGGCTGGGGATCTCCCCGGGCATCCGGCCAAGGCAACCAGCGAGCGCACGGGTGAGACTCGGCAAGCCAGTGCCTGTGCTGCCGCTCGCCAGCGCAGCCACTGCTCGGCGGGCGCAGCCGCTGGGGTGTCCCGGCGGTATTCCCGGGAGGCGGAGGCGCCCACTTCACGCCGACAGAGCCGCCCGGGAGAGCGCGGGGCGCGCCCAGGCCGGGGCTCGGTGCGCTGCTGCCCTCTGCCGGCAGCGCCGCCCGTCTGCTTCGGGCTCGCTGGATTCGGCTTGGTTTGGTTTGCTTGTTTGTGTTCTGGGCCGTGTTTGTTGTTTGGGGGGTTTGCTGGTTTGGTTTGGTTTGGTTTGGTTCCTTTTGTTTCATGCTGTGGTTTGGTTGGTGGGAGGTTTTTGGGCACAGGGTTTGAGTCAATAGATACGGCTGCCACCCCTTGCTGCTGCTAGACAGCAGCTCCCACTTCACTTACAGACTTGTCACTGGCCATTCCTGGGTTTTGACCGGGTCCTTTGAGTTACAATTTGGAACAGCTGGCCCTGGTTATGGTAGGATTTCATTTCGGGTGTGCTCCTCAGCAAGAGCCATTTTGGGCCACAAGCTTTGTTCACATGACTCCTTCCAAGGTCACTGGAAAGGTCACATTCCTAAAACCCCACATGTCTCATCCAAATGGACGGCCAGACACACTGAAGTTGAAGCAAATATCTTATGCTCTAAAGCAACAGAGTTTTTAACTGGTTGGTACTGTGGGTGCTTGAGATCAGACATTCCTTGGCACAGATAGTTGGGTTTTGACCTTCTAAGTACTTTTTTCTTTCTTTCCTTACTGACATTTAGAAATGCTTTGCCTTTATAGAAGTGAATTTATATTTGTCTGCACTGCAAAACACCCTAAAAGAGAGCTTCTTCTATCCGTACAGCACAAATTAATACACCTGTATCTCTTCCACCTGCACCAATCCCATAACTGACTTTGAGCAGAGAATATTAATTTCAGCTGTAGGTTTTACATTTAAGCAGATATCCTATTTCCAGCTTTCCCCTTTCTTATCCCAGCCTCCTTGCTTTTCATGGCACTCCAAGTACAAATACATATTCCTTGGCCTTCACATAATGTAGTCCAATTTTTCTTTGTGGCGTTATGGTTTGTCATCAGCAAATGTGTGAATGAAACCAAACTTGCTTTGGAAACTGGGTAAATTCAGGCCATAAAGATAGATATGCTGGGTTAAAGAACATGGTTAAATCCTGTCTGCACTGAAAAGGAGAAATAATTATGTCTGCATCAGATATCTACTTTCTTAGTTCAGGAAGAAATTCCTAGATCGCATAGAGTTTTGTCTTTTTTAAAATAAAATATAATTTTGTTTTGAAATTAGAAAAAATTGTAGGTTTGTTCATTTGTTTTTTTCTCAGTAGAACCTTCTCTTCCTTTTGATCTCTTCAACAAATGGCAGGGATAAAAAAGTTCTGTATCATTTAAAAAAAAAAAAAAAAATCTAGTGTAAAAAATCCACTTTTTGCTAATTCCACAACAGAAACAAATGGCAACTAAGAAATCAACTCAGTGACTAAGAAATCTGTCTTGTATTGATAAAGAACATTATTCTCAAATTCCCTAGTGACAGCTTAAGAACTTCGAGCAGATTTCTCAGTGTAGAAGCTGACAAAGCTAAACCTAAATTTTTTATAGCAAAAACATTTCAAATATGAACAATATTGATGTGAACAGTGAAATACAGTATAATCATCCACTGAGTCACTCTGGGGAGGGGCAAGATTTTAACTTAATTTTCAACAAGTTGGTCTCTGCAAACCTACTTGTTGAACTCTGTTTCAACAGGCTGTGTACTACTTAGTATAACAGCTGTGGAAAATAAGAACATTATTTCTCTGGTCCTTTGCTTCTCAAAGCCTTTTGATTGTCATTCTGTAGCATACATTTGCATTGTATATGCCATATCAAAGGGAGCAGAAAGGCAGTCACCGGAGCAATGGCTTTGCCATTGGGTTTGCATTTCAAAGGAGAAGAATAATTTCCCAGATATACGACAAGGCAGCCAGCCCTTGTGCCTTTGCATTTCTTGTGTGGTCTGTTGAGGACAACCCAGTGCTAGCAGCAGCACTGGAAAATACACTAGAGCCTGGTTTGGTCCCAAGTCAAAGAGCACTTCACACAACTCTAAATCTTTCGCCTCTCCCTTGAGAAGTGAATGGGTACTTGTCAGATTGCAGATTGTACAAAGCCAAGCACACACTGTACCTAAAGCAGAACAAAGAAGGCTCAGCCTGTCTCCCAGGAAATACTGCCGATGGCTGCTGTGAAACCAGATAGCCCATCTCTCCTAACTATTTTTGTTTCTACTTATCCATCAGTATGTTTTGACCATGTGTTCTTAGAAATATTTCAACACTTCTTCCTTGCTGCCCAATTATGTGTTCCAGGCTCACCAATACACACAGCTGGCTTTATTAGGATGACCCTGGAGCTAGCCCTGGGAGGCATGTCCTGGAGGTGAGGGTCACGCCAGGGCACCTTGGGGAGCTTTCATAAACTGGCAAAACCTCAACATTAGTGCAGACAGAGGGGTCCCAGACCCCTGTGCAGGGAGAGCTGAAACTCTGAGGGACAGTGGCTATCCGCCCACATGGACAACAGCTGAGCACGAGCAACCAGGATAAGAGGCCAGGGCATCTGCTCACTCTGCTCCAAAACCAGCATCTGAGACCCAACAAAAAAAGCCATGGCAGGGCCCCATGGAAAGGCTCTCACAGCAAGTCACAAAAGGGGTGCTGAAAGATAAAACTCACACTCAGTCTTGAATGCATTTACCCCACGAATCTGTCTGCTGTGTGTTGCTGCCCTTCGATTGCAGCAGTAAGGCACCATTGTGGGTGCTGTGCCTGGCTAGTGCATGGGGAACTGGAAGGGGCTTAGAGCTGGCCAGCCTGCCTCTGTGCAGCCTGACAAGATACAAACTGCATAAGGTAAAAAAAAAAAAAAAAAAAAAAAGAATTTTCAAGGGAATTGAGGTATTTGGAGAGCAAATAGAATTTACATAGAAAAATCTTACCAGTACATCCTTTTCTCTCTAGGGTCTTAAAAATACATTTCTCATCCTTTTTTATGTCTGGGAAAAACCAAAGTGCTCCGAAATAAAATTAAAATAGTACAAACCTGGTACTATACATGATTTTTTTCTCATAATAAGTCCCAGTTTTACCCTTCTTCATCCTTATTTTTTTGTCTCAATAGCTCTCTAAAATGACTCTATTGTCATTTTAAAAAAAGATAAATCAACACTTCAGGTTACATTTACTTTGTGTAAGGGTTTGCCTGTTTCCCTGTGAGGCAGTAAAAAGTCATAATAAAACCAGCATGAATGAATTCACACCTGCGTAAATACCCTGGAGTATCAGGAGGTAGCTGATTTATAGCATCTTCTAAATAGGGAAAGAAGTGACAAATTCAGCTCAGGTCTGGAATGCCTGTGGAAAACCTGCTTCCTGTGCTAGTTAGCTCCTGGGCAGTCCACAAAGAAAGCTTCTTCCAGACCCTGAATGGGCATCATGTGGACAGGGCCACAGAGAATTTCTGCCAGGGTAGAGATACAGGAATTGGGCTTGAAAGGTGCTCCCTAACATCATTCCCATAACTCTAAGAGTCTTATTGTAAGTCCCAAGAAACGGCAGGGAGGAGCTGAAAATGTCTGTGTTGTCTACAGGTTTGGTGAGGAAAAAACTGAGGAAATGTAATCCTGTCAGCTCCACTGGGGTACAACGCCACATCTTCACATCTTCTTCTGGCTTAATGTTCACAGGTAGAGAGGATGCACCACCAGCACTGACCCAGGTCCTTCTGTCTCAATAAACAGTCCCTTCACTCTGTAGCCTCCCAGGAGCATAGGAAAGGACCTCTGTCACCTTCATAATCTAAATATCTGTCTGCAGTGAGCACAGTTAACCCAGCAATATGCACAGTCCTGAGTAAGACAGTCCTAAGAACAATTATCAGAATTATCTTAATAAGTCCCACTGTCTTCTGACCTTCCTAAACATGTCATGATTAGTCAAGTGACTTTCCAGAGAAAAAGATACATGCACTTAAGCACAAATATAAATAGGTATACCCAAGATGTCTATATATAGGTAGGTTTTGTGAGAAATGAAATTAAATGTTTTCCCTAGCCAAGCAGTTAGTTCAAATCCCTGCAATTCTGTTATGAAATGACTTCTCAAATGACTTCTCATTTTCTAATCATCATTCATTGCTTACCTTGGTTTTGAAGGAGTATTTATGAGAGATTATTTCTCAAAAGAAGCTTTTTTCTTCCACCAGTTTAGTTATGGTGTTTTTGTGGCATTCTATATAGCAAAGTATGATGACTCACTTAAATTACATTGCTGTAAACTCTACCCTTAAAAGTTATACCACAGTTCTCTTTTTAAGAAAGGATGGATAGCTATGGAGACAGCATTTTTGTTGGAGATGAAAGTATTTTAAGTCAACTAAGACAGAGTCTAAATATAACATATAATCTTTTTATTCAAGTTCAGACAGAAACAAAGTCATTTGCAAATTATACCATATAGGAAGAAACTGAACGTTCCCCTGTTTTAGCCTACCAGGCCACAGTGGGTTACCAACCCCAGAAACAGTTCTGGACAACATACCAAGTTGTTCTGTGGGTTGTCCATGCTTAGCAGCACTGGTGGGAGCCTGCTCTGCCTGCCTGATTCCCTTCCCTGCTCAACCACCCATGCAGAATGGTCACTCATATAGTTCAAGGAAGAAAATAGTTATTTTTCCCTGTCTTCTGAAATTATTTTTCCTTTTTTTCCCTTTTCTTTTCCTACCAAGTTGAAAGTTTTCTGTTCTACCTAGGGCACCTTCTCTTCACCTTCATCTGATAGTTTAAATGTAGCTCTGTATATTTTTTTTTCTTCCTTTCTTCATCAGTGAACAGAGGAGCAGAGGATACTGCAGCTGTAGTTGTTTTCAGGTCTGAGAAAAGGGCAGGCAACCCACTAGCTGCACAAAAGTTGAGCTGACATGGGTATGATAGAGCAAAAGAGAGGAAGAATTTAATTAACAGACAGGAAAAAATTAATTTCTGAGAGAAGTATTTTTGTAGTGTTTGAGCCCCCCACTTCTCCCATGCAAATGTCTTATGGGAGACAGGAGGAATAAAAGGGTTAAGAACAAGGACTAAGCCTGTCAAACCAGGCAGGCTTGCTAAAACAAATGGATCTTTTCAGGCTAAATTGGTTTTGCTCAGTGCAATGTCTATAGTTGGGCAATAAATACACATAAAGGCTTACTATTTTGCCAAGGAGCTAGAAATATCCTTCAGGCCAACTCAAAGCCACTTCTTTCTAATTTGAGACTCCAGTGCAAACTGAAATTTTCTCTCACACAGATGCACCATTTGTTTTTCTGAACCTCAAAATAGGCTTTCAGACACTTGGTGCTGAGCAGGAGCTGAGCACGAACCATCTCAGGTTTCCCCTGATGGTAAACACCCTGGGAAGCACCAGACAGCCCTGCATTCATGTACTGGTGGGGTATTCAGAATATTCTTCACAGCTCTTTTCAAGTGCTTCCCCAGACACCCTTCTGTCTGTTTTACTATATTCCAATCAAAAAACAAGCCTGTCATTTATACCTTTGAACAACATACTAGAGAATGGCAGCCAAATCAAAAGCTTACTTATAGTGGACAACCCTCTATTAGGGGGCACTGTGTCCCCCATCTGCCAGCCGGGTAGAGAGGCAGGAGATCCGTGCTGCCTCCTGGGGGCTAAGATGCATGATGTTGCCAAGAGAGCGCCCCAGCTTGCCAAGAGCACGGGCTAGTACCTGCTACTACTTTCTCATGTGGGTGCAAATGACACTGCAAGCCAAAAAATGGGCAGGGTCAAAAACGACCGTAAAGCCCTGGTGAGGCAGGTGGAAAATATCAGTGCCCAAGTCCTCTTCCCATCTATACTATCAGCTGGAGAAACAGAGACAGCTAGAAGCAGACACATAGTGCAGATAAAGATTTGGCTTCATGACATTGGCTTTTATGACAATGGGCTGTGCTTTAAAGATGGTAACCTATTAGGGAGGAATGGGAGCCACCTGTCTAAAAAAGACAAGAGAAGCCTGAGCATCAGGCTGGCCAGTTTGGTGAGACAGGCTTTAAACAGAAGGACTGGGGGGAGGGGATGTGTTGTGTCCAAAGTGGCAATGCTCCTGCCACTGCTTCCTCTTGGGGTGTTGGTCATGTCAACCAGTGCAGCAACAGATGTCCTTTGGCTGCCTCTCAGGATGAGAATCATAGGGCTAACCATGTCAAGGGTGTGTATGGCTATGGTAAATCCTCTTTTGCCCCTTCCATGGAACCTTGATGCTTGATGAATTCTCTGAAATGCCTGTACACAAATGCACACAGCATGGGGAATAAAAAAGAACTAGAACCTTGTGTGTGGTCACAGGGCCGTGATCTCACTGCTCACATGACTGGAATGTTGTCATGGATGGCTATGTACTTTACAGAAAGGACAGGTCAGCGAGGCAAGGTGGTGGCACTGCACTTTAAGTGAGAGAGCACTGGGAATGTATCGAGCTCTGTCCAGGGGCAGATGAACGAGCTAAGAGATTACGGCTAAGAATTAAGGGACAGGATAATATGGGTGACACTGTTTTGGGTGTTTGCTGCAGGCCACCTGATCAGGAAAAGGAAGTTGATGAGGCTCTCTGTGGACAGCTGGAAGCAGCCTCAGGGTCACAGACCCTGCTTATCCTGTGGAAATTCAACTACGCTGATACTGTGGGAGGGACAATATGGCTCAGCACACCCAGTCCAGGAAGTGGATCACTGATGGTAACTTTTTGATGGAAGTGGAGGAAGAGCCAACAAGGAAAGGGGTTGCTGGACCTTTTACTAACAATCCAGAGGGACTGGCCAAAGATAAGAAGGCTGCGTGCAGTCTTGGCTGTAGTGACCATGAGATGGTGGAACTCAGGATCCTGTGTGGAGGAAGAAAAGCATCAAGGACTAGAACCCTGAGCTTCCAGAGAGCTAACTTCAGCCTCTTCAAAAAGGAGCATGGGTTGGGGCTCTATAAGATAAGGGGGTTCAAGAGAGCTGGTCAACATTCAAGCATAATTTCCTCCAAGCTCAAGACCAGTGTATCCCCATGATAAAGAATTCAAGCAAAGTGGGCAAGAGACCTGAATGGATAAGCAGGAAGCTTCTAGTAAATCTCAAACAATTTATGGGATGTGGAAAAAGGGACAGGCCACACAGGAGAACTACAGGAACATCATCAGAGTATGCAGGGATGCAACAAGGAAAGCCAAGGTCCACTTGGAATTGAGTCTGGCAAGGGATATCAAGGACAAGAGGAAGGTTTCTGCAAGTACATCAGGAGCAATAGGAACATTATGGAAAATGTGGGGCCGCTGCTGAACAAGATGGGTGTCCTGGTGACAGAAAATACAAGGATGCCTTCTTTGCCTCAGTCTTTACTGCTTTACTTCTGGCTCTCAGGAACCCCAGACCTCAGGGTTAAGAGAGGAAGGCTGGAAAGAGGAAGATTTCCCCAAGGACAAAGAGGGTTGGGAGCTGAGGGAGCTGGCAGATACCGTTGCTAAGACACTCTCCATCATCTTTGAAAAATCATGGAGAACAGGAATGGTGCCTAATAACTAGAGGAAGGCCAATGTTACCCCCATCTTCAAAAAGGGAGTACACGGGAAACTGTTAGCCTGTCAGCTTCACCTCCCTCCCTGAAAAAGGGATGGAACAGATCATTCCAGAAATCATCACCAGGCATGTAAAAGAAAAGAAGGTGATCAAGGGTAGTCAGCTCGGATTCACCAGGGGGAAATCATGCTCGACCAGTCTGATAGCCTTCTGTGATGGCATGGCAAGATGGGCTGATGAGGGGAGAGCAGTGGATGTTGTCTACCTTGGCTTCAGGGCTTTTGACACTGTCTCCCATAACATCCTTGTAGGTAAGCTCAGGAAATGTGCATGAGGAGAATGGACAGTGAACTGGACCAGGAACTGGCTGAATTGCAGAGCTGATGGCCAGCAGAGTTTCTACTCCAGTTCCAGTTGGAGGCCTGTGATCAGTAGCATTCCGCAGGAGTCAGTACTGGATCCAGCCTTGTTCAACTTGTTTATCAATGATCTGGACAAAGAATGCACCCTCAACAAGTTTGCTGATGATATGAAACTGGGGCTGATACATCAGAAGGCTGTTCTCCCATTCAGTAAGTCCTTGGTAGGCTGGAGAATTGGGTGGAGAGAAACCTAGTGAGGTTGAGCAAGGGCAAGTGTAGGGTTCTGCAGCTGGGGAGGAATAACACCATGTAGTGGTTTTGGTTCAAAATATTCATTACTTACTTATTTTCCTTCTGTGAGATAAGAATTAGGAGAAAGCAAAGCAGGCACAAACCTTAAACAGTCGCAGTACAATGAAAGAGTTTTATTACTAATAGAATTAAAAGTAAAGAGGAATAACAAGAAATTAAAGCAAATCCCCCTCCCTCCCTTTCCAGCACTTCTCTCCCTTTACCCAACTCACACAAAGGGTAACAGAACATGGGATGTTAGTCAGTGTTCCAGTTCTTGAAGAGTCTCTCTCTTATGCTTAAGGAAAAAAAGGGTTTTCTTCAGCTGCACATGGTTCCCAAACTGCCACCAACAGCAGACCCTCCCGGAAACAAACAGTCTGCTGTGTGTAAAACATCTCTTCCATGAAAAAATCTCACAGTTCCTTCACACTGCAAAACATGGGCCATCACATGGGGTTATTAATCTTTTTAAGGATAAGTTCTTTTGGCCTGCACACAGAGGCTTTTCTTCGCCACAAGTCTCTAACAGCCTCTTACTACTTCTATATAGCCTGGCATAGGCACTCTTCACAATCTTCACAGGCCACACGCGGATTCTCCATCCCCCCTTGTACTTCAAATGGATTAAAGAGACAAACAGTTTGTGGTATTACAGTTTCTTACCACGGCATGCAAGAAGGTTTCTTTTAAGCTGCGCGCCAGAATCGCGGCACCGCCCTCTTTTCTCCTGTCGCCATGCTCAGCTCCGTCCCACGGGACTCACTTCTCTTTCTCTCTGACTCTGAAGCCGCCATGTTGAAGAGTGTTCTTGTTCGGGCTTTACGGTGGGGAAAGCCTCGCTCCCTCTGTGCTGCTGGCTGCGTGGTGTCCTCTTCAGTTCAGCACGGAGTGTGCTGGCTGCAGACAGGAGGCTCTGCCGGCTCCCGCTGGCTCCGCCGGCTCCGCATGGAGAGGAGAGGGACCCGCCTGTCCCCAGAAGCCGCGCTGGATGGGTTTAGCTGTGAGCAGTCCATGGCTGGTTTGAGCTGCCTGCGGCTCTGGGACAGTCCCCCCAGCGACCCAGGGTCCGTGCCGCAGCGTTGGGAAAGGGGGGAAGGGGCAGTGGCCCCGGCCTGGCCCGGCACCCCCCCCACCTTCCAGCAGGCGAGCTCGGACAAAAAGGGAAATCCCACCTTTCCGTGCCATTTAAATATGTAAATTGTGAGAAGCGTCATTAGTCTAAAAGACTGTCCATCAACTCAGGTTCAACCCAATACACCCCAGGTACCAGTACAGGTCAAGGGCTGACCTACTGGAGAGCAGCTCTGTGGAGAAGGATCTGGGAATCTTTGTGTATGACAAGCTGACCATGAGCCAGCAGTGCCCTTGTGGCCTGGAGAGCTAACAGGATCCTGGGCTGCATCTGGAAGAGCAGTGCCAGCAGGTCGATAGGGAGGTGATCCTGCCCCTCTACTCGGCCCTAGTCAGGCCACATCTGGAATGCTGTGTCCAGTTCTGGGCTCCTCAGTACAAGACAAGGAGCTAATGGAGAGGGTTCAGCAGAAGCCACAAAGATGATAAAGGGTCTGGAGCATTTCTCTCACAAGGAGAGACTGCGGGAGCTGGGCCTGTTTAGTTCAGAGTAGAGAAGACTGAGGGGGGGGACCTCATAAATACAAGTATCTCAAATGTGAATGCCAAGAAGATGGTCCCAGACTCTTTTCAGTGGGGCCCTGTGACAGGACAAGGAATAATGGCCATAAAATCAAACAAGAAGTTCCATGTCAACATGAGGAAGAACTTGAGCGTGGGAAAGCAGTGGAACAATGCTGCCAAGGGAGGTTGTGGAGTCTCCATCACTGGACACATTTAAAACCCACTTGGATACACTCCTGTTTTCCCTGCCTCTAGGTGAATGTCCTGGTTCTGCCCAGGGCAGAGTTAAGTTTTGCAGCAGCCAGAAGGGGCACAGCCAGGTTATTCTATACCAGCTCACACCCTGCACAGAGGGGCACAGGATTTTTCACCAAGGTGTACAAGGTGTGCCCTCAGGTGGCGCTGGGTTCCATGTGCTGAGTAATCCTATGTCAATTATTCACCTGTCTGGTACACTCTGTTATTAGTATTGCTGTTGTTGTCATTTTCTTATTTCATTGCTGTTTCTAGTAAAGTCTCCTTATCTCAACCCGTGATCTTTACCTCTTTGTGCCTCCAGTTCTCCTCTCCATCCTGCAACAATGGGGAAGGAAGGGA
Organism: Corvus hawaiiensis; assembly: GCF_020740725.1. Lineage (NCBI taxonomy): Eukaryota > Metazoa > Chordata > Aves > Passeriformes > Corvidae > Corvus > Corvus hawaiiensis. Next base: position 48,166,025 of record NC_063255.1, read on the forward strand.
GAAAGCAGCACATGTACGTGTGTTTCCGTGGAAACATTTATTTGAGGAATACGGTTCCTAAACTGTGACCCTGCCTAGGTAGGAGTGTTGGACTAGATGGTCTCCAGAGGTCCCTTCCCACCTTAGCTATTCTGTGATTCTGTGAAAATTCAGCAGAATACTGCTCTTGGTGTCAATACTCCTGCTTTCCCAGGAGTGTCAGCCTGCCTCTGCTAAAGCATACACGTCCATTTATATTGGCTGCTTTAACTGCACTGGCACAGCCCACAGGGGATTCCCTGTGAATACAGCCTCTGTTGCTTGCAGATGCACACACAGCTGGCCTGAAGGCAGCAACCACCAGAAGCTGGAACTTTAAAGCGTCCTGCCAACAACAGCATCAGCAAATGTAAACATTGAATGAAACAAAGGAATGCAGATTCAAGCAGTAGCACCAATTTTCAGAATTGCAGAGTAAAGCAGGTCCACCCAGCCTGAGGTCCTCCAGTAGTGCTGTTCAGGTTGGAGAGCACCATCTGCTTCCTCTGTTAGGGAACAGATAGTTTCCCTTGAAAATGCCCAAGAGCCAAGTTCATTTTGGATGCACATTTTCCTTCCCTGACTAGGGAGGGAGGCTCAGGCAGTCAAGTTCCTAACACTAGCATCTTAAGTAAATGCCTGGCAATCAGTCCAAACTACTCCTAAAATCACAGGTACTGGTATATGTGCACACTTGAGAACCAAAGCAGTGCTTTCTCCTCACAAGTCACCTATTTTCATGTATTGTATGAAAAATTATTTCAACCAGGGTCCTCCAGAGCTGGGATGTAATAATGTGAATGACTAAGATATAGTATTTCAGCTTTTATTAAAAAAAACAAGACATCACTTTTACATTTCAGAGTATTTTCAAACAAGGCCTTTCTGTTAAAGCTTTAGGTATCTAAAAAGTGTCTACATGATTCACACCTGCATGAAGCTTTGCAAGTCACACCACAGTCACCAAACAGCTATATTGCACAAAGATCCACACAATACCACACCATTTTTAGCTTAGTCTACATTGTAAAGTGCTGTTTCATAGGGAGAAACTTGAAAAAATAATTATCTGGATAGGCAAGTACTGCTGAACTGTATCTCTGAAAGTTGACGCTTCCATGGTAGCGGAAAAAATATCACAGCGTGTTGTCAGTGCCTCTTGACAGTGTGTTTTTTATTTAATAAGCTGAAGTAAGCACCAAAGAGTACTGTCTGGAATGCATACTAAGTATTCAAGTAACACCAAAAGCCAAATCAATTTTTAAACTCAGAATGAGATAAATACAAGCAAATATATCAAAAGGTAGATAAATGTTTAAAGTAGCATCAGTTTCTGTCCAGTAGAGTAAGTAATTGCATAGCAGAACACATCTTAAATGAATTTGAAACTCTAGTAGAAAAAAGCCCCTAAATTTTTAATTTCTGTAGTCTCAAACCAATAATCTTTTTAGATTAATGAGTCTTGAGACACTGTCTTCATATCTGCAACAGAGTTTTCCATTTACAAATATTTCCATAAAGTAACAAAAGGTCTGGTGATACCAGTACAGATGCTTATAAAAAATCTAAATGTGGAAACGTGGAGTGCTAACCATGACATAAACCCTCTAATCTAGACCAGTTTCTGAAACAAACCAGTTTTTGTTTCATCAAAAATGAAACATTTGTCTACGGAAGGAGATTTGGTCTGGAAAAAAACCCGCAAAGTTCAGCCCTACAATCTACAGCTTTAAGCTGGTACTTGGTTTGGTAGATGAACTGACCATTGCTAGTTATAGAAGGGGAGAAGTCACAGCTACTGAAGTGAGAATCCTTTCTCCTGGGTCTGTCTGACTGCTGTGCTGACACAAGCAAGATCATGACTCACCTACTCAACAGAGTATACTGATGTAAGAGTTTTCAGTGCTTGACTTGTGGTTTAATAAATATTGGACAGGGGGGAAAAAAGTAGAAGGAACAAAAAAATCTTAACAGCAGAGGGAACTGCTGAGTCTCACTACAACTTAGTTAGCTCCAAGACCTCGAAAAGCAAACAAAAAAAAGGTCATGTTCATGTCACCAATGAAGCTACTCAGGAATATCCAAGTCTAGAAGTGACTGAAGAGCTGAAGAAGGCCCTTAGAACTTAGTGACTAGGTAAACAAGCATTATCAACATAAACAAATGCAAAACAGCACACAGGTGGGGAAAACCCTACATGCACAGGTAACCATCAGGACTGCATGAAACACTGCAGAAGAAGCTTCATCATCACCCTAGTATTGGGTGTCAAACAAAAAAAGGCAAATATGGCTTTAGGACTACAGAAAGAAGGAGAACACAAAACTTTGTCATCCTTCACAGCAACAGGGTGTCTTATGGACAGACTGTTCAGTCAGCCTCAACAGGAGAGAAGAGAGCAATGGCTTCAATCCAGCAAGAGGGAAGATAAAAGGGCGGAAATGATAGAAATGAAAGACTATGATGATAACCATCTAAAAGAGAATAAATTAGCAAAAGGCTAACTAGTAAGGGACAATTTGCCTTTACTCCTGCAGGAGAAAAGGCCAAAGATACCCCCTACTTCACACCTGCTGCTGGGACATCAAAGTGTTTCTCACACAACTCACACTGAATCTGTGGAGTGCACCTCCACACAGCCTTATCAAGACAGAAACATTTGCAGGTGAGATCCAGACAAGAAGTTGCTCCTGCTGGGCCTTTCTAGCCCCAAAAGGGCTGTCATATTCATGCTGGCACAGACAACCATTTTAGACCGTTTTTTCCAACAGTGGTACAGTCAGAGGCTTAGGAGAGAAGACACTGGGAGGGGTGGACTCCAGGTCAGATCAGTACAACAGTTCAGACAGCAAAGCCCACAAAAGTTTTGCATTATGACCTACATTCACTTAACTGTTATTGTGATTTTCAGGTCCCATTTCACAGCTCTACAGCTGTTTACATGTACTTAGTAAGCATACTTCACACACATTCATCAAGATGCAACACTATCCCCAAATTAGAAAGCATATCCCCAAATCAGAAAGCATATCCCCAAATTAGAAAGCACCAAGTACTCATTAGAAACATCCTTCACTTTAGATTCTTATTTTTCCACAAGTCAACGGTGCACACACCCTACTTTTTTTTTATACACAGGTTTCTGTAAAGAGAGGCAGTCCACTTCCATTCCCAGGAAGATCATGTAACAGATCCTCCTGGAAGATAGGTCAAAACTTACGGAAGAAAAGAAAGTGATCAAGGACAGCCAAATGAGCTCACAAAGGGCAAACACTGCCTGACTCACCTAGTGGTCTTCTGCAACCAAGTGACTGCACCAGTAGATAAGCGAAGAGATAAAGAGATACCATGTACATGGACTTCTGTAAGGCCTTTTACAGGATCCCCCACAGCATTCTTACCTCTCAGCTTGAAAGAGAAGGGCTGAATTGGATGGACTGTTTAGTGAATAAGGAATTGGCTGGATAGCTACACCCAAAGAATCGCAGTCAACAGCTCAATGTCCAAGAAGAAACCAGTAATGAGTGGTGTCCCTCAAGGGTCTGTACTGGTACCAGTGTTGATGTGGATCTCATGAGGTTCCCCAAGAGTGAGCCCAAGGTCCTGTACCTGGATCCAAGTAATCCCCACTATCAATACAGACTGGGGGATGGAGAGCAGCTCTGCAGAGAAGGACTTGGGCATCCTGGTGAATGAAAAATTGGCCATGAACCAGCAGTGTGTATTTGCAGCACAGAAAGCATCCTGAGCTGCCCAGTGGCCACCAGGGCAAGGGAGATGATTCTCCCACTCTGCTCTATCAAGACCCCACCTGGAATACTGTGTTCGGCTCTGGGGCCCCCAGTACAGAGGAGAGGCACAAAAACTGTCAGAGGGCTGGAACACCTCTCCTGTGAAGACATGTTGTGAGAGATGGAGTTGTTCAGCCTGGAGAAGAGAAGGCTCCAGAGAGGCCTTATTATGGCCTTTTAATACATGAAAAGGATTTAAAAGAAAGATGGGGAGAGAGAGACTTTTGACCAAGGCCTGGAGAGACAGGACAAAGGGCAGTGATTTTAAACTAAAAAAAGTTAGATTTAGATTGGATACAAGGAAGAAATTTCTAACAGTAAGAGTGGTGAGACACTGGAGAAGGTTTCCCAGAGAAGCTGTGGATGCCCCATACCTGGAAGTGTTCAAGGTCAGGTTCGATGCAGCTTTGAGCAACCTGGTCTAGTGGAAGGGGTCCCTTCCCATGACAAGGGGGGCTTGAAATGGATGGTCTTTAAAGGTCCCTTCCAACTCAAGCTGTTCTGTGGTTCTATGATTCTGTGAAAAACTACTATGTGATACAGTTTTTAGCATTAGAGGAACTGAAATTTGAAGGGAGGTATCCTTTAAGGCAGAAATTAGGTCTCAAAACTTAACCAGTGCATTTTTAATATTCTTACTAAGAAAAATCTAAGCTGCTACTAGATAAAAAAAATTAACCTATAAAAGCAAGTATTAAAAGAAATACCTGATTTTTTTTTGAAATTCACATATGATTACTCATGTCAGTAACTCATTTGCTTTTGCCTAAATACCAGGTACTATTAATCACACATGCAAACATTTCTGATTTTTGACTCCAAAATCTGACATTTAAGGTACAATTGCACTTTCTTTTTGATAGCTTATAGTAAAAGCCTGAAGAATAAAGATACTTACCATTATGCCACCAACTATATGACACTGAGTGTCAGAACTTGAGTTTTAACTTACAATCACATTAAGGGTATACAACATGCAATCAGATTCAAGTTTACCCTCATCATTCCAAGTATAACTTAAACATTCAACACCATTTCTAGTTTCTTCCTCTTTTGTATTGTATTTTCTTAAATGCTGTTTTGTGCTGAAAGGCCCGACTGGTGGTCAAGGGTTAACTGGAAAGCATTTGACCCCGTAGAGGCATTCAGGCAGATTTCTTAAAAGGAGAATGGCAATCCCCCACTGTCAGCTTTGACTTCATTAAATACAAAGCTGACTGTGTAAGGATTTAAGTTAAATACAAGGCAGATTTCTACCCCGAAGAGTAAATTTTGGTTGCTAGTCCTGAAGAGTAAATTTTGGTTGCTAGTCAGACTTCTTCCCTGCTTCCCCCAGGAAAAGAAGGCTGTAGAGAACAGCATTGCACAGATCACAAGAAAGGCATGAGAATTCCTCTGTTTCAGGAAGTGCCTGGACCATCTATTTTAAAGAATCACATGCCAGAGGCTTGTGAGCAACACGCAGGTAGAATATAATTTATCAGGACTGAAAACTAAGGTAGAACTTTTCTGCTTTCATCTCGGAACAGCAACGGGAAGAGATTACTGCACTAGATGTCGTCATGGTACTCCCTGTACTTGGCTGTGACAGCTTCCTCAAGATGCACTGCTGCACCGCCCATCAAAGCAAATGCTGGGTACATTATGCCAGAGCAATCCACCTCACATTCATACAGGCACTTCATATGGCCTGCATCGTAAAACCCTACCCTGCCTTTGTCACAGTCAAGGCAAATGCCCAAGCACGACGGCAGGGGAAGGATTCTGCTTGCTGGATCCTTGGGAGCAGCAGGTGTAGCAGGGATAAAGAACTTCTTCATGCCTAAGGTGACCAGTGTGCAAGGCTGCGATGAGTCAAAGAAGGCGTCTTCACTCCCACTGTCATGACCGCTGTCTTGCTCATATCTGGAACAGAAAAAAATCATGTGCTTTTGTCAAATTATTAAGTGGGATCGGTGATGTGAACTGGAGAAAACATTTTTGTAAGATAGGCAACACCACAGGATCACCCAAAAAAAACTTGTGTGGTAAAAAAAAATCATAGAATCATAGAATATCCTGAATTAGAAGGAAACCACAAAAAACATCGAAGTCCAAGTCCTGGCCCTGCACAGGACAACCCCAAGAGTCACATCATGTGCCTGAGAGCATTGTCCAAATGCCTCTTGAGCTCTGTCAGGCTTGGTGCTGTGACCACTTCCCTGAGGAACCTGCTCCAGTGCCCAACTACCCTCTGGGTGAAGAAACTTTTCCTAATATCCAGCCTAAGCCTCCCATGACAAAATTTTGTGTCATTCCCTTGTGTCCTGTCAATGGTCACCACAGAGAAAGGATCAGTGTCTGCCTCTCTGCTTCCCCTCAGTCTCCACCAGACTGCACAAGCCCAGTGACTTCTGTCACTCCTTCTGGGGCTTCCCCTCAAGGCCCTTCACCATCCTCGTGCCCTCCTTTGGACACTCTCTAACAGCTCAATGGCTTTTCTGTGTTGTGGCACCCAGACCTGCCCCCAGCACTCGAGGTGAGGCCGCCCCAGTGCAGAGCAGAGCGGGACAATCCCCTCCCTTGCCCGGCTGGTGATGCTGTGCCTGATGCACCCCAGGACACGGGTGGCTCTCCTGGCTGCCAGGGCACTGCTCACTCATGTTCACCTTGTCACTGACCAGGATACCCAGGTCCCTTTCCTGCACTCATTTCTGCTTTCCAGCCTCTCCTTCCCCAGTCTGTCTGTACATCCAGAGTTGCCCCATCCCAGGTGCAGAATCCAGCACTTTTCCTTGCTGGATTTCATACAGTTGGTGCCTGCCCAGTCCTCTCATTTGTCAAGGTCTATCTGCAGGGCCTCCCTGATCTCAAGGGAGTCAACAGCTCCTCCCAGTTTTGTATTGTCTGTGAAGTCACTTAGAATCCCTTCCAGTCCTGTGTCCAAGCCATTTATGAAGATGCTGAAGAGCTCAGGGCTGAGGATGGAGCCCTGTGGAACCCCCCAAGTGACAGGTCACCAGTCTGGTGTTACCCCATTCACCACAACCCTTCATGCCTGAAACATGAGCCAGTTGCTCACCTAACACATGATGTGTTTATCCAGCTGTGTGCTAGTCCTGAAGAGTAAATTTTGGTTGCTAGTCAGACTTCTTCCCTGCTTCCCCCAGGAAAAGAAGGCTGTAGAGAACAGCATCGCAAGAAAGGCATGAGAATTCCTCTGTTTCAGGAAGTGCCTGGACCATCTATTTTAAAGAATCACATGCCAGAGGCTTGTGAGCAACACGCAGGTAGAATATAATTTATCAGGACTGAAAACTAAGGTAGAACTCTTCTGCTTTCATTTTTCATCTCGGAACAGCAATGGGAAGAGATTACTGCACTAGATGTCGTCGTGGTACTCCCTGTACTTGGCTGTGACAGCTTCCTCAAGATGCACTGCTGCACCGCCCATCAAAGCAAATGCTGGGTACATTATGCCAGAGCTCTAGAAGATCTCTGCTCAGCCAAGCCAGCCTTCTGTCTCGCCTGCTTGACTTACAACATTTTGGAAGTGCCTGCTCCTGTGCCCTTAGGAGGTGATGCTTAAAAAGTGACCAGCACTGATGGACCTCAGCACCTTCAACAGTGATCTCCCAGAGGACTTTACTGACTAGCACCCTGAGCAGCCTGTTCTCCTCATGTCAGGAGCTGAGGTTTTGCTGGCACTTTTCCTCCTGACAACGGAAATTTTTAACTCGATCACTTTGTGGTTGCTGTGGCCAAGAGGGCCACTCATCTCCACTTTGCTCACAAGATCCTCTCTGTTGACAAGGAACAAATCAAAGAGGGCACTTTTCTCAGCTGGCTCCCCTAGTACCCATAACAAGAAGTTATCATCCAGATATTTTAGGACTCTTCTGGACCTGCTTGTACCATCTGTGTCGTGCTCTCTGGCAAGCTGAAGTGCCCCACAAGGACACAGGTGGTTGATGTAGAGATATTCCTTAGTTTCTTAAAGAATAATTCATCAGTGTCATCATCATGTCAGGCTGGGTGGCCTATAGTACATTCCCACAATGACATCCACTTTCTTCGTCCCTTAATCCTTATCCAAAGGTTCTCAGCTGTGGCATTGCCAACTGCAGGCTCCATACATTCCAGACATTGTTACACACAATGCCACCCCCACCTCATCTGTCCTGCCTGTCCCAGGGCACTCCCGTCACAGGACTCATCCCACCGGGCTTTGCTTACACCAGTGGTACACACCTAAGCCAGGAAGGAAGATGCATTTAGTAGGTGGAGAAGACTCACTTCAGTCACTTCAAACCATTAGTAACAGCTGAACTCCAGTAAGGACAAGACCACAGAAGGGTATACTACAGAGTGGATGTATCTAAATGTACTTACGCTAGGCAATCATTAGTGAACCTACAAGTATAGTAAATTAGTTAATGTGAGAAGTAACTTAGCAAATATGACCAATCCTTACAGACAGGAACATGTCCTGTGAGTTCTCCATGACACTGCTGTGTTACAGTATCTTTAAAATTCAAAAATCGAAAGGTAGTGTTTTAATGGTTTAAGCTTTGGGGCTTTTTTAAGGTGCGCTCTCTGAAGACTTCCCTGAACAGTTTCCCAAATGGTTACTGAAGAGTGTGCAGATATATCTGGTCAGTCTGCATGCTTTTCCCCTCACCTCTGTCCCAGATAGAGACACATGGAGAAGCACACATTTTTCAGTACAGACATTCCCTACCTAGGATTTCAGTTTTGGCGTGCTTGTGGGGGCAGTTGTTTCTGTGTCAGCTAAAGTTTTGCAGATATCTATGTGGAGAAGGAAAAAGAAATCAGGAAATTTAGATCTAATTTCTCACTTTGCAAATTGCTCCATCTGGTTTTAAGCAGCTCGAGATTGTGCTGACACATTTTCCACGTGTTATACAGGAGGAAGCCAAACATTTGTTAAATTTCTGAGAAAGAGTCCCCAGGAGATAGCCTCCCTGCTTGCAGTTCCTACACACACCCAGGCTTGCTACAACTGTAATTGAGAGATGGAAATATTTTTACTGGTTTGTCCACTGCACTTTGGCTTGTGCTCAGTGGCACTCCAATACAGTATGTAAGCATGGAGCCTGGGGTAAGCCAGTGCCTTGGGATCCACTGTGGCACAAGCTACTGCAGAAAAATACAAATATGTACAGTGAACGCAGTACTTCTGAAAGGCTGCCAAACCTTGTATGCTGAGGGAATTAAGGCAGAGTCAGGCTATTGATAATTAAGCATTGCTTCTATCTTACAACTTACACTTATTTTTAACTTTCTTGCTTTAACTGACATTCCTTGGCATCTATAGGAACCTGGCTTCTTTCCCAAAAAGAAAGAAAATAGGACTCTGGATAATCAGGACATCTTTCTGCTAACAGGAGGGGATGAACAGGACAACCTGCTTATACCATACAGTTCAAACTTCTCACTGGTGGTTAGGTTCACCTCATGTAGTGAGACCAGACTTGCTCTTAATTTACTTTTTTAAAAAGCCATCTCCTTATGTAAAACATGCATTAAGCAAGAGTCTGCAATTTACCTTGGACTGGTCACATCATGGGTATTGTGGAACAATTTCTGTATCTTGTTGCTAGGAACAACTCCCACTTTCACCAGGTATGAATAGGCTTCCACACGAAAAGCCCAGAAGTGCTTCCCTTTGGCAATCCCAGTGTCGCCAATGATGTAATCCAGGGTTGTGTAGCATCCAACCTGCAAGCGTTCAGATCCCAGTAGGAGAGGAAATCCTGCCCTACTTTCCACAGAGGTTCTTCTTGGGTTCAGCTGGAGATGCTCATTGTTGTACCCACATTTGTCATCAAAAAGAAAACTGAAAACTGAAAAACAGTATCCCAGAAAAATTCTTATTTATGTATTTGGCCTTCTGTGCTTATAAACTACATTTGAAGTCATACTGACATTAGAATTCCTCACTTTTAAAGGCTACTAGGAATGTCATGCAAGCTAACAGTCTCTGTATGTTACCTACTTAACCTACTTAACAGTGATTCTAAACATTTATGCAACTGGTAACAGTGTAGGAGACATCTGGGAGCTACTGGAAACTACTTTCAGCTCTTAACACTGCCGGACATAAGAAAACCCCATACCTGGAGCTGGAGGAGTACGCAAAATAACTTCTCGGCTCCAAGGGCTACAGATAGACCCTTTGTATCCTCGAACTCTAAAGGCATAGCTGCTGTCGTCATCAAGATCAGATAATAATTTGCTCTTGCCACAAACTTCAGTCTTCTGCCATGTCACACTCTCATCTTCTCTATTAAGCTTATGGTACTCAAGAACATAGATATCAGCTGAATCTGTCTTCCCAGGGCATTCCCAACAGATCAGAGCTTTGTTGTACATTCTGCTCTGCTCTTCATTGATTTCTGGTATTTCTAGACCTGGAACACATGAGAAAAAAAAACATTGAAATTTATATACATGTTGTTTTGGAGTTAACCATACAACCTGTCCTGGGTAACCCAAAATGTTAGTGTATTCCACATCTATCTGTGCCCCTGGGATATTACAGCTGGTGGTGGGGTCTGAGGCTGTGACCCAGGAAGAGGTGACCGGTCCGGGGAGATGGTCCCGAAAGGAATTGCCTTCCCAAGGCCCGGTGTCTTCCCTCAGCTGCTGGCAGAGGAGCCCTTGCAGAGACTGTCAGCTCTTTAGTGATATCAGCTCGTGATTCCAGCTCAGCTCTGCAGGGCAGTCTCCAGGCCAAGCCAGACCAGAGAGAGAGACGAGAGGCTCGTGTGGCTGGTTCCGCACGAAGGGAGCTTTATTGTGGGTCCCCTCCGGCGAAGGGAGGCCAGGAACGAGCTCTCCCTCGAGGGGCTCGAGGGAACTTGCCTTTATAAGGATACAGGGGATCAGCAAGGGGACCAATGGATTACAGAGGGTCTGGGACAGACCAATGGGTTACAGAATGATCTGCATAGGGTATCCCAAAGGATTGTGGGTCTACCTTTCCTCCCCATGACCCAAAAGTCATTGCCTTTCCAGGGAGTCCTGCTGGGCGATTGCGAAATCTTTTATCTCAGCAGAGATCCCTCCAGGGCAGTGGCTGGGCATACCCCACACTGTGAGATTTCAGCCACTTTGTAACTAGGGACTATTACTGTTATTTTTGGCCCATTGTTTTTTTGTTTTAGTAGTAAATTGTTATTTTTTCACTTCTACCTACTCCTATTAGTTTTTCCCTATTGGTGGAAAGGGATTGGTTAAAATTATACTGGGAGGAAACTCATTTTAAAGCGTCCACCTCTTAGAATTGTCTTAAACCAAGACCCAGCTCCTTTTTTGCGCTATAGCTCTGTTAAAGGAGGGAATCTAACTCTCTGAGTTAAACGGAGCAGATGAGGATGGTTCTCTGTTCATACACTTAAATAAATCCCCTGTTTTCTATTTTTACTTTGAGAGGCTTGAGCCATTTTTTTTTCTGGCAGCTTTAAAAACTATTACTTTCTGTCATGCAATAAAATCTTTTAGAAAGACTGAGTGTGATGTAACTACAATATTTTAGAAGCCAGTGCAAACTGGTACCAAAGGCAATGTCATTTTAGCTTCTTTATGAAAGCTGAAGCTTACACTGCTGCCAGGTAATGCCATCTGAATCGTGGAGACAGAAGGCACAGTGCGAGTCACAAGACTGAGCCCTGCAACTGCTGCCCTGTGCAAGTTCTGCCTTTCTCCAGAGAAGCCCTTAAAGCTGTAACTTGAGAAAGACCTGATGCTCTCAGAATTTACCATTGGAATGGAAGGACAAGTCACCAAGGATGTCTTCTTGCTTAGCAGTGTCCACCACAAAGTCTTCAAAAGTAGTTTCAGCTGCTGGCCTAAAGCTCTTCAGAGACTCAGTAGCTTTTTGGATTCTGGAAACACAGAAGAAGCAGACTAGCACAAGAGAAAAAAAGACAATTCAAGGTGGACATTCCATAAAGTAAAAATGCTAGGTTTTGCTTTAAAAGAAGTTCTGCTTTCATGTACTTACTGATGTCTCCCAGAAATTTTTGTCTATCTAAAAAGATTCTCAAATACAAAATTAAAGGCCTTTTGTACATCAGTGTAAAGATAATGAACAGGATATATTCAGTTGGCAAAGCATTTAATTAATTTGAAGCATTATGTGCAAAGAACAAAACTGATGTGAGGTGCTAGTAGAGAACACAAAGATCAAAGAGCCAGAAGAGGCCTGCTATATTAACTTGCAAACACCTGATAAAATCTCTGAGAAAAGGGATTTGTCAGGGAGCTAAACAGACTACCCTTCCTCTGCAGTGCCACTGAACAAGGCTAGGCATTGAGGCAGGACAAGAGCCCTCCTCTCCTGAGTGGTGTTTCCTAATGCACACTCTATGCAAGAATTCCAACTCTAATGCTGGAACACCACCAGGACTATCTCCCAAGCCTCTGCAGTACAAGGTACTGCAGTCAGTATTTTGCTATCAGCTTTCTAAAGAATACAACAGCAGAGACATCCTGGAACAGTACCTGCACTTCAAACAGAAGATATTTAAGATACCTGACATGAAGTTGTTTTGCTGTTTGAACAAAACAGGAGGGATCCGTTTCTTTAAGCACTTCTTGAGCATATCCTACAAGGCCATTATTTTCCAGGAGCCCTTGGTATTCTTCCACTTGTGTTTGCAATTTTTCCAGCCTTATATTCTTAGAAGTTTCAATTGCCCTAAGAGCTGCAGATTTCTTCTCTTCCAGGACATGATATAATTTCTCAAAACTCTGAGATGCTTCTTGTTTAGCTCTTTCACTGTTGCACTAGGAGAAAATAGAAGACATTTTAGACAGATTCTGTATCACTGGGGCTCTGTACAGAAACATACTTAAGGTTGTTCAAGACATCACAGTAATCTAGTCATCCATTTCACACACAAGACTAATGAGCTTTGCTATGCTATTCAGCACTGAAAATGAGATCAGCATACCACCCAAGCTAGTCAGCTTTTGCTGTCTTTAAGAGAATGAAGGAAAGTATTCCTCTGATTATGTCTCAAGTTATGCATTACATTTGTCTAGATAGCTCATGAAGAAGCACTGTGAAAGCATGTCTGTCTCTGAAGTCTTCATGCCCAAGAGCTAGATGCTCTTCCACCTTCCCCAATCACCCTGAACACCCAAACCCAGCTTCTCGAGTACACCCTCTGAACTGTAGTGCCACCTCTGACTACTGCCCTGGATGAAAGGAACTGCAAAGCACAAAGGCAATCTGTAATCAAGATACACCAGTACCAGGAGCTTCTGCAATTTCTGCCTTCGGGTTTTTCAGCTTGTATGTGAGTTTCCAGCCATGACCCTTCAGGCAGATTTTGCCCTTAATTCTGACTCTCTCAATGTAAACAGGCAGCGTAAATAATGCACCATCATAAAAGCACAAATACCCAATGTTTAACCCACTTTGGTTAAGGTATCAAGCAAGCTTTATTTCATTTAAATTTACAGCAGCACCCAAAAATGAACTTCCCTCTGTATGCTTCCCACACTGGCAGGACTAGGTCTTGCCATGTGTGATTCAGTACTAGCATAAAGTGTTCAAAAATTTATTTCACTCCTTAACTGAAAAGCCCAAAGTTTGAAACTTCACTGAAAACAGTGAAGACACAGTCCTTCCTGTGTCTCTACAAAGGCCAACTCCAGAAAACCTGCAAGGCACTCTTACCTCTGTTTCTTTCAGCAGCAGATCCAGCTGTGTGATGTGAGCTTTCACCTGGCTCTCCTTACTGATGAGGTACTCAATATCTTTTGAAAGCTTCTCCTGTTGGAGTAAAACAGCAAGAATAGGGTATCTCACACAAAGTGACAACCAGCACAGACAGGTCATCCAGCTAGTCCTCAGTTTACCTAGCCACAAGGGCAACAGCCTGACACCAGTTATGAGAAGCAATCCTGTGGAGAATTGTTTGGTGACCTGCAGAGACTACAAAGCAACTGTGAGCAAGACTGGTGGCACAGCCCCTAAGGACAAGAGGTAACAGTGTCAGCTGGCTCCCAATCACCCAGGAGTCACCCTCTCTTAGGTTAGGAACATTATGCTTCAGGACATTAAACTTACAGAAGGGAGTTATTAGCTATTAACTCATTTGTAGTAAGAGTTGCTAGAAAAAGGAGTAGTTCACATCACAGGTTTATGAGTGTCCCTGTGCTTCCTTAGCTGCAAGAGCAAGCAATTGTACAGGAAAAGCCTTTCAAACTAGTGAAGAGGCCAAAGAGCACAAGGCAGGCTAGTCTGGTCTCTTTTTTTTTTCTTCTTTTTTTTTCCTCCTGTGAGCAAGAGAGGAAGAAAAGGAAGAAGAAGAAGTAGGTGCAATCTTTAATAAAAAATTGATGTTTGCAAGTCTTCTCTGTTGTGCTTTGCTTAGGAAATTAACAGCTATACAGCTTCCAAAACACACAAAGATACATACTAAGGTGTCAACAGGTACTTCTGATGCAAAATTTTCAGAAGTGCTTCTCAAGTACCAGCTACCACAAGATACCCGAACATTTATATTAAAAAAAGTTGATCGTAAAGTATTAACTGCTTAAACCTTCTGCATTGTCAGTACTGCTGTACAATTAGTTGAAATAAGGTGAAAGCACTTTTAAGGGGTTACATTTCAAGCATCACAGCAAATGGCAATTTAGTTTCTAAAACATGCCCTACATCACACTAATATATACATTAACCAATGCTGCACAACAACAGGCCTCAAGACTAGTTCAGGGTCTCCTAAACACAAATCCTGGCTTCCAGCCAGAGGGAGTTTGCCCTCACATCAGAAGTACTCCTCCCCTTCTTAAGGTCAGGTCCAATGATATTTTCTTTTACCTTAAGGGTTTTGTAGGCAGTGCTCATGGTTGTTACTCTATGGTTTGCATGACCTCCACCCAGTTTACAAAGATGACAAACAGGCCTTCTGCAGATTTCACAGTACATGTTTACCCTCTCCATTTCATGTTCTGGACACATCAAAATCTGTGGGGGGGGGAAAAAAAGAAAAGGAAAGAGACAATACAGGTGTACTTCCAACAAACAATCAAAACACCCAATCAACCCAAAGCAGCATGTGATTTCATCAGTGAATTTTTTATAGCCAGTTTATCTTCTACCTTTTGTATTTGTCAATGCCAGTGAAAGCAGATGAACACACAGTTTCACAAAGTTTACAGTATGTAAACCTCTAGCAGTGTCTGTGTAGACTCCATATAGCAAACAACCTTTTGCCAACCCCTGCCCATGTTGCTTGTGATGCCTCCAGCACCCTACACTCCTGCTCAGAGCTGTAAATGCAATATATAACACACCCAGCCTGTCAAAGTTAACCATGCTCATGCCAGCATCTCTTGCAACAGCTATGAAGTGTTTCTTAAAGCAAGAGCTGACATAACACTGTAGCAATTTAAGTCTAAACTAGATTTTGATAAGCCACATAGCCATTGCTCTTGGAGCAACAAAGTGCAGCCACCACCAGCTACAGTAATTTTAAATACAAAAGACTCCAGTGTTTCAGTCTTTCCATCTGACTCCAGTTACAAGCTGCTCGCACTGAGTGCTCCTTCCACGATTAGCTCAAACAGCATTGCAAGAAAGCTGGTGTTTGCTGAAAATAATCTTTCAAGAACTGAACATGGGTAAATAAATGCTCAAAGAGTTAAAAAAAGTGCTGCTCAAGTCCAAGCTCAGGCAACAGATTAAACCACGTAAAACGTGTGTGTGTGTGTGTGTATATGTGTCTGTGTGTGTTGCTTTAAAAAACAAACAATGCTTTGCCTTGTTCTAGAGCACTGAAAGACAACATTTGGGTCATCTATTCCACAGAAGTTACCAAAGAGAAGCTTTTGAGGAAGCTTTTCAGTTTCAATATGCCCCCACACAAGAAAGGTCAGAAAAGGGCATAAAAATAGAAAATTGTGAGCAGCACAAATATGGACACAGTAAGTTAAAACCTGAAACCAAATTCAAGTCCCAAATGTTATCTTAGGCTATGCTGAAAAGCCCAAAGTTACTAGTCTCACCAGCACCTTAGAACATTAAAATTATCATTAACCCAAATATGCAATTAGCATTGACTACGGGACTTGGAAGGAAATAAAAAGGGGAAAAAGGAAGCTGCCAAAAAAATCAGCTGTGCAGGCAAACATCTCCAAAAACTACAGTCAATCAGTTAGGCTGTGGAAGTAATTTTTCCACAGCAGTGTAGAGTCACACCTAGCAAAAACCACATATTTTTATTTATCTCCTCATATAAGCAAGAATTACAGGCTGCAAGTGAGAGACAGTAGAGGTCAGCAGACTGCCTTATTATCTTCTCTCAAAACTCACAAACAATCAGCCCAGTATGTACTTCTCCCATCCCCACCACACACACTTCGAAGTGCTCTCCAGCCTGGTTGTAAATTAAAGTGATGACTGAAAACATTGTTAGGAAACCAACAAATACTTCATGCTTTCAGCTCAGGTCTTAAAAATGCATAAAAATGAAAAATGCATTTTTTTTTCTTTATACTAAGCTCAAGCAGTCCTCAGAAAAGTTTCTGTAAGAGCACAGTAAAGATCTGATTACTGCTGTTGGGAAGTTTTTCAAAAAAGCAGATGCATCTAAAGTTAACTACACTATGCTTTTCTCCTTTTTTCCCTGCTTTCTGACTTCACATAAAATTAGAAATGCTAAATCCCACAGGTGCACACATACTCAATGCATCTGTGTCAGAATAATCTAAACCACTTCACCCCACTTTGCTCTGCTTCAAGAGAAGTCAACTACTGACTTTTAATCCTGAATTCAGTCTGCATGTAGTATAACACCATAGGGCACCTTTAGGAGTGCACAGGGATCACAAGATGTCTTTGGTATTTTCAAGTAGCAGCATTGCAGCTGTGAGGGTTTAGATACCATAGAAGAGAAGTTTTTAAGGAGCTGTAGAGCATTTTAAAGCAAGAGCTAGAAGATACTATGCAAACCTTCACCCTTCTCTTTTATCCAACAGAAGGACATTTCAACATGTGCAAGACATTTGTAAGCATACGAAGCATGTGCTCACTTTTAATGGGAAATAAGCACCAAGTGGACTACTGGATGCTCACTATTTGCCAGCTTGCTAACTTTAGAGGCTCAAATCTTTCCAGTCTCAGAAGGAAGATACACCAGCAGTCAAGAGCTTCTTACACACTGCACATTAATCAAATTTACTTAATTGAACCATAATTAATCAGGACTTCTTGACCATCAGCATTTCCAGTATCTGTGTGACCTCCAGCAAGGAGGCACAGGCACACAGCACGTGGTGGGACATTAAGGTCTTTTGTGGTCCCTGGTTAGCAAGGTGGCATCTGTGACATGTCACATCTGTGATGTAACTTAAATTCAGTAAGGCACTGCCATGTACTGCACCATGCTTAGCGTGGGACACAAAGGTAGCAGCATTTTGTTATCACTCTGTTTTGTCTGAATGCAGCACCAGCAGCACCAGTGTATGAAGCAGAAATTTTGCCATTAAATTTTATCTCTTATGGTACAGATAAAAAAATAATGGTGTAATAGCAATGGAGACCTTAACTCCACCTTTTGCTCTAGTTAGATGCAAAGAAGGAGAGAAAGAAGATGCTTTCTGATGGATCAAGTTCAGGCACAAAGCATCCAAAGCGGATGTGCCTAAAGGGGGCATGGAAGAGGCCAGGTGTGTTGAGGTTTTTAAGTTTATCACACACAGGCATCCTTCTGAGGCAGTCCCATTTTAGATGCTCAAGAGCATAGTGCCAATAACACCAAGGGTGTGGATTCAATCCCTGTATGAACCATTCACTTAAGAGCTGGACTTGATGATCCTTGTGGGTCCCTTTCAGCTCAGAATTTTCTGTGATCTGTGATCATTGTCTTAAAAAAAAAATGGAAAGAAAGACTCAAATCACAAGTAACACAATCCATTCCATAAAGTAAAAATCCCTCTTTTTATAGTACCCTTCAAGAATGTTCTCATTGTCCCCTTCAATGACAACCACTTGACCATCAGCAAGAAAAAAATCTTGTGGTTCACTCAATAAATAACAGCAATAGTCAATAAAGCAATAATGGTCCTAAAAAGCAACCACCATTGCACAGATACATCTGAAGCTACACGAGAATCCTGCAACCCAAATTCTGTAGGGTACAGTACACTTACCTTGGGTCTGAAGTTGGTGGTTGGTCCTACATACTCATGCTGGGCTTTCACAGTTCCCCAAGGATGGTGTATTTTGAAACATTCATTGCAATAGCTTGCACTGCAGTCCATGCAGCTCTTTGTGGACTCCTGAGGCGGAGGTTTGCAGAAATCACACATAATAGCAATGGCTGCCCTGGCTGCCTGTCTGTATCTTTCCACAATGGTTTCCAAAGTGAAGTTGCGAAATAAGCCATTGATGCCACGCTCTCCAAGATCAATATCCCGCTGGCAACCAGGACAAGGAAACAGAGTCGATCTAGGAGTCAGTGAATTGCGTTTTCTGCCTGTGTAGACACCAAAGCCCAATTCAGAATGAGCACAAACCAAACTGGTTTAGATTTTAAAAGCAGCACAGGAATCTATGAATCAATTCCAGACTGTAGCACATCATCCAAACCAGTACAACACCAATTCAGACGCAGTCTGCCAAGCCAAAAAGAATACAATCGCCCTGACAAGGTACTGTAATTTCTGACTCCAAGGGACATTACAAATTACTCTTCTAAAACTTAATTTTATGTTAAGATAAATTTAGCTGTTCCAATTCTATCTTCTTTATCTAGTTTTGGATACACTCAGGCTGTAGCCTTTTGAAACAATAAACACAAAACCTCGTGGAAGCCAGGTGGTTTTAGACTAACTGGTTGCCCATATAGAGAGCAACAGCTTCCTAAGATATTAAAGATGCTTACTCCCAGAGCAACAGAAAAATATAGCCAACTTTGAGCTCCCTGAAGCTTGCTTTGGCTGAGTTCAAACTTACTTTACTCATCCTAAGAGACATCATAAAAAAGCCAGGAAAATGAGGGAACAGTATGATATCTCAGCCAAATCATTTAGTCAAAAAATGCAGAGGCTGACTTGGCCCCTGCTGAAAGACCTCAATAAAGGAGAACTGCGAAATAAGTCCTGCACACCAAAGGGGAGTCTGAGGTAGTTATATGGGAGAGATTCCTCCACCCTGAACTGAGGAACCACAGATCTCCACAGGGTACCTCTATCTTTATTAATTTCTAAAGGAGGAACTGCAGAGAAGCTGCACTCCTACCAAACAGCTACACACAAATTTCCCCCCCTCTCCAAAATAAAATCACAGGCTCAAGAAAAGCCACTAACCTAAGGAGCCTTTTGAGTCTGTTAGGGGACTGGCTCATACAGACTCAGAGGTTACTCACAAGGTGATGCTCCTGAGGTTACCAAACCAGGAGTGCATCCCATCTCACTCATGAGCCCACAGGATGCAACGACCAGAAACAATCCTGTATGTATTTCAAAAGCAGGCTAAGCCAGTCTTTAGGCTTAACTTGTATCCTCTCAGCTTCCCCTTACAAAAAAACCCACCTTCTGTAGCGCTGGTACATTGTTTTAAGATCTCTTTGAGAGCACTGCATGTCGGTATAACTAAATGTCCTGATTTCATTTGGGTTAGAGATAATTTTCTTCTCAGTAGCTGGTACAGTGGATTCAGTGTGAGAATAATGTTGTTATTACACACTGATGTTTTGGCTGTTGCTAAGTAGTCCTTACCCTAAATCCAGGACTTTTCAGTTTTCCACGCTTCACCAGTGAGCAGGTGCATGAAAAGCCAGGAGGGAGAACAGCCAGGACAGCTGACCCAAACTGGCCAAAGGGATATTCCATACCATAGAATGTCATGTCCAGAACATAAACTAGGGGCAGTCAGCTGGGACAGGCTGGGCACAGGGCAGTGAGTGAACAATTGTATTGTGCATCACTTGTTTCTCTTGGATTTTATTCCTCTTTCTCTTTTGCATTGCTATTTTTTTAAATTATTGTTATCCCTCCAGTATATACTCCAGTATATAATTAACTCTATTCCAGCTGAAACCAGGACACTAACAAATTTGTAAACGGAGGTATGACCTAAAGCTGAATTCTTAGTGTGGAAATTGGTTCTTCAGAAAGGGAAATCCGTACTTCTCTGTATTTAATCAGTGTTTTCCCATCAAAAATGCTAATATAATAATAATAATAATAATAATAATGCTTTTTTTCTTTCTGAAGTGTCCTGTGATGCTACCCAAAATACACTTGCCTTGGGCTGCTCTGCTGTTGCCCCTTCACTTTAAAATCCAAAACCTCCATTCCTGTCATGCCCTTTCCAGTCTCTTCAAATGAAACACCAAACCAACACTCCTACAAGGAATTAGTTCCTTTAAATACCTTTGAAATTTGACCCGTGGTAGTTATGCATGACTGTCAGCTAAGAAGTCACAATTGGAGCATGCATAAGTGTGCATGCACTGACAGTCTCCCACCCAGCTGGTCTCATGCCTTTCTGTAAATTCTGAGCAGAACTAGGCTGCAGTTACAGAACAGGATGGGTGACACAAGACAGGTATACAACTCTCTGGCTAAGGGAGCAGAGATTTTTTTTTAGATTTCATATTTTTTCAGTACTTACTTGAAGTGAATTAATTACTGCACATCCTGCAGTACCTATAACTTGGCATACACAGCAACACACGCATGCAAGGCACAGCAACAGCAGTGAAACACAAACTGTATTTCCAGTGTATGCTCCAAGCCAGCACTGCACACGTCAACACAGAGAAATCTTCTACATAGACTTCTACTACGTCTTAGACAAAAATATGACTTCACATGCAGTGCCATGCAGACAGTAGCTATAAAAAGTGATCTAGAATACATACATTTGCTGAAACTAAGAAAATAATCATACAGTGTGGCACATATCACGACTGCCTACAAGTAGTAGGCTACAGCAGAGGGCAAATAATGACAAAGCAAGATAACAAGGAAAAAAAAAAAACATGGTGCAGTGGTCAAGTTTAAAAATACAATCTGAAACTCATATCCATCCCAATGGAGGCCTTTCATTCTGCCCATGGTGGACCAAAATGAGACTGTCATCATGAGCGATGCTCTGCAAAGACTGGTGACATTGTTTACGGAAAGCAATCCAGTATCAAGGAAGTCCTGCACACCTTCAGATGTCTCATCCCTTTTCATTGACAGCACTTCGAGAGTCTAGGTTGGGGTTTTTTTCCTATTTTAAATCTTGGAAATTTATTTGCAAACCTTCTTGGAGTGTTCTGCCACTTTGACACTCAAAAGTAAGGAAACACATTCTCTTTCTGCCTAGAGAGTGTTAAAATATGAACACTCTAGTTTGCTTTCTGCTTAAAGGATTTCTACACTCGTATTTTAAGAAGAATGCAGTGATGAAGTAACGAATTACTTTGGACACTGTCTTTCTATCTGTCTTGTGTCCAGTTTGCTAAAACTGAATTCTGGTTATACACAAAAAAGATCCTAACAAAGAAAAAGCACACACAAAAAAACCAGAGCAACAAACCCCCTGGATTTTGTAGACATATATAGACGTGCAGCTCAGGGAAACTTAGGTCCTACCCACATTCTCTTTCCTTTGCCAATTCAGTTTACAACAGGCAAATATGTATTTTGTGAAATATTAGAAATCATCACATGAAATTTTCCACTGTGATTTGTAAACTGATTGCTCCACTTACAGTAAGTTGCTCAATCAGTTACAAAAAATTATCACAACATACACTCATGCTCAGACTCAGAAATATTACCATACAGATTGCAATGACTTGGGTCGAAGAGCAATCTTAAGTATGTCCTTTAAAGACAATGTTTAAATGTCATCTTCCCAAGGAGAGGTACCAACACTTAAAATGTTGAAAAGTCCAAGCTGCAGTGAATGGTTTGCAAAGGGATAAGACATCTTAAAGATAAAGTTGTGTTTTCCAAGTAAACAGTATTACCAGAATTTTATGGTTGTGGAAGACACGGACATTAAATGTGTGAAAGTTTAAAAAAAAAAAGATTTAAAAGTCAACTGGATTCTCTTGAAAGGTTGGGGGTTTTTTAAAATATAAATATATATTGCCACCCCATATCTCAGGTGATGCTTTTGTATGGACTTTTAGGGGGAAGGAAAAAGGGGAGGGGGGAAGGGGATAGGTTTAGCAAGGGGAAGGGATAAAGAGGGAAGGGGAAGAGAAAGGGAGAGGAAGCACAGAGAGGGGAAAGGCCTCATGAGAGAAGCCAGCAGAGCTCAAATGTTACTTTCAGACACTTTAGTTTTTCACAAATCGAAAGTGCTTTCTGCCAAAAGAACAGATACGGACAGCTTTCCAAGAGGTCTGACAGTATCGTGTGGTATCTCTGTTTTGTGACACATTCAGCCTTCAACTAAGGCAATTTAAACTCCCTCTTCCGATCAGCTGCTTTGTCCTCCACTGAGTGTGAAATTCAGATTTGTGTTTAGCTCAGTTCACATCTTTCTTGAAGGACACCTATATTCCCTATGGATTGCTCATGTGTCTGCCAATACTGTGGCAACAAGGAATTTGGGGACTTTTTCTCTCATTTTTGACCGACCGTTACATAAAAAAATAAGAAATCGGTATTTAAAAAGTCCACACAGTGACTGAGCTTTTCTATTTTGGAAATGAGATATAATTAAAACACTGACTATCCTTCAATCTGATTGTGTCATTAGACACACCAAATATTACAAGTCTGTAAATGCAAAATGTTTCATTTTCCTCACATATTCATGTGCTGTGATAAACTGTGAGATTCAGATCTACCTATTCATATCAACATGGTGTAAATTTCAATCTGTTCTTCATCAAATGAAGCAGGCTTAGATACAATGAAGAACCAATATTACATTCCTTTAAAAAGTGATGGCTAAACATGACATGTAAACATTAGGAAGATCAATCCAATAATCACTCTTCATTACCAGTTAAGACAGCAGTTGCACTGAAACATAAGCATGTAAACTCCTGAAAATTAAAAAGCAGGGGGTGGAGGAGGTGGTGTGGTGGTTGCTGGGGTTCTGCATTTTTGCACCCACCAATATATATTCAGTCGTGTACACACACAAGGAAAAAAATCTAATCCAACCCTTAACTGAATTCCAGTCCAGTTGACCTTTAAATCAGTCTTGCACAGAATGAAAAGCTGTCCTTACAGAACTTCTTTGCTGTACCTTTGCTCACTGCAAAAGCCTTTTTGTGGACTTGACCACTGACAAAAAGCTATATGCTAACCAACAATAGTTAACTTGAGATCTAAATGCTAGACTATCTCTAGCCAACACAAGAAGTGAAGCATTTCTACCTCTGCACCCAAAAGACCTCCTCTGTGAGGCTGCAAACAATGAACAGAGAGCTGTTTAGACATCAAGAAATGAGATATACCATTGGTTTACAATGGTTCAAATGAAAAGCATCAACTCCTTTCTCTCCTGTGGCTGTTAAACTCCTGCAGGGTTGAAAGGCAAGAATGTTTAATTTCCTAGCATATCAAACAACTGTAATATTTAAGCAGAACAGGAAAAGGGAGAAAGAAGGCATTGGGGGGGAGGGGGACAGGGAGAGATATTTCCAACATTCTCACAAGTGTCAACATAACCACATTACACACTTTAATTACACCAACACTGTAATTACAGTAACATTAAAGGTAATGGAACAACAATGAGAAATAGCCTTCATTTTCATGTTATATACCGCATTATTTTTTTAATTAAAAATGATTTTAAATACAATATAAAGAGGAGTATTTTTAAACCAACACACTGGATTTTAAGCAGCACATACACTCCATTTCAATGAGCTCTGTCCTTTTTACATTAAGATAAATTGTACTTGTAAATGCAAGCTGTGTGTGCACAACAAATACAGAACAGGACCAAATACCGACCAGCTCCTTCTGGCATACCAAGAATTTAAATGCCAAACCCATTTAAAATAGATTATATTCCTTATGGAGACATCAGGGATTCCTTAAGTGGGGGAAAAAAAAACCAAAAAAAACCATAGTGGGAAGGTGTCATATGCCTTTTGAAATGTGACACTGACATGCCCTGCACGAGCCTCCCAGAAGTTCTAGTAGGCTTTTGTTATGCATGTGAGACCCTACTTTGGATATTTTCTTAGCATTTTCTCTCTTACGGAGCTGTTTTCTTGCAAATTCCCCTACAGATCACAAACCCAATTTAGCAAGGCAATGCACAATATGAGTACTCCAGATGCAAGACAACAACTGTGCAAATGTAAATTGCAAGCTGGCGACCACTGCTGGTACCAAACTGTCTGAGAGCAAATCTCACACTTGATACAGCAATGGAGCTACAACGCCTGTTACATTAGAAGCAAAGACAGTACAACCTGAATTTACAAATTTATTCTTTAATGCTGCCATTTCCATATGCTTTTCATTCTGCAAATTTGAACTGTCTGAGATGATAATTTTCCTGTGATGTGCATCTGCCCAATGCTCTTTGAGGTAAGAGGGGGGAAGCTCATTATTTCCAAGTCTCAACTTTCTCTTGCTACTCATCAAACAGGTCTTTAGGAAAGCAATCACCTCTCTACTAGCAGGTCAGATGAGGAGATATATTCCAATCAGTTTGCTGAGATGGTGGCAGACTCCAGGGATTTAAAGATTACAACTCCTGCAACAACTTGTGTACATGTATCTCAGGACAGGGTGGTGGTGGCAGGGGGAGTACCAAAAACTGGTGGTTTTTTGCTTATCAGACTCATTTGAAAGAGTACCAGTACTAACAATTCACTAGTTGTTTGCACATTTGATCTGTGAAAACTGGGAAGGATGAACTTTAGTAACACAAAATGTAAGAGAGAGCTTTAGAGTTTGTCTTGTTAGTAGCTCTTCCAGAGCACGGGGGAATGTGGTTTTAAAGTGGATAATTACGTCAGAAGAAAGCCTAAAAGCCAAGATGAGGTATCTTTTAAGAAGTAAAGCATGCACAAATCACTTTCAATGCATCTGTATAAAAGCAGATCAACTCATCCGTGGATTACACTGACTGCAAGAATCTTCCTAGCACGATACCACAAAGAGCATGAGGAGTCCTACAGCTAAGCACTCCTTAAACCTTCGAGCAGACCACAATGAAGGAGGCTGTTAGGGCTGTCTGCTTATAGTCATCTGTCCTTCAAATCTGCAATCATGCAATAATCATAACCAATGGATAATTATTTACTGTATGCATAATGAAGTGGGCAGGACAAAACTCTAACTTGCAAAGTCTGCACAGGCTCAGAAGGAAGTCAGAACTACTGCACTGGGGCTGGTTGAAACCAGAGCAAACCACTGACAGGCAATGAAAATTGCGAAAATCTACATCTCCACGCTACTGAACATGATGCTATTGCATCTCCATGTAAATGAAATACAGAAATAAACAAACACAATGGTTATAAAGATTTACAAAATGCCACAAAGACATTTATTATAGATGAAACAGAGTGCATTGTCCTTAAAAATATTCCCATTGTTCTTGACACAAAATGAACAAGAGTAGCACTATCCCTAAGTCATCTCTGTAACCGTATCAGGAGTACCAGGAAGACATTTTACCAATGCAGATACCACTCAGCTCAAGCCAGTCTAATAATAAAATCAGGAAAACATGCACAAATTCTGATACATACCTGATCTATTAATCCTGTCAATTCTGTCCATGCTAGAAGCAGAGATTCTAATTCGAGGGCTACTCTGATTAGAGGATTCAGAGCCTCCATCAGCAAAGGCGTCTTCAAACGCAAAAAGTATTTCTTTCACACATTTGTGACAGACATTGTGCTGGCAGGGAAGGATCAGTGGATGGGTAAACAATTCCTTGCATGCTGGGCAGATAAGCTCTCTTTCAATACCCTTAATGGCAACCTTCATGATAGAAAGAGGGAGAAACAAGTGTAAGCGCAGGAAAACACAAGCCACCAAGAGTTATGGCACTGCTCTATGTCACCAAACCCCAGCTCTGTAGAATAAATGCACACAGTTTTATCTGGTTTGAGGCACTTCTCTGACTAAAACAAATCTCAATTAACATTTATGAAAGCACTGACACCATTCATTTCAACTGAAGTGAGCATTGCCACTAGGCAAACTCAGTTCATCTTTAGGTCATGTCTGCATTGCAGGGGAGGAAAGGAGGGGAGTAGTCTTAATTCCACTCAAGGACCTAGTGAAACGAATGCAACCATACTTCTTAACAATAGGAGTCCATATGTTTAGCTTGCTCGCTGGCTTACGAAGAGGAAGGGGGAAAAAAAGAAATTAAGTGTCAGACTGGTTAAACAACAGGCTTTCTGGACGTATAATTCACGTTTAAGGGCTGCAACTGTCTTGAATTCATTAGGGTAATAGTTTCGAGTCAGAAACATTATTTATTTATTTATTTATTTATTTATACGTTTATTTACGTCTTGTATCTGTCGCACAAAGAGCCGCCTGTGGATCGGTGCGGCTGTTCAGTAATTCCGTGACCCCCGCGGCCGCCCCTGGCACCGCGCCCCGCCGAGCACCAGTGTCGGGGGGGCGCAGGCAGCGGCGGCGGCAGCGCAGCGCCCGCTCCGCCCGGCGCCCTCCGGGAGCGCTTCCCCTGCGCGCACCGCACCCGTCGGAGCTCCCTGCGAGCCCTGCCCGCCGTCCCGGCTGCACTACCGGCCGGGCACGGACGAACCTGTCGGCGCACACCGGGGGGACAGACAGACAGACAGACAGACAGGCAGGCAGGCAGGCAGGCAAGCAGGCAGGCAGACACCCTACAGCCCCCCGCATCACAAGCGGAGGGACGACGCACCCCGCCCCGCCGGTTCCCCCGTGCTCACCGGGCTCTCCAGCCGATCGTTCTCCATCCCGCCGCCTCCTCCTCCACCTCCTCCTCCTGCGCCGGGGCGCCGTCAGCCCGGGCGGGCGGCCGGGACGCGGACGGTGCAGCGCCCGCGGCGGCGCCCGGCGCAAAATGGCGAGCGAGAGGGCGAGCGAGAGGGCGAGAGGGCGAGCGGGCGGGCGGGCGGGCGCGGGGCAGCGCGGGCGGGGCGGGGCGGGGCGTGCGCGCCCGCGGCAGCAGCCGCACAGCGGAGCTGTCCAGCTGCCCCCGCCGCGCCGCGCCCCGCGGGACGCCGGCTCTTTCGCTGCTATTGTCTCGGTCCTTTTTCTCGCCAAGCGTTACCGGAAACACCGCCCGTCCCGGCGGCCGGCAGTATTGAGTGCTTTCGCGCTCAGACCCTGCAATTGATCACCTCCCGTGGTACCCATGACAGAAAATCGCTGAATTGTTGAACGGTTTGGTTTGGAAGGGATGTTGAAGATGACAGAATCACAGAATCAATCAGGTTGGAAAAGACCTCTGAGACCTTCTAGTCCAATCTATGTCCTAGAGCGATATTGTCAACTGGACCTTGGCACTAAGTGCTGCATCCAGTCTTTCCTTAAATACTTCCACCACCTCCCTGGGCTTTGAAGAAATTCTTTCCTATGTCCAACCTAAATTTCCCCCAACATAGCTTAAGATTGTCTTATGTCATCCTAAACATCTAACTCCAATCCCCCTACTGTGGCCAGGGACACCTTCCATGAGACCAGATTGCTCAAGCCCCCATTCAGCCTGGCCTTGCTCCAGGGATGGAACATCCACAGCTTCTCTGGGCAACCTGTGCCAGTGTCTCACCACCCTCTCAGTGAAGAATTTCTTCCTAATATTCAATATAAACCTTCCCTCTTTAAGTTTAAACTCATTCCCCTTTTTATACTACCTGGCCATTTTAAAACTCCTCTCCCTCTTTTTTGTTAAGTCCCCTTTAAGTACTGAAAGGCCACAGTAAGGTCTCCATGGAACCTTCTCTTCTCCATGCTCAACAGTCCCAACTCTCTCAGCCTGTCTTCACAGGAGAGGTGCTATAGCCCTCTGATCACTTTTGTAGCTCTCTTTTGGGCTCACTCCAACAGGTCTGTGTCTGTCTTTTGCTGAGAATTGCAGAGCTGGATGCAGTACTCCAGGTGAGGTGTCACAAAAGCTGCTGGTCACACTTCTTTTGATGCAACCCAGGATACAATTGGCTGCAAGTGCACACTGTTGGCTCATATCCAACTTTTCATCCATGAGAAACCCCAAGTCCTTCTCCTCAGGGCTGCTCTCAATGTCTTCTCCCAGTCTGTACTCACATTTGGAATTGCTCCAACCCGGGTGCAGCTCCTTGCACTTGCACTTGCTGAACTTCGTGATGTTCTTATGGGCCCAGTTCTCAGGTTTGTCCAGGTCTCCCTGGATGGCATCCCTTCCTTCTGGTGTGTCCAGCTGCACTGCTCAGATTTGTGCCATCTGCAGATTTGCTGAGGGCCCTGGATCTTGCTGTCCACATCATTTTTAAAGATACTGAAAAACACCAGTCCCAAGAGAGACCCCTGAGGGACACCACTCATCACCGGCCTTCACCTGGACACAGAGCCATTGACCACAACTCTCTGGCCAATTCCTTATCTGCTGAATACTCCATCCATCAAATCTGTGTCTCTCCAATTTGGAGATAAGGATGTCATGTGGGACCATGTCAAAGGCCTTACAGAAGTCATCTCTTGGTCTTCCTGTGTCAACTGTTGCAGCCACCCCATCACAGAAGGTGATCAGTTTGGTGAAGCACAATTTGCCCTTACTGAAGCCTTGAATAAGGCTCACAAATCTGTAATTCTCCAGACATTCCTTCATCCCTTTGTTAAAAATTGGCATGTTGTTTCCCCTTTTCTAGTCACTGGGGACTTTGCCTGACTGCTGTGAGTTCTCCAATATCGTGCAGGAGGTGTGCACCAGGCAGCTTTTGTGGCAGCTAGGATGAAAAAGAGGTGAGGAAGTGGTTATGACAGCCAGCACCTCCTACCCTCCCCTTACACCATGTTTCTCTTGGAAAAGGGGTAGCAAATACTCCTTCCACCATCCACCAGAACACACAAAAATACTTTTAAATTTCCAGCATCCTCAGGTTTTAGCAAGGGTGCAGACACAACCATTGCAGTAGCAATAGTTAACATAGCACTAGGCTAAGGGAGAAAAAACACCAGTTAGCAAGCTTGGAGTGAAAGCATACACTGTCCTCACATTACACAGCTGAAGGAGATTCACTTAATTAAAGTACATGAAGCCTGGGTTATGCGAATGATGAAACGTTGTCTGTTTCACAAATCCTAAATTTGACCTACTTGCCTATTTGAAGAAAAACATCAGGATAAAAAGTTCCCTTTTCCCCTCAAAACTACTTTCCGTATGAGTCAATAAAACAAACATAGCTGAAATGTCTTACTTGGGCATTATTTACACCTGGGTTCCAGTGGCCTGGATATGAAACTTGAATGGAAATTTACCCTCAGAAATCATGAAGACAGAGGTGATTTTTTACATGTCCAGTACAACAAAGAATTTTCTACAGAACACTTACAAAGATATTATTTAACATTTACTTTAGTAACCAATCTCATAAAAATACAGAGTACTGTGCTTGATAGTGCCAGTAAATGTACAGTACATGTATTCAAACTGAAACATGTCACTCACCTGGGCAGGGGGGAGAACAGGTTGGTAAGGTCATGTGTTGTCAGCCTTCCAACTATGTTTTGAATATGTTTTGATTTGCAAGCCTCTGAATAAGTATATTATCTCTTAACCATCTCTACTATTCCCAGATTTCATGACATTACAGGCAGGCAGCTTTTAATAAGCACTTGTCTTCACTAGCGCACTACCCACCATGACACTGGACTGTGGTTGAGACAGGGCCAAATAAGCTATCAGCCTCAGACAGGAACAAAGACCCCTTGGCTCTACAGCTGCCTTTGAAACAGTGGGAAGAAATTTTGTCTTTGGTGGCACAGCAAGGAAAATGATTCTGCACTTCATGGCAGAGGTGTAGATGACAGGAGCAGGTGGGTGTTGCTAGTGCGGACAAACCTGGAGCACACATTTTCCCCTGTCCTCCTGCATTCTTCACATGGACCACAGTGCCAACTACTGTTACTGCCAGGACTTGTGAATGATTCTTTGTTCAATCCCTTACTAGTTCATTAAGGTATTATCTTGTTTGTGTACCTGTTTGCTCTGGCTTCAGAGTACTTTAGAGCAAGATTTTAATTACCACCTCCAGCACATTAAGATGTTACATGGAAGAAAATGTCCTTGAAGGTCTCCAAAGGGCAAAACTCCCTCTTCTGCACACATACCTTTTTACTAGCCTTTTGATCCTCCCCCAGCCCAGGACTACTAAATTTGCAGTGCCAAAATTCTCATTAGCTTTAGGTACTGGGAGGAAAAAGCAACAGCTAGGAATGACTGACACATTAAAAAGATAAGAGCACAAACCAGTGTCAGAAAAGGCTCCTGTCCTTAGCTTCCGAAAATGGGGTCAACAAGATCAGCATGACTACAGAAGTCAGACCTACCCTTCTGCTTTGTTTCCAGCCAAAGACGTGCATCATTCTGCTCACAAGGCCCTCCTTTTGCATGGAGTAATACCTGGGTAGGGTCTAAGTAGTTCTACACATCCTTCAAAATTCACCTCAGCAGACAGGGTCTGACTAGGAGTTACAGCATGGCCTGCACTCCCAAGACAGCAGAAGAAGACAGAAATTGGGATGGGTGGGTGTTGCCATCCTATTTCCCCCTTACCTCAGGTTAAATGTGCCTATTAATTCAATAATTGATACGCAGAAATCTTCCAGGTGCTCATTTGCATTAACTATCTATATAGTTTCAAGAAGGATGCAGCACTGCTTTCCAACAAGCTGTAAAAATCCTACACTTGTTAAACAGTGCAGCTGCAGTCCTACTGCATGAAAAAACATGAGACTGTCCCAAAGCACCAGGACAGTTCTGCCAACACCTCCTCTGCCTTCAGTAGGTCTTCAGACCAAAGCGTTTCAAGACATTTATTTTCATGCTGCTTTTGCAACCATGGCTTGAGACTGAGTCAGTTTCCTGCTGGTCTGCCTTCATCTGACTGACAGTATTAGAGCCAATGCATCAAGCTGGAGATATGCAGGATGAAAACAGACTTTTTCCTGAGCTAGTATGACTGATGTGGGGACTGAGCTATCACACAGACACTTTTCTCCCTGCGCAATGTGTTTTCTTCCAGGATGAATTCAGAGGGGTGTTAGCCCACATCCTGCTCTCTCTAAATTGCCAGTGCTGCAATTTGCTTCTCTACTTAGTCCTGAAAATTGAACCTAATGAAGATGACTTCTATCAACAGGATTTTCCCAGTCATGCAGGCTGAAAGATATACTGTCCCCTCAGCAATAAGGCAGGAATTTATGCTGCCTGAGAGAAATGTGCCTGTTTTGGCTCAGGAAGAGAGGCTCAACTTTTTCTTCACAATGGTTGCCCTTCAACTGTGTGACCCTGAAGAGCCATCACAGATCTGCAGGCCTTGGGTGTTTCAAAATGAACGTAACTATGGCTTGAGGATCTCGTCATTAAACAAAAATATCAGTCCCTAATCCCTTGGTTCAGAGTTGTTTGTCTTCTCTGCAGAGGTGTGCTACAGGCCCATAATCCTCAAGGCTGGAGGGGTTTACAAACAGATCCCATAACCTGATCAGCTGGACTGGACAAGTTCGGAAGATCCCACATGCCACTGCTGAGTGCTGAGTCAATAAAGACTACATTCACTGAACTGCCAGAGTATTGGGTCTGCAATCAGATTTGGGTAGGATTTGTAGATAGCATGTCTCAAAATGTGCTGAATTGGCTCAGTGTATCTTTACTTTTTAGCTTATAGCCACATGTACAAATACTCTGCTTCAGTTCCAGGACACCTGAAAAGCAGCAGAGAATCCAAGGAGCAGCTACAGGCAATAGCCCACATAGAGGACTTTGCTCTTTCCTTCCATACATTGTAATCACTAGCCAGCAAATGAAAGAATTAAAATGAAAAAGTTTCACAAAAATACGTGACACTCAAATCAAAATATCTTCCAGCTCTGAATTAGGAGAGAGTCCTACCTCTAAAGAAATGATTACTGTTTAGCAGAAAGAAGATGTAAGGTTGTTTTAAAAAGGATTTAGAATAGAAAAAATTTACATAAAACAAAATTTTTAAATCATGTTTGCAAGAAAATCAGTCACAGGCTCAGTTTCTGACACCATAAAGATATGACACAAAAAATAGTACAGTACACGTGGAACACATGTGGAGCCTTCTCTCCTTCGCCTCAGGCTGTAGATACCCCTGTCACAGAGGACAAAGCTGGCAGCTCACCCTTGCCATGTCACATCCCATGTGCTGCTCAGGTGCTTCAGGGAAACCACTGCTGGAGTGATGAGGACATGTCTAAGATGTGGAAACACACCTCTGTCACACAGGCTGGCTAACCCAGCCAAGTAACTGCGTAAAAGCTGCAAAGACAGGCAAATTGGATTTTAACTGCTCTTGACTGCTCGATTTCAAACTCAGACCTCTCTGTAGTACCTAACTTAATGCTGTTACCTGACACTGAACTCCAAGTTACTTTTACATACTCTTTCAACCAGAGTAACTTCTTTGTGCAAATGCCCCTCACAATATACACATGGCATGCTTTTGAATACTCTGCAAATGGAAGAAAATTGTTCTTAGAGGACTATTCTCCTCTTAGGGACCCCAACCCCGAAGAAGCAGTTTTCTGCACATAAGCAAGAAATATGTAAAGCCTTATCTTCTTTAGTGTGAGGAGCAGAGCTCCAGTTCGGCTGAGTCAGGCAGCCCAGAGTCACCTGCCAGCCACCACAGACATGACTAAATGCTGCATTTCCCCTCTCCAGCTCCTCATTGTGATTTTGGTTTGAAGCCCTGTATAGCTCTATCCCTCACTGTCACGTGCACAAAAGCTAAAGTGCTACCACAAGAGAATTTTACATTAGTCATTACATGAGATCAAGCAGAAGACAGGGACAGAAATCAGTGTCCCCCTGCAGGTTGCAGGTGGAGAGCATGCAGAACCTGAAATGCTCTTAAAATTACTTTTATGTATTTCTCATGTTCATATCATATGGGTTTTGGGGCTTGTTTTCAGTAATATCTATTTCTCTAAATGTTTTTTTCTGCAGAATAGCTTTAAAAGCTGTTCCTTATGAACCACAAACTGTTGGTTTCTGCAAAATATGTGGAGTGTAGGAATAGATGGTAAAACAAAGCAAACAAGTGAGGGAAAAAAGAGAGGGTCAGGGCCTTGATTAAAAAATAGAGCATGCCAAGATCCCTATTTCAATTAAATAAGGGGGCCACAGGGACAGTGTTGGTGTTGTTAGCTTCCCTCTGAGACTCACATTGATTTATATCAGCTTATTGATTTTATTCTGCTTAGAGAAGAATGCTCAAAAATGGTTTTTCGAAACAGATGGCAAGTATTGGTATTGTTTAGCCCTTCAGATATGATTGTTTCTTTACAGCATTTAAAAATTCTTTGAAGTTAATACTACAAGAGAATCATATGCATTTCAAAAAACACCTATGCAAGTAAAACAGTTTGAACTGGAGTTTGGGTGAATTACTGGGGTAGGAATGTGTGTGTTTTGACTACTGCAAAAGTAAACTTACAGGGAAGAAGCCTGAGACTGGTTCTGGAATAATATATCATTTTGAGACAAACGAATGTCCTTGCTGTGGTTTGAACTGAGATTTCAGAATCCTGAAAGAAGGTCATACAATCTCCTGTGCCAGTGCCTCTGATAAAAAATGCAGTTAGTTGTTAATCTGTCTCTCGGGTATTTTGGAATTCTCAGATGCTGCTGTGACATTTGTGACAGGTGCCATGGAGGCCCAGAATATCTCAGAGAGTATTGTAGTGAGCCTAAACAGATGTTGTGGATATATGGGTTACACAAGGACTGTCTTATTGGAACTGAAAGTGCTACATGCATCTTTCTGTCCTAGGTATGATGTGCAAGTTGTGTGTGTGAAGGGGAGTCACAGGAGAATAATGAGTACAGATCATTAAAAGAGATAACAGGTTTTTGAAGTGACATTCCCCCGGGGAAAAGTGATATATAATGATTTGCCCTGTTTGAGAGGTCTGATGGAGGTTGCCAGCTAAGTGGAAAAACAGCATGCTTGCCAAAAGGGGTCATGTGCCCAGGGTCCAAGGGCTGATGCATCGTACTTGCAGGGACCCTACATATTGAGAGCTGAGTGTGCAAGTGTCAAGTATTCTTATTGCATCCTGATTTTCTAATAGTTCTTTGTTCAGTGAAAGCCAGATGCTTGGCAGTTAACTCAGAGAATGTTAATGCTTCCAGGCTTTATTGCAAAAGCTTTATTGATGGGGGGAAATGGGAAAGGCAAAACTGGAGTGCTGGAACCTCTAAGCAGCAATACCCTGACCCCAAGCAAATACAGTTTACCTTGGAGAAGAGTCCTTTTGCTGGCATGATTTATGTCATCTGAGAAAGCAGTTTAATTATCCCAGCAAAACACCTCCAAGCTGCTGGATAACATCAATAAATTACAAAGAGGCTGTAATCTAAAACCCTGGTCTGAAGGTTCAAAAAAATGCAAAAGGAAAATGTGGAGAGCAAGAGGTCTCGGAGCTGGGCGCTGTAGAGCAGTGATCACCACTGTGGAAAGTCTGTGGCAGTCACACAACTGATGCTGCTCCCCTTTTCCCCATGTACATCAAGCATCTGTGATGATGGGACTTGGCAGTGTCACTGTCTATGTATAAACAACAGCACTGTTTGTAATAAACATGCATATTTCACAGTACTGTGCCAGCTCTGCACAAGCCATATGCTCTTGCAGAGGGTGTCAGATCAACTGCTTAACTGTGGGATAAGGGATGGATGTAACACCCCATTGCAGGGACATCGCAGCCAGAAGGAGTTTCTGGCCTGAAACACTTTATGATTTTGTTTGTTGTATAAAATGGACAGAACAAGACTGAATTTTCCTTTAAAGCCCCGGCATGATTACTCCTAAGCAAGGAGAAGCAGAAAATCACCCAGGAAACTCCTCACTCACCTGCTCTAAAGGTTCTTCCAGAACTTTTAGAAGAGGGAGTGGAGGAGAGGGAGGGGTAAAAACATGCATCCAAAGAGCTGGTTGTGAAGGCAGCCTTTGGAGATATGCGGGAAAGTCATCCGGATGAGTCTGGAACAAACAATATTTCCAATAGCACCATTATTTGCCACACTTATTTTTAAGTTTAAAAATATTGTGGCTGTTTCATTTTTTCGGAAAAACACGACATCTGAATCTTTGATGCTACCTGGTTTTCATAGGTATCAGTAGCTCAACAGCACAAGAAGTTGAGTTTCCCTTTTTTTTTTTTTTTCTCTACGAAGCGCGCACGCAAGTTTTCCTCAAAATACTTGCCAACTCTGAATCAGTTCCTGGGGGAGACACTTCCCTCTCCAGCGCTGCCCGCAGCCGGTGGCTAGCGGCAGGGCGCATCCCGGCGCGCTGGAGCGGGGCATTCCGCAGCACACGGAGCAGGAGCAGGGCTGCAAGGGCCACAGGCGCCCGCCCAGCTGTGCTGGGCTGAGGGACACTTCGCACAGAAATTAGCTTTTTAACTTTTTCACCTCGTAGCCTCGGAAGTGCGCGGCAAATAAGAATCGAATCTCCAGTGTACATTAGCGGTAAAGACGAGCCGTTCCTGCCCGCAGGTTCCCCTAAAGGAGCCCGACAAACCATTTGCGAAGGGAGCCGTCTCTCCCCGCGGGGCTGCCTCCCCGCCCCGCCGTGTCCCGGGGGTGCCGTCCCGGCGCCGTGCCTACCTTGTCCCGCTTCAGCAGCTCCAAGATGTAGCCGAACCGGGCGCTATCCGCGGCCCCCTCCATGCCGCGCGCTCCCGGCGGGATCACGCCAGCCCTGCGCTCCCGTCGCGCCCGCGGCCCCGGTCCCGGTGCGCTCCGAGGGAGGGCCGTCCTGGCGCGACAGACGCTCTGCCCGCCCACCCACTCACGGGACACAGGATGCTCGTGAAAACCTCTCATCCTGCAGGGTCGCGGCAGGACTGCCAGGCACCTGGAGGTGCCCAGGAGCACCTCCTCTGCTCAGATGCTGCAGCGGCGAGAGCCTGTTAAAGCTGACAAAGTTATACCTACTGGTGGTCTCGTCAAATCTGGGTGGTACTGTATCAATCACTGAGCCATGGGACTGGGCTGATGCTGGTGCATGTCCACCAGGGCAACACCCAAGGTGGGCATGCCTCTTTTCAAAGCACAGCTTGTAGTGGATGTATGCTGAGGAACAGCATGATGTATTTGTTCCCAGGCTCCATCTGGTTTTCTTAAATTTTAAGCTGTTGTTTAGATGTACATAATTGCATGTATGATCTGCTTCATGTGTTTGCACTTGAGTGGTGGTATGTTTGTGGGGTAACTCAAACAGGAGGAAATCTTCCTATCATCTCTTTTTCTTCATCCCTCTAGGGATGAGATGGATACAACATGCCTGTATACATCTGTGGCAGAAAAACTGGTCCCAGCCACTCATGTACTCTCCTCTGCTTGATGAAGGCAACCCTCAGTCCCACTGAAATGTTGACACCAGGCAGGAAGACCAGTTATCAGGTGAGGCACTGCACCCAGACACTGTGGGCAACGGGGTTCCACAGGATGGCTGGGTAATGGTGTTTGAGGCATGGCAGACATCACATTTCTGCTCCATGCCTGTCCCCACTCCAAGCCTTATATACAGCTTGCTTCTGGTAGAGGAACTGGAGTTCACTTCAGCCAGCATCTGGCTCATTTCTTCCTGTTTTGGAGTCAAACTTCCCCAAACCCAAAGGTCCCAGCTGCCTCCAAGACCTGGGGGTGGGGGACAGCCCACTGCTCCACCTCTCAGTTCTGTTCCAAACGGAGAGGTGGAAGGTGACAAGCCCTTCTTATGCCATAGCTATCAGGTAGCCCACGGAGCACATCACCCCTGTGTGGTGAAAACACAGCAAAGAGTATTTTATAACAGTATAATGTATCCCCTCAGAGGCTGCATTTCCTAAGATATTGATATAGTAGTAATGTTATCTCAAATTCTCTCTCCAGGTTACTCACTGAAACGGTATATCCTTCCTTTCTCAGGAAAGGGGACTCATGAATAGCTCGAGACTTTTCTGTTACTAGATATTGTACAATTATATGTATTAAATGACTCATTAATCAAATAGCTCATTATTATGATATAGACAGTCTTTCAGTGCTCCACTTCTTGCTTTTGTGCAAGCAGCCCAGGAATATACAATGGGCAGTGGCACTGGGGACAGTCAGATGTCGTTACCCACACAGCTGAGAAGTCTTCCATATATAATTTAACTCAGTGTGAGGTATTTTGCTTCCTGGTCTGATTTCAGCTCACCAAATGGTAGTCATGTAGGAAATTTTCACTACTGTAATTTCTTTGTGTCAGTGTTGAGTGCTGGCAGAGAGCAAGGCTGGCTGAGGCTGGGATGAGGGTCTGCTTGAAGGAATCCTTTGCTTCTCCCAAGCTGCTCAAGTCCAGCAGTCATCTGCAGGAGACCATGCTGGTGGTGGCCTCAGCAACAGCAGCACTCCTGCATCAAGGAAGGTTGTACCATGATATCAGTGTGAATCTCCAGATGATAACCAGCACCAAGAACAAACATACCTTTGACCCTACGACTCTGTAATGACAGGCTGTATGAACAGCTGGGGAATTTACAACCCTTTGTGCTTCACAGTGCAAGCTGTGTACTCCACTGGAACCCTTTCAGCAGAAGGCAGGCCTGCACCTGGATGTCACCACAGCTTTGTCACGTGTATGTTAGGCAACTCCCAACAGCCATCTGCCAAAATCTGTGAGACAAAGAGTCTCCTCTGGTGCATGCACTGTGGATCTGCTCCAAATCAGAGTTTTGTCTTGTGTTCTTCAGTCACAAACCACACCAGTATTTTGTACTACAGGCTCCTGAATTTCTGGCTGGTATCTCTTTTTTTTTTTTTTTCTTCTTCAACAGTTAGCTGGATTTAGGTTGTGGGTTTGGTTTTTTACTTCTGTTTCTGCCAAAAGTTGTAGATTATGGCCAGCTTGAGTTGCAATTACTTAGGACAAAAAAGGATGATTCCTTGTTCCTCTTCCTTCAACTCCTCATGTCCCACTTCCATGAATTGATAAATGTAAATGTAAATGTAAAGAGATGTAAATGTAGCTCAAGTCATGAAATCAGCCAGGGCAAGAAGGATACAGGAGAAGATGGAAGAAGCTGATGGTTCTTTCATGATCTCTTCCTGGAGTGGTTTTGTTTCAGGATTAGATCTGTTAGCACTCCAGGTTCAGATGGCTGCCAGTGATAGTTAAGCATAAGGAAGCCACAGACCACTTTTGCATTGATTTCACAGCTTCAGCAATGGCATCCTCCCAAGCAGCTCTAGCTAGGATGATCCTGGCCCATGTATGACAGCGCTCTCTGCCATCAGCCCTGCAGGAAAGTGTTTTTCTGCAAGTCCAGCAAGCCTGAGCAGAGCATTGTGGACAGCTCAGCATAATTAACACAAGCTCTCTCCGTATATCCCGACTAGCTAGGAATTTGGGACTATCCTCTGCAGAAGATACCAATTCCTGTAGCCATTCTGAGGGGTCCTGTTTACTTCCCTGTGGATAGTAGACAGTTTGTGCTAGCCTTTGTCTTGAGAGGAGGAAGGCTGACAGTGGAATGTGTACTTGGAAGGCCGTAGACAGATGGAGAAGCTTCACTCTGCAGCTGGTGGCCCAGGGACTTTCACCCCTCTTGGTAACTGATGGCTGTGTTTCACACAACCTTTACTGAGGTGGGCTGCATGTCAGAAATAGCTGGGAGCGCCTCACTTGTTCCACATAAATTCAAGATATGAAATTACTTTTCACACTTTTCCTTCTTTTGTTTCACCTCTACATCAGTTTCTTTCTGAGGAACCAGGATGTCCGAAAATCAATTCAAACCTTCTGTTGTCATGAAATCATCTAAGAGTATGTCATATTACATTAAAATGAAATGTATAGCATCATATTTGTTTTCTGTTACTTAAACTTGAAGCAGGTCTCCAAAAAAATAAGGATCTCAGTCAGATTACCAAGTTATATAAGCTAATTGGTATAATTTCATATCAGTGGAAAAATGGGTCCTGTATTGCAATCCTGAGATGTCATGAAACACAGGATTCTGTTGTGGGCACGCTGGTAGACAAATAAAAACACAAAGGAAATTTGTGTTCCCTGACCTCTGAATTATGTTGATTCTCCCAGGACAACGATGACAGCTCTAGATTTTCTCTTTGATCTCCTTCTCTGTCTTAGTTGACTTCTAAACTAAATCTGAGCAGCGAAGCCTATTCAGATGTTTTTGTCTTTCTGTTCCCCTAGGACTGTGAGATATTTTCCCATTCCCATTGCACAGGGAATCCAGTCAAGCACACACCCTCAGCAGCTGTCTAGCACCATGGTGAGGCGGGTCTTCTCCCACTGTGCTCCTGAACACCACACTTGAACTCGTTGGCCATCATCACCTGAGGAAATATACTTAAAGAGTGTTTGAATCTAGTGGCAGGGAGTGATATGGTTAAGGGCAAGCACAAATAATTCAGTAGAGAGGAGAGAAAGAGCATTTCCATTTTATAGTATGCCAGGGGGCAAATGGATCTGTGCAGATGTACTTGCATCTCAGACAACTCTATCATTGAGCAATGGAGATGCAAGAAAGGTGATGTTAAAGATAGTAGAAAACTGTGCTGGTATTCAGCATGAAATGCTTCACTCTTGAATTGTACACACGAGCAAACATTTGAAATAATGAAAAAAAACCACCTCTGAAATGTCAGTGTGCATGCCTCTGGTAAAGACTGTGACCTGCTTTTATTCTCTGATCAGCATTCACAGGCCTGCATCCAGCTTGAGTAATATGAAAGAGAATCCATGTGAATACTTTATGAATTTTGTATAAACTCCTTCCTTCCGCAGGGAGTGATGTAGATGTGAACTGTCACTGGCAGAATAAAAATTGCCTTGAAACAGAAGATCTGATGGCTGGAAAGGTGTTGCAAGCAGGACAAATGAGACCAAACTATTTCAGAGATCACAGTACCTGCATGCAGACCTAAACCCCTCCCTGCAATAAACCCCATCTCTATAGTTTTTCTAGGCACCACAGGGGCATTTTCCCCCCCATTTTTTTCCCTGCCTGTGCTGCTCTGGGGTAAACAGAGGAGCAAAAGTCTCTGGACTCTCTTCACAAGCAGTTAGAAAACCGTCTGCTTCTGTTTCTCTTCCACATTTTAACTGAGATCCTTCTCAAAATGGCCAACTCCTGTACCTTCCCCCTGACAGCCATGTTAATAAATTCCACTCGGGATTCAGCCTTAGCCCGGAATCCCCAGATCTCTCTCATGATGCAGCTGCCAAATCACATCTTCACTTTCTGCTGGAGAATTTGATTTTTACCCTTTCAAAGTCTCTAAACTTCCTTAGTGATCTAATTTTTACCCACCATCACCACAGACTGAAACAGGGTTTTATTTATTTTTATATACTTTATCCTAATAGAAACTGGCAAAAACATGAAGGTCACTGAACATACAAGACTTAATATGGCAAATAAACAACAGGAGATACTGAAGCAGTTCTGCTGCTGCTCTATGGCTAACACAAGATACTTGACTGCTAATGGCCAGATGAAAGATTCTCACCCTTTCCCTGTACTTCTTGCTTCCCTTACTTCTGGCTGTAAGTCCTCGGGCACAAGCCAAAAAAGAGAATTAAAAAGTGAACTCCAAATCCACGATATATTGGAGCCAGATATTTTGTTCTACTGTGCTGAGACCTTTTTGACACTTGAGATACCTATCTTTAGACTTTTTGTCTTGCTCCCTTTAAGGACCTCTGTTCAAGTTCCATTAATACACGTATTCAGTATTTTTGAGACGCAAACACACAAAAGAAAGTTCAGAGAGAAAACTGCATCTGCACTGTTTGAAAAATTACCTTTATGTATGATTTCCTCCTAGCCTGTCCCATATGACACTAGCAGAGTATCACATGCCCCTGGGAACAAGCTCATTTAAAAAATATGGGTTAAGTATGTAGACTACTATTAATATTTAATGTATTGAGTATGTTATTAGATATTTATGAGGAATAAGCTAAAGTACATAATTATGCATACCATGAATATATCATGTAATTGCCATTTTTTGTTGCAACTACAGTTAATCAAGCTTGACAATACAAAGAAAATTTGGGGTATCTAGAGTTTTAACAATTATTAATTGAGCAAAACACAGAAAGCTTGTGTCTATTAATTTACTGATTCTATTCAGTTACTTAAAAGAATGTGTCTAATGAAGAAATCAGAGACATGCAAATCAGAGAAAGATAAGGGAAAGATGAGCACTGCTGAGATCTGCATGCAAATTGTTGTCATGTATGTTTTAGTAATTTTGTGTGTTTTGCAAAAGTGGCAGGTCTGTAACTGTGAAGGCTCTGATGAATGAAGCATAGACATGAAAGCTTTTTAGGCTCAGCTGGCCTTCAGAGACTGTTACACCCTTCTACAAAGCCTGTCCAATTCACACCTTCAAGGTTTAAATGCGTCAGCTGGGCTCCGGTACTTTTCTTTCAGCTTAACTATACCAGGATTACATTTGACTTAACTTTCCTTTTTCAAAATGGCATGCTGTGCTCCTGCAATGAAATTCATCCCCTGCATTTACCCATGGGTTAATGAAGTCTTTAATCCCCTCTGAAAGTGGATTTAGCTCCCTGCAGATTGGCTTTGCACAGAGCAAGGTGGATGCAGACCCTGCTGTGCCCAAGGGCTGACCCTCCCAGTGTCTCACAGCGCCAGAACGAGCCTGCCCCTTTACCCGTGTGTCCACTGGGCATCTGAGGCTCTCCAGAACCTCCACACCAGTAACTCCATTTAACACCAGTATCCAGCTGGGATCAGCATTTAGGCATCCATCATGCTGCTGCACAAGTCATGACATCTGTCACCTGCCTGCAGGAGCATTGACTTTGCAGCCTCCTAGAAAGGAGCACGGCATTGATGAGAGTTCCTGTGCCTCCTTCCTCCTCAGAAGGATGACAAAGGTGCTGGTGACCTGTCAAAGAACAACTGGCTCAAACAAAGTTGGCTTATGTATATAAAGGGATGTGCACCACAGAGCAAAAGGCCAGAAATGTCACTTAGAGCAGTTTGTCTGAAATCACTACACAGCAAATTGTTCCTTCTAGTGTTAGTAAAGATCCAAGGGTGGAGCACCATGACACTCCTGCTCCTTGGTCCTGTTGTGTGGAGTGTGGAAAGGATCTGGGGCATAAATTTGTCCTGGATCTGAGATGGATGCTAAGGCTGGCTGTCGCAATGACTGCCACTGACCACTGACTGCCACCACAGCTCCTGCGGTGTGCGACAGGAGCGCAGAGCAGCTGGAGGCTCTTGGCTTTAAAGCTGCTCCTCAGGAGCTCAGCTCTGCCCACGGGAGCTGAAGCTCCAGGCACAGCAGCTGTCAGCAGTCCCGACGAGGGAGAGGATCAAAAGTAGCAAGGAGGCTTGCCACACGGGATAATCCAAGTTTATTGGAGGCAACTCCCAGCAGACAAGCCTCGAGCAGCTCCAGGGAACCTCTTATAAAGAGAGGTGTTACAATGGGGATGGCTTAACTGGGGACCAATAGAAATCTCTGTACTAGTTTGAAAACAAACCAGTGGGAGGCACCAAGTCAGAATAACAATTTAATGGAAATTAAAGAAAAGGAAAAAAAAAGGTAGAAGAAAACACTGTCAAACTGACAGAGTCAAGGTACAACCTGACACCCTGTTAGGCACGGTGGTGGTAGCAGTCTGGTAGAATGGTGGCTGCAGTCCTCTGAAGCAGTGATCCTGTAGTAAAACAGTCTGCTCTTCCTCAGGAAGTCCAATGGTGGCTGTGTAGCTCCTGTCCTCTGGAAATCCAGTGGGAAGCCCATGTCTCTGGTGTTCAGCCTCAGATTATATCCAGGATGGGATGCTTGGTTCCTCCCTCTGGGTGGAGCATCTCACAATGGGGTAATGAGTCATGAGGCAAAGTGTTGATTAGGCTCATTAACAGAAGACAGTCCGGAGGGAGTTATCTCTGAGTCAGGCGGCAGGACAATGATGGGCCATTAACAGAAAGATAGTCTGGGGGGAGGAGGCAAGGAAACACTGCCCCACCTGATTTCAACAGCTGATGGGGATGGTAATAGAATACACTGCA
The DNA here is from genome assembly GCF_020740725.1 of Corvus hawaiiensis. NCBI lineage: Eukaryota > Metazoa > Chordata > Aves > Passeriformes > Corvidae > Corvus > Corvus hawaiiensis. The sequence continues at coordinate 48,209,077 of NC_063255.1, forward strand.
ACCCAGGACATTATCCACCCCTTATTCTATTACCATCTACATTATCCCAAATCAATACCTTCTTAAACTCTATAACACACATACATATATATATATATATATATATATATATATATATATATATATATATATATACACAGTGAAACCTACACACCGTTCTCACCTAAGATTAGGTCTCCTTGTGGCACACAACGGGTTTCCCCATCTTTCTGCATTACCCACCAAGTGCAACCAGATCTTTGAGCAAAGACAATCCCATGGATGGGTTTGTCTTTGCCTGAGGTGGGATTAATCCAAACAGTCTTTCCTAAAATACCTCTCAGGTGTACCACAGGGACTCTATCTCCATCCACTGTGTGAAAGGGTTCAGACTGGGCGGGACCAGCTCGATTGATGGACCCTCGGGTGTCGCAGCGGGGATTACTGCAACAAGCATATTTCAAACCAGGAGTCCCGTGGAAACGAAGTATATATGGACAGATTCGTGGTAGATGTTTCAGAGATGTTTATTTCTCCAGCCGCATGGCCGGGGCTCTCCTCAGGAACTCCGCAGTCACGGGACCCCAGGGTCCTTGGCCACACCAGGGAACACAAACCAACCAGTGGGAAACAAAGGTGACCAGGGGCAGGGAAACCCCATGCCTCCCCCTCAGGGCCCCTCTCCCAGGGCTCCATGGCAGGGGGGGAGACCCCAACATCTCACCCGTTTTATTTTAATAAAAGGAGAATGAAAACAACTGGATAAACATAACAAGAACAGTTTCAAGACAAAACAAGCCACCCTCCTGAGTCCTTAAATGTCCAAACAGATTCTCTGGAACATCTTAGGGCTGACAGAAGGGAGACAGAACTCTTCGGACATGCTTTGTGGGGAAACTGAGGTGGGAGAGGGTTTAATTTCTTCCCTCCCCCTTTTCATCCCCCCCTTGGTACCGGAGAGGAATTGTAGGGAAATGGAATTGTATAGGGAAGCCATGGGGTGAAAAACGGATTAGGAATAAACTGGGGATAGGGTAAACTTAGGAAGGAGTTCATATTGGGTATAGGGTAAAAGGGGGAAGTAGGCTGTGGGTAGGGAAATTGCTGGGATGGATATTGTTTATAATTTTGTGCATAATGGCTGCCTTTGACAGGAATACCTCCAGGCCCAGTAACATTTGCTGCTTGTAAACCCTTCTTTCCTTGCACTATATCAAATTGTACAACTTCCCCATCTCCTACACTTTGCAGGTAATTTTTAGGGTTATTCCTTTTAATGGCAGTTCTATGGATGAATAGATCTCCCCCTGTATCATCTCGTGTTATAAATCCATAGTTGTTTTTTACATTGTACCATTTCACAGTTCCTGTGACTTTCGTTGCTATAACTCCTCCTATCACGTGCTTGCATGTTCATCGTGGCTGCTGGTCCCGTGTGGCCGCCGCCTCGCTGACTCCGACGTCTCAGCTGGGCCCCCGCGTTGTGGCTGCTCCGCGCCCTCCGAGAGGTGCTGCTCCAGCGCGTGTCTGGGCTCTGTGCAGCCCTGCGTTGCCATCACCGCTGGCTCCGTGCCCTGTGAGTGGTTCCGCTCCGCAAACTCCACGCTGCTTTGAGAGCAGCCCCGTTCCGGCTCGGTGCTGCGCTGCGCAGCTTCTCGTGTCGCTGTGGAAACCGCCGCTTCTCCCTCCACAGGGCTCTCCGAGCCGTGTGCTCAGAGCAGCCTGCCACGCCGATGCCCGGTTCCTGGCTGCTCGTGGCCCACGGCACCCGCGGCGCCTGCGGCAGCACTCCCTCACTCGCGGCTGCGTGGCCGGGGACCCCGAGACAGGGATGGGGTCCGCGATAAGGCGCGCGCTCCCGAGGGGGCTGGGCGCATCCAGCGCAGGCACCTCCGCCGGCACGGCTGCAGTCATGCGCTCCCGGGATGGCGGCCGCGCGGCCTCGGCCACGGGCTAAGTATGATCTTCTGCTTTAGGGGTAATGGGACCGTACAAATGCTCCTCAAGAGCTTCCCTGATTATAAGGTATGCACGGAAAGCTTCTCTTTGATCCCATACTTTATCCCAGATCTCGTCCCAGAAACACCCCTCACAAGACACAGGAGGTTCGATATTAAAAATAAGTCTCGAGTAATACAGGAGAACCTTTTGAAAAGCCAGATGAAAAAGTGTTCTAGATCTCCCGGTTGCATTACTTTTTTGCTTTGTTGTTCAAGGATTCCTTTTACTACTAGATACATTTTTCTCTGTGGCTCAGAGAGCCCCATTTCCCACGATTCCTCCATAGTCCAGAGAGAATATCCAAACCAAGATGAGAAGAGAGAGGTCTAGAGTGGTTATTTTACTCACGAATCTTCCTCAGGGATCGGTATCTTGCTCGCATTCCTCCACCAGTTTGTCGCAGCGGGGATTACTGCAACAAGCATATTTCAAACCAGGAGTCCCGTGGAAACGAAGTATATATGGACAGATTCGTGGTAGATGTTTCAGAGATGTTTATTTCTCCAGCCGCATGGCCGGGGCTCTCCTCAGGAACTCCACAGTCACGGGACCCCAGGGTCCTTGGCCACACCAGGGAACACAAACCAACCAATGGGAAACAAAGGTGACCAGGGGCAGGGAAACCCCGTGTCTGTGCCCTCAGGGCCCCTCTCCCAGGGCTCCATGGCAGGGGGGGAGACCCCAACACTCGGGTATTGACTATCCAGGTGGCCTTTGCTAAGTTCACTTCCCAATTTTTGAAGGTCCCCCCACCAAGTGCCTTTAGGGTAGTTTTAAGTAGTCCATTGCAGCATTCAACTTTTCCAGCAGCTGGTGCATGATAAGGAATATGATATATCCATTCGATACCGTGTTCTCTGGCCCAGGTGTTGATGAGGCTGTTCTTAAAATGAGTCCCATTGTCTGACTCGATCCTATCAGGGGTGCCATGTCTCCACAGGACTTGCTTTTCCAGGCCCAGGATGGTGTTCCGGGCTGTAGCATGAGGCACAGGGTAGGTCTCCAGCCATCCAGTGGTTGCTTCCACCATGGTCAACACGTAGTGCTTGCCTTGGCGGGTTTGGGAAAGGGTGATGTAATCAACTTGCCAGGCTTCACCATACCTGTGCTTTGACCATCGTCCACCGTACCACAGAGGCTTCGCCCGCTTGGCCTGTTTGATTGCAGCACAGGTCTCACAACTGTGGATGACCTGTGAGATGCTGTCCATGGAAAGGTCCACCCCTCGGTCACGGGCCCATCGGTATGTTGCATCTCTCCCCTGATGACCAGAGGCATCATGGGCCCAACGAGCTAGGAATAATTCTCCCTTGTGCTGCCAGTCCAGATCCACCTGTGATACTTTCACCTTGGCAGCTCGGTCCACCTGCTTGTTGTTGCGATGTTCTTCATTAGCCTGACTCTTGGGTACGTGCACATCCACGTGTCGAACCTTCACGGTCAGCTTCTCTACTCGGGCGGCAATGTCCTGCCAAATCTCAGCTGCCCAGATGGGTTTCCCTCTGCGCTGCCAGTTGGCCTTTCTCCAGCGATCCAGCCATCCCCACAGAGCATTAGCTACCATCCATGAGTCGGTGTAGAGATAGAGCCTCGGCCACTTCTCTCGTTCAGCAATATCCAAAGCCAGCTGGACGGCTTTAAGCTCTGCAACCTGACTCGATCCACCTTGTCCCTCGGTAGCTTGTGCAACTCGTCGTGTGGGGCTCCATACTGCAGCTTTCCACTTTCGATTAGCGCCTACAATTCGGCAGGAACCATCAGTGAAGAGGGCATAACGTCTTTCAGTCTCCGGTAGCTCATTATATGGTGGGGCTTCCTCAGCACGAGTCACTTGCTCTTCCTCTTCTTCAGAGGATAATCCAAAAGTCTCACCTTCAGGCCAGTTTGTTATAATTTCTAGAATCCCAGGGCGATTTGGGTTTCCAATACGGGCACGCTGTGTGATGAGGGCGATCCACTTGCTCCACGTGGTGTCGGTGGCATGACGCGTGGAAGGAACCTTTCCCTTGAACATCCAACCCAGCACCGGTAGTCGGGGTGCCAGAAGCAACTGTGCTTCAGTGCCAATTACCTCTGAGGCAGCCTGGACTCCTTCATAGGCTGCCAAGATTTCCTTCTCTGTGGGAGTGTAGTTGGCTTCAGACCCTCTGTAGCTTCGGCTCCAGAATCCCAGTGGTCAGCCACGAGTATCACCAGGCACCTTCTGCCAGAGGTTCCAGGAAAGACCATTGCTCCCGGCTGCAGAGTAGAGCACATTCTTCACCTCTGGTCCTGTCCTGACTGGGCCAAGGGCTACTGCATGAGCGATTTCCTGTTTGATCTGGGCAAAGGCTTGCTGCTGTTCGGGGGCCCCAGTGGAAATCATTCTTCTTGCGGGTAACCAGGTAGAGAGGGCTCACGATCTGGCTGTACTCGGGAATGTGCATCCTCCAGAAACCTATAGCGCCTAGGAAAGCTTGTGTTTCCTTCTTGCTGGTCGGTGGAGACATTGCTGTGATCTTATTGATGACCTCGGTGGGAATCTGACGTCGTCCATCTTGCCACTTTACTCCCAGGAACTGGATCTCTTGGGCAGGTCCCTTGACTTTGCTCCTTTTGATGGCAAAACCGGCTTCCAGGAGAATCTGGATGATTTTCTCTCCTTTCTCAAACACTTCCTTTGCTGTGTTTCCCCACACAATGATGTCATCGATGTATTGCAGATGTTCTGGAGCCTCACCCTTTTCCAATGCAGTCTGGATCAGTCCGTGGCAAATGGTGGGACTGTGCTTCCACCCCTGGGGCAGTCGGTTCCAGGTGTATTGCACACCCTTCCAGGTAAAAGCAAACTGGGGCCTGCATTCTGCTGCCAAAGGAATAGAGAAGAAGGCATTGGCAATGTCAATAGTGGCGTACCACTTTGCTGCTTTGGACTCCAGCTCGTACTGAAGTTCCAACATGTCTGGCACAGCGGCGCTCAATGGTGGCATGACCTCATTCAGGCCACGGTAGTCCACCGTCAGCCTCCATTCTCCACTGGACTTACGCACTGGCCATATAGGGCCGTTGAAAGGTGAATGGGCCTTGCTGACCACCCCTTGGCTCTCCGGTTTGCGAATCATCTCATGGATGGGAACCACAGAGTCTCTGTCGGTGCGGTATTGCCGGCGGTGCACTGTTGCTGTGGCGATTGGCACCTGTTGTTCTGCAACTCTAACAGTCCCACAGCAGAGGGGTCATCTGAGAGACCAGGCAAGGTGCTCAGTTGTCTGATATCTTCTGTCTCCACAGCAGCTATCCCAAAAGCCCAACGATGTCCTTTTGGGTCCTTGAAATATCCATTTCTGAGATAGTCTATGCCGAGAATGCACGGGGCCTCCAGGCCAGTCACAATGGGATGTTTCTGCCACTCATTCCCAGTTAAACTCATTTCAGCTTCCAGTACAGTCAGCTGCTGGGATCCTCCTGTCACCCCAGAAATAGAAATGGGTTCTGCTCCCACATACCTTGATGGCATCAGAGTACATTGAGCACCGGTGTCAACCAAAGCCGTGTATCTTTGTGGGTCAGATGTGCCAGGCCATCGGACCCACACAGTCCAAAAGACCCGATTCTCCCTTTCCTCTACCTGGCTAGAGGCAGAGCCCCTCTATTCCTGGTCATGTTGCATGTTGCTCCCTTCCGGTGAATACGTTCCTGAGGTCCCTTCAAGAGGATCGGTCATATTATCATTCCGGTACTGTCTGGAGTTCTGTGTGCGGGAGACCGGAGCAATGTTGACTCTAGATGCGCTTCTTGTGGTAGTTGTCCCACTTTTTAGTTCACGTACCCGAGCTGCTAAGGAGGAGGTGGGTTTTCCATCCCACTTACTCATGTCTTCTCCATGTTCCTGAAGGAAAAACCAGAGGTTACCTCGTGGGGTGTATCCTCTCTCCCTGGTTGGGGGTTGCCGGCTCCTAACGGCAGAGACTCTTATTGGTTCTGGTGGGATGTGGTAAATCTCTTCCTTAAGTTCCTTTTTCAATTTCTGATGGCCTTCTTCAATCAAGCTCCGGACTTGCTCAGCCAAAAGACTTGTTTCCACGGATAAGACGTGGGTGCGAAACGGGGCTGTGACGGTGCCCTCGTAAATCCTCAGTTTGTTCACCAAGACGCCCACCCTGTCCTCGCCTTCCCTCCATTGCAGTGTTGCCAGGTAATGGGAGTATATCTCTGGTCCTAGGCGTGCGAACCTCAACCACATCTGTGACGTGCACTGGACGCCATCTGGGCTCTTAGGAAATCTCTCATCTTCTGAGAAAATGATCTCCAGCACAGCCAGTTCCCTCAGGCACCGGATACCTTGTTTCATTGTGCTCCATTTTCCTTGGTGCACCTGGAGGTCTTCTTTACAAAGGTACCTGTCCCTTACACTTGTAAGCAGTCGTCGCCAGAGGCTGAGGGTTTCTTGGGTTCTCCCGATCCCCTGGTCAATGACCACATCCCGGGACAGAGATCCCAGTTGCCTGGCCTCACTTCCGTCCAGAATGGTGTCATTGGCTGCAGTGTCCCAGATGCGGAGCAGCCAGGTCAGGATAGACTCGTTCGTCTGGCGGGTGAATTCCCTCCGCAGGTCTCGCAGCTCACCCAGGGATAGCGACCGAGTGATGATCTCTGGCTCTGCCTCTTCTGCTGGGTGCGAAGGTCCCGCTGCATCCTCGTCAGTCACTATGCGGACTGATTTGCTTTTTGATTTCTTCTTCTGCACAGGGCCAACTGCAATCGGTTTAGGCTGTTCTGGTTCAGTGATGGTTTGCATGGGGACGCTGACAGTGCTTTTGGTTCCTTTCTCCTCTGAGTCAGTCTGCGTAGACATGGACGCTGTTGTTTTACATTTGGTTCCTTTCTCCTCTGTGACAGTCTGTGTAGAGATGGACACTGTTGCTTTTTGTTTGGTTCCTTTCTCCTCTGTGTCAGTCTGCGTAGAGATGGATGCGGTTGCTTTGCTCTTGGTTCCTTTCTCCTCTGTGACGGTCTGCGTAGAAATGGATGCGGTTGCTTTGCTCTTGGTTCCTTTCTCCTCTGTGACGGTCTGCGTAGAAATGGATGCGGTTGCTTTGCTCTTGGTTCCTTTCTCCTCTGTGACGGTCTGCGTAGAAATGGATGCGGTTGCTTTGCTTTTGGCTCCTTTCTGTGTGACAGTCTGTGTAGACATGGTATTTGCTGCTTTGCTCCTTTTTACCTCCTCCTCAAGCAGACGTTGCACCACACTAAGTAGTGTTTTGTTTCTAAGCATGGTGTACACAATGCAGGCCATAGAGAAAAAAGAGAAGAGAACTGACAAGAAGATTATACCATCCTTAACATCCAGAGGGAACTCAATTTTTTCAAAAACTGCTGTGCCTGGCCAGAAAGGCTGGAAGAAACCACTCTCTACTCCTCCCACTAGGGGCTGGCTGTGATTGTTGAAGAGGTCCCAGACATAGGAGCCCAGACTAGGACAGCCAATACAAAATTGAGTATATATTCCGAATGGTATTCATCGCCTCGCAGGTTATTATGCTATAGACATAATAAACCAATAAAGCAATTCTCATACCATTCCCTGGTTTTAACAGGAGTAATACAACAGGCAGGTAGTTCCCCATGTGAGGAAAAATAGAGAGAGCAAGATACAGTACCCATGCAGACCAGCTGAGCACCATGGTGAATAGATTTCTGTTTATACAAAATTGTAATTCTGACTTTTTCTCAGAGCAAGCCCCACATTGGGCGCCAAATTATGTACTAGTTTGAAAACAAACCAGTGGGAGGCACCAAGTCAGAATAACAATTTAATGGAAATTAAAGAAAAGGAAAAAAAAGGTAAAAGAAAACACTGTCAAACTGACAGAGTCAAGGTACAACCTGACACCCTGTTAGGCAGGGTGGTGGTAGCAGTCTGGTAGAATGGTGGCTGCAGTCCTCTGAAGCAGTGATCCTGTAGTAAAAGAGTCTGCTCTTCCTCAGGAAGTCCAATGGTGGCTGTGTAGCTCCTGTCCTCTGGAAATCCAGTGGGAAGCCCATGTCTCTGGTGTTCAGCCTCAGATTATATCCAGGATGGGATGCTTGGTTTCTCCCTCTGGGTGGAGCATCTCACAATGGGGTAATGAGTCATGAGGCAAAGTGTTGATTAGGCTCATTAACAGAAGATAGTCCGGAGGGAGTTATCTCTGAGTCAGGCGGCAGGACAATGATGGGCCATTAACAGAAAGATAGTCTGGGGGGAGGAGGCAAGGAAACACTGCCCCACCTGGTTTCAACAGCTCCTGAGGATGGTAATAGAATACACTGCAACCCAGGACAATCTCTAAGGGAGGGATATGGACGAGGATAGACATTTCCTTGGGCCAATAGCCTCAAGGGGAGGAGGGAAAGGGATCACATGCCCCAATGGGGCATCGAGGTTTAGCGGATTTCCAAAGGGGGAGGTATCTAGAGGGGTAGGGTCTCGGGGGATAAGGGTAAATTGGGAGGTTTCAGATGATGGACACTGGACCTTCGGGAACAACAGGAGGGGTTTGGGTGATTGATAGGGAAAGAGCTAGAACAAGGGGAGGAGAACAACCATGTAGGGAGCACCGGGGGAGCGGCTTGGGTCTGGGGGAAACCAACTGGGAATAGGAGTGGGGAAGGTAGGGATGAACCATTGGGGTACAGAAAACTTCTGTAAAAATACAATAAAGGTATCGCATCACCACAGCTGGCCAGCAGTATTTGGGGTCCAAACCCCCAAATCATGGCTCTGCCTGGCTCCCCCTGTGTGTTGCCGTGCAGGGGAACCAGAGCACCACGGGGTGCAGAACCACAGGGTGCAGAAGCAGAGAGCCACAGCCCTGAGTGTTGTCCCACAGACACCACAGTGCAAAGTAAGCTGTTGCCAACCTGGCTGGGTGAGCTTGGTCGCCTTCATTTCATGGGTCACAGGCAGAAGCACAGTCCCCCGTGATGTGAGTCCCTGCCATGGGCCCACAAGCACTTATGCACTATTCTGGAGCTTCTAGAAAATGAAATCTCCCTGGATTCCCATGCAAAGTTCTTTTCATTCCTTTGGCTTCTACAGACCACAACTTCAGCAGTTGTCATCAGCATACTTGAAAAGGCCTCCCTGATGCAGCAGCCTGAGTGGAACAGACTTCCCTCCAATTCAGTTACAAGACATTAAATCCACAGAGGCACACTCACTTTGCCCTGCTGTGGAGAGGAAAGTCAAATGCATGTTAGTGTGTCAAAGGTGACCCCTCTCAGTGTCCTCCCCAAATAACTTGTCAGACAAGGATTTCAAAGAGGCTAAAGATAGACTAACTCCTACTAGTTTGGAATATTGCACTATTTATTACATTTTTACTGCATTTATGTTGTTGAGGTGCGTAAAATGTTGGCAAAATGGACATTTTAGCCTGGTTTTTTTAGGGCTTTTTTTTTTTACCATTAGTTTAAAACAAACAAGAATAATCTGTTCCTGACTGACAGCAGTAGATGAGCAGAAATGTTTAGGCTAGAGCTGTCTCAACCCATAAAAAAACCACATCTAAAGTGCCTGAATCTTCATTTGCCAGTGTTTCCAGAGCACAGAACTTCACTGGAGTGACTGATATTTACTTACTAAAAAAACAAAAAAAGGGTTTTCTTTACATCCCTGTTCACTCCAAATCTGGCTAGCATCAAAAAGCACTGGAAAGCTCAGTTCGTTCTGACAGGACAAGTGGTCTGTGGGTAGCTGGAGTAGGCTGGGGCAGCCAGTAAGGGAATGGGAGGGGGGTCCAGTCCAGACTGGCTATCAGATCAACAGCTGCTGCAGAGTTTAATTTCCTTTTATAGAAGGGAAACTGTGGGAACTGTGGCTCTCTGCAGTCGGTGGAACCTTTGGCTTAAAAAACTGCCCTCCCTGGGGAACAGACGCTATGTAACATCTCGAATGCCTGCATGTTTGCTCAGGTTTCTGCCACAGCTAAAAACAGTGTGCTTGTGTTTGTTTTATGCAGAGACCTGTGAAGCATCCCTTTTCCCTGGCTTCTGGACCATGACTTGGAGTTACAGGAGATGTGAAAGTCCTGAGAGGTTACAGGCAGATGGTAAGGGAAATGCAGTGTTAGGACCGTCCAGGGGCAGAAGGAGAAATGTGCCAGAAGCCTACCTGCTGCTATGCAAGGGGCCCCATGGGGCAGAGCACGGGTTCGGGTGCCTGTCTGGGTTTGTGCTGGTGGCCACTGAGCTCAGGAACATGCCCGCAGCTGTCACAGGGCTGGGGAACAGCTTTCCCACTAATAGCTGTCATTCCCAAGTCGTGCTCAAAGCTGGCAATGCCCCTCAGCAGGAGGAGTGTGCATCCTGGGCAGAGGAAACGTGTGCCTCTGCTGTTCCCTCACTCCCGTGTTTAATAAAAACTAGGATAAACCAGCGCTGGCAGAAGGGAAGGGGACAGGACTTGTCTTACGGCCAGGGAAGCTCACCTTGTTAACACAGTTAACACCTTTTCTTTAGATGCCCACTATCCCAGTCCTACTTGTACCAGCAGCTCCTCATTCTGTAGAAGGAAGTTGTTCGAGGCTGGAGGTTTTTTAGGCCAAAAACAGATGTCAAGGCAGGGAGCCATCAGAAAAAATTGGTGGTAGTAGCAGTTTGCATGGTGTGCACAGGAAGCTATCTATAGCAACTGTGAAGTCACAGAGGGCACGTTATCACCACCCTGCAGGTCTCATTCTGGCCACATACACGGAGTTATATATAGAGCCATACACAAAAATATAGAAGAGCCCTGTGCCTGTGTTGGAAAGTCTCATCAGAACTTCTCTTGAGCAGACTCCTGTCCTTGGCCTCACCAGAGAACTGCATATTTCAGAGGATATTTTGGAAGGATGCTGGACAGCGAGTACCTCCCAAGGACAGCTGATGTGTAAAGTACAAGACCAGAGTGCATGTATGCCCAGTCTATCTAAGATTTCTGATTTCCTCTGAAGTATTTTTGGGCTATTTATAGAAACCTTCCCCTCGCCCCCCCTTTCCCATCTATGTACCTCACAGGCTGGCTGTAGGATAAACCAGAGCAAAACTCTCATTGGTTTAAAAATTCACAGGCTGGGGTTTTGGGGGAAGTGGGGGTGGTGTTAAAAAAAATATTGAAGTGGAACTAAAGAACTGTAAGAAATAGTCCAGGAGGGTCCTTAAGAGCCCACCAAAGTGCCCCAAGGCAGGATGAACTGTCCCTACACCATGTCCAACAGTTCTCAAGCTGCTGTGAAAGAGCACCCCTGACAAATGCTCCCTGGGCAGCAGGTTTACACAGATGATGCCTTTCCACACAATACTTCTCCAAAACGAGTCTGAATTCAAAGGAGGCTTTAATAATAAAATAAACAGAATGGATGTTGGGACAAAGATTAAAATGCAATTTGGTCAAGTGAGCTTATTTTAGTAAGGCTTGGCTGTAATTTAAAGAAGGTTGTTAAACATAGACTGCTGGACAGCACAACAGCAAATAAATATACCTCTCTGCTTAGGGTAACCTTTAAATTAACCAAAGGCAGCATGCAATTGCAATAGCAGTCTTGAATATTTAGCTTTCTAGGCGGCATAGGCACCACTCCTGTCCCACAAGCACTCAGTAAGGGTGATAAACCACAGAAAAACTTGTTTTGACTTTTGTCATTTTTCCTTCAAATTTTCCTTTTGCAGCTTTCACATAAAAGGATAAAGTGGGATCCTCCCTCCCAGAGTGAGGCAGAGCCTTTGTCTCATGTGCTGGAGCAAAGGGAACATCGAGAGGGCTCTGGACGGAAGCCTAGGGTGGATCTTGCAGATACAACCCTGCAAAAGCCTCCATGCTCTCCCAGACTGAGCATCCAAAGCAGCTGCTTAACTGGTGCACAGATACGGTGGTTGATCTGGGCTGGGCACCAGGTGCCTACTGAGCTGCTCTATCACTCTCCTTCCCAGCTGGACAGGAGAGAGAAAATAAGATTGAAAAGGACTTATAGGTTCATATAAGACAGTTTACTAAAGCAAAAGTTAAAGTTTGCACATGCACAAACAAAGAGAAAAAAATAGGTTTATGTTGGGTCCCTCCCCCTGCCCTGTGGTCCTGGGAGAGGGGCCCTGGTGGGAGGCACGGGGTTTCCCTGCCCCTGGTCAGCCTCGTTCCCCATTGGTTGTTTTGTGTTCCCCTGCGTGGGCAAGGACCCTCGGGTCCCGGGATTGCCGCAGTTCCTCGGCAGAGCCCCGGCCATGTGGCTGGAGAAATAAACATCTCAGAAACATCTATCAAGAATCTGTCCATATAGATTTCTTTTCCACGGGACTCCTTGTCTGATACACGTGTTGCAGTATCCGCACTGTAACAGGTTTATTCTCTACTTCACATTGGTAAGCGATGTTCAGCAACTTCCTGGGAATGGGGCTTCAGCACCTGGAGTGGTTCCTCCAGAAGGCAAACATTGTAAATAAAAAATGTCCCCTTCCTCATCCTTTTCTTAGCTTTTATATCTGAGCGGATGTCATATGCTATGGAATATCCCTTGGGTCAGTTGACCTGGTTGTGTCCTCTCCCAGAATCTTGCCCAGCCCCAGCCTACTGATGGGGTGAGCAAGAATGCCAGGGGGACAGTGCTGATGCTGTGCCAGCACTGCCCAGCAGCAACCAGAGCACCAGTTATGAGCACCTTTGCAGCTACCAGGGCAAAGCACAGCACTGTGAGGGCTGCTAGGGGAAAATGAACTCAGACAGACTCAATACAACAGGGTAGCTCCTGGTCCTCGAACTACGGCCTGGTTATCATCACTGTTACGAGTTAACATGGAAGCCACCTTCACAAGCAGGCTAAAATTGTCAAAACACAGCTACCACATTCACATCTCTCTCCTTGCATTAGTGAATTTAATATAAACAACTTACCTGGCAAGTTGAAAGCTCTTTCCTTAACATTTTTAATTCTCAAGGTGAGAGCATACAGATTGTTATCACACAGATTTTCTCTTCCTCTATGAACTTTCTCTTTTTACTTCAAGTCAGGACCATATTCTTCCTCAGAATTCTACTTGTTCTCCAGTGATAGTGGCCTGTCCAGTCCTATTCCCAAGTACAGAGCCTGTACCTGCAGATAGACATTTTAACGGATGCCAGTCTTACCTTGGTGGAAAGCAAGACCAAGGAGCAAATTCTCCTAGAAACTATGCTAAGGCATGTGGAAAATAAGTAGGTGATTTGTGACAGCCAGCATGGCTTCAGTAAGGGCAAATTGCACCTGACAATTTTGGTGCCCTTCTGAAATGGGCTTACATTGATGGATGTAGAAAGGGAAACTGACACCGTATACGTGGACCTGTGTAAAGCCTTTGACACTGTCCCATATGACATCCTTGCTCTAAACTGGAGAGGGTGGACCATTTGATGGATAAGGAATGGTCTCACTCAAAAGGGTTGTGGTCAACACTAAACGTCCAAACAGGGACCAGTGATGAGCAGCCTTACTCAGGGGCTGGTATTGGGACTGGCACTGCTCCACATCCTTGTGGGCAGCAGGGACAGTGGGACTGAGTGCACCCTCAGCAAGCGTGCCAATGACACCGAGCTGCGTGGTGCTGTCCACACACTGGAAGGAAGGAATGGCATCCAGAGGGACCTGGACACGCTTGAGAAGGGGCCTTGTGGAAACCTCATGAAGTTTAGTACAGCCAAGTGCAAGGTCCTGCAGACATGAGTACAGGCTGGGCAATGACTGGATTCAGAGCAGCCCTGTGAGAAGGCCTTGGGAGTGCTGGTGGGTGAGAGTCTGGACATCACTCAGCCATGAGCACTCACCCACAGCCCAGAAAGCCAAACGTGTCCTGGGCTGCATCCAAAGCAGCGTGGGCAGCTTCTGCCCCTCTGCTCTGCTCTGGTGCGATCCTATGTGGATTGCTGTGTCCAGCTCTGGGATCCTCAACATAAGTAGGACATGGACCTTTTGGAGTGCATCCAGAAGAGGCCATGAAGATGATCAGAGGGCTGGAAAATCCCTCCTACGGAAACAGGCTGAGAGGAGGTTGTTCAACCTGGGAAGGAGAAGGCTCTAGAGATACCTTCTAGCACCTTCCAGTATCTGAAGGGACCCTACAAAAACATCAGAGAGGGACTTTTTGCAAGGGCATGTAATGACAGGACAAGGGGGAATGGCTTAAAACTGAGAGAGTAGATTTAGATTAGACATGAGGAAGAAATTCTTCACTGTGAGGGTGGTGAGGCACTGGGAACTGGTTTGCCCAGAGAAGTTGTGAATGCTCCATCCCTGGAAGTCTTCAAACCCAGGCTGGACTAGGCTCTGAGCAACCTGATCTGGTGGGAGGTCTCCCTGCCCATGGCAGGGGGGGTGGAACAAATGATCTTTAAGGTCCCTTCCAACCCAAACCACTCTACGATTCTATGTCCTTACAATGTAGTTATCAAATAAGGCACTTTTCCAGAGCCTCAAAAATAAAGTAGTAGTGTCAGGGTTTGCTGCCTTTAGTGGGTTCAGCTTGAAAACCTTTGGAGGTTATCATTCTCTGGGCCCTCAGGAAGACAGCTCCTCACCCAGAACATATAATTTGGAAAAAAAGACATGACAAGAGCTACAGTTCAAAAGAAATTACAGTTTTCCCTTGGTTTCCCAACAGTTCATTGAATTTTATTAAACTCAGAAACCAATCAGGCAAATAGAGACCAGGAACACAAAAGCTTTAAAATGGTGAATGAAAAGTGTAAATCTACAACACACTGTAACCACTCAGTGGAGTAATTTAATAACCATTTAGTATAAAGATGTTGAGACTTTCTTCTTTTTCACCCGATACTGTCTGAAATGAGGAAAACTTGTTAAGTAGCCTTTTCTTGCAACAGCAAAAAAAGAGCTTTTCAGAACCACCACAATATTAAACATCAACCTAAACAGACCAATAATCTCATTCAACTGACAAATTTTGGAGATGTCTCAAATTTTGGTTGCAGCAATAGCATCTTCTTACCTAGGCTCTCTCTGCTTCTCATGCATGTCCTGACATCTCTTTCACCCCCACAGGGACACTGATAGCAAGGTTTCTCCAAAATCCCAGGAGATGGGCTGTCCACAAAGGCTTTGACTTTGGAAATCACTGTTTCTCCCCTTCTACACTAGGCAACCCCATACTGAATGGCTTACTCGGTACAAAGTTGAAATGTATTTTTCAGGGAACACAACAGTTTCTACAAAGTATTTAATTTTTATACTGCCATCCATGGAGAAAGCACATTTGATGTAGCTTCTTCTGCTCCTCTCAGGTTGTTTTTTTACCTTGGGCATTAGAGCATGGAGCAAGGTACTCTTACTATGTGCTTCAGAATACATATTTCTGCAATGCCCAACTTACTTGCTAGTTTTTTTTCAGTGATAATGATTGTTCCATTTAGAAAAAACAGTTCTCAAGATGAAAATTCATAAATACAAACATACTTAGCAGCAGCCTTCCAAAATGGTGTTATCATATCTGCCAGCAGCTATGTACAAATCAAGCAGGCCTGAAAGCCCTAGTGACAATGTTTATATCCCCAATCCTCAGATCCTATGGAAAACACACATTTGACTTCCTTTGTTCAACATACCATTTTAAACCCGTTTTTCTGGAAGAGAAACTTGGGCCACACATAGAGTTTGAGAGTGTTTCAGATAGGATAGAGGCACACACGTTTGTCAGCCTGATAGCCAAGAGGTTTTACATCCTCAAGCACATGGTAAAGCGATTTAATGCATTAATTTCTTATGTAAGTTCAGTTTCAGCAATGTAAAGTTGTGGTTAACACAAAATTATTAGAGGTAGGTAATAATCACATGGTTTGCTTTTTCTAGCTACATTTAAACTTCACAGTTCACATTTAAATTTTAGCTGTATTTTGATGTATCCCCTTTAAAAATGATTTTAGGTTATGGACTTCTGTGAAACTCTTGTCCATTGTTTTCTCATTTAACATTTTTCCAGTCAGAAGACATAAAAACCCACAAAAATCAGAGAAGCAATTCAACACAGTCAGAATCCAGATGTCTGCTACACAGGAACATTCAATATTCATCATTTGTTTGCCTGACATCAGTTGGGGAATTTAGAATGGCTAATCATGAATGCAGAGTTGGTTATTAATACAGATTTTTGTCAACTTAAAAAAGATTAAAGATTTCAAACCAATTAGAGTAATTAGACACTCAGCTTGAGGCGAAGGCATACATATTTTGCTGCCTTCATCAAACTTTGGGAGTTAATGAGAAACAAATACACCTCGTGCAACCTTTAGGAAAGGCTAGCTCTGCTAGCCAACATGCAGCCTGAAAAGATGTAGAATAACTGGGGGCCAAGGAGACATGAAATGTAAAATCCAAGGAGACAAAAATGTAAAATATAAAGAACCCAGGGTAGCTTACAGATACAGAAAGCAAAGCAAGAAATATTATCTGCTTTTTGAGGCAGAAAACTGTTAAATTACTTGCCATGAGAATTTAAATTCTTGTTCACATAATATGATTTTTCACTGTTACCCCCTTATTTTCTGCTGAGGGATCCAGATGTCCCTCACAGATGAGAACCTGGTCACATGTAGGGCAACTCAGGAACCATAGTTTAGGATTTTGCAAGCATGGATTTGCCTCACGACAATCAAATACATCATTTTTTATGAAGCTAAGTAAGAACAAATATTTAGGCTGTTTCCCAGCAGAGACTAAGAACACCTTATTCAACTCTTCTGAAATTCAAAGCTACTCCCTCTACTAGGGCATGTAGTAAATGCTAAAAATCTCAAAGATAGTTCACCAGCAAGGCAGAGCAGTAGTGGGGATGGGCAGCTACAATTACATCTCATCTTCATTGCAACTACACCGTGTTCCAGAAACCCATCCTACCCTAGCATGAGTCAATTTGTGGCCACCATCTGATGCAAAGACAAGCAAATACTGTGCTATTTTGAACAATTTTGACTTCAAGATTTTTCTTGTTTGGTTTTAAACGGGTTTTCATCTAGGTAGACCCCCATGACCCAAGAGACTTCTGCTCAGGGAAGCTACTTCAGCCTTTGCTGACCAATATCTGGTTAAGTCCCTCCAGGAAAATGGGATTCCCACAGGAACTGCTGTAGTGAGCCCCCTGCCTGGGAGATCCTCTCTTTTAGGTATCTCACTAGTTCTTTTTACTTGTGGCTGGATTTCTGGTCATCTCAGCATGTGAGCAGCAAAACTAATTCCCAAGCTCTGTCTTCCTCTCTTTAACTCCCTCATGTTCTTTGAGTCATTACCTTTCTTTCACGCCCCAATCTTACCCTAGGCAGCTCAGATCCTTTCAACCAGTTTGGTTCCATTATTACTCCACATTCTTTGCTCTTGCTTCCAGCCTCAGTATCTCCCAGTTTCCAGTTCTCTTACTCTACAACAGTCCTACTCAAGTACCTCATTCCCCCTCCCCAGTAACAGCCCTACAGTTCTCTTGGTTCCACCCCTCCAGACTTCCTAGTTTTTCCAACTATTTAGTCTCTCCTCCTCCAAATAAACTGTCTCCTGGGACATGTCTACATCATACATCTTACTGTCCCCTGCTCCTCCTCGGCTTTTCCAAGCAGATCACTACGCTAGTTATGCTCCCAATGCTGCCATGTAAATTAATCTGCTATAGAAATAAAAACTATTTATTTAGGTAAGAAGGCTTCTACAGGTTTGGACACTGAGATTGTTCTGGTAGCCTAAAGATACCTATTGGATCTCTGCAACATGTGTGCTAGGGGTACAACTACACTACCCTTTTCTCTTGCCCTGCATTGCAAAACAGGAATCGTGTTTATCCCCAAAGCTCTTTTTGCTGACCAAAATGGTCTACGATCCTGTCTCTTTGGGCTCAGCAGTGGCAAATGGTGCACTTAATCTGTTTTAAGAAGTCTTCAGCTGTCTTTGGAACCTTTAGAAAAAAAAAGTGCTGGTAATGACTGGCAAGTAGAAAGATGTCGTGGTATCTAGTGAATGCACAAACTGACCAGCCACAAATACACCAGCTGCAAAGTTACTTGCTTCAACTCTGAACAGCACTTCAAGCATACAAATTAAGGCACTAGTAAAGCACTAAAGAAGCTGAGAATGTTCATCATTACTCTAAGCTGAACAACTTCAATGTATTGCAAAGGTTTGTCTTTGGAAGCGGGTTCTAATGCTACTCTTGCACACAGCTATGCTTCCAAAAGACTGGGTTGAGTATCTCTTATTGACACACATCAATATCCCTTCACTCCTAGCAAGCTTCACATGAAGAAACTATTTCAGATGAAAACTCTTTATCTGGCTAACAACCCACTGCATCTGTGTAAAACCTACTCAGAAGAATTATGAAATCCATTTAGTAAGGCCACACAACTTTAAAAGTCCAGTATATTGAATAAAATAATTTTATTTGTATTTAATTAATTTGTTTGTGAAAAACAAAGTTTATGGAATCTGAAAGCTGATGATAATAGGTAACTTTTAACTGAGACTTAATATGGGAGATTCTCTACCCAAAAATATGTCAAACAGTAAGATTATAAAGAACTTCAATGTTCTGTGCTATACTGTATGATATGTAAACAATTTTGAAAATACTTCCCCATTATATATTTTGACACAGTATGCACAAATTTAAAAAAATAAAATTAAAATGAAGTTTAAATGCCTCAAGGGATTTCTTATAAGTAAAGCCATCTGAAAAGCCATTTACAGTCTGCGGTGACAAACTTCTATATAATCATTTCCCTTTTCACAATGCAGAATAACCTGCTGAAGGCAACTCCCTATCAAAGTGATGCCAGCAACACAGATCTGATTGTATGACTCCAGCACTTAAAAGAGCACATTGGTTATACATGGCTTTTAACCCTGGGCTACAATTATGCTACCAGAACTAAATTCAAGTCTAAATCAGTCATGTAGAGAGGTGTGTGTCGTCTGAACGCTGTTTAAAGTCCGTGTGTTCCAGATCTGATGAAGGTGCTGAAGACGCTCTGATGCTCTTGTGCTTACATTCAGGGCGGGATGAACTTTGCAAATACCAGCTTCTCCAATTAATGACAAACCACAGATCCCAAAGTAGGCATGTAGAGCATCTGAAAGAAGGACAGAAAAGAAAAAAAAAGATAAAATTTCAGTCTGTAACAGCCAAGTGCTCCTATACTCAAACACCCCCAAGTAATTATAGCCAAGGAAAACAAATAATCAACTGCTATTTTAAACTTGAGTTTTGATGGAAGGAAAACACTTCTGCCCAAAGCTACCAGCATGAACTAAAGTCCAGATTTCTTTTGTAACAACTTGTGCACTACTTGATTTTTTCTGAGTGCCACAGCCAAAAAAGCAAAAGGATTTAAGCATCTGAAAATAACCAGTCCAGAAAGCAAACTTTTTTTTTTGCAAGCATTTTTTGGCTGGTTACTCCATGAGCAGCTAACTACTGAAACAACAAAATTAGTGCCAATAGCTGCCAACAGCAAGACTTAGAGAAATTGAAGAAGCCATTACTTTTCCTAGCTTCCCTCCTTCCTGAGAGATACCCTAAGGATAGGAATTCATGCAGCTTGATCAAGAGATGACTGCTACCAAAATGGGATACTCTTACTCTCCTATCCCATGCTGCTCCTGATGTCCACCTTACACCAGGGTTACATGTGGCACCCAGACCTGCCCCCAGCACTCGAGGTGAGGCCGCCCCAGTGCAGAGCAGAGCGGGACAATCCCCTCCCTTGCCCGGCTGGTGATGCTGTGCCTGATGCCCCCCAGGACACGGGTGGCTCTCCTGGCTGCCAGGGCACTGCTCACTCATGTTCAACTTTCCGTTGACCAGAACACCCAGACCTAAGGCCCTTTTTGCAATGGTGCTCTCCAGCCTCTTGTTTCCCAGTCTATCCAGATGCACACCCTGGACTTGCCCTTGTTCAACTTCATACGATTGGTGATTGCTCATCTCCAATTTGTACACTCTGCAAGACTTCTCTGCCCTTGAGTAGCCAACAGCTACTCCCAATTTAGTGTTGTTTGTGAACTTATTTAGTATTCCTTCCAGTCCTGTGTCCAAGGCATTAATGAAAATGTTGAAGAGCACATAACTGAGGACAGACCCCTGCGGAACCCCACTAGTAACAGGTCACCAGTCTGGTGTCACTAAATCCTTTTTGCCCAATACATGAGCCAGTTGGTCACCCATCACATGATGTGTTTACCCAGCCATGTGCTGGACAGTTTGTCCAGAAGGATCCTGGAAGGGACAGTATTGAAAGCCTTAGGTCACAACTGGCTTCCCTTGGTCAACTAGGCAGGCAACCTTGTCATAAAAGGAAATTAAGTTTAAGACAGGATAAGGAACTTCACACACAACAGGTGTTTGAAACAGACTTTTCTGATCTCCAACTCACAAGGTAAATTTTTCATTAAGATAAACCAAAACACTCCCTCCAAAAATTCCTCCAAAATTCCTCTGAAATCCTAAACTGATTTTCAGGCAAGTGGCAGAAGCAAACCTATCACAAGCACGGTGTTGTCAGTGTGGTTTCACCTCAAAAAATTCTGAACTGTTGTTCAAAATGAAATTATGAAAGGATTAAATAACAGGGCACAGATTCTGAACAGACTCTTCCTTTACCATGACTAAATTTTTGTCTTATTTGGTCAGTTTATCTTCCCTGTACAAAATCCCATGGGCAACACTACTGGCACAAGCTTTGTTTTCACAAGTTTGCAATACCCAAACTGAATTCCAACAACTTTTAAAATGAAGAGATTTTAACATCCTTTTGAATTTTTCCTTCAAATTATCCACTTCCAAAAGCATAATAATTAACTTTCAGATGTATACGTACAACCATAATCTGCAAATGACAGTACGGAACTATGTAAATGTTGACTGTTTTTACATATATCAATGACTTCTCAATAAGCTGAAATGATTAATTTACTAAAGAAACAAATGTTTTAATATATTAAACTCAATTTACAGAGATACCTACAGCACAATATTCCCTTTAAGCACAACAGTTAAACACATACTAAATAGACAGTGATACTCTTTTAATAGTAATCTAAACGACAACAGTTCACTTCCTCTGTGGCTGTACAGGGAAAAACTTCATCTCCCTCTTTCTACTTCAAAAATGAAAACCTTATTATACTTTGAGGGCTTTTTTTATCTTTTTTCTTTTATGGAAGGGTACGATTTCCCTTACACCTCTCACATGTCTGACTGCTGGAATGCATTTCTTACTTAGAACACACTCACAGTAATTTTGAAAAGTTGTATTACCTGGATGGCTATCTGGCCACTTGGCAAATCCACCAACAAGGCGATCTTGAGTTGACAGGATGTAATTTCGGTTTTTCTCAAAATTTGTATACTGGAATACATTCAAGAGCTGAAAAGAAATTAGATCGTTACAGTAATATACTAAGTCTTAGCATATTTTTAATACTAGAATTTAGTGCCTATTTTTGAGATAAGCAGCGACAGCACAGACAGCACTAATCTGGTATACCTCCATTTCCTGCATTTTTGCAAGATGAAAGACATTGGCGTGTATTGGTGCACTTGTGTCAAATATCTAACTCTTTCAAGCAGAGAAAATGGTGCTTAAAGAAATCAAAACAAGTGAATAACTATACTTAATAGCTGTTCTATACACTACCTTCAATGTTGCTCCCACCCAGAAGGAATAACAAGTGTCTACAGGTTTGTTGGGACGTCCATGGTAGCCATTCTGTTGTCTCATTATACACCATCTTCTTATTCTGTTCAGTTCTTTTTCTGAAAAAACTTCCTCCAGTTTGCCCATCAAACACAGAGATGCAATACCACAAAATGTAGAGCCACCTGTGAAGAGAGAGCAGGGTTTGCAATGCTTTGATGCAGAGATTTTCACTGAAGACGTATGATCTCAGTCAGAACTTTAACTAAGTTATTAGCAATTAAATCAGTGGACTTTTAGAAGTATGAAAAAGTTAACTTCAAGTCTAAAATTCAAGTAAGTAAGAAGACTCTAGTTCAGCAGGTATGTCAAAAGGGGGGAAAAAAACCCTCAGCCTAGCTCTTGTAGAAATAAACCAGATCATTTTCTTAAAGCTGTTTTTTCTCTCAATGCTGTGCAATTTACATTACACAGCAGTCCAGAAATAAGTAAATGGCATTGGAACAGAAACATTTCTTCATTTGTAACTTAAAAAAGAAAGCCGTTGGGATGCCAGCAATCAGACTGAAGCAGAGATGCCAAAGCCAGTCTCAGACACCATCCCTCAGAGGATATAAACAGACAGAAGTGTCTGGTGAGCAGAAGGAGAAAAAAAATTAAAAATAAAACTCAAAAAAAAAATCAGAGTTAACAGTGAAAAGACTCCTGGACTCTCATGGTCATAATATATACAAACTGTGCTTCCAAGGAATTTTTTGCTGTCAAGGAAACTGCATGGTAAATTAGAATATAAACTCATGTTCTTTGTGTAGGCCGGCCATCACTTTTTAAAGCCCATCAAAATTTATTTTGAGTCTAATACTAATACTTTGATATGATAAAATTAGAGGCTGGGAAAGACCATAAGCAAGCTGCTAACACATGACTTTGGCCCCAGAATTCCTTACAATACCCTGGTGCTGGAAGACCTCTGGAGCTGTAAGGTTATTTTCATTCTGATGCTGAAATGCAGTACAAAAAGGCTGCTGGAGTACTGCTATCTGTTATCACTAACACTCTACAGAAAGTTAGTTAACCAATTGTTTTAATACCAAGGGGTGTAATTTAAATTTTTCAGCTTTATTGATCCAGCAGGAAGGAAACACACAAAATCCTATTAAAGCTCAATACTAAGGATAAAGATAGTAAATATTTTGTAGAATCATAAAATCATTTAGGTTGGAAAAGACATCCAAGATCATTGAGTCCAACTTTTGACCAATCACCATCTTGTCAAATAGACCACAGCACTAGATTTAGTATCAGTCACATGAAAGTCAATAGTTCCTCTGTCACAAGCAAACTGCTGCTTCGTAACATAGAAACATTTTGCTGAAAAATACCTTCTTAGTATTTTAAGTCTCTTAGGGATTCCTGTCTTCAGATCTACCAACTTTTTACAAAAATTAATTGTTGCTTCAAGATTTGAGCCCACAACAGATGCTGTATCTATCACAGGAAATCTTTCTAGGTTTTACCAAAGCTGTTGAAATTGGAAATAATCAGTTGCATTGCACAAAATCTCTTGCAGATAAAACCGTCAGAGTAACAATGACATGTGTGGAAAAAGTTTGCTCTGTCAGCAACAGCTGAGATCTACAGCCAACACCTTTCAACAAAACACTCATGAGGTAAGATTAATGGAGGTGATATATTAAGAGCCCATCTGTTCAGATATTAAGCTAGCTAAAGGAAGAAGAAGAAGTGATATTTAGAGGCATGTTTTGGATGTGCTCCTCCTCATATCACTTACTTAAAAATCGGAAAAGAAGGAGAGGTATGGCATACCCTGCACCTCTACAGCATTTTCAATACCGGTCTGAAAGGTGTAGAACACTTTTAACATTCTTACCATGAGATTCCAGTCCAGCTCCCTGTGCCAGGCCATTATCATATGACTGAAGAAAAAAAATCCCACAAACCAGTTACTTTAGAACCACGTCACTTTGACAGACATTACAATTTCTTACTTTACTAACAAAATTATCATCAGATCATAGCCACAATTTAATCTCATTAAATTCTGAACCTCCAAAGTTCTTGGCACAAAACAGTTAACAAATCAGCCCTGTTTCAATGCAGGCAGTTTTTATGCCTTTCATGGAATTAATTTTAGTTGTGACATGTGTTAGAAACCTGAAAGTGGAAAAACATATCTTTGCCAAAAAAAAAAAAGCATGTAATGCAGGTATAAAAAAAAAAAAGGATGTGTAATCAAAACAAAACAAAATTAAATAGATAATTTAATCTCTCTCTAATCTAAGAGCAGTTTAACATTAAAAAAGGCAAAGTGCAAGGTACTACTGCTGTAGAATACTCAAATCCAAGCAACACTTTAGTAAGAAGCATGTACATCAGGCTTTTAAAAAAATGAGAAGGGAACTAGAAGCAAGAAGAAAATTATACATCGGAATAAACTTAAATTTGCCTATAAAATATTACTGTTAAAAAGAACCGTTACAGTGCTGAAAAATCACTCTGTTATGTGCAACATAAGGAGAAACTCAAGTCTGACAAAGCACCAAGAATATGACAGTTCACATCTGTCATGAGTAATCCAGGAACAGATGTATATGTAAGAACAATAATCTTTCTTCCCTAAAAATCCATTAAATCATTTTACTTCAAAAGAAACAAAGGATCATATCGGAAGTTATTCATAAAGTAGAAAATGTTTATTTTACAAGAGTTCATAGAATACTTACTAAATTATCTCTGAACAAATACCAAATGGTTTAGTAGGAGCAATGAGGTATAACTTTTGAAGTTAAATTACATAGGTCTTACATATTCTAAATCAACTGCTCAATTAATGATTGGATCAATATCTGATCAGGCAGTTAAAAAGCAGCAAAAATCTTTCCCCCCCCATCCTCCAGGTGCTGACTATGAATTTCTCATGTTTTCTCTAAAGCAGTGGCTAGTAGATACAGGATACCTTGACAAACCACTAATGATTCCCACAGTCCTTACCAAAGAATGGCTACAGGACTATCCTGTCTTTAGAAATTACCTAAGGATTACTTTGTGTATCTGCTTTTAAAGCTGACATTAAGAAAAAAATAAGCAGAAGTAGACACAGAAGCTACATTAAAACTGTATTCCTAGTTTTGAGTTGTTGCTGCAAGCTGAAGCAACTAAAAAGACTAATATCTGATACACACACTTCAAGCTACAGCTTGATTTCTCAAGCTTGAACTAGTAAATTTTAAGTAATGTCTATGAATTTCTGAATGTTAAAGCACACAGTGTAAGCTCTTCCTTTTGCACTGCCTTTTGAGAATGCAATACAAATGTGCTGCCACACTCCACAGACGCATTAATTGCTAAGAAAAGGCAAGCTGATTAGCAAAGCTATGCTGGCAAAGCTAATTAACTCTACAAACAGCAATTGTAAAAGGAGGTGGCTTGCTTTATGTATGACAAAGTAATTAGCTCTGGAGAAAAGCTGTTAAGTGTGCATCCCAGACACTACTATGTTGGGCTGTACAATTAGCTTCAAAATCTTATAGATAGTAGCTGACCCTTGGCTAACTGATGCCTATTTATTTACAGACAGCAGCTGCTCTTTGGGGACTTGTGTGCACTAAAGAACTAGGGAATACTTTTATTTCTTTGTCCTTTTGAAAAGACTCAAGAAATCGTATGCAAAAGGAGCTCTTGATTACTGCAACATGAGAACTGCATAATTAAATACTATCCTCAGGAAACGTGTAAACCCAGTTGAGCAAAATCTTCACTTCACAGTCTACAAGTTTTACAACCAGCTTAAATATATCAACAGACCAATATAACTGCATTTGAAGAAGACTATACTAGAAAAAGCAGATGATATTTTTAAAGCTTTTTGCAATTTCTCTACTTTAAGAAAACCAAGCATTGTTGTAAAAAGCAGTGTTATTGAGTCTCTGGAAGTCATTCAAAATCTCAGCATCCTAGTTGCCTTTTGATTAGTGATATATCTGAGTTTTGAAAGACAAGACTCAATCTACACTGATAAAAATCGTGTGTATTTTACTGAGAATAAAAGTGGCCCAGCACTATTTTTGTGATCAGCATTGTATAAACACATTTTAGTCCAATGACAACAACAGGGCTATTTATTCTGTATGAAGATTCAATTCCTTTTAACATTTTAAACGTTGTTTATGTTCCAATCTTCTGCTGTCCTTGACACGCCCAACTACACAAATACACTCTCTCATTCATCTGTATTGAATTGTATGTCACAATTCTTATACTGTATCACTAAAGGCAACAAATTCCAAAGAATAAGCGAAAAAATCCACAATCTTATTACAAAGATTACTGTGTTTAACCAGTCATGCTACTCTCAATCCAGATTAGTTGCACTTCACATGTATGCCAATTTGAAAAACTGAGAAGAGTTCTGTTAACTGCCACATGCTTCATCTAGGTGCGAATGAGTGACAGACAACAGCAAATCAAAACCACACCTTTCTGTCAAAGCAGTTTAGTACTGAGCAGTGCAATCTCTTTTCTTCCACAGTAACAATAATAATTCCATAACAAAAGTGCCAGAATGCAGAGACATTGTAGCAAAACAGGAATAAGCATTTAAAATAAAGCCTATAGCTATATTCATTGTATAATTAGTTACACAAGGAGTAACAAAATAATCTCAAATAGAATTTACTTTGTATTGTTCCATTTTATAGGTTAGTTTTAGCACCATCTACAAAATCTTAATGGGAGAAATCAAGCTAACATTCTTGGATGTCACATGTCACATCCATTGTATTTATGAGATACACTTTAAGAAATACTTGGCTCCTGTGATAGGTAATTGAACCGAAATACATCTCAAGGAAAGTGGTGAAGAGATGAATGAAAGGAAGGAATAAGCACTGCTGTGAAATGATTTTCACAATGGGCTAGTCCCTGAATGTCTGAGACTTCTTCAGACACATCTGCAGCTCTAAATGTGACCAAGCCAGATGCAAAGGTTTTGTGTCTTTTCCTAGAATTGCCAGACACCTTGCAACTGAGTTAATTCACAGAAATACTGGTCTGACCAAGGAGTGCAAACCCAGAAAACACAGACAGAACTAGTGTACATGTGCATGCCAACTCTGCAGTGAATTCAAAGCACACTAGTGGTTTAAAGAAGTTCTACTGAACAGAGTGTATAGTTAACCTACAAATTCACAGTAAACCTGGACAAAAATACAGCATGTCTTGCTGCACATTTCTGAATGCTAGGATGACTGCTGCCTGCAGAACACTGCTTATAGGATCTAAGTTACTCTCTGAGCTAGCCAGGAAAAGACACAATCTTTTGTGATCAGTGTCTTCCGAACTTTGACCATGCCATGACTCCAGGTCTACTTTACTGGTGAACTGAAATATTAATATGAGGCCTTCCAAGATGTCTTGCCCTGTTCAGGCTTCAATTACTCTTTTTTTTTTAAGTGGTATCAATTTTTCCAATAAGGGCATAATGATTGGAATTTACAGGTACAACAATTAATGCTAAGATCTAGAAGCAAAGTATAAATCTGGTTCAAGATCACACTACACAATAAATCTCCAGTATCATTTCAAAGATCTAAACTTTAAAAATCTCCACTTGCCTGTGCTATTAAAGGCCTCACCTGATGCTCTCTAGTTCTGTCTTAGAAAGAAATAGTTGCTTCTTGCTCCCTTTATTTTTTCAGTGCTACTTGTTACCTTACACACCTCTGTCACACTCTACTTAACAATCTCATGTCCAGAACAAAGACTCCTAGTACATTAAATACTCCTTTTACACAATCTGGTTCATACCTTTCACCATTCAACTCAACTTTCTTTGCCCCTTCCTAGTTCCACCATTTCCTTTGCGATGAAAACTGCACTCAGATATTCACAAGGTTAACTAACAAACAGTGATGTACAGAACTACAATGAGGATTTTGCTCCTGTGTTTTCTTTTGTATTCTTTTGTAATACTTGATTCTCCTTTTGTATCTCTGCAAAGCTATCTGACTAAAGACTGATCTCAGTAAACACAAAGGTCCAGAAAGGGTCAGAGGAGGAAGAATTCTCCTGACCTAATCAGTTTGAGCAAGCAGTCTGCCTAAGCTCCTCCCTCAGACTGTGAAAAGAGAATGGATAAATCACTGTCCTTGGGTGAAACCCACTGAGAGGATTCAGTAGGGATATTCTCATCCTGAGAACCCGTGCTGAGTAAGGTGAGCTACCAACTACAGGAGAAGGGCTCTTATGGGATGCAGGGGAGGAAGATTCAAGGATTGTACAGAAAACGCCCTTGTTATGGACTGTTCTCTGGGGAATGTAGAGGTGTGCACGACTTACCATGGCATGGCTAGGGAAAGGACCAATGGTAAGAAAGCGAAAATCAAAGTAGACTGGGGAAGAACAAGTAAGTGAAAACAGAGGGGAAAAGGGGATAAAAAGTGTCACTAGGGTGTGAGCAGACTGCAGGTCCATATCCTTGTATGACTGAGCCCTGGCCTTGATCACCTTTGTCTGTCCAGGACCATGGCAGTGTGCCAGAAAGCTTCTTGAGGTGAACAGTAAGAAATATTAAGGCATCCAACTACCTCCTTTAAAAATAAACAACAAATAAAAAACAATTTGGTCTGAAGCAGGAGATTTTAAAGTCTTTTTTTAAGCTTGTTTCTCACATATATTTTACAATCTTGCTGCTGGCAGCAACTACTGAAAATACTCATTTACAACAGAAGTTGTGTGTCATCATAAATTTGGGTCTTCTTTACCCTATGTTTACTGACACTCAGGGAACTGCAATTTTCAAGCTTGCTCAGCTTCTTTAAAAAATTGTATTTTAATGTTGGAAAATGTAACTCAAACTAATGAAACAACATTAAAAAAAATGGAAAGCTCCTTTACTCCAACCAAATATGAAGACAACTTGCACAGACACAGAAAAAAAGATGTGTACATACTCATGAATATTTTTCTTCACTCCAAGTTATCTAATAAATAAATAATGGAGTGCATGACTGGAAACACTTAAGCATGAACTGGTGTCAATAATTAGCTTATTTGAATCAGTACATCTTTTAAAAAGCAGAACTACAGCTCAATGAAACATGAGGATTTTACTGATACAGTGCTTTACGCACCTTCTCTAAGTTATGCAAACATCACACCTCAGTTTCCAAAAACTTGCTTTTGATTTTTTAATTATTTAAAATAAAGAGGATTTTAAATTTAATTTGCAGTGAGCAAACACAGCAAATAAAATTATCTTGCTAGCACACACATTTCATGAAAATACATATGCAAAAAAACAATGTACTTTGTAATTCTCAACTTGCTAGAGCAGGAAGGAAAAATAAAGAAATTACCAGAATACTTCAGTTTGGACAGAGATTATTTTAGCCACAGTTAAGAAGAAAAGCTATAAGCCTTAAAGCATAGAAAGAAATAACATTTTGTGAACACTCACCATACTTCTTCTAATGTAGTCTATCGCTTTCTTCATATCCATGCCTGACCAGTTATCAAGCATGTAGCAGATGCAGGAAGCACAGTACACAAACCTCATATCATTCTCACTTCCTTCCAGCACTGCACAGAAACTGAAAGAAACATTTCTGTCTTTAGACACTGTTTCGGCTGTTACACCAGAAAATATGAAATGCAGTTCAAGGAATTGCGCAGTGTTTTCTTTGAAGATTAGTTTCCAGTAGTCTCATAAATATAACCCAAAGCTACACTAGATTTTCTTCATAGAAGATGTGATTCTAAGCCAAGGAAAATGAATAGAACTATTAACATTTAGGGGCCTGGGTAACTATTTCCAGCAATGTAATGACACTGGTGTTTATTTATTCCAAGATGTTTATGCTTACGGTCTTTCTCCTATTAGTGTAGATACAGATATATGACTCAGCATTTTACCATTTACTCTTTTGGGCAGAATTCTTTGACTTTCTAGAAATCCTAATAGCTCACAAGGCTTTCCTTCCTTACTGCAACTTCAGGACCAGTTTCCCAGGTATGTATAAAAGTAATTGCTAATACTACCATTTCTAATACAAATGGTAAATGAGCGTTTCATTTCTTATTGTCACAATCTCACCAAACTCTATGAACATTTTACAAGTATTGCACCTGGGCTCTTTTGGCACAATCTCAGATACTCCTAAGATGATGAAGGATGCCCTGATTTGGATGCTTGTATCAGAAAGTGGCCACCAGGACCAGGGCAGTGACCATCCGCCTGTATCAGGCACTGGTGAAGCCACACCTCGAGTGCTGTGTTCAGTTTGGGCCCCTTACAACAAAGAAGACACTGAGGTGCTGGAGCATGTCCAGGGAAGGGCAGTGGAGCTGGGAAAGGGTCTGAAGCACAAGTCTGATGAGGAGCAGCTGAGGCACCTTTGAGTGTTCAGCCTGGAGAAAAGAACACTGAGAGAACACCTTACCACTCTCTACAACTGCTTGAAAGGAGGCTGTGGGAAGGGTTGGTCTCCTCTCCCAAGTGGGACAGAGGAAGTGGCCTCAAGTTGCACCAGGGGAGGTTTAGACTAGGTATAAGGAAAAATTTCTTCATCAGAAGGGTTGTCTAGCACTGGAAGTGGCTGCCCAGGGAAATGGTGGAGTCACCATGGCTGGAGGTATTTAAAAGACATGTAGATGTGGTGTTTAGGGACATGGTTTAGTGCTGGATTTGGCAGTGCTGGGTTAATAGCTGGACTTCATGATCTTAGGGTCTTTTTCAACCTAGATGATTCTAAGATATACAAAAATACGTAAAAGGTTGAATTACCTGTGACAATAAATAAACCTTTAATTGTTTCTTCTGCTTGGCAAGCCTCCATTTCGTTCAAAGAACTAGTCAGTCAGTATCCTCTGATGACTTAACAACTTGCAAGAAGCCAGCATACATATTGGCATATGTTCTATGACTGATACAGTTGCCAACCAAACTATTTGCTTATAGAACAAAAAGATTATAGCTACTTTTTAAAATAACATGTTTCTTATGTTTCATTCCACATGTGGGTTGTGAAAGCTGCAGAATATAAAGTATCTTTTACCTTCCATCCTCCAGCTGGAGAGCTCTCAGTCCTGCCAGTATGGCATCTTTATTTACTCGACTTAAATCATCCCCAAGAATAACCAGACATGATAGTCCTGTGTAAGTCATTGCTATGTGTCCACTATCATAGGGATGAGATATACCCGGACCCTAAAAAAAGAGGAAAAAAATAGAAATACTGAAACATCACAAGATCTTATACTACAGCAAATTTTTTTTTTTTTTTTTTTTTAGTCAAGAGGCAAACAAATGACTTTTCCCTTCACTCATTACGGTTAAACTGAAGGCATCCTGCTCAGCTTTCCTCATCAAACTGAGCTACTGCATAACTCTGCTAACCTTCTAAATTCTTGGTCAGCAGGAAGCTTTGGAAAAAAGCTTTGCCAAGAGCTATATTTGTGCAACAGTTAAGCAAAAAGATGGGATCTCTTCAACTGTGCCTAAGTTTGTCCTGACACACCACTGGGCATTAGCTTCCTGGCAGCTGGGTAAGCACTCTTAAAACAGTCAAACCTCTGGAGGGCCCCTCCCTCCAGCAAAGATTTTACAACACAATGATCTACAAGGAGAAAGCAGTGAGAGAGATTATTAATAATCTCTCTGTCAACTGAAGCAATACCAAATTAGCCACTTATCTACTTTCATCTATTTTAAAATAATAATCAGAGTTAAAACAAAGTACTTATACACCAAATAATCACAAAAACATAAAATATCCTGAGTTGGAAGGAACTCACAAAGATCACTGAATGTCAACTGAGAACCTAAAATGATAGCTAAATGCTGACTAGTCCCACAATACAAATAACAGAAATGAGCAGGGGATTGATACAGCTGTGCTAAAATTATTATTTTTCCTTATGGTATTTTATAGGCCCATCCTGGACTGTACCACTTCATGAAAACAGAGACCACATGTAACAAGATGACTTTGGATACTTGGGATGGTTCAGTTGGGAGCAACTGCAAGGTAACTATTTCAACAGAATAAAAGCTATTTCAATGCTGAGTAGTAGAGATAGATTTTCAAATGATATTTTACTAGCATTATTGTCTAATCAGTTGTAATTCTTATTTTGCAATTCATCCTAAAAACACAAGAAAAAAGCAGCATAAAACCAAAATTTAATATTATGTTATGTGTAACTGGCATTTTTCAGGCAAGTTATTATTTCCAAAGCCAAAAGGTTTTGCTTCTAGTAAGAAACTGGGAGAAAATTTGTTACTAGCCACCAGACAGCAACAGACTGCTCTCGCACAAGGGAATCAAAGACGGTTGGGAAAGGGAGGCAGAAAACAAGGTGAAATGGCTTCAGCAGCACTGAAAAAGCTATGTAACAGAGAAGGAGAAGAGGAGAGGGAGTGCTGAGACCTGCACCTCCTCTCCCTTATTCCTGGTCCTGGACCCTCTCTTGAGAAGGGGACACAAATCTCAACAGCTCCCACTCCCACCCCTGTGCTGCCAGTGCCCCCATCACTGCCTCCTACCCTGCACGTTAAACAGACATATAGGGCACATTAAATTCCTTTTGTAAGGAATTTACAAATTCTCTGACTGACCTGAGCTAATGCACTGGTGCAGACATACTCTGAAAAGACAATAAAGGAAGTATGGCCAGGGCCTCTTCTCTATGCACTTTGCCTTTTGTGGTAACTACTCTGTAGGTCCCACAGGAAACAGATTTACTTGAATCTCAGAGATGGAGTAAAGAGTTCTACTCTATTGGCATTACCATCATGTTCTCCACAACCTCAGCCTTCTTTAAAAGAATTAACACTTAAAGATGTAAGGTGAGGGGAAGCTTTCAAACACTTGGCTCATCGATGTGACAGTGTTCCCCACTATATAATTTAGAACAGCTATTAAAATGTAACTCACAGCCACCAAGAATTCCCACTGTCCACTGCAGAGAGAGCTAAGAAACTCTCTCTACTGTAGAAGCATGGGCAAGATCTCGTCAAACACTAATAAAGAATGCTACTGAACATACACTTGCACTGGCGCAGTCCCACTTTCAAGAAACTTTCTTCTCACACCTGGCACTGTTGCCCCAAGACAGGATTCTTTCGCCCAGGGTGCCAATCCACACATGGAGTTTATTAGATTTGACATGTTTGCACAGAGGTGTGTGCTGGGTGCTAAGTACACAAAGCCAACACACCTGGTTACAGCCAAGAAGCATTGATTATACTTTCAGAATATGTAAGTATGCAGTTATCTAATTTCTAAATACATGCCTACTTAATAGCTGTTGGACAATTTTTTGCATACTTTGATGTAAAGGTACAATGTAATTTATGTTTATTGCAGATGTTCAGTGGGTAGGGGTCTTCACTTGGAGCTGGGTAGCCTAAGCCTTAGAGGTGTGTTTTTCACATTATGATGATTTGAGTTCATTTAAAGCACACGATTTTAGCTGATTTAGCTAATTTGAGTAAAATTTACGGTACGTTGCCAAACGCAGTGTCTAGTCGCTAATTCAAGATATCTCTGCTTTTGTGATCTCTTTACTTGTTTCAAAACTGTTCTGCAAGATCTTGCCATTTCTCACTTCATAGAACCACAGAATGGCCTGGGTTGTAAGGGACCTTAAGGTCATCTAGCTGTAACTCCCCTGCCATGGGCAGAGACACTTTTTCGTAGATCATGTTGTACAGGTCCCCTCAAAATATATTATAGAGATGTCTGCTTAAAATAAAAAAAATACATAATACAGAGATATTTTAGCCCAGGCTTACCAGGGTCTTTATAGTATTTATTTTTATCTTAAATTTACTTTTGTATTCTACTTATTGTTATCTTCTCTGTGATTCACTCTGCAAAATATTTTTAACTATTCATCTCTCACCAGTATGAGTGTTGCAGCCTTACAATGTTGTGTGAGGAATACAAAAGAAATATTTTTTCCCCAAGTGAAAGCTATGTTAATTACCACAATCTTACATGCAGCTTACTTGCAGCTATTGGCTTTCAATTTAGCTCTAAAACTGATTCACAACACTTTAAACAGACTGAAAAGACTTATGCCCATCTGAAACTTTGAGGAGACTGTTCACCCCTAAATTAAAAAGCTAGTTTAAACTTCAATAACACCAAATCAGAGAGAGTGCAAAATCTGGAGCCACTTCAGTATATAATTATTTTCTAATTCTAAAATTAATCATGTTTTAAATGTGATGACAGAGGAGTCACTCGTAGCCCTCATTCACACTTAAGACTGTTACAGTTTGTGAGGGCTGTGTTCTGAGTAGGTGAAGTGGATATGCTTTAATTTTACTTTTGCTTCTGTCCCAAAAAAGCTGAAAAGACATTACCATCAAACACCACAAATGCAACAGCCGTAACACCTCAACTCCCAAACCAAACCCAAACAACCTATCCTTTAGTAAAGTTGGATATTCCAACATAACCCTTGCTCTTTTCTACTGTTTTGAAAGGTCCCTACTGACCAAATAGATTTGGCTATCTCTGATACCACTGACTCAGAGTTCAAGAATGAAATCACTCTAGCAGCATGTAATAAACAACAAATGTCAATGCAAATCCAAAATACTTACAGGCTTTTCAAAAAATATTTTTCAAGGCAGATTTAACAGAATGTTTTTAAATAATGAATAAAGAAAAATGATGTGACTGTAAACAAACCTCAGAGTCATAGCAGTGAATTTCCAAGCCTTTTTTTCTGAGTTATTTCAGAACATTTCAGGCAACAGTACTGGAAATGCTTTAAACCTTTCTTGGCCAATAAATCAAGCGGATGCAATCCTTCAAATGCAGATACAACGAAAAAAGCACTGCAATGCTTAAATAAAAACCACATCCACATGCAAACAACTTTCTAGAGATAGTGACCTTGCAGCTAATTTCCACAGGTTACACAATTCCACCTCTTTATCCCAACTGTATATTGGCCAACACATTCTAAGACACTAATGGATTGCAACATATTTCCAGTAAAGATAGTATTTCAGTATGAAGCATATACTATAGGAAGTTGAGAATTAAAACACCACCAAGTGTTGGGAGGGGAAAACAATGCTTTGCCAATATTACACACTTTCTGTTTTCATGGCCCTTTACAAGATCTCAGAACTATATCCAGAATAAACCCTTCTAGCATCATACACTGGGGAGGATGTGAAAAAGGTTTCCAAAAGCATGCACTGATACAATGTACTACACTGTAGAGCTGCTAAAGGTGGGATACAGCTGGAAAAGAAATGTAGAGTCCAGTGTGCAGGAAGGACTGCGAAAGTACAGTAGCTCTGTCCTGTGTTTGAGAGTGAAGAATCAAATCTCACTGAAAATTGGATGAAAAATCCATGAGAGCACTAAACTAGCCTCTGCTAACCTCCTTCCTCTCTTTTATTAAAGGCACTTTCTTTTCATATGAAAGTTTAACTCTCTTGAACCTCAGTTCATAGGGCTTCAAAGCATCCTCTCTTACAGTCATGACAAACAGGGATGAACAGAGCCTTGCCTAAGTCTCCGGGGGTACCAGGTGCAATCAAATACACATGATTCAACACAGGAAGAGAAATACCAGTCGCACTTGCAGCACTGACTTTGGAAGAAACAGTCAGGCCCAGCCTATTAATACATGGCTCCCTGGCTCATGTCACTGCCAAGATTTTAGGTGTTTTTTTGACAATGGGATGGCCTACATGGCACCAGACACATTGGCATCAGATGGGATTCACCCTTCTCAAAGGACCTGGACAAGCTCTGGAAGTGGGTTGTGGGAACCTCATGAGGTTTAGCAAGACCTACACCTGGCATAGGACAACCCCAGAGTGTGAGAAGAAGAGAAGCCATTGAGAGCAAAGGACCAGGGAGGTGCTGGTGGATGAGAGGCTGGATGTGACCCAGCCATGTGCACTCTGCCCAGAAAGCCAAACATGTCCTGGGCTGCATCCAAAGCAGCGTGGGCAGCAGGGGAGGGAGGGGATTCTGCCCCTCTGCTCCTCCCTGCTGAGACCCCATATGGAATGCTGTGTCCGCCCTGGGGTCCTCAGCACAGCACAGGAAGGATGGGAACTTGTTGGAACACATCCAGAGGAGGCCACTAAGTTCACCAGAGGGCTGGAGCACCTCTCCTATAAGAAAAGGCTACAAGAGTTGGGATTTGTCAGCCTGGAAAAGAGAAGGCTTTGAGGTGACCTTTGTGGCCTTCCAGTTCCTGAAGGGACCCTACAAGAAAGATGGAGAGAGACTTTTGACAAGAGCATGTACTGACAGGACAAGGGGGAATGGCTTCAAACTGAAAGAGGGCAGGTTTAGATTATGTATTAGAAAGAAACTCTTTACTGTGAGGATGGCAAGACATTGGATTAGATTGTCCAGAGCTGTGTAATCCACACCCCTGGAATTGTCCAAGGCCAAGCTGGATGAGGTCCTGAGCAATCTGGTCTAGTGGAAGGTGTCCCTGCCAGTGGCAAGGGGATAGGAGCTAGATGATCTTAAGGGCCCCTTCCAGCCTGAACCATTCTATGATACCAAAGAACACCACATTCTGCACCACTTAATTAGGGCTATTCTGCCCTTCTCTACCTCATGACAGCTCCTCAGCTAGAGAAGTCTTCATTCATTAGTAAAAGACCAGAAAAGGAGGAAACTGCACTGAGATAAGCCACAATTTGTATGTCAATTTCTTCACTGCTGTGAGAACTGAAGTTCTAGGTATCATTTTCGTATGTTTCTCAGGCACATTTCTTAAAAGTTCTGCAAACATTTCACTATTAACAGTACAAAATTCCCTGCCTTCCAGACATTCTGTAATCATGCAGTTAATATTATAAAAAAGACACAAGATCATTTATTGCCTAATTTAAAACATTTCACATATACATTCTTAACTGACCTTGGAGGGATTGAATGGCATCCCTAAATATGAAGAGCCTCTGAATCCACAGCGATTCATGTTTGATCCTGGAAAAGATTAAACAACACTCAACTAACTTGTATTGTTGAAACAATCATTATAAACCGTAATTCTCTAATGAGATCAAGATCTGTTAGTTCAACACTACCCACAGCCTTAATACAGTGTGCATGTGTTTCGCAGTTCTCAACCTTAGTTTGTTATCTCTCTGATTAACAAAAAATTAAACAAATAAAATCACAAGCAAACTTAACTTACTGCTGCAGTGACAAAACACAAAGCATCAGATTTTCTTTTAATTTGTTGGAAACACAGTTTGTATCACCATAGACTTGTCTTCTATGCTCACAAGGAAAAAAAGAAGAAAAGGACTGCTCCCCTGGGAAAATGGCCAGAGTTAACGTATTTTTTTATTCCTCTCTGGATTCCTGCCTGGTAATACCGTCTGTTCCCAAGCAGAACTGTTTCAAGATACTTCGCAACATGTTCAAGGACAAACAATTCGCAGTTTTAAGTACATTGTAGCTATCAAACATTTCTGTCAGTGATTCAGTGTAATTTGTTTCAAATGTGTCACAATACCTGAACATGTAGCACATAGAAGTGTGAACCACACACTGTCAACAGTTAAGTACAGCTTTGCAGGGCTCAAACTTGCTTTTGCATGGCAAAACCTCGGTTGTTTACTGCTCGGTGTCTGGAAGTAAAAACCTAATGAATGCCACAGTTAAACAGCAGCTGGCTGTTCTTAAATCCTCTCCATGTTTTCTAAGTTATACAGCCATTAATCTAAAAAATCCTTACGGATATTAGGGAAAATTGCACCAGAATAAATAAGAATTAATAGTTATAAAGCTGAAACTCTAAGTAACATCACTATGCAATATGGCCTACAAGCTCTGGTATAACTTAGCAGCATTTTACCTTCTAATTCTAAATACAGTCTGTATATATGCAAACTTTAAACTAGAAAGGTTTTATTGGCCTAAGAATTTCTACTTGGCCTAAAGTACGCAACTTTCTCTGCAAGACAAGTCTTTGGATCTAACTGACATGGAGCAAAACACCTACAATTCTCCACTTCCTCCACAGTTCAGTCAAAAGTACTTTTAAATGATGCTACACACGTAACAAAAGCAACTTCAGCCTGCTGAAAAGCTGGTGTGCCATAGTCAGATCCACAAAGAAGAAAAAGAAAGAGTATCTGTATTTGTAGACAAAAAAAAACTTCATAACTGTTTTTTTTATTATAATCTAAACATTCTCATAAGAGAACATTTGTCTGTTCACTCCCAGAGTCAAAAACTTGCATTTCATGTTGCATCAGCCTCTGGAAAGCACAAAAAAATTGAACAAGTTTTAAAGACTAATCTAAGGTCTTGAAGGACACTGCCCAAAAAAAATCACAATTTCAAAAATGCCACAATGTGAATTAATCAGTAAGAGAAGACCTAGAATTCCTGCCTGGTAATTCCCAGATTTCCTAGGTGACATCATGGGAAAAAAAATCACCATTCACTTTCATTTTCAGTAAAAATGAATCTGCGTCTTAAGTACTTAAACAAACTAGAACACTCACTTTGAAATGATACTAGTGCAGAAACCCTTCATCCAGAAGAGAGCTGCTATGCTACTAACACACAGCTATCCAGGCCTGCTGCAAAGGGAAACATGCTACAACCAAGACAGCGCTGCAGACAACCAAGAACTCAGCTGATAGTTGCTAGATGGAAGGATTCATCCCAGAAATACTGATCCCCATCACTGGCCTTTTGGAGCGTAGCATATAGTTATTATCATAGTAGAAATGACAGCGTGAACCGCAAGTTTCATGCTACTAGTGTTTTGTATGCTGTCAGTGGGTCGCTTTGATTGTCTTCTGAATTCACAGATAATATACAAATAGATTAAAAATGAAGTACATTAGTGAAATCATGCCCTATTACTCCCTTTAGATGTTAAATTTTCATGTAGTATTTGAAAATCTTTTCTGTGCTACTAAACTTCTATCAACTAGAAAACAGCATTTGCAATTTTAAAATGTTGGAGTTTTAAATGCATTGCTGTCAATTTAAAATCTATTTTGCCTCTTTCTGTCAGTACTTCTGATCTCCCATTCTAAACTTCTCACACTGGCTCCTAAGAAAAACAGAAGACCAGCATGCCCTTTAGGGCAAACTTTAGGGCAAACTTTGCAGGGAATTTTATCCTGTCCTCAAATGCATTAATCTGCCTGCAATAGATGCTTCCTAGACGTTTGGTATTACAAGTGAGTTGCTAAATCTCTAGTCACAATACATGCAGTAAAAAATAGAATTCTTAGTTGATAAAGGAAGCATTAAAACAGGAAGTGAAAACAGCTTGTTTTTACCACATGACTCTACAACACTGATGTTGTGTCTCAAAATGGTTTTTTAGCATCCTGTGAACATACAAGCTCAAAATCAAATGGGAACCAAAGGAGAGTTACAGGAAATTACTGTCTTTCAGTTTATGAAAGAAACCTGAAAATGTGAAATAGAATTTTCTGTGAAGTTGGTTTTACTATTTTATTGCAAAGCACTCATACTTCTCGTTTTATGTAATAGTTTAGTATTGCTAATCCAACTCTTTACTTTCTTGAAACAAAAATGGGCTGTGAGAATCAGAAATAGAATTAAAAATGAAATACACTCAAATTAAAAGGATATGATCACAGCTTATGTCCCCTGGGAAAAACCTGCTAGAGTGGCCAGTTCAGCTCCAGCAGTTTGCTGTGCATCAGTCCAACTGCAGCTATGAAATGGTACCACCTGCTGTTCACTTCCACCATTAACCTTACTCAGCCACTTCCTGCAGGAGCTTAAGACAGAGCAAAAAGTAATAAATATTTCATAAACTGCTGTGTAACTACTGCAAGCTGAACAAAACACATCTGGAAAAACTGTTCTCATTTGACAACTAAAGAAAACCGACCCTTTCCAAAACCAAAAGACTTCATGCTTAAATCAAGAGCTGCAACTTTCCTGTGAAGAAAAAGAGGTTACTTATGTGTCCTTAAGCCAGAAAGTCCTTAAGATATGTAAAAGAGCTTCACGTGATGACCACAGAAAACTTATCCTAAGAGCTCTTTTTTTACAGACAGAGCGTTTTCGTTATTTATATTTCATGATTTCTCTTGCAGGGAAGGATTGATAAACTTTTACCACTACTTTTTCACATTCAGATTATCCATGCATTCCTCTGGCTGCAAGGGTTCTCTCCTTTTGCTAAGTACAGGAGTTTACATACATTATTAAAATCTTATAATATATAAAAAAATCATAGCTTTAACATAGGCTGATTCAGTCAGTACATCCAGACAAAAGTAAGCATAAGCTCTTCTCACTGAACTAGAGCTTGTAATTGTTCCTGTAAATCAAAGCACTACAGTATGTCACCAAATGCAAAGTTGAATTCTCTGAAATGGAAGTCCATTATACATCCAGATAAATACTTCAAATGTAGCCATTAAAGAAAGTTATATTGGAGGAAAATTTGTATTTTTGCTCAAGAAACTCAGGATCAGAAAGCTCAGATGTATCAATGATTTGAACAAAGTCAATGTCATTTTATACATTTTTTTTTTGGTACTGCCACATAAGAAAAAAGAATCATTAATACAAATCTAAATTTAGACTTTGATAGAACTAAGTTTTAAGTCTGTCGTGTAACATATTGGTTTTCAGTCTGTTATCCATGGGTCCTGGGGATTCAGACCAACAAATAAAATATGTTTCAGTGTTCCTTTCGGTTCCATTTCCTAGTACATCAAGCTAGTGAAGCATCCAGCTGTCAAAAAGTACAATTTTCTTCCCTCTCCCTCAGTGGGCTGGCACTGGGACTCCTAATCAACACAGTTCACCAATGCAACACAAAGCTAACCTTCTGTTAGATAAATAAATGCATGTTTTTCTGCCACTTCAGCAAGCTCTCAAGCAGGGTCAAACAAATGCCACTGCTCCTATGGGGGAGGATGGTGGATGAATATGGCCAAGCAGTGTGCTTCCACTGTGTAATTTAGATTACTTGAGTACAAAGCTCTGGATTCACTCTCTTTTAAAAGTGCTGAACTGGCTTTGAATGTGACTTGCAAGAAACTGGAATACATCTTCCTTAAATTGCTACGAGTTGCACTTTAGGTAGGTAAACTTGAAATTCTGTCAAGAAGCTGCACTATGAGAGGAAGAACAGCAAAATACTGATATGGTAAGGATCTTAAGAACAAGCAACTAGTTAAAAGAGGGTCTTTTGTCCCTTTTCCAATTTCACTAACACTTTAAAAAATACGTTTTAATCTAAAAACGTATCATTTCTGGTAAGGCTTGTAAAAGAACACCCTCCTCAAAACGAGAAAAAAAAAAGCACTTTTTAAGATTTCAACTTCTTTCTAAAAGGAAACAGAATGAGGTCTTCTTGCAGTGAGCACACAAACAAAACCGAAACACATATTAGTTATGCACCTAAGCAAAGCATTTACTAAAAGGGAAGGAAAGGTAACAGTGGCCAAAGTCTATGCAAGATAAAGCCAAACTATTTAGTGTGAGTTACAGAAGACAGGGGCCCTTCAAACAAGCAGAAGGCAGCAGTAAGTTGAAGCATTCAGCTAAAAATATGTTTCCGTTTGAGGGTCAGTTTGCACATGTGACATGCCATTCCCTCCGAGTAAGAAATGGTATTGAGCCAGTCTCTGGAAGACTTGAGCTAAAATTATGGTACCTAAAGGACATTATTTGTTTGTATCACAGCTACAATAAACCCACAGAAGAATACAGTCTATCCTGACAGACCTTAATCTTCAGTTTCCTTAAGTGCATTTTGATTAGGCTGACAGACCATTTATTTGTTTTCTTACTCAGTAGATCAAGATCTCACCACTTAAGTATCAGTGAACTTTAGTTTCACATAATATTTCAAAGGCTACAAACCTCTGAAGTGAAGCTATCATTAGCCATCAGATATATTACATCTATCACTAAATACAAACATGGCACCTAAAACTATCACAGCGTATTGTGAGACTTCATCTAAGAAGTGCTCTAAACCATGAAATTCTAAATTTTCTAGAAGGTTCTGTAACACTGCTGTTGGGTTGACTCCAAACAGCAGCTGAGGCAAGAAAATAGAGATGGAGAGAAGACTCACAGAGCGAGACAGAGACAGTTTGACAGGTGAAGCCAAAGTTCTGGGCACCCAGCAAAGCAAAGTGGGAATTAATTTACTACATCCCATCAGCCAAGCATGTGTATAGCCACTTCCCAGAAAGCAGGGTCTCAGCAGGTGTAAGGGTTATTCAGGAAGACAAATGCCAGAGTGACAAACACTTCCCCCTTTCTCCCTCTTTTCCCAAAAGCTTTTATTGCTGAAAATGATGTCAGATGGTGTGGAGTGTCCCTCCAGTCAGTCCTGAGGTTAGCCTGGGTCAGCTGTCCTGACTGTATCCCCTGATATATCTGCCATGGGAAAAGGAGTGCAGAGGAGGCAAAAAGAGCCAGCCTTGACTGGCACTGCTCGGCAATAGCTGAAAGACTGGTGGTTGCCAACACTCTTTCAGTACCAGGCTCAAAACACAGCAGCTTAGAGGCTACTATGAAAAAAAAGGAATTCCAGCCCAGCCAGTACACTTACTATAACAGTTTTTGATAAAAATAAACAGACACTAAGTTTGCAAAGCATCAACTGTTCTGTCTCCCATCCACTGGAAAAAAGACTGTAAGGCAGCAGTAGTTCTCAAAATAATTTGAGTTTACCATCTTAAAAAAAATGCTTTAAATAAAAATCAATTTAAGTGCTGTGCGTAAAGGAATCTTTGGAGGGACAAATGTGAAGTGCAGAAAAATTTATTTTTCTAATAAGTATTTCAGGAATTCTCTTTTTGACTGATACCGAACCTTAGAAATTCAACCACTGATGCAATCAAGAACAAACCCCAAGATTCTGCAAAAACATATTCCCATTTAAAATGTAGCTTTTAAACTGGTTTTCAGTCCCAGAGTCAAACTTAGTGAAGAGTTCTATCAAGTACAATAGAGTTACTTTAGACTGGTGGAATTCATCATTATAAAAAGTATTCTAATTTAAATGTTTAAAAACCAATATTCCCTGGAAAGAAAGATTTATTAGAATGCATGAAAAAAATGCTGCAATAGCATGTTTCTTTAAAAGTAAAATGTTGTGCTTTCTTGGTCTTTTTTTTTTTTAACCTGGACAGATTCCAACCCATCAAGTTAGCAATCGCCTCTTTAACTAGAGATGCAGGAGCACTTTGAAACCAGAAACTTCAGTGCCGTAGCCTACCACAGTTCAGTTACTTCTTCAAAGAGACCGAAAGAGGGAGCAGGAGCTCTGCTGCTGGGAGGCTGCCAATTAACAAGCACTGCGCCCACCAAGGATTAAAAAACAGAGAGCCAATGCATTTTACTGAAAGGAGATATTACAGGAGTGTAGGTGTTTCCTTCTTCACATTTAGTCATCCAATTTCCAACCTGCTGCTATCATCATCATTTACATTTTGCACTTTCTATCGTCCAACAGAAAAAGCAAAAATGAAATACAAATAACGCTAAAGTTTCAGTAGTCAAGC
This sequence comes from Corvus hawaiiensis, assembly GCF_020740725.1. Classification (NCBI taxonomy): domain Eukaryota; kingdom Metazoa; phylum Chordata; class Aves; order Passeriformes; family Corvidae; genus Corvus; species Corvus hawaiiensis. The sequence goes on from NC_063255.1 coordinate 48,252,273, forward strand.
GACCAGATAAGAGCAGTGCTATTACCAAAAGCATAAGAAGTTATTACAGTATGATACAAAAATGCAAGACTGAAGGGAAGCTTGGTCTTCTAGTGAAAAGAAGAAAGCACAGAGTGCACTGCCAAAAGTGCCCTCCCCAAAACTCCCCTCAGTTTAATAAGGGGATGATAGCTAGAAAAAGACGGAGCACATCTCCACTGAACCGTTAGTCTCCACATCTGCATGCTGAGATTTTGACTGCCCTCCCTAGGAGGCTCTAGACAAGAGCAATATTCTGAACTTTGGCCATGTAGAAACCCTCAGAGAATTACTGCTTACTGTCAAAGACAAACAAACAGAAATGCCCGTTCTGATCTCTCTTCTTGCAAACTTCCCTGTTCTTTTGGAATGAAGTCCTGAAGACTGCGATAAAAGTCACAAAGTGAGCTACTCCTAAAAACAAAGCATGTACACAGTGGAAAGATTTTTTAACAGTAAGGCACAGGAACCTTCTAATCATTAATAAACTTTGCAGGAATAATTACGTAATCCAAATTTTCAAGAATCAATCCTGGAATACAACACAAGAAAAAAGAAATCTATTAGAACTAATTTCTGTCGTGGATCTGATGGTTTCTAAACCTCCAGAGTAAGAAAAAGGGTTTTTTTATTACTGTAAAAATAAAGCATCAGCAGTCTTGATTTCCATATGCTTACTTCATAAAACTGATTTTAGAGACCTAATTTGTAGTATATAATTAGACAAGATAATATAAAGGAAACACACAATTTTCTTTCTACATCCATCCGAAGTGCATGTTCACAATTTTACAGACAGGCACCTGGAATTGTCTTTGCTCTGGAGACCACCAGCCTGGAGCTATGCCCACACCGGCATTTAACATCCCAGCACCTTCTGTCATAAAGCAGCAGTGCCTTGCCCACATCTCCCTCCCTCCTTCCAACCCCTTCTACTGCCACCAGCCATTCACCTGGGCTGCCACAGAAAAAACCGCCACCACCAACTAGCCTACAGGAACAGCACCCCCTAACTTCTGTCAAGTCACCAGGAAAGGGACGTTTCCTGTGTGTTCCCTCACCAGCTTGAATCTGCTGTGCAATCTGAGGAAAACTGGGATTCAGCAGCAGCACTATTCCTTCTCAAAACCTTGGGTGAATTCAACCTTCACAGATCTAAGGAACAGATCTTTCTTTCTCAAGCAGGGACTGTGTTTATCTTTTTTGCTTCTTACCCTTAAACCTCCAATTTTCCAAAAGCTGTTGTAAATAACCACACCTAAGATCAGAGCTCCTGGCATGGGAGTGGAAGTCAATATAATCCTAGTATTAATAGTATTCCTATTAGACTTGTAATACTTTCACAACATATCCATTTCTTTTAGAACCAGGTGAAACATTCCTCTGAGATGCCTAAAAGTGCAACTTCATTATACTATTTTAAACTGGCTTATGTTCAAATTAATTTCTGGTTTTTCTAGCTTTATTATTTGCGAGGGAGCTATTTCCAAGATCTGCTCAACATCACTACCTGAAATTATCAGGACAGCACTTCAGGAAGGTCAACCTTGTATTTTATAAAAACAAGAGCCATCCACTATTCCCCAAGTAAAAAGCAAAAGTAAAGATGTTAATATCAATAAAAAAACTAAAAACTCACTCACTGTCTTCTGTGGGAAGGACCTGCAGGGAATAAATCCATTCTATTATATCATCTTTGTTCACCACATCTAAGGAATCCAACATATCCAGACCAGAGAGTGCGAAAAATGCAATTGTCAACCTAAAAGAAAAAGATAAGACTTACACTTCCCACCATACATATCATGGGGAAATTAACAAATGGTTGCAGCAACAGATACCTCTATGAATTCTCAGCCTTTGACAGTGGTGCAACACAGAGCCTAGCTCAGAGTACATGAAATTTATCTACTGGACAAAATAATGTTCTTTGTACTGAAAACATTTCTCTGTCTCAACAAGGTTTTTCATATAAGCTGCCCCTCCTTTTATATAATAATGACATGTCAATTCAAAATTTACCTAAGGGCCTGTCTACCTGAAAAAAAAAACCCCAACAAAACAACCCACTACAAAGTAAACTAGGTTATGGTATTAACATATCGAGCACTAGCTCTCTGTGAAGAATTCTTACACAAACAATCCCCTAAACATGCATTAGGTGCATATGCAAGGTAACCCTTAACTATAGTAAGCTGCCTCTCATTGTGTCCCAAACCCAACTTCGGATGCTTAGATGTCAGTGTCAAACAGCAAAGCCTATTTTGTAAGCAAACAATGTATGAACAGGCATATAGGATGAATTAACATCTAGAGGTACTTATTTCTGGTCCTTGGGTGTAAAGCAGGCTACATGACTACCTTACTTAAACATCTAAAATTAAGCATGTCACATTCAAGCCTCCAACAGAGCAGTGAAGTAGCTAGCATGCTGAACGTCCTTCTTTCCTACAGCTTGCTTCCATGAACATGGGCTATCATACCTGCTAACTAACACCTTCTTTGCTAGGTTTGTCTTAACTTAAACTATTGCAGCCACCCACGGCATGGCCCTCCAACAGGGATTACTCACTCTGACAGAGCACCTGAGCAACTGCACTGGGTTAGGAACCTGGGAGAACTTGCTATGAGAGAAAATGCTCATGTAATGGTACCTTGGATGTTCTGACTCAGACTAAAATTAGCTGGATGTATATTTTGCCACCCACACTTGTCTGCTGATCTTTCTAGAAATTCTTGTTCTCCTTACACCAGATAAGATGATGGATTGTGAAACAACTGCTACACATGCAGAAACTACAATTCAGCATGCCAAGGAAAACCAACAGTTAATACCAGCTTTCCTTAGGAAATGAAGCTGTAATTTGTATTTACCTCACAAACTGGTGAGCCACCTTGGCCACCAGTAGTTGGCACCTCTGAAGAGACAGATGCAGACAGAAGCCTCCAGAGCCACTTAATTTCTGCATGAGGTTCTGCATCAGAACCACAAACAGTAAGACCATGGAAAAAATGGTGATGTGATCCAGCCCAAAGCACACAACCAAAAGAATTACTCTAATTAAAGCACAGCAGCCAAATGACAATGCAGCAGATGCTAATCTCAATAAAGTGGCACAACGTCCTAGGGTGACATTCCTACCAGTGGGCTGGTAAAATATGTATCTTTACTATTATTATTTCCAATAATTATCTGAGTAGAGAAAGCCAAAAAAGTATGTTGCACACAGAAGTATTTCTATCTGGAACAAGAGCAAATTTTAACCCTTCCAATGACTAAGAAATTGTCTTTCAAAGTGCAAAATTAACACTTCAAGGCTTATATCCACTTTTACCATCTATCAGACCTCTGTTTAACCCAAAATCTGACCCTGGATAATTAACTAATTAAAAAAAAAAAAAAAAAATCACTAATTTCACTAAAAAGCCCCAAGGAATTTATTGTGCAGTTACAATAAACTATTTATTTGAAACATTGCCTGTACGTTCTGATATTCACAAACACTGACAGTCTTTTACTAGAACTATTTAAAATACATTTTCACTCTATTTTACCCAGCTAAGTTACTTCCAGAGAGGCACAAACAGCATGCCAACATCAGCACTAGAAACTGCTACAAAGTAGCTCCAAAACCACAAGGCGATACATACAATACAGACAGTAAATCTCATCTACAGTTAAAAATGCATATGTCAGATATATGAATTTAAAAAGTGGTTTTACATATAGTTAGGGTTCAGTTCACTTATTCAGAGTTGACTGTGTCTCCAGCATTACTAAGGAACAGCCTGTACTGTGTTGGAATTTATGTACGGTGGGCAAGAACAGCCGGCACCACTGGTCATACAGAGGTTGCAACGCAGCCATTTAGGCACTGAATCCTTACTTCATATGCTACGCTGCCTCACAGAAAATTAACAGACATATGCCCTAACAAAAACAACTCTTAGCAGCACCTTAGGTGACACATGCCAAGAAGTGTAAAAACTTTATCTACAGCCACTTCCACACAGGATGGCCAACAGAACACTTCTGATGACAGATTCAGACCCCTTTGTCTTCAATCGTGGACAAAGACTACAATTTCACTGAAGAATTCAGAAAGCATTTGAAGTGACAAATTGAGAAACTGATTAAGTGCACTACAAAGAGCACCATGAAGGACCTGAATCTTAAAGACTTCAGAGACCAGCAGAGTTGCATTCTCCTGCAAAACCTCAGTGCTGACAATCATTGTGTATGAAACACTATCAATAAGAATGCTTAAAAACTACTCTTGCTGCAACTACTGTTGCATGCAATAGCTACAGATAAAAATAATTACAAAGGCTTTGAGCAAAGAAGTTGAGTAGAGAACATGAAATGAATTCTCTTTATTCCCCATTATTGTCTGACAATCTACAGCTTAAGTTGGAATGCACCAGCACAGTAAGGAAAATCTCACTCTCTACTACCCTTGTCTGGTGACAACAAATACATTTTTCTACTGCAGTGCAGTGAAAAAAACAATCTGAAAAACGACTTTATTTATTTATTTGACAAATTTTTCTTTAATTTAGTTGAGTTTCCCCATCTAACTCACAATGGAACCACTCAAATTCAGGAACAGGGGAAATAAGAACAAAAGGGTAACAGCATTTCTTTCTGCAGCTGTATAAGCTCCAGAGGTTTGCTGAAGGTTTGCTGAACTCTGTGACCTTGAACTTGGCAAAAAGGCAAACTTAATACCCTTGAGGTCAAACTGGAGAAGATGCATTTATGGTTCAATCCCCCACTTCGCATTTGTTGACAGACAGGTGCGCATTCCTGCAGAACATGTCCATGTTGCCAAGGGCCTCTGGAGCTCACTGGTCCCATCTTTTGCAGAACACAGGGCCTCCAGAGGAGATGACCCAGGACCCTGACAAGCCATGTCCTCAAAGGTAACTCCATCACTTCAACAGGCAAACTTTTCATGGTTAACTGTTCTAACAGCGAAAAACGTTTTTCCTACAGCCACACAATTCTCCCCAAAGTACCTCATTCCCACAGCCTCCTGCCCCGTCACTATGGTCCCTTGCAAAGAGTACACCTCCATCTTTCTTCAGTGAGAAGTAATACCTCTCACTAATGGAAGACTGATTAGATCCCTCCTCCTCTAGGCTGAAAACATCCCATTTCTTTAGCTATTTTCAGATGTCAGTGGGGCTAAGGTTAGCTATTTGTGTTATCACTCTAATACATTTGCATGCTGTTGTAATTTTAAGACCTATAAAAAGTTGAGCATAGGATACCTAGACTTCCTCTTGCTGTCATCTAAAATAAATGAGAAAGTAGACTGAAACAACAGCTAATTTTTAATGAATAAATGGTTTACAGCTCTGCAATCAAAATTTCACAAAATTACAGAATAGCTGGGGTTGGAAAGGACCTCTGGAGATCATCTAGCACAACCCCCCTATCCTAATACAGGTTCACCCAGAGCAGTTTGCACAGGATCATGTCCAGGCAGGTTTTGAACATCTCCAGGGAAGAAATTCCACAGCCCCTCTGGGCAATCTGTTTCAGTGATCAGTCACCCCCAATCTAAGAAAGTTTTTTCTCATATTGAGATGAACCTTCTTGTGTTTGTGTCTGCTGCCCTTTGCCCTGTCACAGGCACCACTTAAAGAGTCTGGCCCCATCCTCCTGCCACCTATCCTTTAACATACTTGAATGCATTGGTAAGATCCTCTCTCAGTGATCTCTTGAGGCTAAACAGACCTAGCTCCCTCAACCTTTCCTCACAGGACAGATACTCCAGTTCCTTAACCATCCTTGAAGCTCTCTGTTGGCCCCTCTCCAGGAGTTCCATTTCTAACTTCCTTTTTTAATATAAAGTTGTGTTATTCTACACACAGCTCAGCACTATCTGTACTAGTCCTTACATCTTTATGCCAAGTGTTTGTCCTCTCAAATGAAATAAAGCAGGATGACCTGACCAAAGATGATGCCATGAAGATTTTTTGCTTTTTCTTTTATACCCCTGTTATACCTTTTTTACAACTTCTGTATTCCTAGTGCTTTTTGCCTACATTCTTAGACTTGTTTGTCAAGCTGAGAGACTAAACATTTTAGAAGCTTCGTAGCTAGGGATCAGTGTGCCCCAGACCCCAAGGTCCTCTCCAGAACACATTCTGTAAACCAAGATAGAACCATCCAGGGGAAGGTTCCTTGGGGAGGGGGGCTCACTCGAGCCTCTCATTGGGGAATCTTTGATAGATATGCTAATTAGGAAAACCTATAATGTTATACCCGATCTTTTGGGGGGGTGCATTTTCGCAGGGTGCATTTCGGTGCATTTGACCTGGATGTGTGCACCTAAGGATCCTTAAAATAAATACCAAGGTAAAATCCCTTTTTCCCTTCTAACTGTGTATGACTCTTGATTTTAAGACCAGGAAAAGGCATCAAAGCCATTGAGCATTCCTCATAGCATGACCTGCAGGACATTACAAAATGGAAAGAATCTTACTATTTTATTGCCTGAATAAGATTACCAAACTATCTACATGTTTCCAACATTTTATCAAGTGCAGCTTGATAATCACATTACTGGTCTTCTTACACCTCAGATGTAACTATCTTAGGTGAAGACTTGAAGAGGATCAAATAAGTACATTCTGAAGCCGTAAGAGGAACAAATGCCTCTCTAATTCAAAGTGAGGAACATAATTCACTAGTATTTTCTTTTATACTAACTAATGAAGACTTAAAAATATTTGTTACATGAACAAGAGTCTTCTGCCTGCTGAAGTGAAGCTTAAGTGATTTACTTTAAAATGGCTTCCAGAGTGGATTAAGAGAGTGAAGCACTGGATTTAAAACAGATTAGAAGGATCAACAAGTCTTCCCTCGTGGATGTCAAGCACTTTACGCGAGCAGTGACTACACCCCTACATTAACACATTTTCTGGGAGCCGTCTGCTGGTGGGCAGATTTATAGGGATCCGCTTCCTTCCGGCCGCGGGGCGCTGCTCCCGGCCGCGGGAGGCGGCAGCGCTCCGGGAGGGGTTTCCTGTCACCGCCACCGCCCGACGGGAGGGGAGCGCGGCCGGGCCCCGGACGGCCGGGGGGCGCCGGGCGGACACGGCGGCGCCCGTCCCGCCTCCCACCGCGCGGCCCGCCGGAGGAGCCCGGCCCGCTGCTACCTGCTGGTCTCCAAGGACGAGTAGCGCTCGGGCAGGATCTGGAGGCACCGCTGGAAGAAGCGCACGTGCCGCTCCCGCAGGAAGTCCAGCCGCTCCGGCTCCCCCGAGCACGGCGCGGCCGCCGCCGCCATCTCCATCTCGCCGCTGCTGCCCGCGCCCGGCGCGCCCGGATCGCGTCACCCGCGGCGCCCGCCCCGGGGCGGGGAAAGGGAAGGGAAAGGGAAGGGAAAGGGAAGGGGAAGGAGCGGGAAAAAGCAAGGGGGAAAGGGAGGAGCGCCTCAGTTCACTGCGGGTGGCAACCGTCCGCTTAAGGAGCCGTCACAACCGGCTGCAGGGAAGATGCGCTTTTAATGCCAAGGGATATCACAGCTGGCCGGTCTGATAGCCGGCGTGTCAAACCCGACACTCGCAAAATACAGAGGTAATACACGTCATGGGTCAAGGAACTCTGTGCCGGCTCCCGGGAAGCGCTGGCTGCTGCTTCGTCCTGCGACAGGGACAGGCTGGTGCGCGGCTACAACCCTCCTCTCCAGGCTGGGACAGCTCTGACAACAAAGCAAAAAGGCATGAAGTACAGAAGTGCACTTCTGTCGTGCTGCACATCCACCGGTCCCCTCCTCACCTCTGAGGAACGCCCAGCTGCGGTTCTGCAGCTGCTGGTGTCTCTTGCCTACGTTCTTCCCAGCCTTTGGTAGGTCTGTTCAACCTGGATCGGTCTTTGGTGACCCGAATCTCGACCTCAGAGTGAAACAAACAACCCAAACTCTAATAAGTCTTTTTCGTTCATCACAAAAGGAGTTCTGTTATGCTCACTGGGTCTTTATCGTAGTAGCAGGTGCAGAGTAAACAACACAGCTGGCTAGCCAGAAAGAGACACTTCCCTCCACGCTACCACAGGGAACAGGAGAAGGGTGAAAACTAAGGGTGGCAGCAGCTGCTTGCTGTCGTTGAATTTTAATAATTTAAAAGATTAAACTCTTGTAAAACCCAGTGTATGTAAAATGCTTCTGGGAGCCAGCCTACTTATTTAACCAATGGTAAAAACAATTTCGAAAAAAAAAAAAAAGCCACCACCCATACTGCAGCTCGCTTTTATGACCTGTAGGCCTTACCCAGTGAAATACTGCAATGAGATACATAAATTCTCAGGATTTTTTCCTATTTTTTTGAACACTGGAACAACTATGCCTGCTGCAATTTAGTCTCCTGATAACGGGGCATTACTTTTTGTTTCCCTTTATGAACCATTTAGATAATTGAAAACTACTGCTTTTTAGATGAATGAAGTCTGCTTAAATCACCAAGCTGCACACATCTCCAATTAGAACAAAGAAAAAGTTACCTTCTCTCTTAATTTTGCCAATCTTTTTTCTTCTTCTTGTTTCTCTGTCTCTTTAGCGTGTTTCTGTAAAACCCTTAGTTCCAGTTTATGTAGATCCTGAAACATAATGAGTGGAAAAGCAAACTTCTCTTTGGAAGTAAAACAAATGATACAAAACTACACATGCAGCCTTTTTACAGCTTTTTTTTTCTTGTTTTGAAATTATCATAATAGTAAAGTTTCACTAGCTACATGTGATAGCTTGTCCGGCACAAAGACATTATAGTTACATGGCTTGAAAAAACCCCCCAGTAGTTTCAGCTATTTATAAAAACTTTAGTGTGAATACAGATAATAATATCAGTTCTCCAGTAATTGCATTTACATTGGTATGGGATCTGACTTTACCTAACAGGTACTGAAACCCATAGGATATTCAAACAACTCTTTCTATCTCCTATCTGAATACAACACTTAGGTCCTCTGACATCTTCTTAGGCAACACAGCCCAAGCAGTTTTTCCCAAGTAAATTTTTTACTGAAGAAATAAAACCACTTCTATATGGATAAGGAAATATGAGCTTGAGTAATCCTGCAGAATTTAGATATTGAAGAAAATGAGCATCTTTGTTTAAAATCAAGTTTCATACTGTTTGTCTGCAATAGATGCTGTTACTTATATCAATAATGGATTTACATTAATGAAATTTGGATTTTAAAACCTGTTTAACTGATTATATTGTAGGAGGAAGTCGCAAATTTAAAACAACAACATGCAAAAATGGAGATGAAATTACACACATGCTCTTGAAACTTAGAAATTTCTTGTGCAGCAATTTGCTTCCTTTCCTCCTTTTCAGTTTCCTCTCTCATCTCATTTTCAAGCTTTTCAAGTTCCTCCTTTACTTTTTTTTGCAAGGTATTCCTTTCCAACAGTAACTTCAAGTGGCTTTGGCACTCTTGTTGTTGCTTTTTCTCTTCTAGTTTTAGTTGTGATGCTTGATCCATTGCAAATGCTACTTCTTGCTGTTTCTTCCAGACTTCAACTGCTGCTTGTTTTCTTTTTCTTTCTTCTACTTTTTGCTTCTGAGCTTCTTCACGCTGTAGCCATCTTTCCTTGAGCATTTTTTCTGATTTCTCTTTCTCCTTCAAGTTTCTTTCTTTTTCTTGCTGTTGCTTTTCTTTCCACTTTTTAATTGACTACAAGAGACCATAGGGAAAAAAATCCAAGGTTTCCATGAAAATCTTACACATTGACATTGATTCAGTCTGATGAAGACTTATGTTCCAAGGACACACACTACACAGAGGAATTAAAAGTCTGTTGAAGGCAAAACTTAAAGCCAAGAAGTACCTGTATCTGTTTTCTCACTTTATTTTTTCTATTTTATGGATCACACAAGCAGGTTTAACAGATGTCTGCTAAAACTGTTTCAGATATGGCAATCATAATAACTCTGGGTAGTTATGAATGTCGATATAATATGCTTTTTTAAATGCAAACATATTACAGTTCTTACTTTTTTTCCAATTAACCCACTGTTTTATAGTAGTTCTTATGTCAATATATCTTTTATTACTGGATAGTTCTTGAGGGAATCATAATTCTGTATGTCAGTCTGTCGTATGTGTATTGCTTATAGGTGGGACAGACATTCTTAGGGACAAATGTAACAGGAAGACAGGATCACTTACAGCTCTGGGCTTGGCACCTAACCTGCTAATCACTGACATCAAAAGCATTTATAATATACTTTGGCAGTACACATCCCACTTCTCTGTGTTGTTAGCTCTATGCTCGTTTGTAATTATTTTTTAAAGACAAATACTTTGGCAAGTTTGGGATGCTAAAGACCTCAGTTATATACCATCAACTGTAAGACAAATCTGCCTAGCACTACTACCAGAGAGGCAGACACAAAAATAAGACAGTATGCATTTTGAAAATAAGTGCTTTTTCTTAAATCTCCGAAAGCCCTAGAGGGGTTATTTTACCTCTTTCTTTCTTTCATGTAAAATTACAAATTCTTGATACCATTTGTCATGCTGTTCTATATCTTCTTTTGTTCTTCCATTGAGATACTCAAGGGCTTCATCCATGTAAGACAGCCTTCCTCTGTATTTTGTCCGTATCTTCAGAAAATTTTGATGATCATAATCATCCCAGCCTCCTTGCCGCCCTCCTGTTCGCTGAAGAAATCTTTCAAACTCTATTACTTCTTTGGGTAGATGATTTTCCAGTGTTTTATCAACTGTGACCCTGGCTGATGGTAATTTCAAAACTTTTTCTGCTGTTGAGCTCCCTAATACCCACAGTTCCACTTTTCTCTCAAAGAGACTGAGCTCATTAATGGCAGCTTTTTCCTCTTTCAAAAGCTGTTGATATCTGAAAAGAGACAAGCACTGAAATGTAAGGAAAAAAAACCAGTATTCATTGTCCATTCACCAAAAATGAATTTTGTAATTGTTCAATGCCACACAAAAGCTATTCTTCAAAGATTAAGAACTGAAGTGGTAACAGCACAGTTAAAATGATCCGATAATAAAGCACTACACAATGAGAATTAAGTTACCCTTTTACTGAAAGAACACATTTATGGCATGCATACAATTAACTCAATCCCCTCCTGACACCAGTGGAGAGAAAAGGAACCCCCCCAAACCGGCTTAGACAACACAACAGCAACAACAAAACCCCTACAATCTAATCTCTTCTTCAGCCTTTCCCTAGAAAGGTTATTCATAGGCAAATCGTTGTTACACTGGAATGCTGCAATAGCTGTATAAACAGCCTCCCTAAAAGGCAGCTTACCAAGATTCTAACGCTGATAGCTTGTGCTTTGATATACATACCATGAGAATCACTACCAAAAGAGTAAATCATAAGAACAGTTTGCTAGATTAATGCAAAGTTTTCATTGTGTCTTATGAAAGCACTTTTTCTAGTAGCTGAAGCATGGATAAACATACATTTGCCTCTGTTCCTCTTTAAAAGCATTGATTGCATTTTCAATTTCTTCCATCATTTCCTTGATCTTGTCAACAACTAAAAAAGGAAAAGAAGAAAAAATTATTTAACTTAAGAAGTCTACAGTGTTTATCAGCACTATCCAGAAATGCAGGACTTGTGGAGACTTTCAGGACACATATTTCAGTGTACAAAAAAGCATGCATTTCCATCTCGCACAGCCTTAAAAGAGAAACTCTTATTTATTCAAAAGGTGTGTTTAAGAAGTGACTTAGGTAACTGGATGCAAATCCCGATATAAATGTTTATTTCCATTAAAGAAGTCTCATCTTGACTGAGCTTCAACTGATTCCCAGAATAAGACAGCCTTATCCTAGAGTTCCACGTTTGCTTTTTATAACAATACAGTTAGTGACTTAAGCACACTCAACTCTGGTTTATACCAGATTGTAGCAATCCTATTGAACCTGTAGGCCACTGCTTTTACAAAGCTGACAAAGAAACATCAAAGTAAGACTTAGTCCTGTACTGTCAGCGTGCTGTAGTCCTGACTTTAAGAGGGTAATACTGCTGTCCAGGGAAGATCTATTTTGCACTGGTACAAAATCCATCCATTAGATTACATTATATTATTAGATTAGAATCTGTTTTACATCAGCACAACATCTCTATGGACACACTGAATGTGTAGTTTAAATAACCTGTATTTTAGTAAAGTTATATAATCTAAACCTCTTATTTCAGCTTTCATGCCTTGTTAGTTCTTAGTATCTTCACTGACAGTTTAAGAAGATAATGATTTTTTTTAGATAAAACACTGAATAAATGAAATGGGATGCATTTTATCCAGCATCAGCAAGCCCTCAGCTAGTAGGAAGGCCTCTACCTGAGCTCTGCAAAATAGTAGATACCACATGAGAATGGTTCTTTCAGAGCCTATTTCCCTAAAGCTTTAAAACATCCAAACTGAACAAACTGCTGCAATATTTTCTGTAGAATATTCCAATTTACATTTCAAACCATGTGGTGGCTAGAAATGAGTTCCCTGAAGAACCTACCCTGTGACCTCTTACCAGATCAAAGGGAGTTACAGGGTAGTAGAATACCAACTTTGTTTTACATAAGGCAAATGTTACACATGGGAAATCTAGCTTTCAACAGCCTCAAGGAACAAACACACACCACTTGTAAGATAAAGTAAGTTTCTGATAACACAGAACTGCAGAGTCTTTCACCATTTCTTAGGTTTCTGCAATTTCTAGGTTTAGTCTTCCCTTTCCAGATTCCTGCAAAATCATAAAGACTGGAGGAGTATCCCAACTCTGCAGGAGAAAGACAACTATGCAAGAAATCTGTCTGTAGAGGAAAATGTTTTTAAATCTGATATCATGACTTACACTCTGGTGTAGGCTTCACATCTTTTAATTGTTGCTGAAGTCTCTTCACACTGTTCTGTATTTTTAATAGCTGCTGCAGGATTTTAGCTTCTGTTAAACAAAATAAGGTGCTGATAATTCTAAGTTTCTTTTGCATTAAATTCAATACAAGAACAAGAGCAATGAAGTGTCCAAAATAAACCAGGGGTTTGATCTAAGCAGGGACAAAATTCTGTTTGATGATAAGAAACTGCCATAATACTGAACATTTTAACTGGTAACTGCATGTAGCTGACCATGCAGTTAACAGTTAAAATGCTTAGTATTTTAGAGGGGAGATTCCTAAAGGGAAGTTTGGAGAATATTGCCTATGCAGGTGATAGCTTCTAGGGTTTTGAGGCAAACTTTGACTTAGGCTTCAAAACACTCATTTATGAAGAGAAAACAAACTTTGAAAGTCTATATGAATGTACTACTTCAGTAAGATTAATTAATTTGTTGTGTTAAATAGAGAAGAATCAATGTTTTCTTGCCCTCCAAGTATGTGTGGACTTATTTGCATTGTTACCACTTGGTTCCTCATGAGACCATACAGTACTGAAGAGGATGAAGTTCTGGATACACCTTAGATATTAAGGAGCTGTATCTTCTATCCTAAAAGATTTGGATTAAGGAAGGTATAAGGAAGGTACACATTCCTGCTGAGACCACAGAAAATCTAAAAGCACACAGATCATGCTGAAAGACCTGAATGCAGTAAATGGGAATTGGGGGCTGTTGTACACTTTTGCATCTTTTAGGATATACTCCTTCACATCTGACATGTAGTGCCTGACACTTCACATCACTGTCCTCTTTATTATCTCATAGCATCATCTCCATCCGTATTCCATGCTCCCTTCTTAATCATGGAAAAAATTCTGAACTTATTAGCTTAGTCATTCCTCAGAAACATTTATATTTCTTAAGGACTGCAAGATGCAAAGGATATTCTAAGATTCCTTAAATAAAAAACGTACATCAGAACACACGCAAATTTGTAAGATGAGGATACTTTTAATTGTTTCTACATTCCTTTCCTTTCTTCAACTTATTTTGATCTATATCAGATGGCATAGCATGATTTATGTGATTACTTTTGAAAGCATTCAAGTACTGTAAGTAAAGAGAGTAATTTTTTTTCTTGAGTTACATTATCACCTGTAAGTGGAACAGATACTGTAGGACTGTGTAACATCTCACAGCACTATCTGAACTAGGAATATTCAAAGACTCAAAAACTGCAAACACAGAACAGCTTAAAAGTATATTTAAAGGCAGCAATCAGTATGTGAATGCTGAGGTAAGAATATTTTCATTGTACCTTAGCTGGACTACATTGTATTTTGCAGTATACACCCAAAATTGATTCAAAGTGTTTTTAACAGTACCTTTTCACCACAGTCATTTTACATTGAAGATTAAAAGAGAACAGTTAATAACATAGGGGGCCCAAAATTTTTATGCTCCTGAATTTTGCAAGTGAATTGTGTGTTTATAAGCACATGGTGAAACACTACACTTACTAGGATCTATCTTCCACCTAACTCATCTCTCTGTACTACCGGTTTTTAAACCATTTACAAAAACAACACCATATAAAAGGGGGGAAAAAAAACCAAACAAGCCCAAATAAAACCCCACTTACTTTCCGTTTTCCTGCTGACAGTCATGCTGTGTTCCAGTTCCTCTAGTAATCTGTATTCTACCCTGAAATCACTCTTCCTATTATAAAGGTGTCCATTTCTGTCTTTTTCTATATTTGCAAGCCTAGGAAGAAAGGGTGCCACACTGAATAAGGCACAAACACTTAGCAAAGCCCCAAGATTTTCCAAGGTTATTGTGCAGCCAAGGCTGTATTAACAGGAATATCTTAGATTTTATACAAATCCATGGTTTGTTCCTACAACTGTTTTCAAAGAAAATCTTTCTGCAGCTGTAACACTACACACCACTCAAGCACTTGAACAAGAGAAAGAAATTAACAGGGAAATCACCTCACTGGCAAGCAGTGGTTTACGCACTGAAATTCTATGTGCATGCTTATTCTCTGGAAGCCTATGAGGATTTTCCCTGGAAACGTGCAGGCAGACAGGCTGTATTAATGCAGTGGCACACCTAGATGGAGCCCCAGCACAGACAACACTACAGAGGGACGCTGAGCCTCAGTTAAATGGGATGCCTCATTTCAAGCTGCTTGATCAAGAACATTACCCAGCAGTCAAATTTTGAGCCACAACCCAGGATCCAGGGTAATCAAGATGAATTCGATTCAGTCACACAGTGTAAAACACTGCTGTGAGATTTAAGTACCCTGTTTAATCAGGATTCACAACTGCAAACCTCTCCTTCAGTCAGATGGCTACATTAGCTATTCCCCATAAAGCTCACCTGTTTGAGAAGAAATCTCCCTGTTCTTTCAGATGCCAGTGTAGTTGTAATCAGCACTTGGTCAAGACATGGGGAAACAGATTTAAATCACTTCTGTGCCTCAGCTGTCTTGACCCCTTGTTTTCCAAAACAGTGGCCTAGATATTTTAGATGAAGTCTTTCAATATTCTGCTACTGCAATTCCCCTTTTGTTGGGATGTCTTAAGGGCTTTAGGTGCTTCGAGGATCAGCACAGCTAAGTAGGAAAACTGAGAACTCAATTGTGCCACACACACACTTCCTTTTCTTTGCACCTAAGAGTATCAGTTCTTACTAAAGAACATGACTGGCCTAAGTCCAAATGGTAATTGGAACAACGGGACATTTTGGAGGTCATAAGCCTATCCTGAACTTCTGTAACAACCACAATAATTTGAGCTCCTGAAAAGGAAACCTTTAGCCTAAAGACTTCATTACCATATATTCTTAATTTGAACCTCGAGTTATTGTTACCTCCAGAACAGAACGAAAACATGATGAAGTGTTTAACTTACTGAGCTTTTAGCTTTTCTGCAGTTCTTATGAATTCAACTTTCTTAGCTCGTTCAGCTTTCATCTTCCAGCTCTGAAATTGTCGGCCAGCACCTGCAGTACTGGAACAGCTCTCATTCTGTAGATAACAAAATCAACTGTTATTTACAACCAATTTTTTTTTTTTTTTTTTTTAATGCTCGTTGGTTAATTTCAAGCAAACAACACCACAGCGCAGAGTTCGCTTTTCTACTGCCGCGATTCAAGTAATTTTAAGCGGAAACTGGAGTGAGGCGTGACGCACCGGCGCACACACAGAAATGCCCTGCTCAGCAGAGACACGCCGGTTCCGCCACAGCGGCGCGGTGTCGCGGGCTGCGGACCCGCGGCCAGCCCCACACGCCCGCGCAGCCCCGGGGCTCCTCCGGGAGGCTCGGCCCCGCCGGGCCCGGGTGCCGGCGGCCTTTACCTGCAGCCGCCCGGCCGCCGCCGCCAGCGCCGGGGCCAGCGCGGCCATGTTGCCGCCGGCCCGCTGAGGGGAAGGGCGGCCGCGCCTCTCGCTGACTCCATTTAACTCTTTTCTTCCCTTCATCTGCTGCCGGAGGGCTCTTCTTATTGGCCTTGGTTTCAGTTATGTGGGGATTCAAGGGTTTGTAGTGATTGCTTCTTTCAGGAAAACAGGGATATACCCACATTATCCTGTCACAATCTAAAGAGTTCCGCATTATTCAATAAATTTTGGGGGGGCTCAAGATCTTGTTTCTCACTCGTGTACGAATCAAACTTTCAAATGAGTTGCCACTTAGTATTTCTGTGGAATAGAAATAACACTCATGCAGTGGCTTTCCTGCTAAAGAGATTTTTGGAACCGGTGTTTTCCCAGCTGCTGGACACAAACACATCCACAGATGCTGCCCGAAGGGCTATGCTGAAGACATTTTGTTGCCTAATTGATGTTTTTAACAGCACTTTCCAGATACATTTTTCCTCTTTCTATTTTATGACTATACTTGTTCTCTTTGTATTTGCTGAATAGGAATTGAAAGGAGAACATTTCAAACCTGAAAATATTCTTCAGCATAAAATAAAGAAGATTGTTCTCACAGCCTGCTACCTGAAAGGCTTGTAGAAGTATTCTCTTCACAGCAGTGTTTCAAAGTCTTTTTTGTCTTGTCCTTCACTATTGGATGTAAGAGAAAAAAGTAAGTTGTGTTAGCATTTGCTTTCTGTTGGTGACTGTCAGGCCTTCCAAGTTCCCTGTTACTACGAGCAGCAAATTGGCCACTGGTCAGGGACTACTCCACAGGAAGCACCTGTTTTCAGAAAGTGCTTTAATAAGGTGTCTCCACTCATAGTGTAACTCAGGTGTGTTCAGTAGTTCACCAGTTTCTGGATGGTGAATCTCTAGGACTGTTTTACTTTACTTGTGAGTTATTCAAAATCCTGAGGACTTTACACAGGTGTTCTGGAAACCATATGCAGGGATATTTCAGCTGTCGGAGCATAGTTAGGCTTGGTTACTTCTGGCTTTGGGCACCAGGGATTCGCACATCAAGTTGTGATGCTGGTATAAAGATGAACCTTGGGTTTCAGCTGTGCCAGGACCTTACTTCATTCCCTCTACAGAGCAGAACTCATTTCAGCCAGCATATGCCTGCAGTGGGTTCATTTTTACTGGGCACCAGGACTCCACAAAGATGCTCCATCACTTGTTCTGCTCAGCAGGACAGGGGAAGAAAATAAGATGAAAAACTCATTGGTTGACATCAAGGCAAAGGCCACACTGGGAAGCAAAAAGATTTATTCTCTAATTGCTCTTAGCAGGTAATGTCCAGCCACTTCTGGGAATACGTCCCCAGTACATGTAGCAGTTACTTTAGAAGACAAACACCTTAATAAAAAAATTCACCACCCCTTAGCTTTTATTTTTACAACATCACATGGTATGGAATGTCCCTTTGGTCAGCTGTCCCAGCTGTTTCTCCCCTCCCAACCTCTTGCACACTCCAAGCTTGCTGGCCTTTGTGGGAGGTGTTGAAGACAGCCCTGATTCCACCTGAGTGTGCCCTGATGACCACACGGCCCAGCAGGAGCCCAGCACTGGAGTGGTCTCAACTGTTGTGGCCACAAACACAAAGCACAGCTGTTTTCAGACTGCAACAGGGAATATTCGCTCTATTTCAGCCAGACCAAATATGATGCCACAACTCTTGGATGGCCTCTTTGCCAGACAGGTAAACAGGTAATCTGAATCCAGAAGAAACAATCTAGATAATTACGTAATTTCCTTCTAACCTCTACCGCATTCGTTTTCAGCTTAGTTTGGTATTTGAAGTCAACGAATCCCTGACTTCTCTCTGTGTTTTGCTTCATGAAATCTTTGAAGATTTGGCACAAAAATAAGGCATGGAAATACAGCAAGAAAAAATTAAAACTGTTAACATTTAAAGGAATGGAGTATACATAGAACAGGAAAAAAAGCTGTTAACCTGGAAGATGCAATCAAAGAATCGATCTTGGTCACCTTATTTATGGCAGAAGCCTCATATGTCACAGCATTGGTTCAGCAGTATCTGACATTTTCTGAAATCCTTCGAGCCAAATAGAGAAACAGGACTGCACCAGAACTTAATATTCCTATCCATGAGATCTTTGAGGAAACCACCTATTTCACCATGAGATATAAGCATCCCCAGAAGAAACACTTTTCTGAGTAGTTTCTCTTCAAAGTGCCTTTTTTTTTCTTTTATATTGGTGACTTATTTCTGAGACCTCAACAGGAATGCATAAGGGCAGTTGTAAAGTATCAAGCAGAAAAGACAGACACGATAACAGAAGCAGACTGGAATTAGTTTAAAAGAGGAAGAGTAAATTAATAAACAGAAGAAATCAAAGTCTTTAACCCTCTGAGTGTAACTATCTACTTGTGAAGGCATTCATAAAATTGTCTAGTTATCCCACCATAAAAGGACCCTGTTGCTGCTATCCTGGGCTTTCCCTGTATTTTTATTTTTGGAAATGGTGTGTCCACTCTAGCCTATTTTCAGACATGCAAGTCAGAATTAAACAAACTCAGGACATGAGTCAGTATAAGAATTAAAGAATAAATAAAATGGATATGAGTGCTGAAAAGAAAGCTCTTGCAGGTACATGGATGATATGTGCTTATTCTGGGCAACTGTAATAATGGGCTGGGGAGGTGAGGTGGATAAGCAGAGTATGGAGGAAAGCTGATAGGTGCACCTGCAGTAGTGCCAATGTGAGCAAAGATCAAGGCTCTGCACTATGAAGGCAGGCTGCTTTCATCTCTCTAGCTTTTGTCCACCAGGTGTCATCTGAGAAGCACATGATAGCTACTAAAGGCGCTTTTTTTGTTTTGGTTTTGTTTTTTTTTTTAAGAAACCAACGGCAAGCTTTTGGTGTCTGTAGATGGCAGCGCCTGCATTCAGTGCTTTGCCTGTCTCTATCCCTCTGTAGGGGATTATCTGGCCCCACATTGATACTGTCAGCTCCCCATTTGTTTGATGAGGACTGAGTGGTCATCACTTTTTCCTGTGAGTCCTGACCTGGAGCGCTGGCAGACCTGACAGCCTGGACACAGACATGTTTGTGGCTCTGCAGCTGCAGCCCAGTGTCAGTGTCCCCCAGTACCTTCTCCTGCCAGTGCCTAACTTGCCCTCGAAGTCAAGGAGCTCCAGAGTAGACAATGGCATTATAGAAGATTCATTTTTTGTTCCCCAGATGAATGCCTATTGCACTCACGCAAAATCATTTTCGCATAAAGTCCCTCCCCTCCCCTCCCGTGAAATCTAGATTTCACAGTAAAATTGAAATGGAAACCAAAGGGGAAAAGAAAAAGCCCTGGAAAATTCCATGGGTCCCAAGTGAACAGGAGCACATCATTTTAGTGTTCCTCACTGTGCCGGTTTGGGCAAATTTGGAAATATATCCTCTGATAGAAGGCAGGTTACAACCAACCCTCCCCCACCAGGTTCGGGAAAAAATGAATTTTCCTCAGAGGAAAGTGAAAGAGATAAAAACTATTTATTTAACAAACACACAGGAAAAGGGATAATGATGCTAAATAATAAAACTTCTCGATCTGCTGAGAGAAACCTGGGGAAATTTCAGAGTCCTTCTGTAGATCTCTCTCTCCTCTCTTTCCCTCGGAGCTGGGACGGGATGGGCCCCCTCCTCCAGGGCCTCCACCTCGGTGAAAAAAGTCCCGATGTGTTCTGATGTTGAAACAGTCCAAAAAAGAAGAAGGGGAAAAAAAAAACCCACAAAAAACAACCCACCAAAGTCCCAGGAAAACAAAGGTTCAACTCTCTGTCTCTCTCAAGAGAAAAAGTAGCCAAAAGCTGGCTGAAAATCAAGCTGCTTTCTCCCGCTCCCACCGCTGCTGAACGCAGAGAGCCGTCTGTATCTCAGTGTGTCCTTGAAACATGAAAACAAACTGCAAAACTGCTTTGAAGAGTTTGCTCTTTTTTTTTTTTTTCTCTCCCCCCTCTCAGGCTCAGTTTAAAGGCATAGAAAGCCACAAAATTAATTTCTGGGCATAGGGCAGCAATATGGGATACAACATCATAAAGTCACCCCAAGACACTCACTTTCTCCTGTTTTATAACTATGTAAAAGACAACTGAATAATTATTCATCCTATTCATTCCTTTTCCCCTCCAATTCTTTCCTTCTTTTTTTCCCCATTCTCTAGAATTTTGAATTTATTTTCACATCATTTCTCATTCTTGCCTCTTTTGTAATTTTCTCCTTCATCTTCCTTTCCTGTTACAAAAAGGAGAAAGAAAATATTTCCCACAACTGTACTTGAAACTAACGAAAAGAGATAGCAGGCATGCCAATAAACAAACAATTCCTAATGTGTCTGAAGTCTTGAAGGTTTTCTTGAAAATCATTCTGGATGTGATGAAGGCGTTAGTTCTAAGTTCAAGTCCCAGTGTTCCAAAATACCACCCTTCTTAGATCTGGCAAGCAGAGGACAGAAATGTGCTCTGGCAAAATTACAGAAGATTTTAATCTTGGCCAAACCTCAACACAGCAAAAAGTTGGATGCTGTCCCTGGTACACATTTGTACATTCAATCAACAACCTTAGCAGCTGCCTGTGTTGGGAACTGGCAGACTGTATAGGTCACACTATTACATCAGTCATGCTGGGGCTTTAAGACCTTACTCAGCAGCTGTCTCTGCCACTTTTTCATCACAAGTTTTTAATTTATCAGCTCCTATACTGCTTTTCTGTAACTGGTCATTAATGCAATCAAGTGTGATTGACTTTCTTACGGCCTTTTGTTGCCCTTCTCTGCTGCTTCTGCAAAAAACCGACTGCCTGCTTTGGGCTGTTGCGAGTTTTTCTTCCTCCTGTGACCTAAAGGCCAAGAGTTGACTAACTCAAGCCACACTCAGCAGCACTCCAAAAACCTCAAATACATCAGAGGCAAATAAATGAGAATGTGTTACCAATGTAATGAAGGTTCTCTAGGGAAGTGTGTGCTGCAGAAAAGAGAGAGGGTTCCTGGGTGCCTGAAGAAAATGGCTGGATAGAAAGATGACCTGTACTGGGTGCAAGTGCAAGGATATTGGTGAAAAAAAGCAAACCTGACATACACAGATAAAGAGAATCACCTAGTCTGTCACAAGTGTGCAGCCTAGCATTGCTGCAATTGGAAGTGTTCAAGAGTTTTGGCACTGCATTCCTAACTGGCACATTAAACCCCTTAATTTTTATGATTGCTTTTCTTTTTCTCAGTTCTGATCCCTACCGGCTTGCTATGGTAGCTATGAGAGTTAAGTGATTAAATTAGTGATCAGAATTAAAAGGTGGAATTTAGAATGTTGTACTTCTACATTTTTTCTTTGTAGTTACCCTCAGTCCTTATACTTGAGCAGCTGAAAGAGCATGTGTGTGAGTTGGGACTGTAACTGCACAACCAGCACAGCAACACACAAATCTCAATCACAGCCACAGTTTTCTCCTCCATTGTTCTGGATATATGGCTGAAAGATGCAAGACACAGTCACTGCTATTTAATGTGTCTTTGTAGTTTAAAAAGGGAACACATAAACACAGTCCATTTACAGCAAAAAATCCCTAGTATTGCCCAAATGCTAATTGAAAAATAAACTTGAAATGAGGACAACATTTACTATTTTCATGGCCACCATAAGGCTACATCAGTTTCACAGATTATTCTGGACGTCAGTAGCACAGAGTTAAACATTGTGATTTTCACAGATTTACTCTTGCAATGAAAAATAGCCGGTTTTACTCACATTCACTGAGTTTTATTTGACCATTCCTTTATCAAAGAGAAGCACTATCCAGACCATATTAAATATTGACTCTAATTTTATACCTGGCCTCAGAACAGTTTGCTGGAAAATGTGATAGTACATGTGCAAGAATATACCAGTCTGTGCCAATATTAAGTCAAGTAAATATTTGCGCAAAAGACGTGGTAAAATTCTGTGGGTGTTAAATAGGATCTTGGTACTGTTTTAGAGGAAGGGATTTATCACATTGTCTGTTCCCTTGATCTTTCATGGTCTTTCCCTTGTGGAGTATACATTCTCAGAAAGTCATGTGATGCTGGGATAAGTACTCCTGGTTTCTGTCCTGACAATGTCCCAGTGAAGTCAGTAGGAATGTTGCTGTATGAACAAGTTGACACAAACAGTGCTTGATGCTTTTGATAAGGTTTTGGATAAGTTTTTCAACCCCAAATACTACAGAAGCAGCATTGACAAGCAGTGAGATAGGAAACAGAGCTCAGGAGGCTTTAAAGGCCTTCATTTAAGCTATTGTCTTAATCTGTAATTTTCCTTGATTTTAAAACAGTACTTAGAGCAAGAAGCCATCCATTAAAAAAACTTAAAAGTGGAAACAGATCGGCTACAGGTCAAGGAGAGAGACCACCTCTTACATATGCAGGGACTGATCTGGTAGCCTGCTGCCATTCCCACAAAACCGTGCCTGTAGCAGTACCTCTTGGTGACTCATGACACCAGTCTTGTGGCTCCTAGCATAGCCCCAGGAAGCTGACACTGTAATAACAACCTGACAAATACTCTGTATTGATGATTTGCAGATGTGTTTCAAGACAATGATCTCTTCTTACATATTTAGTCAACAAGAAGCATGAAGTGGCATAGAGTTTTTTTTCTCTTGTATTGCTACTCCTGCATAGCTACCTTAGAAGAATCTGCATAGCCATTTTTGATTCCTATCTGCAGTAGACAGAAATCAGAAAACGTTTGAAATGAGCAAAAAAGTCAAAATAGATCCAAGGAACATTAGTTTTAATCATCTGTTGGAAACCTTCAGTGTCAGGTAAGGGTTGTGCTAACAGGGATTGAAAATGATATAATTAGTAAGCAATTCACAGCCAAACTGAGGTCAGTACATTTTTGTAATTTTTATTCTTTCCTATTCATGTTTTTTGCTTTTCTTGAGATATCAGGGTTTTGTCCCTTTTAAAGCAGAAAATGAAAGCGGAGCATTTTTGATTAGTTCCTGCCTGTTGGCAGAACTGCAAAATATCAAGCTGTTTTCAGTGAAAATGAATGGGCTATCAAGATGTACGAAACACAGTCACTTGTGTCTTAAGTGAAGAAAATCTTTACATGCATAATGTGATATCAAATATGCAAGGTGCTGGAGACGGCTGGGGCAAAATAGCTCACAGTGGAGACACAGTGGTGCAGTGAGTCTGGAGCAGTGGCAGGGATTCAGAGGATGTCAGTCCTGCCCCCAGCACAGCTGCTCGGGGGTCTGAGGCAAGTCACAGAGACACCATTCAGCCCTGCACTGGAACATGCACTCCAGTGCTTGGGAGCTTGTGTGGATGGTGCTGAGGAACTACCACGCACACAGGAATGACTGTGTTGAGAATTGCATGTCAGCATTTCTTTAACCGTTCACTCTGCAGCACACAAGACCAAATAAAAATTACATCTGCATTTGCACTGGGCCTGCTGCTAGACACAACTATAAAATACATGATTTAGGAAAAAACCCCATGCAAACATAGAGTGTTGGTATAGTATGCTATCCTTGCTAACATGGACACCAAGCCTGGAGGTCACAGTGGCCTTTAGTTAGATAATCCTGTAAGGACCAGAAGTATATTTGGTTGGAAAAAACTGCTCTGTGGGGCACCACAGAGGAAGTGAGGGACACTTGCTTGATTTCTCCTCAAACAAGCTCTTGTACCAGGCTGAGCCATGCTGCAGGCACTGATAAGGAAATGCTTGCTGCAAGTCATACAATGAGATTTTTTCCCTTAATGAAGTCTTTAATAAGACTAATGCTGCTGATTACACGTCTGAGAGAAAATAGCCTGCATGAGGAAGGTGAGAGGCTTGACTGTATGTTACAGAACTTTCTGACAGATTGGGAAAAAATATGTATCACAGTATATTTCATAGTTACTGACTGTTGGTAGGGGAATTTGCAGACAGCCTGGGATAATTAGATGATTTTAGCTGTGTATTGCCTAAAATCTAAAGGTCAGGTTGAGATTACAAGTGGTTTTAATGCTGGTAAGAGTAGTATGTTCACAAAGCCAGCTGCCAAATGGGTGGTTTTCAGTGTAGGCTGTTCTGTAGCATTGCTAAAAATAACATCCACAGGTTTCCACTTTTTCCTGTGTTCCATGGGTAGTAATCACAGGCACCATCTACTTCCCACATAAATCTTCACAGGATACTTCTGAGCTCCACTCAGATGAGTTATACCCAGAGCTAAGGCAGCACAAAAGATAGTTTAAAGATGGTTTTGCCGTTGCCACTCCCTCCTTGCCTTCTGGCTGAGTGGTCACTTCAGTACCCACAGGACAGGGAACCAAAAATGAGCAGGAGGATGCCAGGACTTTTCCCTTGTCAGAAGGCACACTTCTGTAAATTGATGAATACACACTGTGAGTGCCAGATAAATAAACAAATAGCAGTTATTACTAAAGCCAAAGAAAAGACAGATGTGCACCCTTTACAGATATTTAGCTGAAGCTGTGTTGAGAGAGATATTAAACCCCTGAACATACAACAGTCCATTTGGAAGCATATTCTAGATTGGTACATGATAACGCTGGAAAACATGCCTCAAGTTCAACATTCCCCTTGGAAACTATTTCACTGAGAAATTCTACCATTAAGCAAAATGTTATATACTCTGACAGAACTTCTCAGGCAATTTGCTCCATTTCCAAGTGAAGTTCATCCTTCTTTTTTTCCTCCTGTGTCATTTTATTTATTGGAGAATTCCAGTAGGAATTCTCTCTCTCTCCTTCTGTCTCTCATTCTGACATCTGTCAAGAGCTATTTCCATTATGCTTTCTTTTAGGGAGAGCAAATCTGGATCCTGACCATTCCTGCTAGTCAGATTACAAAATCAGAGCATGCCACTCTAATGAGAACCTTTAGTATCTCAATTGTATCCTGCAACACTGATGATAATAAAAGTTTATGACAAGGTACTGTGAGTTATCTGACCCCTGCTGTGCATAAGAGGAATTCTTTTTTTTTTTTTTTTCTGCCTCTATTGACCTTTTAAGGTTTTTGTTTGCAAACTGGCGGGGTTTTGTCACAGCAATACACAGAGCACTCAAATGAGTACCATTTGCTAGGACTCATGGACATGAGCTGAGGCACGCTCCTGCTCTGACAATGCTGATGTAATGCTTGGGGAACTACACTGCAGTGAGATGCATGGCTTTAGCGTGATCTTTGTGTCAGAGGCTTCTACTAACACATCAGCATATACACACTAGCATTTCACTACCTCTTTCAAACAAAAGCAGTGCTTCTGACACTCTGTTTTTGTGCCCATGGCACCAGACCCTGCTATGCATTAAAGGTCACTTTGTGTCATTTTCCAAAGCTGGCTAAAATGGCCCAGAAGGACTTTCCCAATGCACCCATGTCCCAGGTGGGAAGGAGCTGACGTGTTTTGTATTCTGTTCCCCAGCTGAGGGCTCCGGGCCCATAGCCAGGGTCGAAGCTTGTTCTGAAATAGGAGGCCACATACCTGGAAAGGGCTGAGTTTGATGGGGATCTGGGACAATGAGTCCCACCATACAATATGTGGTTTACCTGCAGACCAGCATCTGTGGTTTTCCCTTCCATCCTGCCCTCAGTCTCCTTCTGGGTGCAGTCAATGTGATGTGAGTGTCTGACTGCCAGATTATGTTTCACATCACAACTGCTCCTGTTGTGTTTGCACTTATGCAGGTTCCGGCAAGGGTGAAGGGACAGACACAGTCCACAGCCATCAAGTCAAAAGGAAATGCTGGGCATTTCAAATCTGACTGTTACATGTCATATCTCAACTTACTCCCAGGAATATGCAATTGAGAAGTGACCAGAATGTATTTTAACCCTTTCATTTGATACAGCTTTTACATAGCTTGGCTTTTATCTAATGAGATTATACTCGGGTGGATGAAGAGGTGGATGCTGTCAGAGCCCTCTCTAGCACTGCTGCTGGACCATCTGCAGGAAATAAGAGTGGCTCCTTGGCTGTGGAGACACCCATTCAGACTGAGCCTGTGCCTGTCAGCTCTGTCATGTCACATGTAGTGTCTGTTGGTGTCAAATCCTTTGGCACCCAAGTGCCAAAGCCTGTAACCAGGTACATGCATAGATAACTTGACATGGTTGAGTAGGTCTCCCATAAAACAAATATTTGTGGTCTCGGATTCCAAGGTACTAAGGAATATGTTACACAATCCCCATGACAGTACTGATTGGTAGCCTCACCTCATATTCTTGTGGGAACCTACTGATAGGTATATGTGTTCTGGTTTTAAAAACTTCTAAAAATAAGATTAGCTATATTCCTTGTCTAACAGCTGTATCTTATCTCTCTTTAAAGTATATCTTCAAAATGTTTTCTTATTTTGCTATGTCTAGTTTGCCAGAAAGGTTGAAGTGCTCTTTGTAAAGGTCACAGAAGAGCAAGGAAATGAAAAGAAAAATAACTGCTAGGACCACAATCAGCAATTAGAGGAAAGAACAATGGCAAGGGAATGTACAGGTGCTTTTGAACCCCAGTGCAACTCCTGAGACTTAATGCACAGGAATTAATATTAATCCAAAACACATATATCAAATTCTTCCAGGTGCTTTTCATTTATAATAGCAAAGCTTTGAACATTTCAGTCATAATGTGCTTTTTAGTGAGTCAGGCCATGGTGCTCCATAGGCACTTTTTCTGAGTTAGGCCCCTTCTGACCAAAAAAATGTTGCCTAAAACATCATGTCCAGAAGAAAATGTGATAGAAAATTGTAAAGAGTGACTAAACTCCAGACCTACACCTGAGATGTCTAAGCATTTCTCCTGATGTGTGGAAAGCTTTCTGTGGGATGCACCTGAGATGGCAGGTGCTGTCAGAGCTCACCAAGAAGTGTTAACAGTAAATGCCATTTTCTCTCATGCTCCAGTTCTGAGGACAATTTCATTCCAACTGCACACTTGTTTGCCATCTGCTGAGTGTTGACTGGGAGACATGAATGGTGCCTGTGCAGTTCCCCCATGCTGTCCTGCTTTGGGGCAGCCCTGTGCACAGCTGGTGCGGTCACACAGCTGCTGGGTGTCCAGGGATGGACGTCCTGAATGTTCAGACATATTTCCTGTACCAGATTGTAAAAGAATGTTGAAAGGACTCAACCCTCCCCCAAAACGTCCAGAAAACCCCAGACAAACAAACAAACAACAAAAAAACCCACCCTTCCCCACAGTATCTGTGTATGTACCTAGATAGTGGCAGTAACCTCTGTCTTTACAAACATCTCTGTGCGTTATACTCACCTACATTTCAGTGTGTTACATTATTTTACAAAACTGGCCTGCTTCTTAAAGACATAATTAAATTGAAATACCTTTCATTATGGTGATTAAGGACCATTGGGAAGTAAAATCTTGTACTTTACTTGAAATAGAAGTATTCGCTATTTCCTTGAGAAATGTAGACAATGCCCACTGAGTCTCAGATACGCTGTGCTATGCTAATAGTGTATGAGGATCAAATTTCTTTTTCTTAAACAATTAATACCTTATCCTTAGAGAAATACAGTTTCTAAGTTGGTTTGGACACACTGTCATGCACGAGTCTTTTGAAAATCTCTGGGGTTAAATCATTTAAATCAGATGTCATTTCTACAGAAACCTGTACCATGGAGAATAGACCCACCTTAGGCTCTTTTGTTCCAAAGCCAAATGCTCTCCACTTGGACTAAATCAGATGTTCCCCTGATTATAAAGACTAGCAATAGTAAATTGATAAATTTCACTGCATATGCATTAGTAACCCCAGTGGATGTAGTTGAAAAGCTGGTTTAAAGCAGTTACCACTTTCATTTTAAATTGCTGAGCAAAAGCCAGTTGTCTAAAAGCCAGAGATGGGTCAGTATTACAAATTTAGTGCATTGTTTGCAGAACTGCTCCAGAAAGCTGCGTAGTCTGAAAATATTCATGACATAGCCAGAAAACAGGCAGTAAACACTTTTGGTGCTTGTTGAATTGAAGGGCTGAACTGCTGTTATTTTCTTAATTGCCTAAATTGTTAGCAGACCAGAGGTTAGTGGTGTTTATGTTTTGAATACAATCCAATCCAATATAACACTAGCATTAAAAAAAAAAAAAAAAAAAAAGTAGTCTTAACTGTTTTTTGGGGAAAAAAAATAAGTTGATACAGAAAAAAAGATAATATTGATATAGAAATTCATCAAACAATATGTTGAATTACTCCTACAGAATGCACGCTCACCTTTTGAAAGTTTTATGCACAATCCAGAAATGTACTGGTCTCTGACTTTTGATGATAATGGTAGAAGTTTGATTTCTAAATACCTTGTAAACTTCTGTCTGTGGATAAGTAAAAATGTAACACCTGGACTACTACAATGTGAATTAGAAAGAGAAACATTAAACCTGCTGTCCAAGGTGTCTGTTTCTTTAGTCTTAAGGGCATTTTCATTTTTCTTGTCTTTTGTCAGTATATTAAAGGTCTTCCAGAAATTTATCTTGCAGAAAAATGCTAGCACCCTTTCACAATACCTAGACAAAATCAATATGTTGCTATGTGTGTGCTAAAGTGCATCAAACATCACAA
The DNA here is from genome assembly GCF_020740725.1 of Corvus hawaiiensis. Classification (NCBI taxonomy): domain Eukaryota; kingdom Metazoa; phylum Chordata; class Aves; order Passeriformes; family Corvidae; genus Corvus; species Corvus hawaiiensis. The sequence continues at coordinate 48,281,195 of NC_063255.1, forward strand.
TGCTTGAGCAGGAGCTCAAATGATCTAAATAAATATACAGACCTCCGTTTTCTAGCTTTTCTTTGGTTTTTACTCTTGCAGTTTGAAGGTACTCTAACGTAAATTTAAACATACACTAAATGTTAGATGCATTAAATGAGTTAACACCAGAAGTTGGCGTCCCAATGAACATGACATCAGGGTCACAGGAGGCAGTTCATAGGAGGAAACAAGCCCTGCCTTCTGCTCTGGTGTGTGGCAAATTCCTCGGTGGTAACCCATGAGCTTCTGAGGGGCAACCTGGGAAGGAAACAAGAAAGGCAAAGGCTGCTGGAAAACCACAGCCACAGCTCACAAGGGAATAACCCCCTGCAGCAGGATGCCCACCATCACCTGGAGGCTCCCATTGGGACACATCCAGTGGCTGCCTCCAGAGGCTGATGAAGGGCTGAAATGTTGCAGTTGTGGTGGAAATCTGCTCTTGGGATGGTGACCACGTGGAGACACATGGCTGTCCCAAAATAGCTTCCAAGGGTGGTGAACAGACTGCACACCTCCCAAATGCACGTGTTTGCCAGGGGTCCCCTGTCAGGCATCTGACAGATATTTCCAGAAAAGGACTCTAGTGTTGTTCTCTGCATCATATAGCTCTTGCTATGAATGACATCTTCTAAATTTAGGGGGTTTATTTCTTTAACAGAAAAATATTTAGATTTTATCTTACTTGGTGTTTTTCTATTTTACTTTGCCAGCAGAGGACAAGCCTTTTAGATGTTAGAGGACAAACCTGGCCTCAGTAAAGTATAAATTTGTTACGGCAAATAAAAAGGGTCATTAGTTTAATATGGATAATTTTTATTTCTTTTGATTGAGTACAGTTCACAGCAGACATAAAATTATTTACTTCAGGTCAATCTTTCTGCTGGCTTAGGAAGCTGCAAATGTGCCAAGTATCTTCCTCCATCTTGACCAAGCGGTATCAGAGTTTTAATTTTTTGGGTATATATTCAGCTTCTCTTGTCTACCAGCATTTTCTGTGTATAGCGGGATAACTCTGATTTAATCAGCACCCTTTCTGGCTGGTGTTCTGTTGACTTTAAAACAGTTGATCTAGTAAATCCAGCTAGAAACTGTGCAATAAAGGACTCTTCTACCTACAGCAGTGCATCTGCAGCAGAATGTGCTACAGACAAGCACAGATTTGCCAGGAATTCTATGTAAAGACCCAGCTGCTGAAGCCTGAAGGGTTACACTAATTTTACTTTCTTTCTGGTTAGTTAGAGGTAGTTTAATGTTCTGGGGAATGAATAGACTGCTGCCACAAAGAGAGCTGATTATAGAGGCAGATGCCATGTCAATGAGACAAAAAAAGCTCTTTAAGTGGTGATTCAAATGTTGTGATATGGGAGAATATACAGGAAGGCCTAATCCAACACCTTCTGGACTCAGGGATGGTCCTTTCATGGCTCTACTGAAACAGAGCCTTGGGTACAAGTAATAGCTGGAAAGTGTTTGAAAACATTACTTTGACAAACAACAATAATATTATAATCCCTTCTTTCTCATAGGAGGCTTTCCTCTATACAATTGTGACTTCACTGCTCACTAAATGTACCTGTGATTTTGCATATTCTGTGCAAATAAATTCATGGGGCCTTACTGGAAATATGTAATATCAGCTTTAGACCTGCCCATACAAAGACTAAGCCTGAGCAAAAGCTAGGGTTTGTAAAGCCGCTTGAAATGAAAGGTATTTGCAAATGCAAATTACTATTATGATGGTAATTTCTTTCCTGATCATGCATGATACTTTTTATCTTAGAAAATTTCACTTCTTCATAAAAAGTGTATAGCTATCCCATTTATTAGAACAGGAGAAGATAACATAAATATAAATGAAGTTTTCTTTCAGATACCTGGACCTGAATGCAAAACAGCATGCAGTTCTCTCCCGTTCTTATTGGGAGGACACTTTAAAATGAACCTGAAAATACAATAAATCTGCAATTGCTAGGAGTATAACTGCATTAGAACTTTAGTCTTGCAACATTTCTGAATCTTGACACCTCTTTAGAAGGGCATTTTCATGACATAGCTTTGAAATTACACACAGGGAAGCCAAGAGTGCTCCAGACATGGTCTCACCAGTTAGAGCTGCCTCTGAGGTTCCAGATTGTGCTGGAATGCCTCTTTGATAATAAAGGATCACCATCTTACTACTTAAAATCAAAGAGATATATACTGTGTTTCCAATGCACCTTTAATATCATGTAAGTACTGTGAAATTACTGCCTGCCATGGAGAAAGTCACAGAGGTAGAAAGACGTCATCTTCTGAAAGTTCTGAAATTTCCTGAGTCATCAGTTTCTGGTGATTCTGAAATGGTAGTGAAGCTGTAGGAGCAGGCTGGGTGTTTGCTGTGCCCAGAGGTTGTGACTGCATGGCTGTCAGAGGGCTGGCAGTGCACAGTTTGTCTCTGAGAGCCCACAGGTCATGCCCATGAGAGCAAGTTGTCAGGTACTGCCCTGCAGTTTCACCTACACCTATTCTGAACAGGCTTACAGCACTATCAAGAACATTTCACAGGCCCAGGGTGGCTACATATTTACTCATCGCTAGATATATTTGTTTTGTACAGCAAAAGGGAAGAACTAAAAACTAATTTTCTCAGAAAAGAAACATCCTCGGCCAATGGGGAAACCACGGTTGCTTGCCACAAGAGAAAATCCAAAGCATGTATTTAGTGTTTGCGTGTTTTCCTACATCTCTGTCCAGAAGAGGACTTTTTCTGAAACGGTGTAGGGGTTGCTGAGTATGGCTTGGGCCAGATTGAAAGGCTGATGTTCTTATCTGACAAAAGGAAAGGTGGTTAGGAGTCTCACGGAAGGATCTTGCAGGAATTTGTGCACCGTAGAGCTGTAGACTTTGACAGTAAAATACATAACAGGAAAATCTGATTAAGTGCTTTGGGTGAATGTATACTCTAGTAGGCCTAGAAGGTTGATTATCAGTAGGAGTGTTATTAGTGATGTTAGGATTAAAAATCATATGTGTCCTCCCTTGTATAGTGGGATCATTACTGTTTTGTAATTAAGTAGAAGAATTGCAGTTGGAGGGTAAAAAGGTGTTTGGCAGTTCACCAGTCGTCATTGGTGTTGTGGGAAGTAGTAGGGCAGGAAATATTACTGAAAGAAGGATTAGGGGGATTCCTAGGAGGGATGGGCTTGTGAATTGGTCAAAGTTCATGGTCAGGTTCAAGGGGTATTTTTTGCAGTTGTGAGGGTTTTGTTAGAGGGGGAATTGTTAGGGGTGAATGATGGGAGTTTGGGTTGAATGATTAATGAGAAGGTCAGTCATGTTGTTAATAGAATGAACAGACCAGCTAGGAAAGCCCACATGGGGTGAATATGTGTGTGCAAATATGTGTTACACATTCAACCAGTGTCAGTTCCTTTTTCACGGGGATCCAGATTTGTACTGATTTTTTCCAGGATCTCTTAATTTTGTGGTATTACTATCATTATGTGCTGTTACTGTTCTATGTGCTATTATTAATATGGTAGCATTATTAGGACTATGGTATTGTTATTACAGGGTAATATTCCAACACCTGATATTTAGTAAACCATAGGTGCATTTATGGTCTAAGATAGGAACACATGCAGCTAATCAATATGCTCCCTGCAGACCTGCTACTCTAAGCTTCCTACTCTGAAGCCAAAATGAGGAGGACCATGGGGTACAAATGAAGATGCTCTTGACTTGATTCCTGATTTTGTTTACATCCCATATGCATTCCCTTTTTATGCATCTAAAAGGCAGGACAGAAGTCCTGCAATTTGTCAGGTGAGAGAATGAAATACCACTAGGCTACAAAGCCCAGCTTTGCAGAAAATTAGCTTTGCGTCCGTACAAAAGCATCAGATAGAATGTTTATCAGATAGAATGTTCACCCACCAGCATCATTGCTCAATTTGCTTTGCTTTGGTCATATCATATCATTTACCAAGCTTATCTAGTGAGTGAAACAAGTGGTTGGCATAAAGTGTTGCCCAAGCAGAAAATGAACTGCAGTCAGTTATCAGGGAACACAAGTAAGTTACTGGATTTGTTCGTATCATCTTAAAGCAAAATAAATTATCTACATTTAATTTCTTGTGAGGTGACCTGACAGAGTCCATATCACACTCAAATTAAGAGATACAGTATTATTTAAACTCACAAAACATTGCAAACCTAGACATAAATAAAGAAAAATAAACTCCAGAAACACATACTGCAGTGACTAAACACTCTAGATTATGTGTTTTCTATACGTCAAAATTCAAAAAAAGTGGTTGTTGGAAAGAAAGTCAGCAGTGTAGAGGAAGAGGCCTACATGAAGTTTTTTGAGCAGTCAAAAGTTACGTGTCAGTTTGATTTTGAACCTGCAAGATTGCTATCTTACTGAATTTGGTGCCATTTGATTTAGCTGGCTATGGTTTACTCTTTCAGCTGTTTTCTCATTCATAGACATCAATATGTGGCTTGGGTGACCCATTGCAATGTGACAAAATTATTTTCTAGTTTAGCTCAATTTTGAGTGTTGCTTGCTTTATTTTATCACAAGGGATTTAAAAGTCATCAGAAGATGGGTTGAAAAGCACCTGGATTTCTGTGGGGTTGGGGTCATGTCCACCCAGTCCCTTACAGAGCTTAGAGAAGAACCCCAGCTCTTTTCACGCCACAGCCATTGGGCCTTAGGACTTAAGACAGTCACCATCCCAACTTCTCAAAGGTCATGAGGCTCCTGGGTTTTCTGTGCTCTCCCAAAAAAGTCTTACGGTTTCCTATCCAGGATACACACTGCAAAACTCAGGGATCAAAATTATGCTGGGCCAATTTTGCTTTCTGCTCATTCCAGGGTAGGTCTCACCCCAACCACAATGTAGATCAGACTGATGGTCTCTGTCCATTACGGATGGTAGCAGGGCCATCTGGGGACTCTTTCAGCAGCTTCAAGACTTCAGGGAAGAACTCTCTCTGCAGGGAGCAAGAATGTCGAGGCAAAGGCAGTGACAAGCTCTCTGTACTGGAGGTGCCAGTACAGAGAGCTGTACATTGGTGCTGGTGTACAGAGAGGTGTACATTGCTGCTGGTGACACTGCTGAGCCAGGGCGGAGCAGCCACAGTGCAGAGTGGTGCCCTACATGTATTTATTTACATTTTTCATGCCAGATTTCTTACTGTGCATGAATCATTTTTCAGTGGTTTGGCCTACTGAAAGAAATCAAAGGTCCTCATTTTCTCCGAGGGCAGGATGCCTCTTAACATTAGTACTGCTGCTGCAGATTCCTGTTTGGTTTATATGACAAGCTGGTCTCTTAAATGTACCAAGGACAGAAAGTTTAGAAATTCGAGGATTCCCTAGCAAAAAAATCCTCCTTCCTTGTTCCTCAATGTATACTCAAGAAATAAATGGGACGCAGATTTGGGAAGAGAACCAATGTTGCAACCACCTGGCTTATTTGGTGAAGAAAGCTGCTCCATTCTCAGCAGTCCAGGCTAGTGCAGTTTGCCCCCACAGACCCTCTCTGAAGCAATCAATTTCACTCTAGCATCAGTCCTGTGAATGTGAACAAGTTATCATAGTAGCATAGAATGGTTTGGGTTGGAAAAGACCTTAAAGATCATCTTCTTCAACCCACCTGTGATGGGCAGGGACACTTTCCACTAGACCAGGCTGCTCCAAGTTCTATCCAACCTGTCTTTGAACAATTCCAGGCATGAGGTACCCACAGCTTTACTGGGCATCCTGTTCTGGTGCCTCACTTCTCTACAGTATGCATCTGTTATATAGATCATATAGGCAACACACAATCCCCATCCTCTACCTGTACAGTTCATAGATTTTAGAGCTACAATTATGCTAATTAGATCTGCTTTCAGGTGAGATTTTGAGATAAAGCAAGGCAAGCAATTTCACCTTTAATCTGCTATATCTATCCTAACACTTTTAATTGAATTGGTTGCAATGCGTATTTGCAAGAAAATTAGCTGTGACAAAGAGTTTTAGTAGTAAGTAATCCACTTTCCCTTTTTCTTTTTAGTGGACTGGGGGGAGGCATTTTCCATTGGAATTTGATCATTGTTTAATTTAATCTGATGGGTTTTGTCTCTTCCCTGGATTAATCATTATTTGCCTCTCTATCATTTCATTTAAGACCAGGTTTCTGCAAATGGAAACTGGTGACTCAGAAGGATTGTTCTGGGACTTTCTCTTTAGACTCTACAGAAAGCATCACGATGGCATTTCCAGAGATTTCCCTGAATAAACACAGTGTACTAGCTCCATGTCCCACTCAGTGTGCCTGGGCTTTATTGCTCTGTGTGCGTATGTATCTTTCTGCCTGCCTCTGAACCAAGCTTATTTATGTAAAGGCTACTTGTGCAAATGAAAATGCTGTTGTTCCAAAGAACACAGGCAAGCAGTCAAACAGCGTATTGAGTTTCTAGTTGGCATAAAACCAAGGCCTTGGTGCTTTGCACAAAGAGTCCCCCGCTTGTGAGTGCGCAGTTTGACGGAAAGCAGAGACAGAGTCTGTCATCAAAAAGATTTTGCATAGTTTGGAGTCTCAATTACAAGAAACCCCCAAAAAGGTGTATATATGGGTATATCTATCTTTGTATCATGAATTTCTGCTGTCAGTACTCTAAATAATTAACATTTGAAAACAAAGGTCTAAAGGACTAACACAACAATAATAAGCAGAGACAAGCAGTGCCCTGAAGTGTCGCGAGGTAACGGAGTGGGAAACATATGCAATGAAACATCTACAATGCTTGAAAACACCATATGTTGCTTTGCCAAGAACTCTAGCTGTGCCACTTAACTGTGCTGAGCATTAGTCATGAAGCAAGCCACCCTGCTGGGAGGGAATTGGAGTTAATGATCCTGCCTTTAAAGAGGCTTCACAATGCAGGAACCCTCTCCAATCGCAAGCCTGCAGTCTTCTTTTGCAGTGGGGGCCATCATCCTTGTTGGGACTTCTACTGGGGTGTATCCGATGAAAATAAAGTTTGCAAGCCTAGTTAAAATGTGATTTCTAATGCAGTTCTAGAATATTACGACTCCACAAGCCTTGGGGTATTAAAACCCCTTGACACCTTTTAGAAACAAAAGACCGGGCCTAGTGGCTGGTAGGTCCCTCCCAGCCCACCTTCCTACATCATGGGCAAGGACACGCCTAGGAATCCAGGTGGGAAGTTTTACCAGTGCCTGCCACTACACTGACTTGATTCATACTGATTTTTTTCACCACTAGGCAAAAGTTGCCATTGCAAAGTGGCTCCAGATCTGCTCTGCAAGGAATATTGGTTCTCAGCAACGTTCAGAAAATGGAGGGAAGAGGCGAATTGTTCATAAAATGGTAAGGGACTAAGCAGTGAATGCCATTATCCCACTGTATGTTTAGCTACGATATATCTCCATCTTGGACACTGTATTTTGTTTGAAATAGTTCACAAAAAGTCAAAGAATTGAGAAATCCCAGGAAAAAAGGCAAAATTTCTGAAGATAGAGAAGAGCTTTCCTATGAAAAAAATTTGAACAATTTAAGACTCCTCAGACTGGAAAGGGGCAGAACCCAACTGTGCTGATTTTACAGAAAAAAAACCTTTAAAAACCCCCAACTTTATTAACTGTAAAATGTTGAGTGATTTGAAGGAGATGGCTGTTTTTCATGGACTCTTCCAGCACAATACCTCAGGAACACTGACTGAAATAAACATAGGAAGATCCTGACAAGCACAAGAGGTGGGTCTTCACAAATGACAATTAAATTGAATTACTCCTTGCTCCAAGACAAGGGATAAATGAGAAAAGGGGTTTTTTTTTGGTAAATGATAAAAAAATTTGGATTTTCAAAATAACTCAATACATTGATGGGAAAAGTCCATCTAGGTTTACTAAACACAAAGAAACCACCACGACAAATTAGAGTGACTCACCAGGTTTTTCTAGGTCTTCCCTGCCCTTTTATCCAGACTAAAGGAGTCTCATTAAAAGTTGTCTGGTCAGATTTTATAAGACTATTTAAACCAGCTTTTCTATTAATAATATCAGTGCCCTTAGAGCTAGTCAGTAATCTGTCCACTCCTATGAAAATATTTATGACTTGCAAAATGCTTAAAATTGCTAGGCAAATATTCGTAACTGAATGGAAAGAATTTGAATTTGTCTGTGGAATGGTTAGTAAGATTAGTAAATTGATCTGTGCACCTAAGTGTAGCTTTGAGGGTGGAGGTTTTGATCAGGGTCACACATGATTGTGCAAAGGCTTATGAAAACTGGTTTTAAAATGCACTGGATTGGCTTTCTGTCCAAACTATGCACATGGTCTAATTCATTATCTTTTGAGCTTAATCAGATGCATTCCCAAAGCAAAAGCAACTTCAGCTTCAGAATGGGAAGGGAAGAGAATATTCCCATGCAAGTCCTGACTTCTTAGAAAAGCAGGAGCACCATTAAGAAGCCTGTGGAGATAACAAGCTTTCTGCTTTCCCTTTCCACTTCTACCTGATCCTGACCAGGATGTTCCTGCTTGAGGTTACTCCTGCAGTCTTGTTCATGTCTTAACAATTTATGGGAATTTTTCATGTATCTTCCAGGTGCTGTAATGGAATAGAAAATGCATGTGTGGCTGAACTGTGACATGAAATCTCTAGTATCCAAGGAAACAGAGAAAACACATAAGCAACTCCTCTTGTGAAAGTTAAACCAAATTATCTGTATCATTTTACTTGTCCAAGGGACTATCTTGCTCAGACAAGCCAGTGCAAAAATATTTTAAATGTCAAAATGGAACTCACTGCAAAATATAGATCCTAGTCTCAAGCACCCTAGTTCTTAACAGGGTTTTCATCTGTGGGTGTAATTTTGTCCTATTAAAATCACAAAGATGAATCACAGATAATTTTTTGTCTTCAAAACCCTGAATCTTCTATCAAAATGAGATGCTGATTGCAGACAGCTTGAAACTGGACATATTTTCCCACAGCTTGCTAGTTTATGCCTGCCTGTAAAAAGAAGGATATAGTAATGAGGTGATTAAGCAAAAACTGAGATGTACTGTAGGGAAAATACTAAAATACTATGCAGTAATCTCAAAAGAACCACAAAAGAAAATGTCCCCTCATATATTCACTACCGTTTATCTACTGTTGCCCAGAAATGAGAACTGCTGAAGTGCTAGGAAAAATGGTTCTGTCTGGAGCTTTCCATTGCAGGAGGGCACTCACAATATGAGTGAAATGAGAAGAAATTTTTAGGCAAGTGGTATGGGTAACTGGCCCTTTGGATCTGCTTGTGTATCCAAGCAAAAGCCATGTAATGCTTTTCAGTTCTGTTACATGCTTTTAGATAGATATATAGATATAAAGCCAGTGTCATTATCCAGAGCTGCTGTTTCAATGAATAACCAGACGCGGACAAACCCTCAGGCATAATGGAAAGGGGCCATGATGTGGCACAGAAACTGTGTGCAAGTTTCCATGGCTTATTTTTAGAGTCAGGGACAAAAGGAAACAAGAACAAATGTAAGATCTCCATGATAGTCAGTTCAAGAGAGAGGTGTATTCCTTGGTTTAAAGTGTTGCACTTTGGTATTTCCCCATGGCATGCACACGCTCCTGAGCCTGATGGGCTGCCTGAGGGAGAGTTCTCATTTGCCGTGGATTTTCAGATCCCAGAGAGAGAGACTACAGTCTACTGGAAGTCCAAATTGCCCAAATACCTCACGACTTGTTGTTGTATCATGTATTAGGTGAAAAGCAGACAGGGTAGAGCTGCCCAGTCCTCAGTCTGGACAGTCCCAGCCAGTCTAAATGCACATGCATACCTGTGTATACACCTATAAGTGTACACTCCTCAAGCAGAGAGCAGAAGACAAGGTTAAATGAATCTGAATATAAATGTAGTCTCTACACAGGCATAAAAATTGCACTGTGTTTCAGTGGGAGGGAAGTCAGAACCCTCTAACAGTGGTGCTGGAGCAGTGTGCAGTCCATCAGACTGAGGTGTCATGCAGACCGCTAAGAAAGCTGCAGTCTTACAGAGAAACCACAGCTGTGATGAGGTAGCAGTCTGACTCTCTGCTTGCACATTAAAGCAATTAATTTCTGGATGTCCCTGGTGTGACAGAAAATGTAGCATCTACGGAGGTGTGCAAATGCAAAAGGAGATAGATTAAAACTTTGCAACTTTAATGACTTCAAAGTGAATCCAACGATTCTAGGAGGGGGAGGGTCTAACTGATTGGATTTTTGCTGATCTTGGCTAGGTTCAACTTACTTGCAAAAGAACAAATCAGGGGTCCACACTGCATAGACAGGACTTCCTTGGACAATATTCAGACCAGAAACAGCTCCAGCTCCAGCAGCTGTGGACACTGACACCTATCAGCTACACCAATATGTGCAATTAAAAGGAACAAATTAATAGTTTGCTTGGTTTAATCCCTGTACCAAAGAGTCAAAAATGACTTGTTGTGAAGATGTACTTTATAGCTTGTGCTGGGGCCAATTCTCCTCCTGGGCAAGCTCTGCTCTTAAAACAGTAATACCCAGGGAATGGTGTGACTGAGAAATTCCTGTTAGTGTTTACTGTATTGCAGAGAAGAGGTCGTGCATTTCTGAGAAGAGTATCAGGTGCAACCTGATGTGGCCAACAAGAGTTCATTTTAGAACAGACCATTCTGGCACTTGTCTCCAGATGAGTGATTTCACTGAGGGATGGCTTTCTGTGTCCCAGAAGACTTTTAAAAGATATGGTAAGAGGCCTCACCTCTATTGAAGATTATTTCCCTCATTTTCAGGGCATTTCCAACTATTTCTTGACTTAGTTCAGCTGTTTTTTTAATTTCTGTAGCCAGGAGAAAGGGCAAATGAATCACAGGTAGTCTCAGCTATGTCGTCATTTATCTGTTTCAACAATTTGCCACATCTGATGGTGTAGCTGTGAGAACCCAGTGTGAAGTGCAGCCCCTCAGCCCACAAAGTACTAGTCTGTCAGCTCTTGAACATGGGAGCCAAGAAGGAAACCAGTCAGAAATGCCCCTGTGGGTGCTGGCAGGAAACTTTGCACCGTGCAAAGACATAGAATCAGTACTGCTTCAAGGCTGTCCCTGTGGCAGCAGGAGAGAAGAAGCCAGGGAGTCAAGATTCCTTCTATATCATTCTTCTTGACACATCTCTCCTCAACTGGTACCCCAAGAGGTGTGAGCAGAGACAGAAGCTTCATGTGAACAGGGTTGCCTCACTTTCCACCCTGACATGAGTATCTTCACAGGACTTCATAGGGGATGAATGGTATCATAGTGTTGTGACTGGTGCTGATCCCAGATGTTTATAAATTGCAGGACCCAGAATAATAATAAAATTAGCTAGAAAAAATATCTAGAGATAAAAATAAAGCTTAGATTCTTTTTAGTTGCTGGTTTTTGTTTGTTTGGTTGGTTGGGTTTTTTTGACATTTAGAGCAGCATTTATGTTGTATTTTCCAGCTTTACTCACATCTCTGACAAGTAGAAATATACACTTATTTTCTCCTTTTAAAAAAAAGGGAAGAAAACTACTCTGTCATTATTTAGTCCCCTGCTTCATTATGAATGAGAGGGATAGGAAATGCTATTCTCACCTGACATGCCTGCAGGCCACCCTTGCAGCAGAGCATGATCACCTGTGCTCTCACTCTTCCTACAGTTCCTCACCTTCCCAAGTAAAAAGCCAAGCACTGTGGTCGCATGAACTGAGATGATGGGCAATCCACATAACAGAAGAGAAACATTTCTCATCTTGTGTTTTATGATCACAGAATCACAGAATGAACTAGATTGGAAAAGACCTTGGAGATCATCAGCTCCAACCTCTGACCTAACACCCCCTTATCAACTACACCATGGCACTGAGTGCACGTCCAATCTTTTCTTAAACACCTCCAGGGACAGTGACTCCACCACCTCCCCGGGCAGTTCATTCCAATGCCCAACCACTCTTTCTATATAGATTTTTTTTCTACTGTCCAGCCTAAACCTCCCCTGGCACAGTTTAAGACTGTGTCCTCTCATCCTGTCACTGGCTGCCCAGGAGAAGAGACTGACCCCCACCTGGCTGCACTTTCCTTTCAGGCAGTTGTAGGGAGTGATAAGGTCTCCCCTGACTCTCCTTTTCTCCAGGCTAAACAACCCCAGCTCCCTGAGCTGCTCCTCATAGGACTTGTGCTCCAGACCCCTCACCAGCCTTGCTGCCCTTCTCTGGACACACTCCAGCATCTCAACATCCTTCCAAACTGGGGGGCCCAGCACTGGACGCAGAACTCAAGGTGCAGCCTCACCAGTGCCAAGCACAGGGGAAGAAGGACTTCCCTGGTCCTGCTGGCCACGCTACTCCTGACACAGGCCAGGATGCCATTGGCCTTCACGGCCATGTGAGCACACTGCTGGCTCATGTTCAGCCTGCTGCCAGTCAGTGCCCACGGGTCCCTTTCTGCCTGGCCACTGTCCAGCCACTCTGTCCCCAGCCTGTAGGGCTGCAGGCGTTGTTGTGGCCAAAGTGCAAGACCCAGCACCTGGTCTTGTTCATCCTCATATCGTTGGATATGGCCCCTGTCTCCAGCCTGTCCAGGTCCCTCTGCAGAGCTCTCCTACCCTCCAGCAGACCAATGCTCCCACCCAGCTTGGTGTCATCTGCAAATTTGCTGATGGTGGACTCAGACCTGCCCCCAGCACTCAAGGTGAGGCTGCCCCAGTGCAGAGCAGAGCGGGACAATCCCCTCCCTTGCCCGGCTGGTGATGCTGTGCCTGATGCACCCCAGGACACTGGTGGCTCTCCTGGCTGCCAGGGCACTGCTCACTCATGTTCAACTTGTCATTGACCAGGAACTCCAGGGCCCTTTCTGCAGAGGTTTTTTTTCCTTTCTCTCCCCACTCCTCACTGACTACCCCTTCAAGAGTCTTCAGCGTCCAAATGAGCTTTGACAGCTGGAAAGACGTGTGGGCTGCAAACAGAAACACCCCACTGTCCAAAGAGACTTTACTGCTTCTTGCATGAGCAATGCATTGATTTTAGTTTGAAGGTTTCTTCCTAAGAAAATTAATGTCTATAACTATAAAATGTGATATGCTCAGCATCACAGGAACCAAGTTTAATTAATTAAAAGGGAGGCTGTTTTTCTTGATTTGAGAACAGCAGGAAGAGAACAGGAGGTGGAGAGCTGAAAATGCTCTTGTCTGGCAATGAACAGTGCACAGCGTGAGGAAGAGGGAAGTTGAAGTGCTGATTATAATGTGTGAATTTTCTGAGTTGGGCAGTTATTTGCTGACCTTTTCCACCAGGGCTTCACTGCCATTACAGGACACCCAAATAGGATGTGTAGTGAGGTAAATGTGCTCTCAGACTCAGAGGACTGCACTTTCCTTTTAAACATCATCCTTATATGCTGCTCAGTATATTTAGAGTGGTTGTGATTAAGGCCACCAAAAATAAAGCTACCACATATTTCACTCTATGATGTTACCTGTCCTTAAGCTTGGGGACCAAACTGAGACATGTCAAGCACACCAGAAATTATATGTATAGGGAAGTTCTAAAGGACTTCACTGAAATCCGTCCTTTTTTAGGCTTCTGAACCATGCTGTGGTATTTAGTTGGGACCTTCCACTGCAGAATGGGGCATTGGAGGGGACACTGATACGATGTATTGCAGTGGTCCCAGAGAGAGAAATGCTGGTTTTACTTGCATTGCTGGCATTGTAAGCTGGCATTGCTGAACCTGCCAAAGAAGTTTGTGGACCAAAGACAAATGTATGTGTTCTCTTCCTGCTTGACAACAAGTTGTGCTGGAAGTTTTAGAGCAGTGTTGTCTGTGACCAGAAGTGTCACAGAATGGGGGCTTACAGAGATGCTCAGCCAGAGGCAAGGTTTGGTGCAGATGAGAGCTATCTAAGCAAGAGGCTTCCAAAGCTGTGGTAATCTGTGGCATCATGGATACAGGAATGGCTATTTTCAGCTGACAGTAAGACTTGCTCAGGCAGCTTCAGCAACAGAGAATTTATAGGATGAGGAGCTGTTGGCACTGCTGAGGATCAGCCTGTACCTGCACTGAAGGCAGGCAAAGGATGCTCATTACTATGGGAGAAGCAAAAAGGAACTAGCTGTTGCTCCCACATGCCTGTGGTGTTCCAGAAAGGCATTCCAGCTGAGCAGCTCTGAGGCTGGCTTGCTGGCAGCCCATGGAATAGGGCACAGCTTCAGAGGGATGCACCTGGAGCTGATGCCAGAGACCCTCTGTGGGGTGGAGAATGTGCTGTCTTCATCTCCAGGTCCAGGTCCAAGCCCAGGGAGTAGTCCAGCCTGGCCTAAGCACTATAAAGAAGGCAGTGCAGCTCCTTCATTATAGCATGATTTGGGGTAAGAAACAGAAAAAGCTTCACTTTTTCTTTTTCTCTAGACTTTAGGCTGCCCATGTGAAAGGAGAGAGGGCTTGGGGGTCTCAGGCTCTTTCATGTGGGCACACAGCACCCCTGAGTATGTGACCTCTGTGGCACTAGAGAAAGAAACCCACAGTGGGAAGCAACATGAAGGCCAACAATTCTTGATTTTGTTACAAGAGGATGCTGCTTGTCATCCAACTCTCCCCTATTCAATGAAACAGCCTGCATCACCCTGATGAGCGTAAACAATATTGAGTACACAGTGTCTGCCTCCTTTTCACCTTGAGAACAATTGCACTTATTTGTTAACATTTTGTGAAGAGAAAAGAAGAAAAACACTACATAAAGCCAAAATGTGTTTCTTTTAGTACAGCAGATGCGCAAAGGTGAGCACTGGCAAGTCATGGGTGGTCCTTAATTTTTTTTAATATGCCAAGGGAAAATAAATCCTATTACTTTGCTCGGGGCTGTGGAAAAACATTAAGAAAGGGCAATAATTAAATGTCTACTCCTGATCCTGCAACACGTCCTTCAAATATCCAGAAGCTGCAAAGAAGCTGTAACCCAGGGACACAGTCCTGTTCATCCTTACTGAACTAGGTGCTTTTTGCCCAGGCAAATAAACATTATTGAAGTCAGCATGACACCTTGCAAGAATAAACTTTACCCTTGTACAGAAAGAGACTGGCAGATAGAAGTTAAAGTTTAGATAATATTTTGCTACCTCCCTTTCAGTAAAACAATTTTTGTACACTGAAAGGAGAGGGAGATGAGAGATGATATTGCATGCTCATGGAATATACAAAACAGGCTCCTATTTGTTATACAAAAATGCAGTAACTTTAATTACATTGAATACGTTTGACAGAACTTTAAAATCTAAAGGATTAAAAGCTTTCTGACAGCTCCTGCAGTCAGTCATGGCTGTGTCAGCCAATAGCAGTGCGTTGTGCGCTTGGGGAAGATAACTTTAACCAGCACTGAAAAACAAGAAGGAATGAGGAAAAAAGCCGCTATTGATTTTTCACTATGCCACAGCATGTGATAGCTCCCCTGAATAAAACTAGTGGATGCAGTGGGAAAGGAACAGAAATTGATATCTGTGCTCAGCTTATCCGAAGTGCTGAGTGGGTTTAACCATTAATAATTACCATTATGCACCAAGGAAATAATTGCCCCTCTTAGCACATGGTTTAGGAGGGTTTTCATTTTTATGCAGTGAAGGATATGATGTGAAAGTGGCTCTTTAGGCAGAGCTTTGATGAGGGGTTTGGGGAATCCTGAATCACCCTCAAACTAACACGAAGACTAGAAGACTGTGGGGGAGGGGGAAGGGCAGGGTGTTTTCAGACCCACTGCAGCTCTCCCAGCAGTGTGCTCTGCTCCAGTCCACAGTTATCCACAGCAGTGAAATTTTGTCACCCACCACTTCCCCCAGTGCACACAGCATGCCAAGTACCTGTTGTGGTGGCAGCCGTAATAAATTTACTGCCGCTTTAAAATGAAAGGCATCAGAAAATCATTGTCAATAAAAGTAAGAAAAGAAAGGCAAGGGAATTTGAAGCCTGAGAGTTTTTGTTATGTCTTCTTTCTTTTCCACACCCCCACCCCCCACACCTCCCCCATCACTTTATAGCAATATATGCACATATTTTAAAACATGCACTTTCTTCTGTCTGTTATCAGACATTTCAACAGCACTGCTAGCAACATCAGCCTAGCAGGGATAAACTGGATGTGATGATGAGAGAATTGTTCTGCTGGTACAAACTGGTGCTGTTCTGCATAAACCAATGGACCTGTGTCAGTTCACATCTGCTGAGCCTTTTTCTTCTCTAGAAATCACTCTCTCATGTCATATCTCCCACAGAAAGTGAAAGCAGGGGGATTTTCGGGTTTGCTCTGGGAGACCCTGCAAACAGAAGCACAATAAGAGAGAGCTCCCACTGCTAACGATTAACCCCAAGCCCATTGATTTTGGTGCAGGTGTCACTGCCCGCTTGTACAGTGCCCTTGTGTGTGGGCCCTGAGGCCGTTGCTCCTGAGGGGCTCATATAGATTAAAGACTTCATACTTGCATTTTGACAGCAGCAGCAAACCTTAAGCCAGGTGGGTTCAATACCCTAGGCACTGCTCAAACATGGACTGGGGACTCAAGTTGCAAAATAACCTTCTCTGTCATACCCACTGCTCTGCAAAAATTATCCAGTCTTCACTGACAAGCAATCCTCTTAGCTGTCAAACTCTGCCTCACATGTTCAGCACTGAAAATTAAAAATCTTAAATAAAAGGGGTGTTTTAGAAAGACAAATATATTCTAGAGATGAGAAAAGCTATTTTTACGTATTTAATTAGTCACACTTGAGAGTAATAATAGCATTACTTGGCTTGTGCTATGTTATTAATATTATGCAAAATACTAGATACTGGTTGTGTTATCTTTTTTTTTTTTTATCGCTAGACCACAATTTCATCAAACAATAATTTGTCATGTAAACTTTTTTTTTTTTCAATTTTACCTCTTATATGTGAAGGTACAAGTGTACTTATGCTAGAGGAGCAGTAAGGAGCAGAAATCCTGTCAGGAATTGAGATGCCAGGTGAGAACCCCACACTGGCTGGAGAGCACTGAGCACAGGTGCTGGTGTTTCCTCAAAGATGGTAATTTGCAAGTACCATTTTTTGGTGCTGATCCCTGAAAAAGGGCAGTGCTTGCAGTAGCTGTTGTTTTCTTTATTAAGTAATCAACCAGTTTAGCTGCAGAGAGGGTGGTGGTGCTGGGCTGGAAAGCTGTTGCACTGGCAGGAGGGTGCCGGCTGACACGCCTGGCTCCTCGGGTGCGCTGGCTTGCTCACGCTGCTGCAGAGTGATGGACAGGACGGAGATGCCGGAGGCTGTGCCCTGAGGCTGTCGGATGTGAGTCACACCTTGCAAGAGCATCCTGTGAGGGCACAGTCATCTACTTGCTCCTGTTGTTTTTTGGCAAGTTGCAAGCCCCCAGTGCAGGACGTGTGCAATGGAGAAAGTCACAGAGACAGAGACAGAGACAGAGACAGAGACAGAGACAGAGACAGAGACAGACCCTGGTTTGGCACCCTCTGCTCAGGCAGTGAGATGTCTTGTGCCTGGACAGAAGGTGATTGCCCCAGGCAGCCACCACGGGTGGAACCGGGACCTGCATACACCCAGAGCTCAGCCTTTGAAACACTAGATCAAATCAGTCCTCCGATGTCACACCACACAATATATACTCTGGTGTGTCTGGGGAGCTTCCACCAGATTTAGTAACAGTGGACTTTGTTTTTCTTGGTGTTTAGTTTAGCATTCAGCCCTCTGCCCTGAAAAAAAAGTTCCTCTTCTTTCCCTGAAATAATATGTATGAGATATTAAGTAGATATTTATGCCTATGAACAAAGATTTTAATTGCATATATATATATATATACATATATATATATATATATACACACACATATACATGTATATATTTTCTCCTCAGGAAGGCAACCATCCTCCTGGTAAAGATATATTTTCCCCATTTAATGGGCTGGATTGTGTGTTTCCCAAGCAGACACTGACCTTCAGGGTTCCATAGTCCAAAACTATATCCTGCTGCTCACACATTTGTTGACAGACACTACCAGTACCGTCCTCCTCCTTACACTTTCAACCCTCTCTGTCAGGAATTAGAACATCACTTGGGTCCCCGACTGCCACCCCCAGAGCTCTGTGGTCACTTTGGATACTCTCAGGTTTTCCAGCACTGTGATTGGTGCCTACATTTAAGAACACAATGGAGTAGTAGTCAGGGGGTCAGGCAAGCTTTGGCAGGCCTCCCCAACACCCAGATCCAGGTCTCCAGCATGCAGCAAACTTCTGCAGACAACAGGTCAGGTTGGCAGGTGGTGCCACTGTCCCCTGCAGCAGGGAGTCCCCGGCTGCCGCCACTGCTTCCTTGTGGTGGCCTTGGTAGGTCAGGGGCAGTCGGCCCAGATACCTCACTTGAAAGCATGGCCAGTTTCCTCAGCCTGGTGGGCAGTGAACAGGTTGCCAGAGAATCTGTGAATGCCCCATCCCTGGAAGTGTTCAAAGCCAGGTTGGATAGGGCTCAGAAAAACCTGGTCTAGTGGAAGGTGTCCCTGTCCATGACAGGGGAGTTGGAACTAGAGGGTCTTCAAGGTCCCTTCTCAAGCCAAAAGCCAAATCATTCTGTCACATTATAGTTCTATGATTTTATGAACTTATGGCATAGTTACAGGCCTTCAGATAGAGCAGAAGGCACCAGCTTCCATCCCTTTTCCCAGAGGCTGCCCTTGCTGTTCTGCTGGGAACAGACCCTGCCTGCACCTGCATTCTGCATTGCAGCTGGGGCCCAGGGTTCTTGAAGCTGTTGCATATCTGAGAAGATCCTGTCTATCGCTCCTAGTTCCACTACATATTCATTTTCTTTCTTTGTTTTTTGGTTTGGTTTGGGTTTTGTTTTGTTTTGTTTTGTTTTAGTATGTGGGAGATGTTCTTGTCTTCTGTATGGTTTCTTTGTTACAAAGAGAATGACAAGGAAATTACCTTGGGCTCCTGCATGGTAGGAGACTTTGCAAAAGCTGAAATCACTTATTCATCATAATCTCCTATGAACCTGCACAAAAGGTATTGGAAGCACATTAGAATAAAGTTGTCTTTGTCTAGCTAGCTTGTGATTTTAGGAAAAAAATTATTTGCATACAGGGAAAACAAAAAGCCAGCATACCATTCAAAGGTGGTTGAAACCATGTTTCAGCTCAAAATAGGGTGGCTAATTTCACTGGAGTCTCAGTGCTGACACACAACTCTGCCTTGGGATGTCTTCCTTGTTCTACACCAGGCTTTGGGCAGTGATTTTAGTTGGGGCTCCCTTGTTTTGCGGACAGAACTGGAGAGCTACACAGTTAAAGGAATATTTGCTAAGATACTGTAACCCCAAAGTGATCACAAAATACCATCAACAGAAAGACATTGTGTTCTCCACAGCCCACTCCCAGGGCTCCATTGCAGAGTGCACAGGCCCTTCCTTTTCCTCTCAGGTCTGGGCAGAGACCTCACAGGGGTACAAAATGCTGTGGAGTCGAGACTGGTCAAGTGCAGCTTTACCCATGAGGATGGACTAGAAAAGAAGTATTTCAAGGCTTTATTCACATAAGGCGTCAAGTGAGCCTGAGAGTATTAATGAGGCCAACACAACTTCTCTCTCCACTTTGGCACGGATTTTAGAAGATCCTTAGCACCAATTTTGTCCATCCAAAATTGGCATACCCTCCAAGTCAGATATGCTCATGAAGACACCATGCTGTCCAGAAGGAAGGGGAGGTCTGTTCATGGAAGAAACCTCTCTGAGCTCTGTTCTACAGCCTCCCAGGACTCAGTCACAACTGAGAATATAAAAATTACAAATTACAAAACATAATCTCATAACCCTTTCACCTGTGAGACTGCTATTACTTCATGTTTCCTCACTTTGATCTTCCATCACCAACTTTCAGAGATGCTTCCTCTTGTTGCCATGTTACTAGAGCAGTTCAGGCAGTGCCTGCTTGGCAAAGAGGTTCAATTTCTACCCGGGGACTCTGACACAGAATTTTTCCATTTTGCTTGGTGGGTGCAAACAAGCAACTGCTGCTGTCCCAGTCATAGGTATGATGATCTGAACGTTTATCAATCCTGGGACAGAAAACTGCTCATCTTAAAATAACCACTTATTAAAATAAACGTATTGAATAACCAGAAGCTGCTCTCTGCCTGCCACTTTGAGGAGGGGTGAGCCTCGGATAGCAGGAATGTGCCAGGCTGATGCAAATTCACACCTGTCATGGCACAGTCTCTGTGCCTCTTCACCAGTCCACTACTGTTGCTTCTGGCTTGTGATAGCTGGGAATCTGCTCTTCTTTTATTTTTAATACAGGTTCTCTTCCTCTTTTACTAGAGGAAAAAAGACAGGACAACTCAAATAAAGGGCAGGGGATCAGTCTGTCTCCTAATGAGCTGGTGCCAGCATTGGGTAAGAACTTGGAAATGAAGTATTTCCTTTCAGCTGCAATAACATGTTAGTATGTTTTTGTCAACATTACAGAAGATACCACACGAAACACAATTCATTGAGTGTTTCATTTTATTTTGTTTGACAGTATCTCTCTTCTTTTGTTAAAATTAGAGGATACATTATTAGAGGATTAAATTAGAGATAAAATTAGACAATTATGTAACATTTTCTGTTATCATCCTAGTGACTAAAATACTTGGAACATCCCCTGCTACTGCTCAGGAGTTTAAGCCAGAAGTAGAGGAGAAAGAGAGGTGGCACTGGCTGGTGCTTTCACAGTACACACTTGTGTCTTCAAAGAACAGGAATATACCAATCCCAGGTATCAAAATGCTCATAAGGTAAATATTTTGTTCCTTGATGGCCAAAGGCTTGGAGTCCCTGAACCATCAGTAGGATTTGCCTTTGAAATATCCTGTAGGATGATTGTTTGAAACTTGGTCACAATTTGTGTTCTTAAATTTGATTTTAAAAGCAATATTCTTCTAACAATAATCACTGAGGTAAGCGTAGGCCCTTCCTATTTGTTAAACATGACTTTTAAACACATTTGTTGTCAAAGAGGGACCCGTTTTGATGCCTGCATGGATTGATAGTCTCAGCATATGCCATCTAAAACCAGGACTGTGTTTGCTTTAAGCATGTGTGCTTCAAAAACAGTCTGGAGCTGTGGCAAACTGTGTATATCCCCTCCCATCCAGTCCTGACTCTGCACCCACCACACCACCCTGTAGCATGGGCTTCCCCCTGAGAGCTGGCATGGGAGATGCTGGCCACATCACTGTCCCTTGAGACGCTCCATGAAGATGGAGAAGGAACCCTCACTGTTATCTGTAATCCTGGACTGAAGGATTACATTCTGCCTAAATCCTGGCTTCCACTGTTCTAGTTAGATACGATATTCCTTCTCCTGTCCCAGTAGTTAAGCTGGGTCTGCTGTCCATGGGGATGGAACTGCAGCATTTCCCTATGGAAATCGGAGGAGGCCATGGGCAGTGTGTCAGGCACAGCAGCTCCTCTGAGGTATTCCCTTGCACCATACATGTATGCTTGCTGCCCATCCAGGTGCACTGGCATCAGATCTCATAAATCTAACATAATTTCAGCTCTAGATACAAGGGGACACCTGCTTTCCTGGGCCTTCAACCTGATGGTCTTTTTAATTGTGTTCTCTCTTATAATTAACACACCTATCCTCACACACAGGCTGTACTTCATATCTTGCACCCCACAGCTGTCAAGAGTGATTTTCATGGTAGCATGGCTTTTTTTGAGGTTGTGTTGGCTCTTAGGAAATTAAATTGGGACTGCCTATAATTGCACTGATACTGAGGTAGTCTCTTCCCAATATTTAACATCTTCTGACACACGCTTTAACCCACATGTACAGTGTTTGCTTTCCTCATTATGCTGTGAGTACCAGGGTGGACTTAGAGAACAGCAAAGACTTTGAGGAGTAGGCTCTAAGGGTGTTGACATTAAATACAGCTTGCTGTTGTGATGATAAAGGTGAGAAGTTACTGACAGAACTTCCCATTTTAGTGTTTCATTTACCATTTGAAGAGCAGTAGTTTCATGCAACTGCTTGTTACACCACAGGACCAAGTAGATTAAACAAACCTTACATCAATAAATTTCCTTTTTCGTTTTGACCATTAGAAGCTAGCAGAAGCTCTTTTCTGCCAAAAGAGATAACATACATCTCTTCTATGAAGAGGATTTTATTTTGTTGAGGGAACAGATCTCCTCTTAATCAAAGGAAAATACTCATCAATAATCAGCTTTTATTTTTTTCTATGAATATACTTAATGATGTTGGTTGAAAGCCAGTCTCCTCTGAGACAACTTGAAGTCAGCTTGTTCACATGCAGAAGTAACACTTTACTGTATGACTAATTAATTTCCTAATTAGCAGCTGGCAAACTATTATTATTTTTAATTAACTCATCCACCGAGGCTCATTCTGAAACTAGCAACTCTTTATTATAAATATAAAAGTTAGTTCTTGACATTTATGTTATGCCCAGCTAACACAAAAGGCAAGCCCTCCAGAGCTGTGCAAAGCCTGTGCACCACAGACCGTCCATCTGTGTTTGCATGCAAGTGTTGGTGTGCAAATTCCTTCACCCTGACACTGCTGATCTGCACACAACACACACACGGGTTCATATGTGCATTTTTCAGCATGGTTTTCAGCTCATGGATTTTCTGAATGTTTCTTTCAGGTGGTTCAGTGTCTATGTAGCTATAAATCTGTCTATGGCTACAGCTGTGCCCAGAAATGTCTGTGTGTTCTCCTCACCTGTTTGTTAAATGTGAAACTCTCTAAGGTAAGGTTTGCTTTATGGCACATGAACAGCAATCTGTGTCAACAGGCGCAGTCTGATTTGAAAGCAGCGTGAGGATCTTGATTGAATTTAATCTGTTGATCCCCACACACTCTGTTTTTGCAGCTGTGGCGTTTTACAAACTTGCTGTGTCATCTAAGTACCACACAAATATAACTTACTGAGAAGTATGAGGGACCTTACGTCCTCGAGCCACTGAAGAGTTATTAATAGTAGAGTGGTCTACAGCAGCCAAGCTATATTAGACCAAGTCCAAGTCCACCTGAAACCTGGCAAGTGAAAATGTTCTGGGGGATTTATTCCTGTGGAGGAAAGAGCAACCAGAGGAGAAGCAGGACTGGGTCCCTCATCAGAAGGATGAGAATAGAATAAACAAATTTTAGAGAAACAGGGATATGAGGCAAAAAACTAGCCCTGTCTACCATTTGCTTTCATTTCCTCTAGCCTTTTGCTGTTCAGATGTCTCCTGAGGCTGGGAGAAAAGGGAGGGAGGTACCTGTCACCCGCAGAGTGCTCAGAGGTGCTGGAAGACTGGGGCAGGCTCTCCTCCAGAGCCCAGAGATCAGCCAGAGGAGATGGAGGGCAGCTGAAAAATGGAGTAATCTCCTTTCTCAATTACCTTTTATTGCCTGTCTATCCTCATGTGTCCCCTGCCTGCTCAACCCATCTGACATGCAGACTCTAGTCTGCTGTCAGGGCAGTATGCCACCACTTACTCAATTGTGCTCCAGCAGGGTCCTGAAAGGACTTTGGTGTTTTAAGTGCCACCAGGGTGTAAAGCAGCCTTAAAAACCTACAAAAGCCACTAATATTGGTTTGAGGAGTGGGAAGCAGGGATAATCAATTGTAGACTAAAAACTGTGGGGTTTACACAGTTTTTCATCCTGAGAAGCTGCAGCTAGGGAGTGAGGAGCCACCCCAAGAAAGGAATGGTTAGGAAGGTGACCATTAGCAGGGATTTGAGCCCACCATATACAGACCTAGCTCCAAGCTGAGCTATATATAGCTGTCCTAAACCTCTGGATGCCTTCCATCTGCATCAGATGTGCAGCATGCTGGGCAATGCTACGGCACTGCGGTCCAGCATGGAAAATTCAGGCTTTAAGTAATGGCAGGCTGAGCTTTCTGCTGGGACAGCTTCATTGAAGGAAATTGCTAATCTTGATTGTGCTGGTGGCCTTCGTAAGAGCCAGTGGTGCAGCTGTAAGGCCATGCTTGGAGAAGTGGTGGCAGTCAGGGCTGAGTCCCTGTGCCAGCGTGGCCACCATTCCCACATGGAGAAAGGTTTTCTTGCCCCTCCACCACCCAGGTAGTGTTGCATAAGGGATTTACATCTACCCTAGTGCTTTGTGAGATCTGAGCAGCTCATTATTTTTAATAGCTCTGACATCATTATCAGTCATGGGCTTACCACAAGGATAATGGGCTGTTGTTTGCCACTGCCTTTAGCATTAACCCCACAGTGTGGGCACACCCAGCCATGAAGCGTAAGCAATTACAGAGCCTCCATCTTTACCTTAGGGTTACAGTCCACATTTTTAAAATCAGCCTCAGCTCTAGTGTCTCTAACTTGTACTGGAAACATCATGTGCTCTCCACGCACCTTCTTCCTAATGGGTTTATGAAAATACCAGCTTCTTTTGTGGCTGAGTAAAGAGGAGAATTTTCTTCTTTGTCATAAATGCCAGAAGACATTGAAATTTTCAGTTGATCAATCAATACAAGAATATTGTTCCTGGGATTTTCTTTTATTATTTTTAAACTAATGTCCCCCTAAATTTCCAGCCCTAATCAATTTTCAGCATATTTAATTTTTTTAAACAATAAAATAAAATATTTCCAAGTCTATTTACTGCAATCAAAATCAGAATACACATTGGCATTTGGGTGGTACTTTTAATCTATTTTTCTCCTTATGTAATGACACACATCCCTGTTCAATTAGGTGACTCATCATACACTTCAGCTGTAGTGTGCTCTGAAAAACAGAGCATAATGCGTTCCTAACAATTACATACTTCTTAAAGAAAAGTTACAGTCAACCAAGATTGATAGAAACAAATAAGGTTAAGTCCCATTTATATCATTTAAAATGATAGCGTGGTCTATTTCACCACAGCACTCATTTTAAAAATGGTAGCCCAGTTTGTGATTCATAACCATACCCCCATGTCACATAATTACACATTTAATTCCATTTAGCTACCTACATACATCAGCTTGTTTTTCACCTTTATTGTTCATTCTTTCCTACTTCACCCAGGCTAATGTGGTCCCAGAGCTCTTCTAAAGTAGTAAAAAAGACATGTGTGCTTATTTATTTATTTCTGCATTACTGATTGATTGATTGATTGATAAACTGTGCTTCTAGGCTGCCAGTTTTTTCTGAAATTTGTTGCACACTTAGCCAAAAAGGTCTCACTTTGCTAAACGTACAGCAGAAAGGTCTAGCAGGAGGAATGCATTTCACAGCAGACAGATGGGAACCAGTGCGCCGAGGAGATTTGGATTCACTGGATTCATTCTCTGAGGACATATCTGCTTTTCAGTCTGTCCCAGCACATGGCAACCTGGAGCCACAGCCAGGCTGTACCATGTGGCATATCCCAAGACATCAATGCCATCTCACAACCAGTCATCAGACTGCTTAGTTAGTTTGGCTCTCCTAAGCAAGGAGGATTCAGAAACTGTTTTATGGGAATATTCTTTCATAAAAGAATACAGCCTGCCGGCTGACCAAGAACCAGAAGAAAGTTGTCATCCAAACCCAGGAGACTGGATATTTCAGTTGTCAGTATCAGCCCCCTCAACACCTCAAGACAAACCTTACAAGCCTTGGGAATCTAGATTTAGGCTTTAGTTTTGCAGAAACTGAGCACCTAGCTGATACTCCCATGTTGCTCCCAGTGGCTGAAATCAAAGTGTGCTGCATAGCACACCATCCAGGGGGCTCATTTCCAGGTGCAAGGCATTGCAAGCCTGTGGGACACTAAATGTGGACCTCTGTGGCATAGCTGTGCATCTAGAGGAACGGGAAACAGCTTTTAGTTTGCTGTAACATGAAAAACAGTGCTTCCACAACTTTGAGATTTATGAGTCCACTGTGTGTATAAGGAAATGAGAGGGACAATGTGTGATGTCAGTTTGAGATTTGCCCTAAGAAAGACATGATAAAAGTCAGATCCAGCCACAAGGCTTTGATCTACAAGATGAAAAGCATTTCAAAGCAATGACAAGTTCAAAGGTATTTACTTAAATATAATAGCTCGTCCTCATTTTTAAGCAGTTGATGAAACAACGGTACAATATTATAAAGAGTTCAGATGACAAATAATGTCAGGGTTAACCATGTGTGGAGGAAGTTGCCAAAATATTAACAAATATAAAAATTACAACTATCAGAGCAGTTCAGGAGATCTGCACAATGGATTTTGTCAATCCTGTCTGGACTGCTCAGACACAGAAATAATGCTGGAATTTTTTCCCCACTAATAGACAGATCCTATTTGAATTACTTACTTGTTTATATCCTGTGTAGTGAACTGACATGTTATTCAGATTCAAGATGTAGGAATTAGTTCTGCTTTTCTCTCAGCACATTCATTAAAGCTGATTTATCCTGTGCATTGCTTTTGAGTAGTGTCTTTGGCTATCCCTTTGGCTATCCCTTTTCCCATGGCATTGCTTCCTCAAGGCTCACTATGACTTGTGCTCAGGGACTGCCAGCTTGACACCCACACAGTAGGGAAGGAATGAGTGGCAGCAAGCCAACAGCACTGGTTGATCACCATGCTGCAAATGAACAACTGCACAGTTTCCATACTTCCTCTGATACACAAATATTGGCATTTGGAAGAAGGGATTGTCAAAAAGCAGATAAGGAGAGGTTCAGTCTAGTAAAACTGATAAACTCATCACACATATTCACAAAACATTAGTAACTTTCCCCACTCTCATGTGCTAGAAATTTGTGTAGCCACCTGCACTATTAATAAGGATTTTTGGAGTCAGATCCGAAACTGTAGTTACCATTCATACCCAGATTCTCAGAGTACAAACATCACAGCACCAAAGTACCACCTCACCTACAGAGCTTTATTTTAATTAGTCAAATGTCTGCCTCACCTGCAATTTACTCTCTTTCCTCTATACCACATAAAATAGATTAAGGTTAGTTGTACGCTAAATATGTCTTTTATTGTGAAACACCCAAAGATCAAGACATTTTGTTGTAACAGTCTTATCATTTATGTTCTCCATAAATTGAGAAGAAATAATGTGAACTTCAGCAAAGACATCTAATAACTCAAATTCATAAAGCTTCTTGGGGAGCAACTTGTATCTTTTAAAAAAAGAGTAGCTGACAGATTTTCCCCAAACTGGCTGAAGTGAGGCTTATTCCTATTAAAATAAATCAAGCAAAACAGATCAAATCAGGCTGTACATTACTGACTTAAGGAAGTGTTTTCTGTTTTTACCGAAAGTAATTCTTCAAATTTCACTATGAATCAAACTAAATTGTGCATCAGTGGAGGTGGTAGGAAAGCTAAAGGTCAGTGTTTAAAGTCTGCAGCTCCCTAATCTACAGTTCATCTAGAAATCAACCCACCTTGCAATCGAAATCCGTCAGTAGACTAAAGGAAGCAAAACCGCACAAAACAGAACATTTCACTGAGTAACCATTTGAGGAGTGCCCAGCAGGAGCATCACAGCAAGGCTGAATCAGAACTCGACAGCTGGAGAGTGAGTCTTTCCAGGTGGAAGGGATCTTCACCCTTATTTCATTTCTTGAAGTCATCGTTGTGCTCAGGACGGTCTGTGTAATGGTCAGCTTCCAGATTTTAATGGTTGTTAGTGCTGCTTGGATGGAACTGTGCACTGCCGCAAACTGTGCAAAGTCAGCGCGTGCTGCAACATTTTGCCCAAGATACAAAGGCTCATTTACAGGAGATGTTTACTCAGAGGAGCTTCATCACAGAAGTAGACTGGGGGAATATCACAGAAAGTTAGAGCATGTTGACATAATTAGTCATCAGATGCAGTTTTGAGCATGAGAGTAGATGAAGGGACAGGAAGCATTACCTCCAGCTTTCTGCAGAGTATGCCTTTAATGGTGGGGAAAGGAGTGAAATCACTGATCAGGAAAAGGGGGAAGAATGCTAAAGTTAGTATAGATACAGTATCAGAACTATTATCTTAATGATTAATTTCTAAAAAAAATTGAAAAAACTGTTTCAAAAGAAAAAAAATGAAAAGATTTCTACTGTATGAGCTTTAGGACATATTTTGACACACCAGTGATAGAAGAACAATTTATTAAATACAGTTCAATGGATAAAGAAAACAACAGATCTCTAAAACTCAGAGAGCGTCACAACTGAGAAGAATGTGAGAGATGAAAGAGCTTTCATTGCTGCACTGTCATGCTTGGCAATATTAACAATCAAACAAACAAATAAACAGATTGAACAAGAATTGAGCCAAAGTTCCAAAACAGTGATTGAAAGGTGCTAGAGCTTCTGAGGAAAGAAACCCCATTGGAATACTGTGTGGAGGACTTTGGCAGAGGGGAGTGACACGTCACAACAACAAAAAACCAGGCAAACCCTCCCCCCACAACACACACAAACCCCAAACAAAACAACAGACCCGAACCCCCAATAATTAGAGGGAATGAATAGATCCAGAGAAAGATAAATCTACACAATGTACAGGTCACAGAAGCTGGTAAGAGCTGAGAGAAAAAAAATAAAAGGTTGAGCATTGTACTTCTAACCATGTGATGCAGTTAAGAAAAGTTAAATATTTCAATATGGAAATACACCATCCAGGAGTATGGGTTATGGTTTAACTCTAGTCAGCAACTAAACCCCACACAGCTGCTTGATCACTCCCCACCTGTGGGACTGGGGAGAGAATGGGAAGGTTAAAAGCTAGAAAACCTGTGGGTTGAGACAAAGGTTAATAGAAAAAGCAAAAGCTGCCCACCAAAGCAAAGCAAAACAAGGAATTATTTCACTGCTTCCCATGGCAGGCAGGTGTTCAGCCATCTCCAGGAGAGCAGGGCCCCATCATGTGTAACGCTTGCTTGGGAAGACAAACGCCATCACTCCAAATGCTCCCTCCTTCCTCCTACTTCCACCCCACTTTATCTACTGAGCATGATGATCTGGCATGTCCCTTTGGTCAGCTGGGGTCAGCTATCCCAGCTGTGTCCTGTCCCAACTCCTTGTGCACCCCAGCCTGGCTTCTGGTTGGTTGGTTGAGAAGCAGAAAAAGCCTTGGCTCTGTGTAAGCCCTGCTCAGCAGTAACTAAAACATCTCTGTGGTATTGACACTGTGCTCAGAACAAATACAAAACACAGCCCTACTGGGAAGAAATTTAACTCTATCCCATGCAAAATTGGCCCAGTATGGAAATACCTACCTCTGTTCAGAGCTCCTCCTCTCTGTTCAGCAGGGACCCATTCAGGACATGGATGTTCCAGTGCTTTGGGTGTCAAGAGGTACATGATGATGTACCAGATCTGCACATTTTGTGTGGACTCACTGCTTGTCCCTTCTTTTTGGCAAGCTGCCTCCTGAATGAAGATTTCAGGTGAGCTCTGACTGGTGTACCTGATCAAACCATGATGCTCAGCAAAACCTGAGGTTTCTGCTCATTTATAATTTACCTCTGATGTTCTTTTCATTACTGGCTGCAGTACTAGTACCAGATGGGTTTCATGAAGTGTTGCCTGTCATCAGGAAAAGGCTTCACTGACAAAAAATCCTCACCTGTCAGAGGAGCTCTGCTATGGTGCTGCAGTAAGGCCAACACATTAGAAAATTGCACAGCCTAAACACTGTGTGGGACAGGCAATTTCTTGGAAAGAAGAGGAAAAGAGCACCACACACCTATCTAAAGCACCCAGAAGGCAAGCTGTCAAGCAACTAGAAATCATCCCCAGCTATGTGAGCATGTAATGGAAGTGCCTGAAGCTTTTTATTCCCAGGCTACCCAAGGCCTTGGAGCCCTGTTTACCATGAGAAAATATCTACAGAGACACCAGCCATGAACTGATCTGTGCAAGCAACTAGGGCTCACAGCTGTATGGTACAGAGCAGGCAGAATAACAGAACCACTTGTTTGCCTTCAGAAAGCACCTGGCCTGGACCTTCCTTCTCTGTGAATGAAGTGAGAGTGTGCCATCATCAAAGAGGCCCGCAGGAAATCTCCAAGAGGCATCTCTTCTGATTTATCCTTATCATTACAGTATGATCCACTGCTACCAGGTAAATGCCCAACTGATCTAATTTTGGAGTACCACCTTATTATTTTACAGATACCTGTAAGCAACACAATATTATTGCACCAACAAGGTGGAATACAGAAAGAGAGGAGGAAGAAGAAGAAGACAGAATTTTTTTCTGACCTCAAAGTCCAGCTTTCAAATGTGAATGCTGTGGTTGTTTCTCAGCTCCCTCTATAGAGGGAAGAATGAGTAAAATAATTACAGACCACCTCTGAGCATTTTTACGTCATAGAATAAAAAAATACCACAGAACATTCACTTATTTATCTTTACAAAGAGGAGCAACTGAGAATAGCTTCAGGCAAACCCCCTCCTGTTTCCACCTCCATAGTTATCTGTAGGAACTTTCTTTCATACACTGTATTTTTCTGAGGTTTTATGTTATCATATATTGCTAAATACATGGTGACCCAATATTTCCCTCAGTAAGTAGCTGAGAGCTTTGCAACTTTTACAGCTTTCCTGTAGGAGTGTTATAGATCAAAGCAGGTTATTCCAGCTCTAGTGGATTTTTGTTACATCAGAGCCCATTGCATTCCTCTCTTGTGCTTGCAGCCACTACTTTGGTTAACAAGACATGCTCCAACATAAAATAGCCTGAAGTGTAACATTGTGGTTTTGTAAAAGCAGGGCCTTGATGCCTGCTCTTGTGTAGAATAACTTCCCAATCAACAGCTTTAGAAGAAAAACCCCCAAAATTGCCAGTTCTACTTTTTCTGAAAAGAAAGTTTCTATATGCCTATGTAACAATCCTCAAAATTAGCTGAGGACCCTTTGCACACCTTGTGTGACAGGTACATGTGGCTGTCCAACTGCACAGTGTGTGGGACACACAGTCTCTGTGCAGCCCCCAAATTTAGCACACCAATTTAGATATAATCTAGATATATTCTACACTAGTTACATTCTACACAGACAAGAAATGGTGAACTCAGTGCAAAGTTGGCTGGGTGTAATTACCCAGCCTGAGTTACCTAGAGGTCCTGAATGATGTTCAAGCAGCAATCTGGCTTTGAACTCTGGTGGACATGTGTGCTGGGCAGTAGACATGGATGGTGTTTTCAAACTAGGATGTTAGCTAGCAAACTGTTAGTGGTGATCAGCAGATTAGGAACCCCATCTATATCACCTAAGAAAGTTTCATGCCTTTTGCTGGTCCATAGAGAAAAAAAAGTCACTGTTTCTTACCTGGTGTGTAGGAATAGAGAGCACTTTTAGCACATATGGAGCCACAATCTTAAAAAAAAAAGTATATTTTATATATATATATATATATATATATATATTAGTTGATTCTAAATTTTCCTTGTGGCCTTTCAGTACTTAAAAGGGGCTTATTAAAAAAGAGGGAGACAGACTTTTTGCAAGGGCAGGTAATGGTAGGACAAGGGGGGGGACATTTTTAAACTAAAAGAGGAGAGATTTAGAGTGAGGGCTAAGAAGAGAGTCATTACTCAGAGTGGAGAAACACTGGCACAGGCTGCCCAGAGAAGCTGTGGTTGCTCCATCCCTGAAAGTGTCCAAGGCCAGGCTGGATGGGGCTTTGAGCAACCTGCTGTGTTGGGGTTTGGAACTAGATGACCTTTAAGATCACTTCCAACCCAAACCATTCAGTGATTCTAGTATTCTGTGATTCACTAGGTGTGTTCCCATGATAGCCAAAAGGGGTGTGTTTTTCCAGCCATGCTAGCTCTGTGCAGTTACGGCAGAAGCAGTCCTAACACTTAATAAAAGCTTGTAAGGAAGCTGGGATGCTTGACACCAGGTTAATCTGGCCATAAAGGGCCTAGATTTTCCCATACCCTTCACCTTGGTTAGCCAAGTATATCATAAATCAGACTCCACACACAGATTGGAGTGTCTAGAAAAGCACGGAAACTTATACCCACCAGCCTTCTCTACCACAGTACACTCAGGGCCTCTGCCCTAGGGGAAAAAAGTACTTAAAGAATGTGGTTACGTGGTGATTAAAATACAATGTGCAATTACATGGCAGGTCTAGAACTCAGTTGGACAAGGATTTGATAACAAGAGCATGTAAACAAAAACATAACTTTGATGGTTCCTGTCCTGGAAGGGTGGGAGTGGGGCTTGAAATCAAAGCTTTCCTGGTCTAGAGCACTTCTGAGGACAAAGGCTTTGTGGCAGCCTCCAGACCTTGGTGGAAAACCATGCAGTGTTGCTCCGATTTGCAAAGCACCTGATCTGCAGGAAGGGGAGATGACCCAGCCACCAGCCCCTGCCACTACAGTCCTGGAGTTCAGCCCTGAAAGCCAGCAGCCATGCACCTCACCAGCCAAACCAGCCTCGCAGACACAGCTGCGTGTGAAAAGTCTGGCATGCAAAGGGCTTTTGATGCAAAGATTTAAAGTTGTCATTAATTACAGAGACAGTTTTTCCATCTCCATTATATCCAGAGCACATATTAGAAGAGATAATTCCTTCTGGAATGCAATTACGCTGTAAAATTGTTATATTAAAAACAATCCATTAATAAAATGCTTATTCTGGTCTTTTATGCAGCAATACCATTTTGAAACAAGGAATTGCTCTGTGTTCAGTGCCGATGTACATATATGTTCCTTTTATTTTAGAAAAGGATTTAGGAACTGGTTCCCAAGTAGCTGTGATAATTGTCTGTTTTCTGCTATCTTTCT
Source organism: Corvus hawaiiensis (assembly GCF_020740725.1). Classification (NCBI taxonomy): domain Eukaryota; kingdom Metazoa; phylum Chordata; class Aves; order Passeriformes; family Corvidae; genus Corvus; species Corvus hawaiiensis. Next base: position 48,314,014 of record NC_063255.1, read on the forward strand.
AGTGTTCCACCAACTGAGTCTTCCCCCAGCTGTGTGAGTATATTGGATCCAAGCTGCCCTGCAGGAAAAAGATAAATACTTTTTCTGGTTAAGAAAAATGGAAATGCATGGTATTTTCTACTGATACTGAAGACTTGCTTTATTATTTTTTACCAGGAAAAAAATATCTGCTTAGAAACATGACTCATATTGCAGGCAAGGAGTAGTTTATGGCTGGCAGCTCCCCTCCATTTAGTGTTGTCCCCTGTGGAACAAAGGAGAAACATTAAATTCTCACTCCCAGTTTCTCAGATGAGGGCAAATGTGGCATTAGGTCTCAGCTGAGCCCTCAGTGGTACTTGGACCTCAAATCCAGCAATGCATTAAAGTAGATGTCAGTTAAGCTGGGAAAGTAGGAGGAGGAGAACGAGGAGGAGGAGAAGAAAAAAAAGGAACTATTTGTGTAGCCATTGAGGAATGTTACTGGGATACAATTATCAGATGTATCTCTCTGCTCTTAGCAAGAGGAATATTTTAAAAGGCACTAAAAGACAGTGTAGAAGGCATGGGGAGTAGGAAACATGCTGCATATTTGATAAGAACAGGGAATGATGTATTTAGCCTAAAGAACCATGCAATCTTTTATTTTCCCAGAAGGATTAAAGCAGGCGCTACTAATAGGGTTTAACTCTTGTTAGTACTGAGTAAATATGTATTTCTAAAGACTGAAATAACTATAAAACTGTAATCTCCTACGAGGAATGACTTCAGAGTGCAAGCACAGCCTCTTCTATCTCTCCTTCACACACTGTTGCTCCGTGCTAACCCCAGCCCTCCAACCCCCACTGTGTGTTGTTCACACATTCTTTCTTATGCCAAAACACAGCGTCTCATTGAGACAGTGAGCCAGGAAAAGAACTTTTCTGGACAGTCTGATGATTAGCCCCAGCTAAACTGCCTAGGTGTGGAGGGTCCTGGACCCTCCACTGCCTCTCACAGCCCTGTGCAGACCATTGCATGCCATCTCTTTCAGTGCACCCAGTGAGTGCCCCGTGGTCTCTAACTCCTGCTCCCATTGCAGTGTCCGTGGTGTTTTCTATAGTCAGCTACGTTAAATTTCCCAGACTGCTTACTATGCTGCTGTTTATTTGCCAGAGCTGGAATAATTTCAGTCCTAGCTGACTCAAAAGCTTCACTGAAGCGTCTCTGCTCCAGCTCAGTCCTCAGTGGAGAATAAGCACAACAGGTAGAATTTCACGAGCAACCCACACAAAGCTCCCACAGAAACCAAAGGTACTTTCTGGGATACATTGTAGAGTCTGCTCAGTGAGGAAACCCGTGCTAAATATAACAACAAATTGCTGCTTAATGAGTAAGACTTCATTTGGCAGAAAGGATTCCTCCACCGACTTCATTGGCATAAACACTGAAGGTGTAGGAAGCCTTGTAATGGAGAGGGTAAGGAAGGGGGAGTAGCAGGGTGGGATTGGGGTGTTGTCTGGAAGTAAATAGTCAAGCAGGTCCTTCAATATTTTCGGAACCTGAACAAGTTAATGCATTTTCATAGAAAGACAGGAAAATGCCTAAACGCAAGACAGTCTTTTCAATGTGACAAATGCAGTGGAATAAAATGTGTTTACTGCATACTATTCCTATAGGAAATAAGTGCCTTTCTATAGAAATAAAATGGTATTGCAAATATTTTCCATGGGAAATCACACATAGAGCAACTGATTTTGAATGGCAAGATTTATTAAAGGGGAAAAAAAAAAAAGGAAGTTGCTAGGAGATCTTGTGTGAGAAAGACTGAGTAGCTTGTTGTATTTAGAAAATAAAAGCTAAAGATGCTAAAGAAGACATGAAAACACCACTGCTCGTAGTCATTATGCAGTTGCGTAGTGGCTTGGGGAATCTCAATTCTGGCAGGTTAAAGTGGAACTGGGGGTCAAATTTTCTCTCCAGTGGAGAAATCTGTGCAGGGAAGTTGAAGCTGCTGCTCAGTGCCTGGTGTCCTTGCAGACGTCAGTGTCCTTCCCAGCTCTAAAGAAGTTTGCTCTGTTTGCACTTGGTTAGTATGAATGCAAATTGGCAGCCTTCATTCCAGGTCTGTGTTTTGTGGATGCCTGAAATAATTGCATATAGGCTTGAAAAACAGGAAATCTAATTATTGGAACGTTGGAATTAATAAAATAGGTGGCTGAGAGTGCAGCTTGTAAACAACTAGATAATGGGCCAATCAGGAGGATGTCTGGAGTCCATCAAAGGGCTGTCTGAGGTATTTTATGACAAAGATATCCAAATATAGCACTTGAAGGTCTACAGCATAAACTGAACACATGGTGCTGCTAATGACAGGTGCTGGAGTACATGCTTCACCTAAGGATAAAATAATTACCTGGTTAAAAACACATGCTAAATGCATGCTAGATGGTAACAACAAAAAGGCATGATGCAAACTATCAAGGATTGAATAAACCCAAGTCCTGGGGAGCCAGTGTTGTCACCTGCCTCTGTGGCATTCGCCTCCTTCACCAAAACCCAGGTGCTGCAGGTTGCTCAGATGTGGCAGGACGGCAGTACCCAGTGCCCAGGCAGCTGGTTCCTTGCATCTTTGGTAGGCATGCAGGAGCTCATCCAAAAAAACCTCAAAGCCATGCAGCCTTGAGCATCTCCTCCTGAAAGCACCTCGGGTGGACAGGGAGGGGAAAGGGGGTGCAGGGGAGGGGAGGGAGCCGCTGCCCTGCCATTGACCTGGTACAATTAGTCACTGCTGGGACAGCTCATTCTACCAGAGGGTGTGAGAGGAGGGAAGGGAGGACTGAGTTGGAAAAACACACAAAGGCAGAGCTGTTCACAGCCAGACAGGGTTAATCCCAGTGGGGCTTATGCTTCTTCCCACTCCTTCACCCCTAGAAACTCCAGAAAACTCAGACTGACTACAAAAACACACATGGACAACAAAGAATTATTTATGCAGGCACAGCAGAAGAGAAGTTTTTCAATGACACGAGCTCTGCTGTCAGAGTCAGAGCTGCCAGGGCACAGCCATGTCATGTACAGGGGTGCTGTAGCCTGCATGTGGGGATCTTGGCAAAAATATGGGCTTAGGCCATACTAAAGAGATAGGGTGTTTGTTGCCAGGGATGTAGCTTTGTCTTTGGGGAGGGGGGAAAAAAAGTGTATAGCTGATTAACCCCAAAGGTGTTGGAGCAAGGAGGTTTTCTCCAGACCCTAGCAGACAGACTGCTGGTTCTGGGGGCTGAAGGTCCAAATTCTTGCAGTGAATGTGTTAGGCTGTTGCTTCCTTTCCTCCTGGAGATGTTCCTCGCTGCCTGGATGATTCAGTACCTCCAGATGGCAGCATGGCAGGCTGGGGGACAGATGGCTCTGGGTGTTCACCTGGGGCACGAGCATCGAGTTCAAAGCTGCGCCTCAATTAACAGGTGCCAACAGAGAGTGAAACTGCTCTGGTCTATATCCCTCATTCTGCAGCTGGGGCAGAGAAGGACTCTGCACTGCCATCTGCTCACCCTTCCCTCCCTTTTCCCTGTCAAACTTTAATGTTTGGTGGTCCATTCTCCTGTGGTGCAGGAAGACAACTGAAAAGCTGGAAGAAGGTGAACAGCATGTATTCTAGAGGATTTACATTCTAGTAAGGAAAACTTGCATCAGACACAAAAGTATCAGTACACTGCATTTCATAAAAGGATAGTGACCTTTTACTTTCAGTAAAATACAGTAAGAAGGAATTGAGGCACAGTGAAAAATTTTAAAACGCAATACATTATACTTAGTCTGTTACCCTGTTCTTTCTCCCTAAAGGGTTAAAACGCCTTTTATGAGATGAAGAAAGTTAATATAATTTATCCTAGAAATTACGATTACTATAGTAGAGAAATCAGGGCAAGTATTTTTATTCATGCCCACATTTTAGCAATGACAATTTACTTTTCTAATGCCCATGGGACCCCGCTGAAGAGCTGTAAATGATATTATCAGCCATGCCTCAGCGCATCAATGCCACACACACACACACGAGTGGCATCCTGGCAGGGCAGCAGAACAAAGAGAGCCCAAGCAGGATAGCAGGAAGAACCCTTTATATCCTACAGCTTTGTGTGTTACTTTTCCAGCTGCAGGTCAGTTGTCAGTGGGGCAACACCAGGGGTGAATTTATCTGCTATCTACAGAACTTTTCAATAGCCACATTGCTGCTATCACTTTATTTATTACCACTTGAAGACAATCATGGCATATGGGATGTACTGAACACAGAAATCCTCTAATTATTCACCAAATGCTGGGAAACTTGTAGGTGGCTCAGTATTCAAGCAAACAGCACTTGCAGCTCACAATTACTAGCAGGATGCCATGTACAAGTCCACAGTGTATTTGGGAAATTAGTAGGTACTAAGCATGGATCAGGAGAGGTGAAAAATTTCAGATTTTTCTATATCCTGAATATGTCCTGAATGTGTAATGGTTTGCTCCGAGCATGTTTATAACACCAGGTCTTCAGCTCTTTAAGAAAGTGCCTATCTCTTAGGATGGGCATAGGTACTTTCCAACTAAAGCACAATCTTGACATATATGGGCTCCCAAAAATCTAGCTATTGTAGTGGACATTAATCAATAAATTAAACACAGGCTAGTCTTGTCACAGAAAGCTATGTATAAAAATGTTAGCCTCTGAATAAATGCTATGCTCTATTGATTGAAAAATGTGCAAACAGAAGATTTCAAGTTGACAACTCACCTTTTGTGGGATATACAAAGAGGAATATAGGGTATGATAAATCCCATGTCGAAGGATTTTTTAGGAAGTCCCGAGGGGAAATGAGATCATAAGAGCAACTGGGAAAGTGTCATAGAAAAGTAAGGGGGATATCCTGCAATATAGGTTATGACAGCTGGGACTGAGTATGTTATTTCAGATCTACTTAAATTGGTTTAAGATGGTTTTGCCTCAGACTGAACTAGAAAAATAAATTGGGAAGGAGCTGCTTTCCTGGCTCTGAAGAGGGTGGGGAAGAGGGTGGGGAAAGCCAGGTGGCTTGGGATGTGCAGAAGGTATTTTGGGAGCTACAGATTAAAAGAAGACAGAATTCTTGCTACTGTGTCATATTGCAGGGACAGTTGCCATAGCATCATTCGCTCTAAGAATAGATTTCTATAGCCCAGCAGCAGGTCAAAATATTCGTAAGAGTGAGGATTTTTTTCAAGGCCAATTCAACCAAAATGCAGGTCCCTGTCCAGAACTGCTAAGAAGCACATAAGGTAACTCACAGAACCTAGCCCCAAACTAGAACAAATTGGGGCAACTAGGACACAGCCATGTGGTGTCTGACAAGAGCTTTCACAAAAATCAAAGCAGTCGTTCTGTCTTGCCTGAATCTTTAACTGGTAGACAAAGAAACAGGGCATGGATTGCGAATGAAAGCAGAAGATTTTGTAAGAGAGGGGTATGTCTGAGACAGAACAATGATCCAAAACGATTTTTCCTCTCATCCACTGATTTTTCCCTCATAGGGAGCTTGGCAGCTCTCTGCACTCCTTATGGTGCAGAAAAGAGATTTCTGAGCTCAAATCAGGACTCTGTCTGTCCTGTTGTCTCCAAAACGTGGCTGGCAGTCCAGCTGTCCCAGTCAGAAGCAGATCAAGGGCATCATGACACAGCTGCCCTTTTAGGCACAGAAATAACTTGCCCCAAAGCAGGAGTTTGGAGGCAGTAGCTAGAAGCAGGTTGCCTAATTAAGCTTGCATTGTGCATTGATGCAGCATGGGAACTGTCCTTGCTTCCCCAGCAACTATGAGACAGAGTTAAAAAGATGTTGAGCAGCACAAAACAGTTTCCAACACTGTGGTAAAACAGAATCTGATCAGAGAGACACTGCTTATAACAGACTTTCTGCAATGCACTCGATCTGACTTCATTCCCTCACCCACATGTGACTGCATACCTGGGCCACACCATCAGGGCAACTGCACAAGCATCTCTCATGACATGGAGAGGGTTTGAAAGGTGGAACTCAGACTGTTCTTTGGGAAGAAGAATGAAATATGATGACATTCTCCATAAAAACAATCTCTTTTTTCACTTTGGACACTTCTGAAATATGACAATATTCATTTATGAGTATCACAGTTTCACACCTCAATCACACATTTGATTACACCCAAGAGACTTATGGCAGAAACAGGCAAGCTATGGGCAGAGAATACTTCCTCCTCCTTAGCAGTTCTGGGGGATTACAGCGGAAAAATCAAAGAATGAAATAAAAGGGTTAGCAAGAAGGAAAAGGCAAGCAGTAGAGTCTGTCACCTTTAGGGAATATCAATTAAACACAGACACCCTATGGAAAAATGGCGATACACTCTGTGCCTCTGAGCACTACTGCAGAACAAGTAGCTTATTCTGTGCAGAGGATCTGTTAATTGCTTATCTACCACCCCCATCAGAAGATCATAATTTCAAAACTAGGGTCTATAAAATAAATGCAATGGCCAGGGGCTTAATACTGCAGGCTTAAATCTGCAGGTTGTTCTTAAAACTCACCAATGCAATTAAATCTTCTTAGTATTCTTTCCTGATGTGTTTGAGCTACACATGACCTTGCCACAGCATTAGCATGATGAAACACTTTTTATTTCATCACTGTCATGTTCACATAAAGACATTTGCTGACTGTATGTAACTGTTTCATGAATGTCTGTATGGTGCATCTCTTTCTGTTTACCCACACATTTCTATACCAGTTCACCTTTTATTCAATTAAATATCATCATTTTAGAGGTTGATATAAGCTGGGCTGCAGTGCCAGCCACATACACCAAAAGGATTTCCCATAGGGCATGTAAAAGAAGCCAAAGTGGGATATGGACATGTCCTTAAGTTTTTGTGTCTTAGTGCTTGTCTTATTGAAGAAAACAGTTGTCAGTGTACTGAAAGAGGCCCTTGGGAGAAAGCCAGAAAATGCTATGGGCAAAAAATGCCCCAGAATATGCTATTGGCAAAACACACGTCTTCCTCTTAAACACAACCGAACTCATCAGTCCCATGAAATGCACCACTCTGCTTGTGGTGGCATGTAGCTAGGGTGATTTTGATAGCACAGCTCTAAAATAGAAGTCAGTACATTCATTGTGGGGATTTCTTGTTATTTGGAATGTCCCATAAAAAGTTCATCTTTAAAGTTACGTAGGAGTGTGAAGAAATGGATCCTCTCAGGATATGAAGTTCTTTGCAACCAGTATGAAGGTTTAGCAAGCTAGGAGCAAGCACACAGGATGTGGGTAGGAGTAGAAAACTAAAAAAAGTAAGCCAAAACAGACCCAGTCAGGTCATGTCTCCAAAGGTGTTGTATCTGGGCTGAAACCACGGCCTTCTGCAGGACAGATGACTGCAGGAAGAGAGGAGTCACTGGAAGCAGGCCTACAGCTCCTTGCAGAAAAATCATTGCCTCAGCTGTTTGTGAGATAGGGTCAGGAACCTGTAAAACCACTTAGCTGCTGTTACTCTGACTGCAGCATGGCCTGCGCTGAGTGGTGCTGGGCATGACCGGAGCGCAGCGTGCTGCTCGGTGCTGCAAGGCTTCAGAGTGGAGACAGGCAGCAGCCCCTGAGCAAGCCAGCAAATCCAAATTACAGACTGATGTTAAACCTGCAGCCATCCTCACTAACTTATTTTTTAAGTTGTTGCCCTGTCTTTCTAAGAGACACAAGTCTTGCTGTATCATTGGGAATGTACCTGCTCATGGTGCTGTGGTGGGGTGGGAGGTGTGGAGACCCATCCCCAGCACCAGCCCTTCTTACAGGGACATCTCAGTGGAGAGGTGGATAGCCCCCCTGCACCCTTTAATTTGGTGGGTTTATCTGTGGGCTTCTTGCTTCCCAACTGGTAGCTCTACCAGAGATTAGAGGTAATTTTTGTGTACATGATTATGGTACCGTGAAATCTAAAGATCAGTTTGCAGGAAATGTAGTGATGATGCTACTAATTATTAATACATATATTCTGATTTATTCCTTCTATAGAAATGACAGAGAAACATCTTTATCCCCAGATACCTGAAATCAAATGAATGTATACACGTGAAGGAAAAATAAAGGTCTCCTCCAGATTATGGAGACAACACACCTCATTTCCCTGTAACCAGTGACTTTGCCCCTTATGGGAGTGCCATACTCCGAATCTTGTCAATCTTTGCTATGGACTCCTCAGACAGTTTTCTTTTTCTGATACTTTCCTGTTTCCTCTTCCACCTTTCCTCCCTTCTTTGCCCTCAAGCTCTTTCTCCACTGCTCAGGAATGTGCAGAGTTAACAGCTCCATCCCTGTCACTTGTCCCTGCTGCTTTTCCCAATCACCTGTCCCGGTTTCTGTGTACACCTCATGCTGAATTAGTGGTGAGGGGAGGTGCTAAGCTTGAAGGCAGCAGTGGGGAAGCAACTGAATTTGCAGCCATAGCCTTGGGAGACCAAACTCATGTGGTGAATATTCCCAATACATATTGCTGCTGGTGATCAGAGGAGAGAAAAGCACTTATTGTTTTCCTTTCATGCTCCTGGCTCTCCCAGTGATATTTTTGTTCACTGTGTTTTTTCTGCCTCAAATTACACAATTCACAGGAAGTCTTCTCATATAAGAGATTGTTGAGTAAATAACTGTTTACACATATCAGCTGCAGGCTTAAAGATGTCACATACTGAGAGAACTCAGCTGCATCTTCTTGTCATATCCTGTTGGTTAAATTATGTTAAGATGCTGAGACAGTGAGTCCATTGGACTGGATTTCAGTCCAAGGAAATCTTCATTGTTTTCTGTTTTAGCATCACTGAAACATACCTGATGGGCAGAGGACTTGTCCTATGGTTTTATAAAAGTAGCATTATTATTTACAGAACAACACTCAGGGCAACAAGCAAACATGGCCTATGTGAAGATCTGATGGTACTACTTTTCTGTACTAGGGCAAATAAACAAAGTACTGATGGAAATTTATTTTTGTGCATCTGTGTAGGGCAATTAAAAAAATCCCAGAAGTCATCAAAGAAAGCACCTTTGTGACTCTCCACAAACAACTTCTCTTCTTGAAACTTCAAAATGTGATCCACTGGAAATGGGTAAAGAAAGTTTTATACACAAGAAACACTTACCAGCCCTGAATGGCATGACATTTGGCAAACTGCTTAGTCAATTCAACGAACAAATAAGGAAATTTAAACAACTTGAAAATTTTGGAAATAGCGTCAGCCCTGTTTTAACAGTATTGTCACAACAGAAACTTCTTAAACAGAGAAATTTCATTTTTAAATGCAGTGTTTCCACATTTTTATTCAGACACAAGTTTTGATTTTTTATTCCCCCAATTTGGCTGACCTAGATTTCACCTAAGTGCCTAATATCTTTCTGGAGAACGGGGGTTACAGCAGCTGACCAAACTGTGGGAGCTGACTTGTTAAAAACCAAGCCAGACAGGCAGCAGGAGCTTGCCATCTAGGTCAAAAGCAATCTGGGTTAGCAAGCGTACTTTTCCAGTCACACAGGATTATGCTAGTTTTGCTCTTTTGCAAAAGGCACAGGAGGTCTGCCAAAGTGTAGTTCTAAAACTGCTTGCCAAAAATGACATTTAAAGTCAAAATTTAAAGTCTTAAAATTTTTGGTCCTAGGAAGACAAAAAAAAGTCTCAGAAAAAAACCAGCAAACACAGATGTGTTTCAGTTCAGTTGCAGCCTGTCCTTCCACCATAATGCATGACCCAGCAGCAGGAAAGTCATCACCCTGGGTCAAGCTGACGCAGTACCTTGAATACTCAACACTTAACAGGAGACCTAAATACAAGTTTTGAAAGTTTTCTACAGGACGAAAAAAAAAAATGGAATACAATGAGACAAAAATGCATAGACTATAATCATTCATAGTCTATAAATGCATATATTTGAGAGTAGGGGAGGACAGTGCTTTCCAAGTATTGCATAGTATAGTTTTGAAAGTACAAGGAAAATGCCCTATTAAAGGCTAGTGGAAAAGAGCAGAGACACATGCTGCCTTTATCTTTTTGCTCCACAGGAGTGGTAAACAAGGAACACCTGCAGCACTTTCCACAGCATCCCTTTCCACATGTGCCTGGTGGAGAGGTCTCTGGCACCCCAGGCAGATGCTGTGCTCAGAGCACCACGAAAAGCACCGACACCCAGATCCAGGTGGTTCCGTGAGCTGACATTGCCATCACACACTGAACAGCTGATCTCAGGCATCACAGCCCCATTTACTGAAGCCTCCTGAAGGCCATCCTCTATGCTCTCAAAAGTAACTAGAACTTTTTACATTTATGTTTGACTTTCTAGCTGGATTAGCACCAGCTGCTTCCATGCCATGTGTCACCCCAGTGACAGCATCACCAAGGAGGCCACCAAGCCTTTTGCACGTGTGATCTCACCATGTCGGGGAACTTTGGCTGGAAGCTCCAACCAAGCCAGGGCTGCAGTCAGAGAGCACGGCTATTACAGCTATTACCCTTTGATGCCTGCCTGGAGAGGAAACAACTGTCTAGTGCATGCTTCTGCTCGGCAAAGTGGTTGGGTAAGAAACACAGTTATGTCTGTGTTAGTGCCCAGCATATCCTTGGGTGTCCTTACCGTAGATGATCGCCACTGTGGCAGCACTGATTATAAACCTGTTTGCAAGATGGGATTCAGCCCTACTAAAGCACAAATACTAAAGCTGTGGATGATCTCAGCTGAGGACTCACAGAAATAAGGGCAGCCTTAATCTCCCTGAGGAACACAGACGGAGTCACACAGTTGGAAATAGCACGCACGCAGTAAACAAGTGCAGCATTAGCTGCCCTCCATCCACATGCCAGCACTACCTGGCCAGTGCAAGGGGCATCTCAGGCCCCTGACACCCACCCACATATGCCCCAGGCACTCAGTTTCCCCACCAAGCATCAGTTGTGTCTTTGCTGTGTGAGTGCTGCATTTCCACGCAGAACTTCACCTCTGCTGTCACAGGTAGTGAGAAGCGTTGTTACATCATGTGCTCTACTGACAGCTTAGCAATTTGGGAAAGCTGGAATCATCTGCAGCAATCAGCCACTATCCCAGGGACACACTGTCCTGCACTGACCAGAAATTCAGCTGAGCTCTTAATGGCCAACCCACTGTAACTGATGCTTCCATTGCTTACTGAAATAACTATTACAGCCTGTTCTTGCTGTTTTAGCATAGTAACTGAGTATCTTATGAGAAACTGCCTTTTTGCAATTTGCAAATTTGTTTCTATGCTTTAACTTGCATTAAGGAGAACTAAAGGAATGGGATTATCAGCAGCTCAGGAAGAGGTCCGCCGCTGGCTGGGCTTTTTCACAGGCTCTATCCAGCCAAACTTCCCCAGCCTGTCAGTTTGCTCAAGAGATCAGCACTGACACTGCCGGCCGTGGAAAAGCGAGCTTTGACCTGACACAAATCCAGTGCAAGCTGATGGGGTGGTTTGAGTGATCTGGATGTAGTAGCACACACATCAGGGTGCTACACGCATCAGCAGAAGGAAGCTGCTGTGTAGGCACTGGTGGGAGAAACAAGTCCTTCTATGCACTTCAAAATCGTTTATTGAATAGAGCCAAGAATTAGCACTTAAGGCAGTCTTCAACCTGAATAACAGAATGGTTTGGGCAGGAAGGGACCTTAAAGATCATCCAGTTGCAATTCACCTGTCATGGTCAGGGACATCTCCCACTAGACCAGGTTGCTCCAAGCCCTGTCCAACCTAGTCTGGAACACTTCCAGGGACAGTGCATCCACAGCTTCTCTGAGCAACATGTTCCAGTGCCTCACTACCCGCAAAGTAAAGAATTTCTTCCTAATAGCTAATCTAAATCTACCCTCTTTCAGTTTGAAGCCATCTCCCCTTATCCTATCACTACATGACCCTGTAAAACACACCTCTCCAGCTTTCTTATAGGCTCTCTTTAGGTACTGGAATGTGCTGTAATGTCACCCCAGAGCCTTCTCTTTACATGGAAAAACCCGAACTTCGTCAGCCTTTCCTCTTAGGAGAGGTGCTCCAGTCCCCTGATCATCTTTGTGTCCCTCCTCTGAACTCACTGCAGAAGGATTACATCCTTTCTGTGCTGGGGACCCCAGGACTGGACACAGCACTCCAGGTGGGGTCTCACCAGAGAGGAGAAGACAGACAAAATCCCCTCCCTCAGCCTGCTGGTCATGGTGCTTTTGATGAAGCCCAGGATATGGTTGGTGTTTTGGGCTGCCAGTGCACATGGCTGAGACATGCCCAGCTTTCCATGCACCAGTACCCCCAAATCCTTCTCTGCTCTCAAACCCTTCATCCCCCAGCCTGTATTGATACAAATGGCTGCTCCTCAAGCCTGTCAAGGTCCCTCTGGATGAGCTCTTTCTTGATAATGTGGGTGTGAACAAAGGGCTGGTTCTGCATTTGTTTCTGCGCTGGTGAGGTTTTAGACACCAGCAGCTTAAGTGAGAGAAGAGCTGCTCCTCAAAGCCAGCTCTGCAAGCCTGGCACCCCATGCTGTCCTGGGACACATTGTCCCCTCCCCAGATTCACAGACACTCTCTGGCACCCAGCTGTCAGCAGCAGCTCTGCACAGAGCATGGCAGGCTCCCAGGAGGGGAACACAGACAGCTTTGTCTCCTCACACATCACCAGTGGGCTCCTCTGGACGCCAGCCCCATAGGACTGGCTGCTGCAGCCCTGCCCCATCCATATCAGGACGAGCTGGGCTGCCCAGCCAGACACTGTGGGAGAGGTGACTGCTCACAAGTGGCTGGGAGAAGTGATGCTGGCAGCTCGCTGGAAGGGACTGTGAGATCCTGCTCCATTACAGGAGGAGCAGACAGGAACAATATCACAGCAGGGGCAACCTCTGCTCCTTCTACCTCTGTGCTGAGCAGCACTGGTGGAGAGGGGCTCAGAACTTGAGTTAGCTCTCCTCTGTTCAGTGAGAAGTCTTTCTGCTGAGGCCACCAGCCGCTGGTCACAGCATGCAGGTGACAGGAAATGCAAGTGCTCCACTGGGGCTTAAATGGACCAGTCATTAAATTATCCCTCATTAGCAACTAAGTGATTTCACATATGTCCCTGGCTATACTTTGAAAGGGATAAAGCAGTGATTGTTGTTAATTGTAGCAAGTAGTGGCGTGGAGGTGGAAGATGTGATCTGGCACTGCCACTGTCCCCACATCCAGCACAGGAGACAGAGCCATTTAACATTCATGCTTCTCACTAGTGTTCCTTAACATCTGTTCAGCAAGTTATTTTAAATAATCCTGGGACAGTCACAGGTGCAAGTTATACTTATTCAGTTATGACCCCTATTGCTGAAGTTGTTCTCAGTTTTGATTATTTAGGTTTTTGACACTGGCTCAGACAACTAAAAATAGGAAAAATGTCTGATATTAGCTTAACAGTACCAGTCTCTTTCCTCCATCCACCTATTGTTCCATTGTTTTTTCCTCTCTGATACATGCATAGTTTTGTTATTTGGGATTCATTTATGAACAAAAATGTTACATTTCAATCATGACCTGAGGTTTTTTTAATTGAAGTCCTTTACACTGCTTGCCAGAAAAAACCTCTTGCCATGCTATTATGTGAAATGATAGAGCAAAACATGCTCCTTTCTAGTGTTTTTACTTTTTTTTTCCTCCTTTCTTACATGCCCCTTTGTAGAAAATAAAGTCTCTTTCTTGTGGTAAGTCACTCTATGTAGCAGTTTCCAGCAGCACAACCAAACTTTCTGAGCTGCAGTTCCTAACACAACTGATGTTACACACAAAGGTCAGTTCGCCTTTTGCATGTTCAGCGACTTTCCTAAAGCTAAAGGTTTTTCTCTTCCACACAGATGAAGAGCTGCGTGTACATGTGTGAATGCACATCTATCTGTCTAGATATGTGCTGTGCTATACCCACATACTCTCAATATAAGTGCACTACAGCTCAGATTTCCCATTCCATACATGTGAGATGATTGCTTGGTTACAGACCATGATCAGAAAAGAGAGACTGCATGCACCCAGTACTCTGTGTCCCATGAGGCACACACGCCAAAGCCACCTTCAACACATCATCTGTCCCCTGGACATCAATGCCTCTCCCAGCAAAAACTGCTGAAACACATACAACAGAAATTGGCTTCAGATTATGAGGAACCAGAGGAAAAATCAACTATAAAGCAACAACAGGTATAAAATGTCCCTGAGTCCCTAGGGGGAGAGCAGGGAGGAAACAAGACACTTCCAGACTTGCATCTCTTGCTTTAAAAGTTGGAGTTTAAAAGGGACAACAGGACTTTTAAATGGCTTTCTTGGGCACAGGATGCCATGGTGACCACTGCCATGGTGACACGGTGATCACTGACCATGGCTGGAGGAAGTTTGGATCCTCACAGAAGGCCCAGATTCTCCCTCCTCTGAGGGAGGGTACCCCTGCCACCAGCACCACTGCTCTGAAAGTACTGTCACACCACTGCTCTGGCTGTAGCCCAGGACTAATATCCCTTGGGAGCACTTTTGCTAGTGCCTGAGGCACCACAACAAATACACAAAAGTATGGCACTTTGAAGGAGAAAGGCATGACATTTCTCAAGCTGGCTTTTTATCTCAGATTAGTTTAAAGAGATTTTGAGTTTCAACAGACTCCAAGAGAGGAACAGTGGATAGCGGAGAGTTAATCAAAACATAGCATAGCAAGTCCCTGCAGTACCTGTTGGAATAGCTCTTGCATGTGGGTGTATTAATATGTGTGCTATACTAGACCCCCTCCCTGCAAGTATAATCATGTTAGTCATGAAATGATACATGGCGCTCAATAACAGATGCAATTCCATGCTCAGGAGTATTTTGCATACTACATGGATTATTAATGTCTCATGGGCAGGCAGGTGAGGAACGGCTTTTTTCCTTTTTTTTTAATCCAAAGTATAATTGACTTCTAAGTAGGAAAGGGGCATATTTTCCCCCTTTCATTAAGAAAAGCATTTTGGAGATGGATCTGACGAAGCTGTTGACCTTCCACTTTGAGAAAGTTTCACTTTGGGTAAGAACTAGCCTGCTTTAAGCACCACTAACATCAAATTTCACTCTGAACTTAATCAAACATAGATGTGCTCTTTGCAAAGCAATAGTACAGTCATGCCACTTGAAGTGCAGCTGTGTATCTGCATGAAGCAACTCTAAGGCAGGAAAATGCCAGTCACAAAGGTAAGCAATTAGTTCAGTGGAGCTGAAGAGGGTAGCACAGACAGCATTGTGGGAGGCTCATAATAAGGCTAGGATGATTTTTAGAGTTTCTTATGGAGATAGCTTCACTAGGGGCCTTGTTAGAGTAGATCTTACACAGAGCACAGCTCTCTGAAAACTGCTGAAATAAAATTATGGTAATTTCAATGAGAGAGATGGGGAAAATGCAAGCTTTTAATATTCAGGAGGGTCAACATGACATTACTTACTCGTTTATTTATTTAGAGGCAACTTTATTTGTGATGTCAAGAGCACTCAAGAGGCTCATTCTAGGATCTGGCAATATGTTTACTTTGAGATATTTTTAAGCAGAGCAGAAGGAACTGTGCAGTGACCTTGCCTCATGAAAGCACCACATTAGCAGAAGGTTAGAGAAGTACTTTTGCCCTTGGAAAGGTACATACATATTTTAGCTATTAGTTCCTATATTATAAATCATCTTTTCCTGTAAAAGGGCTTTGAAGTAATAAAAAGCAGAAATATTATCTTTTGGTCAAGCTTGGTTTAGAGTACACTGCCTGAGACCCCAAGAGACCCCAGGCTTCCTTCCTCCCTCTGCTACAAGTTTCCTGTGTTGTCTTGTCAGTGGACTATTTCGGGGGTTTTGTTTCTTTGCCTAATAGTAAAATGAAAGTGTGTCTCTTTGGAATGTTTTGTGACCTAAATCATTTGCCATAGGCCCTAGGATGAAAGGTACCATAAAAGTCCGGCAATAAATACAGTCAAGACTGCAATTTAATTAAAGTGCTCCAATTATTTAGGGAAGAAGAAATATAAACCAGAAGCTGCCAGATGTTCTTTGCAGTCTTTTTGAAATTTCTCTGTCAATAAATCAGCAAGATTCTGTGTTCCTGGGAAGTTTTCTTCAGCTTTAAGTCTCTTCTTGCATCCCCTGTTGGAAAGAAATCCATAATAGCAGTACTTAACAGCTGAGTGAATTATTTTCTTCAGACCCACGGCTTTATTGAAAAGATATTGACATAAACAAAAAAAAAAAACAACCAAACCTACTGATGTTTACTCTGGAATAGATATCACCATTCACTTGTTATTCAGCCCATGGAAAGATGCATTTAAACCACCTTCTTTAAAATGTAATCCAGTCATGGAGGAGGGTGTGCATCGTAGGGACAGAAGGGAGAAACGTAAACTCACTGAATGGTTTGGGTTGGAAGACACCTCAGAGGTCATCTAGTTGCAATCCTCCTGCCATGGGCAGGAACACCTTCCACTAGACCAGGTAACTCAGAGCTCCCTCCAGCCTGGCCTGGGACACTTCCAGGGATGGGGCACCTACAGCACCTCCTTGTACAGCACCCTTGTCCTATCACTGCATTGCCTGATAAAAAAGGCCTTCTCCAGCTCTCTTGTAGGCCCACTTTAAGTATTGATGTAATAACATCTCCCTGGAGCTTTCTCTTCTTCAGGCTGAACAATTCCCAACTCTCTCAACCTGTCTTCATAGGAGAGGTATTCCATCCCTCTGATCACCTTCATGGCCCTCCTCCCAGCTTGCTCCAACAGATCCATGTCTTCCTTGTGTTGAGGACCTCAGAACTGGATGCAGCACTCCAAGTGGGCTCAGCTCTCCAGAGCAGAGGGGCAGAAAAGCTTCACTCTACCTGCTGGCCATACTGCTTTTGATTTGAGAAGTTTTTACATCCAAGTTAAAGATTAAAATAAATGCCTTGAATAGTTCTGTGCTCATTATTATATATATGGTCCTAAACATGTTGTTCTGTGTGAGTTGCTCTAGAATTATAATTCAGAAGACAGTGACCAGATGCAGCACTGTTCTCAGTGCAGGGCAAAGCTGTGTCCATGCATACTGTGATGTACCATTTACACGTTGCACTGCCCAGCACTAATGCACGGACGAGGAGTGGCTTTTGGCTCATGGAAAATCCATGGGCACAGTGACTCATCTTACATTGATTGGCTTCACTGCTCACTTGATCAAAAATGAGAAAAAAAGGCTTGAGTTCAGGAGTTTCACCCCTCGACCAACAAACAGGTCACACAGCCTGGATCACTAACAACAGCTGCCGTGTTCTGGCTGCCTGCTGCTCTAGTGCCTCTCCCCTCTGGAGATGATGATGTCTGAGATTAGGGAGGAATGACCAAAATTCCCCACAGTGACCTCTCTTCAAAGACAGCCCTATCAAATGTTGGCTTACATAAAAAGAATGGTTGGTTATTTCCTCAGGAAAAAATGTCTTTGAAGAGTAGCAAAGGCACATTTTGAGGAGATAGCCATGTTCACTTTGAGAGGTCTTTCTAGTTATATTAGAAATTATAGATAAGAACCAAGAGGCTGGGAATATACTAGGGAACATGAAAATCTTTGATTATAAATAATTTTCTGCCTACTAATGGTAGTTTAATTAATTTTGATGAGGCTCTTGTTTTTTGTTCGGGATGTCCTAAATATTTACAGCAGGCCTCAGACACTGAAGTGCTTTGTGCAGCACAGTCCTTGCTGGTCCAAGGACGTGTGCAATGTCAAGAGCCTCCTTTACTGAGAGCCAGGCTCTATCCACACCAGGAGCTGTTGATTTCAAGCTTAGAAACACAAACAGTAGTAGGGTTTCTTTCCTCTTGAAATAAATCAACCTGTGTCAACAATGTGTTGATCACATTGTTACTTGCTACATAAAACCCTTCCAATATGAACACACATCACTCTGTTATTTTTCAGTTTTCATACTTTCATCTTTTTACAGTAACTAACTTTCTAGCAGCTCCAAGACCCTGCATCATTCAGGTTTCACATGTGGAGGCCATCCCATCCCTATAAATCACCTCTGGTCTGCAGGCTCCTATCACCTACTAATTTACTTCATAAAATCAATCAAGGTCTTCAACTGCAAAGCTCTTAGGGGCTCAAGACATGGTATACTACTTGGGCCCCAGCCCATCTCTTCATAGCAGCCCTTGCCAGCCACAGTTCATACTAAACATCCACATAGAAGTTTTTGTTCTCAAAGGGTGGAGAAGAAACTTCTGAGTACAGAACCCAAATTTTGCATATCCTTCCAAGGAGATGTGTTTATGTCCCAGTATGACTGCCATCGTGTCAAAGTGCATCAAATGCCAAATGATAGCCAGAAAAATCCACATACATGTTACTAAGGGGAGCACATTAACCCCCTTCTGATTCCTCCTTCCTAGTGGTACGTGAGTTGGCAGAGATGAACACTTTGAAATCGGGGGCAGGGGAGAACTTCTTTATTGTTACCAAATGAGGACGATTTCCTCCTGCACTTTTACAGTCAGGTTTTTAAAGGCAGGCATAAACCCTGCATGTATCAATTTTAAATTTCACACACATGGTTCAGATACGTCAATTTCCAAACCTTTAGCCATTAACTTGCTTGCTCTGAAAGAGTACAGCTGAAGGTGACCCTACACAGGTCACCATAATTTTCTTTTCTTACTGCCTGGTAGCTCTTACACTGAATTTCATCAGTACCTACTAACTCAATACACAAAGTCTAAGTAGGTCATTCTGAATTTAGTTACTGCCCTCCTTCTGTACAAATCCAACCTTGTTAAGTGCCTGTGGCTATGCTGAGCTATGCTTACCCGGGGAGAACTGCTGTAGGGTCTAAACCTTCCACCCAAGATCACCATCAGCCTAAGGAAGACGAGATCAATCTCACTGACCTCTCAGTAAGCTACAGTTGTTGTCAACAGCCGTAAGGCCGCCACAAAGAAGCATGTAAAAGAAAGGTGATCCTCATTGCACAAAATAAAAAGGAGAGAACACGTCCATCCCAAGCCTGTGGCTAAGGACAGTCTGTCGTCAGCCAGTACACCAGGCCTGCTCCAGCACTGTATTGGTTTTACCACTTAGCTATCAGTATCATTTTCTAACATAGATTTTGATTTCCCAGCCAAATCTCCAGCTGGCAGATTGGTAGTTGAGATTTAGTTGCTCTTTCTGTGCAGAATGATTACATATCTCTACATCCTGGCTTTTGCAGGCCCCCATAAGTCTGACAGATTAGTTGGTTTGACTTCCTGCTCTGCTGGTGACATGCAATGAATTCATCCCAGCTGAACTGGTGATTACACCACTGTTTGTACAGACTCCAGGTGGGACTGAAAATTACATGGCAGGAAGTCTTGAAATACCTGTGTAGGTGACAATCAGGGAAATGATAGCCCTGGTGGGGCTGATTGATTTGGAGAGAAAAACCAGATTAGATCGTGGAACAGAAGAGTTTGCAGATGTCAGCCTTCTGAGATGTCTTTTAAGCCTGTGGCCTCCGAATTTTTTTGGTTGCTCACCCCGCTCAGTAAAAAAATATTTGAGCTAAATATTACATACATTATAAAACCTACATAAAAATAGAAATTTAAAAAAGTTGAAGTAAACACTGGTTTAAAACTATAATTTTACCTTGTTGATTAATGGTACAGAAGATATTTTCTTCCTGTACCCTAGTGGGTTGTCTTGCACACCACCTGGAGTTCATGCCCCTCCACTTTGAAGACTAGTGCTGCACCCCACCAGACCAAGACGAGGTGGGGGTTCCACACAGCAAGCTGTTGAAAGGTGGTTAGAAGGGAAAGGGATGAAAATAGCACTGTGCAATGAACATCGTGCTCATGTACTACATGTCTCTGGCTATTCTAGGGTTGAGAGAAGCACAGTCTCTGAAACAAGATCTTCATTAACTGCTCTTCTCAGGCTCATTATCCACAGATGTTATCGGCACTTTTCAGTGCCAACCCAGACAGCTGCAAACTGTGTTCTAAGAGGTACAGCAGGAAGAAAATACACAAGCCCAGGGAGGGATTTTGCTGGTCCTGGTTTTACAAAAAGGAACATGGGGTGAAAAAGCCCATTTTTTGGCACTTAAGCAAGCAGTATGTAGAGTGACACGGGTCAGACCCTGACACATCCCTGCTGTCGGGCAGAAGGACACACAGGTTGTAGGTTTGGGATCCTGAGTGCCAAAGGCAGAGCTGCAGAATGGCAGCATGCACTCAGCAATACAAGACAAGATGAAGCAAAACAGGAAGAGCTCACTAGTGTGAGATCAGTCTGGTCCCATATTTCAGTCAGACATCAACCAGCAATAACTGCTTACAGCAGGAGCAGAAAGGACAAATATAAAGCAATCCTTTCCCTAACATGCAATCTGGAAATCAATAGGTTCCCACCCAGCTGAGGGGCTCAGGTGAATGCAGACTAGGCAGTGTTTCCTTGAAGTGCTAGTTTAACAATCTAATCCCTTTCTAGATCTACTGGTACTTTTAGTCATTTCTGCCCTGTGGCAAAGTTGCAACAAAGACTGCAAACTGCAGGCAAAATAGCACAGGTAGGCGGCAGCCAGCACTGGTACTTACAGTGGGACCTTACTGTTGCTTCCTAGTGATGGAGCAGCAACAGCTTTAGCATCCTTCTCCTAGCCAGTGTTGGGGCTCCAGCTGTCTTGATCTGACTTTGAGCAAGTGCATTCTGCTCTTGAACACAGCAGAAGCATACACTTTCCTGGAGAGTTTCCAACACTCAGCTCTTCTGAAATGAATACTTTTTTCACACTGGATCAGTGTACCTAAACAAACATCTTCCAATAATGCAGCCCTCAGTTTCAATTTAATTTGTTCATTCTGAGGCCCCTAAAAACATAAATTGCTTAGTTTAGTTGAAGTAATTCTTTTGGTTTACAGTCAGTTGGTGTTAAATAGTAAAACAAAGAGTAATCCAACTAACAGTTTCTTTGGGAGTTCTTGGTTGGATTGTTGGCTTGTTTTCTTCTCATCAAGATGTTAAATTAATTTCTAAAAGGCAACAAAGCAGTGCCATACTTGCTCATACTGTATGCTGAGCTGCTATTATTTCTCACTTCAGTGGCTACATTCAGAAGCTTCATTGGTAGAAGTGTAACAAGTCTTGGCGGTATTTCATCTGTTTTCATATATCAGTTGGCTTCTGTGCCTGGCCTAAAATCAAGATTCTGCCCTGGCCTAAAATCAAGATTCTGCTACCAAAGCCACTTTCCTCTGGGTTAAAACCACTTGTTTCCACCTTGGAAGAGTGGGCAATTTCAACCTGAAAAACAAAAACTTTAGTTTCTAGAAGATCACACCTTGCTGAAAGATCCTTTCTTGCTTTAAGTTCCAGAAATGCTTTAGTAAAAGTTTTTACAATGCAATATTTTATCCAAATAAACAAGAAATTAAGTAATTTCCTAGTACACTTCTTTAGGAAAAGTAACTGAGCTCCTCAGAAGTGAATTTGCAAGTGGAAAATCCTCTACATTGCAAAGTAACAGTAGTACAGAGAAAACAGGACTGACCAAATATGCACTAGTTCCTTCCCGTTTTAGTTTCAGATCTCTTTTCTGTAACACCTTTGAACACATACTACATGAGAGAAGTAACTAGATTTTCCTTCTGTCGAGACACCACGCTTAAGGCAACTGGAACCCAATACTCAGAATCATATTAATATTTCTCTCCATGGGACCTCAGCCCCTGCTTTGGGCAGCTGTCAGGGATTCCCACATCCTAACTGTCCCCCAGCAGAGCACAGCCACTCCCGCCCTGCCATGCCAGGGGCTGCCATCTCAAGCCTTGCCCCCTCTGGCACATGCATGTCATATGAACCAGATGCTCCTTTGCTTGAGACTCCAGAGCTGATTTGAGACACCCAACAAACCAGGAGCAGCCTTCTCAGGGATCCCAAAGGCTGCAGCTGGGTCCTCAAAGCTAAGCCCCAGGAGCACTGAAGCCTCACTTACATCCCTCCAGGTCCCACAGGCCACGCAAGGTCTGGCTGCTGCCCCTCGCAGAGCAGGGCATGCAAGGAGAAGTGACGAACAGGGCAATGCCACTAACCTTCTCACACCAGCACCCACCTCGCACAAAGAGGAGGAGGCACAGACCTAGGGAAAATAGCGGGGATCTGCAGCAGCTGAGCATTTTGGTGTATTTTGCCTGGGTGTAACTTAATCCACACAGTTCAGCACCTGCTACAAATAGGTAATGGCACCTCTACAGAAACAATCAAAGCCACACAGCTACAGGTGTGCTCCTCAGCCCTTGTCATATTTCACTCACTAATCTCTGCTACTTTGCTACACTTAGCAGAACATCAAATGAGCATTAATGGTGGGATTTTTTCTTTAGAGGAAAGCTTATACATGCTGAAGGAAATAAAATGTTTTCTCATCTCATTCTCAGCATTATTCCTTGTAAGACTATCTAACAAACACTTCTATTAAAGAAATGCAAACAGATTTGCAAGGAATTTGAAGAAAAGATCATGTCAAACTTAAAAAATACTATTTTGATTTGTTCAGCAAATGGACCTTGAATCATATTTATTTTAAAAGTCAGTTATTCTATTTCTATCTATGAAGAACAATGACACCAAGGATTATTAACCCTTAGCACTATTAATCAAAGAATAGCATCAAGAGTAAGCAAAGCGAACACCAGAATTTTTCTAACTCCTAATATCTTTGAGTTTTTGCAAGGCATCAACTCAGTTTATCATTCTCAAGGATCTCCTTTTTCCTTCTGCCCAGCTTGCAATGTCTGAGGCTCTCCTTGCACAGCTGTTGAACACACAGTTCCCACTGCTGCATCCTGAGTGCTTCACTTTTCCAACCTGAGGATGCAGAAACTGAGACACGAAAAATAAGTAGATGCATTTGAAATGAATAGACTTGAGTAACTTCTTAGAAGCTGATGGGTCTTGGTGCTAGCAAGATAGCCACTTCGCCTCACAGGTATTTCCGTAAAGATAATTATAAACATAAATGATATTTTCAATGTGTGGGTGGTTCCCTCCCGTGGCCTCAGCACTCCATGTCATACTAAATCAGTAGTTCTCAGATTGCAGCCCTCTGAGAAGTGTCCAGGAGGGCAGCTGAGACCACCTTTGCCTCTACAGGCGAGAGACTGTGAATTGCACAGGTGCTGCCAGTATCCATATGTACATTGCTTAGCCAAATCCTCCCAGCTGAGCTGCTGCTGCTGCTGCTGCTACGGAGGTGCCATTTCATCCCTTGTCATTACCTAGTAGTGGAGGAGCACTGACACCTCACCAGCCACTTCAGCAGGCACCAGAGGGGACTCACATGTGGAGATCCTGCTGCCACTTGGCATCTCCCACTGCAGGTCAGTCGCCAGAGGAGCACACCAGCAGTTCCTTTCATCGACATCTCCCCAGAATAAACAACCTCCCTCAAAATAGCCCCAGCTGAGCAGTTTGGTCCACCAGACCTGTCTGCTGAGCAGGTGGCAGGCAGGAGGCATCCAGATCTTCCATCAAGTCATTTCAGTCACAGCCACTACTCAGCCAGCATTCTATAGTGGCAGACAGCCTGGGAGATAAGTTCCCTTTACATGTCATGTTATAAGCAGTGTCTGCTGGTCTCAGAGAAAAAGGGGGATCTGCTTTTTCCCTACCTATGGTGAGTCCTTGTTCCCAAACCTTTTTAAAACTAAGGAAATTTAAAAAGGGGAGAGAGATAGGGAAAAGAGAAGGGGACAAAGAGAAAACCTCTCTGTGTTTTGTATTTGTTGCAGTTAGTTGCATTATTTTCCTCCTGAGGATGAGTATTGATTCAGTCGTGACCAGACAAATGAACTGCAGCACAACCCACAGAGATTAGTCAAGTGAGCTGTTGGCAATATTAAGATATTTGGTATTAACAAATGTATAGAGCCATAAACCAGAGAGCTCATATAAATATAATCATGGTAGGAGGGAGAGGCAGGTGACATAATCAAGCAGCTGCACTCTCAGAAGTTTATAATAATCTTTGTTCCCTTGTATCATCCCACAAATGTTAGTCCTTCTCATCAAGTTGTGACTGTGATGCTAGAAGACGAGGTGAGCAGTAAGAAATACATTTTAGGAACTGGTCTTAAAAAAATATTGAAATGCAAGATAAACAGCTGTCTGTCTAATAAATTCAGCCTTCTGGAGTCTTCTTATAAAACTGCAGTGTCACTTCCAGTTAATATCTGACTTTAATCTCCTTTGAAACCAGTATTCTTTGGAAATGAAACATGCATTGCCTCCTCACAAGCCTTTGGACAAGATTAGCATCACACTCGTTTCACATCAATCACACACTTCACTGGGGGCTTGTGTCCTGCCATTGTCCACAGGGAGCAGGGAGCATCAAGTAAATATTTCCCATTTAAATGTCTCCATGCTCAAGCAACTTACATTTTAGTAAATGCAGACATGCTAAAATGCTATGGCAACACTGAAGTGGTGAAATAGAGGAAGTGAAATAGTAAATTCACCATGAAGGATTACACACAGGCCACTCCTCCTGTTACAAAAGAAAACCCTGAGACCATGACTGAGCATACCATCAGTCCCAACACACAGACTTCCCACTCATGCCAGTTCATTTCACTGTGTAAGTTCTATTTAGTGGCTGTGTAATGCTTTGTCACCTAGTTTCCTAGGATAATTTTCAATGTTATGGTTTACTCCCTCCCTCAGTTTCTCATATAGCTTCAAACCAAACCAGACCCTGAGGTAGCTCACTCCCATCAGCAAAGGAGAGTTTTGTATTATGCAGACCTCACACTTCTCACTACTTTGCTTTCTAGAAGCATTGACAAGTGTTATACCAACAAAAGTAAGGGCATGGCCCCATCTGCATTACAGCATGCTGGAGCACCCTGTAGCCGCTGGTTTCCCAAGAAAGTGGCTCCTCTAAGGACAGCAAACGGTTCCTGTGTCTCCTCTGGTGGTCTGGCACTAAGCTGTGCTATAGATCAGCTAGCTACAGGTTTCATTGATCATAAAGATGTTTGTAAGATATAGGCAAGCTGTAACTACATCCTCTATGTCCTGTCCCAATCCACAGACATACCTCTCTCATATCTGGGGCAGAGGCTATGAAAATTTTTATTTTAGGGGGCATGTCACATAAAGCCTTACAAGAAGTTGAAAAAAGATGTATATTCTCAATGACAAATAACCCACTTGTTAGCTTCACTGAACTAAATTTCATGTGACTGACTGCCATGGTTAGGAATGACAGGTGAGGATGATGAGCTCACTGAAGAACAACTGGGTGAGGCCATCTAGTTTGTTTGTGTTTCAGTCGCAGAGGTATGCACTACTGTATTTCACATACACCCAACCTCTGAAAGATCATGTCCCTCTTTCCCCTCTCCAACACTCTTTCAGCCTATTTAGTTGCCCCCAATTTTTGCAACAAAAACTTGTTCTTTGACAGTGTTTAGGTAAGAGTAATTTTCACGCTCAAACCACCACATTTGATTATGGACTTTTGTAACTATTAATACACTTTTATACTACCTAGAAGAACTGACAATACTCTGTAAGATTTAAACACCAACCACTACTTTACTCTAAACCTGCATATCTGCTTTTTAATTAGTATTTGAAATCACTGGTGTAGCTGAGTATCTGCCCCCAGTATTTTGCTGTGGACAGGGCCCCGCAGCTACTGTCAGTGCTAATTCATGGTACGGTGATTCAACGCCAGAGATGCCGACTGTACTGAGAAGCACTGCAGAGGTTGTATTTTCTTGGTGCAGTGCAGGTTGCTTAGTGACCTGACACCAAAACAAATGCATTCACTTGTGTATTTAAAGAGCAGCCTTTCCTGAAGGGTGCAGCATTTTGTGGGGGCACCTGTTTCTTGCATGCTTGCAATTTTTGTCCTGAAATGACAGGCTTGATGTTGTACTCCAGCTGGTTAACACTTTTTTACAAGGAAGTCGTGCAACATGTGTGCAATCCTCTCTGACTCATCTCACACCAGCGATGGTTAAATCACACTTTAACGTCCAAGCCGTCAGACTGACTGCAGAGGCGAGAGTCAGTAAAGCACTACCTTCCCCAGACACATGGCAGCTGATACATTTGTTTCTTGTTTGTCCATCCCTGGTGAAAGCTGAAGGTATATTGCACACTTCCTATCAAAATAGATCACTCAGTTGCATGTGAACAAGGACGTGAGATAGTATCTGAGGAGAGTGCTTCCCACCAGCAAGTTGCCCTGCACTGTCAGATCACCCCAGACACCCACAAGAGGGGCTGAACACTGAAGTCCCACTCATGTAGTGGAAGGGCTCTGTCCTGAAAAAGTCGCGCTTCATATTCCGTGGCTGGAGGTTACATGGTGCACTCAAGGGTTGTGTGTGGAGGTTGGAGGTGTGTGGCAGACACTGCAAGCTCTGGGGTAGACAATGGGTCCAAGTATACTGGCTTATTTCTCTTACACTCAACTCCAAAATTAGCTGAAGTGCCAGTAAATACTAAATGAGTAACAGACTTATGTAATAAGGCTTCAAGTATCTGTAATAACAGAGGGAATGACACCAGAAGGACGGGAACTTAAGAGTCACTGATACCCATGGTCACATCCTGTCCTTGCCTCAGCTTGTCACTCACAAAACATAAAAGGCCCCAAGCCTAACAAAATGAAAATTAAAAGAGACCTCTTAGCATGCCTATCATATCTGATTGTGACCTTCTTTTAATTTTAGAGCTTGAGAAACATTCCTAATGCTGTGTTAAACTAGCTGTGCCATACTTTCTTTTAAGCTTTTGATTTCCTACTTGAAATGTGAAGGAGCCGATTTTTTAAGAATACAGAAAATTTTTAACAGAATACAGAAAACATCTTTATACATTTAAAGCAAACCTTTCCCACTTACTTCAATTATATCTGTGAAGAGAGTTTCCAACACCAGGTATCAAGCAGGCAAGCACTTGGAAAACTCTGTGAAATGCCTGCTGTTACTGCCTTTCAGAATTTAGGTGGAAGTCACTTGCTTTGCATCACCAAAATCTTGGACCAGAGTCATCCAAATGGCAGGGGCAGGGGTCAGTCCCCTTAAACACAAGGCTATACTTTTGCTTTTCCTGCAATTGTTGGGCCTTTTTGCTACAAATATCTCAGCTCCTGTAACAGCAAACAGCTTCCTTCAATGCACAGCCCTGACTCACACCCAGAATCACATCCTGTCCAAGGAACAAGGAAGGGTTTTGGGAATAAAATAGCATGATCATATAATTATCATCAGCTTGATCAGCCATGTGCATGTGGGAACAGAGAGTGAGACTGCTGCCAGCCCTTACTAAATTTTTGTTTGACTTTGTCATTGTATTTTTCTGTTAACTTTGCTCTTCTGCATAATTATATATACCCTTGTCTTACCACATGGAAAAATTACACAGAAGAAGCTGAACAGAGACAGTGACTAGAATATGCTGGGAGAAGCGTAGAATCAGAGAGGTGAGGACAAGGGTATTTGGAATACAGCTGGTGGCTGAAGAATAGTCTGCAACGAGGATGCACAAAAGAGAAATGAGACCACTACGGACAATTGGAAAATGTAGAGGAAGGAAACCTGCAGTTTGATGGTCTATTAAATTAATATTAGGGTAAGAAAGCCACAAATCCACATAGATGATGTGGCCTGTTCAACCTGATCTAGTGGGTGGCATCCCTGCCCATGGTAGGAAGTTTGGAACTAGATGATCTTTAAGGTCCTTTCCAACCCAATCCACTCTATTCTATATTTCTGTTCTCTCAAAAAATGCATGCAATTTACAGATGATGCATTCATGGAGCTTACTTTCCAGAGGCTGGTGCACTGAGCCAAGCAGGTCAAAAAGCAGAAATACCCCATACACTGGTCTGACTCCTGAAACAGAAGTCTTTTTCTCCAAATAAGCAGCAGAGAAGTTAGATGATTCTATGAGAAACACTTACCATCAAGATTTTCAAGATCCAACTGGATAAAGCACTGAGGCAACATGACCCAGATTAATAGCTGGTCATGCTTTCAGATGGAGGTTGGATAAGAGACATCCTAAGCGCCCATCCAGCCTGCATGACCCTGTGAAAGACTAACTAATGGCAGTAACAGCTAGAAAAAACACAGTGTCTTATGCATGCTTAGAATTTGGCTGACAGTCACACATGAAGTATATTTCCAGTCTCCTTGACAGCAGCGAAGCTACTCACAGGAAGAAGCTGAGCAGGAGCTCATGCTTAGATATCTGTCTGGTTTGATGGGCTGTGATGCTCTAAAATACACTGTTCCAAAACCACTCTGATTTGTGAGCTTCCAAGAGCATAACAAGAATGAAAGTTGGCTGAAAAGCATGAGACCATCAAACCCACGGATTCGCCAAAGCATGTTGCAAATACATTTTTGAAAGGTTTTGAAACAT
This sequence comes from Corvus hawaiiensis, assembly GCF_020740725.1. Classification (NCBI taxonomy): domain Eukaryota; kingdom Metazoa; phylum Chordata; class Aves; order Passeriformes; family Corvidae; genus Corvus; species Corvus hawaiiensis. Next base: position 48,342,472 of record NC_063255.1, read on the forward strand.
CAAACATGTTTGAAAATGCAACTGCCGTTAGCTTAATCAGAAGTGCCCTGTACCCCATGAAAATTTTAGTAATATTACATGTCTTAACATGCCTGGCAAAATTTCACTTTGCACAGCTGCGTACACAGTGAACTCTTACCTCTGTATGAACAGTTTAATCCTATTTCAACATATTGTAGCTTGATAATATGTGGGAACACCAATAATTCAGCACCTACTGGATGTAAAATCTTCCCAGGAACAAGAAAGGAGCAAAGTAATCACATGGCCTCACCCCTGTGCACTTTACAAGAACACTCTTTGGGGCTGAGAACAGGAAGACTCCTGTAGACACATTTACCCCATTTCCCATGTCCATGGTGATGCTATTACTGTCTCCATTATACACCTCATACACAAGGTGCAATACAGTCAGAAAAAAAGCCAATTCAGCTGCTTCCCACCCATTCTGACTTGGGAAAATTTTAACTTTCCAGGGGATCTGTGCCAAACAGCTACCACAAAGGTCCGTCCCTGATTCATGAAGCCTGAATCCCACCGATGGAAGACATAAGGATTCCCTTCCGCTAAGGCACTGCATCTCTTTCCTTCTCTGCCCTTCAGCAGTTAGGCTACGTCATTACAGTTTTGAATGCTGTCTGTATTCTAGCGGGCAAAATCTATCAAATCAGATGCTGGAGTGCCTTGAAACATTAAGAAATACCTTGAATTCCAGGAGGATGGGGAGAGTCCCAGCAGCCTGCCATGGTAGTGCTTTATACGCATGAGTGTTTTGATGGCACAAACTTCCTGTGTTGGCAAGCCCTTAGCACAACTTAGACTTCCTCCCAGAGGAGACTCTCAGCCTCAAAGGGCAGCAAAATGGCTATGTCAGATGGACAACCACATTGCCACCAGCAAACCAGTGACTTTTGTTCCAAAAAGGAAGAAGAAAGCAGCCCAAGTACCCTTCCACAGCAGGTGTTACCCTTCCAAGGGAGACGTTACCCTCACAGCTCATCTTTAATGGTGCAAGCTGAAGGAAGTCTGAAGAAATACTGTAGAGGGACTGCATGTGAGCCATGTGCAGACTGCTGCGGCAACTGCATGTGGGCATGCTCACAGCACCAGGAGGGAGACAGCAGGAATCAGGAAAAACTAGGAATGTGATGGCAACCTGCTAAGCTTCACTAAGTCTTGGGAGCCAGTGCAACACTACTAATAATCTTGACATTTCTTTGTCTCTCCTAGGAGCTTTAGCTGGTATTTGTATAGCTAATGATGCTGTGTATCATTGTGAGCTTTCACCATCGTCATCCTGGAGAGAAAGCTGGAAAACAACTTGCTTCCAATTGCCAAAGCTTCAGAGACATAAGAACAGGAGAATTCTACCTTAATGCTAGCATCACAACCACTAACAACAACATTCTTCATTTCATTTTAAAACATACAGGTCAGGAGTTAGGGAGGGAGTAAAAGGGATAGTTGTTACTTCTGCAACCTGCTGCCTCCGTTCTTTCCTGCTGTTGATAATTCACACTTGCAATTTGCACAATTTCAGACATGCCTCTTCCCAGTACATGTTCTGCAGCACAAATCACAGCTAGGGACATACTTTGGCAATAGCAATTACATACTGAGATAAATGCCAACAAAATGATGCTCTCTCTATTGCAGCATCTCTCTGGGCATGATAAAGAATTACTGTGCTTTGACCTCTCTCAGACACTGCAGGCAAGACAAAGATATTGTTCATCTTCATTTCTGTGTAGAACCAGGCAAGTTCCTAGTTAAACTGTTTTGCAAGTGAGATACTTAAGCAAACAGCATTTCCACTTTTCAGATAGTATGACCATTTTGAGGTAAAACACAGTTGTTTTGTTGTAGCTCTCTTTTACTTGCAGTAACTCCAAAAAAACCTGACAAAAGATTGTAAGAAAAAAATCCTACAGAACTTGAGTCTGTAGGTGTTCCTCTTAAAAACATCTTTATTTTATCAATATTGGAAAACACCCTTCTTCCTCCTTCCATTCAATAAGCAGCCTCAATGGAGATGTTTTGTGAATACCTGACAGATTTAATCCAAAGGATACCTGCAGGGGCATCAGGGCAAAAGTATATGTGGAGGCTTGCAATTGACTGTAAAATGCTCACAGCACAAAATGAAACAACAGCACTTTGGGATTTCTTTTCCCTTCTACACTAGGTTATGACACATTTTTCTAACCATGCCAAACCAGAAAAAACAGTATCTCCTTATCCATATATGCAGTTGCATCATATGCCACCAAGTATACAGAATATGGCAATAGATATAAAAATTAGTGCTTTAATTAATGCCCAATTTAACTTAATTATTGCCCACGTGCATGTTTTTCCCAAGGCCAGTATCACATCAAGCCACATAAGCCATAAACCACTGATTGTGGTTAACACTTGTGGTTTTCTTAAAGCCTCAGTTTTGCCATCCAGTACCTCTGCACTGGCCTCAAAGACTAAGTCACTCTACTTTGTCCTTGCTACTTCGGTCAAATGAAGAGACACACTAAAAGCACAGCTAACGACTAAAGAAGGTTCACAGCTCTCTGTCTATGAGTACGTGCATGCCCATGAACTCAGTGTTTTGCTACACATGCACATGCATATTTATGCCATGAACTATACACACATACATTGATGTAATGCAGGCATGCTTGCTGGGCCTTGCCTGGTTAACAAGGATGGAATGTCTGACCCTCTCTCATCCTGTTGTTCATCACAGAGGTACTCAACTCCAGGTGCTGAGTCCAGGAGTTTCAAGACACCTTTCAGCAGTGTGCGTGGTTCAAATACTCAGGGTGGAAACAGGGAGTAAAAATTCTGTGAAATTGTTTGATCTGTACGTCTTTCCGATACCCGTGATTAACTAAAAATCCCACTTCTGTATGAAAGCAAATGATTTTGCTGATTTGAATAAAAGTAAGTTCTTCTTGGAAGAAGAATCATCAGCCATCCTCCGGAGAACTAATAAAAAGGATCTAGGTAACATTACTTAATCTTTTTCTTTTAGAGGTCTTTGTCCAATTTTTACAGGTAAGACAAATGTTGGGTTAGCTGTGAATAGACAGATTCCCTGAATTAAAGAAAATGTGTACATTTCTACCCACGTTCTGAAATTTCTCTTTTGAACAAGAACTTACTCAGGACTGAGGGGCTTTTTAGGTTTCGAATGCTTTTACACAATGCTTAGAACATTTCTGTCTCTGTGTCTCATGGAGTATTTCCTCATTTCAAAAGTGTTGTTTCAGCTGAGCAGATTGCTGAACAGTTGACTATGTAGACAACTTTGCCTAGAAGGTAAAGTGCTTGTGTCTGAGAAGTCCTTTACAGAAGACACTGCAGTCACTTTGCATCAGTCACAGTGGAAATGTAAGGAATTTTTAGCATCATGTCAGAGAATGGTTCTATGACTACACACAAAATCTTAACTGCTTAGAAAAGACAGGAAGCTACATTTCTACTCATATTTCTTTTTCTGGGATCAAACCTTGCTAAAATTACTGAGGTGATATTCCAGATTTCAAGCCTGGCAGTTCACAATATGTGAGCACAGACCCTGTTCTCTCTGTAGTGTTCTGTGTCTAGTGCCTTGCACTATTAGTACAAGTAGCAATACTTCATTTTCTCACTGAGTGTTCCAGCACCTTCTCACGCCCCAAATAAAATTTACTATTGCCTGCTAAATCAGACTGGTTTTGTAGTAGCTGTGTGTCCTTCTTTCACTTTTTTTCTCGGCTGTTTTCTGCTGGTGTAAGATCAATGTCACACAGCCAAAGACTGAATAAAGCAGGGTGTAAGGATTTATTAGGAAAGAGTGGTACTGCCCCAGCTTTTTGTCACACTGCTTTTAGAGCAGTATGTTCAGACACCTTGACTGGTAATGTCATCCAACTCCAGATCACACAGCCCAATTCAAAGAAGGGGGCTGCCTAGATCAACTCTTTCACTTCTCCCTGTTCTGGAGAACTGAGGGACAGCTGCTGTGTTCAGTGAACTTTTCAGTGAAAGGGACTTCTAGCAGTAGCCATCGTTAATCTGTGTTGCATCAATGCTGGCTGCCAGAGCAAGAGCAGAATGTACACTCTTCAGCCTTATCCCTCAACTCGCTGCAACAGGAATGAGCTCAAACCTTTGCCCATCATGCAAGATGGAGAGGAAAAATAGCTATGAGGAGCTGGTGAATGCAGGGGTTGACACACATCCCTCTGTGGCACCATTAAGTTACATATAGCCTGGAATGTAGTGGCCAACTGGCCACTACATCTTCCTCCTTCTGTAAAACCCTTTCTGGCCTTTCTTCCTCTTCTGCTGCAAAATACAATCCTGTGTCAATGCAAGATTAGATTTTCTTTTGCCTACTTTGCCAAGAAGCTTTCAGCTAGATCTGTGCATTTAAGTACAGGAGGGTCTAATTATCTAAGTTATCAGCAGCCTGAGTGTGACAGGGCCAGAAGTGAATCCACTTGCTTCTCCAGTTCCAGCAGTAGCATAGCACATTTGGTTTTTCATTTAGTAGAAGTATGCTCAGCATCCTTTTATTTTCCCCTTTTTGGGTTTAAGAAAACAGTTCCATATTCAATTCAGGTTCTTAAAACATGCTTCTACAGTAGGAATTTACGAGTTTTCATTATCAACAATTTAAAATTTTCTTTTTAGTCTACTAGAACTTATCCTCTGAGGTAGATGACCCTGGCCTTGTTAATGGCAGGACAGAATGAGAAGAACACCCTGTAAGTGGAAATTTTAATGCACTTTCCACTTCTGCAGAGTCAATAAACAAAAATCTTCAGAAGAAATACATGAAATGTCACATTCCTAATACTACCACATATTTCTATGGCAGAGAATGGCGAAAGAGTCATGAAGCAGGAACCCAGTGGACAAAGTAGTGGGATCTGGAAAGACACTGAGAGAATGACAATTTTAAAGGCAGATTTTCAAGAGCAAAAAATCAGCAAGTTAGGAAGCAGTAGAGGTGTTTAAACAGGTGCAAAGCTTTTCAAGTACCTTCTGCATGGGAGGAAATACAGTTATTACTGATTCCAGGATGAGATCTGCTTATGTAATCTTTAACAGCTTACACCAGCAATACCTGCAGACTACATCTGCAACATGTGAAACAAAACCCACTGTGCAGTGTGATTAACAGAGCCTACGTTTCCTACTAATGAGGAGGTGTGCTAGTTTCAGATGAGGTAGAGTTTTCTTCAGTGGCTAGTATGGAGCTGTGTTTTGAATTTGTGCTGAACACAGGGTTGATAACACAGAGATGTTTTTGTTATTGCTGAGCAGGGCTTACACCAAGCCAAGGCCTTTTCTGCTTTTTGTCCTGCCACACTGGTCAGGAAACTGGGGCTACATGGGAGACTGGGGGGAGACACAGCTGAGACAGGTGACCTAAACTGACCAAAGGGATATTCCAGACCATATGACCAGGACATAAAGCTGTGGGGAAGGAGGAAGGGGGTGGACACTAGGAGTAATGGTGTTTATCCTCCCAAGTCACCACTGCACATGATGGGGCTCTGCTGTCCTGGAGGTGGCTGAACACCCATCTGCCCATGGGAAGCAGTGAATTAATTCCTTGTTTAGTTTTGCTTGCGTGTGTGGATTTTGCTTTCCCTATTAACCTGTCTTTATCTCAACCCATGGGTTTTCTGGCCTTTACCCTTCCAGTTCTCTCCTGAACACCGGTGGTGGGGGAGTAAGTGAGCGGCTGCTGGCTGGGGTGTAACCATGACAGGAGGCTAAGCACCCCCACCAGGCATATGAAGAAAGGACAAGCAAGCTGAATCCTGCATTTCTTCCAGCCTTCCTGCTTCCCAACTGACACAGCTTAGAAACAGCACAAGCTGCTGAAGGCATAGCAAGTGCCAAATCTCCCCAAGCATTTCCCACTTCAATGCAGGCTTGACTCAGCCACAATGGCAGCAGGGGAACAGTGGCAGGTAAGAAGCTCCACAGAGCAACTGGGAACAATAAAGGGAGGAAGCAGGGAACACAGTGGTGATGATGATGATGATGATGATGATAAGCAATGATGACACGTCTAGAAAGGGTCACAAAGGATGAAGGGAAATCAGAGCATTTAGTTTCGGTTTTTATTTTTAAATAGCTGCCATTGTGCACCACCTACACTGGACTTTACCAGGCATCACTGTCACAGAAGGGCTGACTGGTTCAGCAGCTGGCTCTCAGTGGCACCCCAGGGCAGGGGCAGTCACTGCGCACTGCAGCATTCAAAGGGGCATGATGGCAAGGCACCACAGCTGGAAAAACACTGCTGCACCAAGAATTCATGAAGGCATGGTCAGAAGCAGGGATCTCCTGAAAATTCCTGCTGGAGGTGTGGCAGAGAACAGACATCGCTGGGCAGAAGTGCCAGATCCCTTCTTCCACGGAAAAGTTCTTCACCAGATACATGTTTTCTATTACAGATTTCATGTCACTTTGAGCTTTTTAATACCAGAGTTTCCATACTTGAGAACTGAAATGAAGGATTTTGAAAAAGGGTGATCATGGAGTCTGGTCTCGCTCATTACTTGTACCTAGGTCAACAGAAATCATGACACAAACAAGGTCAGAACTCTTAGAGACGAACTGGGAGTCATGGTTTCCCCCAACCTTCTTAGCAGGCAATAATAACTACTCAACAGAATTAACTTCAGACCATTTTTGGCAAGTACAGTAATATACTCAGTACACAGCCATAGAATAGCCTAGAGTTTCTCATTTTTGTGCAGCTGGGCCAATTTTCATTTACATTCTGTGCCATTACAGCAAACTCAGGACACTGAGTGCCTTTTGAGGGAGACTGTACAAACCAGGATAATCTGTTGGTCAGATGCTATCACCTTGATGAACAGGTTCAGGGACTGTATCTGATGCAGTGCAAACACGGCACATCCTGAACAGTGACCAGATCTGCTGCTCTCTAGTAAAGCCTGGGCTGTGATCAAAGACTTTTTCATGGTCCTAAGTATTTTAATTCCTGTGTGGATTCTCTCATGCCTAGTAAGAGTCAAGCTCCTGCCAAATCCTCTTCTTCAGTGGGAACTGTTAGTACAGACACTGCCATCTGCTCACTCTGTGTGTTCTCAAGGAAGTTACAGACACACACAGGCTGCTCTATTTCTGTTGAGTTTATCAAACTGGCCTAACATGTTCAAAAATTAGGGAGAGGAAGGATAGACACATACATTAAAACTGTGCAATAACATTAGCCTGATTTCCCTAAGAAATTCTTGGTGGTTTTGTTTTGTTTGATAGCAGAGTCTTCATTTATGAAATTACCAATGTCAAACCATACCTGGAGAAGAGTCTCAAAATTAAAGCCCCAGGAGCCAGATGATCTGAAGCCTGTTCCTTGCTACAGCCCATACTTCCTGTGGTCATTTTAAGAGGTCACTGAGTCTGTGCCTTAGTTTCTGCTTTTGCATAATGGAGCAAGTATTTCTTTGCAACACATCAACAGCACTTTGTACTAAAGTCACTCATGGTGTCAGGAGGAAGTATCAGCAATGCATGTGACACAGCTGACTCATTTTCCAATAGTTAATGATGTGGCAGATCCACCTTTAGCAATCAACTACATTATCTCATTTTCATGACCCAGCTCAAAGCAGAACATGGGTTACTGGACGTTATGCTGGATAGGCAGTAACCACCTGCAAGCAAGAGGAAAAACAAGCCAGTGTATGTGTCAACTTATGCTTAACATCAGAAGAGAAACTGAAAACTACGGTTACACTTGTATTAGAAAGGAGATTTGTAGGATGGAGGACTTGATGCCAAGGATCGAAAGTCTGTGACGCTCTGTGAGAGTCAAGGAGGAATAGGAGAAGATAAAGGGGTTATTTTGGAACAACTCATAGTCTGCTCCCATGAACTGGACACCCCTTAGTGGTCAAAGCCTGTTAGGTGAGATTTTGGAGCACTTTTTCAAGCTCAGGTGCATTCAAAAGTAACACAAGTTGTGCATTAAGAAAATTCAGTGACACGAACCCAAACAAGCTAAGGATGGACAATGGGGAGACTAGAAAAGCACATCCCTGATCTGAACAGCAGTGCTGGGGTGGGTGCACCCTGCACAGACCAGCCTTCCCACAGACTACCCGCCGTCTGGCCCTAAGGTTACCGCAAGGTGGGACTGCAAGTGAGCCATCCATGCTCCTCATGTAGCAACCCATGAGGCATCTGCCTCACACAGCTTATTTTGTTACTTTACAGTAGGTCCTGTTTTCTGGTTTGGTTTTGAGGGTTTTGTTGGAAAATTTTTTTGTTGTTTTTTGGTTGTTTGGGTGCTGTTTTGTTGGGTTTTTGTTGGGCTTTCTTTCTGGGATTTTTTGCTCTTTTCTTTTGGTTTCCAACTCCCTGAAGTTTCCACTTCATGCACTACAGGAAAACAAAGCGTGATAAAGCGGGAGATGTGGTTCCCTTAGCCAGAAAACAAGAAAGAGCACAGTCATCTTAGGAGGACCCCATCTTACAAGCTAGCCAATAGAAAGTACAGTGAAAGCCTGGTAGCACACATGCAAAAAAGAAAGAAAAGGAGAAAAAAGCAAGTTCACTGTTTTTAATCTATGGGATGGAAACAAAAAATGATCCAAGTCTGGCTCATTCACTGAACATTTTGCCTCACATGTCAGTTAGGATAATGCTGTATGTGAATGGAACAAAAGACATCCAGGCACCTAAAATATTAGGATAGAACAATACAAGCTACAGAATCTGAAAACAATCAACTGTTTACTGTAAAAAATCCCTCCCATTGTAAAAAGGAAATAATTGGCAATTTAAATCGCAGGTTCAGCAGCAAAAAGTGTTTAGTGAATCAGTGGATCCTGGGGGTTTTTTGGTAGCATATCATCGAGAGAGGAAAAGAGAAAACCGAACCATTCTGTCAGCTTATTCGACTGGATTATTCTGGTTTTTGCTCATTCTTACAGCATGGGGGTTCTTTTGCTTGGTTCGTTTAGCCTAACCACATGAAGGCTGAGAGAGGACAATTCTCTCTGAAGGACAAGTGCTGGAACTATGAGAAGTTAATACATATAAACCTATGAAAACGTGTATTTCAAACAGGAATTAGGTTTCTAGTTACTGATAGACAGGAGTTCCAAATAACCTTCTAAGGAGAAATTTTCGTAATGAACTTATGACTTGATAATCTTCAGGAGATATGATAGAACCAATCCTTTGAACTTCACAGAGGAATCTGATCATGTCTCACGATCTGATGGGAGACATGGTTGCCATTTTCGTAATTTACATTGCCTCACACTCACTGGCTTCTGACAGGCACTTACATGAATCCAAAAGCAATTCTTTTTTCCCCCTTTGTGCATAAAACTGTTGTCCTTAACTTCTGAGTATAGCCTCTTCTCAATTCTTCTGAATGCTGGAGATCAACTGCAAGGTAAGACTGCGGTGTGAGGGAGAAGGGCCTTCTACTGTTCACTGTGGATGGCATTTAGCCCTCTGGATATTATGTGTGAAACAAACAAAAGTCTTGCCTTTGACAGACTGACACACCTCACACCTGGTCTCTTTTACCCTAATCCTGCACTGCTTTGTATGATGAGTTTTGGTCTTCAACTGACAGCCAGCATTTGCTACTGACAAGAATCATTTTTGCATGGTTGCACAGCTTAGGTTAACAGCAGACATCTTTCATCAGCTGCAACTGCAGAGGGATGAATAACAACGTAAATGATCCTTTCCAGTTTTTCCCTTTCCTAATTAAGAGAATCTATATTTGATTCACTAAAGCCATCTGTGTGACAACTATCTTACTGTGAAAGCTCTGAAGCAGTTTTTCTTCATCCAGAACCTCATCTTTTTTGATCCTGTTGTTACTGATCAGGCTTTATCTAAAGTTCCAGCTCTCTGAAATGTACACTTCCTTACAGGCTGGACTGTGACTATTGTGCCTAACTACAAAGGTATTTTGAAATTACAATGGCAATGTTACTCAAATTCTTCAATTCTCTACCTGCCTCTAATAAGGATCTTCTGCTTCTCTCACTCTTGAGTTATTCTATTCCTCTATTTTTCAAATCGTTCATGCAATACAGAAGATCCTTCAAAAGCTTGAAGAAGAAACTAATTCATCCAACTTTCTTGAAAACTGTCTGCTGTTTACATCTTACAAGGCATTGCTATCTACTTTCAGGTTACGAACTGAAAGTAATGTTTCCACCCAGTTAATAGTATGACTAATTACTTTTTCTAGAAAGTTGGAAAATAATTTCTCCTGCATCATCCAGTTTAAGCCTTTTCTTTATTATTACCCACCACCAAAATTTAAAGGCTTTGCCAGACCACCATTTCACAGAAAGAAAGAGCATGAAACATGACCTTTTGCTTAAGGTACAATTCTTAATGACATGAAGGTCAAAGCTGCAGCATTCACATTTAGCTACTCAACAAGAAAAGTAGTTTACCAACCAGTACTGCAGTACCCTAGAGAAAACAGATATATACACTCGGACAGGTGTTCTCCAAAACATATTTTTAATGTAATGTGCATTTGGAGCCTAAAGAGAGTAAGAGCAGAGAAATATGCTTGTTATTCCTTTTTTACATTACTGTTAAAGCTAAATTACTTTACGTAAAAAAGAAACTGCAATATTTCCATACACGGAGCTAGTAGCCCTGCATAGGAAGTCTTTGCGATAGAATGGAACACAAGTACAATGTTAGTTAAAACCAAACCAACAACAGCTTTTTGCTCTGCCCTCAGTGAAGGCTCAAAAGTTACTTTTACACTCAAAGCCAAGAAATATGAGCAGTCTAGTATGTCTTTCATCAAAATTACCAAAATTACTTTGCAGTCTTAAATACCAGTTGGCTTCATTGTAGTCACAGAAGGTAAAATTAGTGTTTAGTCTACTTTTTCATGCTTCTCAACTTTTTAGAGTGTAACAGTCATTCCACTCTATATTTCAAAGCATGAGGAAGCTATTTAAAGAACAGCCATATCCTGCCACTGTCACCTTGCAGCTGATACAAAACTGAAGAGAGGCACGCTTTTCCTCAAAAGGTTTTTATCTAATTACAAATCCTCCTTTAAGGATTTTGCTATAGCACTGCATTCCTTTCTTTAAAGTAGTGTTTGTAAAAATGGAAAGAGGTTAATTTTAACCAGCTGCAAAACAGTTGTTAAAAGACAGCTCTTTGTGGACTTAGGAAACACACAAAACTACTTCTTTTCCACTTGTGAAGTACATATGGAAAATTAACCACAATGTTGCCTTGCATTTCAGAAAGTGTCTTTAACACTTAACAAACTCAACAAACAGAACAGAGACACTGCAGACAGCTGGAATCTTGTTACCAGCCTCAGTGATACAAAAATAGGAATATAATTTTAGATTTTTTTAAATGAGAATATTTTTCATCTTCCTCGTTGAAGGACTTCAGTTGAAACCCACAATGATTAGAAGAAAAGCTGCTTTACATATTTATCCCTTTCCCCAAAAAATGTAACTGAGAGGTCTCAACAAGCAAGGAGCTATCAGTTGCTTTGTCTCTAGGGAGCCATACCTGTAAGTTGTTTAATCAATTTAAAATCTGTTTCATCCCTGCAGGGCATATAATTATTTCTGCAGTGTTCTTAGCATTTTTCTGTGTCAGTAGCTTATAAGCAGTATGTTTCATCAGAAAAAAAGGCCAAATAGGAAAAAAAGAGAACAATGGTAAAAGAATGAGTTAAAAATATTACAAAATTAAAATTAAGATAAACAAAACAGAGTAGTGTAAACACACTTGTCTAAATGCAAAGTGGCCATATAGGCATGAACTCATCTGCCAGGACACCTAAGTCCAAGTTATCTGGCAAGATAAGTATTCTCTTCAGCAGAGAGCTTCATCACCATGAAAAATTACATTCAGCATAAAGGCGATAAATCCTTCGGACTGATGCACATCAGTAAATACTTAGACAAAAATTCGTGCAATAAATCAGCATGTGCTAATAGACTGGTTTGTTTCTAATGAGCAGCTAACACAGTAAGCCTTTCTTGTAGCAATATTCACTAGATTTACATAAAACTAATAGTGATATGCTTTCACTTTTGGGAATGCTTTCCATTTAAAAAATTGCTAAAAATTAACAATTTTTACATTATATTTCTGGACTAATGATCATAAATCATAGAATGATTTTGGTTGGAAGAGACCTTAAAGATCATCTAGATCCAACCTCTCTGCCATAGGCAGGGACACCTTCCACCAGACCAGGTTGCTGAGAGCCCCATTTAGCCTGGGCTTGAATACTTCCAGGGACGGGGCATCCACAACTCCTCTGGACAACCTGCGCCAGTGGCTCACCACCTTCACAGTAAAGAATTTCTGCCTTACATCTAAGCTAAATCTAACCCTTTTCAGTTCAAACCCATTCCCCCTTGTCCTTTCACCCCACGACCTTGTAAAAACTCCCTCTTCAGCTCTTTGGTAGCTCCCTTTAGGTACTGGAAGGTCCTATAAGGTCTCCCTGTAGCCTTCTCTTCCTCAGGCTGAACAACCAACTTATAATAGCCAACTATTTAAACAGGGCAATTGTCAGTTAGAAAGACAAAAATTTAAACTAAAACCACTGAAAAGCAAAACAGATTCCAAAGTAAAAAACTCTAAAATCCCCTTTCTCTGTGACCTATACAAAAAGAACTACTTTTATAACTTGATGTATAATGTATTTCTAGCATGGTATGATTTGTTGATTATCCCCATTTACAGAGTAGCAGAAAAGCATTAAAATATATAAATTCAAAAGCCAAACTACATGTCCTCACAAATGAAAAGCTGAGTGGCATGCATCTTAAGCATTAAAAATCACAGCAATTCAGTCAATTGAGTAGAATTTAGTCTTCTGTTATGCAAGAGAAACCTGCACCCTGGCCTGCATCAGCAGCAATATTGCCAGCAGGATGAGGGCAGTGACTGTCCCCCTGTACTGGGCACCAGTGAAGCCATGCCTCGAGTGCTGTGTTCAGTTTTGGGTCCTTCACTATAAGAAAGATATCAAGGTGCTGGAGCATGTCCGGAGAAGGGCAGTGGAGCTGGGGAAGGGTTTGGAGCACAAGTCTGATGAGGAGCAGCTGAGGGAGCTGGGGTTGTTCAGCCTGGAAGAAAGGAGGTTCAATGGAGAACTCCACAATTACTCGAAAGGAGGTTGTGGCAAGGTGGGGGTTGGCCTCTTCTCCTCAGTAGCAAGTGATACAACAAGGAGAAATGGCCTCAGGTTGAATTAGGGGAGATACAGATTGAATATTAGGAAAAACTTTTTCATGGAAAGGGTGGTTAAAAAATGGAACAGGCTGCCCAGGGAAGCAGTTGAATCACCGCGGCTGGAGGTATTTGAAAGACATGTAGATGTGGCACTTAAGGACATGGTTTAGTGCTGGACTTGGCAGTGCTGGGTTAAGGGTTGGACTCAGTGATCTTAAGGATCTTTTCCAACCTAAATGATTCTATGATTCTCATAATGTTATACAACATAGACACAGCAAGGGACAAACTGGTGAAAATTGTTTCAAAACAGCAAGTCTGATAGTGACAACACACAAACAGCACTGCATTCAGCATATCTTTGCTTAAAAACATCCCCATAATTTTTGCAAGAATGCTAAGCTAGTAGGCACCTGTACACTGCTGTACACTGGCAGGAATGCCAAAACAGACCAAAACCAAGGAAGGGCTATTCTTATGTGCTCCCAAGACATGTTCTTCCTCAAGTTCAATCACAAATGACACAAATGTTCTGACATCAACTTAAAAATTAAAGTATTAAAAAGACCCTCCTAACCTAATTAATTTGGATTCTAAATATCTTTTATCTCTGACAAAGGCATAAAACAAGCTGTTGGATTTCTGGAGCAAGAACCCCATAGATACACTTACCGCCCACCACAGAGTCAAAAATACCCAATATGCTAGACGACTAAATCTGCAAGTAAACTGTATCCTATCCAACAGAAATTAATTTCACTTTAAGACATTTGTAGGGCTAATGTGCCATAATAAATCCTACTATTAAGCAACAGTAAAGTGCTGAATTATATTAATTACCTGAATCGCACTCACATTTATGATCTTCATTTATAGACTTCTTATCAAGTCAAAAGAGCCCTTTCTGTTGTAAAAGCTAAGCTGTTGTGCAAATATTATAAAAAATAGGTACTTTAATTAGGAGCTATATACACAACAGAACTTCTGCTTTTGTTAAGTATAACTGACATAGTAGAGATGAAAAATCCATGCAAGTATTTATAAAGATACTTAAAATGAAGAAAAAAGGACACTGCTATAGAACTTTCGATACCCTGGCAGACAGCCACTTACTATACTAGATGATGTCTAGATCTGGACTGATAAACACCATGCCATCAACATGCTTTTGTTTTCTTTTGTAGCTAAAGTTGATTTGCAGATTTTAAAGCAGAGCATATATTCGACCTATTTCTCATTAAAAGTTTATCATTAAGGTTTGAGGTTAAACTTTGAGCAAACTTCACATCTAGTCACATAACCGGCACAAGCAAGACGTTAGTGCAGAGGGGAAGGTGTCAGTTGTACATAATGAGGACTCTTCCCCCAGCTGCATGATGCAATAGAACAATTTTCAGATTTAAAGTTCAAGTGGACTACAATCAGAAAAAGCAAGATTTTCTTCTTCCAAATTTAGGACAAATTTCCAGAGGATCAAAATGAAAGCAACCTCAGTTACAGCAGTCAAAAAAGTCAAACCCAAGTTTGGAGAGCTGATAAATAACTCCAAAATTCATCATGCTATGAAGACAGCATTCTCAAGAGAGCTCCAAACAAACTGCAAAACAAGATTGGCATTTAAGTTGAAATTGGCCAAGTGCTGCATAGAAATATGCTCACACACAACAGTCATGTTTAAGCCAGTGCATAGAGAAGGTAAAAGCACTTATGGTAGTTGCAAATGTTAACAAGTCCATACAACTTGCACAGTTTAGCAATGAGTTCATAGAAAAAGAAGAGAGTAAGAGTAGAAACGCTCAAGCAAAACCAAAAAAAGATGACCTTCCAACCATATAAAATCCACATAACAGTTATAGTAAAAAGACATCAGTGGAAAATACTCAATTCAGTCCTGAACACCCAACAGGCAAATAAGACCAGAAAAGACAAGCCTTTGGCAGACAATTTAAAAAGTCTAAATATGGCATTACATTTCTAAATAATCCACAAAATATATTATATAGCATATTCATATTAAATACTGGGTAACCAGCTCTGCAGATCTGATGCTAACAACACTAGCCAACGAGAGCGAAATGGAGCAAGCTAAGGGAACGCTGGTGTATCACAACAGTGCTCAAGGAAAATATCACCATGTCGTGCTTCAGGAACAGTACTCTGGGACACCACACTATCATCTATGGAGCACAACGAAGTTCTCCAGTTTTTCAGGGATATGCCCTGCATAGGATATGTTATGATTCACTATTACACGAGCAGCAAGACACTGCAAAGTGGTATGATTTATGGGCTGGATTAAATTCTTTGCTATTTCCTTCTCATCCAGCAAATCACTAGCTGTTTGTTTACATGAGTTTGTGGCATCAAAATGTGAACCTGACTTGATAAGAAGATTCATGATGTCCGGATGGTTGTTCAGTGCAGCAATGTGTAATGGACTGTTGTTATCAGAGTCTCTGACATTTACATCAGCACCACATTCCACCAGGATAGCAGTAACCTGGAGAGAGGGGAATTTACAAACTGGGTAGCGACCAACACATGTAGTATTACTGTCAACAGCAAGGTGAAGTGGACTGAAGTTATTCTTTCCTCTAGGCTGAAGCTTAAGAAACTTGTAAATAGTTTGTTTCTTAAAATGTTCCTGTTCTGAGCTGCAAGGTACTTTCTCCAACAAGCAAATTAAATGCAAAATGATGGAAAGGGCTTTGTTCAGCTGTACTGGATCAGGCAGACATTGGGCTTGTTTCATGGCCCGTTCTATTTCAAGAACACTTTTGCACAGTATACCCATCAGATCATCAAAAGTGACAGTAGTACCTAGAAGGCCTTTTGCCCTATCCTGAAGCATGAAGGAGAAAAGTTCAGCAAATGACAGCAAACTGCTGGCTGTCATAGGGCTCAGTGGGTCAAGATTGCTCTGCTGCATGTCCAAAGCATACTTCCATAAGTTGATGCAACGCTTGAAGTTTCCGGAGTCTGCATACACAGCACCTCTGTATCTAATATAGTAGGATGTGTCTGGGTGAGAAGGGCCAAGAATACGTTCTCTAATTAATAATGCTTGCATTCTCATTTCATCCGGGTCTGCAATAAGATTTTCTAGCTCTTCCGAGCTGTTTACCTCTTTAGCATAATCATAAGCCATAATTAGTGTTTGTGGCACAGGTTTGCTGAGGATATTAGTCCTATCACTGTATCTCATCTCCATAGCTCTCTTCC
Source organism: Corvus hawaiiensis (assembly GCF_020740725.1). Lineage (NCBI taxonomy): Eukaryota > Metazoa > Chordata > Aves > Passeriformes > Corvidae > Corvus > Corvus hawaiiensis. The sequence goes on from NC_063255.1 coordinate 48,358,942, forward strand.
AGTATTTCAAAGCACCAAGCAGATCTCTCTTTTTGTCCACAAATGTTGCTCCTAGAAGTTCCAGGGCATTTATGCGCTCAGCCTTACTAGTCTGTACATGCTGGGTCAGAAAGTCCACTATATTTGTGTGGCCTGTCACACTGGCTGACAGAAGGGGAGTCATTCCATAACCATCCTTTTCCATTTTAGCACAATACTTGAGAAGCATCTTCATGATCTCCAAACTTCCAGATTCTGCACAGTCATGTAAAGCTGTATTTCCTGCAAGAGAACAAATACAATTACACAAATCAAATTATAGTCAAAATCTCACCATGCTAATAGCTACAAAAAGTTTAAAAATCAAATACTAATAGATTCAAAATGGCTTTTGTTTCCTCATTTATGTAATATGAAAGCAAGGCTGCCAGGCACTTATAAAAAGCAAAATGTTTCATATTATTGCCTGAAAAAAATAAATAGATTAAAAAAAACCCAACCAAACCAGAACTAAAATGGAATTCTTCACTACATAAAAGCACAGGAGCAGGCAATTCCATTGTATCAAAAGTCAAGCAAATGGGACAGGAGATCAGTTTGGTTGGGCAGAGAACTCCTCACAGAGCTCAAAAGGAAAAAAAAATTTTATGTTTTCTAGAAACAAGGACAGACTTTGCAGGAATTTGACAGAGCTGTGACTCATATATGCAGGGGCCAAGATGCAAAAGGCCAAAGCTCAATTAGAGTTGAAGCTGATCAGTATTATGTCAGACAATAAGAAGGGTTTTTTAAAGTACACTAGCAGCAAGAGGAGGTCTACAGAAAATACTAGATTGATACTTGTTGAAGATGGTCATCTGACTATTAAGGGTGAAGAAGTGTGGAGACATTCAATACTTTCTTTTGCTTTAGTATTTAATAACACAGATAAACTGTCTTCTGCCCAGTCCCCTGACTTCAGGAATGACTCCCCATTTGTTTAGACACTTCTCAGGGACTAGCTGCAGCAGCTAACTATTCACAAGTCCACAGGACCTGATGGTATTTACGCCAGAGTACTGAAGAAGCAGATGGATGATATGGCAGTACCCCTCTGCATCAGCTACCAAATGTCTGGGGAGGTCCCCACTGACTAGAAGCTAACCAGTGTTACGGCATTATATAATAAGGGCAAGAGGGATGACACAGGAACTCACAGACCTCTTAGTCTCACCTCAACACGTGGAAAAATTACGAAGATTATACTGAATGCTACTGTGAAGCATTTAAATGGTGCACAATGCAATCACTGGGCACCATCAACTTGGGTTCACAAAGGATAAATTCTGTTTTAACTAGTTTGATATCCTTCTAGAATAAGGTCACCCATCCAGATGAAGGGAAGACAATGGATGTAGGATTTTTGCCTTTTAGTGAGTTTTGCCTTTTTTGCCTTTTATACTGTCCCTCACAACATCCTTCTGGACAAGCTGTCCAGCTGTGGAATGAGAAGGGTCATGGTGCACTGGGTGTAGAACTGTCTGAAGGACAGAGCTCAAAGGATTGCAGTGAATGGGGCTACAGGTGGCTGGAGACTGGTCACCAGAGCTGTTCCTCAGGGCTCAAGTCTAGGGCCAATGCTGTTCAATGTATTTATCAATGACCTGGATGCAGGAGTTGACTGCATCGTTAGAGAGCTTGCTGATCATTCCAAACTGGGAGGTGCCTTGACTGTCTCATGGGGCAACAGGCCTTCCAAAAGGGCATGAAATCTAGCAACAAACACTGGACCTTGTCCCTGGCATTGATCAGCACCTGGCACAAATACAAATTGGGAGAGGAGTGGCTGGAGAGCAGCCCTGCAGAAAAGGACCTGGGGGTGCTGGTTGGCAGCAGGCTCAGTGTGAGTCACCAGCGTGCCAGGGCAAACCCCATCCAGAGGTGTATCCAACACAGCACAGCCAGCCAGCCCACGGAGGTGATTATCCTTCTGTTCTCCGCTTTGGCACCGCTGCCCCTGGAGTGCTGTGAGCAGTTCTGGGCCCCACAATTTAAGAAGGATGTGAAAGTCTTTGGATGCACCCAAAAGAAAGTAATGAAGCTGGTGACAGGGCTAGAAGGAATGTCCTCTGAGGAGCTGCTTGACTTTGGATCTGTCAAGTTTAAAGAAATGGATGCTGAAGGGTCATCTTGTTGCTCTCTACAGCTTCCTGAGGAGAAGTGGAGGGGGAGGTGCCTCGGTATCCAGTGACAGGATACATGGGAATGGCTCAAAACTGTGCTAGGAGACATTCAGACTTGACATGAGGAAACTTTCCTTTGCTGAGAGGTGTTCAAACACTGGAGAGGCTTCCTCCAGAGGTGATTGATTCCCCAAGCCTGCCAGTGTTTCAGATGCCTTTGGTCAATGTCCTTACTAATTTGATTCAGTTTTTAGTTAGCTAAAAGTTGGTCAAGCAGCTGGACTAGATGATCAGTGTTCATATTCCAATCCCTTCCAACTGGAATAATCTATTCCATAAGGGATTTTGTATCTGCTTTTAAGTATGAAACAGAAACTTAAGCTGGCTATCTCCACATTACTTCACTTTTTCCACTTCCATTGTTAAATTTCCCTTCCTCTCAATCTCCAGTAATTATTAAAAAATAGTGGGATCTGTATGAAAAGTAAAGCTGGACTAACTCAGTATTTGCTTTGTTTTCACCTACCCCATAGTTCTTCCTCTCTTCACCTGCCACATCTTTTGATTTTCATGTTTTGAAGCAATGACTTTACACAATGGAAACCACAATCCATCACAACAGACCCTTTATCTCAGCTGGGACCTTTGAGACTGCTGGTATATTCTAAAGGAGTAGGACATTTTCTCAAGGGAATGTATACACCCAGACAAACTATTCTTAATACATTCTTAGGCCTTTATGCTTAACTCCCACTTTAACCCCTATGCTCTTTTTGTTAGGATTCCCAAAGACAAGAAGAAAAAAAATGCCCTCAACACACAACATGCAAACATCTATGTTATAAGCAACTTATGATTTACACGCAGATTATTTTTCATTAGCATGACATTGCACAGTCTTTTATATTTAATGGCATTCAGGTTCCAATACAATGTGGGAAAATTTCTAGTAAGTACTAGTGCCACCTGTTTGAAAATATTCACAGAAAATTAGAAATCAAGTATTGGACACCACAGCTAAATAACTATTAGGCTGCAACTAGATGAAGGTTTTACTTAACTTCAAATATGTGCACTTCACTGGAGGAGAAGGAAAAAATGGAGACAAACTCTCCAGGCCCCCTCCTAACATAACAAAGTCTCTTATGTGGTTGACTGCTTTTAAAACCACATGATTTACATCTACCTTTTTCTTTATATTATATGATACGTATTACAGACTCAGGCATAGAAGCTTCTCAGCCTCACAAAAAATTAATTAACAGAAAGTTCATGTTAATATCTACCCCCCAACCTGATCAAGATATCCTATATTGTTAGCCCTGCAAATTCAGTTAACTGCTCATCAAATCATCAGGTTCTGTTACACTGCTAGCAAGTTTCCTCATTCACAAAGGACACCTCCTTTTCTAATGGTTCTCTGCCCATTCCTAGTAATAAGATTGGCTTTTAAAAGTTAAGAGTTTCAGGAAACTTCCTTATTTCTATTTTTAGTAGGCTTTTGTTTTAAATGCCGACAAAACAGAGGTACATGGTGCACCTTGCTGTTGTATTTCTAGTCTCTAAGCAAACTATGGTGGGTTAGGAAAGAAAGCACCAGAAATCTTCAGGTCATATGAGGGATAACATATTTGTACAGTCTATGGATCTAAACAGCTCCTATTTATCTTCATACACTTTCATTTTTTTTTTCCAGGCTCTGATACCTAGAATGCATACTTCACTCTTTGTACTAAAGTATTTAATTAATGAAACTCTAATCAAAAGTGTGCCTGAGATCTGTTTTAAAAGCCTAACAGTGTATAGAAATAAATTAAAACTAAAGGTGAAGTCTTTCTACTAATACATTCTTTTTGCCAAAAATGTATTGTTTACACTGGCTTAAATATGTCAAATTCCAAACCAAACGTGAAATTCATACATATTTAAATTTATAAGAAACAGTATTTCATACTTACTAAATACACTTCAGAAATAGTAAATATGTCCCATTTACAAATCAATTATAAGAATTTAATGTAGATCTACACAAATAATTTTGAAATCTTGTAGCTTTTACCTATGTGTCTTCATAGCACACATCTCCTTTCTAACAAGGCACAGTAAGAGTAAATAAAGTTGAAGGAAAAAAAAATAGGAAAGCAAAATTCAGAAGTATCTGGTCAAACAATAATTACTCTCCTCTAATATCCTCTTTCACCAGGAGATCCAGACACCTTAGGTCCACAATGTAGACCTCTATTCCGTGTTTTGTATTAGCAGATTATCTCATAGCAGCTTGTTTTTATCTTCTGTTGTCAAGCCACCGAGACAGAAAATGTTTGTCTAATGCTTTGCAAGTTTTCGTATGCAGAAGAAGAACGTAGCGACTCAAAGATTGTTTAGATGAGTATTTGCTAACGGGCACTGGGCATTTTGCTGTGGTTTCATCCCTAGGATCCAAAACATCCACTCCTCACTCCTCTCCTTATCTTTCAGTTCCCAAAACTTCACATGTAAATTGATCTCCTGCTTCTTCCTCAAACTGTTTTGTGAACTATCTGAAAAAGAACTCACAGCACATTTTAAAGCCTCTTTGTTGCTCTCAATTCCAGCAACTAGAAAAATACCAGTAACAGAATAAGAACAGAGTTATCCAGAACAAACTGAGTCTCAGTCCAGGCACAGCAGATGTCAAAATTTAGCTGATACACTAATCAAATTCATACAAAAGATGAATAAAAAGTTATTTTCAAAAGCTTCTGACTCAGGTTTTTGCAATTACAGCAGAGTTATGAACATATTTTGTCCCCTGAACCACATTTTAAGTGCAAAATTCAAACATTTTAGGAAAAAAAACAATAGAAAATATTAGATCGCTTCATTTATTGACAGAGAACTTAATTTGCAAAATATTCTTTTCCTGAAACATTTCTGAATAGTGGCCAGTGATTTTACAAGCATTTACTAACAAGTAAGCTAAGGAAGACATCCCAACAGAAATTAGCTCCTGAAACTACCTGTTAGATCAAGATTCATAAAGCTAAATCTAGTTCATACAAAGGGAAGTGATTTTCCACCTTTCTAAAACCACAGGCAATTTTTAACATTAATAGCATTAAGTCAGTTATAGGTCTGGCCACACTACAATCACTACAGAGACCAACAAAATTTTCTATTGCAGGAGCAGAGATTTAAGCAAATTTAGGTGGATTGAAAGTTGGTGAATTTGGCATACATAGCTTACCAACTATAATTCCCTCTGTCTTTATGTGATAACACAGACTAGAAAATTTCAATACGCCAACTAAAAAAGGACAAGCTCTTAACATTCCTAAGAGAGGACAATGTCAAATGCAGATCAATACAGAAACTTACCAACACACATATACACTTTAATGCTTCTTGGTATGCTGCCGGAAGTCTAATTAAAATGAAACTACAGCAGTCAATCCAGAACTAAAGAATGGCTGGTCCCTCAGACATCTTCAATTCTGCACTTAGTGATAAAGGCAAAACCAGATGCACATGGGTGTTGGCTGAGCCAGCAGTTAACACAGATGTTTCAGGGTGTACTCAACTCCATACACCATCCTTCACAGCAGAGCTCTGCAAGGCAGCTGTTTCTACCTTCAAGTCAGTATTTTTAAGATATTTTTAAAAATGTAACATAAAAGCATATTAAAGACAAATAAGCCAAAAGGTATCAGTAACAACAAAGCTCTTACTGGTGTTTCACAACTAATAATACATGTTTTGACATCTGAAACAGTGCCAGCTATTCATGTTACATACTGCAGATCCACCACCATGTAATGCTGCTTTTGACACTCTTTTATCAATCGCTAGGCATACATGCTATGACTGAAATAAATCCACACAAAATAAGCTTGGCCATTGTCCAGGTAAACTCAATCCAGAAGTCTGTATGTCATTAATTTACAATGCAGCTATGTAGAACATGTGGAAATATGCTTAAGACTCCAAGGAATTTCACTGCTCTTTCCAACTGGATGCTCTAAACTTAAAACAATTTAGTCTTTTTATTGATATTACAATTACCAATTTCAGTTTAGACAGCTGCTACTGACAGCCTATCAGAATAGTGACATTTTTCAGTTATTTATACTGCAGTATAAATTAAATTAGAATTAAAATAACCACAGTTTATAGTATGCCAGGTATAAACAAATAATACAAGGCAATCACCACTAATTTTTAGTGGCTGCACCTCACTGAAGTTTGACTGGATGGTACAGGTACAGCAGTGGGAAGAATACACTGTAAGAAAAACAAGTTTCCATAGAAAAGTGCCTAGGGTAGACAGATAGTTGAGAGCTGCCAACTTAAAAAAACCCCAAACATAAACCCAAACCTTAAGAAATAACACTGCCATTCATCTACACCTAGCAAGCATCAAGTGTTAAATTTGAGGAAGAATTTGAAAGAAAACATGGCAGTGGCTTTAATGTGTAAATCAAAGGCTTGGCCACATATTGACCAGGAATTGAACAGCTCAAATAAATACAGCAAATCAACCACTGTTCTGTGAATTAACTCATCCATTTCAAAACACTACATTGTCTATAGTGTCACTATAGTCACTATATTGTCCATAGTGATAAATAGTGTCTGAACACAATTCAGCAGCTAATTCCATTTTTGTAACATTATCTATTCAGTAAAAAACTAAAAACCATCATTATATCTATTGCTGTATTAAGAAGAAAAAAGGCTAAAACTAAGTAAAAGTAATTTGAAAGTCATTTTCTTTGATAAGCAATTTTCCAAGCAGCACATATGATGGTGTTGGTCAAATTAAAGTATTTTTTTAAAGGTGGGAATGATTATTTCAAAGTAGGTTTCATTTAATTTTTTAAATCCATTTTTAATTGCAAAATGACCAGCAGGAATTTAATCATGTATCACAGATAGCTAGTGTTACCATAACATGAAAGGCTCTTCCTTGCACAGACAAAAAACTGGACTTCAGATGTTCTGGTAGTCCCAATACTTCACTGCTAAAAATCAAGTGTCACTATATAGTATTGCTAATACTGCTTACAAACTGCTTCTCTCTGTATAAACTTTACTACTCACATTACCTAGTAACTTCCTCTTAGTATAAATAGCAAAAAGAAACAGAATAACCCGAACTCAAGTCCTTCCAAATCTTGCAAAGTCAGGAAAAAGGTATGGCTAGTTGGCACCGCATCTTCACACTTTACTCTTTTTTTAACAGCACTCCTTTAAAAGTAGTTATGAGCATTACAGAAACACTTCACGTATCACAGAATTAGTTTTCTAGCTACCCAGTGTTTCCAAAAGCTTACTGGAGTGGGGGTGGGTATTCTAATTCATAAGGAGGACAGGCCTTTCTATGTCAGAAGCAAGTAATTCCCAAATTAGACTGATAGCTTGTGACAAGGTAATGAAAGAAAACGAATCCATGACACAGAAAGTGATTTGACTTGATTTGCAACCAATTAAGTGCATCCACTTCCTAATACTTCATGTATTCATGTAAAATGCTTTATCAAATTTCCACACTGTAAAACTTACATTAAAACTTAACGCCAATCTGATTTTATATCCAAGATCATTAAACATAAAAGAAAAAAAAGTATTTCAGTTAAATGACTGACCAATGTGCAAAATTAACCACATGTATATATTTTTGCAGCCTTACAGATGAATCGATCACTTTCATGAAGTGAAATTTTTCATGTAACATTCATTACTTTCTCTATCACAGCACTAGAAATAATTCAGTCTTCCAAGAGTCTTTACTCATTTAAAAGTATTGCCTGATAGATACAAACATAGATAGTGCACAAGAAAACTGTTACACATCCTTATGCATAGTATGCCTAGTGAATAAAAACTAAATGTCTTTCTTTCAAGAAACTAAACAATGCAACTAACTGCTAATCTCAACAATTTATTTTAACCTAATTTCCATATGCTGTAAGAGAATAATTGCTGTCTTGCTCACTGAAGTACTTCATGAGAACTTGTATTACCAAGATTATCAATTATTAAATAAATAACAATATGCTGTTAATTATTTAATTTAAACAAAAACTTCTTAGTTAGAATTAAACTTAAACTGTATCTTCATCTTCCTTATTTAACTTACAGACATTCCTTCTGAAGTTCAGTTTCCACACATGGTCAAACACAAAATATCTACAAGTTTCAGTGCCCTGTACCATGTAATACCTACCAAAAAAGGAAAAAAGGCAACCCCCCCCCCCGAAAAGATAACAGTATACTTTTAGAGCAAGTGTTTATTCACAGCGAGAATAAAAAAAATATATAAAAAAAGCAACAACAGCAAGTAAAACAAACAAGCAGAAATAAAACCCAAGGACCTTTGTTCTGTGATTTTTTTACCCCCTCTCTGCCCCATCAATGATTCTATGAACCTTGTCAAGCAGACAAGACAAACACCCTCAGAAGAGGACAAACCTGTCAAGACTCCTTAATGTTTACGGCAAGAGAAAATTAACTATTTTTAACACATACTAAACCACACTTATCGTAAAGGAAAGAGCATGACTCTATAATCCCCCTACTTCTCGGTCTGCCAAAAAAAAGATTTTTTCCCTTACCAAGAGGTTTGGGTATTACACCTTCCAGTACCCTTAAAAACAACAATACTGAAATAGCACTAGCCCTTGATACAGTACCCATAGAGACAGAGGTTTGTATGCTTCTATACTTCCCAAAATGAGGAAGCAAAGTCAACAAACCTTGTTTACCTTATTATTTTACAAAACTATCAAATAATGTACCAGTGGAATTTAAGAACCACAGTATTCTTTTTTTTTTTAAATGCAATCAAACACTCCTCTGTATATCTCCAGAGACACCTAAGAGAATGCCTAATTCAGCATTTCTTACAAGGTTTTCTAATACTCTGGAGGAGAAAAACCAGTCTTTAGGCTAGCTGATGAGTCTGTTAGCTACAAAAGGGAGGCAGAGTTGGTGAAAACCACTAACAAAACCACAAAAAACACTTTGAAGAGAGAGACCACGTACCAAGCCACCAAGCAATGGAAAGACTTACCAGCTATGTTCAGGTAAAACACCTGCCTTTCAAGCAGGTATTTTGAAAAAAAGTTGCTATTTCCTTGCATTCAGCCCATCCTGGTTACCAGCACATGTATACTTTATCTATAATTTAACTCAGTAATTGCTGCAATAATGGATATTTTTTTCCCTTCCCTTCTGCAGATCTGGCAGAGGAGAATAAAATATAACACAAACTATTAAAATACACACAGCAAATTTTCAAAATGCAAGACTTTAATCGTCCTGTCTGTAATTAAAATGGATGTATAAGATTTCTTCACAATCAGTCTGCGCAAAAAATAGTTTTATTGGGGAATTTACATGAAATATTGTATTTTAAATATAAAACCAAAGAAACATAGCCCCAAAGAGCCAAAGAGAGATGTATGTAATCTGAAATCCCTAAGATGACTGACACTTGTATTAAGAGAGTAAGCATTTCCCTGCCTACACATTGCCGAATGAAGACTGCACAGAAACACATCAGCAAAACCCTGTATTTGAGAATTCAGTGGTCTATTCTGAAGGTAATAGTAAGGGAGCACCACTGTAACAACAAATCACTGGCAGGCTTCATAATGCAGCAGAACAGAAAACTGCATGCAGCCAACACAGAACGTGTTCCTCACCTGGCACAGAGACAAAGCTATGCTTCACTTGAGGTTTAGTATAGGATTCTACCTTCTGAAAAACTGCGTTTCTGCTACTCAAACATTATCCACACTATTCCTACTTCTAGGAACAGCATAAAACTTTGCCATCTGAGAGATCATAAACCACAAGTGAAACTCACTGAGCTTTATTTTTAATTTGCAGCTTCTTAAACGACGAGTAGTTCTGCTGGTTTCAGCTGGGGCAGAGCTAATTTTCTTCACAGTGGCTGGCATGGGACTATGTTTTGGATTTGTGCTGAATACAGGGTTGATAACACAGCAATGTTTTTGTTATTGCTGAGCAGGGCTTAGACAGAGTCAAGGCCTTTTCTGCTGTTTGTACTTCCACACTGGTGAGGAAGTTGGGGCTGCATGGGAGGCTGGGAGGAGACACAGCTGGGACAGGTGACCCCAACTGACCAAAGGGACATTACAGACCATGTGACATAAAGCTGTGGGGAAAAGAGAAAGGAGGGAACATTTGGAGTGATGGCGTTTGTCTTCCCAAGCAAGCGTTACGCATGATGGGGCCCTGCTCTCCTGGAGATGGCTGAACACCTGCCCGCCATGGGAAGCAGTGAAATAATTCCTTGTTTTGCTTTGCTTGTGTACACTGCTTTTGTTTTCCCTATTAAACTGTCTATATCTCAACCTGTGAGTTTTCCATCTTTGTCCTTCCAATTCTCTCCCTGGTCTCACTGGTGGAGGAGTGACCGAGCAGCTGCCTGGGGCTTGGCTGCTGGCTGGCGTTAAACCATGACAGTAGTACACTGGAGAAAGCTATGCATCAGAGACAGTGGTAAATTAATTCACTATGTAAAGTATTGCTTTGGCTGCTTCCTATCTACTGATATCTTTGCTGTTTTCCACAACTACAAAATAGTAAAACCCATCCACCCTCCTTACCCCAGCTATCAGTTTGTCCCCGTTGCTTACACTGTTCACGTAAACCAGAACATTTTTTTTAAAATCCTTTGCTTACAGTTCTGTGGCCTATGTCCTACACAGAAGTTCAAGGAAACTGTGAAAGTCCAGATCTGCAAAACAGTAGGAACAAATACAAACAAGTGCTCATACTTTAAATTCAGAACCACTGGCCATCTTTCACAGTTGAGGACTTATCTACTCCAAGTATCTTATAACCTCCTTCTTCAGCACCATCTACCACGCAACACTGCCAGACCTGCACTTCACCTCATTCGCCTCAGTGCAGCATCTTACCTGACACACTCTGAAATCTTTATGAACATCTTAATTTCCTGGCTGTACTTGTGTACTTTTGGAACCGTTTTTCAAAGACCTCTGCATTCTGAATTTCCATAGTCCAAAACACAGTTGTGGGATTCTGCATTTTAGAAGCAGGATTTTGCCACACGTTTTCACCTACTCTTTTATACATTTAGATGCATGTATGTTCACATACCTATTTTTTTGTATCAAAGTATTCAGATTTTTCCCTGGAACTGTCAACACTTTGAAACATTTTCATATCTATACTTTCCTGAGGCTTAAAATGTGTACTAAGTTCTATTCTGTATTATGAAAATCCAGTGGAAAACCACAAGAAATAGTTCAAGTAATTTTGCCCCCCACCCTTGCACAGGCTCTAAGAATAATATCTGAAAAAGGATCTATAGTAGTCTCCAACAACAGCAACTCTACTGAAGCTACACAGCTCTGCTCTTATAAGGAGCACTGCAATTTTAAATGCAACAATTTTTTTTTTACATCTTTCACAGAACAATAGGCTTCTCTATACATGGCCCAAGAAGGGGCCTGTCTAAAAAAAACTCACATACAAGGGCAGCAACAACTTCTACTACTCAGGAGCAGAACGCTAAGGTGCTCTGTTATCTTCCTGCTACAAGCACAGGACACACTGTCAGCTATTTAGTACATAGCAAGGAGGAGTACAAACTGAAAGTAATACACAAGACCCTTTGAGGGGGAGGGTGACAATGTAGAATTATTCCTGTTGAATTAATTTTAAAATTAATAGCATTTTTGCAAAACAAAGTTGAGGAGGTTACCTGCTCAATCTCAGTCACTGTTACAATACTTATGGCTACCTATTTTCCTCAGTTCTCCTGCCTTTCCATAGACGACTTTCAGGGTTTATAGTACTTTCTTGCTTGCTTTACCTCACCATTGCTTATTCAGTAACTTCAGATATCAGACTTCTTTAAGACGCCAAAAAGTATGCTCCTGTCCTACCAGAGGGGATTTCCACACATTACCAATAGATGGCTATTACGTACACCCATCCATTTGCACACGACAATTTGAAGTATAAAATGAGTTTTAATGAGCTGAACCATATCCAATCCAACTTCTTTTAATTAAGGATCATTTATCTACCTTAAGAATCTTTGCTCATGTACCTAGATGCAAGCCACACAGAAACTAAAGGAAGTAGAGACAGAAAGGAATTAAGATAATAATTGACAGCCCTGAGAAAATCCTCAGTCATTTAAACAAAGACAAATAATGCTAATGCACTAATAAAGTGAATAAAAAGGACGAGTAAGGTAAAGCCTACTCCACCAACACAAAATGAGGGAGAAAAAGAGCTGCAGTTACATCTTTTTCCCTATTACATCAAATATTTAACAGCACTGCTTGGTTCACACCTATCATATAAAGGGATAGGTTTAAAACTAACCCCAAGTTTTTAGCTGCTTACACACTTTATATTTAGCTTGCTATTCCAAGAAAGTTATGTAGAAAAATGACATTTTTATCCTACCACAAGTCCATGATGATTCATAAGCAACCTCAAACCCTTACAAAGGAAGATTTATTTTGCTCTGCCCACCTCTATGACAAATCTGTAGTTTAGCTTTCTTTACGCTAAACCCACATATCTGCATGATTTTCTGAAAAAAAGGCATATTTAACCAAGCAGCTTTTCTAAAGATTACTCTCACATTTGGTATTTACCAGTATCATACAATAATCTAGACACAAAGGGTATTTTAACACAAATAACTGGAAGGTACAGTATACAGGTACAAATGTAATTTGCCTGAAAAAGGCAGTAGATGTACTACGCTACAAAAAGGATTGTTAGCAGATTAGTTTTTTTATATATAGATATATATTAAAAAACCCAAAACCTGATGAAACATAATCCTGGCTCAGTTAGCTAAAAAATTAACTCTAACTTGCAGTAACTGATGTGCTTTCCAGGCTAATATTACAACCAAATACAAGTTCATTATGTAATAAAAAATTTATATGTCCAAGTAATTACGACCACAGAAAAAAAAGCCAAAAATCTTCACTTGGAGTGGTAACACAAGAGCAAATTGTACATAGGGGCAAACGGGTGTCCTTTGAGATCTGTCAGCCACTGAAGTCCTTCTGTTGAGATCACAGTCACCTGCATCTTCACTTCTTTAATCCTAATATATATTTTTGTTTACTAACACTGAAAAAGGTACAAAATTACTCAATAATTTGGAGGGAGTGGGCGAAGGGTGGTTATTCATTTTCCAATGCAGAAAGTAATTTTTCTCCTTTATGTGCATTTCCTACACCAGCCTTCCTGGCACAGATCAGTTTTATGTACAACATATTTGATTTGTTAAGAAATAGTACGAAATCCAAGAACACATGCTCACGTATTTGAGTATGTTGCTAGACCAACCTACTACACAGAGTAGTTCTCAGCAAGTTTATTAGCTTTTAACACATGCATAAATGCAACACTTCATATAACTAAGTCTTTCAAGAATTAAGAATTTAAAATTAAAAGGTATCAATTTTAAACCAAATTTTATAATCCATGTTAACAAAAGAGTACATTAAAAAGTAAAAACATAGCTTTGAACACTTTATCTCTTATGCTTTATGAGAGCAGAATAATATTTTATATCAAAGTCCTGAAGAAGTAAATTAGTAACTTTACCCCTATTTACCACAACGAAAGTGAAAAAACTAACTTACCTTTAACACTTTTTCTGTTCACATCAGCTCCTTTTTCAAGTAAATACTGAGCAATTTCTTTGTGGCCTTTGTAGCATGAGATCATCAAGCACGTATGCCCGTGACGGTTTGATACTTCCAGGTCTGCTTTGTGCTCCACAAGGTATTTGACTATTTCCAGGTGACCATCGAAACAGGCAGCTCTAAGCGGCGTTGAATTTGTCAGCGTTGTGTTGTTGACAGATGCACCATGATCCAACAGACACTGAACAACCTTCAAGTGGCCGGCGGCCGACGCTGCCCACAACGGCGGAGCCCCCTCGATGGTCTCACCATCAAAATTTACCGAGCCACCAACTTCTATCGAGGCAGAGCAATGGTCCAACAGGTATTCCACCATGTCGAGGTGACCATAGCGGGCTGCCATCAGAAGTGGTGTGGCACCATTGGTTTTTTCTGACATCAGTTGGGTCACCTCTTCCCTTGTTTTGCTTGCCAGTAGCTTGGAAAGGAGTCGCAGCTTGCCATCACGAGCTGCGTTGAAGACTGCTGTCTTTAGATCCATTTAGTCTGTACCTCTCTGCTTCCTGACAGATACACACCTGATTTTTTCAGTCAAGAGCTTACTGGAACTGCTTAGCCCAAATAGAATGTCCCCAGCTTCTTCTCAGATCAGTTTCATCCAGATAGGACAACATGGAGACTCCGAACAGGGTCCTGACGAAGGGCAGGCTATGCTTATCATAAATCTGCAAAAGGAGAATTCTCGATGTTTTCACCTCCTACTTCGCAAACAAGTAACCGCATTGTATTTTCCCACAGCTACACCCAAACAACTCGCTGTTGTGGCGCGCCGGTGTCCAGCTGCATTCCTTGGGACTCTCCCGGGCCGCGCGGCGGCCCCTGAGGAAAGCTACGGGAAGGAGGGGGCTGATCCTACCAGCGCGTTATCCATACCAGACACAGAACGATCCTCTTCTCCCTCGTTCCTCTGTGAGCTGCACCCCCGAGTCGTTTCGGGGCGTATCCCAAGTACAGAGCGCTTGGCTCCCGCCAGAAGACCCGCGGACATGCACCCCCAAGGGAGCCGGGGAGGAAGGTGACGGCCACACTCCGGCCAAGCTCCGAGCGGCGGAGAGAGCCAGAGCCAGAGCCCTCCGCTCGCCTCACGACCGGACCCGGGCGCCCAGAGCCCGCCGGCCCCATCCCCCTCCCTCCTTTCCCTCACGGCACCCAACCCCCGCGGCCGCCGTACTCGGAGCCGGCCGGAAAGGCCCGCCAGGCCGCGAGTTACCTTCCCGGGGCGCTCCGGGCCGTCTCCCACCGCCTCCGCCGCCCTCAGACGGACGCGCCTGCCGCCGCTGCCCGCGCTCCGTCCGGCGCCTCCATGACAGCCGAGCCCCGCCGCCAGCGCCAGCCCTCTGCAGGGGGCGGCGCGGCCCCGCCGCGGCCAATCAGAGCCACGCCCGGCGCGGCCGGGGGCGGGACTACGCCGCCGCTCGAGGGCGCAGGGCGGGCGCAGTCGGCCGCTAGGGGGCGGCGGGGAGCAGCAGCGCGGGGAGGCCCGGGGGGCCGAAGGGCGCCGGGATCGCACAGCGGGGCTTTGGACATTGCACTGCATGGACACGCACTGCATGGACACGCCATGGACTCTGTACGGACATATCTTTGCTTTATACCGGCACTGCTGGGTCTCGTTCTGTGCTCCGCAACACGAGTGAGACAAGGAGCTACGGGAGAGGGTCGGCGGGGGCCGCAAAGATGAGCTGGGGTCAGGAGCATCTCTCTTACGAGGAGAGACTGCGGGAGCTGGGCCTGTTCAGTCTGGAGAAGACTAAGAGGGGATCTCATCAATGCACACAAATATCTCAAAAGCGGGTGCCAAGAGGATGCTGCCAGACTCTTTCCAGTAGTGCCCAGTAATACTGTAAGGAGTATGGCCATAAACTAAAACACATGAAATTCCAACTCAGCCTGAGGAAGAACTTTACACTGAGGGTGGCAGAGCACTGGAACAGGCTGCCCAGGGAGGTCTCCCTCTCTGGAGACATTCAAAACCCACCTGGATGCATTCCTGTGTAACCTGCTGGAGATGACCTTCTTTGGCAGGGGGATTGGACTGGACGATCTCCAGAGGTCCCTTCCATCCCTAACCATTTTATGATTCTGTGATTCTGTACATACATGCTTCACTAACTAAAAAAATTGGGTTAGAAGTCCAAATTTTGCAGCTCAGAGGATGTTCTGGCCCCGGACAATGTTTCTGTTTGGTGCAAAATTTGCTTTTCTTGATAGAGATTGCGCATGGCTTGCTACAGGCTCAGGATGTGGCATTTACTTCGTTCCTATGACAATAGAAAGGGAAAAAAATCCTAAAAGGGAAAAAAACTCCTAAAAGCTGCACCTGAGCAAGGGAATGTAAATTCTATCACAAACAAAGATGTTACCTGCAAGCTTTAGAAAGGAGCCACATCCAGAAACAAGCTCAGAGAAGGCCCATAAGCATTAATGGGCAGTAATTTGTATATCAATTTGAAATGCAATCTAGTAGCTCCCTCAATCCAAAAAAAAAGGAAAAAAAAAGAAGAAGAGAGAGAGAAAACAGTTCTATTTGCAATTTTATGTACAAAAGCAATGTATCAGAGACTGGGTGGCCCTTTGTCCCTTTGTATCCAGTGCTGGCAAGATGGTGCATAAGCTGCTGATTATTTTGTCTGCCAGACTCAGAAGAAGAAAGATCATAAGAAACTAATGGGAATTTAGAGTAAGACCATTAAAAATTTTATGGAAGTGGTGGTATTAATTTATGGAGAGGGATTAAAAGATGTAACTGTGTGGAAAAGCTAAATTAAAAGAAAATGGGGGAAAGAAGAAAGTAACTTTTTCAAGAAATGTGAGTGCAATGGAGAATTTGTTTGAAGAGATTTACCAGGTGTAGTCAACAGCAGCTGGAAGCAAAATGAACAGATGAAAAGGCATACTTAGCATCAAAAATAATATCCTGGTAGGTAGGCTCTGTCAAGCCAGAAAAATAATTTGAAAGTTGTTGGAGCTAATTGTTAGTCATGGTGAGCTGTGCAAATCATAGCATGTACAGCATGTATAGCTATAAATAAGGTGCTCTAGGGAACAGTTCTGTGCTGGAGGGAACACGGAGATGATGACCTGACTGACCTTCCCCTTGTCAGTCACTGGTGTTTTCAAGGCAGGCAGTAAGCAGTGCAGTCAGCACTCATGGGCTTGCAAACTGCAGGGCAGTGGGCTCACTAATGCTTCTGTGGGTGTCAAACAGAGCCTGTCCTCACTCCCTCCCAGCTCTGAATTAGGCCAAGGTCCTGGGACAGGGTCTGGGGGAGGAATATTGGTCAACTAGGCCAGAGGGGAATAGGAATGGCTTCTGCAGAGATGTAATCTGTGGACTGTGGCAGAATATAAACCCTTGCATGCAACCACAAGGCACAGTGATGGGGAGTTTAAGCACTGCCTATCAGACCACTGGGCTTCTTTATGTAAGAATATCTTACTCCAGTGGCAAATAATAAGTCTGCCTGGATATTTCTGAAATTTACCTTGGAGTAACTAGGTGTAGCCATCTATGAATCAAGTAGAGAAATTAATTATTAAAGAAAATTTTACAGGAGTTATACTTCTCTAAGTGCCCCTCTGCCATCTTTCTTTCCTATCTCATTATACATACATCTTCAAGAATCATTTAATTATATTTATATTTTAAGAAGGCCATTCTGATTACATAAGTGGACTTAAGGAGGTCTAACAATGTGGCTGCCTCCTGACTTCTGTTCTATGAGTTTCACGCTTTCATACTGCCTCGTGGAGGGAGCATTTGCTTGGCAGTACTTGGCTCTGGGGGCACTGAGAGCTAGCATGGTATGGCCCCAGCCTGCACTTCCCTACTGCAGTTATTTTCTGGCTCCCGGAATGAACCTAAGCCCTACTTACCAGAGGTAAAAAGCAAATATTTTGACCCAGTGTACCAGAAGCACCATGAAAAATAAGAGATACCAGTCCATTCTTTAAGATTTCAACTTCAGTCATTCATAGCTAGTCAATCTGTTATGGGCACACAGTTCCAGTGACAATTTTATTTGTCTTACCTCCCCCTCTCTTTGGCCCCATGCCAGATGTGGGAAAAATGGCCCCATGCCCATGGGGAAGAAGAGTGTTGATGGCAGGCTGGGATCTTTGGTGGTGCCACAAACACAGTGCATGCCATTAAAAAGAGCAAATTGGTCTTGATGCTTGTTCAGTTTTGAAGTTTCCCTCCTTGCTGGGGTTTTAGGAGTTCTCCTTCTGTTCTCTTTTTCTCTTAAAGTATTTTCCCCATACATGTTGCCAGGGGGACAAATTACTGGGTGCTTAAGAAAAGCAAAAGACCTGGCCATAGGGGGAGTATTACAGCTGGTGATGGGGTCAGTGGCTCTGACCCAGGAAGAGGTGACCGGTCCGGGGAGATGGTCCTGAAAGGAATTGCCTTCCCAAGGTCCGGTGTCTTCCCTCAGCTGCTGGCAGAGGAGCCCTTGCAGAGACTGTCAGCTCTTTAGCGATATCAGCTCGTGATTCCAGCTCAGCTCTGCAGGGCAGCCTCCAGGCCAAGCCAGACCAGAGAGAGAGACGAGAGGCTCGTGTGGCTGGTTCCGCACGAAGGGAGCTTTATTGTGGGTCCCCTCTGGCGAAGGGGAGAGCCAGGGACGAGAACCCTCTCTGCACAGGGGCAGAGGGCTTGCTTTTGTAGGGATACAGGGGATGGGTGGGGACCAATGGGTTACAAAGGATCTGCGTAGGGTCTCCTAAAGGATTGTGGGCTTGTCTTTTCTCGCTGTGACCAAAGAAGTGGTTGCCTTTCCAGGGAGTCCTGCTGGGCAGTTGTGAAATCTCTTATCTCAGCAGAGATCCCTCCAGGGCAGGGGCTGGGCATACCCCACAGGGGAGGGGTCCATCTGGCTACTCTCTTTCACCTGGGCTTGTGGGCTGTGAGTTCCCGGCATTTGGACGGAGAGAGAGGCTGGAAGGAATTCGTCAGCATTGAAGACTTCTGCTTTTTTGGCTGCCTTCTTTCTACCGGAGAAACCCTGGGACGCCCAAGCCCGCCTTCTCTGCCCAGCTGGGAGCCGAGCTGCGGCTGCCTTGCCCCCACCTTTGCTTCAAGCCTTTGCTACTCTGTAGCCCCGCACGCCCTGCCTGCCCAGACCTCTGGGGGTTCCCGCTGCAGCTCCAGAGTTCAATACATCTCGTCTGCTACCTGGGATTTGTGCTCGTCCTTGCCGTTCCAGCCTGCTGTTTCCGAGGGTCCGGCCAGACACCAGGATCGGCTGCCCAGGGATTTGTGAAGCTCCTTTGTCCCATCCCTTCCCGGGATCCCAGGGCACCGGTGCCGCGTGCTCCCCGAGCTCGCTCCGGAGCGCCCCCTGCAGCCGCGGGGGAACCATCGCACCTGCCCTGCTCACCGGGAGCCGCCAGCGCCCCTGCCGGCTGCGAGCGGAACTGCACCCGAGGGGAAAGGGCCCGACAGCCGAGAAGGCTGGCACTGGGTTTGTGATTGCTGTTACTGCCAGAGTTATTGTTGTTTGTTTGACTGGTTATACACATATAGATAATGTCATAATAAAGAACTGTTATTCCTATTCCTCATATCTTTGCCTGAAAGCCCCTTAATTTCAAAACTGTAATACTTCGGAGGGAAGGGGGGTTGCCTTTTTTTTTTTCATTTCAAGGGAGACTCCTGCCTTCATTAGCAGACACATGTCTTTCAAACCAAGACACTCCTCAAAACCGTCTGGTTTTGAAAGCTATGAGTGGAGAATGGTGCTAAGGGAAATAATAGCGTTGTGATTACTTAGTTCTCACCTCAGGGTATTCTTGTCCTCACAGCTGTTCGCATGAGACAGCAGAAGGGATTTGTCACACATGCAAGGGACTAACGTGCTACTCACCTTGCAGACACCTCTGGTTTGCTGTGGAGTAGTTGCACCCTCAGTGTCTGGGTCACAGCTCAGTAGCATTGTGTCTCATACACACATTCACAGTGCATTCACATCCCTCATTCCAGATTGAAGAATAGATATTCATTTTGTGTACCAATGGTAATACCATAAGGAAAAAGCCACAGGTCCCTAGACAATTCTTGACAGAGCTTGGTCTGAACCAGCTGAAGGGTTTTAAAGATCGCTATTGATAATATTTTGGAAGTCAGATTCTGATTTCAGCAAGAGATGTGGTTGTAAAGTGCTGTATTTAGTTTCAACCCTTCACCTCCTTATCCCTATGACCCAAGTTGCAGAGATTTCTTCATCCTCAAGTCAGGTCATGCTCAGCAATGAGAAATCTAATCCACATCTCAGTTGTTAGCTTTGCCACTAGAAGCTATATATATGTGTTAATACAGTGATTTCCTCAAATTCTTTATCCTGCTTTTGTTCATACAACAGTTAGTATCCCCACCATAACTATACTTCTGTCAGGCCCCGAGCTAACTCAGAAAAACGTGTTACATTTTGCAAGATGGACAGGCACTCCAGCTGCTCTGTATTATGTCTGCAGTCTGTGTCTTCCCTAAACTGGCACCTAGTTGCCTACACAGACCTGGCTGACAGTCAGGTCAGGAAGGCAATATAGGATATTAGATCAAGAATGCTTCCAGAAAGGGGAGCTGGAGCAAGTGGCAGGCTGAGCAGAGAGAGGTGTAAAGCATTTGTGCAACTGCTTGCATGTGAGCTAAGGCCAAATGATTCAATAAACTGCAACATCTGTCAGCTGCTGCCAAACTTACCTTAGTAAAGCCCCTTTCAGGCTGCCAGTGCTTGCCCACACCTCTGGCACACCCCATGGTGTCACAGATGCCACCACTGATGCTACATGCAATCACTGAAATTTGCCCTTAACCATGAATATTTATGTATTTTCATATAAAGCAGAAGAGCTTTTGAGGGCAAACAGAGACACCCGTGTTGGAAACGTCTGCTGCCAGGGGCTGAGACACAGCAGGGAGACCCCCGCATTGGCTGGCCAAGGATGCAAACCGCACCCCTGGGCCAGGGCCAGGATGAAGGCTCAAGGGACTTGCTCACCTTGCCTGAGTCTGAGCAATGTCTGTGTGTGCTGTATCACAAAATATCCCTGTCTCCCTCAGGGCAGCAAGCACCACGTGCCTTAGACACACCCTCAGGTAGGGGAGATTGTACACGAGGTAGTTGCATGTATAGGCTTCATCTCCTAAAATGTGTTTGCACACATTAGGTGACATTAATGATCTAGATGTTCAGCTTCTGGTCTAAAAACCCATCTCTTCATATGCAAGTGCACTCTGGACAAGCCAGATGACAAAGTTTCTTCCTTTAACTGGAAACTCTTCTTTCTATCATCCTGTCAATAAAATTCTGGGAGCTGAATCATTAGTTGTTATGTAAGCAAATAGATTTGTGCAGATTGGTGTTAACATCCTGAGAAATTATGAGATGGCTGGAGATGTGAGTCGGCAGGATCTGAAAAGTTTTGGCATGTTTGCTGAACCCCTGCAAGCTGTGAGCTTTCCTTGTCCCTTGGCATTTAACTCACAGGTGACAGCAGAAACTGTCTGCAGTCTGCCTGTGGACACAGACTGAGACAGAGAAGTCTGGTCTGTGGAGGTGCCTCATTTCTTATGAGGAAATAAGGATCTCTGCCTATTCACCCTGGAGTGTAAGAATGACATTTTGTTTCCAGGGGAGTCAGGGTTTTGTCACAACTATCCATGACAGTATTTGGCTGACTAATTTTTTCTGTACTGTGAAAACGGAAATAAGAAGATAATGAGCTATGTTTTTTTACAATATGTAAAAAGTTTTACAAAGAATACTAATTTTACAAGTTATTTGTATAGCTGTATGCCTGCATGTATATATTTTCATATAATAGAAATAATTTATAGATTAACTTCCCTCAAATACACACAGTAGTTTAGTAATGGAAACATGCTACAGGACATAGGTGCTATTCCACATGATGCAAGAATTTCTAACAGACATAAATAAGGCAAATTTACAACTATCCTCATAAAAGCAATTCAGAGGTTTTATACATTCTAGTTAACCTATGGCTTTCCACATTATTTTGGTATTTGATGTGCAAGCGGCAAAATTTCCTTTCCTCTCTCCATTGCCCTGATATTATTTCAAGAGGTTGAAAGTACATTGACAGAGATTGCAATTTTCAGAAATTCAAACATTTATATCTTTAAAATCAGCGGCAGTGGTGCACCTAACTTTTAAGGCAGTATTTGCCTAGCTTGTGAAAGCTGAATTTCTCTCCCAGAAGACAAAATTTTCTCCCTCTCCTGGCAATCCGTAGCACGCGTTGTAAAAGACCCACATGTTTGAACTCATATATCCAAAGACATTCCTGCTAGCCAGTATGGCATTCTGGTTGAAACTGCTCTAGGCTTCATAGCAGATCTTGAGCAGTAAGACTTGTAAATTTACAGGGCAGGATTTAAATGTAACAAAATCAACTACCAGAGTAAAATTCACTACCAAAGTAACATCTGCAAAATATGAGATAGCCTCAGATTCACCAGAACAGTGGTTTAAAGTTGACAGTTGTCTAAGAGACAGTTTAAAAAAGAAAAAAAAAGCAAGCATAAAAAAATAGTTTTGGCTTACAAATAAGCTGCCTTAGCTCATGGTACTTTAACTGGGCCATTATTAGGTAAAGTCAGGCGTGTTCATTTTGCTAGTCATGCTGGGATTGAACAGTGTTCTGACATGGTGTGATCTTCTACCAGAGACATTTTGGGAATGCACTGTGATTTTGTTTACAATTGATTGGTTTGACTAATATTTAATCTCTGTTAAACTGCAGATTGTGCCCTTCTGACATCAGAAGCCCCTGGTGTCCCTCAGGCTGTACCCATTCAGGTATATAATAGATGTGAAACTTTCAGAACAGACTGCTCACAGGCTATTTGCTGCCCTTTTTTGACACTACACAAATTATTTCCCTGTTATTTTCCTTTCTTATCTCCCAAGCCAAAGAAAAGATAGTCCCAACAGTGTTGATAAACAGAATTTTAGCTATTGAATTCACAAGATTTCCATAGTGGGTGGAATAAAAAATACTTTACATCCTCTGCTTTCCAAGAATAGAACAGACATTTCACCTACAACGAAACCTACTAAGCTAGTCATGATACTTGGGAATATGCATACTTAACTCCCAGGCATTTTTACAGACCCCTCCACTAATTCACTGCAGAGAAAAACTACAGAGCTGATCAGCCAGCAAGCACTCTGGGTTAACAGCATGTTCTAAAGGCTCCAGGGAGTTCAAAATAGTTGGGAGCAAACATCCATGTGGTAAAGCTACTTTTCCTCAAATAGATGGCAGTAGAAAGGGGTGCCCAGGGGTAATTGGATGAATACTCCATTTACCGTAAGCCCCAGCCAGCACAACTGGAGAGAGCAAACAAAACAGAGTACGAGTGCTAGGCAACGGTCTGGATTGCAGCACGCCATGCGCTGCAGCTCTCACGGAAGCTGCTGAGTGGCTGGGAGCACACGGGTAGTATTTCAGTCCTTGGCTTCAGATGCAAGTGCCGTAAGCATCCCTACATTTTAGTCATCTGCAGCTGTAACTGTCACTGGAAATCTGCAAAGGCATCGAGCTGTTCAGACTAACCATGACCTTTTACACTGCCATATATATCCTGAAACCATTCTGTCTGTCAGAAAGAATCCCAGCTCCCAGTGGTTTCTGGCCACATGGGTGTGTGTGTGAGTATGCATGCACACTGTCACATGCTTACATGCTTTGGAAAGTTCTGCTCTTATTTTCTGCCTTCTAACCGTTTCCATAAGCAGCTGGTCAGAGTCAAGTGTGTGGCCTTTTAGTGAAGAGCTCTCTGGAGGTACCTTCCTACTAAATCATGACTAGGGACTCTTTTGTTAGTCTATCTCTGATTGCTGACTCTAGCTTGACCCTGAAGAAAGACAGGGCGTGGACTAACAGGAAAACTATTTGCAAACCTGGCTTAAGTCTATGTTAGGAAGCAGAGGGTCAGTGGTTTTTTTAAATGACATAAGGCTCAGCTACTGAGTTTCTCAGTTCCTTGTGCAGAGGTGTCTCTGCCTGTCTGGTGATTTTCTGATAAGAAGGACTGGTCTCATTTCAGTAGTAGTTCTCTTTGTGGAGCTGCTGTTGATCACAGCCATCCCCTTGGCATTGTCCCACATCGCATATCCAGACAACCAGCCTGCTTGAGGAAAGTCCACAAGCTCTTAGCACTTGCCCTTTGACAATGGGTTTCACATTTCTGCATTAGTCTACAACTGACACTCATGTAACCAATTCCTTCCTTATCTAGGCTGTGTGTTCCACTGCTGCAGCGTATAAGCTTCTGCTCCATTTTCTTCTGCAAGCTGAATTACTGATACACATTTTACTGAGGCTTCTTGCAAGCATGCCTCAGAAGATTCAGTCAGAGCAGAGTGGAGACGCTTGCTTGGCTTTTAATGCTAACTGCGCTGAGGTCTTTAAAGCTGTTCTTCACAGATTGCCTTAGTTTATTTAAGAATTATAAATCTCTGGGATATATGCCACTGGTACCTTGGGTACCGAGGTACTGTCCTTGGTACCCTGGGTACCCCTGAACTCTGCCTATCAGCCAGGGAGTGCAGGCAGACCATCCCCAGCAGTGAAATCTGAGAAGAAGCTGCCTTATCTCAGCTTTGAGTTTTGCTTTTTTTCCTCCCATTTAGTGGTTACATCAAATGAGACTGATGGTTTTCTGAGATCGAAGAGCTGCTGCTTTTACCTTGCCCTTTCTCTAGGGGTTGGATACAGTGTGGGACAAGGTGGCAGCCTCAAGACTTCACACTTTCTGCAGGTCAAGTTGTTTGTAAAATAAATGCCAGAAATTTTGCAATAGGATTATACTTCTAAGAGAGAAAAAAAAATTCCCAGAAAATGGCTTATTCCAGCTGATATGTCTCAGCACTTTTGCAGAAATCCTTACAAGGCCTTCAGGCAGAACAAAGAAAAAATTAAAATCACAAATATTCAGCTGCAGAGAAAGTCAAATAAGCCATTAGGCATATGAAATATGTTAGCTCTGTTTTCCATTGTACAATGCCTACAAGACTTTGTTACTAAAATACATGTAGCCTTCTGTGACATAAGGATCATTGTCTTCATTTAAAAGCTGAACATAGCAAAGCATGGGGCCATCTCTGGACATGTAACCTCCTTTGGGGAGAGGGGGCTGAGACTGATGCCAGAGTGCAGTTTTCCAGTGTGTTGCCTTGCTGTCTGATCCCTCATCCTCACCACAGTCTTTCCTTATCTGTTTGGGCACTTCAGATTT
Organism: Corvus hawaiiensis; assembly: GCF_020740725.1. NCBI lineage: Eukaryota > Metazoa > Chordata > Aves > Passeriformes > Corvidae > Corvus > Corvus hawaiiensis. The sequence goes on from NC_063255.1 coordinate 48,384,072, forward strand.
CCAACCATTAATAAAGCACCTGCTTCAAACACTGCTGTTGAACCAGGTGACCATCATTCCTTGTCTGTGCCACCCAGGCCAGTATCCTTTCACTCAAGTCCACATGATGCTCAGCATCCCCAAGGTCTCTCCCCATCTCTGAATGTTTGTTCACTCCTGCCAGGATAAAGTGTACAAATGGGACAGGTGTTATCAAGGTAACATTTGGAACCTCCAGAGAGAGGAGACAATGTGGAGGCTGAGGGTTGCAGAGTGCTCTGAGATGCAGAAGAGAGTCTCCCTTGCAAATGCAATAGTCATGGCAACGGTTTTCTTCAGCTTTTCCTTCAGAGCAGTAATTCAGCTTTAGTTGTAATTCCATATATTTGGTTTGTAGTCAAAACTCTGGAATTCTTTTTCTTTTACCATTCCAAACACAGGGGAGGGTTGCTCAGCTTGCTTTTCCAGCACTAGCATCAGTGACTGTGTGAGCGGGATCAGGTCAGAACTGGATGAAATTCTCATTTCTTAGACTTTTCTCATAGAAGGATACAAATTTCCACCCTTTGCCAGGGTATCCCTGCATACCCTTTTGAGTGCTGCATTTTGCTGCAGTGCTCAGGAAACTCTGCACGTAGCATGAAGGCAGCTGCCTGGGAGAGGTACAGCAGAGCTGCAGTCAGCAGTGAGTGCAGCCTCAGACTGCAGGAGTAACAGGAGCTTCATTTGGCTGGAGTTGCAGCAGTAGCCAGCTGGTCAGCACAGTAAGCATCGGGGTAAGTGTGGCAGGAGGATGGGCAGTGGTTAGTAGTGACAAGGAACACATCTCTGCATTGAAGTGAGACAGTAATTTTTATTCTCAGGCACCTAGTGTTCAAGACAGCTGTCTGTGTGGTTCTTGAAGGCTCTATGCAGGAGTATGAGCAGACAGTAACACTTGTGGGAACACTTTTTTTCTGAACTAGCTATTGAAAGAGGATTAAAGTGTAAACGACCTGAGGACTTTAACTGCCAAACATTTGCTGACAGCTACACAGTAGGATACTACCTGCAAGTAGTATGCTGGGCTTCTCACCAGCAAAGCAACTGGTACTTTCTGAGACCACACAGAGGGAATGATTTTATAGAGGTGGAACAAATAAGTAGCAACAATAATGGAACAGCTCAGGAGCTCAGGAACAGGAGTCTCTGGGTTGCTGAGGTTTGGTTCAAGCCTGTTTTTCCCCTCTGTAAACATTCATCTGCGTAAGATTTCAGGACAGGCTGCATCTACCCCTGTTTCTCTTAGATACCTTCCCATTTTCTTTTCCTTCTGTTTTCTTCACATAAGCCTCCTATTGGTGTAATTTATAGACTGTATGCTATAGACATGTTGTCTTACATTTACCATTTTAAATATCACAGGAAAAAGTACTTTTACACTGTGGGGAAAAATAAAAAAGGGTATAAATACTGTAGACAGCACTTCAATGAATCAGCACTGGCAGAGGAATGCCAAAAGCCTCCCACAGCTGAAGCTCTCCACCCTTGCTCACAGTGCTTGTGGCTCTCCTCAAGGAGCTTGGGTGGCTCCGGCCACCCCACTGTGGCACGGGGAGCAGAGAGGAGCAGAGGGGAGCAGAGGCCCAGCCCCACCCTGCTTATGGTGACCCTGCACTGCTGCAGGCAGCTGTCTGTTGTTGATAGGTACCACTCATAGTACTGGGGGTGATTAATTGAGGAGGCCTCTTACTCTGCTCAGGTCTTTCTGCAATCCCAGGCACCAAGACTGGCTGCACTGAGAGCACTTTGCAAGGGCTGTGGATACCCAACAGCCCCTCGACTCCACAAATTTACTTTCCTGCACCACAAGGGCACGGCCTGCATGTGGCTGAAGCACATGGCGTGTCCATAGATGATTCTTGGCCTGAATTTTTGACACAGACATGCAGCTGGTATTCTCCTCATTTGCAACAAAAGGAACAGTCAGGGCACAAAACAATGTATCAAAAATCACACCACATGAAAGCACTGTCACATCTAGCACACCAGCTACCTCCTACAAGCATGGTGCTGAACAACATGAGCAACATCACAGATGCTTATCCAGACACGAAAGCCCCTTTTACTGCCTTTTGTCTTCAGCAAGGAACTAATTGTTGCTCAGAGCTAACTGTCTTTAAATTTGGAACAGCCAGTTTTTGGTGTTCAGAAAATAATAAATCATCATGTTTAATCTAATTTCTACCAGAAAAAGCAAAGGTTTCCAGTGCTATTTTTAGCTATTTTACTAATTTTAGTAATTACATTTCACATCACCAATACAAAACTATAGTGATACCTAATGCAAGCTGGCTTACTAACTCACTGCTAGCAGTCCTACAAATCAAGTACAGGAGGAGAAAAGAACATTGAAGAATTGTCTTAAATCTGTTCAAATATGCTTGAGAACTATAATACATGAAATGCAAAAAAAAAAAAAAAAAAAAAAAATTTCAAACTGATGCCGTTTCTGTTGTTCTCCTGTTCCAGCCTCTGATCAAAACACTTGCCTTGCAGACAAATAGAGTCTCTCTCACTATTCTCTACAACATAATTGTCTAATATTTTCCTGTAAAGAATGTGCCAAACAAAGTTTAGTCAGAATGATCCCGGAAAACGTTTGTTGATATAACAAAGCACATCAGCAAATGTTTTCTTTTTAGACAAAACCTTCAAATGTCACAAAACCAAAATAACCTTGAAAGGCCTATTTCCCAAAGCAGTGATATATTTCACAGAATGCTTTTATAATGCATTGATTTCATTTTGATGACAGGAGTTCCTCCTTTATTAGTATTTTCCAATATCAGCTACAAGATGTGAAAAGCTGTACATTGCTAATGGAAAACAATACATGTCTGCCAGAGCTCACAAGATAAAGCCAATCATAGCTAAGGTTTCAATTTGGCAGCATGTTGTACCTCTAAGTGGACACAGTGACAGGCATGCCTTCATATATGGCATGCATTCAGCAGTACTTAATTAACATGCCTTGACAGAGAACTTAACCATTAGTTTTGTCAAGTAAGAGTTTCCCTTCCTTCATAAAGGAATAGCAAGGAATATAATTTCTGCTTTATTCTAAACATGGTCTTCTTTAACAATTTTCCACCATGAAAAGTGCTAGAGTTTCTGTTTCATCCTTTCCTCCCTCTGTATCTCTCACTGTTGCCTGTATGTAGAGTCATGGAAAATTTTCTCTCCTTGTTTTGCAAGGTCAGGGCTATCTTCTTACAGTGCATTAACAGCCTGCAAAACAAAAATTTTCTGGGTAAGCGGGTTGCTTAATGGCCTCAGAAGAGTTGTAATTTATACAGTTAAAAGCATTGACAAAGGAGGTAAAGGACTGAAACAGATAAAAGCATTAATTCAGAAAATTTTGTTGATAGCATAATAGCCCATGCTGAACCATTCATAATATTACTTAAGTTTTCTAAGACAGGTTCACTACAAGGTGTCACTGCAAAGATTATTCCAGATTTAGCACAAAATTTATTCTGAAGCAGGTTCTGAATGTTGATGGCGCCATCTGCATAACTGTCAGCATGCAGAATCACAAAACTAGAGCAAACAGCCGTAGTCTCATTACTGCTGCAAACTTCTGAAATGCTGCTTATAGGCTCTGTAATTTCAGCAGAGAAGCCCCATAGTTTGCTAATTGGCTTGGAGACTCCAAAACCTATAGTCAAGTCATTAATCTGCTGCTGCTGTCTGCTGAGAGTGGTTTATCTGGAGTTACTACTGCCCATTACAAAAATGACACACACATAATCTCAGTCTGCTCTGCACTGTGGCAGCCTCACCTTCCATATTGTGCACCGATTTGGTGACTGCAATATAAGACATTGAGCTGTTAGAGAGTGTCCAAAGGAGGGCACGAGGATGGGGAAGGGCCTTGAGGGGAAGCCGTGTGAGGAGTGGCTGAGGTCACTTGGTCTGTTCAGCCTGGAGAAGAGGAGACTGAGGGGAGACCTCACTGCAGTTACAACTTCCTTGTGAGGGGAAGAGGAGGGGCAGGCACTGATCTCTTCTCTGTGGTGACCAGTGACAGGACCCAAGGGTGAAGCTGTGTCAGAGGAGGTTTAGGTTGGATATTAGAAAAAGGTTCTTCACCCTAAGGTTGGCTGGGCACTGGAACAGGCTCCTCAGGGAAGCGGTCACAGCACCAGCCTGATGGAGCTCAAGAGGCATTGAACAACACTCTCAGGCACATGGTGTAATTCTTGGGGATGGTGCTGTGCAGGGACAGGAGTTGGATTTGGTAATCCTTGTGGGTCTCTTCCAACTCAGCTTATTCTGTGGTTCTGTGATTCTGTGATAAAAATGTTTTCATGGTGACTGTTACAGTGCAGATACTGCAACATGTGTATCAGACAACGAGGCCCATGGAAAAGAAATCTATATGGACAGATTCTTGATAGATGTTTCAGAGATGTTTATTTCCCCAGCCACATGGCCGGGCTCTGCCGAGGAACTGCGGCAATCCCGGGACCCGAGGGTCCTTGCCCACACAGGGGAACACAAACCAACCAATGGGGAACGAGGCTGAGCAGGGGCAGGGAAACCCCATATCCTCCCCCCAGGACCCCTCTCCCAGGACCACATGGCAGGGGGAGGGACCCCGACATTTCACCCATTTATTTTTAACAAAAAGAGATTTAAACTTAACATTGAAAACAACTGGATAAACATGAGATAACAAGGGCAGTTTCAAAACAAAACAAGCCACCCTCCTGAGTCTTTAAATGTCCAAACAGATTCTCTGGAACATCTTAAGGCTGACAGAAGGGAGACAGGACTTTCTGAGCATGCTTTGTGGGGAAACTGAGGCAGGAGAGGGTTTCTTCCATTTGTACCTGTTGGAACTCTAAACAACAGTAGTTAATTTCTTCCCTCCCCCTCTTCATCCCCCACTCGGCATTGGAAAGGGAATTTTGGGGAAACAATTGGGAAACCATGGGTGAAAAAACAGATTGAGAATACACTGGGGGTAATAGGATACAGGGTGAAAGGGAAAGGTGGGATTAGGAAAGGGAGACTGTAGGGGGGGCTTATAATGGAGATATTGTCTAACATGAGTACGATTTTTGGCATATATACTGCCTTTCACAGAAAAACCATCAGGCCCAGCGACCTCTGCTGCTTGTAACCCTTTTCTACCTTGCACAGTTTTGAACTCCACCACCTCTCCATCTCCCAAGCTTGGGATGTATTTTTCAGGGTTATTCTTTTTAATAGCAGTTCTATGAACGACTATGTCTTTCTGGTTGTCACATCTTGTTATAAAACCATAATTTTTTTAACATTATACCATTTTACTATTCCTAAAACCTTAGCTACGATAATTTTTTCCTTTTTCCAAGTGGCTGCTGTTTTCTGTCTTGTTGTGTTTTTGCTTTCTCTTTTGGTCGCTCCCGTCTTGGAACTGCCAGGGTTTCTGGGGCTGTCGGGGCTGCTCATGCCTGCGCGCTCTTCCTGGGGTCGCATTCGGGGCCGCACAGGCTGGGCCGGGCCGTGCTGCACTGCTCAGCTCCCCGCGCGCCGCCTCCTCTGCTCTCAGCTGCGCTGCCGCTGCCTGGGGCCGCACCCACATCTCGGCTGGGCCCCTGAGCGACGACCCCCCCGTGCCCTGCTCCAGCGTGTGTTTCGGCTGGGCGCAGCTCCGCTTCATCGCCAGCCACTGCCCGCGCGCCGCTCCTCTAACGGGGCTGGCTCCACCACGCGCTGCGCGGGGCCGGGCGGGCATCGCCGGGTTGTGCCGCTCCCACCGTGCCTCGCTCTGCTGCCGACACTGCAGCTAGCGTCACTCTGCCCGCGCACGGGAACTGCCTCACTGCTGCTCGGAGAGCGCTCGGTCCACATGGCCTGGGTCGCACGGTCCCTGAAGGAGTTTTACCTCTGCAAGGACACCTGGCATTGTTCAACAGTTTTGGTAATTATATAATATTCACAAAAATATTCTTCCATCAGCATATATTTTGACTCAGAAATTAACTGTGTGCAAACGGTCTTCCAAAAGTCTTTGTTAAGAATCAAATCCCAAGAAATGTAGAAAAAGTTCTTAAACAACCATGAAAGGAAATGTTTCAGCTCCTTTTGAGCTTGAATTAAGCTAAAATTTACAAATTGTTGTTCAAGAATCTTTTCAAGTTTAAGATAAATATCCATATGTGGCTCTGAGAGCCAAGAGTCTTTCCATGGTTCCTCCGTAGTTTAGAGATGGAACAGCAGAACAAAAGCAAGAAGAGAAATCCAGAGTTTACTCACAAATCAGTTGCTGTCCTTAGGGATCGGGGATTTGTTACAGTGTGGATACTGCAACACGTGTATCAATCAACAAGGCCCATGGAAAAGAAATAGGTATGGATCAATTCTTGATAGATGTTTCAGAGATGTTTATTTCTCCAGCCGCATGGCCGGGGCTCTGCCGAGGAACTGCGGCAATCCCGGGACCCGAGGGTCCTTGCCTGCGCAGGGGAACACAAACCAACCAATGGGGAACGAGGCTGAGCAGGGGCAGGGAAACCCCGTGCCTCCCCTCAGGGCCCCTCTCCCAGGGCTCCATGGCAGGGGGGAAGGGACCCCAACAGGTGACTAATGTCCTCTTTCTCCATTCATAAGGGGAAAATAAAAGGAAAAAAAAGAAAAATAAACAAAGGAAAAAAAAAAAGAAGTGAGAGAAAGAAAAAACCGGAAGTACTACTGGGACACTGGAAATAAGGACTCTTTGCTTTTCTTTAAAAAACAAACTTGTTTGACTGGATGAAGCTATTACTTGTGCCAATGAAAGAAGGCAAAAATGCTGAAAGAAAAACTGATATTTATATTTCTCAGACTGTTTCACTGGTGAACTCAATGCTCAGCACTCTCCTGCCTGCAACAGGGAAAACCACTTACCATGAAGACCCATCAGCCGCCACCAGTAGGAAAGTCCATCCAGAGGAGTAGAGCTCTTCTTGTAGTTCCCATGATGAAAAGGGAGGTATTGTGCTGAAGATGTTGGCATAGAGATGGCGGGATGTAAGATCATCCATCCCCTGTGTGATCTGTGCTCTCATTCGAATGAGATCAGTGATGGTCAGACAGAGGGTCAGTTCAGCTGCTGACAACACAGTGAAGCCAATGCTCGGCTCAGAGTGGGTGATATAAGGCACCCCACCTGCAGAAACCAAGTGGTCAGCCTTTTGCTATCTCATTCCTGTTTATTTCTTTAATCATTTTTGCACAGCTCAAGCTGAACTTACAGGAGTCTCCTCCCTTTCTGCAAAGATGTTGCAGGAGCTGGAATTTTTAATTCTGCTAAGGCTGCTTGCAGACCTGAGCAAACCCCACAGGGGAGAGTGGAGCAGAAGGGGTCCTGCCACTTTCAGCAGCTGCCAAACCAATTTAGCTGTAGCATGAAAGTGCAGCCAAGGCGCACACCCTCCAGGTAATTCGTACAACTGAACTGGCCTTTAAATTAATCTGGACTCCAGTGCTTTTGCACAGGCTACAGAGGACATGTGAGGCAGAACCAGGTCTTGTATGTATGAGTGGTGGTACCTACAAAGAGTGTTTGCCTGCCATAACCCCACCACTCCCATTCCCTGTCCTTCCCCTCCTCTCTTTTAATCTCTTTTCCCTTAAAATCCGGGTTGGTCAAAATATCCTGGCTTAGGAGAAATCAGTAGGGCCACTGGTGGGATCATTGTTTTTCCCCTTCACCAGTCAGAGAAGTTTCTTACAAGAGGCCTTCTGTGTCTGGAACTGTCTGAATACCTATCCTGTGGGTTTGATGCTCTCTCAGCACCTCCTGCTCTGAGAAGCCTCTGCCACGGTCTTCCGCAACTAGGTCTTGATCTGACCCAAGGCTTTTCTTTTTTTGTAGACAAGGTTAAGCTGGCATTAATGTGTTCAAATCTAAGTATAGAACAGGTGGCAGGATTCATCCACCGCTTTGTGTTTTCCCACAATTCTAACCTTGTGCTAGAACAGTGTGCTCCAGTCCTTAAATATTAGTTTCATTTTATCAGTAGAGCTTCAGGTGTTTTCCAGTTAATGGGTAAAGAGCCAGCATCCATGTTTGACCTTAGAAGGGCAAAACCTCAGAGAGCAACAGCAGCTTGTCCTGCATTAACACAAAGCCCACACAGACCTTCCCTCTCTACCTCAATGTTACATGTCAGGCCATGACATTTTTCTCATTAAGTGAAAATCTGCTGTGAATGTTTTGTTTTAATGCTCAAAAACATGGGCAGTAGAACCAGCTGCCTCCAGAGGCAGGGCTCAAAACACTGCAGGTCCTTTTGGGGTAAAAATAATCAATTGTATTGAAACCAACCAGGTTACTTTGTTTTTTTCTAAAGCAGGTTCAGCCCAGATCAATTCAACAAATATTGTAATAAGCATGTCTTTAAGGCTATGTGGTGATCAGCTTGGGTAGCAGCACACATGAAGGAGCTGGCTCTGCATATTAAAAGAATGATGGATTTGAAAGAAAGTGCTGTCCTTTGGAGATCAGAGCCTGTGTTATGTGTAATGAAGCCAGCAGTAGGAAGCTGACAGCATGAACAATAAATATGTATTGCACATGGAAACAAAGCTATAGTGTAGCTGTGCGCTTTGTTACATACATTTAATCCTCTGCAAAACCATGAAAAGGCAGGTGTGGGATTCATGCCTTCTGCACAGCATCCCCAGAGCTGTGTGTGCCGTTTGTCCAGCCATGCTCCCCATGGCACAGGATTTATTTTCAAATGTTTCACAGAAGTTTGTGCTTATTTCTTTTACTTGAAAGAAAACAGAAAGAAAAGAGTGCAATTCAGAGGTTTGCTTTTGCAGTAGGAACAAACTACTTGCAGGTTAAGTGCAGTGGGCAGTAATTATAGTAAGGCACAGATCTCCTGTCCTAATGATTCCTTAAATTATAGTCCCATGTGGCCTAATATAGGGCCAGGCATGCAGTTTCTGTGCTTCTTTGCTGCCCTCTCTTGGCAACATAACCAGCCACCGGGAGAGAAAACTGAAGCTTCTGTCGAGAAGAGCAAAGTATCGAAGCAAACTCATTTAGAGAAGTGAATGAAATAGTTTGTACCAAAGAAAAACAAAACATTTGCATCTTTTTACACACTGGAAAAATAATTAATTACATCTAAGGAGTCAGATTTCCTCTCTTCTCTCAGGTTCATTGACTCAGTGTGGAGGAAAAGGAGAACTGATTTGGGTGATGAGCCTATTACAGAGAAACATCGTCCTTTCCTATGCGTTATTGTGAGCAGCTACCAGCTACCTTGCTCTTCTTCCTCCATGAAATCAAGTTTCTGAAGAAGAGTGATTTTTCCTTTTCTGTCTCTAGCATAATATTTGAGCAGACTTCCAAGGCCTCAATTGCCTTCTATAAAGATTTCCATCTGCAGTATACATATACTTATCTTTAGTTATCAGTGTCAGAAAGGCTAAAAGAAACTGGATCCTGTGAATAGTACTAATCCTTTATAGCAAATATGAAATCTGCTTTTCATGACAAGTCATCTTCCAGCTCTAGTTTCAAGAAGAGGAATCCATGCCATTCAGAATCCTCTTTGCAGATAAAGAAATGCAAGCCACATAACAGTTTATTATCAACTCTCTGTGTGCTCACATATTTTGCTATGACCCGATGTGTTCACAGACCATGCACACAGGCCATTCATACTCTAGGAGGTTGTAAACAAGCAGGTTTCTGACTACCCAGTGAGGAATACTTTTCTACATGCAAATCTTCTGTGTCTGTCATGTTCAGTATCTCATCTATGCAAAAGATAGATATCTCACCTATGCAGATAATGAAGGTTCTCCCATGGAGGAAATATTCCTCATATTCTTGCTGGATAGTAGCAGTTTCAACCCTGAGAACATCCTTCTGCCAACAAGAGCATGTTGACACAAACCCTTGACCAAGGAGCATAAACAGTATCCTCCAGTCAGCTGCGTTCCTCCAGGTCATCCTTCCTTGAGCATCCAGAGAGACCACCATTTGCAATAACACTGCAAGCCAAACAGGCTTGCCAACAGATCCAGTTGGTTTGATCCCCCAGGAAAAGAATATGTATCATATTTTACACTGAACATTTCTGAAAAATGAAGAAGATGGAGAATTAATGGTACATAACTTCCAAGGTTTCTCAGAAGGATGTTTGTAAATTCCCATTATGAAAGCCGTCCTGTAGTCTCATAGTATGAGAAATATATCCCTAGAACATTTCAAAGCTGTGTTTAAGAAAAATATAAGAATAAAACCGAAGGAAATTTCTAATTTTCTATATTTGAAGGATATTTTTCTTCTCTTTTCAGCTTTTAATTGGGATAATATTGCTCAGAAAGCCAGACCTGACTCTTCCCTCAACACATAATCAAGATCCATCTTGACTTAATCCTTTACAGTGTGCTTGAGGATGGCCCTGCTTGAGCAGGGAGGTTGGACCAGGTTACCCACTGTGGTCTCTTCCAACCTGATCCATTCTGTGATTCTCTGAGATACACAGGAGGGTGAAGCCCTGTCTCTCCTTGCATCTGCTTTCAGCTGCACATGTGTGGCCCCTAGCCTCAATTCCCTCTGGTTTACTTAGGCATGTGTTTTCATGCTAATTTGCTGCTGGCTTTCACTCACTAGAGCTTTCATGATTTGGGACTCACATCCCATGTCTGTGTTTTTGTGGATAGGTTGAGAGCATGGACACTCAAGCATGAGACAGGAGGAAGCTCATGTACAGCCAGTGCCTGCAGAAGAGGGAAGAGCAAACTGGCCGGTTCCTCATGAGGACTCCATGGGCCAGACCTCCGCAGAATCCTTGGTTGTGTCCCAGTGGTGGGACCACAGTGTTAAAGAGCTCTTTATCTCCAATCGCTTATCGGTGTATGTGCTCTCACAAGTAGGCATCAGTGCTGAAAGAAAATCTTTGGTTTATTGCAGCCTTTTACTAGGCACACAAGTAGACCTTGAGGTGGGAGCCAGCCCAAAAGGTCAGCAAAAGGGAGCCAGGGGCTTTCAAAGGCTCCTGGCAGTTCAGACTTGGATCTGTGATATCATCCTGCCAATGTTACCTGAGAGATACTCCATACAAACCAACTGAATCTGTGCCTAGAGCTGGCAAGTGTACGCTCACCAATGCTCATCACAAGTGACCTGGGCCATCAAAAGCAGGCTACAAAGCTCCTACACATGAGGATTTTCACTTTTGAATTGAAAAGAAGCAAGTCTGGAAACTAAAGAGATCTTTCTGGGAGTTGTTTCTCCATTGAGCTGGGAAAGTAAGAAGCCCTAGGGCTCCTCTCCCACAATCCACACAGATAAGTTCCACCTCATCCCACCCAAAAAATTCCTTGACCTGGGGAAGAGCCCTCCCCTCTGGAAGTTTGTGTCTGCTTCCCCTGAGCCATCCTGTCCCTTGGAATTCCTCACTACAAAGAGTTTTTGTCCAATGGCTGTAGGTACAAAAATGCTGTTAGTGAGGATTTTCTTGTTATTTCCTAAGTCCGTGAGAGACTTTTCTCTCTCACAGAAGAGGTAGCAGGGAATGTAAACAACCAAGCCACCTGCAACCTTGGAAAGTCTTGTTTATGGTATAGTAGAAAAATATTTTGATAATGGATGTTTTAGGATTTTGGCCAATCACCCCCAAGGGGTGGCTGGTCCTTTGTCCAATTAGACTATGAAGAAAAAAGTCTATAAAAGAGTTTGTAAAATAATTAAATAAATCAATCTTGCTGCACAATTCCTGCCTGCTGGATCTTCTCCTCCTCCTCCCCCCTATGGCTGCGGGACACGGTGATATACTGTAGGAACCAGGCCTGCGGTAATAAATGGCAGCTTTCTGTGGGGAGAGAACAGAGGATCTTTGCTCTTGTATCCTGCTAAGCTGCAACCGCATCACTGGCACTGCCTAAGCTATTGGCAGTGGGACCTGCAGTCCCTAGGGGGAAACCACCCCATCCCCCTCACTGGCTCACTCTGGCACCAGATGTGACATCACTCCTCCCTGCTGCTCCACGACACAAACATGTACTACACAACAGGGCACCTGTGCACATGCTGTGAGCAGGAGGCCGTGGACTGGGGAGGAGGCCCTCTCAGGCTTGGCAGTGACAGCACCTCTGAGGAAGGAAGGCAGCAGAAGACTCAGGCCTTTCAATTTGGGGTTTAGGGGGTCTTTTTCCCCTTCCCTTCCCTTCCCTTCCCTTCCCTTCCCTTCCCTTCCCTTCCCTTCCCTTCCCTTCCCTTCCCTTCCCTTCCCTTCCCTTCCCTTCCCTTCCCTTCCCTTCCCTTCCCTTCCCTTCCCTTCCCTTCCCTTCCCTTCCCTTCCCTTCCCTTCCCTTCCCTTCCCTTCCCTTCCCTTCCCTTCCCTTCCCTTCCCTTCCCTTCCCTTCCCTTCCCTTCCCTTCCCTTCCCTTCCCTTCCCTTCCCTTCCCTTCCCTTCCCTTCCCTTCCCTTCCCTTCCCTTCCCTTCCCTTCCCTTCCCTCTTTTCTCTTCCCCCTTTTCCCTTTTTTTTTTTTTTTTTTTACATTTCCCAGACTAGCTACAGCATTCTAGAAATACATCTGGCGAACTTCTCTGTTTTCATTTCAGATGCTACCATAGGCATGCAGAAAACATGCAAGAGATGCAGCAGGTGGGTAGATAATGGTCTCTGCAGGGTTTGGGTAGTTCTGTGCTGCTGTGAACCTTCTGAAAACCATTTTGCAGTTGCTACAACCACACTCATCTGTTCTGGTTATGTTCATCCGGAACAGCGAGTGTTGGTGACACAAATGTTTCCCCTGTGAACTGCCACCAGATGGCAAAATATCCATCAGCCGCGCTCCCAAGCCTGCTCGCCAGCACCACAGACTGGAGATGAGGCAGGAGAGGAGAAAGCGGCAGTCCAAGGCAGAGCATGCAACCGCTCCCATCAGGTATGAAACACTCCAAGATGTCCCTGCCGCTCGCTGGGCCTACAAACCACCATGGCAAGGCGGCAGGAAGGTAACGTGCCCTTACTCTTGTGCTCTCCTTACCTGTGTCTGGGTTACACACCTGCACAATGGAACAAGGCTCAGAGAAGACAGACAAGGATGATAGATCAAGGATCAAGAAGACAGATCAAGGATCATGATGCTCAGAAAGGAATCCTATTGTAAAGGATGTTGAACATCCTAGGAAGTACTTGCCTTCAAGCCTGGCTTCTCACAGATCTGATTGATTTTGGCAATCTGCTTCACAGGTCTCCCTAGGAAGTTCAGCTTTCTCAACTCTCGTATAGTTTAAGCACTGATCCATTAAGACTGCCTCCTGACTTCCTCGGAATTCCAAATGTGAGGTGTGTTTCAGCTGCAGTAGTTTGGACTGAACAAACTGACATTGTGCATAAAGTCGAATTGCAGGCAGGTCCCACTAAATTGACTATGTTATATAGTAACCAATAACGTGGAATACATTGATCAAGGTAATGTTATATTTACAATGCGTTTGAGTAGCCCCTGGGTGTTTCTATGTTGGCAGCAATCTTAAGGGAATTTAAGGTTGCCATGAAATGTTAGTTAATCCTGGATGTCTTGCTGAGCACCTGAATGAAAAATGACTTTGATATAACTGTACAGAAGTGGATATTTTCTTTTTGACGGTATATATATTAAGGAAAGAAAGTACTGCACAACTTAACAGCTTTAAAAATGAGGGTTAAATAATTTCCCTCCATTTTGGAAAACAAAGTTGAGTCCTGGCAATGCTTTTCTCAGCCTGGAAAGATCAGTAACCACTGTACTTATGCACAGCACTAGGCTTTCCAGGTTCATTCCGTGTAAGGATGCTGACTGGATCAAATACAACTCCTCTCCTCTCTAACAAGACAAGCAGGGGAAGGACTTGGGTTTTTTCCAGATTGGATTTAAGAATTAGCACTGAACTATTCCATACCAACAACTTAAAAAACAGCAGAACCTCCCCCTAAAGCCCTTCCGGACATGCCCCATTTTGCCTCAGTTCTGTAGTACTCATGGGAATATTATCCAGAACGAGGGAGTGTTGATAGCTGCTGAGCCGTGTTACCTGGCAAGGTGATCTTTGCCCTTCAAAACCTGTGGAAGGTTGAGCCTTCTTGAATTCCTTTCTCTTTTGATTGTGTGCCAAGTCTCCAGTGGTTGTAGGCTTTGATTCAACTGGATATAGGAGCATAAATAAATGAATTTTTTTTTTTTTGCTATCTGGACATATTCCTGGCCTTGAGCTTAAATGCGTATCTCAAATATATGATGCCTCTACAACAGACAGTTAGTGTCAAATATCTGCTCATTTCATTCTTGTATATTCTCTTCCCTAACTCTCTCACCCCTGTTATTCTAATAAGCAAGTTGTTATAATGAAATCCAGATTCACCTTAGCTAACATTTGGATGATCCTTTTTTTTTGTTTTTGCATTTCTTAATATTCTTATAGCCATTTTCACAGAGAACTCTGCCTAATGCTTGTATCAGCTGCACAGCCAACCTTTCTCATCAAGCAATGCTACTGAAAGGCCAACAAATGCAAATCTGCAAAGCACTGAATAATTACATTCCCAGTGGGGAGGCTATTTTCACAACAACTTTACCACCCACGTAGACATTTAGCTGCTACGTTACACTTGAGAGAAACCTTTGCAAAAATTGTTATGATAGCTACACAAACACCCATTTCTTTAACTTCCTTCATAGTCATGGTTATACCATAAACACTACAAGAGAAGAGACAGAAGTTATGGGCATGGGCAAAATGTTGAATTTGTTTGGCCTGTTGCTTCCTATCCTCAACTGCTAAGCAACAGGTAGATGTAGTGTATAATTCGGGACCTCAGCACTATTAGCTGCACAAAAGCTGGCTTCTCTCTGGCTGTTTAAACTTCCAGGTAAGCCCCTTTAAAAATACTGGATGGGGGGGAGGGAAGGGCAGGGGGAGTTTCTTTTTTTTAGATCCCGCATTTCCAAGTAATTTATGATCCTGGGGGCTTTTTGTTTGGTTTTTTTGGGTTGGTTTTCTTGTTGTTTGTGGGTTTTTTTGGTTGGTGTTTTCTTTTGGTTTTTTTCATGTGGTAACATGAACTTTGGCAAGTAAACTCTTTCTGGGATGCCTGCTTAATATGGACAGTCTTGCCCTGTGCTGATAACAAAACTGTTCAAAGATCCACACGTGTATATAAAACACTGCCCTTTTTTCCCCCTCCCATGTTGTCTAGTTCTCAGTATCATTCAAAATGTACCTCAAATACATCAGAATTGTTCAAGTATGTTCTAAATTCTTTTGCACCTCTTTTTGTCATTCTCTCCATTGCTCATCTATTGGACTCTAGAACAACACACCCCACATATGCCAGAGAATCATGGAAGGGACCTTGGAAGATCACCAAGTCATTTTGTGGGAAAAGAAACCTACAAGAGATTATTTAGCACCTCATCTGATTGCACCTTGAAAACCACCAGCAATGGGAACTCTTCCAAGTCTCTAGGAAGATTGTTCCAGTGATTGACCTTGTTATAAGAGATGTCTTTCTTATGTCAAGATGAAACCTCACCCAGTGCAACTTGTATTGATGCCCCTTGTCTCCTACATGTAGCACTTTGTGAAGAGAGACTCCATCATCTTTGCAGATGCTCCATAAGTACTGGAATAATGTGATTAGGTCCCCTCTGAGCCTTCTCGTCTCCTTGGAGAAGAGACCTAACTACTTTGGTCTTTCCTCATGGATTTTGCAGTTGTCTTCATTCTGTTCTTTCCTGCCCACTCCTCCAGCCTGTCAGGGTTTCTCTGTAAGATGGCTCTCCCTTCTGGTGGATCCACCTCATTACCCAGTTTGGCATCAGCAGCGACATTAGTGAAGGTGCTTTCAATCCCATCATCCAGATATGTCATGAAGATGTTGAACACTGTGGAGCCCAGTATTGATCCCTGCCAGAGCCCAACTGGGTACAGGTTGCCAGCTTGAGTAAAATACATAATTGATCACCATTTATTCCACCCATCAGTGTAAAGATGTACACAAACTCCCATGACAAGACAAGTGTGTGCAGGGTGGGTTTGCTAGTAGTTTTTATATTACTAAGAGCCTGTTATTTGCAAAGAAGAAAAGCTCTACAGGTGCTTTTAGTACAGCAATTGTCTATATGAGAAGTGGAACACTGACAATGGTACAGTAGCAAGGCTTTAAGGCTAAATACCAGACTGAAACTTAAGTCCAAAGGAATGTCCCTCATTAGTGTGTGAAGTGACTTCTCTGGATTTCCATTTCCTTAGTGATGAAATGGTTCTAATGGTGGTTGCTTACTTTCTAAACTGCTTTCTGCAGGTGGAAAAGGCTGTATAAGAGGTAGAGGACCTTGTCATGGTATAGTGTTACAGCAGGGATTACTGTAACACGCATATATCAAACCAGGAGTCCCATGGAAAAGAAGTATATATGGACGGATTCTTGGTAGATGTTTCAGAGATCTTTATTTCTCCAGCCACATGGCTGGGGCTCTGCCCAGGAACTCCTCCAGTCACGGGACCCGAGGGTCCTTGGCCACCCCGGGGAACACAAAACAACCAATGGGGAATGAGGCTGAGCAGGGGCAGGGAAACCCCGTGTCTCCCCCTCAGGGCCCATCTCCCAGGGCTCCATGGCAGGGGAGGAGACCCCAACATTTCACCCATTTTATTTTAATAAAAGGAGAATGAAAACAACTGGATAAACATAAATGTCCAAACAGATTCTGTGGAACATCTTAGGGCTGACAGAAGGGAGACAAAACTCTCCGGGCATGCTTTGTGGGGAAACTGAGGCAGGAGAGGGTTTAATTTCTTCCCTCCCCCTTTTCATCCCCCCCCTCGGCATCGGAGAGGAATTGTAGGGAAATGGAATTGTATAGGGAAGCCATGGGGTGAAAAACGGATTAGGAATAAACTGGGGATAGGGTAAACTTAGGAAAGGGTTCATATTGGGTATAGGGTAAAAGGGGGAAGTAGGCTGTGAGTAGGGAAATTGCTGGGATGGATATTGTTTATAATTTTGTGCATAATGGCTGCCTTTGACAGGAATACCTCCAGGCCCAGTAACATTCACTGCTTGAAAACCCTTCTTTCCTTGCACTATATCAAATTGTACAGCTTCTCCATCTCCTACACTTTGCAGGTAATTTTTAGGGTTATTCCTTTTAATGGCAGTTCTATGGATGAATAGATCTCCCCCTGTATCATCTCATGTTATAAATCCATAGTTGTTTTTTACATTGTACCATTTCACAGTTCCTGTGACTTTCATGGCTACAACTCCTCCTATCACGTGCTTGCGTGTTCGTCGTGGCTGCTGGTCCCGTGTGGCCGCCGCCTCGCTGACTCCGACGTCTCAGCTGGGCCCCCGCGTTGCGGCTGCTCCTCGCTCTCCGAGCGGCGCTGCTCCGGCGCGTGTCTGGGCTCTGTGCGGCCCTGTGTTGCCATCGCCGCCGGCCCCGTGCCCTGTGAGCGGTTCCGCTCCGCAAACTCCACGCTGCTTTGGTTGCGGCCCCGTTCCGGCTCGGCGCTGCGCTGCGCGGCTTCTCGTGTCGCTGTGGAAACCGCCGCTTCTCCCTCCACAGGGCTCTCCGAGCCGTGTGCTCAGAGCGGCCTGCCACGCCGATGCCCGGTTCCTGGCTGCTCGTGGCCCACGGCACCCGCGGCGCCTGCGGCAGCACTCCCTCACTCGCGGCTGCGTGGCCGGGGACCCCGAGACAGGGATGGGGTCCGCCATAAGGCGCGCGCTCCCGAGGGGGCCGGGTGCATCCAGCGCAGGCACCTCCGCCGGCACGGCTGCAGTCATGCGCTCCCGGGATGGCGGCCGCGCGGCCTCGGCCACGGGCTAAGTATGATCTTCTGCTTTAGGGGTAATGGGACCGTACAAATGCTCCTCAAGAGCTTCACTGATTATAAGGGATGCACGGAGAGCTTCTATCGCTAGTCCATGTTCTGTTTGATCCCTTACCTTATCCCAGATCTTGTCCAAGAAACACCCCTGACAAGATCCAGGAGGTTCGATATCAAAAAGTAAGTCTCGAGAAATACAGGAGAACCTTTTGCAAAGCCAGTTAAAAAAATGTTCTAGATCTCCCAGTTCCAATACCTTTTTGTTTTGTTGTTCAAGGATTCCTTTAACTTCTAGATACATTTTTTTCTGTGGCTCTGAGAGCCCCATTTCCCACGATTCTTCCATAGTCCAGAGAGAATATCCAAACCAAGATGAGAAGAGAGAGGTCTAGAGTGGTTTTTTACTCACGAATTTTCCTCAGGGATCGGTGTCGTGCCCACATTCCTCCACCAGTTTGTTACAGCGGGGATTACTGTAACACGCATATATCAAACCAGGTGTCCCATGGAAAAGAAGTATATATGGACAGATTCGTGGTAGATGTTTCAGAGATGTTTATTTCTCCAGCCGCATGGCTGGGGCTCTGCTCAGGAACTCCCCCAGTCATGGGACCTGAGGGTCCTTCCCACACAGGGGAACACAAACCAACCAATGGGAACGAGGCTGAGCAGGGGCAGGGAAACCCCGTGTCTGTGCCCTCAGGGCCCCTCTCCCAGGGCTCCATGGCAGGGGGGGAGACCCCAACAGTATAGGTCATCAAGCTGCATCCAAGGATGCTTTCATTTCACATGTTTTTATTTGCATAATCCAAAGAGTACCTGTTTATTAGCTGCCTTATGTCTGGTAATGCATGTTCCTTCCAGGGCAGTGATTACTTTCTGAGGTGTGTGATTAGGAGGAATAACTGCAACTCTCTGGTCATCGGTGCATGGTCAGCATGGAAACAGAACAAGCCAGAGTGCAGAGGTTGTTGCTGAACCAGCTTTCTTTTCAGCCTCAGATCTCACTGAAGTGATCTTCTGATCACTTATGTATTAAGTCACTGCTGATTATTGCCAGATAGTATAATGTTGCCTGCTGCACTGTCACTTGGAGCTAAATATGGAAAGTCTGTTTTTGAGCATGCTAAATTCCCTTTTGCATTGTCCACATGACAAGATACCTTGTTTGGTTGTGTTTGTTGTTGTTATTGTTGTTGTTATTGTTGTTGTTTCCTAATACCTCAAGCCATTTTCTGTCTTTATGGACTATACAACATATATGCCTATTTCTAAGGATTGAAGTGAGTCCTGGAAGTTACCACTTTTTTATTTACAGTGTAAATAGGAAACTTTAAGATATGAGTAACTGACAAACTACGGAAGTAAAAAGCACCGATTTGAAACACCGCATGTCAAGAGAGAAATTTTGCTGTTTGCTTTCCCCCCTGTAGATTTGACTGTTTTGAGAGCATGAATCACCATAGTTCTTTGCATTCCTCTTGCACTACCACTGAGAAAAATACACTGTTCCTTCTGAAAATGAACTGAAATAACAGTTATGTGAACAGGACAGAGGAGCCTGCTGCTCTGAGGCAAGGCTCTGTCATGCTGCAAAAATATGTGACAGGAAGGAAAATTTTAACCATGTTTTTGGAAGCTTTTCTCCTTTTCCTCCCCACACCCTTTGTCTGAATTGCTTGTACTGTGTTGAAGCTGTTCTAACTTCACAACAACATAAAATCTTGGGGATCTCCTGAACATGGACACTTGCCCTCCACCCTCATGTCCAGATAATGTTCCTTGGATATTGCTTTAAAGATACAAGGAACTTGTACCTTTTCCCACAGATGAGAAAATGAAGCGCAGAGCAAGGAAGAACTACATCTGAAAAGCCCTGTAGTGATTCCAGAAACCAAGAGGACAGTTTCATGGATTCAAAGTCTGGCTTATGACTGGGATATTGTTGAACTGCCTCCCTTTCCAAGCCCCTTTGACTACCATGTTTCTTAACCTAAGATGGAGCCTGTGACAATGCCCAGCTGACTTAGATCTGGAAAGAAGGAAACTTTGATGGACAAGATGAGGACATATTTTTACCAACTTTCACAAGCATCACTGAAATTAATCTTTTCATATCTGTTTGAAAGCTTTGTTAGAAGTGGACATTTTAGGAACCTTAATTATAGCTTTACAGCAGAATAATGTTTCATGACCAGTCTTAAATATCATAAATTTCAAGGTGTGCTCTCAGTAGTGGATACAACACATCTAAATCAAGGAGAATGCAAATTGTCATGTTAGTGTGATTGCACAGCAAAGTAAGTTTACCATAGACAGATAATTTCTCTCTAAAAGTCTGACTAATAAAGATTAAAAATATAAAGCTCTGGATGCCCATGTAGAACAAATAGAAAAAAACTACATACTGTAGTGTGATATGGGGCTTCTCCTCCCACTCCCACCCCCACATATCTGGCTGTTGCACAATGTTTTTCTATCCTACAAACTCTCCTGCAATTAGCCTTGCTCTGCAGTTGTGGGACAGAGCACAGATTGTGTCTGTGCTGTATTTCAGACACTGCTCTGAATTCACACCGCTGTTGTGCTTGTCAGCTCTGAAGACATACCTAGATTTAGATGTGCAGCTGGACACAGCAGGGAGAAAAAAAAGCTTGGGCCCCACACTACGGTTGAATGTAGGTCTAAGCACGTCTTCACTGTGGTGGATGGTTAATAACAATGCAACTCGCACAGTTAGTCCTGCATATCTGATCACTGGCTACTTGCACACAAGCCAGCCCCAGGTCCCTCCAGAAAGGACTTTGGCACCACCTATGGCAGTGATATTTTCATCTGCTTGGACACTCGGGAGCAAAAAATGTGAACAGATCCAAGTCAGGCACGGTGCCAGGGTTTCAGATTTTTTCTGTGGCTCAACCAGTAGCTACTGTACCAATAGCTGTGTGCAGTTGTTGGTAGAGGAGCTGCCTGCTTATGGTGATAAGAAGAGACTGCAGAACTGAAACTCAGTTGTCCATGCCTCAGATACTGCCCTGAACATTTGAGAGTCCCACGTTTTTGCTCAAACACAATGCATGGGTTGCAGCTATGTGGTTGTGAAACACCTGTTTGATCATGTAAAGGCACATAAGGCTAAAAAAGGTGAAAGTCTGCAGAAAGAAAACATTGCTGCCTTTTGGATACAAGTTTTATAGTATCCAAATTCATTTTCCAAGTAAAAGAGACAGTTTGATCTTGCATGCAGCAAAGCCAAAGGCAAAGCCAGTTCTTGAACCTTGACAAGACTACTAATCTGTTTACGTCATCCAAAAATATTTTTCTTTTGACAAAATTGCTTGAACAACCACTAATTAAAGAGCAGATTATTATTTATAGTTAATGCAATTCACATTAAGGAAAAGTGTGTAGCTGTAGAAAACCAAAAAATAAATAATGGCATTCTTGAGAGCAGTGGCATTTCTCTTCTGTCCTATAAGTAAGTAGCGAGACATTTAGATCTTAGTATCAGAGTTTATTCCTCATTGGTTTGGTCATTCAGAAAATATTGCATTCCTGAAAACAAACAATATTTCATTATCACAGTGAGTTATCTAAATTTCCAAAGCCACTGAAGTGTAATTACAGTAAAAATATGGGATAGAAATCACTTCCAATTTTGCGAGGTGAGCACATATCAAGTAAAGGCTTTAGTCCTGCATATGGGAAAGAAAAATGTAACGCCACAAACACTGGCTTGTAGATAAAGTGGCTGGCTTAGAAGCCAGAGACACTGAGATTTTTAACTGAGATTCAATGGAATGGAAAGGGTTGTCCATACTCCTGCATATTACTATTGTTATTTGTTGCATAAGGATATGTTTCCCTTGTTCCTGTGCTCTCATTTTCTGCAGCAATTAGAAACACCTGACTTGGGGACTCCTCTGCCCCTGCAGCTCTTGAAGGGCATATGGAATCACACAGAATCACAGAATGGCTCGCACTGGAAGGGACCACAGCAGGTCATCTGGTTCAACCTGACTGCTCAAGCAGGGTCATTCCAGGGCACATGGCACAGATTCGCATCCAGATGGTTGTTGAGTGTCTCCAGCAAAAGAGACTCCACACTCTCTTTGGGCAATCTGTCCTAGTGTTTAGTCACCTGCACAGTCAATTCGTCCTCATGTTCAGGTGGAATTTCTCGTTCATCAGTTTCTGCCTGTTGCCTCTCGTCCTATTGCTTGACACCCTTGAGCAGAGCCTGGCTCTGTCTTCTTGGCACCCTCCATTCAGATACTCATAGACATCGATGAGGTCCTATCTCAGTCGTACCTTCTCGAAAAGAAGCAGAGTGTGGGTGGATTTCGGACGGGACACGGGCTGGGCAGCGCTGGCAGTGCAGGGGGCCCCGATCAGGGGGCCTCGGTCAGGGGGGCCCGGTCAGGCTGGGACCGTCAAGGGGGCCCGGTCAGGCGGTGTCAGAGGGGCCCGGTCAGGCGGGGTCAGTCAGAGGGGCCGGGGCCAGGCGGCGTCAGTCAGAGGGGCCCGGTCAGGCGGGGTCAGCGGGGCCCGGTCAGGAGGGGTCAGCGGGGCCCGGTCAGGCGGGGTCAGAGGGGCCCGGTCAGGCGGGGTCGGGGGGGCCCGGTCAGGCGGGGTCAGCGGGGCCCGGTCAGGCGGGGTCAGTCAGAGGGGCCGGGGCCAGGCGGGGCGGGGCGGGGCGGGGGGCGCGGGCGCGGCACCGCCAATGGCCGCGGGCGGGCGGGGCGCGGCCGCCATTGCCCCGTCCCCCCGCGCTGGCGGCCGCCGGCCATGCTGGGGCTCCGCCGCGCCTTCGCTGCGCTGCTGCCGCGGGCAGGGCTGCCGCCAGCCGCTGCCATGTCCACGCTGCTGATCAGCCAGGAGCGCTACGCGTGGCTGCGGGAGCTGGGGCTGCAGGAGGAGAACCCGGGCGTGTACAACGGGCGCTGGGGCGGCCGCGGGCAGGTGCGGGGGGCGCGGGAGCGAGGGGCGGCGGGGCCTCGGGGGTCGCGCCCCCTTCGCCGGGTGAAGGGGCCCCGCCGCTCACCGCTGCCGTCCTGCTCTAGGTGGTGACCACGTACTGCCCCGCCAACAACGAGCCCATCGCCAGCGTCCGGCAGGTGAGCGCGGCCGGGGCGGGAGGAGCTCCGCGGGCCCTGTGGCCGGAGCGGGGCGTCCTGGGGCGTTGGTTTGGGCGCTGCGCCTGCCCGCGACCGCGCTGGCGAAGGGCACGAAACTCCCGAAACCACGTCAGGGGTCCCGGGGATGTTGAGTCCAGGGCGGCCGCCGGGGCTCGTGGCAGCCAGGGCCTGCTGCTGGCAATATGCCTGCGGCTTTCCTGGGAAGAAAAACAGGCTGTTTGCCTTCTTTTATTTTCTTTTCTTCTTGTCTCTCCAGCCCTCCGCCTCGCACTCTTGCCAGCAGAAAAGGGAAGAGCAAGGGTCCCTCCCTTCCCTTTTCGTTTGTTACTAGGGGAGTTGCAGATTAGGGGCAGATTGTGGCTGAGTGCTCCGGGGGAAGTAGGAAGAAGAGCAACGTGGCATTCAAGTAGTAAATTTGGAAAAGTTTTTAGTGTAAGAATAGCACTATTGTATAAACCTACTCCTTTTGTGTATTAGGACGCAACTAGCCCTTGATGCCCAGTGAGGCTGATGGAGTAGGATGTATATATATGTGTGTGCGTGTATGTATATATACAAACATGTATAAAACCGTTATTTTTTATGGAACTTCCTCTAACATGAAAATGGTGGTTTGTTGTTTTGTTTTTTTTTTTATTTAGGCAGCACATGTTCTTTTCATTGACAGTGACTTCAAACAACTTGTCATTCGGGCCAAATTGTGTCAGGATACAAACATCCTGTAAAAGTGGTGTCCTGTAGTGCAAGTACTCTATAAAAATGTCTTGAGTTGGATGCAGCTTTTTTGTGGCATTTCTGTTGGGGTTTTGATTTTCCTAACTTTGACGTGCTTCTTCATATAGGGTAATTTGGAGGATTATGAAGAAACAGTAAAGAAGGCTAAAGAGGCATGGAAGGTCTGGGCTGATGTAAGTTAATGGAGACTTTTCTTTTATTACAGATCTCTGGCAGAGCCAGGCTATTAAATTCCCCTGTCTGGGGGAGGTGTAAAAATATGTTCATACTGTGTGAGGTGCTCTAAAGCAAAAATCTGCAATAGAGACCTCAAGAAACAAACCCAGACAGTTTGTGTGTGGTACCATTGGGGTACAAAGATGAGGACATGGACTTGTGGGATATGTTTGTTTTGAAAACCCTGGCAGAGTTACCGAGGCTTGTGCCTGTGAGCTGTTCCCAACGGGTCTGGTGAAGTTCAGAAACCTTGTAGCAAGTAAACTATCCCTATGCATGTTTCACTTCCTGTCACCGCCTGCTTTCTTCTGGGAGAATTCTGTGGAGTATTTGGATGTGTAACATGTATTGATCATCTTGTTCTCATGGCATGAGGAAGACTGCTAGTTATGAATGTGGGGTTTTTTTGTTCACCCACTGACTTGATATGTCACAGGACAACTGTGTTGTTCAAAAGCGTTAGTATTATGTTGTGTATAGTAGCTAAGCTATTTTTCCTTAGCTGGCTGTAGTTCCTGGTGCAGCTGCACCAGCTGTGTCCAGCCAGCACCCACTCTGTTGATGGCTGTGCCAGGCTTGGTTCTTACAGCTATCTGGTGTTTCTTTGGTAGAACCTGAAACCTGGATTTTGAGAGCATTTTTGAAAGCATTCTATGTTTTAGCCATCAAAGTAGTTTGCCTTGTCTGAAGACAACAAAGTTTAGGACAAACACAACAGCTTCCTCAGGATATGTTAGTACATGTACTTTTGTTACAGTTTGTGAGTCTAATGTTGGTGACTTGTAACATTTTTGGTAATAATCTGAAAGCAATCCAACACATACAAAATCAACACATCAAATGTTTCTTGAAGACTTTTTCTCAAAGCTATTTGTTAATAATTTGTGAATTTTGTTGTTCGTAATGAGCTTACTTTACTTGTCTGTAAAGAGATATGCTTGCATGGTTTATGTATTTCTCCGCAGTCTTGTTTTTACAGAGAACTGCTGTTCTAATCCTGTAAATCCTGTTGCATATGGTTTGCAAATTGATCCTGGCTATTGATTATTATTTACCATACTGATACCACATTAAAAAAATCTATTAAGGGTTGGTATATGAGCTCAATATTTTCATGATTGAGGTTTCTGTGTGTCTTAATTTCTTTTAACAAACTAAATATCATACTGAAAGAAAGTATGAAAATGTGGCATTAAGTATGCTTCAAGGCTCAGAAACCAATAAATGCACTTCTATGAAAAAAGCTCATTTCTTGAGGTGCAGCTGGTTGTTTGGTGGCATTGCGGGTGAAGTAGATGAACAGAAGTAACAGAATTAACAATCTGAATGCTTCTGGCAATATTCAGTGGAACTGAAGCTTTGAACAGACAAAATGTGTGCAATGTTATCAGTCTCTGTGAGACAGAAAACAGTTTCTTGTAAAGCAGTGCACATGATAAAAATGAACAAGTAACAGCGTTAGTTTCCTTTATCTTGGGAAGATAAAGGAAAAAGCACAGCAGTCAGTGATTGCTTAGTACAAGGACAGAAAACTAGCAGTATATATACAGCAGAAGTTAGAGATGTTGAATCTCACATAGATTGTTCTGTTTTGTTTTAACTAGATCCCTGCACCTAAACGTGGAGAAATAGTGCGACAGATTGGTGATGCCCTGAGACAAAAAATCAAAGTTCTAGGAAGCTTGGTAAGGTATTTTCAGAAGTAGCTTAAATTTTTTGGCTGGGGGGGAGTGGGGAATGAGGGTAAGGGGTGTGTCAAAACTGTTTTTTTTTCAGTGATACTAACAGTTTTCTCTGCAATACTAACCTTGGTAATGGTTAAATAATTGCTGTTAGTTCTGTTAGCTTGCCTAATTAAGTTTTCATTTTGAAAAGAAGGAAAAAATTTTAAAAAGTATTATGTCATGGAAACAGCTTGAAGCTGTGTGAGGGGAGAGTTCGGTTAGTTATTAAGAAAAGGTTCTTCACCCAGAGGGTGGTTGGGCATTGAACAGGCTCCCCAGAGAAGTGGTCACAGCAGCAGCCTGATAGAGTTCAAGAAGTGTTTGGGCAATGCTCTCAGGCACATGATGGTGATGGTGCTGGGCCAGGAGCTGGACTTGATGATCCCTATGGGTCCCTTCCAGCTCAGGACGTTCTATGATTCTGTGATTCTATGAAATGACAATATATAATAGGAAAAGAAAAGTTAATTTATTATGGGCCTGTCTGGGAGGAGTGGTGCAACTGTTGCCCTGCTATTTTCTCTCTTGTCTGTCAGATAGGGCATTTTCTGATACTAAAAGTATCCTGAAAAAGACCTTCTTTTAATACAGAGCTCTTAACCTTGAGCTCTTTCTCATGATCTGCAGGAATTTGCCAAATGACATGTGGAAACATGAGGCTTCTGAAGTTGAGATGGTCTTAATGAGATGATCTTGCAGTGCTGTGCAGGACATAAAGGCTGAAGGACCGCTCCTTTAAAACTCTTGCTAGTTGCTAGGGAAGAAAAGGAGACAAGTGGGCAACTTCCACTTTCTTTATACAGGGCTTGCCTGTCTGTTCAGAAACAGCTGTCAGTGAATAACTCCATGTGTAGTCAAGCCCATATTGTTAACCTTCAAAACTTTGTTCTGCTGTTTCCCTTGATGTTGTTTCCTCAGCACAGTTTTTGTGGTGGAGTTAGAGTGCTAACGTGCTCCTGTATTCAAAAACAGTA
This sequence comes from Corvus hawaiiensis, assembly GCF_020740725.1. Lineage (NCBI taxonomy): Eukaryota > Metazoa > Chordata > Aves > Passeriformes > Corvidae > Corvus > Corvus hawaiiensis. Next base: position 48,410,702 of record NC_063255.1, read on the forward strand.
CAGTTCCCCTGGTGAGTGTGGACAGATAGAAGTTTGCTCTATATTCCTTGACCAAAACTTAAGGCTTCTTGCCACATTTTCTTAGTTTTCCCAAATAGATAATATGTCTGTTCAGCTCTGCTAGGATTGAAGAGGAACTTCAGGGTGAAAGAAGTGCAGTAAGTATTCAAGTTTTAGGACCTTGCCTGGCTTAAGGATATGTAAATAGTAACTATGTAGAAACTCATCTTTCTCATACGCTGTAGGAAATTTCCAGCCTTGCCTTGCCATGCCCTGGTGAAGTATCCAGGTCTTTCTACTGCACTTACAGACCCACTGCTGTGTTTTTAGTAAATATGTCTGATGCCCCTCTGTTTTTGGTCACAGATAGGGGCTGTTCCTTCTGTCTTGAGATGACCATAGGGGTCATAGAAATACAGTTAGTCATCTTTATGTTAACCTTCACATGGAGAGAAGAATCCCATGGAAGTGCTTTGAACCTGATTCCTCATTTAACAGCCTTTTTAAAGTACAATCATCAGTGTAAAGTGGTAGGTGATATCTGCATGAAGGTCACACCTAGCTATCAGAGCATGTCTAGAAAATTGAGTGGAGATAAGTAAGTGATTTCTCAGTTCCTAAATTTTCTCACTTTTGGGTGAAGATATCTTCAAATACCAGCTTATTCTTGATATATTTCAACTGAGTAAGTCTAACATATTTTTAAGAGAAGGATGTAGTTTATGATTGACTTCAGGAAAAAAAAATTGATCCTAAACATCCCAGATTACTAAAATACTAAACATGTGTACACATTTTCAGCAGTATCTGCAAACAAAATCTCTCAAATTCACTGTGAGATGTTGTAAAATGAGTAGTTTGCTTATGAAAGAGTAGCCCTTTTCTTTTGCTGGAGCAGAGTAATCCCACGTTTCCCAACTTGTTCCTTGCCTGGCCCACAATGTAGGCAAGTGTGCTGAAGTAAATCCAAGGTTTTGTTGATCTAAACATATGAATCTCATTAGTGTTGGACACTCCTTCCAGCAGTTTTTTTTTAAATTTTTCTCTATTCACTTGTTTCCTTTTCTAATTTCTTCCTGTTGTATTGGAATGTGGCCCTTGTCCAGTTGTCCATTGTGTTGTTTCTTTAAGTTGTGAGTAAGTGGGAAGAGCTGAATCTCTTCTGATGAAAAAATGTGTGGTAAAATCTTACTTGGTGAGTAGAAACACCTGACATTAGTGGGATACAAAATATATTTGGGATCCAAGGGATTTTTGTAAAAAAAATTGTCATAATATGAATTTTTTCAGGTCTCTTTGGAAATGGGAAAGATTTTTGTCGAGGGTGTTGGGGAAGTGCAGGAGTATGTTGATGTCTGTGACTACGCTGTTGGTTTGTCCCGAATGATTGGTGGACCTATTTTGCCTTCAGAAAGTAAGCATGTGTGTTATTTTTTCGCTTTTGTTTGTGGTTTTTTTTGTTGTTGTTGTTTCTTTTTTTTTTCTTAAAGAAATGAAGATATGGAGGTGTAACTTAAATATATGGTCTGGTAGTGCAGCAAGATCTCTGTTCTGTGTGTCATTTAGGGAGATTTAGGAATAGATGTGGTGGGCAGTAGTGCCAGCTAATGAAGTAAAGAATAAAGTGACAGATAAGCAGGTCAGTCCATCCATTTTCTCTGTTCTTTGAAGCATTAGGTTGTCTTTGATTTCTTTATTGATGAAAGGTGGTAGAGGAAAGTATGTAAAGGGTTTGGAAGTGTACTTATAAAGGAGAGACCTCTTTGTCAGTTGTTGATTAGCACACAGTCATCATTATGTTAACTGAATAGCTAAAATAATAAAACTTTATGTTGTGACGTCACTAGCTTTTTGCACAATCTAGCTAACCTTGATCCAGGTAAGCTGCAGAGCACAAATAATACAGCTCTTCACAAGCTAATGCTGTGGTGGACTGAAGAGTGGTGCTAGGTTTCTTGCTTATGTATTTTCCCTTTATAAAAAAGCCTCAATCATGAAATGGCTGAATGCATTCTCTTGTGGCTTTGCTTTCAGGACCTGGCCATGCCCTTATAGAGCAGTGGAATCCCGTTGGGTTAGTAGGAGTCATCACAGCCTTCAACTTCCCCGTGGCAGTTTATGGGTGGAACAGTGCAATTGCAATGATTTGTGGAAATGCTTGCCTCTGGTAAGATCTGGCTCTCCAGCCAGCTAGCAGTATTTTTAAATTAGAGAGCTATTAACTCAGGCATGAAATTGCTGTTGAGTATCAGGTGTTTCTGGATATTTGATTCTGTCTAATGTGGGCTTAAATTCTCTTTATTTTTAGGTCTGTTTGTAGTCTGAGCGGTTTTTTTTTTTATTTTGTGGTAACCTCTTTTTTGAGGTACTAAGGTACAGATGCATCCAGGACTTAGCCAAATGGCCTGTGAATAAAGAACCCAGGTTGAGAGCTTGCAACAGTGGTAGTTAATATATTCAGAGTTGATACAGCTAAGGTTAAAAATTTAAATAAGTAGCTTTACTTTTTCTCCCATCTCCTGCTTTGCTTTCATCTACCTGCTTCGCTCTATTGTCTGGCCTAGCCTTTGTCCACATGGATTTCAGTAGAAGTTCTGAATGCTCAGCTGCAGAAGGAAATGCTTGAGTTCCTGTCTTCATTTGTACCTGAAAACCAGCCTAATCAAAGTGTGCTGTAGATCAGAGACCATAAAAGTTGCTTATTTGAATTATTTCTTATTCTTAAAGAATTGGAAAGAATAAGAAGATAATGTAACTCTTTTTTTTTTTTTCTTTTCTTTTTAGGAAGGGTGCTCCTACAACGTCCCTTGTTAGTGTTGCTGTTACAAAGTGAGTTCTGGTTTCCTTGATCTTCATCTCAATAAAAAGGAGAACTTCTCCAAAGAATAAATTTCATAGTGATACTTACTTTAGGTTTATTGTTACTCTATATCAGCATTTTAAATACTTATTCTGCATTACCAGTAACATTTATTTTAAAATACTAAATAAAAGTAGGCTCCTTAAAATAGGTAATTACTAAGTCTTGTGATCGAATATTAATGCCTGAGAACAATTAAACCAAATCACTACTACCCCAAAACCTCCAGCCAGTTCTAATGGTTCATTCCCTATTTGCACCTGCCAGAAATCTTTAACATTTTTACATCTTTGATTCCAGGATAATTGCCAAAGTCTTGGAGGATAACAAGTTGCCTGGAGCAATCTGCTCTCTGGTTTGTGGTGGAGCAGACATTGGGTAGGTAACATTTCTTGTGTTTTGTGAACCTTTATAGGAGGTAAGGTATATTCTTTGAGATACTTCTCATAAAGTTATTCTGGTGTCTAGGAGTTCCCAGTACATGCACATGTTGCCATGATTTTTATCAGCTGGTCTGAAACTCTGGCCCTGTGCTAAATATACTACGTATGTCTACTTGCTGGTGTGAGATCAGCAGCTAACAAAGAACTTATCAGATACTTAATGAAGAGACATGACTATGTTAATATTCTACCTCTGCATATGCTCACACCCAAGGAATACAGCTGATATTAAAGTCCCTCTACCATGTTATTGAGAGTTTTCAGTGTATAGTGCATTAGCCTTTTAGATTAGTTGTGGAAGAGAATAATTCCCCTTTTCTGAGCTCATGCAGGACTCTGCACTTGCTCATAGATGTATACATCTTGTACAGCTTGGAAGCTGTACAATCCAAATCACTTAGTTGGATTTTTACAATGTGGAAATTCCCAGTACAAACACACATTCAAATATATATTTTGAGCATTTTAAGAGAAAGCAAAACATGTGGCAAGCATTAAAAAAAGTCATAGATTTGCATATTTTCTTATGGATCATAACAATTGGAGCTAATCTCACAATATACTTTAGACTGAGTTTCAGTATTACTACAGAAATACTGAAATTACTACAAAATGCTTTTTTTGGCCTGAAAAAGTATAGAGAAACAGCCTTGTTCCTCTTTTCTGGCCAAGAAGCAGCTTTCCTGCCATTAGCTCAGTCACCTGATGTTTCAAAGAAGTGGCTCTGGCTTTAAGGATCTCCCTGGTTGAAGCTGATGTATGTGGAAGGTGCAAGCTGCTTTTCTGTCTGCATGTCTTTTGTTGACCACAGTGCTTTGTGTCCCATTGTGCAGGACAGCAATGGCAAGAGATGAGAGGATGGACCTCTTGTCCTTCACTGGCAGCACAAAAGTGGGCAAGCAAGTAGCGCTTATGGTTCAGGAGAGATTTGGTGAGTGTGTGGGTTCTTCTCTGTTTCTTTCCATGTTAGGTGAAGGCAGTGGTGCCCCATAAGATTTTAAAGTAACAGTTTGTTTCAGCTGTGCTATCTCTTTTTTGTTTTGGATAAATGGGAGTTTGAAACTGCTCAGAGATACAGATGGCATTTTTCAGTTACTTCTATTACAACTCAGATTTTTTTTCCATGTTACCCACAAATCCATAGTCCTAAATTAATTTGGGGAGGGGTGTGGTGGTGTTCATTAGTGTTTGATTGTATGGAGATTGTCAGGGTGAACAACCAGAGCTTATGATCTTTTTTGCAGTGTGAATAGAATACATGAATGCATTCGCCCTCACCTTTTACTCCTGATAAATACAGTAGAAAAGTGATTTTTGAGGTGCTGGTTTTTTATTACATATTTAAAAGTGTATAGGCAAGAATCTCAGCTGCTGGATTCTAACTTCTTAGTTTTAAGAAGAGCCCCTTGCAAACATGTTTTTTTTATTTTATACATTTGAAGTTCATATAAATGTGAAAAAGCCCCCCAGAAACCAGAACAGATAGCAAATATTCACGCAGATGTAGGTCAGGATTCTTTCCCTCAGATTGTAGATAAACAGTTGCTGGGGAAATGAATGAGCTTACTTAAATTTCATGTGCCTTTTGATCTTTGTAGGACCTTATTCTTTACCTATGTTGCACTGTTTATGCTGTAAATTTTTCCTGTTTTCATCTTTTCTTTCCAATGCTATTTTTTGCCTTTCTCTGGGCCATAACTGCTGTGCAGGTATCTTCACAGCATGTGATAGATGTAGTATTTGGTGTAATTTTCTGCTTTGGCAAGAGTTGACTGTGATCTCTAAAATCTTTTGTTTATCTGGAAAAATATGTTTAATGAAGCTTAGCTCTAGTTAAAGGTGACCTCACTGACTGAGGTGCATTGAATACATGTGTGCATGGCATAACTTATTTTGTCTTTTTCATTAGGTCGAAGCCTGCTGGAACTGGGAGGAAACAATGCCATTATTGGTAATATGCACTGTAGAAATTTAGTCCCATAGATGATATTTGGAAGTTAGTTTGCAAATATTTATAGCTAATTGTCCCTTTTTTCTGGCATATTTGTTTGTTTTTCCCTGCCACACTGGACTTTTAAAAGTACATGTAGTACATATGGAATAGTAGAATGTTGTGGGCTTTTCTGTCTTTGGTATTGTGGAGGAGGTAGTGTTTTAAAATAAAATGTGAGAGTCCAAGGTCTTCTAAGTAATCAGTGTTGAAGAGGAGAACAGAATGAGAGAAGCAGTAAGCTTCAGTAGTGGGTTGTGGAGAATGCTAAACTAAGTAAGCTTGATTTTAGGATAGTTCTAGTTGTAGAATCATTAAGTTTTGAAAAGACCTCTAAGATTGACTCTTAAGTCTTAACCCAGCAGTAGCATATTTACCACTAAACCATGTCCCCAAGTGCCACATCCACATACCTTCTGAGTACTTCCATGGATGGTGACTCCACCATTTCCCTGGGCAGCTTGTTCCAATGCCTGACTGCACTTTTATATGTAATCTCGTGAGCACTATACTTCGAGGGTTTTAGAGTAAAAGTAGATATATATAAAGTCTAAGATACTTATGATACTTGAAAGAAAAGCACGCAGGCATTTATTTCAGTAGCGCATTTTTCAGGTTTAAGTTCTTTAGGGTATGATCCAGTTCCTAGATGAACAACATAAATACTACAAAGCTGAGCAACATGGTGGAAAGAATATATAATTTTGATAAATATGTAGATTGCTGTCCTCTTATGCAGTTGCCTTTTGTTTCACCTTTCTCATATTCTGGACAAATGTGCTTTTTACGTATATTTCATCTACTCTTTTGAAAATCACATTAGAGCAGGTCCTTCTTTTTCCCTATGCTGTTTTGTAGCCAGTAGTATAAACTTGTTTTATGCTTTGGAAATGGTTTCTTTTTTCATATCAAAGTCCTACTTTACCTGGAATTGACTTTGAACAATTGCATAATCATTGTTTGGTTGGACTTTGTCCCAAACTTAATAGTAGTTTTGGATGCTTAAAGAGACTTTTGTGGGGCTGGTTAAGCTCAGTGGTATTTTGGGAATCCTTTGAGCTTTATAAAACATCTCAATGTCTTCTAGCCAGATGAATTTGTTCAGCTCATTGTACATTTTATATTACTGTACACCTGTGTGTTTTAGCTATGCTTTCTGGAAGGCCACCTGGATATACTTTACAATTGCTACTTTATGCTGATAAACTTCTCAGTGAGAGATGGACAAGGTGGAGAAATGTCAAGAAGTTGTTTGTAGTTTCTTGAATTAAAAGGAAGCTGAAATTATTTGCAGACTCTTGCAGAAGGCTCTCTTCAGTAGCTCAAACCTACATTTATGTCTAATTGCATATGTCTAATTCCAGCTGCAGAGAAATAGTAGGAGCTTTAAGGTGTTTCTTTGTATCTTACCATGCTGTGCTAGTGCAACTTTTCCTAATGCTTCTTGACCAACTTGTCAGTTTTTAATATTGTTTAGCATCTTAAGTGTTGTGAATGGCCTGTTTACTTCAGTAACATGATCATGTTTTAATTTTTTTAAGTGTTTGAAGATGCAGATCTGAACCTAGTCATCCCATCTGCTCTATTTGCTGCTGTGGGAACAGCAGGCCAGAGGTGCACAACTGCTAGAAGGCTGGTGAGTAAATAAATGTGTATTGTCTGGTTTGGGTAGCTCTGAATTTTATCTTAATTCCAAATTGGCTCAGAAAATGCCTAACAATTCCTAATATTGTGAAGAGCAACAAATAATACTTGAAACACATTTTTGTTTTGTGAAAAATAAGTATGGTGGAAAAAGAAGAACATAGTTTCAGTCCAGTGTAATTCTAGCTCTAAACAGTTTGTTTGTATGTATTTCTAAATATGCTAAAAGCCAGGAGAATGCTACTTGGCATACAGAAATTTCTCTCTGTTTTCATTGCCAGAGCTTTGCTTGTGACTGCTGCAAATTTTGGTGCAGTGTTTATATTTCAGCAAAGCAAGGGGGTGTGTGTTGCCTACTTTGTTAGTAATTCTTAACCAATCATTTTCAACAAGTTTAACGGTGTTAGAGTGTCAGCCAGTGTCTGTATAGTCTTTTCAGAGTTGGGTTGATTGGGTAAATATTAGCCAAAATGGATGTGGGTTAATTGATTTGGGTGTATTGGAAGGGCAGTGATTCCTCAAACTGTAGCAATAAAATTTCTTGAATGTTTGTTCTAGAACACTAAACTGAAATGTTTACAGAGCACATCGATAACACTGATCTGAGATGAGGTAAAATTAAAACAGATTTTTGTTTCTTGGCTTGTTTTAAATCTTCATGGTGAAGATTTTACATCTTCATTTTCTGGTGTTGCTGCTGTTTGGAGGCCAAGGCCTCTGTCTCTTTTTAACTTTGGGATTTGCTGAATAGGAACAGCACTATTTCCATTCTTCATTCAGCCCCCTTCAAAGTGCAGTAGTACCTCAGGAACAGTTGCATAGACTGCGCTGTCTTACAACTTTCTTACCACATTTTAGTTTCTCCATGAAAGCATCCATGATGAGGTGGTGGCAAAGCTTGCCAAGGCCTATGCCCAGGTCCGCATCGGTGATCCATGGGATTGTAAGTAGCTATTTCCAAATCATGGGTTTAGGAAACAAGTTGCTGTTGGTTTCTTTCTGTTTAAATTCTGATGGGATTATACATCCAAACTATCTAATTTTAGCACTTTACCAGGGGGTGGAAATAGCTGTTTTTATTTAGAATACAAACTCTGAAAGGAAGATGAAGAATCTGGCTAATACTGCTTATCCTGGACAGATTAAACAGTTAGTCCCAAGATGTCGTGATAAGAATATTGGCAAACATATGCAGTTTTGCTGAAAGTATGCTTCTGAATCTTTTGTTTTTAGCTGACACTCTGTATGGGCCTCTTCATACTAAAGAAGCAGTGAAAATGTTCCTTGATGCAGTAGAACAAGCAAAACAACAGGGAGGCTCTGTGGTCTGTGGTGGAAAGGTGACTTAACTTTTATTTTCCCTGCTACATTTTGTGCTCTAGGAAAAAAAAATACAATAACATGATGACTAAGGCCAAGCTTGTACGTCAGTTTGTCCTGTCAGCCACTACAGGATGGTAGTTTAGTCAGACTGAGACAGTTTGAATTGGAATCCTGTCTTCAGGGTAAAGGCAGTTCTACTTGGAGGCTACTTTCTCCTCCAAGAAATGGTTAAGAGCTTTTGGCTGTTTCTTACACCACTCCCCAGTTGCAAGCAATAGTGAAAATAAAAACAGCAATTTAAATGGTAAATGTCAAACATGTAACAAAGGAAAATTGCAGTTCTGTCCCTCACAATATCAAACTTGAGGAAATACTGGAGATTCAAGACAACTACTTGTGCATCTTCATCATACAGGATGTTTAATTCACATTGACTTGTCATTCTGGGACTTCTTGTCTTTCATTGGCAACTTTTTTATACCTTTAAAATTCTGTAAGTAGCTTACAAGTAGGAGAAAGGAAGTTTCATCTGCTAGACTTTACAATTTGATTACATCCTTAGTAGATATAAGTTATGCTTCTGTATTTTAAATACTTAAATAAATAAAATTTAAGTTACTCAGACTACCTGGCCTTCTGTTTCTGATTGCTCAACTGTAGTAGTCAGACCATGATGGATTCCTTTCCTACACTAGTACCAAGCTGGATGCTGACTGGAACTTACTTAGTTATTTTTTATGTATTTTGAAGGTTATAAACCGCCCTGGAAACTATGTTGAACCAACCATTGTGACTGGCCTTCCTCATAACGCGCCCATTGTCCACACTGAGACATTTGCTCCCATACTGTATGTGCTGAAATTTAAGGTAAAATAACAGTGGGGAAACAGGTGTCAAGGATGGTAACAGTAGAGTCACGAGAGAGATCTCAGATGTGTGTGTCATATCCGTGCAATTGTCCCAGCACTTCAAGAAGTGGTAGCTCTTATTCTGCACTGTGACATATCCACTGTTCACCTTGCTGTGTGGCTGCATTTATGCGAAGAGCACTGGAGTTAAGATGAGAATCTGTACAGGAATAGATTTCTATTGTTAGTGTTCATTGTTGATACTGATTGTATCTGTCCAAAAGCAGACTGTGTTTTGTGCAGCAGTGGAAGTATTGCTGACGTGGTACATGTGTATTTGCCCACTGCCATTCTGGACATTTGCATTATGGCTGTGGCATGTTGGGTTTTTTCTCACAGTGCTTCTTTGTAACTGCTTTGCTTTGGATAGCCATGTCTTAACCATTGACACATGCTCCCTTTAGGAGGAAGAGGAGGTTTTTGCCTGGAATAATGAAGTAAAACAAGGTCTTTCCAGCAGTATCTTTACCAAGGATTTGGGAAGGATTTTCCGCTGGCTTGGGTATAATTTAAATTACTTTTATACTTTCCTGAGGCATAAGATCACAGTCTTTCATGTCCTTCGTAAAACTACGCATAATACTAGTTGAGCATTTTATAGCCCTTATTTTAGGAAGAGAGCCTTTCCTGATCCTAAGGAGGAATTGTGTCTTACCTTTGTTTATAGGCCAAAGGGATCTGACTGTGGCATTGTGAATGTTAACATCCCAACCAGTGGAGCTGAGATTGGAGGTGCTTTTGGTATGTTACTTGTGCTTTTTTCAGGTCTCCTTTTTCAAGGTTTAGTCATTTAAATGACTAAATGTGAAGAAATCAATGAAGTTAATTTTGAATCATACTGCTTTAGCAGAGAATGGATATTGATTAGAGGTAGTTGGGTTTAAACTTATAAAAATACCTGTATTTGGTTTTTAAAAGTTGCACATGTTATTTCCTTTCCTCCCCTCCATCAAAGGAATGTAACTCAGAGTTATATTCGGGAGGTGTTTAAAGATATAACCAGGTGGAAAACTGTTTAAAACAGTTTTAATTTAAACAATCTTGAGCAATTTTTTGTATATTTGCAGGTTTATATAAGATGTACAGTGTATAGTATTTTTGTGAGAAAGTCTTTAAATGAACATTTTTGCCTTTATTTCTCCTTTTTGTGTATACTTAAAGAAGTGAGGGGGTGGAAGAAGAAGTATTTACATTACCATTTAAACACTACAAGAACCAGCACATTCTTGTACTCTTGTCTCATGTTAAGACAAAATGTTTTTCAAACAAAGTCCTCGGGTGCCAGCATGATGCGACTTTGAACTCCAGGCAGATATTTTTTTGCATCAAGCATGAGGAGAGTGCTAGCTCTGTGTGTTGTATGGGGTGGTAATTTAGTTCAGATATAGGACAAGGGTAAAGGAACAGTTTTTCCCATGTATTTTTATTAAAATGTCTTACCTCCTGGATTTAGTCCAGATTCCCATGTCAAAAAATAGGTTTTAATTTATAACGTTTTTGGTACAGGTGGTGAAAAGCACACTGGTGGGGGAAGAGAATCTGGAAGTGATTCATGGAAACTTTATATGAGACGATCTACTTGGTAAGACAGACCAAATAAATTTATATTACAGATGAACTTCCAAAAGTTCAAAATATATGAATCCTTGACTACAAGGCTACTATCTTTACTGAATGTGAGATAATCATCTATAAGTGTAATTGCCTTTTCTTCACATTCATAGTAGAAGAAGATTTGGAGGGTTTTTATAAAGATCTTTTCTTAACTTTCCAAAGGAAAAAAAATAAGGTGGTTTTGGGTTTTTTCCCCTCCTTTTTCTTGATTTTAAACTCATCTGAAAAATTACTGAAACTTGTCAGGAAATACACTAAGTTGCTACTACAGTGAGGGGACCATGAGGGCACCACTACTGCCTCTGGTAGGTGATTGAGCTGAATTGGTTATCTCTCCAGAAATCTGACAGCTCATAGTGGATGACCATTAGTGTCCTCTGCTGACTTCCATAGCCTTTACCTGTGCTGTCTTTGCTTTCCATCCAAAGGCTTATGAACATGAGAAATCCCACCTTGATTTTTCTATCTGGATGTTTTCCTAGTAAGAAATTAAATAGATGAAGAGAAAGAAGATTCACCATAAAGGAAGAGATAATAGAAAATGTGGTTTTTCTCTGTACATGGTTACTATGTTGAAAACAGGAGTTAAGTTAGTTCATAATTTTAAATAGGCAAACTGCTTTTGAGAAGTCTTTTATTTAGATGTGACAGGAATCAGAAGCTTGTATGTAGGAAGTGGACTGCATAATCTGTCTCAGTGATTAAGTGTGGTCTCTAAATTCATGTTTCTCTTTCAGTACAATCAACTACAGCAAAGATTTGCCTTTGGCTCAAGGAATCAAGTTTCAGTAACAACCTTACGAATGGCTGTGCTACGAACCGTCCTAGTGTTTCAGAATCAAGCAGCTCCTAAGCATTATGGGGATAAAAATTAATTATATGAAACCAATTCTGTCAGAAAATCAGCCACTCTTAAATTGCTTCGCTTTCTATGTATGTATTTACTAATTTAGTCCTCAAATGAGAAATATGTGGTCTTTGGGAAGAAGGGAGGGTGACTAAAACTCACAGGCTTGGATTCAGGTGGCCTGGATAACCTGTTGCCTTAACACTGTGTTTCAGTACCAACACTGCCTCTATTCCCTCCCCACTTTTTTGCTAATATTTCTAGCTATGAGGTCTGTGTTTCAAACTGTGTGCCAAGTTTCCTGCAGGTAACTGGTGCTGTGGGGGATATTTGGGCTGCAGTACAGGGCTAATTTTCAATGCATAAATAAAAGTACATTTTGTGAGATATCTTGGGCTTCTCATTTATTTTATTCACTGTTTTTGAGCAGGAACATTCAGTGGATTGCCCATTTTCACACACTGAGCTGCTAGTTGGGAGAAGGATCATTGGACTAAAAGCACTGCTTTAGTTTTCCTGTCTCTCCTTCAGAAAGGAGACTTTGACCACACATGTTGGGAGATAGAGGTTTACTGTAGTGTCTTGGAATAGCCTTTTAACACTTGAAGGTATTACAGCCAATTCAGGTTGTCACAGCTCTTGTGATACCCTACAACCAAACTGGCTAGAGATGAGAACTAGAGATGCAGTCAGAGGAAATACTTTTCCAGGGAAAAGGCACATTGTTTGCTTGCATTTCACCTCAAATGGGAATTTCTTTTGGCCACTGGAGACTACAGGCAACAACAGCTCATTTAGGAGCCTTGCTCAGGACTCAGGATGAGAAAAAACACCATGCTACTAGACTGATTTTAGCTTTTCACAAAGGAACTTCTGAGGTTCTTAATGTATTGGTTTTGGGGATTTCTTTTCTTCTCAGTGAAGAATCAATCTCTGAACATGGCAGAACTGTTCACTATGGGCTAAGATTCTAAGAGTCTGACTTGACTACTGATTTATTTTGTTGATGTTTTAATAGCAATACCATACAAACTGGGTTGAAAGTCCACCATACCACACTGCTAGTTGGTCTCCTTTTGGCTTTGTTTGTAATTTTACAGTGCATAGTGTTTAGAATTTTACATCTGTATTATAGAAGGTATTTTGGGTGTCATGTTCTGTAGATCATACATTAGGCTTGCAAAGCTTTTTTCCTACTGAATCTCTCACTGCCAGGTGTATTCTCTCCTCTAGTTCTTTGTGTTTGGATATTTCATTACAGAGTGTTGTATGTTAGCACACAGAATGAACTGACATACCCTAAGCAGGCAGATAATCACTAGCAGATAGAGCAAAGAAACAATTCAATTCCCAAATTTAATTGTTCAGCAAATAGCACCAGTTTATAGAAAATACTCTTTAGTGCTGTTCTGTGGCACTGCATGTTACTATGAAACTCTTAACAATGGCAAAATAAGTTCAAGAATTCTCTTTTCTTGCTGCTTACTATAGTTTTTGGATAGCCTCATGTCACATCTGCTTTTCTTGAAAATAGAAGCTCTTTGTAGGGTAAAGTACTCTTTTAGGGTAAAATAATTTCACAAGTCCAGTTTAATTTACAGGAATAAGGTTGATTCTGCCATCTGGCTTTAGATTCCGGAAGTCAGCTCATGAATGGAACAAAACTGGTATGGCGAGTGTTGTTTGGTCTTCAAATCATTATCTGAAAACCAGTATGAATGGAATAAACACACAAATGTGATGAAGAGGTGACTGCATAGCAAACATGCTAAACAGTTGAAGGTTAACTTGACGTCTTGATACATAATTTCTTCTTCAACAGAAACTTTTGGGTAGCCTTACAGAGAACTCAGCATGAAGTACTTGTCACTACCTCTGTGTGTTACGAATAAGTGGGTTAGATCCACATTATGTAGGCAGAGAATGGGCTCTCTGTAAGTAGGTTACAAATTCAGCCCCACTTGTGCTGAGTATGGGAATTACTATTCCAAAGATCTGTTATCTGCATTGTCACTGGACTGCTAGTGTGGCATCAGAGCAGGTAATCAAAATGCTGCTTCTCTTTCTGGACAGCTTTGAATTCCGTACATGTGGTGCAGAACAATCCTACCAGAACTGGCTTGCTAAGTGACTTCCAGTGAAGTGGCTCTGAGGAGAGTGATTTTTAAGGACTGCTACAGATTATAATATGTTCTGGCAAGGATTTAGGTCCCTGTAAGTAGTTATGATTATGATGAAGTATTAAACTAAGGAGGTTTAAAGATATGGTAAGCACCCAGCTTCTCAATTTCTGCTTTAATTTGGAAAGTCCACTCAGGAGATTGTAAACTGCATTAGCTGTCAGTCAGTTATGTCACCCAAGGAAACCAATTTTGAGAATTCCTAAAATGTGTTTGGAGCTACTGGTATGTGCAACATAATGGAACTTGCAGTTTTAATACAAATTCTATCAGCGTCTTCCACTGTTGCGTAAACTTAATTACCACTGAGTGTGTAACACCAGTGAATAACAAGTGTTAAATGACACGTGATCAATAATTCATTTGTTAGCACAGTATTGCTTACTGTGAAATGACCTTGATGGGAATAGTCTTGCAAGTAATTTCCTTTCTTTTTGCCATATTATTACCTGAAGAAAAATAAAAATTCTGCTAATATTTTTGCTGAAAAACAGAGAAATTGCTTTTTTTAATGAATTGTGAGAATGTGAGCTGCAGGCTGCCTCTCTTCTATCTTATTGTGTCCTATCATAGCTTCTCCTTGCAGAGTTGATGATTTTCAGGAACCAAGAATACTACTTGTCAGTAGTAGGTCTCAGCTTGGAATTTTGCAAAAAGTGATCCCACAGTGCTGAGTTTAAAACAACTGGGAAAGCATTCCCCATTTTATTTCAGCAGTAACGCACCAGCCCATTCATGTTATATCATGTTCTTTTCTTGTGTTTCCGTTAATCTGTTTGTGTTGTTGCTGGATGAGTTCAAAAGAACACAGCTGCCAGAACTCTTAATTTGTGGCAGCTATGTTTGTGTGTGAAAAATCATCTGTACAGGTGCTGCATTCAAGTCTCATTAGGTGTACTAATCCATTTGTGTCTCTGCATTAATCTCATTTGTAACTATTTGGAAAAGTGTAAATTACAGAAACTTCTATGCCTCTATTTTCTTGTGAATCACTGCCTATTTTGTCCTGCACTGAGGTGTTGGTCATGTACTGCACAAGTGTATCCTCTTATTTTCCTAGGTGGAAGCAGAAAAATATTTTAAGGCTTTTATTATAGGGGTAAAATGACTTAATCACATAGAATCAAATTCTTGAGTAAAAACAGTGTCTTTGTAAGGATTTTTTTTAGTGTCTTCTCTTTGGTATTCCTTAATCAGCAAGCCATGCTGTCATGTGGTACATGCTTGGTGTTTGAATGCAATCAATCCATTAGTTTTCAGTGTGCAAACATCTGCTGCCACTGAAGTGCTGCTTGCAGTGAGAAGTGTCTTTTCTCACATTTTAGACATGGTTGCCCTATGGATAGCTGGTACAAAGGTAAATACTGGTTAGCAGTCTCATTTCTGCTAAATTATTAGCACTGATTTTCCATACAGCTCATTACTTTCCTCCAAATAATAGGAAAATGCATGTGCATTTTGGGACAGGACTTACTCAGCAGAGCATAGCAAAGCCTTTTTAAGAACCTGTGTGTTCCTCCCGGTGTCGCTGTTGGTCGGGCTAAAGCCTGCCCAAGGGCATTCTTTGCATTTGCTAGCCAGCTGTGTAGAACACAGACCTCTTTGTCTGAATGTTTTTTATGTTCCAGTACATCTGGGACTGCTGCCTCTGAGCTAGTAATGAAATACACTCTATTCTGCAAAAGCCTCAGTTGATTAGTGCAATTGTTATATAAAACATTAACTCCAAAAGCCAAAGGTTAAAAATAATAGTGTTTCAGCCAGGAAGAACAAATGGTTTAATACATACTTTACCCAGTATGTTGCTGTGCTCTGGCATTATACCTCTTTTCCTGCAGCCTGATTTCAAGGTGGACTTATGAGGAAAAAACAGCTCAAGTGAGATCTCTGAATTTCAGAGGAAGGCACATCCTTTCAATACATTGAAGTCTGGAAAGCTCGCAGTAGGTGGCAATTGTGTTTCATGCCTCCCTGACACTCTCCTTACAGGTGTCCCAAACCTCCTGAGCTGTGATAGTGAAGTTAACATCACCTGCTCACTTATTGAGCAGAGTGTTACAGAGGTAATGAAATGACAACGTGCAAGTTTAAAAATGGGAGATTGATATAAGCTCTCTTGCTTCTAAGGATTTTTAGTTAATCCACAAACTGTTGCTAAGTGATTATTGTCTCCTGTCTTCTGTGGATTTTGTGAGGCCACTCATTCACTGGCCTGTGATTTAGACTGACCTATAATACAAGCTCAGTCCAATGTGGCAGCTGTACTAGAAACATATCTCAAAAGTGTAGCACATACCTCTTCTTTGAGTTGTATTTTAACTACATTTTTTACCACAGTTGCTGATATTTTTATTAATACACTTACCACAAGAAGTGTGCAGGATTTCTGTAGAATCCCAGAACATAAACCTCCTTCTAGTTCCTATGTGACTGTATTCACTTACAACGGTATTTGCTCATGATTATGTGTTTGAGAGATGGGGGCTCTTTGACACATTCCTCTTCTCAGTTTGACCTAGACAGCAGTTGATTTATGGTCTTGGTTTAAAGCAGAACAAATAGCAGAAAAAGGTTATGGTGATGTTTCATGAAACAAAGTAAGTCAAACTATCCTCTGAAGCTTTGTTGTTGTAGTAAATCCTTGTAGGTTAAAAAAACAGTGTGAGGACTTTAGTTTGGCTTAACCAACACTGGCTGCTGTGACTCTTTTGCCTGCTTGTTTTCTTCCCATATTTTTTGGCTAGCTGTGTTACTGATTTATTTTTTTTTTCCTCTGCCAACTTAAAGCTTAAGTGACTCCCTGCAAAGTCTGAAAAGCACCTTAGTTTTGCTGGAGAATGTGTTGGAAGGCAGCAACCTGTTGCTGGCTGCAGAAAATGAAGGGGCCTTGAAAGTGAGAATGAGGAACTCAAAATCACCAGAAAAGATGATGAGATGCTGATGATGGGGAAACCAATGTGAAAGGCACAGGCAGGATTGTAGATAGATAGGACCCAGTACCAGGATTTTAACAGCTGGATATTACATTGGGAATGCTGCAGAAGGTCAGACTGCTGCAAGTGGGAGGTGGAGCAGAGTGCACAAAATAGGATAAATTGAAAGAGCATGGTTTTGAATATATAAAAGGATAAGAGGATTACTGCATGAGGAAAATACAGGTAAAGGAGCCAGGTGTAGTTTAAGCTAACACATAAGTTTGCGTTTATGGCAGATGAGGCATAGATAGACATATTCACTAGGGTGCAGTATCACCCCAAACCTCCAAATCTGTTCAGAATTCATTGATTGGAGCATGAATCTAACAGGCTGTCACAACTATCTATTGTGATTAAGGAAAAAACCCACCAACAACACAAAGGAAGGCACCTCAGAATAGAAGAAACATTCTTGTTTTGATGGTAGTGTTCCTCTTAATGTTTTCTTTGCTGTAAAAATTTCCCCAATGTCATGAAGCATGTTTTGTGAAAAAAAGCTCCAAGCCAAAACACCACACCAGTCTCTTTGTTCTGTGTTTTTAAAAATCATCTCTGATATTGCAGACCATGCATTTCAAATCTCTGTGAGATTTATGTCAGCCATTGTTTGTCTAAGTACTCTGGCTTGCATGCTGATCGTATCATTTTCTCTTCCGGCTTTTCACTGCCTTCTTTATGAACAACAAATACTGAAAGTTCACAGAAAGGCTAACCCTTCCTTGTACTTAGCCTGTGTTATTCCATGTTGTGTTATTCCTATGGGAAACAGTGAATTTGAAGAATACTTTGCACAATTCTTTTTTGAGTTCTTCACATCACAAATTTCCTAATTAAGTGAGAAGCTTGTAATTCCTCAGAGTCTTAGCTTGTTTCTTTGGGTTTTTTTTTTGAAATTGGGACAAGACATTGGTATTTTGGAATCTCCATTTTTCTCCAATATGCTTTTCTGCTGTTCTACTCATCCAAGAGAAAAAGCTGTCTGTGCTTTCCTGCTGCCCTTCCTGCCCCCCTGTGGAAGCCTACACCCACCCACTTGGGTACCCTCCCAGTTTCTCATCAGCAGGGCTGACTGCCAGGGGTCAGAGTACCAAATAAAGGCCTCACACTGCATGAGCCACAAATGTGATGGCTCAACTTCAGCATATCCTGACTGCAGGGCAAGAGCAATCTATGAGCATCTTGGGCTGAGAGAGGTCTGCTCCTGTCTACAAGATTTCCAGAGGAATTATTATTATTCCACAGCCATGCAGCCCGGTGACAGATTTCAATAGGAAGAGAGTTCCTTTACACAGATATGGTCAGAGCATTACAAAGTAAGATTCTGGCTTGTGCCTGCAATCAGAGGCTGAGCAGGATCTTGGTTAAACTGTTGCCTCATCCTGCTGTTTCCCACACAGGGCATGTGCTGGCCTCTGAGACAATGCTGTTCTCTCTGTGGTCCACCACGAAGTCTGCATCAGTTGCTGTCCCAAAGCATTTATCAGCCTGATTGGGTAAGTTTTCTCTGAGCCAGGACAGGGAATCTAACAAAATGTAGTTGTAACTGTCTTCTTTTATGTCCAGGGATGTGTACGATGGTCCTATCCAACCTTGGCCTTAAAGATAGGAAAGTGCTGCTAAATGGGAAATAGACACTTAAAGCAGCATTTTCCACCTCTACCCATAAGATGTGAATGTGTTATTACCCCAGACTCTCATCATTTCCAGTTCCACGTTCCTCCACCAAACTGACGACTCAAATGGTCTAATCTGTTTAGCAAAGCTGATGCAGCAAAGGTGATGCAACACACCTTTGCAATTTGGACTTTGCACAAAATAACCCCAGTTGATTTTCCCAGAAGAAAATTAGGGATACTGCACCCCAGGGGCACTGGTACAGATGGGAAGCAGCAGCACATGACCAGGAAGGTGGTGATGGTACAGTGGCAGTAATACTTTAAGGAAAGCAGCTGCTGGCAGGTGGGGCAACTGTCACAGCTGGCTTCACTAAAGTGCTTAATGGCAGAGGGGATGGCCATGTGCCTGTATCTGAAGTGACTCAGGCAGATGAAGGACTAAAATCTTAAGGATCAGGCAGCGCTGATTTCTTTAAATTAATTTTTAATCTCAGCAAAGACACCAGAGTTGTGTAGAAGCCTGACTTACTGCTGCTGACAGATCTGGTCAATAGCCTGTGCCCGTGGCTCCCTGGGGAAGCACAGAGGTACAGGGCAGGTGAGCAGAAAACCTGGCTTAGAATATTCTTGCAGTTTCCAGTGTTGCTTCACTTTACATAGAATACAATTACAGAAACAACAGAGGAGAAAAGGAGTAATGTCAGCAAAGCTCCTAAAGCATTATTTCAAGCATTGCTCAACATGCCTGCATTTGATACTGGGCTCTTTTACAGGCTCTTATCCACATTTGGTAGAAAATTAACTGGTTTTGGATGGGTTACTATTTAGAATATCAGCTGTTGGATCCAGGCTACCTTCGGTAGAACAAGATGGGAAATGGAGGCAGAGGACAGTCTATAAGCAAGAGGGAGTAGCTAAATACTGGAGCTGTCAATATTCAGCTACAAGCAGTCTCATTTCCTTAGTCCTAAACCTAACAAAAACCTTGTGCTTTCTTATTTCAGTTAGACCCCAACCCATAAACTGTTTTTGTGGTAGCAGTTACTGCGATGGTCACAGAGCGATTGCAGAATCAGAAATGTATGAAGAGACTTGGAAGAGAAGTGTGGAAGATGTGTCCATACAATCAAGAACTTGGTCTTTTGCACAGCATTCTTCCTTATAGCCATCACTATTGATCAGAGTCTTTAGAAGTGTGACCATTTCCAAGTCAGCTTATGTAGATTTTATTGTTTTCTTCATGTGTGCTGTCAGTGGCATCACTTCAGTTTTTGGGAAAAGGCCATCTCTTCCTGCAAGTATCATAAGCCAGTGTCAAGGCATTTATGTTTCATGATTCACTTGTGAGAGAAGGCTTGTGGTTCATTACATACGTTGTGGAAATAGCTGTTAGTACAAGCTGACTTTCTTCCCACCTTGCCCTTGCTCCGGAATGAGGCCACGTGTGCACATTGCCACGATAGCAGGCTCTAAGTGCCGGAAGAATTCAGAGCTATTTTTTGCCCTGCATGCCAGATCCAGCATGTAAGGTTATATTTAAGTTACTCATTACCTTTTCTTCTTGGAGGGAGCCTTTATCCATCTATTTGTAGATAGCATGAAGAGCTGACTTTTAATTTTGTCCTTGACAGCACATCGGAATGATTTTGCTTTAATCTCCTGCTAAGCACTGCTAAAATGCCTGGTCAGTGGAAAATTACCTTATCAATACCATTAAGTGATAACAACAGCTGAAGAGGCCTTTATTGTACAGTCCAAACTACCTGCATTGCCAAAGACTATCAAATCCTTGTTATGAAGCTTATTGTAAAATGTCACACCTCCAGAACAGGATGCGGCTACTACATCATCATGACTTGAACTTGCTGTTTATGTAAAGCCAGGGAAAGGTACCTTTTCAAATTTAAGAGCATAACGAACTTTTAAACAGTTTTCACTACAGAAACTGGCAATAAGGATAGATAAGGAGGTCACTGGACAGTAAAATACATTAGCAGAAGCTCTACACACAATGGACAAAAGTTAAAAAAACAATCAGAGGGAAGAGCTATCTTGACTGAATACACAGAGGCTGGCAGCTAGTGTGAGCCTAGTCAGTATGAAATGTATATGGAGGGCAATCATTTTTATGGCAACTCTCTTCAAACTAATTTCCAAGTTTTTTGACACAGGTGTTTACTTAGTGAACAGACATCCCACTCAGGGTGGACTTTTTTGGCTCAAATACTGCCCATTGTGGGGAAAATAGGTAAAGTGATTCAAGCAAAGCATTTGTATCTTCAGTACGGGATAGCTGGAATATTCTTGTACATTTTGTACATGAAACACAGTCTTGGGAAAGGCTTTGCTGACATACCTTGAATTCCTGCTCAAAGTCTGCTTGCTAAGATGCTGCATCCTGACCCCTTCTTTGTAAATTGTAACAGATATGAAACTAGGTATGGGAGAAAGACAAAACCTTCTGATTATCATTCTAACGCCGCTAGTATCCTCTCAGAGCACACTTCTAATCAGTTCCTTCTTGGGATCATCCCTTTTGAAGGTACTATAGCAGGTATAGTCAAGGTCTTACAAACACTACATCTAGGCCTTGTCACCCAAATAATTTGAGATCTAATTCAAGAGTAGGTACAGTCTCACTGGCCAGTTTGACTGAACGGAAACGAGGGTCAGTAGGTGTCAACACAAAGAAAAACAGAAAGTCTGAAACAACAACTGTATAAGTGAAATGCCTGTATTTTGGACAGGAATACTGACAGGCATCATAACATTCCATGAAGCTCAGGGAATAAACGCTCCCAAGTGCTGTGCAGTTAGTGTAGATTATACATTGTTTTATTGTTCACATTTGACTGATTCTTTGTTAAAATCCAGGATGGTTTGTGATAAACAGGGAGTAACTTCAGAGACAATTAATGACATTTACTGACATATATTGTGTTGTGGCTGTTCAGTGAACAACAGGATATTATGAGGCTCTACATTCATAAAATGATATTACACCGACTTTAAAACCCAAGAAAGCAAAAAACCCATCCCTTTTGTAAAGTTTCATTACATGGAACCATGTTTAGCAGAACACTCCACTGGGTTCAAACCATAAACCTAGAAGTGTCAAATGAGATGAGTCAATTTTCCCTCTTGAGCATATTTGCCTGTCAGACTCAGATAGCCTCACCAGGCAAACTGAAAAGCAGGTGCTGGTAAAATCCTTTCAAATGACATTATTCCTCTGCTGTTTATAGAAGCATACACACATGCACTGAACACAAAAGGAACTGTTTGCTCAGTGTAACTGTTTGCTCAGTTTTCTCTATAAATAGCCAGCTTTTTCTGATCATTACTGCATGTCACACGTGCTCTGTAAATGCAAAACCCCCTACATATTTGGGAATAACACCTCACTCACTAGCAGTTGCAGCTGAACCAGCTGAGCAATAGCCTGCAAAGGCCTGGATAACACCAACCCGGAAATTCCTTTAGCATTTGTCAACTGACTATGAGGTGGAAACATGGAAATGAAGGTGCAGGTGTAGCAGGAAGCAGAAAGCATTACCACACACCTGTACAAAGGTTCACATGATAGCAGTTAATAGTGTTAAATTCAGACATGCTCAGACAAAAACACATACAAAACTTTGTCTTTCCTGCAAGTGATACTGGGAGTTACTACCTTTGATGTTCCGCTGAGAGGGAGGCTTTCAGCAGATCGTACTTCCTGCCTAGAGTGCTAGTTGCATCCTTCACACCAGCAGTACCACAGACTTGGTACCTTGACAGAAAACTACTTCAACAACCCCTCAATCCAAACAGCCAATACAAACCCTCATTACTTTTTTCACATACTACAACTAGAGAAAACACAAGTGAGGTGCCCCTCTTGCCTTTCACCTGCAAACTGAAAGCATCTTCCCAGAACCTGGCACTACTACTAGGTCCTGCAAGGCTGGTAGAACTCAGGTGTTTTTCTAGCCTCTATGCTGTTTAGGACAACAGGTGGACAAAACTGGAAAAACAAACACACAAGAAAATTTAAAATATGCTTTTTAAAGCAGACTTCCATGCAGCCTATGCAGCAAATTATGAATGTTACTGTGTGCTAAGAATTCTGTGTGCATTTCTGACTTCCCTGAAGTCACACATCTTTCCCTCCTATATCTGCAAACTTGCATTTTTGCCAAAAGGCAAACCCCCTCCTTGTAGCCTTTGTATGCGCTACCTACCACAGATGAGGGGAGAAGTCTCCTTGCTCTTTAACAGACTCCCAGCCTTAGGGGAAGCAGCTTTTCCTTGCTTATCCCTGCTGCTGGTACTTCCCTCCCAAGCATGGCTGGGGCAAACCCCCTCCTCTCCAGTTGCAAGCCTGAATCACAGGATTTAAATCACTCCACTCACTTCTAAGCTTTGTCCACATGGGGCCTTGCAGCACTGCCTGAAGTACCTCAATACTACACACTGCCCACTACACACCTGAACAGTGTGACATCCTTGAGACATCTTCCTTCCTCTAGGAAAAGGGGAAGTGAGGGTAGCACCTGAGGGGCAGGGAAGAGGTCACACTGAATTGCACCAGTGCGCTCAGGTGGCCGCTGTGTCACAAGCCAGTCCCTTCTCTGGAGCATAGTTCACTTTCTGGCATTGGAAGGACACTGTTACACCTTTGGCCGGACCTGCCGCCCTTGGCACGCTGCTGCAGCAGGCTAAAGGGCACACATCCACCTCTGACTGCTCATTCCCTCCAGTAATTATTTTGTTCCTGTATTGCTAATGATAAGGGCTTAGCGTGCCTGATTTACTTAAGCATTTCAATATCAAATATTATCTCTCTCCTTGTTCTTCCATAGCAAAGCACAGACTTGATGTAATGTAAGTAAAAGGCTAACTCAGTTCAGCTGCTGGATATAACCAAGTTTTCTTGTAGTTCCTTTGATAGAAGTGACTCGTGGCATCAATTTTGCAACCACAGAACTAGAGACTTCTGATGCAGAATTAAAGGGAGGGAATAAGAGAAGGTAGGGGATGAGGTGAGAGTCCAAAACATTACATAAGCCATGCAACTGTAGAAGAAAGAAGGGAAAACAAAGGAAAAATAATTTAAAAGTAACTTATTCAACTGTTTCCTTGTGAAGCTGAGTTTTCCAATAAAGTCAGGACAGCTGAGGCAGCGAAGGCAGAGACTTCAATAGGGAGAACAGTCAAATCTCACATATTTCTTACATACTGTGCTCAGGTGGAATCTTGAGCCGGGCAGGCACGTTAGAGCACACAGGGCTCTCTAAACTGCCTCAACATTCTAATACTCCTCCAATATCCTCCAAGGAGGAAACTTGAGAAACTTGGGGAACTTGAGAAAACTGTTAACATGTCCTCAAAACTCTGGGGGCCAAATTTGCTTGTACTGTTGTCCTTGAGGTCTGGGAAGAAGTCACACACAACCAAGTAAGAGGAAGGACTGCAGCAGGATGCAGTTCCCAACCCCTTGTGTTGGGTGATAGGTTTTGCACAAACTTTGTACTGTGAGGTATAAGCCTCATGAATATCATATTTGATCAAAACTGAGAGATGGACTTGGGTTCATCCAAATTATAGTATTGAGTCTCTTGTTTTAAAAAAGTTTATTTAAACAAAGTAGGTACATTTCACGGAAATGGTTATAAAATGCATAGCATATTATAAACAATACTGTTACTTTACAGATACTAGTTGTTATTATTCTAATATTGCTTTTTAAAAACTAATGAGCCTGCTTGGTGAATCAGAAAGCTAAAAATCCCCATCTTAGGCACTCTGGAAAAAAACAGTATGTGATATTACAAAGCAGGTGTCCACTTTTTCATTCACTCTACTGACTGTATTGCTGCACCATTAATTTGCCAGTTCTCATTATGTGGAAATACCCAATCCCTGGAGTCACATACCAAGACTAGATTTCCATTAACTGGACTACAAATTGCACTTGCTCAGCCAACCAAAACCCCACACAACGCCAAGGAAAGCTCACTGAGGTCTTCACATTGATTAACTTAAAGGACAAAGACCACATGAGTGGATAGAAAACAAGCAGTTTTTCTAAGTTGTGCAGGTGTGTCACACCCATATTGCTATTCCTAAGCAACTTGATTGTAAGTTGGCAAGTCCATAGAGATTTCAGGCTTGACTTCAATGAAACCTGAATGCCCAGTAGAAACAGACCTTACCCTCAGTGGTGACAACAGTGTCACAGAAAGTGGAATTGAGCCTTTTTACAGCACTGGAGAACCGAGCAGACCTCAAGCATTCATGATTGCATACCCAAACACAGAGGTGTCTGTTTTCTGATCTTTGGGATGTCAGGGTGCAGAGAAGTAAAAATGAAGAGCACAGCACCAATCCATAACCATAGCTAAAACAGATACCTGCTCATTCACACAACACTTCAGTACATGAATCATGACAGACATTCTTCACATTTACATTTGTATGACAATAGGCATAAAGTAAATCTTGAGGTAAAAGGATATGCACCAGGTTTGCACTGGTGTAAGCAAATCTAGAATCGAGTAAGCTATAAAATCCATTAATTCACACACAATAGAGAAAGAAAAATCCCCACATTTTTAAAACATATAGATACATGTAGATCAAACCACATATGTTTTCAAAACATATAGATACATGCTGAGGAATAAACTGACTTTTTTGCATGATGACATGAACTTTACAGTAGTTTAAACTTGGCTTAGACTGAAAATAAAGAAGCTTGAACTCTGTCCAGCAGAGCTCCTTTGGAATGGTTTGTCAAGACAGAAGAATGAAGTCTGAAGCAGTCCAAGAACATTGATGTTTCATTCACCATCTTCAAGTAGTTTTTGTAAGTTGTTCTGTATCTTAGAAAAAGAGAGGGAAAGAGTTGGGAGGCAAGAAGTGTTACACTGCATTTTAAATAAAAAATAAAATCAAGGCATACTCTTCAATATACTCTGTGTGCATGTTAATTCTGTCACACTTTTTCATACCAATGGTATTCCTGTTAAATGCTTCCCTTATAATAAGTGTAATCATCAAGTCCATCAAATGGAACACCTAGACAATCAACCAGCAGGACATCTAAGTTTAAAATGATGAGTAGCCCCTGAAATTTTCTCCTATAGACTGTCTCCTCCATTAGTAGTAAGAAAATAAGACAGAAATAAAAAACTGGAGCAAAAGGAATGGGACAAGAAACTGAATTATTTTCACCTTGATCAAAATCCAGTAAAAGCCTCAAACTTCCTCAAACAGCTCTATCGCTAAAAAGGATAACTCAAATAGTTTTGTAACAGCTTCAGCCATGATGTGTGCACAGCAAAATAGTCTTCTAACCATCAGCAGACATGTCCCATTTACCAGATTTAGTGAATTGATTGTGGATTACCTTCCTTTAGTTACAATGAAAGCAATGTCAGCCAGTTGCATCCTTGAGAATAATTTGAACAGCCTATTTTTATACAGCCTATATATCCAGTTTTTGTCTCCTTGTCCTTAAAATCTAGAGTAATGCAGTATAGTGGGTCACATCCCCAGACACACGTTCTCAATACCTCAGCATCTTAGTAACTTGCCAGCCCTGGTTACAGGTTTAGTCCCAGTTACTTTTAGGCTTTAATTTGAGAAGCCACTGCACTTCCTGTTCAAGGATACCACTTTTAAGTCCTACCTCATGATTTCTATCCCAGATGCACACCTGTCTCAAGAGGGGCATTTTGAGGAAAGGGAAACAGTAAGAAGGAGCTAATTTTATGAGAGTCACTTAACACAGGAATTTCCTTTTAGCCTGCTAAGTTAGTGTAAGGGAACAAGTAATATTAGGCCACATTTTCCCTCACACAATTTAATGCTTTATCCTTTGATAGACATGGTGCATTTTAACAAGCTGCTAAATACAATTAAAAGCCAAATTAGCAAAATTTTGCTAAACCATGGTAGTTCCTTGGCTCCAAGTATGAAGGAAAACTTGTAAAAATCACAAGGTCACACTGAAAAAATCATTGCAACATATTTGTGCACTAAACATTTTTTAACTGCAGAATAATTTACAGTTTTTAATCTAGATTATCTCAGTGCTCCCATTTACAGTGCTGCGGTCACAGGGGAAATAAGGGGAGAGATGACAAGTGATACCAGAACTTTTGTGCTACCTTTGCTGCTGCAGCCAGTTACCAGCACTTTTCACTAAGGCGTATGAAACTGTCAAGCAACTGCAGTAACTTTGCTCAGAGAACAAAAAGCTGTTAGATTTCTAGGCACTGCTCATCTAGATTCGAACAGGATGTGGCAATGTGCAGCTACAGGCACTACTGATTTAGCTTGTACACACAGCACTTCATTGCTTGAATGCTTGTCAGATAAAGTTAAGTCTTTAAAGCTCCAATCCTGTAGACACTAAACGAAGAAAGCACACCACTTAAGACTCTAATTCAGGATAGAAGGTCACCTCTCTGGGAACAGCTGAATGATCTAACCATCTAGCTGTCTATTACTGTCTCCAAGCAGAGACTATATAAGGGAGTGGGACAGTGCCTAGCCTTGCTGCAAAGGGCTGGCTGGCTGGCTTCCCACTGAAATGAGGTCTCCCATGAACCATCTTGCCAGCCTGTCCCAGACAGCCAGAAAGCAGTAACCTCTAAAATGACCTAATTTGGCTGAAGATTGTATCTGGTAACCATCTGGTAAGCATTTCCCCCTTGTATTCACACTATTATCCAGAAAATACAGAGGGGTTAAGCCAGCATTACTCTAGATTTCCATAGCCAAGAGGGGTGAAGATGTGGGGAAAGAAACCCTTTTTTAGGAGAAGAAATTTGGCAGTATTTCTAAAACCTATGCCACACGTGTAAACAGTGATATTATATACTCTTAGCTTTATGCTATTTGAGAAACTTGGTTTGGGGGGAAAAAAGGTGTTGAAAGACCTTGGCACAGACTCAGTTTAGAAAGAGAGGCAAAAATATCCCATGTGACTTAAGCACATAGGAATTCAAGTAACTTTTGTTTCACTAGTGCTGTTGTCATGCTTGGCCTGTGTACGTGTTTCCAACACACATTTCACCAACCTGTACTGGGTGCATTTGTCAAGGTTTGGGGGCAGGTGGGGCAAGGTGTGCAGGGGCAGCAGCTGTGGCCAGGACCAGGGGCTGCCTTGTGCTGGACACAGCCATTCCAGCAGCATCCAGCGGACCCATCGCAGGGCACAGGTGAGCCCCAGCCATGAGAGTGGTGGAGCCTCTGGTAAAGTATTTTAGAAAGGGGAAAAACACCAAAAAAGGAAGTAAGGTCTGCACACCCAATCATTTTGCATAGTTTCCAATTTAAGTCACCAAATACATTTAAGCTTTGCAATCAGAGAATGGTAAAAATCAAGGGTCAGGTATAGCAAATTACACAACTGGTACAGCAGCATTTATGTTACTGAAGTAAAACAGGCAGATTCCAGCCACTTTTTGTGAAGAAGCTGACTACATATGAAAGCAAACACCAAATTCATCAAATACCAAGAACAGTTAAGCTCAAAGTCCTTAGCCCAGATGGATTAAAAGAAAGAAAAAAAAAAAAGGTTGAGATCCTTACATAATGCAATAATCACCCCTGAAGTGTCTGCTTCAGGGTTACTTTTCCTGGTTATAAGCCTCAGTTCAAAGCAAAACTTTTACACATACCGGTGTTTGTACTTGGGTTAATTTGTAGTCCAAAAATTAGTCCTTTGTCTAGGAAAACATGCCACCTTTTGGTACCACATCTGAGGGTAACTCGACACTTTTCAAGTGAAAGATCATAGAAACAAAGCAAGAACCTGACTGGTCCATCAGCATTTGCATTATATCATAGATGTTACCTTTTCCAATTTTCTAAGATTAGCAGTTAACTCATCACAAACGGCATCAGCATTAATTTGCAGATGAGATCCCAAATCTTGGTGCACTTGATGTCTGTCAAATAGAATGAAAAAAATAAGTGTGACAGACTCAAAAGAACAGGAAAACAGAACTGGATACACATGTACATGGCAACAGAGTGGCAAAATTGTAACCTGTACTTGTTTACAGAAAAAAAAGTGCTAAGTCACTTCTTGACTACATTTTTAACGTGATCTCTTTCTCCAAAAGTTTGGATTTATAGCTATTTCCGCTGAAAAGTTCCGTAAGTTCCACATCCTGTGACTTGGAAGAAATCAGAAAGCCCAAGCCCTAGATGCTGCAGAAGTGCACATTAGGTCTTCCTTCCTGTATCTTGTACTATTTGGGCTCAGAGCAACAGAAACAGGACTTTCTTGTGTTAGTGTTTCTGAAGAGGGACACAGCATCCCACTAATGAAAATATGCCAGAAGTGAGAAAAAGGCTTTTGACATTGCCTACTATGTGAAAGCAGGTTTACCCCACTTCTTCCATTTCTGGTAAAAGATAAATGCAAGTCTGCATAGATAGAGCACCATTTCCTTACTATCCCTTTTTTATGAAGAACCTAGCTCTGTATTCTGACACATGCATATAAGTCCTACTGCTTTCCACAGATGACAGCTGAGACAAGTTGTATCATAAACAGCACAGTCATTGTTTGATATGACCACAAGTGCAATGTCAGAGTGACCTGTTCTGTCATGGATGGGTAATCAAAGAAAGCTGAATGAAAAAGCACACTTATGTAAGAGCTTGCTGAATTTGAACCACTTTGCAAACAGTTCCACCATGCCCAAGTCAGCTCTGTCTTGAATTTTATTTTTCCCCTCCCTTTTTCATGTGGTGCTTCTCCAGCTGTCAGAATTTCCACTCATGCTGCATGTGGCTGCAGGTTTTGCACTGAGTTTACAAATGACTTTTGAAGCCATATTTTTCAGCGCAGCACAGGAAAAAATCTATTATAAGAAGGGGAGAAGAGTTAATGCAAAATCTAATGCTCAATAAACTGATTAATATTCTCAGCAGTATCCAGTTTAACTTCCTTCCCTCCTAAGACAAGTGCAGGGAGCCAATACAACTTATAGAGGCAAACTACTGTGGAAAATATACATACCTCGGCACTGCCTCTCCATTTAATGTTTGCATATTTTCTATCTGTGCAATGTGGAAACAAAAAAACAACATCCAAAGAAACAAAAAAACTAACTACAGAGGCAGCTGACAGCCATG
Organism: Corvus hawaiiensis; assembly: GCF_020740725.1. Taxonomy (NCBI): domain Eukaryota; kingdom Metazoa; phylum Chordata; class Aves; order Passeriformes; family Corvidae; genus Corvus; species Corvus hawaiiensis. The sequence continues at coordinate 48,440,244 of NC_063255.1, forward strand.
ACTCTAGCTACAGAAAAGAATTATTTATGTAACTATGGTCCCTTTCCCTATTTCCTCTTCAAATAGAGAGACACCTGTCCCTTGCTGTGTTTGGATTTTGTTTTGGTTTGGTTTTGTGGTGTGGGGTTTTTTATATTACAAAGACAGGATATCAATTTCTAAATGGTATATAGACAACACAAAGCTTTATATAAGCAAGACAGATGTATTAGCTCAGAGTATGAAGTATGTTTCTAATTACATACTAATCAAGTTACACTAAGACTGAAGCCAGAAGTTAAACCTTTTTCATGGAATCATTACTCCGGAAAAAGATTTTAAGTCTCCAACATTTTACAGGGTTTATCTTACTCTTTAATATGTGAATCAAAGGCTGTCATGGACATAAGGCGTTCCTCCAGGACACTGATTTTATATCTCATGTAGAACGTAGAAAGTATTAAAACACAAACACTGTAAGAGAGAAGAATAAAGTATATCACTTAAGGAAACTTTAGCAGTACCTGACAAATTTATTGTTAAAATCCATTTACATTGTTACTTGTACATGTTCAATAATAAAGGCATCATTCTTAGAAACATTTCAGGAATACCATCAGTGGCATTCAGATTATGAAATTTCAGTTATGAAAATCTCAGACTTGAGTATGTGTTTGCTAAGTGACATGCAAAAGGAACATGCAAGTATTTAAATGCTTCTAACATTTTCTCAATCAAAAGACCTTTTGTTTTTAAAAGTAAATGGCCTGTTAAGTAAACCTGCCCTAACAGGCTTATATACATATATGTACATACATATACATATATATGTATGTATGTATATACACATTTCTGGAGAGTGTAAAGGCCGCAATTCCCAATAATTTCCTTTTTCCAAGTAAAGCTTAGATTATATCAATCATGCTTACATTATATTGATCACATAAACGTAAGAAACCCCTAGTTTTTGACAATCTTGTTATTGCAAACTTACAGAACTGCATAAAACACAAGTACATGGCTCAGAGTGAAGAGCTTCTGGGACTTCACTCTGTGGAGGAACCTGAAGGCTTCAGAATGGCCTGCAAGGGAAAGAACCAACTCTTACTTTGACCAGAGCAGACCACAGAATATAAACAGTGTTTTGAACTATGTAACAGATAATGCAAACAGAGGGATAAACAAGAAAGAGATCTCCCAAATTATGTGAACTGACATAATTATGCAAATGTATCTCAAGTTATTCCAGCTGAAGATCTGCCCTTGGTTTCTTACCATTTCGAGGACTGTTTCGAGCTTTTCCATCAGGCCCACATTTACTATGTGCATCTGAACGAACAGACTTGGCCTCAGGCTTGGAAACTTTCAAGTGAGTCTCTGTTTCAACAACATGATAATCTATCAAAAGAAAGGTTTTTAATAAAGTTGAAATATGAAGTCAAAGGAAATTGTTGATAGCTTATGTTTGTCAAGAAATAGACTAAGAGGAGAATTTCAAAAGGTGCATTTCTGTACTTTTGGGTAAAAAGCAGCAGTTGGTTTAGTATCCTTGAAACAGTTTACATACTAATTCCACATCAACACAAAATAAAAAGAAGCACCTGGATTGAAAGAAGATGTATGTTGCATTTATATTTCCAGAGCTTTTGAAAGATGGCAACCCATGAAGATGTTGAAAGCTACTATTGAATTTCCAGGCAGAAGATTAAAGTCACAAAAGTTGTCTCTCAAAAGGCCTGAGTTTGCTGGAGTAATGATTCCAAATTACTTTAACAGCAACATCAAATGGAGATAGTGCATTGTTACTTTAAAAAGGACATTACAACTCCCTTTCCTGACTTTCTTTAAAAATGCCAATGGAATCTTGAAAGGAAAGGGACAGAAAAATCTAATCACATTCAGTTTTATGCTCTACTTGCTTACCCTGGACTTGCTCTAATGATGCACAAGAAACAACCATGAGTGATAGATGTGCTACCCTTCACCCCTGCCTTCAATTCCTTTTCCTAGAATGGTTCTTTACCTGGATATTGGTTTTCATTTGTGGAAAAATAAAATGGAATGGTTTGAAGTAGTTACAAACCATCAGAAAGTAAGACAGCAAGTTAAATCATTATTCAGAAGCACTTCTGTGGCATGCTATGGCACCACAATTAAAGATACAAGCACAGTAAATATCAAATACCAATGAAAGAAAATAGCCCCAAATCATCCTGCTGAACACAAGAAGACACAGAGCAAAAAGGAGAGTTAATCAAAAACAACATGACAGAAAACGGCTATAAAAAAAGACAGTTTCTTTCAACAGTTTCTTATACAAATTATAGTCAAGATGGAACCCAGAGTACTAACAGCATAACAACATATTAATATCTTAATATATATGACTTGCACAACAGAATAGTCTAAGTTTTCATAATAACATTCAGCATGAGCTACATAAAATAAGTATTCCTGTACTCATGAAGTTATATGTAGTGAGTTTCAATCAGAATAGCTGCTAATTAGGTGAAGAACTTGAGACAATAGATTACAAACAGCATTGTAAAGAAAGAACAACTTTGGACAGTATCTTCAAGTGTCTTAACAGCTGCAAATATAAAATGAGTGCTTAAAAAACCCCCATAAAAATGCATGTCAAAAATAATCTTCTTGATGACCAAAAGCCACCATGGTACAGAATGTTATTTGTATAGATCAGAAGTTACACAGTGACTTGAACTACTTTAGAATAGGTTTTGATTGTTTGTTCTCCTTTGTGTTTTAAAGCACGAACAGTTCCTACATTCTATCTCTCCTCGCACAACTAGGCAACTGGAACCAGTAGCGACAATTTAGATCTGCTGATGACCAAGTCATTGCCTGAATCTGGATTGCAGAAGGATATAGTAACAGATATGTAGGTACTGGGGCCTTGAGGAAGACCTCAAAATCCACGTACTTCTCCAGGACTGTGGAGAATCTAGATTCCGCATCAGAAGGGGATACAGAAGCAAAATGAAACTAGTCCCTTTTCTTTCCCTTGGGGCTCCATGATCCCACTCACCTTGGAAGCATTCCAGCTCTGGTGTCTGTGAGCCTGTGCTGCTGGACTCTTCCATCTCTTGTCTTCGCTGCTGCACTATTCCATCCAGATCAGAATAATCTTCATTGAAATCCTGATGGGGAGAATGAAGAACAAAAAGGCTCAGCCCTTCGTCTAGAATCTGAACCAAATATCAAAGCATTAGAACTGTTCAACCAGGACCAATTTCTGATATCAAGATGTTGAGATGAAGTTAAAAAATAAGCTCCATAAGATCACCAGAATTCAAGCTTCATCCCCTGCCTTGTCTGTAAGAAAGACTGTTAAGTCAGACAAATTATGAATCCAGGACAAGCACTAATAGACTTAGACTCTGGTCATCACCTGTGGCTGCACAGCTCTTTCAGATGAGTGAACTGGCTTACAGAGGAAGGTTTGCTACTAGAAACACTTCCAAAACTGCTCATGGCAGAGGACAAAGCAACTTTACGTCAGTACAGTGAAACCTGGCTGCTAGACAGAGACCTGAAGAACATACAGACCTTGAATAAATCCAAAGCGTATGCACGTATATAAACTGTATGTCACCAGATAATTATGCCAATTATTCCTACTGTTTTCTAGTGTTAAAAACTCATGGAAATTTTAGAAACAGATGTCATGATTTCCTTCAGTTTCCTTTCTTCAAGCATTAGAAATAGCACTTGCAATGAAAGATGCCATGCAACAAAACAACAAACTTCTAAAACATTTACCAGGGGCAGAGTTCTAGGGCGATCAGCCCTGAAGCTGTTTTCTGCAGAAGAGGGATTTGGACTGTTGCCCATGCTTGCATCCTGAAAAAAATCACCACTGTTAACAAGGAACACAAGCAGAAAGTACCTAGCATTTCACAGCAGGATAACAGCAATAATGAACACAAAGCTACATACCATCTTCACTGCCACTAGTACTTACCTCAAGATGTCTACAGATAGATTTTAATAGCTTGTAGGTGGTATCTCTGGAGAGTAGTGAGACAAACATGTACTAGAAAACAAAAGTTCCACAACTGTTTGACAAAAAGACATACAGCACAAGCTTCCTTTTATCTAAATAAAACTGACAGGTGGTTTTGCTGATCAAGTAACTATTTTCAAGAACTTTAGTATGGCAGGAAAAACCTGCAGTCCTTCTAAGCCTACAACTTGAGGTTAATCACACAAACACAGAATAGGCACAAAAGTTACTATGTTCTGATGCAGGAACAAGAGCATAATCCAGATCTGCTCTTTCTTTTAAAAATACTTTTCATGCTATGTTTTACCGACCCCTTGAAAAAAAACCCAAACAAACAAAACCTCAAACTTGCTTTTATGTACAGTCTCCTGCACCCACAAAATACTCATGCAATGAAAATGGGTTGTTTCTGAAGCTGCTCATAGGATAATCACATTTCCTACTGATTGATGCAATTACTATTCCTGAGTATCACTGTAAGCAATAGGTTTTTGTGTGTCTAAGGTATGACTGGTCAGGTAAGAGATACAAGCAAATGGAAGAACACTGACAGAGATGCCAACAAAGCAGGTAACCCTCTGTGCATGCACCTCGTGACCCAGCTTTTTCAGTGCCCCTGGTGCTATGAAATTTTGGAAAATGGAATGAAAGACTACAGAGAGCAGGGGGCAAACAGATTCTGTTTTTTATTTTCTCACAGAAGTACCATTGTCCTCTACCAGTACTTACCCTATCTGTCACTGTTGCTATGATCAGAGCATTTGGCACAAGAAGGGCAGTTTTGGTTTTCTTCAGAAGTGTCACTGACAGCACAGGTATACTAATCTGAAACAAGATCAACGTAGCGTTCAAATCCCAATACTCATGTACAAATCTGCATCACGCTCTCTCCTGAGGGGCCAGCCCACCTACTGGGATAAGCCAGACCTTCAACACTCACCTTTTAAAGATGTCTCCACTACATTTCTGATCACCATTATTTCATGTGACATAAGAAATTGTAATAATCTGAAACCATACCTAACTACTTTTACTTCTGCTTTTATAAAAAGCTAATCCAGGCTTTTGTTTGTGTCCTCCTTTCCTGATCCCTCCTGGCTCTCACAAGACGACATTCTTAATGCAGTGTAGATCAGCAAAACAAACCAATCTTACAGTTATGCTTCTTTGTTTAGAAACCAAATATTTCAGAACACATCAAACAAGACAAGCTTTTGGAATCATGAACATAAAAGTCTTCTCACCACTTACAGATCTGCAACAAGCAGGTGAGTAAACAGCTCGTCCTTCAGCAATGTTGAAAGACTCAATACTGACATACCTGCTGACTTCAACTGATTCCCGTGTGTGCCAACCAGGCAGTCTACATTTGCATTGAAAAGTTCTCAATTTTCCTTCCTGCTTTGTGTTTACATCCAACCCCATTAGCTTAACATCTGCTAAGTTTCAGAGTATTTCACTTCAGATACTCTGCATGGGCTCTTCCTGGAAACCCCATGTTACAAAGGAAAAAAAACTCTGGTTGTAGACAGTCAGTTGAAAAGCCTAGAGGTTTAGCGAATTAGGCAAATATAATAATCCTGGATATACATGATTAAGAAACAGATCCTGTTAAAAATACCTTTGGCATAGGCTGTCGCAACTACCTGAGAAATTTGGAAGCAAGTTTGAAAGTATCCATAAACTGTTCAGTTAGCAATCTGAATTAAAACATGTCATTGGAGGAGAATGAACTTACTCTGTGTAGTTTCTTGTTAACTTTTGTTCAGAACAGTAACACGAAATCATTAAATGAAAAATTGTTCCAGGTAAAAAAAAAAAAAAAAAAAATCTTTGTGTAGAACAGTCTGGTTGCAAGTCTGCCAAATACTGTTTGAACAGAAATCCTGCTACAAGCTACAAAAAAGCAGCTTTTTCTAGTTGGTTCAAATTTTTCTAGTTGGTTCAGTTCACAATTCACCTCAAAGAACTTTAAATCAGAGATGCTAGTGGCATTCTACTGTGTGTAGTTTTGATGAATAACATGAGTGTAATCAAAACTAAACTATCCTTCAGTGGGATTCAGCACTTGCTTATTGCTCTGTTCCCACAGCATTAGATTGAAAGGGTGGAATCACTATTTGATCACAACTACTTCTATCTGGAATATTAATTATTTCAGAATAAAAGGTTTACCTGCAGGCAACTTAGAAAGAAATTTAAAAGGGTAAAATAATGTCTAAATCCAAGAAAGACCCAAGGCCAAAATATATAGCCAAATTCGTGCCACCTGGAAAGAAAGTGATGTCTTTCAATGCCTATTCAATCCTCTAGGAGCAATCTTTTATTTTCGAATGTACACAGTGTCTTTACTGCATACTCAAAACTCCTGAATTGCATAGCTGTTCACTGCATGAAAGCTTTCAGTAAAAAAATATCTGCAGGTAGAATTCTTGTCAAAAATTTACTGGAATGTGTAGATCTGCTGTTTCACTCAATAAAACACTTTATCCTTAAGCTTAAATTGTTTTACAAGTTCTAAGCAATAGAAGCTTTGGAAGCTTTGTCAGTGCTAAGAATGACTGCTAAGAATGTTCCTCTTCCTGTCCAGCTTGATTTCCTCCTTCCCCTCCCACTACATAATTTTTTGCCGTAGACCTGATTTTCCAGCTTTTTTCTTGATGGTATTCCTAAAAGCTGAACAAAGCTGTAAATAAATGATAAGCACTATCCCCTTCACTCTTAATGCTCCCCACAATGTTTTTTGAAAATAAGACCCAGAACCAAATAATTTGCAATATTGCTATAATCACATTTACAAACAGTGTTTATTCTACCCTATTTTGTAAAATGTTTTCACTTTTCAGCATACACTTATGTGTATGTATATACTCCTGCATTTATAACCATTTTGACAACGATAATTTCCTAGTACTACGTCATCATCACTCTGCATCTTTTTTTCCAGATTTTTCTACTCAGTAAAGTTCTACCATATTCTTGTATACATTTAGCCTAGTTGGCATTAGAAAGCTGTTCCACAGTTTGAAGTAGTTACATTTGTTCATGGTGACTGGAGAAGATGGTGTCTCGGTTTTGAAAGACAGGTGTCTGCTAAGGAAGGCAGAGGCCCCCCTTGAAGTGGCAGATATAACCCCTTTTCCCTCCAAGTTATTATATTTTGAAATCAAGGGCCTTTAGGCAAAGATGTGGGAAATAGGAATAACAGTTCTTTACTATATATATATATGTATATAACCAGTCAAACAAAACAACAATAACTCTGGCAGTAACAGCAATCACAAACCCAGTCCCAGCCTTCTCGGCTGTCAGGCTATTTCCCCTCGGGTGCAGTTCCGCTCGCAGCCGGCAGGGGCGCTGGCGGCTCCCGGTGAGCAGGGCAGGTGCGATGGTTCCCCCGCGGCTGCAGGGGGCGCTCCGGAGCGAGCTCGGGAAACCCGCGGCTCTGGTGCCCTGGGATCCCGGGAAGGATGGAACAAAGGCTTCACAAACCCCTGGGCAGCCGATCCCGGACTCTCAGGAACAGCAGGCTGGAATGGCAGGGACGAACGCAAATCCCGGGTGGCAGACGAGATGTATCCAGATGGGAAAAACCACGGAGGCCCAGGCAGGCAGGGCGAGCAGGGCTACAGCGTAGCGAAAGCTCGAAGCAGCAGCGGGGCAGGGCAGCCACAGCTCGGTCTCCAGCAGGGCAGGAAAAGCGGCTTTTGGGGTCCCGGCGTTGTTTCCAGCAGGAAGAAAGAACGGCCAAAAAGAAAGCAGCAGCAGCTCCTTTCTCTGCAGCTTCTCTCTCCAGACGCTCAGAGCGAACTGTCCCCACACCCAGGTGTACACAAAAGAGTAGCCAGGCCCGCCCCACTCCCCTTTTTGTCTTTCTTAAGTACAGCTATTTGTCCCCTAGCAACATGCATATGGGAGAAAATTCCTTTAACAGGAAAACCTAAGACTAAACTAAAACCCCAACAGATGGCTAGTACAGCAGCTTCAATATTAATAATTGCCAAGATTGCTGTTACTAATATTGAATGACAGTATTCAACCAGCTGTTTTTTTCTTTTGTGTCACACAGCTTTCACCAACATATACACCATCCACATTAATGTACTGTCTATGACTAATAGAATCCATTAACTAGAAATCACCAACCATCTTGGGCCAAGTGGTGAAATATAATAACCCATAAGGTCACCATGGACAACGTGCTGTTAATAATTTTAAGCATTGTTTAAACCTATTACACCTCATAAAAAGCCCTTTAAAAACAGATGGTACTCCATCAAAACAGCTGACTGCAGAGATATGAGATAATCTCAACCCCTAAACTGATTTCAGCATTCAATTCACTGAACCTAACCAGGAACCTTGTTCAAGGATATATCTGAAAGAAAGAAGCCAAAGAAATCCTTGAAGCAAATCCATCTGTTTTCCCAAAAGAGGTCAAAAACAAAGCAGAGTTTATGTAAACAAAGTGCACTTCAAAAGCTCCGAATCAACAGATCCAAATCTTTTTGCAAAGTCTGTGATTTTTCTGTATGTGTATCATTCACCATAGGGGTGCTAAGCTTTAGGTGGATCACCAAAAAAGACTAATTTATGATATTCCCAGCAGCTCACATCTCATTTCTGATCTGCATACTAGGCCCACAAGTAAAAACCTTGTCAACTTTTTTCTTATCCTATGCTCTGTTTATGTAAAATGGGACTGCTAGAAGAATCCTTCAGAGAGCTTTGCTACTCAAGGCAGAAGCCAGTTTTACTTCTTCCTCTTTAACTGCCTTAATATGCTTGATCCTTCTCTCCATTTCCCTAACTATAGTCTTTGAGTCCTTAATACTTTTCAGCCTTCTTTCCTCCTGCTCCTCCTTCTCCTCCTCCTCCTCCTCTTTTAAGTACTTACTCCAAGAGAAACATTTTTGAAGGTTATGCTACATGGATTTGACAATGCCCTCACTGTTGCCTGTCAGATCCTTTCATCTGTTTCTTTCAGACATGAAGTCCTTAAGCAAGAGATTCAATTTCTACTAATGATAATAGTGCTCAGTTTAGAGTGAATTTCGAACATCACTTATGAATAGTGACTGTATTAGATAAAACTTAGAAGTATTAGTATTCTAGACTTGTACAATAATTTGAACTTCTGGTAACCAACAAACTGTACTGTTCTGTACATAAAGATTTTACTAACCTTAGTGTCTTTACCAAAAACCTTGGAATGGAAGCAAATCCAGTTTTCAGAAAGGAATAACTTTCCTTGGTACAGAATTTCTTTCTGCAGAGCACAGGTAAAGCCTGAAACAAACAGATATTCTATAGTCTTTAAGGTAATTACAAGCCAAGCCAAGCCAATTTGGCTTCTGTTTTTGTTTTTTTTTTTCAAAGCCTCTATATGTTTAGGTTTTAAATTAACCTTTTGATTAACATTGGCAAATCTTGAAATTTTTGGTAAGTTTAACTAATACTGACAAGCTCAGATGATGTCATGGGCCTAAGTTTAGACTCAAAATATTTGAAGGACAACAACTGAAATGAATACAATTAATAGTAACATGCAACTGGCCTCCAAAGGTCAAAAAATCTTTTCTGAGAGGATATGACCTAGCTTCCTATAAACTTTTTATTAACTTCTAGGTAATTGTATTACATGAATGTAAAGAGTTTAACAAGAGGTTTTATCTTTAAAACTCCTAGCTCTATGGCTGTTGTCTAAATTAGATGTTCAAAAGAGGTACAACACATGTAAAGTAATAAGTTTTTACTTCAGAGACATTGAGCAAACCATTTCTCACTCATGAACCACATTCCCTGTATTCCTTTCAAGAAACATTTGCTATACATGTCTATGTACAATTCCCTTTTATAAGTACCACAGATAACGGTAAAATATTTAAACATTTAAATATTCCTTTTCCTATTAGTGTTTTCAAATATTCAAACATCACCAACAGCAAAAACTCAAGCTAATCACTTGACCAATTCTGTCTCAAGTAGTGCCTTTAGTAAGGAAGATTCAGTACCAAAAAATATTGCATTAGGCTACTCTCCAGGAATGGAAAAATGGGCTACAATTTCCAAATATACCAAACATGAAGAGATTTAAGTTTTCCAAGGTAACAATAAGGTGCCCATAGCATGTGGATCAAGGCCCAATAGCTCTAAGCAACTGGAGTTAAAGGTTTTTAAAATTTAGGTAGTTCCTCTTGTACATCACATTTGTTGGGTAACAACATTATTTAGGATCCAGAGCCAACAACAACACAGGGATTAATACTTACTTTGTTTCAGTGGCTCATCAACAGGAACATCTAGAAACAGCTTATGAAAGTGTGCGTTTGCCTTCAGCTGAAAAACAAAAAGCCCCACACCCAAAACACACACACTTTATTAGACAGTCTGACAACTGTCAAGTGACCTGCTCCACTTCCTGTCCTCCCCACACCTTCCCATTTTGCCCACTTGCTCTACAAGAAATCCTCATATTTTTCTATGTGCCTATTAACTCCATATTGTGCTTCACCCAGACTCTAACACACTGATGAAAAAGTAACCTCTGTCCTTTTTACAACCATGAACTATAGTGCTGCTAAACAAAAGCCCTCTCATGGTAGTTATGTGTTTACTCTTACTATATGTAAGCAAACAAGGAGTCTCTGCCTTACCTGATTTGAGGCACGTTTTTTCCTTTCAGTCTTGGAGTCACTCTTGGTTGTCAGGACCGGACTATCTGTGCTGCTCTTGGTCCTGAAGATTTAAAGCATTTGATGTAAGCCTGGCCTCACACTGGTCTTGGTAAGTTACCAATAGGATGTGCTTTTCCACGGAATGTATTAATCCTTTAGATAACATACCCAATTCATCAAGAATTATGCAGAGATAAAGAAGAGTATATCTTTTTCTTAAACCATGTTGATCTGCTGACTATGGCAGTCTGCTAAAGGTCTTCTTTTAATTTAGAAAGGGTATTCTAAGTAACTGACTAGTTGGTACGGAAGTAGAAAAAGTTCAAAACATTTTTACAGCTTAATGAATTATCACAGTGCTTAGCTTCACATTCATTTCTGGGCAACATGTGAAATACTAATACTAAGTAAGCACATTCCTTACTAATGACAGACAAAACAAGATAAAACTTAGTAGCTGAGGTGGAAGGCAGTGTACAGAAAGCTATGAACTTGTAATACAAGATGTGAGTTCATCTGAAAAATGCAACAGGAGAAGAATAGGTGCACAAGTCAGAGGATGGCTATGAATGGTGTAGTGTAGTGTAATGAAATCATTAAGGCAACCAGCAACCCTACAGGAAATGAAATGGAATTCTGACTGCCAGCTGTAGAGGCAGCTGTACTTGTACAGCTCCAGCCCTTTACACTGGAAAACCAAACAAAACCACAAAGAACTCTAGTAAAGAACAAGTGTAGATCAAATTCTCTGTGGATGACTAGGATGCCTGTTCTACACAAGAGGAATTAATGGCATGGACTGTTCAGAAAAACAGAGAGGTGGGATAACTGTTTCATAAATCAGAAAGAGGAGACCATTTTCTCTGAAAGCTATGTGGCACAGAACAAATGCATAGGAACATACTATAAAAATCAGGTAGCTCTTTTTCAGAGGCCCTCAGACGTAAACTGAACAGCAGAAGAAAAAACCATATCACAGGACTCATACTGAATGACCTGAAAAACATGTTGTGCTGAAGATACAGTAGGGAAATAAAGGTGCTACAAAAGTTTCCATTACTGCACCATATCCTGCACAACAAGTCTTCTTTACTTCCCTAAGCTTGAGAGGTTCAGGGCTTCTAGTACATACCGTAAGAGTGACAGGAAGAGAAACCCTGAGTGTTATGGAGACATAACTGGAAAGAGATTGTATAGCAATCTGACTTAGACACTGACTTTGACAGCAGAGGACCTGGCTGCATATCTCAGGAGGTCCCTCATAAAACACTAAAATACCTGAGTACATGTATTTGTGTGCTTACGTAGAGTACAGGTGAAACTGAAACAAACAGCAAGCCTGACAAAAATGTTATGTTTAGCCTTCACCAAAAGTAGTCAATTACAGTATGAGAAGTAAGACTGCAACCTCTGAAAAAAAAAAAGTGATAATGTATTCCTTCAAATACCTTTTCCTCAAAGATGCTTCATGAAATTAAGTGATGTTTTTTTAAATATTTGCCTTCTGACCAAAACAACAGTGTCAGGCTGACCACTGACTTTTGCACTGACTGTTCAGTTGACAAAGTGAAAGGGATGCAAAGGTCATGTTCAAGCCATCCAAGTGGGATTTTAGCCTCTTTTATAAGCACTTAAAATGCATTCCAGTTCTCCAGCAAAAGAAGAATGAGTGTCTTTGTGGGGACAGTACAAAAATCTGATACAATATACAACACAGAGTACAAAATTAAAACTTATGTCATAGTTTTACCGTGGACAATCACTACTCCAGCATGAAAGAGTTCTGGAAACAAGCCAGGACTAAAACTGCAGCTCAATTTGACTGCCTGTCAAATTGATTGTGACAGGAATGTAACTAGCAGCGGCACCAAACAGTGCAATACATTTTTTCCTAGAACAGGGAAACTAAGCCAGCTCAAAGTCTAAATTCTATTGTGACTGCTTGCAATGGGCAACAAAGCAACCAAGGAAGGTGCCTTGATTCCAATTCACTTGCATAGTGTGCAAGCTAACCCTCAGCTAGGATATCTGATAAATATTGCTACTCAGTCTAGCTTTTGAAGTGCTTTGCAGCCATTCTATTATCTCTACTAGAAGAAAACTGGTAGTATTTCTGACATTACCTAGCAACATCAACTTTTTTCCGGTCATCAAAATACTCCATTTCACTGGTAGAGGTCTGCAGCCACACAGTGGGTGATTTTCCAGCCTTTCTTTTTTCATCAGTTCCATTTTCTCCATCTGAACTGTGGGGGGAAAAATAAATAAACAAACAAACAAACAAATAAATAACTAAAGCTAGAAGTGTGTTTTACAGGATTCACAGTAATGTCAAATGCCACTGCAACATGTTGACAATACAGCATATATTAAAAAACAAAATTGTAACATGTATTTCTACTGAGATCCTGAAAAAATCTTTGTCTACTGACTTGACAGTATTATACATGTGAGCTGTACTCTGAGCTCCAGTACTGGAATTTCAGCAACGAAGAGCGGAAAATTGAAATACTGCCATGGATATTTCACCACTCATAAAATTTGTAACTCTAGCTTCCGTTCTGAAGAGAATGTCTCGTTTAAGAAAAAATGCATTCCATGTTCAGGACTCAGACTCAGATGACTAATGCAAATTAATCTGATTGGCAAGCCAGGAGAAAAACATCTTGCATGACAGCACTTGGTGCTTTGCAGATAATATGTGCTCAATATTGCAAGAGGAAGATGGGTCCTATCTTGCCTCTTACTTTCCTCTTCTGTGAGAGTCCACAGGCAGAATTTTCACAACAAAGGGTTCTCTCCAAGTACAAAAAGCATTGGTTTTATTTTATAAAAGCAGCACCGCTGCCACAGCGCATTGTCTCTTCACAGCATGTGCCACTGCTTCAGAAATGTATGTTATGGACCCATAGTCTGAAGGCTAAACAATATGCCATTAGAGTCTGCCCCTGGCTTACCTTTCCATAATTTTCCAACAAAATGACAACTCAGAAAATTTAGAGAAAAAGAGCTGTTAATAATAATAGGGTGTGAAGAATGATAATACTTTAAAATGACATGACAGCTATATACATACTCCTCCCCGTAGAAACCTGAAGCCTCAGAAAAACTATAGATGCTCTTAGGATTAAAGAGGAAAGCCAAACCATGTTGCCCACTAATTTCGTGTCTGGCCTGAATGACCCCATTTACAGAAGCTTTCCGCTATAATGTTTAATTTCTGCAATTTTACAGCATACCACAGCCATCATGTGACACTGTCTTTATTATGAACAGGCTTTTTTCTTACTACGACAAAAGTTTTGCTAACAGAGGTTCTCAAACTGATTTAATCTTCTTTTAGGAAGGGCACAAAAAGGTCTTTTGCTTTTATTATGCTCTGATGAATAAGATCAGGAGATACGCCTCACAACACCCTAATTGAAGTCTAATGAGGTGTTATCCTACCTGACAGCTAAACTAGAGCTTATGTCACAGGACAAATGCCAAGATTCTCAAGGGATCTTATATTTACATAGAACAGCTATTTCCATATCTAAGCCTTCCTCAGCACCCTTAGCACTCCCCACCACAGGGACACTGAATTCCTACTTCCTAAATCAGACTTTATTAATGCCGTAATCCTTTCATTTATACACAAAGCCAATAAGAAAAAAACCCTATTATTTCCCCATAGCTTCACTCTTGTATCGGCTCTGCCTGACCACACATCATCAGCTTTTATTTTCAGTTGACATAAACTACAATTAAATAGGCAATTAATGAGATTCAAGTGGAATCCAATCTGCCTGAAAAACCCAAATAAGCAGCTTTATGCTGTTTGAGATTTTAAACAGAGAGACAGACTACCAACTCCAGGTGCTCCCTGCAAACATAGGGGAGTTTGTATTCCAAAAGTCTGCAAACCCTGAAAACGTCTTATTCACAGTCTTGCTATATTTCTATTACTCAAATCCTTGGGCTCCAAGGGTGGCCAGAGAATACCAGAAATGAGTGGGATGAGGAACTGGGTGAGGCAAAATTGTCAGATTCAATCACACCTGCGTTTCAAGAAAGCAGCTTAGCATGGAAACTCCCAAGTGAATAGAACTACATAACACAGCATTGTTTTTAAGATATAGTTTCTTGAGCCTGAAGCCTGACTGGCGTCCCTCACTGCCTTGGGCAGCCTGCTATTCTCACACGGCAATGCTACCAACTGATCAAGGAGGCCTGTCTCATACCTCTATAGTAAAAATATCCTTTAAAAAAAACCTATAACACAGGTTCTACCGCTCACACCTGTCAGCATGCTTAGATGCTTTGCTGCTGCCTTTTTTACTTACTACTCATACTCCCTTTACCTCATCCATAAGTTAATCTGTACTTTGCAGTTAAACCTATGAGCCTGCTCTATTCTGTCTGTCTTCCCTACTAACTTCTACTACTCCCGAATCTCTCACCTAGATGCTTTCAGATGGCAGAGAGCTCAGGCATCCCAAAATGCTAATCCTGCTGACAGCTGCGTGTGGGAATGCTGAGCTAACCTGTGCCAATCTGCTCACTTCTCCAGGATGGCCTGAGAACAGCAGCACAGGTGTGAGGAGAGTCAGCCATGGAACACATGACACTGACAGTAGATATAGGGTGTATTCCTACTAGCTGATAAGGTTTCGCCATGCCTATCCTTCAGCCTACCTGCTTATGCCTCCTTCACATAAAGAAAAACTACATAAGGATTTGACCTTATATTTCGGATAATTATAGCTCCACACAGCACCTAAGTTACTAGTAGGTGTTTTCTAACTACCAGAAGCATCTTAGCTGACCTTCCCTTCCCCCTCCCTTTGTAAAATACTGTTTATCAAATCACAAGTAAATTAAAGCACTCCTCACATTCTTATGAGTGAGTCAGTATTCATAAATGCTTTGTAAAAAGAGCACAAAAGTCAGGAACAACAACAAATTAGATTAAGACCACTTAAGAAATGAGTGATTCCTACCGCAACTGTTGGCAGTAGATGCGCATAAAAGAACTGGGTTCGCAGTGTCAGGGCAAAGCAAAAGAACTTTGTGACACTGGAACCATTGAAATGAAAGAAAAAAGTCTCATATATTTGGTACTACTACCAAGCCTATTAAAATAATGGCTAAAAGAAATAAAGAGAGAAGTTGTCTCTAGTTTCCAAATAAAGAACAGTTGTCGTAGGGAGTATTTTCAAAGCCAAGTCCTGCACTTACAGTGAGATCATACATTGCATCTAAGCAAGCTAAAATAAACATTAGTTGTGTTTAAGGGAAAGTGCTATGAATTACATAAACCAAGGCAGTGGACTAAGTTCCATTCTAATGTAGTTCAGAAGCACATTATTCATCAATACATTTCAAAAGTCAGAGGAATTTCACTTCTTCTGATCTGAATGGTTTCTGGGAAACCAAAATTTTCTGGCAGACATGTGTGTCAAGTTCCTCATATTGCATAAACGTCTCTGAACTTCAAACTTTCTTGTTTGGCAGTAACCTTCACCAGGACCTGAAAAATTCAGACTCCCTGTGAAGTTATACAGTACCACATTATGGGAGTTTTTCATGAAAAAATGATTAAATACATTAATCTAAAATAGCAACTTTTCATCTGTTCCCTTCAAAACTAGTTTGAGTAAGAAGCACTGAATAAAAACAATGTGAGAGAGAAGTGCTGATAGGCCACAGTTTGGAAAGTGACCCTCAAGGAACAACTGCTGTCTTTGACAAGCACAGCACTGAACCAGACACCATCACTTCTCAGGCATACACAAAAGAGACCAAAATTCCAGAACTATATGGTGGTTACTGTCTTTAAATCCCTGCAACCACACAAATCCTTCTACAAAGCTTCCTCAGGACACCCACGCTACTTGGTCCACCTGATAACTGGTCTAGAAGTTCAGAAGCCACAGTAAGTTGTGACAAACCAGTCCTCCAGTCTACAGATTGCAGATCAGTTATGTAGAAGGACAGAAATGCCTGTTGAATAATCAGAGATGTTAGGTACATCTTCAATTGTTTGCAAAATTGGAGTCAAAGCATATTTCCTAAGGGTTTAATGTGACTCAGCACTGGCGCAATGTTCCTTCTTGGATGGAGCATACATATTAGGTCATCATGTTACCTTAGAAGCACTGTTGGTCCAGTTTCACTTCCGTTAAACAAAAAAAATTAATTTTTTCAACAGCAGTTAGACTGCTGCATTACTGCAAAGGATCAACCAAAATAGGTGGGGAGTAATTTCTCCCCTAATGTCCACAACCATGCTTGGTAAAGTGCATGAGAAAATATCCATCACAAATACAATGACATTCTGTATGTTTTGGTTCTGTTGGATTAATCGGGTAGTCATTGGCAGACTGACAGGATTTGACAAAGGAATCAAAGTACTGTGAAAGGTCTTAATGCTAAGAGACAATGTTATTAAAGCTACTCTTACTCCCTGACATGAGTCTATTCAGGTAAAGGAATGGGTTACTTCTACAGAAACTTAAAGGGAGAGACTACAAACATTTAAGGATCCCAAATAAAGATGACAGAGTTTGGCAGGTTTTTAAAAGCAGAGAACATGGAGCAGGATGAAGAGATTTATCTAGGCATTATCTGAAAGACATACCAGCAACATGCTTCAAGCAGAGATGACTACAAGAGGGCCAGATGGGAAGTACCAATGCTTGGTAGGACATTGCTAAGCATGCTGCACGTCAGAGGTGTCCTCCTAAGCACTTACTCTCCTTGACCTATCATGTCCTAGAGAAGCAATCATCCCAAACTACCTTTTGCTAGGTCTAAAGTCTTGAAGTTTTCTTTAAGAAGACGTATCCCATCATTCTACTAAGTGTCTTTTCTATGCCACACCAGCCTGAATAAACTGTTTTGCATGTGTCATCAGATTCTGGAGTGTTTTAGCTGATGAGCTTGTTTTCATACTGTACACAGTTCAATTGCCTCAGTCCTGGACTGAAGAAAATACCTTTCCACTGTAAACTCTCCTGCTGTCCTCTTCATAGAAGATTTGAATGGTCTCCATATTGGAAAAATTAGCAATAGTGCTCAAATTGAGGATTTAGGTGTTGTCTGTTTGTACAGTCTGGTCACTCAGAAGCAAAATGCCTCCTGTAACTCTACAGCCGTGCTCTAGTGTTACATGGCACACAGCACCGTTTATGTGAGATAACACATCATGCAGAAACAATGCCTCGAAATAACGTCAAGATTTAATCTACTTCTAAGATCACAAACCATTTTTACCATGCAAATGAACAGCCAAACATCGACTATCACTAAGACTCCCAAACTATCAAAACAGGCAGAAAATGAGCTACAGCTACCTTAATTACATAGGGGCAGAAACTGTTTAACAACTGCTAAAATAGATGTTAAAGATAGACATAATGTATCCATTTGGTATTTGTATAATTCCATATACTTTGTGCACAGCTTGTACTTAAGGCTGAAGTCTGAACGAAATAAAGCAGCTGATTCTGAAGTGCAGGATTTTGTATTCTTCTGTATAGCAAATCTACAGCCAGCAGATGTATTTATACCAAACAGAGAGAGCAGCAAAGCATGAATCACGGCACAGAGATGTGAAACCCTGCATGACGGAGAAGACCAGTTTGTCAATATCAATAAGTATGAACCAGACTGAGATTTAACTTCCTCATGCTGCTCAAGGAGCAGGCTAATTCTCTTCTCCTCAGAAGAGAATCAGAGTCAAACACGGCATAACGGAGGCAGAGTTACACAGCTGCACATTAACTGTGTAAAACATGCATATGGATGAGCACACTTGCACATACACCACGCGCTTCTCTAAGCATTTCTAGGATGAAACACATCTGCAGGCACAGCTGGAATCTTGATGTCAGATAGCACCAAAAGAGAAATTAACCCAACTGTTTAGGACTTCCTTAAAATCTGAATCTAATTTTATATATCAAGGCAATTAACTGCAGAAATACTTACTGTGTTCTATTCCACACCTATCGCTTGGAACACAATTACTCACCTGTGAGTAGTTTCATATGTCTGTGTTGCAATGTCTTTATTAAAAAATTTATGAAATTTTGGAGTTAATACTGAACAGAAACCCCTCCAACACTGTTAAGGACAGAGAAAGTTAGGTTTTTCTCCTTAACTGAATAGACATTTAACATAATAACTAGATCAAGTTTCACACTGCCTTACCACTTGGACATTAGCAAGATCACTGTGACACTGCAGACGTCATTAGCAAGTATGTAAATTTTCTGCTCTAAATACCATCTATTATTAACTGTCTGTATTCCCCGTCTAATCAAAACCAGACTGCTATCAAATTCCATAGGAAAAAAAAACCACAGAAGAATTCCCTGCGCTCTGAAACAAGAGACACTATAACAAGATATTTTACTAAGTTAACACTAGAACAGGAACATAAGCCATTTAGCTCTCTTGTCTTCTCAAGAGTTTCCGTTTCATATATCCACTTCAAAAAGCAAAAGCCCTCTCATATGTATCTTCACTCAACTCCACAAAATTCCCATCATGCAGTTTTCAGTAGGATGGGAGTTTCAGTAGGATCACCAACAACTATTTATCTGACCATAGGCACAGTCAGATCTAGCACACAACAGAAATCTTTCACAGACACATTTCTGGGAGAGAAAAAAAAGAAAATTAAGCAAAATACACTCATTCACCTCTACTTTGGGAGGGAGCATGTGTTTTTCTCATTCTTCAACCTGCTTACATCCTTCAGAAGAAAATGTTTTCATGTCTCCTTGTTCTAGACTACCTAATCTTCTAACCCAAAGCAATACAAAAACAGGATCACAATTCATATTGAAAAGGAAGTGTACAGTCTTAACATTTTTATCTTTAGCTTCCAGAGGTGACAGGAGAAAGGGAAAAGAAAAAATTCCTGACTTATGACTTGTTCAGGGTGCAAAAAAGAGGGAAAAGGCACTTCAGTGAATTGTTCAATACCAAATTAAGTAAAAAAGATAAATACTGCATCTATATACAATTTATATGTTCACCATATAGACATCAATCAGAACTGTTCCTTAACTCAGGCAGAAACAACACATATCTATATGAAAAGGCACAAGCATCTTTACAAATGAGGCCCAATCACCAGAGAATAAGCATAAAAATTTAGCCTCATTACTTGAGGCTGCACCTCTGTTTCTGGAAGAACTCCAGAGAAACATACCTCAACATGATGCAAGACTTGGATGCCAGTTTGCCAGCATTAATTGTGCTTTTGAAAAAAAAAAAAACCACCTAAGTAGTTATATCAGACTCAAATACTTAAAAAAACCCCCAACCAACCAACCAAAAAAAAAAAAACCCCAGACACTTGCAATTGTATTAACAACTTATTAAGAATGCAGAACAGTTAGAGATGAAAGCAGAGGTTTGGGAACTATCTTACCAACACTTTTACTCCATTCTCTGCTGTTAAAAAGTGAAGCTGCCATGAAAACCTCGACCAGCAGCTTCTGCTCTATGGCACTTTTAGAAATAATGACTCACTATGCTACACAAAGTGTTTTATCAATGTAAATGAGAAAAAATAATTTTGATTCTTCTGACAGATTATATACAAAGAGAAGGAGAGTTGGATTTTCTCATAAAGCAGTGTCTTTGAAAACTGGCATTGATAAAAGATAATCCAAAAGCATTGATAATATTTCCCTGTTTAAAGTGTGTTAAAGATAGATTCTGCTCCTACATATCTTATTTACATTTTTTTGTGAGGTCCCCCAGCAAGAATAGTGTACAACAAAGCCAAATGTAAAACAATGAGATGAAAATGAACTTCTCATTGTGTTTATCTACTGTGCTTTTTCATGCTTTCCTTGTTTAAAACAACACTAATCACGGAGACAAAATCTGAAGTTTCAAGGAATACCCAGGTACATTTTTGATGTTTCATCACACATTTCACCAAGGACAGAAGTGAACCATTCACCAACGATCTGGCAATTTTGAATTTCCCACTATTATCTTTTCAACCTATGGTTACTCTTACAGGCCTGCCTATGTGTTCACGGAAAAGATCAGAACAATGTGGATAATTGAATCCAAAAGTTACTATTTCACACTAGGAAATACTAGCTTCCAAAAATGGGTCTAACCAACACTAGTCACAACAGTGCCTTTGACTGTGACAGTGAATAAAAGGAACCATTTTCCTTCCAGAGTCCTGGGAAAAGGTAGTCTTACTAGAATCAGATGTGACACATGGTAGCCAGACACCTGCTAAGGCCAACTGGACTTTCTATTTTCTATGTCACCAGGACACTGAGTCTGAATGTTCTCAAAGCTTCCTTCTTCAATCTGAGCCCTTCCGCCAGCCACGAGCTGTCCTCCATGGCAAAACACACTCTCTCCTATGCTGGCCATAGCATATTTACACATATTTTAGAATTTCTCAAAACCAAATAGGAATACATATAATTGTATATGTATTTTGTACTATAAACTTCCTTCTTGTTGAGAAAAAGACTGAACAAATCTAAACAGCTCTTCTTGAACTAGCACAGCACAGATGGCAGCTACAAAATACATCAAGAGTCTTTCGCCTAGGTGGTCTCTCTTCCACGAACAGACTAAAACGATAACCAGAGGGCTAAACTGAGGCACGTGTAGGACATGCCAGGGTATGGCTGGTTTTATGGGGGATGTACAGAACTGCTGTTTCATAGTCAGGTAACTAGAAGGTTTCCCTCTTCTATCCACAGAGGGCGAAGGCTTCAGTCTGCCTCTATGTTCCCTACCTGCTGAAATTGTCTGCTGCCTATCTGCAGCCTACATATTATTTCCTGCCCCTCTTTCTGGAGCTTATTAACCTCCCTAAACTTAGTGCACTATTTCTCAAGGACAGAGGCAAAGACGGTCAGTGCCAGGTAGAAGTTTAGTTAAAGTAACACAGGTCTGAAAAGATCATTGGAAAGGATATGCATGGACATGGCAGCTGCTGTGTACAGAGCATAAAAGATCATTAGTCCCAGCAGTGGCATCATCAGATAAGCACATAATTTCTAACCACATGACTGCAACATTTATGGAGATGGAAGCAAGAAGACAATACTGGGATACGATGTTTATGCATCCTCTGTCAAATACCAGCAACAAATCCCGTTGCCCAAAGTTGTAGTTATTAGGTTGACTAACAAACATTTCTCACAGACTGCATATAACCATAAATAATTTGGGCATATTTCAGGTTAGCCACTTGAGGCACCTGAGTGGAATGAAAAAACTCTTCAGATCCATTTCATGCATTTACACATGGAACAATTATTTTTAAAAAGCTGCTTTTATAATTTAAGCATGCACATAAAGTGAACAAAGTAGGAAAGGCAGGGAGAAAAAAGGGAAAAACCAGAAGTGACTAAAAAACATCATCATGAGCAAATGAAGGTTCAAATCTAGCCTGGAAAACCCCTGCCACATCTTAAATTTAAATGTTTCATTTGCAAGTATGTCCTTCTTTACAGATCATGTGTTATAACTTTTGCTATAAAAATAAGGAAGAACTACTATGGAAGAATTAAAAAATATTATATTTAGTGTATGGTACTATCTTCATCCTCTGAAAGTACATACCTACACCTTTTTCCCTTCACGAAAAAAAACCTCACAGTAGAAGTTTGGCTGCTGGAAATGAGTTAACCTAGATCAAAGTTGAAATAAAACTTTTAACCAGTAATAAATAATTTCCCCTTTTTTCTCTGTGTTTTGTGTTTCTCTCAAGTAAGAGATTTTAAGAAAAAAACCATAGTAAATCGTGATTAAGCACAAGTCAGTCAATTGATTTTGTTTTAATTTATCAACTGATAGACCGTTATTAAGAAACATCTGTTATGGTAGAATAATATACCAGACAAAAAAACCTCATAAAAATCACATTCTTCCTGCCAAGAAGTACTCAATTTGCTTGCAAGTGTTTTCCATTGCTTGCAGTAGCATATTTTTCCCAGTATCTGCAATGTATTTTAACTAAATAAAAAAACCAAAAAAACCCCCAGACAAAAAAAACCCCCACCCCAACAACCCTCCCCCCACCCCCCAAAAAACCCAACAAAACCCCCCAACTAAAACCTTCCGTATATTTCATACTCTGAAGTCCCAATGTCTTCATTCCTTTAAGTTACAAAGTTACATTTGGTAATTGGACATTACCTGATTCTGTAAACCATAAAGGACAGGATGTGCCACTTAATGTTAGCAGAATCTTGCCATACAGTAACCCATCACATCACACTTATACAGACAGATTGAATCATACCAGGATAAATACTACCCGTGGCTCCAGAAAGTGCTACATGGACTTTGTCAGAAGCAAGCATGGGTAAAAGCAGAGGGATGCTGACAAGGCATATGAACTGCTTGCTCTTACTCCTCTGCCATTTCTCCTTAATATGCCAGGCTCTTATTTTCTAAATAAGTGCTAAAACATCTGTTTCCACCAGCTGTCCCTACAGCACAGCTGACAGCTTCTACAGGAGGTCCAGTGCCACCACAAATAAAACACATCCCACTTTCTGGTCAAAAAAATAAATACCCTCTAAACACAATGCAAGGGTTAACTCCTTTTTGGTCCAAGGCCACATCAGGATGTAATGGTTAGGGAACTCCACTTGGAAGGTTTTTTTTCTGTCCACAAATTTTTTACTTGCTTGGAAGGAACTCCACATAATGACAAACTTTTGGCACATTGCTATTTTGGTTCTGCATAGTAACAGTGCCCATCTTCCACACAGTGTTGTCTCTGGGGTTGTACAACTCACCGAGATCTACTGCAAGCTTTGCAAATATATAAGTATCACTAATCATGCCAGAGTAGCCCATTTTCTGAATCAGTATGCAAGTACTTAACTACTCTGAATCACTGTTGGATAAATACAGACTTCCTAGTTTCCAACCTTGAAATATTTAAGAAAAACTAATCCAAGAAACCCCTGCAAAAAACACCCCCAGAACAACCCAGAAGACTTACAACTTCAATCCATCAGATGCACCTATCCCCCAGGGAACGTTTACAGTAGAAGCAGCATATTAAGCTATGAAGTCCATCTCTAAACTGAACAACATTTTAAGCATACCTCTAGGAAGTACAGGTTACTGTATACACATAAATCTCTTTACACAGATACATCTCTCTCCCCCTTGAGCTTTGGAAAACACTGAAAGGTTCCATAAACCTCTGTAACCCTGCTAGCATTTTTTTCAAATAGAGGTCATCATCAGCTCTGTTAGTTCCCTGCAAGTACATGAGGGGAATGAAACTCCATCAAATCCACATGCATTTTCTAAAACCAAATCTTCAACAATTCAGCTTGTAGCAATCTCACTTCTAGCTGAATTTAAGCCATGATTCTGGTCTTGAGCTGAACAATCTCCCCTGTAACTTCACATTAGTCAAACCAAAGACACCTGGCTTGTGAGGTTAACTCCTAATCAAATGAACACAATAGTTTCTCAGTTAAATGGGGCTGGAAAATTAATTCCAACTTGGTTTCCAAAGAGCAAATGCTTCAACAGTTTTCTAGTTTAGGACAAAGCTTTTTAGGTTTTTGTCTTTCCCAGTCTTTTCACTCTCCTACTGCCCAGGCTAGTATTGCTGAACACTGTATCTTAAAGTACAGCAAGACTGCCTAGCTCTCCCCTGCATGACACCTACAGAACAGCAAAAATTCATAGCTAAAAAACCCTAGAGAGTTATAGTAAGACTTCACCATTTATCACACTGGCTAAGACTGACCCTGCTTCTAAAACAGTTAATTGATGAAGGACTGAAAGACTCAACACCTAGTGGCAAAAGGAGATGGCATTACCCATGCATGTGCAATGTCTCCGAGATCAAGCTCTCCGTACACTATCTTGGACTCCAAGCTCTGTTTTCAAGAGAAAAATCAGATACAGATCTTGCATACCTGAAGAACTTCATTAGGTTCACTGGCATAACTCTGCACAGGAATCAGGATCCAAGGCTTGAAGTCAGAAGACTCTAGAGAAGGTCTGGGAATTATGTTTCATTTGTAGTGTGAAGTCACTCATGTGGTTACGTCATACAGGATAAAGGATACTTAGAAGACACTTTGATTCCCAGTGCTCTCCAACAAGCAAGTTATTTCTGGCAACACTTTAGGAGTACACCTGCTTAGAGATCACACATACAACAGCCGGGGGAAAAAAACCAAAAACCAACACAGACTTTCTCAGAATTTCTTTGAAGAGAAAGAGCTAGCTGCTAGTAACTTGTTCTCCTTTCTCCTGCAAGCTGTTTAAGATTAA
The DNA here is from genome assembly GCF_020740725.1 of Corvus hawaiiensis. Taxonomy (NCBI): domain Eukaryota; kingdom Metazoa; phylum Chordata; class Aves; order Passeriformes; family Corvidae; genus Corvus; species Corvus hawaiiensis. Next base: position 48,465,222 of record NC_063255.1, read on the forward strand.
ATTTTCGTGAAGGAAAGTTCTTCGAGAAGAGGAATCATCTCAGCTTAGGAGAAAGTTAACTCTATTTAACTTCTTTTGAGGAGAAAGCCCCACATGTTTTAGTTTCTTGTTTTGCAGATGCTTAACTTCTCAAACACTGTCCTTGGGACTGCCAAGACCCATGTGAATTAGGAGCCTGGTATGGAAACAGACAGCTTCTTGATTCCAGCAATGTTTTCACGGGATGGTCATTGCCATGACACACAAGCACCTAAACAACTTGAGATCTCTGCAGCAAGCAAGAGACCAATGCAGGAGACGAACCTTTAACTCTTGATATTCCCAGTCATCATCAGAGGTTGGGAAGGTCAGCAGCCTCAGGGGAGTACTCCCACCGTTCTGAGCCCTCTGACCTCCCTACGTTCCACCAGTTACTCCAAGCAGAAAGCCTTTACCAGCCAGCAGGGTCTCCTCTTTCTCATGAACAGTATTTTTGATCTCTTCACCTGCTCAATTTTTATGGTACCTCTTAGGTCAAAAGGAAGAGCGCAAGTATGGGTATGGCCATGCTGGGCGAGGAGACCAGTGGGGAACCATGCCAGGATAGGCAAGCAACCACCATCCTTTCAGAGCACCCCATCTGTCTGGGACATCAGACTGAACTCCCATTCTAATGTCTCTTGTCTGTATCAGACTTTGTGAACTTTTAACAAAGTTCTGGGTTTTCCAGGCACCCAGAGGAAAGGACAACAGCTTCCCACCGGAACCCGTATACTTTAACTTAAGCGATAAAGCACAACTACTCTCTTTCTGTGAAACGGCTCAGAAAGATTTCCATGCTATTGGGTGAAATTACTAGAAGCAGTATTTATACGCCTTGCTCCTAAAAGTATAACTTCGGAGTTCAACGCTGGACTCGAGAGCGGGTCTTGGCTGCGCGGGGGTGTTCGCGCTCAATTTAAGGCTGGAGGCGGAGGCCCCTTGGCCACTCTTCCCGGGGAACTTCCAGGCCGACGCCCCCACCAGCGCGGCCCCACCGCTCCGGGGCTCCCCCTCCGCCCCTGCCCGCAGCTCCCCGCGGCCCCGGCGCTGCCCCGCGGGCGGCCCGGGCACAGCCCCGCGCGGGGCCCCTCTCCCGGCGCGGGCACTACTCACAGCCGCGGAGCGCCCCTGTTCTCCCTCCGGCCAGCGGCCCGCGCTGCCCTCGGCTCCTCCGCATCGCACCGCGGCTCGGTCATGAGCACCATCGGCACGGGCAGCACGGCTCGCCCCGCCACCACAAGGCACTCCGCCACCGGCGGGCCGAGCCGCGCCGCCCACTCCGCCCTCGCCGCCCCGCCCTGGGGCGGACCCGCCGCCGCCGCCGCCGCCGCTCGGGGCCGGCTGGAGCCGGAGCCGCCGCAAACCGGTTGAGCCCGCCCGGCCGGGCCCGGCGCCGCCCGCGCCCGGAGCTTTTGACCGAGGCGGCCCCGCGCTCCCCGTGAGGCCGATCCCTTACGAGCCCTAAATTATTCAGTCGCGACGCTGTCGCGTGAGACGCCGGCTCCCGCCGGCTCCAACAAAAGCCGTCCTTAATGTTTTATGCGGGGGTACAGGAGATACACGGTTTCACACAGACGCGGTCCCAGGGGGGAAGGTGGCATTGGCCGGTTTCTGTCAGCGCGTTTCCCTGGTGACTCGTGGAAGCAGGCAGTTGTCCAAATACTGATGCTGGCCCTGGACTGCTCTACTAATCTGAACTTCTGAGGTGATTAGCCGATATTTCCATCTGTGGCTTTACATCTTGAGCAGACAAGCAGGTGGTTATGGTTCATTTCTCATCAGCAGCACCCCAGGCTGGCTTGTCTGCACAGAAGAATCACAGAACAACAGAATGGGTAATGTTGGAAGGGACCAGTGGATCACCTCGTGTAAACTTCTGGTTCAGGCAGGACTATCTTGGAGTAATGGCACAGGATTGTGTCCAGACAGTTATTGAATATCTCCAGCAAGGGGGACTCCACAACCTCTTTGGGCAACCTTTCCAGTGTGTGGTAACCCGCACAGTAAAAAATTCTTCCTCATGTTCAGGTGGAACTTCTAGTGCATCAGTTTCTGCCTGTTGCTTCTCTTCCTATTGCTGGGCACCACTGAAATAGCCTGTCTCTGTCCCCTTAACGCTCTCCCTTCAGATACCTACTGACATTGATGAGGTCCTTGCTCACTTGTCCCTTCTTGTGGCTGAACGTGCCCAGCTCCCTCAGCCTTTCCTCATAAGAGAGATGTCCCAAACTCTAGATCAACTTAGTAACTCCCTACTGGAACTCCATGTCTTTTACTGAGGAGCCCCACACTGGACAGAGCACTCCAGGTGAAGCCTCACCAGGGCCAAGTAGAGGGGCAGGATCACTTCCCCTGACCTGCTAGTAATGCTCTTCTGAATGCAGCCCAGGGTACCATTGGCCTGCTTGGCTATAAGGACATGCTGTTGGCTCACAGAGGACACCACGACACCCAGGTCCTTCTCTGCAAGGCTGCTTTCCAGCAGGTTGGCCCCCAGTCTGTGCTGCTGCATGGGATTACTCTTCCCCAGGTGTAGGATCCTGCATTTGCCTTTGCTGAATTTCAGAAGATTCCTCCCCTCCCATCTCTCCAGCCTGTCAAGGTCCTTCTGAAGGGCTGCACAGTACCCTGGGGTATTGGCCAGTCATCCCAGCTTTACATTGTCAGTGACACTGCTGAGGAGGCCTCTGCCCCTTCATCCAAGTCATTGATGGGTAAGTTGAACAAGACTGGGCCCTTGGGAGGCACCACTGTGGACAGGCCTCCAGCTAGAGCCTGTGCCACTGATTATGACCTCTGGGGTCTCCTGTTCAGCCCGTTCTCAATCCATCCATCCAGTCCACTCTTCCTGAGTTTGCCTGTGAGGACATTGTTAGAGACAGTGTGAAAGCCTTGAAGTCGAGGTAGACACTGCTCTCCCCTCATCCATCCAGGTAGTTATTTTATTGTGGAAGGCAATCAGGTTGGTCAAGCATGATCTGCCTTTTGTGAATCCATACCGACTACTCCTGATCACCTTCTTGTCCTCCCTGTGGATAGAGGTGGCCTCCAGAATGAGGTGCTCCATCACCTCTCCAGGGACTGAGGTGAGGCTGACTGGCTGGTAGTTCCCTGCATCCTCCTTGCCATGTTTGAAGACTGGGGTGATATTTGCTTTCTTCAGTCCTCAGGCACCAGTCCTGATCTCCGTGATCTTTCAAAGATGATCATAAGGAGCGTACCTATGATGTCTATCAGCACTCTCAGCACTTTTGGGTGTGTCCTATCAGGGCCCATGGACTTGTGTATGTTGAGTTTGCCTGGGTATTCTCTAACCCAACCCTCCTTGACCAAGGAAAAGTCTTGCTTCCAACATTCTTTTACCCTGGTCACCTGGGTCAGAGATTCCTTAGGGCTGGTCTTCCCAGCGAAGACCAATGGAAAGGTGGCGTTCAGTAACTTTGCCTTCTCTGTGTTTTCTTAATTTACCTTTTGTTATTGATGTATTTAAAGACATTCTTCTTGTTGTTCTTGACATCCTTGTCCAGGTTTAATTCCAGATGGGCCTTGCCCTTCCTTGTCTCATTTCTACTAACTGACAAAATGAGCTAATATGGTGCAAAAAGCCAGCAAGCATGACTTACCCCTGGCCTTCCCTGGGCTTGTGCTGGCAGAGCTGTGGCGCAAGTTGAGTGCCCTCAGGAAGGTTAAAGTGGCATTTGGCACAAGACATCTTGCATGGCAGGCACAAACTGTCAACGTGCATATGAAAATGTTTTTACTACCTGGTTAATACCCAACTTAGGTTTCAGTTTGGTGAACTAATGTTTTCAAAAAGCTAAGATGTAGTCTGTGGTTGTAAGTACACAATGAAAGGAGAGAAAATCCTGGGATGAGAGTTCAAAGTTACATGTCTAGACGAAGGTCTATATTCATGTTTGAATGAGCTAGAACATATTAATAAAATTAATAATAGAATAACTTCCTAACAGCTGACTACTCACATGAGCTAAAGGGAGAATATGTAAAGTAGAGTGGTTTCTTTTAGTGGATATCTGTGTAGGAGATAGATACTAAGGTAGGTTTTAGATTAAAAAGTGTATGAAGTGAATTAATTATTTTTGAATACCTAGTCTTTAGGAGGTGCAAGAACTAAGTGTTAGGTATTGTTGCAATAAGTTCAGGAAATCAGTGATAAGAAAGAGGTGTTAATGGTGAACTGGCTCAAGACTGCTGTACCTGTTGGACACGCAAATCCTGCAAAAAGTGTGAGATTGCTGTATGATTTTAGCTAGACCATGTGGGTTTAATTGGCTCCAGTACAGGAAAATTTGAAGACTCTGCACTAAGCTGCATAGAAAGGATGACATTTAAAATGGCTGTATTTCTGGGAGACACCATTAACTAATATTCATGGAGTATTTAAGTCAAGGCACATGTGGAAAAGAAATGAGATTTAATTTACAAGAGAGATTATTCAGCCTGTTAGGCTCTGCACCTGTGAAACATTGCTCCATTATTTTTCCCTGGGGAGCAGCTGAGTGGACTTGGCATTTCTTTGCAAAGCCTCTCCCACCCCTTTACACCAGACACAACCTGTGGTAATATACAGCATCTCATTTATCCAACCATAACAGAATAGGAGCCATTTCAGCTGCCTGGACTGTGAGTAGAGCTGGAACTGAGAGGGCTGGGGAAGACATCATGTGTCTGTTCAGGCCCAGCACCCTTTTCTTGGGTGCAGCAACCTGTGTGGGGTTTTAGGTATGCTGGGGATTGTTCTTGTGTAAGTGTGCACTAACAAGGCATGCATGGGAGGATTGGAACCAGTAGGAAAAGTGACTGCCTACCCCTCATCTTGTTTTTGGAGGCTTTTTATTGCACTAAAAATGTATCTACTAATTTTGAGGCAGACTTGTTGAGTAAGTCCTGTGTAACTATACGCAGTTCATCAGAAGTGCTGGTTTTAGGAGGTGAGAATCTGACTTTTAGATATTTAAGTAAATAAAATTTGCTTTCTTTCAAGTGCTTAGGTTTTCAGTCTGGCAGGTTTAGCTACCTGTTTAGGAGAGAAATGCTACCACTGCCTGTTTTGTTCATTCATCTCCAGAGGTTTCTGCGTTTACCTCAGTGGTGCAAGAACTAGAAAGGAGTTCCTTGGTCCTGGAGCTCAGTTTCTCTTGTAGTTTCATCTGGCTCTGTTCCCAAGGTGTGCACAGCTCTCTGATTTGAACAAATCTGTTATTTAACACAGAAGAAACTTACATTCAAATAAATTGATGCCTAAAGCCTCAACACTAAAAAAATGAACCCTTGCTTAATAATTTCTTCCGTATCACAATATCTTAACTTTTATCAGAGACTCGTTTCTGGCAAATTGCCAATACACATGTCCTTTGTCCATTTTGCTATTATCTGATAATGACAGTGGTAGTAATAAGCAATGAGCAATGATATATATAAATATAGCTTGTGAGTTTTTTGGAGGATTTGAAAAAGAAACTGTGGCCAAGCTCTGTCAAACTGTACATGGTGTAGCAACTCCAGAGTGAGAGGACACAGTCATGAGTGATAAAAGCTCTGAATAGCAGGATTCTTAGTAATATTCATGGAGGAGTGCTTTATATTAAACAAGCAAATGTGGAACTGCTCATGTGAGTGGAATATACTTGAAAACCATATGCTTTTATTATGATCAAGTTTTACAGAAAAAGAAAAAAAAAGCACAAAGGACCTTTTACTGTACTGTGATAATTGCTCATATATACATATACTGTAAAGCAAGTATTTGAAGATCAAGCAGTCTCCAATGGAGACTCATTGTGAGAAAATACGGGCTGTGTTTTTCTTTAATTGGTGAAGGGCAGTCTGGGGAGAGAAAGTAGTGTACTACAGGAGCCTCTCGTCTCTCTGGTCTGGCGTGGAGACTGCCCTGCAGAGCTGAGCTGGAATCATGAGCTGATAATCACTAAAGAGCTGACAATCTCTGCAAGGGCCCTCCTGCCAGCAGCTGAGGGAAGACACCGGGTCTTGGGAAGGCAATTCCTTATGGGACCATCTCTCTGGACCGGTCACCTCTTCCTGGGTCAGAGCTGTCATAACTGGCGCCTGAACAGCCACTGGACCCTGGACCTTGGACTCCTGGCCTGAGCTGCATCTTGACTACGCTAAGACAGAGCCAGCCGTTCATGTGCTGATCCTCTGAAAATAGACCTACGTTTTAGCAGGCCTTTTGGACAGGGACAGTTCGAGACCCTCGCTTCTCCAAACTAGGACAGAAGTCCCTGAGGATTGAACTAGCCGGACCACCTCCCCAGCAGACCTTTTTTGGACTTCAACAGGAGCCAGCCTCACCAGAAAATGGGATTTAAAAGTTTAAATTTGGGGCTCTCCTCTTTTTCTTGCGCGCAATTCTTTTAAAGTCCTTTTTGGTTTTTTTTCTCTTTTTTCTGCTGAGGGAGGAACTTAAATGGGAAATAGGCAAGCTAAACCCAGCCTTTCCCAATCTGAGACCTATACCCCTTTCTTCTAACCCTTCTCTTAAAATCCGACTTTAAATTCTCTACAGGTGCTGTTTCTAAGAAATATCTCAAATCTTTCACTAATTGGATATCTCAAATTTTTCCTGATGCCACCACAGACTCTGTCCTTTCTGGTCCATTCTGGGACAAAGTGGAGAAGAAACTCTATTCCTTTCAAGCCACGGGAAACCTCTCTGTTTCCAAATTCATTCTTTTATTTCATTTAATGGTTAAAACGTATTGTGCGACAACCTCCCCTCAGCCAAACCCGTTCTCTGCCCTCCCCCCCTCCAACTTCCCCTCTCCGCCTCCGGCAATGGCCAGCCAGAGCGTGGACCCCGCCTGCTGCCCTGACCCTGGCCAGGCTGGGGTGCCGGCCACCCCACTTCCCTACCCCGATCCCTTATTTCCAGCAGTTCTCCCATACCCGAAGCCCCCCGCTTGCCCCCTTGGTCCCACTGCCACCCCCCAGGCAGTGTGCACAGGACCCATCCCAGACCCATCCCCCCTCCCCGGGATGGATGCCTCTGAGCCGCCCCCAGCCCCATCTCCCTGTGCCCCTGGTATTTCGCAACCCTTCACGCACGACACCACCCTTCCCCCTCTCGCACCAGCTCCCGGTGCCTCTGACTGCCCCCACCTTGCCGTGTCCCTGCTCCCCGCGGCGTCGCGCCCTATCCCCCCACCCCAGCACCACTGCGGCGGCCCCGTCCCAGCAAGCCGCCCCGCCACCACTGATTCCCCCCGTGCACCCACGGAGCAAGCATGGTACAACACGGGACCGGTCCCGCAGAGCCCCACGGACGCACTGAGGGGCACGGAACAGGCGTCACGCCCCCCGCCAGCGTCTGTCCCCTCACCGCTGGCGGGACCCAGCTATCCATGCCACTGTCCCAGGCTGCCACCCAAGGAGTGGAATCTCCCTCCCCCCGCACCGCCAATAGCCCTGCCACCCTGGCAAATGCCAGCAGACCCCCCTCTCTCCCCCCCCAGCTGCATCGTAACGCAATCCCTGCTACTAATCCCTCTCTCCCTACACCCCCCCTCCCCCTACCACAGGTTCTTCCGCAATTCCCATCTCCGCTCCTGTCCTAGAGCCCACCGCCCCCCCACACCTTCCTACAGCCCATGCCGACTCCACATGGAATTGCGAAACCGGCACCACCTGCAACCTGACCTCCCCCCAAATGACCTGCTGCTGTACAACCTCTCCACCCCCATGCTGCCACAACAGACCCCCTTCCCATCCCTCAAAACACCCCTGACCCCCTGCTACTCCTGCCCTGGCTAAAGCAAAGTCAGCATTTCAAAAATGACGCGCTACGCCCCCTGTATCCCAGCCCCGCCCTGCAACAGCCAATCCCTCATTTTCAGATGACAGTAGTAGCAGCTCTGACTCTGAATCTGAGGATCGATGGGCACAGACACGCAGGGAGGTAAACCGAGAGGGAGATTGGGAGCTAGCCCAGAAAATCTCAGCCTTCCCAGTCATTACAGGGAAAGGGAGGAGGGGTGGTCCATCAACTACAAGAGCATGGAAACCTATTCCATACAAAGAAGTCAAAGAGCTTTGCAAGGCAGCAAAAGAACATGGGAGAGGGTCACATTTCTTTAGAAACTTATTGGAAGCCACCTTCTCTGCCTATACATTAGTGCCACATGATATTAAAAACATTATTAATTGCATCCTTTCCCCTGCCGAATATATGTTATGGGAAAGGCATTGGAAAAGACATTTAAAACCATTGTCTGACACTTATACTAAAGATGCAAACCAGACAGATTGGACAATAGAACAACTGGCTGGAGAAGGTGACCTCCAAAAAACCCTCAGATCAAGCTACCACCTTACCTGAAGTGGCATTACAAGACATAGCTATTGCAGCTAAGACATCGCTGCTCCTTACTCCAGATGATTCTGTTCCTACACAATATTTCTCTAACATCAAACAGTCAGCAAATGAAAGTTTTATTCAGTTTGTTGATCGTTTAAAAGCTAGCTTAGAGAAACAGATAGAGAGCCCAGATGGGCGAAAAGAACTTTTAGGTAAACTTGCCATGGCAAATGCTAACAAACAATGTAAGAATATCTTGAGGGCCCTACCTATGGACACAGAACCCACAATAGAACAAATGATAGAAACCTGTATCAGACACACATCCACAGAAAACACAATGACCCAAGCAGTTGTAAAGGGCATCACAGAGGGAGTTTCCGGTGCATTTGCTGCAGCAGTCTCTAAGGAGAATGCGTGCTGTTTCTATTGTGGTGAACTTGGACACTTTATAAAGGACTGCCCACAAAGGTCACCCACCCAGGACCGTCGTGCCGCCTACCAAAGGCACCAGAGACAGCAACAGCACCAGCAGCGTCCAAAAAACTTCTATCGGAGCGCAGTGTCAAGGCCCCGCGCCCAGACAACAAATCAAAGGCCATACTACCCCGCCCCGGCTGCAAACTCCACATTGGATCACTAAGAGCAGACAACTGGACCTCACCTGGCACCATCATCCCAGGCGATCTCAGAACACATGAGAAGGACCCAACACATGGAGCACTACCGATGGGTACCAGACACCAACTGGTAACATCACTGCCATTTAACTTTGTTGACAAGCGTTTCTATCGTATCCCCACAGGAAAGTACAGACCGCAGAATGGCCCATGGGACATTCTTATCCTAAGTGATACCCTCCATGGCCCAGAACAACTCTTTGTATTACCTGAGATACAAACAGTGCACCCTGGACAAGAGATTCTTGTCCAGCTTTGCTGCACGGACACACCTTTCTTTCTCCCACAGGGAACACTGACTGCACAAGCCTTTTTACTTCCACAGACCCGCCGAGAACAGCTCCCTCTCAATCCAACAGCAATGTGGATAGAGATTGTGGGCTCAAACAAACCGACCATCGAGTGCAGCTTGTTCTGTGAAGAAGAGAGGGTCTACTGCCCAGGGATGCTGGACACTGGAGCAGATGTGACCATCATCGCCCGCTCCGAGTGGCCAGGGAATTGGGAACTGGAGCCAGTGGCAGGTATAATCTCCGGGATTGGTGGAGTTGCAGTATCCATGAGAAGCAAATGAAATGTCGTCATCGAAGGACCCGAGGGCAAGATAGCAACCACCTGACCATTCGTGGTAAGAACCCCATCACCTTATGGGGCAGAGACCTTCTATCCCAGTGGGGGGGCTACCCTCACCATTCCCAGCCAGGATTTCTGACTGGGGCCACTGAGAAACGTGCGCTACCATCTACTCCCCCACTCACCTGGAAGACTGACAACCCAAAATGGGTGAGACAGTGGCCCCTTGAAGAAGAAAAGCTCAGCATATTGGAAGCCCTGGTGGAAGAGCAACTCGCCAAAGGTCACATCACCGAGACCACAAGCCCCTGGAATTCCCCTGTCTTTGTGCTGAAAAAGCCCGGCAAAGACAAATGGAGACTACTCCATGACCTATGGAAGATCAATGAGGTCATTGAAGACATGGACCCCCTCCAACCTGGCCTGCCATCACCATCGATGCTGCCCCGAGACTGGCTGCTTGCCATCATAGGCATAAAAGACTGTTTCTTTAACATTCCACTCCATCCCCAGGACACACCATGGTTTGCCTTCTCCGTCCCCTCTCTTAACGAACAAGCCCCACTCAGAAGATACCATTGGCTCGTCCTCCCAACAAGGCATGAAGAACAGCCCGACCATCTGCCAGTGGTGCGTCGCCCACATTCTGTCCCCCATCAGAAGCCTGTTCCTGGAAGCAATCATTTACCACTATATGGATGACATCCTAATCTGTGCATCAGAAAAAACTTACTTGGACAGAACTCTTAAAAAGACAATTGAAGCCATAGAAGAAGCAGGTTCGAGATCCGTGAGGACAAAGTGCAGCACTCCAGCCCATGGACTTACCTCGGCCTCCAGATCCGTGAGAGAACCATCGTACCCCAGCAACTCGCCATCAAAGATGATCCCAAAACCCTAAGGGACTTACACAGCCTGTGCAGATCCATAAATTGGATACGCCCCCTACTGGGAGTCACAACAGAAGACCTCACTCCCCTCTTCAACCTCCTCCGTGGCAGCGAAGACTTGGACTCTCCACGTGCCCTCACACCTGAAGCCCGAGGTACCATCACCACAGTCCGGGAAGCCCTGTCTTCACGCCAAGCCCATTGCGTTGAACCCAGCCTGCCTCCCCAGTTTGCAGTTTTGGGTAAGGCTCCCTGTTTCCACGGACTGATCTTCCAATGGCACCCTCAACTCAGAGACCCTTTGCTGATACTTGAATGGGTCTTCACAAGCCATCAACCTACAAAGACATTAACCACCTTCCAAGAAATAATGGCACATTTAATAAAAAAGGCCAGAACTCGTCTCCGCTCTCTTGCAGGGTGTGAGTTCACATGCATATACTTGCCATTGATCACTGGAAATCTGAAGCATTTGCTCCAGACCAATGAGAGCCTCCAGTTAGCCTTAGATAGCTACACAGGCCAAATTTCCATTCACATGCCAAAACATAGACTTTTCTACCGTGAAGCAGCCTTTAAATTGATTCCAAAATTAATCCAAAGTAGAAAACCTCTCAAAGCTCTGACTGTCTTTACCAATTGGTCTGGCTCGTCACATCAGTCTGTCATGACTTGGAGACAACCCAATACTCAAAAATGGGAGTCTGATATTCAAATAGTAGAGGGATCTTCACAGATTGCCGAGTTAGCAGCCGTCCCCTTCAAAGAGCCTTTGAGAAGTTTAAAGATGAACCTTTTAATTTGGTCACAGATTCAGCTTATGTCGCTGGCATAGCTATGAGGGCTGAACATGCTTTTCTAAAGGAGGTCTCCAACCAAAAATTATACCAATTGGTTTCTACATTAATCCATTTAATCTCCCACAGAAAACAGCCTTATTACATTATGCATGTGAGGTCACACACTGACCTCCCTGGTCCCATTGCTGAAGGGAACAGGAGAGCAGATGCACTGGCCATGCCAGCAGAGACTGCAAACGTCCCTGACATCTTTGCCCAGGCAAAGTTGTCACATGCATTTTTTCACCAAAACATTCCTGCACTTGTCAGAATGTTCAAGCTTTCAAAAGATCAAGCAAAAGCTGTCATTGCAACGTGCCCGAACTGCCAGAACTACCAAATACCATCTATGGGTACCGGAGTCAACCCCCGCAATCTGAACAGCTGCCAATTGTGGCAAACCGATGTAACCCACTTCCCATCCTTTGGGAGATCCAAATACGTGCATGTGTCAGTTGACACATTTTCTGGGGCAGTGTTTGCGTCAGCCCATGCAGAAGAAAATGCCATCCACGTCATCAAGCATTTTCTCCTTGCCTTTGCCACCCTGGGAGTCCCTGAAGAAATCAAAATGGATAATGGGCCTGCCTACACCTCTCATAAGTTAGAAGATTCTTCAACCAATGGGGAACGAGGCTGACCAGGGGCTAGGTAAACCCCGTGTCTCCTGCCCGGAGGCCCTCTCCCAGGGCTACATGGTGGGGGGGGGAGACCCTGACAGCGTACTATAAAGTTACTGATTACTGTTCAGTGCCTGCAGTACTGTTGATGCCATATAGACAAAAATTCACATGTTCCTGCTCTGAAAAGTACATTAAACCTCAGAGGGGATTTGGCGTTTTCAGTAATTAGGACCTTCAACATTATGTATAACACAGCAAATGATAAAAAATTAGAGACGAAACAATAGGAAAAAGCTTTCATTGCAAAATAAAAAGATTTAAGATACATTTGAAATCACAGAAAAGCAGAATGGGGAGAAACTCACTGGGTCATTGAGTTCACTCCCTGTCCCAAGCTATTCCTGTGTCCCTCCTGACAAGCCTCCTGTAAAAGTTGTTCTTGAAAGCCATCAGTGTGTCCAGGCAGCCAATTCCAGTGTTTGCTGTCATCCAGGGGATGTTGTCTGTGCTTAACATGGTTTTGAATCCTTGTTGCTAAAATCTAAAGCCATTACTTCTTAATTTATTCATTATGAAGAACAGTGAAAACCTGTCTCCTGTTTCTCCTCATTTTCATCTTATCTTTAGTCTGAGATAAAACGTATAAATTGTGGGTTTGGACTGCCTCTTTTTCTATGAACTGCCCCTCGTAAATTCAGGTATTTTCTGAACTGTCATCCCCTGTTGGGGTCCCTCCCCTGCCGTGTAGCCCTGGGAGAGGGGCCCTGAGGGCACAGACACGGGGCTTCCCTGTCCCTGCTCAGCCTCGTTCCCATTGGTTGGTTTGTGTTCCCTGCGCGGGCAGAAGGACCCTTGGTCCGGTGACTGGAACAGTTCCTCGGCAGAGCTCCGGCCATGCGGCTGGAGAAATAAACATCTCTGAAACAGCTATCAAGAATCTGTCTGTCCATATATATTTCCTTTCCACGGGACTCCTGGTTTGATATATGCGTGTTGCAGTATCCCCACTGCAACAAATGGTGGAGATTTGAGAGCAGAACGATCCCCGATCCCTAAGCGACTGATTTGTGTGAGTAAACCCTGGAAACTTTGGATTCCTCTTCTTGGTTTTGCTTTGCTATTCCATATCTGAACTATGGAGGAACCGTGGGAAGACTCTTGGCTCTCAGAGCCGCATATGGACATTTATCTTAAACTTAAAATGATTCTTGAACAACGATTTGTAAATTTTAGCTTGATTCAAGCTCAGAAAGAACTGAAACACTTCCTGGCATGGTTGTTTAAGAACTTTTTCTATGTTTCTTGGGATTTAATTCTTACCAAGGGCTTTTGGAAAACCGTTTGGACACAGTTAATACTGGAGTCAAAATATATGCCGATGGAAGAATATTTTCGTGAATATTATTTAGTTACCGAGACTGTTGAGCAATGTCAGCTGTGTCCTGGCGAAGGGAAGCCTGGCGCAGGGACCGTGCGGCCCAGGCCACGTGCACCGAGCGCTCTGAGAGCAGCAGCGAGGCAGTTCCCGCGCGCGGGCGGAGCCACGCGAGCCGCAGTGTCGGTGGCGGAGCGAGGCGCGGCGGGACCCGGCGGTGCCCGAATGGCCCCGTGCAGCGCGTGGTGGAGCGAGCCCCGTGAACGCCCGACCGAGAGGGGCGGCGCGCGGGCGGCAGCTGGCGGCGGTGGCGGTGGAGCGGAGCCGCGCCCAGCCGAGACGCGCGCTGGAGCGGAGCGCGGGGGTGTCATCGCTCGGGGGCCCGTCCGAGACGTGGGTGCAGCGCCCGGCAGCGGCAGCGAAGCTGCGACCAGAGGAGGCGACGCACGGAGAACTGAGCGGCGCGGCCCGGCCCGGCCCGCACAGCCCCGAACGCGACCCCGGGAAGAGCGCGCAGGCACCAGCAGCCCCGACAATTCCAACGCGGGAGCGACCGAAGGAGAGAGCAAAGACGCAGCGAGACAGAAAACAGCAGCCACTCGAAAAAAGGAAAAAATCATAGCAACTAAGACCTTAGGGATAGTAAAATGGTATAATGTTAAGCAAAATTATGGTTTTATAACAAGGTGTGACAACCAGCAAGACATATTCGTGCATAGAACTGCTATTAAAAAGAATAACCCTGAAAAATGCATCCCAAGCTTGGGAGATGGAGAGGTGATGGAATTTAATATTGTACTAGGGAGAAAAGGGTTACAAGCATCGCAGGTCACTGGGCCTGATGGTGTTTCTGTAAAAGGCAGTATATATGCAAAAAATCGTAGTCATGTTAGACAGTATCTCCATTGTAAGCCCCCCCTACAGTTTCCCTTTCCTAATCCCACCTTTCCCTTTTACCCTATGTCCTATTACCCCCAGTGTATTCCCAATCCGTTTTTTCATCCATGGTTTCCCTCACAAAACCATGCTTTTGCCAATTGTTTCCCCAAAAATCCCTTTCCAATGCCGAGTGGGGGATGAAAAGGGGGAGGGAAGAAGTTAAACCCTCTCCTGCCTCAGTTTCCCCACAAAGCATGCTCAGAGAATTCTGTCTCCCTTCTGTCAGCCCTAAGATGTTCCAGAGAATCTGTTTGGACATTTAAAGACTCAGGAGGGTGGCTTGTTTTGTTTTGAAACTGTTCTTGTTATGTTTATCCAGTTGTTTTCATTCTCCTTTTATTAAAATAAAACGGGTGAGGTGTTGGGGTCCCTCCCCTGCCATGTAGCCCTGGGAGAGGGGCCCTGAGGGCACAGACACGGGGTTTCCCTGCCCCTGCTCAGCCTCGTTCCCATTGGTTGGTTTGTGTTCCCTGCGCGGGCAGAAGGACCCTTGGTCCCGTGACTGGAACAGTTCCTCAGCAGAGCTCCGGCCATGCGGCTGGAGAAATAAACATCTCTCTGAAACAGCTATCAAGAATCTGTCTGTCCATATATATTTCCTTTCCACGGGACTCCTGGTTTGATATATGCGTGTTGCAGGATCCCCACTGCAACAATCCCCCAGGCTGGACACCAGTAGTCTTATGAAGGCTGTGTAGAGAGGAGTTTAAAAGATTATGTCATCTGTCCTATACACAGTACCACTGGTCATATTTTGCAGTAAAGTGTTTGTGTTTCACAGCAGGGTGAGGCTGGCTCAGGTTTAGTGTTCAACCACTATGACCTAATGAAGCTTTTATAAAGGTCAGCTGAGATGTTCTCTAGTGCATTGGCAGCAAATTGTAAGACTTTGACTAAGTATGATGGTCTACATATCCTTTGCTCATTCTGCTCTGTTTTTTTTTCTTTCCAGTCTGTTTCCTCAATTTATCAGAATAGTTATGAATCGTATCTTGAAGGACATGAAGAAAGAAAGAGTAAAAGAGCCTAATAAGACACACTAGAAAGGTCGGTATAAAAAGCAGTGAAACTGCTACCCATGCCTAGAGATTAATGGCCAGGATATTGCTGTTGAATTATAAAAAAACCAATCTCGCTGAAAAACAGTGTTAAAGATTGTCTTAATCAACAAGGTTTATTTCAGTACAGTCATTGAGTATGTTCATAAAGTATTTTTCAGTTCATATGCCAAGTATCAGCATGCCTGAATGTGAGGAAACTTCCTTGGAAAGTAACAAAGCAGAAAATGAGTAGAGTGATTACAAGCATTCTATATACTTGGAACACATTTCTCCTCAGTAGAGAATTCTTCTGTATTTCTTGGCAGGTGCAAATATGTATTAAGAAATACAGCCTTAATAGTACCTCGATACAGGTACTTTTGCATAATAGGTCATTATATATGTCTTGTCTTCAGTTTTCTATATGATATTCTGCATTGGTAGGATTCTGTGAAAGCTATGCAAATGCCTTGGAAGCCATTAAGTGTTGAAAGACCTGCTAAGTCCTTATATTTGAAATGTGATAATAAAGCAGTCTTATGTTAGATACTACAGAAATAGGAGCTCTGATAGTATGAGACACAAACTAATAGACATTTAGAAAGATGTCAAAACAGGGAAAAAGTTCTAATTTCTAGAATATAGACAAGTCATCCACAAATCACAGTGAAACCAGGCTTACAGCTTGGGAGATACACACTAGAAAAAACAAAGTAACTGGACTAAAAAGGTGGTGCAGCCTTGGAAGAAATTGCCCAGAGAGGCTATGGTCTCTGTCTTCAGAAGGTACAAGACCCAATTAGACAAAGCCATACCTGATCTGATCTGGTGTTGATTATACTCCTGACTCAAGCAGGAATGTTCAAAAACAGTGTTCAAGTTACTCAAGTATGCTCAAAAGATGGAGCCAAGGTCCAAAATGGTCTGTGAAAGATAACCAGGGCCAGAACACAGCGAATGGTGCAGTTTTGTGAGGAGTGAAAAGCAGTTTTGGCCAGTTGAGTCTTGTTCCTTGCCTGGATTAAGAGTTTAGTAATTTATTTGTTTTTAAAAGTTGAGATTACTTTATAGATACCCATATCAGGTCATATTTTTTTTCTGAGCTGTTTACTGGAAGTCTTATCTGCCTATCAATTCCTGTTTTCTTGTGTAAGCTAGCCTGGATTACTGTATTGGTTGAACTTCCCTTTGGACAGGGCAGTGCATCAGGCAAAAGAAGTAAGATGGTCTGAAAGCTAGTTGGAGCACTTATCACAAATGGTGAGGCATGCCGGGGCTGTTCCTTGTGGCTCTGCACTGAAACAATTGGGTGAACTAGACTGCGCTACAATCGTGCTGTAACACCCAGCAGGGAAAAGGAGAGAGACTGCCACACAAAACTTCTGTGGATTTCATAATATGGTGTCAGCCCACCTCTAAGTGAACATGTAACACATTGCACATGTACTTGTCACCACATTTACTGCCATTTTGGTACCAATGACCTCCACAATGACCTGTTTAGAGTCATAGAAGACACACTGCATGCTGTGATCCTCACCACTCTTATGGTGCCATGTTGATCAAAAGAACAGTGTGGGAAGGAGGATTAATGGCAAAACTTAGTGGAACTGGTGAAATAAAGGAATATTCATCTCCCTCCAAATTGTCCATGGCAACTTTCTTACATTCTGGAAAAAGCAACCTTGTGATATGTAACAGTTCGGTTCTGCTAGCTTTGAGAAAGCACTCAGCCAGCTGGCATTTTTCTGAAAAACACACAAGTCAGTGTCTCCTCTCAGCTCATGATAAAAAAAAATAAAGAGCAGCTGTGGCATATTTTCATGCAGTATATTGTCCTGGATGCGTCATGGATGGCAATGCTAACATATTACAATAAGGTGATGCCTAGATCTTGTAATTTAAAATGGTTGTATTAAATCTCATGGCAGCGAAATCTGCTTTCTCCATTTATAATTAAAAAAAGATATTTCTATTTATAATAAAAGAAATGTATGTTCTCATTTAATATATTGTCCAGCTATGTTGAAAAATATAAGTGTAAATATTGCTTGTTCTGCCCTGGTGGGTCACATTAACTTGGTTTGTCATCCTCTGATTATAAATGTCCAAGGAAATCCTGGACAACATCCAAGTGTGACATCTCTGTATCCTGATGACTTGGACAGAAATTTCAATCCAGCTACAGCTGTATGTTTAGGGTATCAAACAGGTGATTTGCATCTAATGAATAATGTGCATGCAACATATGTAATTACTCAATCTGTGTGTCATAAAGGAATACATGTGGATCTTTTTTGGTACCAGATGTGCCTGAGTGCATGCAAATATTCATGATATCTGTAACTACAGTGATCATTTTGTTGAAAGAAACCTTTGGTCTCTGAAGTGCTGCAGTATGGTACATTAAGTACCAAGAAAATGAAAACCATCTTCTTTGAGGATAAATTGAATCTTCCACAAGAAAATATAGTGCCCAGACTTTCCAGAAGCTTAGGAAATGTTTATTCTTACTTTTAGAAGAGGAATGTTAAAGTGAGGAGCATAGGATAATGTGTAAGAGTTAATCATACTGTCAGTTTTCTCACAATCTTTACATAGATGGGGTTGTGAATAATAAGCTATTCGACTGAGCTTATACAGTTACTTTTCTGTTTCATTTAGAACTAGGAGAGCTATTACTTTGGGGGAAAAAGAAACTAAAACAAGTTTAAATATGTCTTCATAGTCAGGCCACAAGGAGTGAATGCCAAATCCCAGATGCAAGCCATTGAGCAGTAAAGGGGTTGCCAGTGTTTCAGGTGCTCATAATTCAGCTATAAAGACAACACACATTTTAGAAGGGAGTATGTGCCTATCTTTTTAATGTGACTTCTTAAATTAATCTGAACTAAGTCTCAGTCTTACAGCAGTACATTGGAAGATTCTGAGAAGTATAATTTCAATGCAGAATTTCCTTAAAAAAAAGTTTTCTGTCAAAAATCTTCAGAGAGAAAATCTGGATGTAGGGTTCCTTTTTTTGTCCAAACAAAAACCCATCTGTAAGAAAACCATCTTTAAAGTTTATGTTAGTAGTTGTTACAGAGTTTTTCTGTTATTTTGTTGTAAGCAAAAGATAGGTAAATATTAATGCCAGATCACAAGTGCAATAAGGGAGAACTGCATTTAATTTATTTGCATATTGTAAAGCACCAAATGAGCTTTTGGATCAGGACTAGAGTCGAGGACCCTTTTGACTCCTATTTTCATGAAACTGCATTTAGCAAACAAATCTCTCCATGCTGTACATTTTTCTGTAATTAAAAAAAAAAATGTTTATAATTTTTGCCTAATATCAGTGTTACTGACAAATGCTGAATCTTTTTTTTTTTTTCTACAAGCATTTAATATATAACCAGCATGATTATTGCTACGATTGGCATAAACATACATAGCATTATGACATTCACAGAGCTGGTGGTCTGTAGTCCTCATCTAAATTGCTGAAAAAACTAGTTTTCTTGTGTTTAATATGTTTGGGGTTTTTTTTAGAATCACTCTGAAGATTGTTCAAAACCAAAAGCCTTGAGATTTTTCTAAATTTTAGGAGAGGTGGATAACAGGGTTATAATAGACTCATATTACAGGGATGGGCTCCAAATGGGAGCTTGAGATCCCTATTATTTTAGTCCATATTTTGATCTGGCATAATGGAATATGTTTTGTTCTAATGTCAGAACAACTCTATACATTCATGCTGATAAAATGCTGTATACACATGTGGCCAATACTTTTATCAATACGAATTTCTGATCTATAATGCATGGCTGACACCTCAGCTTTAGCTCCAGAGTCTTAATTTGCTTCTGAAATCAGTTTTGCTCTATGTCAGGAATAACATGCTGCCATGGTGATAAACTGTGAGATCCCCTTTATGAAATGTTAATAACTCCCTGGTTTCTGCCAAATTCATGCTCATCCACATGGTGCCAATTACAGTGAGGTGAAAACAGACGTATATAAAAACTTAGGCGTATAGTCAGTTTTTGTCCTCAGGCATGAATAATTAGTATGAACAAGAACAATCATTAATATAGTAAATTTTCTCTGTGGATGTATCTTCATATATGGAAAATATGCTCCAAATAAACAGGACTGTATTGAAAATAGTACCTAAAAATGCAGAGCCTGCATTTATTTTTCCCAAAAGCATTTTCCCTGATTTTTCATGTGGCTCATTTTCAATAAGTGTATCATGACTGCGACAAGCACATGAAAAGCAAGTTTGGTGAGAGCTCAGTCCATCTCCTAGCTCATTGTGTGCTATCATGCATCCTTCTTATTAGATTGTCTGTATTTGCAGCCTTCTACTCCATCTTTGCTATTGATAGAGGTATGGTTTCACAGCAGGATTTTATGATCATGTTATCCTTACTGAACCAGCAACTGAGTAAACTGGATTTCTAGAAGGCCTGCCCCTACCACTCCATACTTGGCAGGCAGGTTGATTATTGAGAAATCTGGGGTAAAGGACTCTGTTCTGTTGGGGTCCCTCCCCTGCCGTGTAGCCCTGGGAGAGGGGCCCTGAGGGCACAGACACGGGGCTTCCCTGCCCCTGCTCAGCCTCGTTCCCATTGGTTGGTTTGTGTTCCCTGCGCGGGCAGAAGGACCCTTGGTCCCGTGACTGGAACAGTTCCTCGGCAGAGCCCCGGCCATGCGGCTGGAGGAATAAACATCTCTGAAACAGCTATCAAGAATCTGTCTGTCCTTATATATTTCCTTTCCACGGGACTCCTGGTTTGATATATGCGTGTTGCAGGATCCCCACTGCAACAAATGGTGGAGATTTGAGAGCAGAACGATCCCCGATCCCTAAGCGACTGATTTGTGTGAGTAAACCCCGGAAACTTTGGATTCCTCTTCTTGGTTTTGCTTTGCTATTCCATATCTAAACTATGGAGGAACCGTGGGAAGACTCTTGGCTCTCAGAGCCGCATATGGACATTTATCTTAAACTTAAAATGATTCTTGAACAACGATTTGTAAATTTTAGCTTGATTCAAGCTCAAAAAGAACTGAAACACTTCCTGGCATAGTTGTTTAAGAACTTTTTCTATGTTTCTTGGGATTTAATTCTTACCAAGGGGTTTTGGAAGACCGTTTGGACACAGTTAATACTAGAGTCAAAATATATGCCGATGGAAGAATATTTTCGTGAATATTATTTAGTTACCGAGACTGTTGAGCAATGTCAGCTGTGTCCTGGCGAAGGGAAGCCTGGCGCAGGGACCGTGCGGCCCAGGCCACGTGCGCCGAGCGCTCTGCGAGCAGCAGCGAGGCAGTTCCCGCGCGCGGGCGGAGCCACGCGAGCCGCAGTGTCGGTGGCGGAGCGAGGCGCGGCGGGGAGCGGCGGGACCCGGCGGTGCCCGAATGGCCCCGTGCAGCGCGTGGTGGAGCGAGCCCCGGGAACGCCCGACCGAGAGGGGCGGCGCGCGGGCAGCGGCTGGCGGCGGGTGGCGGTGGAACGGAGCCGCGCCCAGCCGAGACGAGCGCTGGAGCGGAGCGCGGGGGGGTCATCGCTCGGGGGCCCGGCCGAGATGTGGGTACAGCGCCCGGCATCGGCAGCGAAGCTGCGACCAGAGGAGGCGACGCACGGAGAACTGAGCAGCGCGGCCCGGCCCGGCCTGCACAGCCCCGAACGCGACCCCGGGAAGAGCGCGCAGGCACCAGCAGCCCCGACAATTCCAACACGGGAGCGACCGAAAGAGAGAGCAAAGACGCAGCGAGACAGAAAACAGCAGCCACTCGGAAAAAGGAAAAGATCATAGCAACTAAGACCTTAGGGATAGTAAAATGGTATAATGTTAAGCAAAATTACGGTTTTATAACAAGGTGTGACAACCAGCAAGACATATTCGTGCATAGAACTGCTATTAAAAAGAATAACCCTGAAAAATGGATCCCAAGCTTGGGAGATGGAGAGGTGGTGGAATTTAATATTGTACTAGGGAGAAAAGGGTTACAAGCATCGCAGGTCACTGGGCCTGATGGTGTTCCTGTAAAAGGCAGTATATATGCAAAAAATCGTAGTCATGTTAGACAATATCTCCATTGTAAGCCCCCCCTACAGTCTCCCTTTCCTAATCCCACCTTTCCCTTTTACCCTATGTCCTATTACCCCCAGTGTATTCCCAATCCGTTTTTTCATCCATGGTTTCCCTCACAAAACCATGCTTTTGCCAATTGTGTCCCCAAAAATCCCTTTCCAATGCCGAGTGGGGGATGAAAAGGGGGAGGGAAGAAGTTAAACCCTCTCCTGCCTCAGTTTCCCCACAAAGCATGCTTGGAGAGTTCTGTCTCCCTTCTGTCAGCCCTAAGATGTTCCAGAGAATCTGTTTGGACATTTAAAGACTCAGGAGGGTGGCTTGTTTTGTTTTGAAACTGTTCTTGTTATGTTTATCCAGTTGTTTTCATTCTTTTATTAAAATAAAACGGGTGAGGTGTTGGGGTCCCTCCCCTGCCATGTAGCCCTGGGAGAGGGGCCCTGAGGGCACAGACACGGGGCTTCCCTGTCCCTGCTCAGCCTCGTTCCCATTGGTTGGTTTGTGTTCCCTGCGCGGGCAGAAGGACCCTTGGTCCCGTGACTGGAACAGTTCCTCGGCAGAGCCCCGGCCATGCGGCTGGAGGAATAAACATCTCTGAAACAGCTATCAAGAATCTGTCTGTCCTTATATATTTCCTTTCCACGGGACTCCTGGTTTGATATATGCGTGTTGCAGGATCCCCACTGCAACACTGTTCTTTGTAAGGGCCAGTCACGTTGCCCCCACAGCATATATGGCAGCTTTTTGTGTACTGGTTATCTAGTGATAAATAAAAAAGTAGGTAAATCTGTCTGCCCAGTGTTCTGGACAAGACACAGGAAAGAAGACAAAATTTATATTGTCCAAATTCGGAAGTGGTTAAACATTGCCAGCTTGTGTTGCACCCTCCAAATACCATGGTATGTCCCAAACCTAACTGGAAGATGAGATCAAAAAGCATATGAAAAGAGATGTATTTTTTTTAAACAAGCTCTAAGTGATTAGTTCTAGATAAGAGCCTTTAAAACCTCTAATTAAAACTTAAAATTTCTGATTCTCTATTATCTGTTCAAACTGTTGGACATTATCTCTCTGACATTCAAGTTGGAAGAAAGGATAGTATGCAGATATAATATTAAAAGGCCCTAATAACATTTCAAAAGAGAAAAAATGAGGCCAACAGACTCATTTATAGTAGTGACCCAATTAGTGGTAAGATCTGTCACCTCATATAAAGAATCTGTGCACAGCCACAAAGAAATGTAATTCAGCAACACAAAGGCTGTGTAGAGGTTCCAAATCACTCTTCAGAGTTGTTTGGCACCATGCAACAATTAAAGACCAGACTTTAGCAAAGAATTTTCACGCAGATTAAGAACCAATAAATGTCTCAAGGTATTTTGAATAGCTTTCTAAGCTCCTGTATTCATGATGGGTTGATATAAGTATTATGGGTGTTTACTTGTCTTGCTCCCGCAGTAGATGAGGAAGGATAAGTGGTAAGTGCCAGTAACCCCCTGATGTTGCCTTCTCTCATTTGTCTGTGCTGTCTAAAATGCGCATGATTTATCCAGAACTCTGCATTGCAATGAAATCCACCAGAGAGAGAATTCAACAAGTCCACCCTTCCAAAGTAGGAAAACAGATTTTCCCTAATTTTTTTTTTTTTGTGATGTTCTATCAGGAAACCCTTTACCAGTATTCATTTAGCAAGTGTTCTACTTCCATGAATATTTCTTGTGAATAAAGTGGCATTTATCTTGCAAATTAGTTTAATGAACATTATGAAGTTCCTTTAGGCCAAAACACACATGAAAATATTTTGTTAAACTCCCTGATCTAAAAAAGTTTACATTTGTTTTGTACAGAGATTAAATATTGTAGGTATTTGGGTGATCCCATAGAGGTCACTTTAAAACTTGAGTTTCACTAGTATATAGTGTTATACACATTCAAAAATGGAAACGAAAACCGTCATTGGTTTCAGTCAATTTCAGTGTAAACAGATAAGGAAGGAGAAAACAATACCCTTTTGTCCTGCCTTACAAGTTTCTCCTTTACAGTAGTGCTCCCCTTCCCAGTGGAATCAGTAACATATGCGAAATTACCTTCTCTGCATGCATTGCATACTCATATTAAGCTTCCTTATCTGGGTATTTTTGTTAGTGCTTTTGTTCCAGTGCCCTCCCATGTTGCTGCCCTGTTCCCCCATCATCGAGCACATGTGAAACACTCAAACATATTAGGATTTACCTTATAAATACGGATCCAACGCTCTCCGTAGGACTGGCTGGGGTGTCATTACTTGACTTTCGGAAGCTGTTCTGACTTTCAGAATGAAAAACTGAGTCCTCCAAGGAGCTTCCTTTTTTCAGCATTTTAATGGAGCTAACTGCTGGACTTAGGGAAGTTCAATTCTAGAGCGATCCTTGAAACACACAACTTTTCACTGCTGTAGGAAGTGCTGTCTTGGTGCAACTCCAGCTCGAACTAAGTTTAAAAACCAGTTAATGAGTAACGCAGTGTTGTGACATCATAAGGGAGTTTTCTTTTTTATCTGCAGGACTTCATAAGTTTACTTGTAAACAAAACTCATCAAATCTAGGTGAACTGTGTTTTTGAAATTTCATTATAAATAACAATAACTTGTTTTAATGAATTGAGGAATGTAAAAGAAGAACTCTGTTTCAAATGATGTTTTGTTTTCAGGTTTCTAACTAAAACTCTTACATGGTCCATCATAAATTCTACTTTGTGAATTACCTACCTAAGTATCCAAGTCCGAATAACATACTTGTATATGTTTAAGAAGTGACATCCATGTGTTGTGACATGCCAAAATTATTATATTGCACTTCTCTGGTGACAAATTGGTCCACATGTGTGCATGTAGCTGCTGTGAAGTCAACTCACTGCAGTTCAATTTAAATACAGGTAGTATTTTAATTCTCAATGCACAGGAACCCAACTGGACAAAACCAGTTTGTCTAATCAGTTTTTCTATAGGAATTGGCAAACATCAACTACAAACTTACATGGGTTTCTGTTTGTTGAAGATTACTATAATGATTTGGTTAGTCAATGAAACAATCGGCAATCTTTCTTTATATTGCAAATCCTCTTATAGACTGATTCAGCACCCAAGGCATTTAGAAATTCTGTTAAACTTCATCTCAGACCTGCATGGTAATGAAGATTTGTCTGAGACTGATCAAAAATGTTTAATGTAATGCACTCTTTCTGTTCTCAGCATCTATAGACAGCTTGTGAAATAGTACAAATCCATTTGGACTGTTCACAGGTTTTTTTTTGTAAACACAAGACATCTAAGCAAACTGATGTCTTTCTCTGTTTTAAAATTTCTTTTGTTTTGGGTTTCTTTGCATAACTAAATACCTAGTCTTTTTTTTAATATAAAATTTGTTTGTGATCAGTGTTAAGCAAATTGTAATGAAATCTATAAATGTGTGAAACAGTAACTATTGAAATACAGGATTAACATAACAGCTAAGGAAGGTAAAGATGAAACAGCTACTTCCTTGGAAGTGAAAATTCCAAATAAGTGTGGGAAGACTTTAAAGAAAAAAGGAAGAACAGGAATAAATACATGCTTTTCATCATCTTAAGTATTCCCCATGAAACTTGGACTTAAGGAGGTGTATTTAAGCTACTTGGAATCTGAATTAATGCCTCCTTGAGACACTATGCTGTACATGTTTGGTTTCTTGCTATCTAAGCCTTTTTGTTACTCTGCGCTTGATCCTGTGTGATCATACGCTACAAACCCAGGGGTGCCTAAGTAGAAAGAAATCTCTGTACTTTATTACTCTTCCATAAAGCAAGTGATATAACCTTCAACAAATACAGAAACTTTTTCCTTCTCTAGTCACAAGAAGAATTTGCCTTGGCTCTGTTGTGTTGTTCATATCTATTCCCTTAGGATAGGAAGTCTTTATTCTTTTCAAAGAAAGAAACATTTGTAATACTCTTTAGAAAACTTAAGTGATGTAGTGAGCTTGTAAATCATTAATATGACGTATTTATCTTTGAAAACAATCTATTTGTACAGTGAAATGTAATGCAATCCCTTTATTAAAAGTCAGAATGGCAACTGTGTTCTTTCTGTATAATAAAGAGCAATTACAGTGAGAGGGCAATTGAATTTTTCCCCAAATGGGTAATTGCAGGAACATTCTTAGCAAGGAACAACTATGACATAATTCCTTCCTTCAAATTTATGCATCTTTGCTGTTGTTCTACAAAGCAGTCAAGTCTTGCAGTTTTGTACAGGGTACAGTGCCTGCTTCTAAACTACTGTTTTCCATCCCATATCACCATAGTAAGTGATAATTCTATGCTTTCCAGCCTGCAATTATGACTACTTGCATATGCCTGTACTGATAGGTTTCTAGGTTTGCCATGCTAGTGCAGTGCTAACCAGGTCAAGTACTAGGCTGGGGAGTTGAGTGCTTGTGCCTACACAGCTGGTGTTATTGAGCTAGTTTAGGTCAGCTCAGGCCTGACTACACAGAATCACAGAATTATTTAAATCAAGTCCATCTGTAAATCTAACACTGCCAATTCCACCTCAGGAGCTTTGTTGTAGTGACAACTGGTGTTATGTATGGTCATGTGAAGAAAAACAGGTTTTTGTCACAGTGCCTTGAGACTCTCACTCCTCCTGCTTATTAAGAGGTCTTATCTGTCTTGAATGTTGCCGCAGTAACTGCCTGGATTGATGAAAAGAGGAGGAGCAGGCCTACAAGATGCATTTCTAGAGGGAACAGAGAGGTAGTGGTGCTAGTGCTGTTATCATATGCTCAAGAGACGATTTTCTCTCCTTACTCTCAGGCCCATACAAACTGAGTTTACTATTGATTTCTGGTGTCTGCACAACTGTGATCTTGAGCTGTTTTGGAGATCCTTTTAGGGCTGGAAAATAGTAGATGGTTGGTTGCAGTTAGAAGGCCAAAAGGGCTGACCTGATGGTGCCTGTATAAGACTTGAAATCATGCAATTTTTATTCCAAGTGTATCTAAGATGTATTATCGTCTTTGGGATTGCCCTATTTTGATGCAAGGATATGAAAACCTTGTAGTTTATAACCACTAGGCAAATTTTTAAAGCATTGATCACTCCCTGTCTTTCTGATTCCTGGTATCCATAAACATTTTCAGGGAAGGTTTAGATGCTTGCAGAAATGTCACCAGTAGAGATGTGGGGCAGATACAGAACTAATTTTCATAGCTGCTAACTTCAGACCTCTTAGAAGTAGTTAACAGACACCAGTATCTTTTCTCTTTCTGATGCGATGGATCAGGTGTGGGAAGAAGTTGATACTCCTGGTGATGTGGCTATCTGCTGTACACGGACTTCTCCCCAGAGAATTGTTCTTCATGTTCTGAAGAAACTGGTAGCTCAGTGGCTTGTAAGCTTGAGTACCTTTTTTTTACTCTGTCTCTTGCTGTCTCATACAATGAAAACAACTTTTCCCTTTATTTCTTGAGTTCCTCTTCCTTTAATCTACTTTTCTTGTATACCATATGCATATTTGGCCAAGTGTATCTTTATTTTTCTCAATTATCAAGCTATGCCCTTTAATGCTGACCTTTGTCACTGACACTCTGTTATCGCTTATCAGCTAGACTATATCTTGTGGAGTCTAGGACTGTTGCAATTGTTTCTGACAGGCAGGCAGAGGGGGAAAAAAATGTGGCTGGTGTCCTTGAACCTCATACAATTTCATTTTCAGTCTGCAGCAGTTGTCACTAGAAGTTTAGAGCTTGTCTGAAAAAATGTATTTTCTTTTTCTTTTTTTTTTTGCTCATGACTACAGTGATTTTTTGTCTTTCCTTTTTTTTTCATTTACAATAAAGTGAATTACTCCAGGAAAAGAAATGATAGATTATTTTTACTTTCTCAATCCCTGCAGTATTTCTTCTGAAGATACAGATACTCAGAAATATATTAACAATGCCATGTTAATGTTACACCCATTTTAAGTCCTTATGTCTTTAGTAAATGTTCTTATGTTATCATATAGGAACAAAAAAGTGATGAAATCTGGGTATTCAGAGCAAGAGATTTCATTTATGCTAGGAAGGCCTTTGTGCCTTGTGATAGGTGACTGCTAAGAAACTGCCTAAATATTGCAAGTTGAAGTGATGACACAGGGAGATGCTGTTACGCAAAGTATGTAAAGAGATGTCAGAAAGTATTTTTTGAACAAAACATTCAATTTTATTACCATCCAGGAATGAACCAAGTGAACAATAAATCAGCAGCTGAACTTGTGGCTGAAGGTCATACCAGTGATTTGAGATAGTAGTGAATGTTATTATGTACAATCTTACAAGAGTTTACATCTTGGCTGGAGTGTGGCCACATAACCTCACAGCTTTTTTAGTAAGGAGCAGGGAGTGGTCATTTTATCAGTTTGTTCTGAGTCTCAGAATTTACTGGCCTGTAAATTGGGCTGCATAATTAGTCTGTTATGATCCCTAGAATAATCGGGAGGTGAGTTCTTCTTTATGGGTTTAACTCGCATAATTTTTCTGAGGTATATGCAGAAGCAGCTGCTCTGATTCTGAACCGACATTGTCTTTCATGGTTAGGACTGTCTCAATTTTTTCTTTTCCTGCTTGGACCAAGTCTGTGCAAAAACTAGTGTTTTTTTTCCTCTGAATTGGACATGTGAAAAGTCCACCTTTCTGCAGATAATTCCAGAAGGAAATACGGGTCACATGTTGTTCGCTCTAAAATCAGTTTGGACATTTTTAGATAAATTTTATATCTAGTTTTTGATATTCTGTTCCTTTTTCTGATCTTAGATTTCTTGGTTTTCCTCTTGAAGTGGGGTTTGATCTGTTCTACTCAATGCTTGATATGCAATAGTGAGATACACTCAGTTGTGCTGTTTCTGCTTGAACTTACACAAATGCTGTGTTGAGTATCTGGGATGCTATGGGCAGATATGTAGGATTGTTGTGCCTCCTCCTGTGCTACTCTGAATGCTGCATGGGACCACAACTCATGTGTAGAATCACAGACAAATCTGTGGAGCAAGGGGCAGAAAACTGGTGGGGTGGAGTGAGAGAGGTAGACGAATATGTAGCATAGAAGAATTACACCTAGAGGTACATAGAAATGAAATGAATTGTGTGGCATCCATGTTTGTGGAAGCCAGTGACCATTTTCAGTAATCCTGTAGGAACATGCTCTTAAAAACTATGTCTTTTCTGCTCCCTTGCATGGTGGTACCTCAGTAGATGCAGTTTTGCTTACTCTAGTGTATGAACTTCCAGTTCCCTTCCTCATCCTGGAACTCCCTTATGCTTAACATTTGGAGGTGCACATTTGTGTTTGGAAGCCTCTACTTCCAGGCAGGAAAAGCTTTTTTAAGAAACAAACCCTCACCCAATGAACTTGGAAGAAAGCCATTGGGGTGGAGAAGACAGTCTAATGTGGTGGGGTTAATAAAGGCAACTTTACCTTAGAAGATGAGACTTTGCAAAATTTTCTTTTAACATAAGGATACACTGAAGTCTAAAAATTCAAGCCTTAATCCTTGGGCACCTGAGGCTGATAAGCAAATATAAGACAAAAAGTGTCTGAGAAAAAAACCCCTGGGTTTGTTGCCCTCTGTGAGCGAGAGACTTGGGTTTGTTATTAAGAAGAAAAAAGAATACTTCATCTGGTTGACTGAAGGACCAGTGCTATTAATAAAGACTGTTTGTAGGGTATACTATAAAAAGTTAAATAAATTCAGCTTTGTAAATGGCTGTGTTTCCCATTCTCTAAATGATACCTTGAGTCTTGCAGTACTATCAGTCCCTGCACTAAAAAATGTGAATTGATCTATTCTCTTCAGGACTGTAATACTAATACTAATATCTTTATTTACACAGCTGAATCTGATGAGTTTGTCCAGGTCATGTTTTCAAACTGTCTGTATTAATGATGAAGATTATGGACAGGACTGGAGTAAAATGTTGCTAGGAATGAGAAGTAACAATATTTTACCAAGCTGGTGGCTACTGACATGAAAGGAAGAAATAAATTCAATGAATAGCACTGTGAAATGTTGGAAATTTCTCGTTATCCATACTACTGCCATCTTTGTGGTGAGCTAGCTGCCTCCTGGATAGACCTCTGCTTTATTAAACACTTCATTTGGTAAATGAGGTATTGGTATGTAGAGTGTAAAATATCACTGCTGACTGTATAGTGACACCCCTCTCAAGAGGTGCATGGGCAAAGGCATTAGTGAATAAAATAGGAAACTCCAGCAATGTTCAGCTAGAGAAGCAGCACCAAGAAGATGCACAAGACCACGATAACATCAATGAGATAGCAGCTGGTAATACAGATGTCAGCAAACCAACAACAGTGTGGTAATAGGAAGCCAACAAGGTCAGCTTAATATGTCATTGTAGCAAATAATTTAAACAGGAATGGCATTTGAGGTATTATACAAAGCCCCACCCAGGTGAACAGAAGCTTCATCAGAATTCTGATCCAATCACTGTCAGACAACCCTGTGCTACAACACTGAACTTAATTTGCAGGTAGGAACCGTGGAAAACCCTCACTGGATAGAAACTTGCCTACAGTAATCAATTCAGATGATCTGAACAACCCATGGATTTGGTTGCTTTGATTTTCTTAAGAATTGATTAGACTGGTCCATGAGGAAAGTAAACACATCCATGAAATTTAAGCACTTCAAACCTGTTTTTCTGTTTATAAGAATGGTGGTAGTTTACTGCTTTCATGTAGTCCCAAGCAGAATTTTCCCGCACTTGTTTATATGGTCTCTTCCTAGCTCTTAACTATATATTTTTATTTAACACAAACAATAGGAGGAAGGGTTAGAGATACAAGATTAATCTTATGTGATTGTGCAGTAGAGTACTTCCTGAAAATAAAATAAAAAGACATGTTTTGTTGAAAAGAAACTTTTTCCTTTGGAATGCCTTTTCAGAGGTAAACTTCTATCCCTGAATATACAGAAATGGTTTTATCTGCTGTCTTTCTCTATTCAACTGTGTTAAAAGCAAAAGACTTTTTGCCCAGTCATGACAATTAGAAGGAGCCTTGCCAGTGCAAAAGAAGAACTAAAGCTTTAGGTGCATTTCTTTTCCCTTGAAGCTATTCTATTTAGTATGATTTAAATTTACATAGACCTCGCATCCTTCCTGCATGAAGGGCACAGAAGAGCACAGAACTGACACTGTTCAGAAACAAAATTCCTGTTTGCAACCTGGATATTGTTTTATTTGGTTTTGCTTTTGTTTTTCCCTTGCTTAATTTCTTTCATTCCAAGTGATTTGTTGTATGTACTTGTCCTGTGTAGAACATTGTCTGAGGCATTTGCAAGTTCAGTGATTTCATCTGTCCCTTTTATCACCACAAGCACTGTTGCAATACCACAGTTTAGCTCTTGTGACTGTGCACTTGTGGGAATAGACTGTCTATACTGACCTCTGGGTCTGCTTCTCTTCTAGCATGAGAGAAGGCAGTGAATTACCTGAACTGAGGGTGATGATGAAGGCTGCTGCTGGAAAATACAGATGTGGTGAGCTGAAATCTATCATCTCTGGAGGTATTTAAAAGACCCATAGATGTGGCATTTGAGGACATGGTTTAGTGATGGTCTTTTCCAGCCTAAATGATTCCATGCTTCTATCTCATTGGTAGCTGTAGAGCCCATCTGTTGGTGCTGTGTGTCTGGCTGTGGTAGGGGTCCAGAAAAGGAAGGAGTCTGCAGCACTCTTCTGCAGATGGGTGGGGTCCATGGGTGGACACATGTACTTTTCTTTTTTCTTTTAAAAATATTTTTTATTCTCTGAGGCTAATAGGCATACAACCTGCAGCCTAATGGGAAGATTTATTTTAAAGTACCCATCAATTAAAACTGATTGTTGTACCAGTATTTGCCATTGAAGAGAGTTTGCACCACATCAGGTACTTATAAAGAAATTGCAATTAAGCAGGGATAGGTTATAACAATAGAGCCTCATTAGTCTAAAATACCTCTGTGCATGTTCTAATGAGGAGCTTAACACATTGTACAAACAGCACCTAATGAAGTTAATGCCACCCGTGAGAGCTGAGTAACAGTAGACCTGTTTTTAGAATTACATTAAGTGAAACTTGAAGATGTGAGGGTATTTGGGGAAGGTTAAAAGAACTCGACTGATTTCAATCTAGTCTCTGTTACCAATTAATGCTGAGTGTTTAAAAAGCCTGTTCAAGCAGCCCATATCATTCAAATAAGTGAGGTAGGGAGAGCCTTCAAAACTTCAGCTCTTCAATTTGACCAGCAATACAGGACCATGTCCTTGAAAACCCTTCTACTTTAGACGAATTACATAAAACTAGGGTTTGGATCAGTTTGCAGTAGATAGTATTGCTTAAAGGAGCTGAACCATGGTAATTTTAGTTACTCCATGTCTGCATGCATTCTTCAGATGTTGGTAACTGGGCTTAGGTTTTTAGCAATGTTTTTTACAAATTTGTTTTAATATTCTTATGGCAAATTTTCCTATCCCTTAAATGAGGGTGAACAAATTTAAAACAGATTAGTGCAGCAAAGTTGAAAACTTTGTATCAGTATTAGTATAGCTAGAAATTTGTATCAGTAATTAGTATATCTAGAAACATGTTTGAAAATATCAGGAAGCACTTTAAAAACGTTTACTAGATCTGACATTATACAACAACCCTTTTTTACTTTTTAGTGCTAACATAGTTTATAATTAAAAATTAGAGGAATTGAAATTTTCATCCCATCATTACTCTCTAGTATGCTGTATTCTATAGTGAACAATAAAATATGTTGTAAGCTACCTGGTAAGCTAGTAGCATAAGAAGTTGTTGATGTGTGCAGAACAATCTTTTATGCTGACACCTATGTTTTGTAGGTCAGTTTGCTATGCTAAGCTGTCAATTTGTTATTGGTAGTATAGTAATACCCTAAGTGAACAAAGGCTGTTTATGCTTAAACAGAAGACACAGTAAAACTGGAAACAATACTTCAAGGCTTTTAATATCTTTAACTTCACTAATGTTGTTTTTAATTACTAGCAATTAAAAATTATAATAAATATTGCCTATTAATTTGCTGAATAATGTAATCTGGTAGAAAGTTATTCATGTTAATGAAAGAAAATATCAGAAACATTTTATTTTCTCACTTGCAAGTTTTCTTGGTGACCTTTAACATTTTTGTCAGTTTTATATCCAAAAGATTAAATTAAACCTCTGCAGTCATACTTTCAATCAATTTTGGTTTATAATCAGAATTGTTGCATAGTTTAAGAACTGTGTATTTTATGCCCACCGTTCTAAGGCTATATTAATCCTGTGATAGAATTGTAGAATCACAACAGTTGGAAAAGACCTCCAAGATCATCAAGGTCCAACTTGTGGCTGAACACCACCATGACAAGTAAACCATGGCACTGAGGGCCACGTCCAGTCTCTTCTTGGACACCTCCAGGAACAGTGACCCCACTGCCTCCCTGGTCAGTCCATTCCAATGCTTAATAACTGTTCTAGTGAAAAACTTCATTCTGATGTCCATCCTGAACCTCCCCTGGCACAGCTTGAGGCTACATCCTCTTGTCTTGTCTCTAAAACAATGTCCTTAAAAACACTGTTGAAAGTCACTGTTTTGTACTAAGTTCTAGAAGTGTGATGGTAAGTTTGCACGTATAACAGCAGTTTTCATCAGCAGATTTGCTATCTGTGTATTGTTACTCAGGCAAATTTGTTAGTTGCCTAATATATTGAAGCTAACTTTGGGTTTCAGCCTTGTTTCTGAGCTTTCCGTGAGAAGCCAGGAAAGGTAGGTTGTAATGTGATTCTTCCATGACCATCTACAATTGCTATATTGAATTCTTCTCTGCAAACTTTATTTAGGCCTCCAGCAATAAGAAACCTATTTTCTAAATTCCACTGAGTCTGCTAATAAAGACACCTCCACTGTCTTTCATTATAACTCTTATTCTTCTGATGCAGTCTGCTGTATGTTAATGGCTTAGTGCTTTACACAATTTGTCCCTGCCCCTTCAGTAAAATTTCCCTGTGACTCAACCCATTATTCCTCACCACCTAATCCTATGTGTATAAATTTTTGCACGTGTGTGTGTATCTTTCTTTTTCCAGGACAAAATTACCATATTTTGTGGATAAGCTGCCATTTTTACACCAAAACTTCCTAAAAATACTATATATTTCCCTCTTGCCACTCCCTGCTATGCCCTCAAGGTTTATAGAAGTGTATAGACTGTTACTTTGAAATGAAGATAAAATGGAATAAGCCATTTGGAAAAACTAAACATTCCCTTTGTGTGCAGTGAACTTATGATATTTATCAGTGAAAAACTGGAAAAGGTTCGGAAAACAAAAGGTTATGTTCTGTTTCCTACAATCTAGATTTTGTTTTTTATTTAATTTGCAACGTAAATTATTTTCAAATGTGACTATTTTGTAGAATTAATAAAATCAGAAATCTCTTCCAGGCTATAATTTAATATATGGTTGAGTAATACATAGTATCACTAGAGC
This sequence comes from Corvus hawaiiensis, assembly GCF_020740725.1. Lineage (NCBI taxonomy): Eukaryota > Metazoa > Chordata > Aves > Passeriformes > Corvidae > Corvus > Corvus hawaiiensis. The sequence continues at coordinate 48,499,172 of NC_063255.1, forward strand.
AGCCTAAGAATTGGATTATTTTAGAGAACAACCGTTAAAAAAGAGAGAACATATCTCTAAGCCCCCCAGGCCAAGGTTTAGTTTTCTGATCTAATGTTGCTTCAAGAAAGGGATGTGATGGAGGCCAGTACCATTCACATGAGTGATGAGGAGAAAGCTGATAAAAAAAATCTTCTGAAACTTTATGCTGTTTTCTTATTTTTTTACAAAAATCGCTGCCCTCAGCGGGTCATTTTCCCGTCCTGTTTTTTTACATTTTTCAAAGACAAAAGTACTAAATATGTGGGCGAACAGCACCATCTAGTGGTCCCTGCCACCGTGGTGGCCTGTGCTGCGCGGCGTTCGCCTTTCTCTTCCCGCGGAGCCGCAGTCAGGGGCCCCACACTCGCACTTCTCTCGCTGGTGCTGCAGCTACCAGTTCCCATGTGCTTGGGATGGCGCCCAATGCAAATGATAGGCTGCAGATCCTGCACTCAGTTTTGAAAGCATTACGCAGAAATTTAGTGCATGACTTTTCTACAGCTTGGGGTGAGTTCAGGATCTCTAAGAATTCATTGATTGGTTTAATTGTTCTGAAAACTATTCTGATAACATTTCAGTTAAAAGCATCCTTTACAAAGGTTCCCTATTTGAGAACGCTCTTGATTATCTCTGCAGTGCATTTATGAATAGTTAACAGAGCTCTTCAGCAATGGTCTTTTTTTCAAAGAAAACGTTTTCCACTGTGAGTCATTCACCCTTCTGACTCTCATAAAGTGGCTTAAATGTAGATTATTTTTACAAGAATTTAAGTTAGAGCTACTTTAAGTGTTTGAGCCAAGAATGATGGAACAAACAAGGAAGTTGATATCTGAAGGCAGCCAGATGTCAAAACAGGTGCTTAATAATTTAGTTTTTGTGAGTTGTTAGTTTTAGTGCAAAATCAAGAAATTTATAAATGGATGTTTCATAAATTTTTGCTTTCTAGAAAAAGTATGTTTATTATGCGGATTTTTACTCGATGTTGTCTATGTTATGTGTCAATATTGCATTTTCTACATTTGAGATTACAGGATAAGAGATAACATGTGTCCACCAGGTATGAGTATTTATGAGATCCTGATACATAACCTGTATCTTATTTTGTGATGGGGCTCTTTGTGGTTTGTTATGTATAAGGTAGGCTATAAAAGTTAAGGTGCAGAACTCATAGAATCAGAATCATAGAAAAGTTGGAAAGGGCCTTAAAGACCATTTATTTCCAACCCTCATGTCAGAGGCAGGGGTATCTTCCACTAGATAGATTGCTCAGGGCCTCATTCCAACCTGGTCTTGAACACTTCCAGGGATGGGACATTCACATCTTCTCTAGGCAACCTGTTCCAGTGCCTTGGCCACCCCCACAGTAAAGAATTTCTTACTAATACCTAACCTAAACCTACTTGCTTTCACCTTGAAGCTATTCTCCCTTGTCACGTCACTGATGCCCTTGTAAAAATCTGTCGTAGGCTCCCTTCAGGTACTGGAAGGCTGCAATAAGATCTCCCCAGAGCCTTCCCTTCACCAGAGAGAACAACCTCAACTCTCTCAGCCTTTCCTCATATGACAGCTGCTCCAACCCTCTAATCATTTTCCTGGCCTTCCTCTGGACTTGCTCCAACAGGTCCACATTCTTCTTGTGCTGAGAAACCCAGAGCTAGATGCAGTGTTCCAGGTGGGGTCTCACCAGGGCAGAGCAGAGGGGCAGAATCCTCTCCCTCCCCTGCTACCCACACTGCCTTGGATGCAGCCCAGGACATGTTTGGCTTTCTGGGCTGTGGGCGAGTGCTCATGGCTGGGTCATGTCCAGCCTCTCATCCACCACCACCCCCAAGGCCTTCTTGGCAGGGCTGCTCTTGATCTGTTCATTCCCAGCACATCCTCCAGGTCTTAGGATATTTCTCATAATCCAATTCATATGGAAGAGCTTTAAAATATTACATGTTTGGTGTATTAAATCATATATCTGAAATTAATTATGGAAAGTAACACATAATAGGTCCTAATCTGATCTGCTTTTGAAACACAAGAATTGAATATGTTCTGAATACAGTTGGGAAAAAGGTGTAATCAAAGGAGGTTTAGCTCTGGAAATTTGATTTTGAAAGAAGCACTGTTTTTGTGTATGCTAGGGAATTTATGCTTAGTCACAAACCCTTCATGATAACTGTATAGCTTGTCTGCTTTCTGCAATACATTGGTTAACATGATGAAAGATAATCCAGACTGCCTAATGTATGATACAAGCTTGCAGATGCAGATGGTGCAGTAGTCTGTCAGTGCATCAAACTTAGTTTTAAATCTGTTGCCGAGATTGTGCTTTGATTGCCTGTTGAGAACAGTCCTTCCTTTGCTAGGATGGTAAACAGAAATGCGATCAGGACACTGAAACTTCCTTAGGTAATTGAGAGATCTCTGGGAATAATTCAGGGATCTGACTTTTGCTTTTCCCCCCTGTAGTGGTATACCTGATAGTGTGAAGCTCTTAACCTGTTTCCCATTAAATGTCTGTCTCACATTTCTTCATATGCACAGATACTCGTATTCTAGATATTTCTTCCTTCCTTTTTAGTTCCCCTTAGTACTAAAAGACAAAGGAGTATGATAGTGGTAGAACATGTTGACAGACTGAACCTCTGGATGTAAACCTGCGTAACAAACTTTCAGCAATATTCAGCTGGGAACATAGAGCTTTCATAGCTAAGTGAAACCTCACTTGAAGTTGGAGAAATAGAAGTGACATAGTGTTGTGGTTTCATCTCAGCCAGCCACCAACCCCAGGCAGCCACTCGCTCATGCCCCATCAGAGGAGAGAGAATCAGAAAGGTAAAAGTGAGAAAAATTGTGGGTTGAGATAAAGGCAGTTTAATAGTGAAAAAAATATCCATGTACACAAGCAAAGCAAAAAATGAAATGATTTTACTGCTTCCCATGGCAGGCAGTTCAGCCATCTCCAGGAGAGCAGGGCCCCATCACGTGTAACACTTGCTTGGGAAGACAAACACCATCACTCCAAATGTTCCCTCCTTTCTGCTTCTTCCCCACAGCTTTATGTAGTGACCACAATGTCACATGGTCTGTAATGTCCCTTTGGTCAGTTGGGGTCACCTGTCCCAGCTGTGTCTCCTCCCAGCCTCCCATGCAGCCCCAACTTCCTCACCAGTGTGGAAGTACAAACAGCAGAGAAGGCCTTGGCTCTGTGTAAGCCCTGCTCAGCAATAACAAATACAACTCTGTGTTATCAACCCTGTGTTCAGCACAAATCCAGAACACAGCCCCTTGCCAGCTGCTGTGAAGGAAAGGAAATTAACTCTACCCCTAGAGTTTCTAGCTGAAACCAGCACACACAAAAAGCTGGTATGGAAGTACATACAGTGCTCATTGGTATTAGCAAGAAATGCTACTCATGGAGTACTTGAAATTATATGTAGAAGTAAGTAACTCTTAAATTCTGAAAACACAGAGCAAACTCTTAACTAGAATTATTTATGGGGGGAAAAGTGTTTGTGTGATTTGCTTGTTTGGCTTTTGCATGTTCAAAATAACTCCTCACCCCTTGGTTAAAAAGGACCCAAACTTACTTTTAGATTCTTTAGGACCAAAAGTATCTGAACAACATTTTATAAATGACACTTTCTCAAAGGAGATGGATAGAAGAGGGGTCAGAAATATCAATTTTGCCATAAAACATGCTGAAGTGTTCTACTTTACCTTCTTTTCACCTACATCTGTTTCTGAACTCATGACTTCTGAAGGCTTCTGCAGTGTTTGACTTTATTTACTAATATGGACACTAAATTTTCCTGCCCAATTTCTCTAAGCAGTGAGTAGTTCTGCCTCTTGCATACAGATAGTCACAAAGTCCATAGTCAGGATTCTGCATAGCTAGATTGCTGATTGCCCATATTTGCATCCTATTGAAAATTTTGTGCTTTTTTTCTTATAAGAACAAGCTTTGTGGTCTTGAGAAACAGTACTGCAGAAATTAAAACAAAGATTGAATGTGCTTTAGCTCTGTTTCATCATAAGTGATAAATTTCATGATTTAGTTGTATAGATACATGATCAAGTACCTTTTTAGTGGACATTGAGTGTCTTGGCATGGTTTCTTTGACCTCCACACAGCTAGAGTGTTGAGGCTGGAAGAAACTTTGCTTCAAATTTTCCAAATCTTACTACTAATATATTCTCTCCCTCTGTTAAATTGCATCCTCATTCTTGTAGGTTTCCTTCTTCCAGCAGCTTTTCGGCCTCAAAGAGGTTGCAGTCCTTTTGCAACTGAAGAAGAGAATATCTAGTATTTTTTCCTGAGGAATGTAGTTTTTCAGATATTTCAGTGTTAAAAGTAAAGTCTCATCCACTGTATCTTTCGTTGTTGTTGTTATGGTAACAACTGGATGTGCTAGTGTGCACTAGGAAAGACTCGGAGGTGTTTTGATTTCCTATTATGTTTGATTTTATTGTATGAAGCCTTTGTGTGCAGAAAGGCAGAAAGGTGTCAGCACACTTCTTTCAGCAAGAACACCATTGGCAAGAAGGAACTATTAATTTTGGTAATGCTACCAATGTTACTTATTGAATGGACTTCATTGTAATAAATACAAAACTCTTCCCTCATCTGCCAGTCAATCAAAATGCAGGCAATTGTGTGCTGTTGGCAAATTGGCCTTTCAGCTTATCCCAAACCATGGAAATTAAATCCAAAGTGTGCAGATGGTGATATGTAATCTCCAAGGCCTGTTATGAAGCTAGATAAAACTGCTAGCTGAACATGCCTGTGTTTACTTATCCTCAGAGGAGCTTCAGCTGGTACATGAAATTCATGATGCCTCGCTTTTATTCCAGGGTTCAGAATACCTAGTTTTTAAAAGGTTAAAGAGTATGTTGGTGAAATGTACAAGGAGTGCAGTGAAGAAGGCAAAGCTGTCCTGGCCTGTGTTGCTTATATTGAGGGTACACAGCAAAGGCTGCACTGAGTCCTGTGTTGCTTTTTGATTTTGGGCTATGTAGTATCAAAAATGCATGCCTGCCCCGTGAGGCTTCGGCTTTTATTCTTGATATCTCATTTAGTCTCTGTATAGTTGTTTTGGTTCTTTGGATAAAAAATGTGCTCTTGCTGTACTAAAAAGAGCAATAGTCTCTTCAATTTCAAATACAGAGTTAGAAACACCATTCTAAACTGAGCTAATGGCTGGCTACACCTATGAAATGTTTCTGTATCTGAAAATACAGCTAATACTGACAAAGAAAAGGTAAATAATTTTAAAGAAGGTTTTTTAATAGTCTATACAAATGTATGGTTTGTGTAATCAAAATACGTTCTTTTTTCAATCAAATAGTTCTCTACCTTGGATGATCAGGAATGGGCTTTCATTTTTATTTGAAATTAGGGTGCAAACAGAGGCTTGCTAGCAAAGTACTGTTCTCATTCTTGAATATTTCTAGGAAATTATTTCAATAAAATAAAAGAAGGCAGAAGGAGACCACATTATAGGTGCACACCCTAAACCACAGGAACAATCTGTAAACTTCCAGGTTGACCTAATCAGATGCCTAAATGCTGTAACTTTGAGTATGTAATTTTAGGTAAGTTCACAGAGTGGAGGCCTGCCCTTGTAAACATGCAGAGGAAACAACTGTTGCAAAAAGATGTTGAGATACTAAAAGTCTGTTAGGCCCCATGTCTTGGTGTACTGTTGGGAAAATGTGGGGGCAAGAGGTTGGGGCACTTTGTGCACCAGTTAAAGGACTATACTTGTGCCACATCAGAACTGCAACTTCCAGACACTCCACCTTGTACCTCAGGTGATGCAGGATTAAAAGAAGGCTGACATCTGCATAGGGGTACTGAGAGGAGATTAGCTCATTTGGTCAGAACATGGTGCTAATAACACCAAGGTTTGTGGGTTCAATCCCTGTATGGGCCATTTACTTATGAGCTGGACTTGGTGATCCTTGTGGGGTCCCTTTCAACTTAACTATTCTGTGAATCTGTATGTGAGACAGGAGGGTCCATGCTAGTTCCTGGGGAATCCACAAATGTGTGTGTGTGTATGAATCTAGGAAGGGGTGTGTGTCTGTGTATGCCTGTTTGGAAAGGTAAAGTCATCAGCTTCACTAGAGCACTCCTCTGACCAAAGGAGATGGATTCTGTTGGTACTTTGGTCATCAGTGCATGTGGGGATGCTCTTCTTCCTTGAAGGATGCTAGACCAGCATTACAAGCTGCTTTCTTGTCCTGTCCTGGAGGGGCAGGAGAAGCTGAGTCTTTCGGCTGAAGGTATTCATCTTGAGCAGAAGCAGATTATGCTTTTCTTGGAGATGGCTCCCATTCAAACTGTCTTGTCAGGGTTAGAGCAGAATGATTCCTAGCCATAGGCATTTCCCTGGGCAGCTGGGCTTGGTCCTGCCAGACAGCAGATGCTAAGGAACTGGCACTGGCTGGCTGCAAGGTCCGAGGGAAAGTTCTCAAATGTCACTGTGATACTCCACAGTGGTGACATTGCAGCCTGGAGCCTGTGCCCTGGCATGCTGCAGCAGCAAGAGGGGAAGATGACAAATAGCAGTTCTCACTTTTCATTTCCAGAGCTGCAGGTGTTTGGACTCAGGAGTCAAGCAGTAAATCCAACTGTTATGAAATGCTGTAGGCAATGGCAGGGCAGCGCAGAGTCTGTAGGAGATGTTGGCCAGGGACAAAGAGAGAAGACTGCAGCATTAGGTCTCAAGTGGCCCACTGTGCAGGTTAGCCATCTGGGCACCTTTCCGCCATGCAGAAGTGTCCTTGTAATTTTTGCTGAAGTGGTGGCTTTGGAGCTTCTGCTTGAGAGCCTCTTGAGTCAGAGTGGTGATGGACAGGTCTGGGGCTTCAGCCAGTGCCCAGCCTGCTGGGGTTGTGGGGTGGCTCCTAGCCTGGACATTGGAATTTATGCTGCATGTGCAAGTCAGGCTAGGAGGGGCATCTGGTATTTGGGCATGCGGTGGCCCTGGCATAGCCAGAGCAGGGGCTGCTGCCAGAATGGACAACCATGGGAAACAAGTGTGCCCAAAGGGAGGCAAGACAGCCCCAGAGGCTTGCAGAGCTGCTGTGCCTGGCTGCAGGCATAGAAAGGTGGGAAGACCCATCTATCATGCACAATGTGTCCCGTTCCTTCTACTCAAGCCTTACAAGAGTTCTGTGATTGCAGAAGCATTCCTTTTGTACTAGGATGCTCCCAGATTTCAGCAGGCTCCCCATGTCTACTCTGTAGGAGCAACTGGAATTAAACCACTTAGTGCATTTTGCAAACAATACAAATGAGAGACATGTAATGTCTGCCTCCAATTTCTTTGCATGGGATCCTTTGCTTTCATTTTATATTTAGAATTCAGGAAGCAAGTCGACAAAATCTGTTATGTCTTATAAACATTTTAAATTAACCACTCCCTACAGGAGAACTCAATTTGCGAATGTTTTCATTTTGGACCATTCACACATGCAGAAACATACACACACCTGTACACACTTTGCCACAATCCTGAAGTTTTTTCTGACAGTCTGTGTTTTTTTCTGACAGCTGCTACTTCATGAGTAAGTCCTAATGCTGTGTTGAAACTTATTACTTCAAACCATAATTTAATTTTAATAATCATATTAAGCCTCAGTAGCTCTGAACTGATCTGTCAATGACGTGCATCTGTATTATATTATTTCATTATTTTCTGTGCAGCGTCTGTTTTGCTACATAGTATTTTCAAACACTTTTCCCAAATTAGCACTGTAACAACAGACTCTTGATTCAATAAAGTGACTGTAAAACTTTATTTTTGTGCTAGTTTTTTGGAATGGAGTGCCGGTTTGGCCAAATTTAGAAATATATCCTCTGAGAGAAGGCAGGTTACAAACCATCCCTCCCCCCACCAGGTTTGGGAAAAAATAAATTTTCCTCGAAGGAAAATGAAAGAGATAAAACCAATTTATTTAACAAACACACGGAAAAGGAAAATAATGCTAAATAATAAAACCTTTCACTGTGGAGAAAAACCTGGGAAAGTGTTAAGAGTCCTCCCTTTGGTCTCCTCGGAGCTGGGGCTTGGCCCAGGGCCAGGCCCTCTGTGCTTGGTGGAAAGAAACTGAAGATGAAAAGTTGGGTTCCAAAACAGGAGAGCTACAGTTTGTTGCAAAAATATGAAGGAGTCATTCTCTTGCATTTATGAAGCACCAGTTGAATTAATCTTGGACATGACATTCAAGTGCTTTTAAAACTGCAGGTGCCTCAAACCTGAGACAGAAAAAGGCCTGTCAGTGTCCAGCATGTGTGGTATTGGGTAGCACAATACTTGATTAGCAGGTACTGAAAAATGAAAGACACTGAATAGTTGTAGCTCTGTTGTCTTGCTTTCTGGGGAGGCAGTGCTCTCCTCAGGAGAGGTTTGTGTTTCTTCTTGAGTGTCTGCAGGCCCATTCCTTGACTGCTGCTGCAGTAGTGCTGCAGATCACAGGCATCTGAGGAATGGGTGGTGTGAAAGCTTGCTTTCTGTACCTTAGAAGTATCTGAAATCAAAACTGCATAAGCCATCTTATTTCTGAATAACTACTGCCTACTGTACATGGTAGTGCGCTAAGACATACAACAACAACAACAACAATAATAATAATAATAATAAAAGAGATTAGAAAAATTAACTCACGTTTCACCCTGCGAATATAAGTAGTAAATGATATCGCAGGTTTCCAGGAAGAACTACACTACTGCACTACATGCTGTAGTGACATGGTGGCTTCCTACCCTCCCTACATGGTAGGGGCTTCCTATCCTGTAATGGCTTTCAGTTACAAGAAAGGACCTGTTCTGTAGAGTCAACTCTGTATGTAAACAAAGGAACTTGAAGAATTTGGTGTTCTTTGAAAAAAATAAACTTGGAGGATATGATTTTACTGATCAGAGGGAGCTTCAGCACAACTTAAGGAGCTGATTTCATTTGCAAGATGTATTCAATAAAATAAAAGATATTGAATGAAAACTCTGAAAAGCCATGTATGCTTCACAAAACAGCTAAACCACAAAACTTGGCAGATAGTGGGTTTGGTCCATTTCTGAAGGTAGATAGTGCCTGAAACAGTAGAGATTACTTGAGAATTTGGAATACTACAGTGAAAGAAACTGTAATGTATGAACATGTGGAGATCCAAGCTGTTGTCTAGAAAAAAACTGTGTTGGCCCTTACAATTAGTAGAAGGAGAGGCACACCTTTACTTATAGGATGGAAAAAGCTTACATCAGTACTTACATTTGCAAACCTTAGCAGAGTTTGCCTAGTATGGACAAAGATCAGGAACTACAACACAACTGTCATAAGGTTACTCTTTAAGTGTGTGTTGGGTTGACCCTGAGTTGATGGACAGTCTTTAAGACCAATTACGCTTCTCACAATTTACATATTTAAACCGCACGGAAAGGCGGGACTTCCCCTTTTGTCGGAGCTCGCCTGCTGGAAGGTGGGGGGGCTCCGAGCCTCCCGGCCCCGCTGGGCCAGGCCGGGGCCACTGCCCCTTTCCCCCTTTCCCATCGCTGCGGCACGGACCCTGGGTCACTGCGGGGGACTGTCCCAGAGCCGCAGGCAGCTAAAACCAGCCATGGACTGCTCACAGCTAAACCCATCCAGCGCGGCTTCTGGGGACAGGCGGGTCCCTCTCCTCTCCATGCGGAGCCGGCGGAGCCAGCGGGAGCCGGCAGAGCCTCCTGTCTGCAGCCAGCACACTCCGTGCTGAACTGAAGAGGACACCACGCAGCCAGCAGCACAGAGGGAGCGAGGCTTTCCCCACCGTAAAGCCCGAACAAGAACACCCTTCAACATGGTGGCGTCAGAGTCAGAGAGAAAGAGAAGTGAGTCCCGTGGGACGGAGCTGAGCATGGCGACAGGAGAAAAGAGGGCGGTGCCGCGATTCTGGCGCGCAGCTTAAAAGAAACCTTCTTGCATGCCGTGGTAAGAAACTGTAATACCACAAACTGTTTGTCTCTTTAATCCATTTGAAGAACATGGGGGGGGGGGGGGTGGAGAATCAACGTGTGCCTATGAAGTTTGTGAGGAGTGCCTATGCCAGGCTATATAGAAGTAGTAAGAGGCTGTTAGAGACTTGTGGCGAAGAAAAGCCTCTGTGTGCAGGCCAAAATAACTTATCCTTAAAAAGATGAATAACCCCATGTGATGGCCCATGTTCTGTAGTGTGAAAGAACTGTGAAATTCTTCATGGGAGAGATGTTCTACACACAGCAGACTGTTTGTTTCCGGGCGGGTCTGCTGTTGGTGGCAGTTTGGGAACCACGTGCAACTGAAGGAAAACCCTTTTTTCCTTAAGCATAAGAGAGAGACTTTTCAAGAACTGCAACACTGACTAACATCCCATGTTCTGTTATCCCTTGTGTGAGCTGGATAAAAGGAGAGAAGTGCTGGAAAGAGGGGGTGGGGGGGGGTGGGGAATTTACTTGAATTTTGTTTTGTTGTTTTCTCTTTACTTTTAATTCTGTTAGTAATAAAGCTCTTCCATTGTACTGCAACTGTTTAAGGTTTGTGCCTGCTTTGCTTTTCTCCTAATTCTTATCTCACAGAAGGAAAATAAGTAAATAATGAATATTTTGAATCAAAACCACTACATTTAATTGGTGTTTCCGCCCGGTTTCAAACTCAACCCGCTACAAAGTGTAACAGGAATTCCTCAGGCCTAATGTAGTGTGTAATGTACTGACTTGTCAACTTTTTTGTTGTTTGTTTGGGGTTTTAGTTGGTTGGTTTTTGTTTTAATATCAGCTGTGCATTGTCTAGTGTCCTGACAGAACAGTAGTTTTAGAATACTGTGAGAATCCAGTGACACAAATTTATTTGTTTCCTGAGAACAATTTTATGCCCTGTGAGGCACACAGGACTTAACTCTTATGGGCAAATAGGGAATTGGGACAGGTGTTACATGAAAAAACCCTGGGCAAGAAAACACCTGTTACTAGACAAATATGTAAAAGTGCTTGACAACTTTCAGAAAACACTTGTAAGAGAGAGCTTGAGAACATCTGCCTGTGGTAAAGAAGAACTCAGCCAGGGCAGTAACAGAAATAAAAGTACAAAAGCTACAAGCTAGGTGGCTTCACTTAAAAAAACCCAAACAACAAACCAAACCCCCCAAAAACCAGCAGGAAATGCAAGTAACTGAGTGGATTTTCCAAGAGAGAATATTGCGAGAGTGTGGGAGAAGGCCACAGTCTCCTCATTATGTGTGGAAAAAAACTTGTCCAGTTTCCATTTCCTATAAAGGAGAAATAATTGTGAGAAGAGAGCTTAATCATGAATATTTGTTTAATTTAGGAAACTTCTTTGAACTTCCAGGATAGACTGTAAGGGTAGAGGAGAAAGAACAGAAACACTCACACAACACATTCTGTTGTGAAACATTTTTTCCAAAGCAGGTTGTTTTGTTTAAAAAACAAGTAAATCCTTGCAAGGTGCAACTTGATTTCACTTGAGCATAAGAATAGAATCCATAAGATCTGGAGTCCCTTGCAATCATGCCACATTGAAATATTTCCCTCTGGCAGCATTAATACTGTTCACTTTGATAATGCCCTCAATTGTTCGAGTATTATGGATGAATTTAGTCAGTTTGAATATATGCATTTGAAATATGCAGTTTGGGGCTGGGAGACAAATGCAGGGGAACTGTTCATTTCATAGTTCCTGACATGCAACATAGAGGCTTATGCTATACAGTAGCATAAGGGGGTGGGTGGATTATTCCCAAGCACTCTTAAAAGAAGATTTGGAAATACTACAATTTCCTGCAAGACATAGCACATCTTCATGTGTAAGTAAATGGACATTCTCTCAGAGGGTGCTCTTCCTACTTTATTTTGAACAGTCAGTACGCTTGCACAGTATACTGAACAGTAATGGTGTTAACAAGAAAATAATAATAAACATTTGGAATATGAAATCAAACCTTTCAATGGTTTGTGGAGATTGAATGATATGTAGATAGGACTATTTGATGACTGACATAGAGAAGAGAGGTCTTAAAAATAAGACAGATGAAATGTGTCCTTGAGAATTTAATTTCCATTGCACAAAGTCTTACTGAAAATTTTATAGGTCACCGAAGCCAAACTCCTGCAAATAAACGGAGCAACCCAAAAAGCAAGAGCTCCAAGCCAAACCCCTCATTAATTATTTGGATGTCACTTCCAACCCTGAGCATCCCAGTTCACATACACGTTGAGATTTCACAACTAAACTTTAGTAAATGGAAATTCTGTCCTGAAAACTTGAAAAATCACATTTACTGACTTGAAAAAGTTTGTCATCATAATGTTAACTTTGGCTGCCATGCTTTCATTTATCATCAGTAAAAGCAAAGGAATCATAATGGTCCTTTACCTTGTGGAGTATTTAGAGGAGCACACTAAGACAGTATGATGGGTGACAAACACTTGACTTTCACACAGAAGTTAGTAGGTCGCAGCATCACAGAATATTCTCTTGGAAGGGACCTATGAGGATCATCAAGTCCCACTCTTGGCCCATATAGGGACTGAACCCACAACCTTTCTGTTTTTAGCACCAGAGTCTAACAAGCTGAGCTGATGTCAGGGTCAATATTCAGAATAAAGTGTGAGAAATATACTAAAATGTGAGTCTGCACTGAGTAGTAAGAGCAACATGATAGTGCTGAGTACCTTCTATTCAATAAGCATCAGCATCCCCAGCCACTCCAATGATTATCTTGTAGAAAGAAATTTGATTGTGTAATTGGTGTACTGAAGTGCACAAGGTGGAAAAAACTTGTCCACATGAGCATCTTTGCTTCTATCACAACCGATATAAACAGAAACCTGGACTGGAAGAATATTTTCTTTTTCCAGATCTCAAATCCTTGCTGGTGAAGTCTTAGATAAGGGGATCCAGCTCTTTCTTCTGTTGTGGGTATTTTTGCTTAAAAGTGTTATAAGAGGCTGTTCTAGAAGCCAGAGGAACACCTTGATGACTGCAGCAGTGCTGTCTGGGATAGGAAAAGTGTGTGTACTCAGTGTGCCACAAGGAAGATAACCCAAATTCTGAGTGCAAATTGGAAACCAATTATTCTTGCTTGCAAGAGATAGGAGAGACAATGAAATAGGGAAGAAGTGATGATATTTCTCTCTGCCTAACCTGCCTGTAAGAATGTCATATTAGCCTATAGTCTTCAAAACTTATGCATAAGTTATAGAAAAGTTTCTAGACAATATGTCTTGCTGTGTTATTTCTCTAAATACGTAAAGGCAGCAGTAAAGATGCTGAAGAAGGGGGACGTGGTGATCCCAAGGAGGAAATCTTGGTTTCTAACACGGATTGCTGTTGCCTCTGGAGCACTCCAGGTGCTATGTCACGTATTAGGACTATTAGGTACACTGATGCTACAGCTGGTTTTGAGCATATTTTCTTCACATGTTTTGATTCATTCTGAGATTACAATTCAGTGAATGAGAACCATATATAAGCAGATTAATGCTGATATCTACTCAACAGTTTATTCTGCACTCTAGAAAAATCAAAGTATTTTGCAAGACAGTGAGTACCTTAAAACATTCTTAAGGACGAAGGAAACAGACGCCATGCAATTCAGTTTTCTTTAACATACTGCTAACCCCTACTGGTAACAAAAATTTCGTTTTACTGTTGCCTGTGGCTCAGAAGCTGTTATATTAGGTTGTTTGTGGTGTCATTTTTCACATGCTTTATCACTTTGAAATCATAGCCTGAAAAGCAGTGAGGGATTTTACTGTAACTTAAAATAACTTCACATGAAATTTTTGAAAACCTATGACAGTGGAGAAGTCCAAGGGAAAAATTCTGATATATAGTTAATTCAAAATGGAGTTATGATGCCTTAAAAAACACCAAAGCTGTAATGTCCAACCAACCTTCTCTTAAAATCTGTATGAAAGAAAAGTCTTAAAGCAAGAGTGAGTAATGTTAACCACATTATCTACATAAATCCATAAAAACTCAATGGATTTCTTTTCTGAAAATTGTATTGCTTTCAGTCAAAAGAAAGGAATATAAACACTGAACTCTAGCTTGATTCTGACCACTGTTACAAGAATTTGAGCCTAGAGCTCAGCTTTCTTGCAAGAAAACAGTTTCCCCTGTGTTGTTTCTGCTCTTATAGTTGTTGAGCCAGCTTCATACTTCCTCGGTTGGAGAGCAAAATGTTTTGGGTATAAAGCACTTTTTAAAAAAAATATTTGGTCTGCTTGACTTAGACAAAGAGAACAGTGAAGCTGGAATTTCCCCCAGATCACAGCGTAATCACGCCACCTACTGCTGCACTTCTGGTACCACATTTGAATAGTCTGCCTAAGTGAGAAATACCACCATGGGCAATACATAGAGATAATTTTAGCAGAGATAAAGGCTTGGCGTGAGAAAGCATTGTTGTACTTGAAGTCATGCGTAACTTTAGGTGAGACACTGAACATTGATCAGGTGTCTTCTGTTCCTTTAATCCCATCTTCCAGGGGCAAACTCACAAATACTAACATGGAACTAGATCATGTTTTTCTTCTTTTTCATGATTCAGTTCCTGAAAGCAGGGGTAATGTCTGATTTTCAAAGAATATGTGCCATAAATTGGCAATCTTCTGAGATTAAACGTTAGGAAAACACAGTTTAGATGTAGAAGGCACTGTGAATCAGAAAGGAAAAGAGGGGAGCCTGTGGTATGAGACATCTTTACTGCTGTGGTGCTTTTTACCCTGACTGGATACCAGATTCCCACCAAGCAGCTCTATCACTCCCCTCCTCAGCTGAACAAGGCAGAGAAAAAGTAATAAAAGGCTTGTGGGTCAAGGTAATAACAGGGAGATATCACTCAGCAATTACAGTCACAGGCAAAAGCAACTTGACTTGAGGAAATTAATATAAATTCTTGCCAAGCAAATCAGTAGAGTAATGAGAAATAAAAACTAAATTGTAAAACACCTACTCCACAATCCTCTCTTTTTCCTGGGCTTAATTTTAAGCTCAATTCTCTCTACGTCTTCCCCTCCAGTGGTGCAGAGGGACAGGAAATAGAGACTGCAGTTCATCACAGTTGTCTCTGCTGCTTCTTCCTCTGCTGGGGGAGGACTCCTCACACTTTTCCGCGGCGGTGCAAGTGGCTCCAGCTGCTCTGTCTCCTGAGGAGAACTCAGACAAGCAGCTGCGGCGGTCAGCAACCCAAGTTTAGCACAGACACAGTGAGAACCCATGATTCCCTTGTTCTGTCTTTTGCATGTTTTCTCCCAATTGGTTAATGTTTTCCTCTCCCTGTGTTATGTACGAGGTTATGTATATTCATTTCCCTTCTTTAATATGTATCCATTCTAAAAAGTTCTTCGTTCCTTGATGCCCCATTGGATCCTTCCCTGAGTCCCTCCTATGTGTTGTTCCCATTGGTTCCCTTCCTGTCAATCCCACCTGCTTTTCTCTATCCCATTGGCTGAGATCCCTTTCCCCACCTATTCCGTGCCCAGTATAAGATCCCTGGACTCTCCTACCAATTTGGCTTCTTTGTCCCTGTTTTTCGCTGGGTTAAGCCTGTGTGGAACCCAGATGGAGAGTCCTCTTTCCTTACTTCTCTGCCTCTGCTGCTGTGTGCTTACTCCACCAGCTTAGAGGGAAGCTCCCTTGGGTGAGGAGCTCAGCTCTGTCTGCCTGCTTTACTTGTGGGTGTGTGACTGCCGTAGCGTGGATGGGACTGTGGCTAGACCTCTGGGCCCCTTTTGAGCTAGCATGCAGAGCTCCATCACTTTTCCCCTTCTGTGGTGTGGGGTTCCTCCTTCAGGAGATGCTGTGAACCTCCATGAATTTTTCCAATGTGAGTCTTTCCCACATGCTGCAGTTCTTCCTGAACTGCTCCAGTGTGGGTCTGTTTCCACATGGTGTAGTCCTTCAGGAACAGACTGCTGCTCTGGGTCACACGTCCTGCCAGCACACCTGCTCCAGCATAGGCTCCTCTCTCCATGGGACCACAGGTCCTGCCAGGACCCTGCTCCAATGCAAGTTTCCTGTGGGGTCACAGCTTTAGCCATCTAACTGCTCTGACTTGGACTCTTCCAGGGGCTGCAGGTGGATCTGTGCCCCATCATGAACATCCATGGGCTCCAGGGGCACAGTGTGACTCGCCACAGTCTGCACCACGGGCTGCAGGGGAATCTGCTCTGGTACCTGGAGCACCTCCTGCCACTCCTGCACTGACCTCAGTGGCTGCAAGGTTGTTTCCTTCACATGTTCTCAATCATCTTTGCCAGCTGCTATTGAGGAGCAGTTTTTACCTCTTTTTCACTACATTATTACAGTGATGCTGCCATTGCAGCTGTTGGACTTGGCCTTGGCCTTTGCCTGTGGTGGTTTGTCTTACAGCAAGCTGGCACTTGTTCTGTTGGATGTGTGTGGAGCTCCTAGCAGATTCTTAAGAAAACCACCCTTGTAGAGTCCTGCTACCAAAACCTTGCCATGCCAACAAAACACAAATGTAATTAAAATAATTTGCATAACACTTTCTATAGGACAGCTACTCACCTCTACCTCCAACTCTTTTTACTTGAATATTTTGCTTTGGATTTCATTAGAGGATCCTTGTGATACTGCTTCTACCTGTCTGCCATAGAGAAGTGCCCAGTCTGCTGTCAAACTGAAATAGTTCTAGGCACTGTCTTGCATTTCTAAAAGTCTTGGATGCTAAGACTCTTTTGTTGGCATGTAAAGTAGAGCTTTAAACCTTTAGGATCACTATTTTCTGTTGACAATGGCATCAGTTTATTCTGATGTACATTTGGGTTTTTTTGGCCACTTTCTTCTTCCACCTTCTAAACTGAGTAACTTGAATTTCAAGCCTTTGATTATTCTTATTGCCTTTTCCAGCTGCTCATGTCTTTCTTGAATGAGTGCCCAGAACAGGGCATTACTCTCTTGCTGAGGGCAACTCAGTCACTTAAATGAGCGAAGAACTTCACATGGTTGATAAAACCTATTCCAATTATGCATTTCCCCTTGGATCACAAAATACACTGGGTAACTCCTAGACCTCTTTCTGCAGAGCAGATATGCACAGAGTAATGTGCTTTCCTGTCTGCAATTGTACTACCTCTAAATGTAGAGCTTTGCATTTGCTGTTATTGAGCAGTGCCTAACCTCTGTTGCAATGAGTAAGAATTCAGTTAATTATGATTTGGAATTCTAACTCTGATCCTTATATATACTACCTGTAATAAATATGGTAACCATACCTGTTTCTTTCATCCAGGTTGGTAAAGAAATACTGAATAGTTTTGAGCTTGACTCTTGAAAAACCTCACTCCGTACCCTGATCCAGCTCATCATTAATCTGCTGATAATACTTCTGCTATTTAGCTTGTCCTACTTGTTGCTTTCTCTTAACTTGCTTTCTTAATTCTTACAAGAAGATAATCTGAAATGTTTTTGTACTCGAAACTTAAAGTCAAGGTATTAACACTTTGCTCCCCATTCAGGAGAATCTATGCCCTGAAAGGAAGAGAAGTGCAAATAACTTGGTGCTATTTGCACCTCGTTGATGGTGCTTGAGCTTTCTTGCTCTCCTTTTCTAGAAATCAGAGCTAAACTCATAGGGCTCAGAGTCCTAAGTTCTACCCTTTCTTTTCCCTTGTTTAAAAGTTGTCACCAGGTGTTTTTTCTGTCCTCAGTTTTCAAGGCGTGTCCAGGTCTTTTATGAACTCTGAAGCATAACTACTGACTGTTCTTGAGATGCTTCCTTTGGCCTTTTGCAAATACTTGTTTTAGGACTGCGAGGTGGGCCAATAAACTGCCCACTGCTGGCAAGGAGGCGGATTCCTCTCCTCTGCTCTCAGCTTGAGTGTGCTGTTAGATTGGCTCCGCCACTCATGCAGGCACTGGCCTCAGTCTGTGCTAATAGTGTATTTCAGCAGCACTGCCAGCTTCAAAACATCCAACATGCTCTTTGCCCTGCTGGAGTTTTTACCTTTCTGTCACTTGAACTGGTCATATTGAACACTGATCACATCCTGAGTGAACTGGTAACGAGTGTGTCAGTCACTGAGAACTGCAAAGCATTGTGTCCTCTTCACTGTGTATGAAGCCAGCTCTTTTTGTGCTTGTCTACTTACTGAATTACTTACCAAATAAGTTTAAGTATTCAAAGATTGGTCTTTCTACATTTCCTTCTCATGTTTTTTTAATTACTAGTGGTAATAAAGAATAATCTAAGTCAATTTCTACTTTGAGTTCTCTTTTTGAAATAACTGAAAAACTGAAATAACCAAGTCAGTGTTTTTGAAACCTTACTTATCTTTCCACTGAACTGTGATAACTTGCACCCATGCCCTTTAAAAGTCACCAGCTCTCTTCATTCCCTTCTCTTTTCTAGACATCCATCCCACTAGACCTCAGCAACCATGGCTCTAAGGTTGTAGAAGTCTGCTTACCTGAAGGCTATTGATTTTTTCCCATGCTTTTCTTCATAAGAACCAGAAATGTTATTTTTATTTTTATCCTCATATAAATTGCTTTATTGTCTGTCACTTCCAAACAGAGTTTCTGTCCCATATTTGTATTTAAGTGGTCCCCCTTTGTTTGGGAAGATATCCTGCTCTGTTCTACTGTTAAACATGTAAATTGCACATTATCATCGTATTCGTGCCTGGGTGACACTGCTAGTGCTCACAGGAAGCACTGTGACTTCTGACCCAGACAAATTGATATTAAATTTGTTCTGTATCACCTTTCTTGTTTTCTGCTTGTGTTATTTAGCAATTTTCAGTTACTTGGCCTGTTCCATAATTTGGATGTAAAAGCAAGTATGCACATTTGTGATAGTATAAAGCAACACCTTTTATTTGTTGTTTTTCTGAAGAAAAGATGTATTATTCTAGATTTCACATCCAGCAGGTATCAAATCATAATCTATATAGTAATGTTCTACACTATTGTGTTTATTTTCCACATAATATGAATAGAATTGTCCTTTCATTCTTTCAGGTCCCAATGTCAGATCTGTTTGTAACAGAGTACAAAAGAATATTGCACTGGAAAAGGGGAAAAAATATATGACTGAATTATTTCCTTGTGTTTGTAAAAAGTGTTTAAAGGATGTTTATCTTGTTATTACTATGCAGGTAAGAAGGGCCGAAAAATAGGTAGTCATGTTTCTTGCAAATTCCACACAAACAATGAAAAAGAAGTAATGGAATATTCAGGTATTCACTTCTTCATGATTTTGAATTCAGCTACTGGTATCAAGTGCAAGAGTATAATTTGCAGACTTTGGAAAGCTCAGTGCTCTGCCAGACCAAGATGTGGTAAACCTGTCCTTATGGCTGCAAAAGTCACAGTGAAGATACAGGGCTGGAAACAAGTATTAAAATAGGAGAGTCACAAGAGCCCCTCTGATCTTGCTATCTACTATATGGCAAACCAACTGATATAAACTAAAGACAGCACTATCTTTTAGTATAATCTGGATATATACAGATGTAAGTATATTTATGTGTATATAAAAATATACATGTCTGTACTCACTACATTAAAAGGTGGTCCTGCTTTTGATTTCTATCAGCCACTTTGCCATTTATACACAGGATCTGGATACAAAGCTATCTTAAGAAACCCCATGGGTGTAAGAATTCAGAGAGAATGCTTATTTCATAGAAACATGTCTTTCTAATAACTTTCCTGTTTTGAGAGTATTTTAATTTCTTGCAAAACCTTAGGAATATCTTTACATAGAAATGCTGTAAACAAAAACATACAGAAATCTGTAATGTTATTCTCTTGTGCAGCAATGGAAGCAAGGTGGGAAGGGAAGAATCAAGGAATAGACGTGGGAGTATTATGTGTATTATGCATGGATATGTTTGTGCATTATGTTCATATTTGTGTCAAGGGGTGCTTCTGGGAACTATAGTCTCAAACCCCCATAAAATGCAGGAAGAAATCTGTGAATTGCTAGAGCAGCGATGTGTGTGCTTATGTTAGTATGTTTAATTCATACTAACTTGAATGATAGCTTTTGTAAAGACATAACTCGAAAAATGTCAGGACACACACTGAGGAAAAAGCAAAAGCACAGAAAGAAGGTTGACTGAAGTGCTGATGTATGTTTTTCTTTAGCTATGTATTGGCTTTTCCCCTACCTTCTGAAATACTGTGTTTTGTCATCTCTGCTGACTGCCAAGATATAAATTAAGGGAAGTAGGGAAAACATGGAAGTGACTCAGTTGAACCCATCAATAAGCTGTTAGTGGCTTCAGCAGATGTAGGGATTATTCTTTTTCCCATTCATCTAGATCAAATAAATTTCTAATACATTTTCTAATAATCATGAAGCATGCCTGGAAACTCACTGCATATCCAGACATGAGCAGGTTTTTTTAAACTTGCTAGAAAACTTTTTTTTTTGTAAAAGATCTTTGAGTTGCTGTTACCAAGGGTTAACTATGAGAGTTTATTTCAGTTTTTGTTTGTTTCTCTAGTTGTTCATTTTGCTTCATTTTAGCACGCAAGTAGTAGTTGAAAGTGTTATGGTGGTGCAGTTGGGATAACATGAGCTTGCTTTATTTTAACACTTAGCCTACATGACAGTTGTCTCTCAATCTGTTCACTCTTAATCACCTGCTTCATATAGAGAAACAGCAGAAAATTACATACTGCTTCGTACGTGAGCATGCACGGGTGTGAAACCTACATTCTCACTTCTAACATGTAGCCACTTTTTGTCTTTGAGCAAAAGCAACCTGTTGAACTTCTATGATTGTTTCTTCCGCTTCATTTATTTGCCTATTGCTTTCCGCAATTAAATGAGGATATGAATATGTGTTTTGAGTTTTTCTGGTTGTTCAGACTCTTCATTTCAAAATAGCTAGGGATATTGTCCTGGGTTGCAGTGTATTCTATTACCATCCTCATGAACTGTTGTAATCAGGTGGGGCAGTGTTTCCTTGCCTCCTCCCCCCAGACTATCTTTCTGTTAATTGCCCATCATTGTCCTGCCGTATGACTCAGAGATAACTCCCTCCGGACTATCTTCTGTTAATGAGCCTCATCAACACTTTGCCTCATGACTCATTACCCCATTGTGAGATGCTCCACCCAGAGGGAGGAACCAAGCATTCCATCCTGGATATAATCTGGGACTGAAC
Source organism: Corvus hawaiiensis (assembly GCF_020740725.1). NCBI lineage: Eukaryota > Metazoa > Chordata > Aves > Passeriformes > Corvidae > Corvus > Corvus hawaiiensis. Next base: position 48,520,365 of record NC_063255.1, read on the forward strand.
ACCAGAGACAACCCTTTCCACTGGATTTCCAGAGGACAGGAGCTACACAGCCACCATTGGACTTTCTGAGGAAGAGCAGACCCTTTTCTACAGGATCACTGCTTCAGAGGACTGCAGCCACCATTCTACCAGACTGCTACCACCACCCTGCCTAACAGGGACTCAGGTTGTATCTTGACTCTGTCAGTTTGAACCAGTGTTTTCTTTTACTTTTTTTTCCCTTTTCTTTAATTTCCATTAAATTGTTATTCTGACTTGGTGCCTCCCACTGGTTTGTTTTCAAACTAGTACAGATATATATATTTCCCTTCCTCATATTTTTAAAATAGCCATTGAGAGTGTTTACACGTGGATATGTTTGTCTGTATCTGTCAATGAGAATTGAGTTGCAGAGCAGGTTGCTCACTTCAAAAGACAGTAGATACAATAAGATGATAGGTTTATGGACTTTTTGCCTAGGCAATGGTTTCTTACACCATCACACTAGTGCTAGAAGGCTAGCAAATTTGAAATGGATTTTTGCTTGATCTTTTAATCAAACTGCTGTCCAATTTAGTGGAAATTAATACAGTTGTTCTGTGAGCTGAAAAACAATTTACAAGTCCACAAGCTGGTGAAACTGTGAGTCAAATCTTAAACTGCTTAAGGAGAAGATTGTTGCTTTTTCTTTTAACCTTCATATGGCAAAGCTTTCACCTCCAGCTTGTCACTTAAATAGAAATAAATCCTTTTTGCTGCCCTAAAGTTTAAATTTTTGGTGTTTCTGTGTTGACACAATAGGGTTCACAGCAGTGTGAGCAGTTCTGGCCTAACAGAACATTTTAGAACTGGTCACCAGTAAGTTGCCCTGGGCTCTGGTTCCTAAGAGGGATTTGCCTTGAAGGAAAAGGCACTTTCATTTCTGAAGCATTCAGATGAAACTGTTCCAGTTTAGACTGTGCTTGAAGCTTGAAAATTAAAATGGCCAACCTTCCTAAGTTTATAGGCCACATGTCAAAAATGCCCATTTGCTGTGGACTAGTGACACAGGCAAACAGTTTGCTCAAAGCTGTTTTTAGCTTCAGCTCTGGGGCCACCTCACAAGAGGGAGACAGCAATTGCTTACTCACTTTCCTGGTGGGCCTTCCTTTCCCATATACTGCCCAGGTGTCAGAGTTGGGTGTGTTGGTGCCAGTCCTGGGAGCCTGGTTTTCTTGCTTCTGAGGCTGAGTTTGCCCAGCTGGGATTGTCCTTTGGTTCTGTTAAGTAGGACTTGCCCTTCTTCACATCTTTTCTGGTGCTCTGGAGGAGGGAGAGTAAAATGGGGAAATTAGTGATGATATAGACTGAAGTTACCCATTGTTTAAGTATTAATGGTAACGGAAGCTAATGTGGAAAAAATAAGTAAAACCCACTCTAGTAGAGCTCTAGGTGTTTTTTTCTTTATTTTGTTGTTTATTATAATGGGTTGTAGTAAGACTCTTTTTTTGACCTGGTTTTGCAAGCATTCTGGTCTGTAACTCAATTCACTACTAGCTTATCAAGCCCTATATAAGCATACCCTGGTCTGTGTAGGAAAGCGATAGCATGAAGTTCAAGGAGTAGGTGAGATGTTGCAGCTTGTGGTGGGCAATTGCACACTTGTGTGCTGTGCTGATGATCTACAGTGTGAGTCCTGTGTGATGGCAGGGAGCTATGATGTTTGTGCTTAATTTCTCTCCCTGCTGCTGAAGGAGAGAATACGATGTTCGTACATCCAGATACCCTTATTGTATCTTCCTTCTGAAAGCTGCCGCTAAAAAAACACGGACAGCTTGGGATAGCAGTGCTTGTAAGGCTGTGGTCCACAGACGCTGAAAGTGGCCCTGTGTGACTTCTCAGCTCACAAGCACGAGGCTTTAATCAATGAAAAAGACTGAAATACACATGGAAACAAATTCATGAAGTGAAATGGCTGAACTTTGGCCCTCTTTATTCTTTATGCAGTGCATTATTTTTTGGTATAAAGGGTAGTTTGTTGGTGTCCAGGGTAAGAGAGGAGATGACCAAGTGGATAGAGTGCCCCATCATGAGCTATCTTTCAGTTAGTTATTTATGATCAGCACAATTTCTTGTTCACTTTGATAAAGTTATTGCTAAGCTTTTTTGCTGTTTGTGCCTGTCATGGGAAAAGTGGAAATGGAAATATAGTTTAGATTTCCCTATTTTCTGGATAGATATTGATTATTTTTTCTCTGGTGTTGGCTATTTTAAGTATCTGAATCTGTCTTTGATGCTGAAAGTCAGCTAGTGGCAGGACTAAATCCTGAGAAGTCAAACAAATATTCTGTAAAATCCGTTAGCCCTTTGACCTTTAAGTAGAGAGCGACTGGTGTCCCTTCACTTGTTTTCCACTTGTCTATTCTGCCTTTGGTATTACTAAAAAGCAGTTTACCTGAACACCTGCATATCAGCTAATCAATCACAGAGTGCCTCATCTGATCAGGCCTAGAGACAAAGCCACCCTGGTTCTTGCTGGCATGGTAGAGGTGAAGAGAGTAATAGGTAGTAAATGCACTGTAAGAGCTAATGGACATTGTTTGATCTTGGAAGAAAGTATTCTTTTAATTAAGATTAATCTATTGGATTTTTAGAGAGCCAGTTTAAATAAAATTGCTCTTTTGTCTCATGAATGGGCAAAAAAATGGAATAAATAGCCTTTGTGTCTTCTTTCACCAAAGAATAGAGATGGTTTTTATAATTGGATAAAAACAGAGTGAAATTCAAGCAGTAGGAAAGTGAGATGCTACAATACATGCTCAATCTTCTTTGTGTTGTTCTCTCTTGTGATAAAAGGGGCCAGATCACTGGAAAATTTAAATAAGCACTAAGGGAGAAGGCTTGGCCATGCAAATTAGCTACTATATTATTCTAAAATTATTTGAGTAGTGTGGACTGTAGACAATTTGTTCTTCACCTAAAACAGCCTCATGACCTATAATGACTAGGATTTGAATATTATAATCTGGATTTACTTAACAAGATAATTAAATATTTAAAGTCAGTTCATTTAGAGGATAGAATGGATTATCTCTCAACATTTGCAGATTTCTGCCCTTCTATTTGTATGCATGGCTGAATGTTCTCAATTTTTTTGTTACAGCTCTCTTTCAAATTTCATACCTTAGCTTTTGCCATAACAATTAGGACTGTGAAGAGCTTTTTGTTGTCCTAGAACTGAGGGAAAAGAAATTATGAAATGCTGAATAAGATGAAATGGGTTTAGTACTCATTGCACTGTAGAAAAGCACTCATAAAAGTTAATTAAGCTCAGGAAATAGACAGCAAGATAATTAAGATTAGGCCTAATTTTACACGGCAGGAATTCTGTGATGTGTTCCAAGGGACATCATGTAGAGAAACTCCAGGCTTTCAGTCAGATTCTCAAAAGATCATTACAGATGATGTTAAACAGCAAGACAGACTAATGTGATGAGGCATATGTTTTCTTTTACATTGCTTTAAAAGTAAAATTCTGCCATAAACATAAACAAGGACTAAATACATGGTTTATTATTACTGGCAGTGAGGTATCTAAGTGAATCTGTTGCTGGAAGCCAATAATTATTAACACAAAAAACCTGGATTCATTTGTTGCTTCCTCTACCAGACTAAAGTCTGCCATGCTGTACTGCAGTTTATTATGTTCTAGAAAACTATGAGAAGGGTCTTTTGTTTAAATCAGGCATACAGTGATCACTTTCCTCCCACTGTGCATTTTAGACACAATTTGTAGTATTCCATGTGCTGGCAGTGTAGCTTCCTATTACTGTTAGATAAAGAAAATCCATACGAAACCTAATTACCATCTTATCCACTTCAAATTTTTATTACTAAGTACACTAGAAATCTTAGAAATGAAAATGAGGAATAAATTACATGGAACTATGGATTCTGATTTGGTTTTTTTTTAATGCTTCTACTAATTGGGTGTGGAGCAAATTAGTCTCATTTCTTATTAAGCTCAAATCAGTTGTTTAGACACCAGTGCTGTATTCTGCATGCCTGGGCTCATGCACAAGCACAGTCAAAACTTTATTTATTCTGGGTAATCAATCCCTGGAAATATTTTATAGTTTCTTTAATATTTTCCATTCAGTAACATTTGATTATATGGATTCTGTGTTTTCTTGCGTCATCAAGGCCTTGGGTTGTTTTTGTTTGTTTTTTTTTTTTTTTTTTTGTATTTATATGCCCTTCCTAGGGAAAGAAGTAAGTTGATAGAAAGTATGGGGATATTTTGTTGATTTTTTAAAAAATACCAAGATTATCTAAAGCTGTAGATACTAAAAAAATATTTTCCCCCATATCTGCTCAGAGAGTAACAACAGAAGTGTAAATAAACATATGTAAAAATTCTTTTTTAAAATAAGCTGGAATACATAAGAGGTTTAAGAAATTGTAAGGTGGTGATGAAAAATGAGTAGGTTTAATACCTGGTGCATGCATGTCAAATAGACAACAAAAACTGAACGACCCTCAGGCAGTTGAAATCCCTGTGATGCCAGCATTGTGTAATGAATGTAGATTACAATCAAATAATCTAACACATCTGCATCTCACATCTCAAATATGGCAGTTTCCTTATATTACTTTGACTGACAGCTTATGTTCCTGGATTTGTGGTTACATGTAACTTTTACCTGTTAATCCTAAAAGTATTTTTAGTTGTCAATCTTTAGGGAAAACCTTGAAAACATGACTGAAATGATTTCTTGAAGGAAGCAAGTGGTTTTTTGGCCAAGGACATCCACCTGACCTTTCCGTAAAGTGGGCTTATAATAAAGATGGGGACAGACTTTTTAATAGGGCCTGTAGCAATAGGACAAGGGATAATGGTTTTTAACTAAAAGAGTTTAAAGTTCAGATTATTTGTAAGGAAAACATTTTTACGAAGAGACAAAGCATTTCTTAAAGAACCCAAGCCTGAATTAATTTTAACTTGCAAAGTAAATATCTCTACCACCAAACTCTCTAAACTTAATTTGGTGTTTCAAAAGTCAGGGCTGTCATTTTTATAGAATTAACTATATGCTTCAGATAAAACAAAGTAAGTAGACTTAAGTATTAAAAAAGGAACTGAAACTGCTGCTGGATGAGCTTCTCCATGAAGCAAAGTCTTCATGAGCTGACATCTGTGCATAGAACAAGACAAGCCTCTGTTCTTACTCAGTGCTTTGAAATTCTGCTGAAAATATTGGATCCTTTTTTCACTAATTTCTGCCATTTTAAAGTTCACTCTTTTATTGTCCATCCTTCCCTTGGACTGGTTATAAGTAGACTGGTTTGGAAGGTGCAGTGTAATTCTTTGTAGCAGCTGTGTTGAAAGCAAAAACATGTTTGGCTTCAAACAGGAGGTGGATTTGATGATCCTTATGAGTCCGTTCGACTAGGGCTGTTCTATGGTTCTCTGATTCTGTGATTCAGAAGCAGTGCTCCTAAGGCAAATGTACTCACTGCAGAAGTGTAAAATGAGTGTACAAACCTAGCTGAACAGTGCTGGTTTTCATATATATCCTTCCAATGCTATTTTAAGGTCCTTTGTACATGCCCTTATTGTCAGGTTGCTGATAATTGTAATATCTTTTCTCTTTACACAACAGAACACAACTAGATGCAGCCACTGTACATTGCTTACATTTCTTGTATTTGCTCATGATAGTAAAACTTGTCATCCCCATCCTCATTCTTTTAAACTCAACAATTAACTTTACCTCTCTATTTGGCAACTAACCTTTTCTCCTCTGAATTGGAAAGCTTTTCCTTTTATTTTAGCATTGAATGAAACATTGGGGTTTGTGGGTGATTTGAAGATTTGAAGTTGGACTTAATTGACTTAATTTTCAATGACTTTTTTTCTTCCCTGTTGGTGTTGTTGTTGTTGTTTTTTTTTTTTTTTTGTTTTTTTGTTTTTTTGTTTTGTTTTTTTTTTGTGAATACGTAGTGTTTTTGAGGATGTCTTTATTGATGCTGGCTACTTACTAGTGCAGATGCTTTTTCTGGGTGGCTGATTCTCAGTGTATTTCACGGATGCATATATTCATAATGAGTGGATATATTTATGTTTTTGGAAAAATATGTACTCACTCACTTAACCCAAAACCTGAACAAATCAAACCCCATGAAGTTTTCTGTTTCATACATGCAGTTCTTTTCCAGAGCATAATTTATCTTCAGAAGATGTTTTTTCCCTCACAGGATCCCTGGAAGGTTGTGTGTCACCATATCAGTACACACTGTATCACAGAATCACAGAATGGGTTGTAAGAGACCACAGTGGGTCATGTAGTCCAATGTCCTCCTCAAGCAGGGCCGCCCCAGAGCACATGGCACAGGATTGTGTCCAGATGGTTCCTGTATTTCTCTGGTGAGAGGGCGTCCACAGCAGCTCTGGGCAGTATGTCTGACTCTGATTTTCTGTCCTGCTGCGCATATCCAGGCTTGTGCCTTGGCACTGATTGTTTTATTGAGACTTTGTAAATCAGACTTCCTGTGTAGTTATTTCTTTCAAGGCTGACTTGACATATTTATTTGCTTCATGCAGCTGTTAAAAGGTTAAAATTCTAGTTGCTGACTCAAAAGTTTTGGATTTTGGCTGGCTGTGGTGCTGTGATAGAATGATATGACTGAGTTCCTGGCTATGGGGTATAAACATGCTGCTAACAAACAGCCGTCTGCTGTCAAAAACATCCGGTTTCTAAAGTGTTGCAAACACTTGTCTTGGGTTTATGCAGAACATCTGCAGGTCATGGTCTTCCTCAAAATTTGAATGAAGCCTCTGTTGTGGTGTCTGCAGTGCTTTTGCTGTGGTAGGGATAAAGGTGGTCACGATCAACCTTGCTCTCAGACAGAGGCTGTTACCCTCATAGCAGAAACAATACAAGAAACATATATGTTCATCTCAGTTGTGTCTTTGCCTCTAAGGCAGTGGCATATGGTTAATATAATTTGTTTGTGTCAAAGGCTGGGACCATATCACCTGGTGTTGCCCTGCTCCTGCCCCAAGACTGAGTCAACATGAATCAGTTTCTGAATGCTGTGGGTGCCTGTGTATGCCCTTTCAAATCACACTGGAATCAGACCAGCAGTATTTTATCATAGCATTCTGGGTTCATATTTTGACTTAATAGGTTGCAAGTTAAAACATGTGATTATGTATTTAATGGATGAGAAGCAGGTTTGTGTTTCTGTTTTATTCATTTGCTGTGCTATTCTGGCATGTAGAGCCTTAACAAGTCTGTCAGTCGATGAAGTACTCCCTTTCCCTCTCCCCAAAACTGGGAATGCTCTCAATTTCCAAGAAACATTTAGCTTTTGCTGCTTTTGCTGTGTTTCCTGGAATGTGTCACAACTGTGTGCTGAATATCTTTGGTCATGTTTGGCAAATGTCTGTAGTAGACTTGACTTGAAAGTCAAATCCAGCCAGGGCTAATCAACTTAAAATAATTTCACGAAGGGTTTCGTATCTCAAGGACTTCAATGTTTTAATGTACAGTGGCAGTTCTTGCACTTGATGATCTTGGATAGTTCAGAACATTCAGTAGCTGATCCTTTTTAGAATATCAGATGCAAATAGTCTTAGAATATTAGTTTGTGTTTAATCTTTTTGTTTTGTTTTGTTTTTGTTCTCTCTGAAGCCCAGGACTAGTTCAGTTCATTTGCTTCATTTCTGTTTTCCCGGGTGGTGCAGATCCTCTTGACCTGCTGCAAAATCATTTTAGATCCAAAATGATAGTTTCAGGCAAAAAGCATAGTTTTCTCCTCTGGCACTGCTTACTGTCCAAACCTTGGGAAGTGAGAACACCACATTTTAAGACCATTACTAGAGGATTTCTTTGGAGCACTCTTTTGTGACTAGAATCAGTCTTTAAAATGTGTGTTCTTAACCTTTCAAATGATGACTAATCTGTCCAAGACTCTCATTCCCCTTTTTTTGAATATTTCTTTGGCTCAAATGACTTACCAGGAATTACCCATAATTCCTTCTTTTTCCGTTTGGTCTTTCCATTACTCTCATATCACAAAAGGAATCAGTGATCTCGATGCTGTATTTCTTAGTGTTTTTATCTGGTTTAGTGTGCTTATGGGCAGAAGGCTCTGGTCCTGTAAGTCTGTCATAATAATCTGTACCACTTTTGCAGAGATCTCCGTGGATACTGTGGGCCCTGGCAGAATGTGCTTACTGCTGGTGGCTTTGCCTGAATGTCTGTTTATGTCCTGTATGGTTTATGTCCTTGTCCTGCCTGAAATTTTAGCATTCTTTTTCCTCACCAGAATTTTGCGTAGGATTTGTACTATCCTAATTCTGCATATGTAAGACTGAATAATTTTATATTTTCTTCCCTCTTCCATAGCTTTTTTTAGCTTCATGGTTTTACTCATGCCCCACTGACTGCTTGGCATTCAGTTGACTGTTTGCATACTGATGCCTTGTCTTTGCATCTGGTACTAGTCTGAGATCTAAAAATCATTTATTTGTGCTATTTTGCATTGCATTACAGTCATAAAATGCAGAAATTTTCCTCTCAGATGCTGTTTTGCTTTCAGTGTGTGATTTTTTTTCCTTTACTGCAAGCTTTAGCACACTGACACAGCTACCATGTGGCTCAGTAGGCATGGCATTTTTCATTTTCTTTACACCAGCTCAAGACATTAATTTTGTTCATCTCTCTAGTTTTGCATTTATACATTTCTTTTTATATAGCTTCTTTATTTTTTTGCTTTCTCACTATGATTAATGCATATCCTCTGCTTATGTGTTTCATGCTATAAAGAAGTATCTTTCACCTTGTTTTGGAATAAAGTGTTGGTAACCTAATAGTCTGTGTATTTCTCCCATGTCTGAGGCAGATATTGTAGTTATGAATATCTTTTAGTTTGCTTTCACTTCTTTTCCCCAGTTCAGTGGAGTTTTGACATTGTTTTAATCTGCAGTATTTCAAACTGTTTAATCCATAGGCCCTTTAAATTTGTTTTCCTGGTGAAAAGACTCTGCAACCCAGCTGTGTTCCCCTCTTGCTTCTTGTCTCAATACTCTCCTAGTTTTAAAAATATGCAGGGTCATTTCTAATTTGTGAAATCTTGCTCAGCCTTCAAACTTAAATGAAAATCTATCAGAGATATTGTAACAATTGAGACTTTATTACTTTTCTCTCTCCCTCTTTTTTTTTTTCTGTAAAATCTTTACTTAATGTCGCCTATTGCAAAACTCTTTATTTTAACACATGGAACTTATGCTGCCAGAAAATTTCAGTACTGCTTTTTTTTCCCTTTCCTATCACAGGCACTAAAGTTATTCTTAGGATTATATTTGTGGGTCAAGATAGAGACCTCAGATGTCAATGACTTCCTCCAAACTGGAAAAATTTCGGGTTTACTTGCATGTCTAGAAAAGAAACAATACAACTTAATGATGCTCTTGGGAGCTATTTTTAGGCAGAAAAACAAGTGTTATGGAGAAAGAAGCTGATATAGGTTTCAACTTCTGTATTAAATTCCTGAAATGAGAAGACTGTTCCAGTAAGAGTATGCACTTCCCTGAGAATTTATTTGCATGTATTTGTGTTTAAAAATCAGTTTACTTGAAAGCTCTCTAATGTATAATCAAAATAAAGATGAGGGAGTACATAAAGATCAGGAAGAAGTGTAAATTCAATCAGTGTCAACATCTTTTTGTCTGGAGTTGAAGAAACATTTTATAGTATGTTACATTATATCATCAACTAATTGTTTGGTTTCCAGCCTGGAGTTAAGAGCTGGAAGGAGCTCTACTGCTATCAAGGTAATTTCCTCTTCTGTGGCTGTATTTTTTAATCTTGAAGCAAAAATATGGAAATTTAAGTAATTGTTTTTATGAGTGAAGATGTACAAAAACATGTCCTTTCTCTAGGTCATTGACAAAATGTGGCTCCTCCATGTGGCACACTCATTATGCATGATCATAACTCTTGTTAGTTAACCAGTTGTAATTTTTCTGTTATTTTTCTTATGCATGCCTAGCATTAGTGTTAGTAAAATGATGGCTTCAGTGAGTGCGGGATTTATTTAAGAAAAAAGAGTGCTGTGTTGATATATATCACACACAACATTCAAGATCATGACTCTCAATAAAAAGTTATTCTACTTTTGAGCTATATAAAATCACACTATCATCATGAAGTTTCCATATTTAAATATTGGCAGTGTGACTTTTCTTTTAAATAAATCTGTCCCTGCTGCATCTCTTTAGCTTTTTGCAGTTATTTCCACTATGTGAAAATGTAACCAGCAGTGTGTTTTCTCTGAGATGTTGTCTTTTATGCAAATGACACCAGAAATTTCAGGCTGTAGCATGAATGTCTCCTGATTTATCTCCCACTGTGATGATTTATTAAATTGCAAAATGAAACGTGTAATTGCAAATGAAAGTGACTCCATTAGAATAATAATTAAAACCTAAAATCTATATTCTCATCAGAGCTGGACAATTTCTTCTCCTGAAGTCTAATAAAACAAATCTACGTTTACTTCCTTGCTGGCTGGCACTCTGTTTGCATATGAGGAAAGGGTAATATTTGCTCTGCATATATGTGTGTGTATTTTACCACCCCACATGTACATTAAGGCAGTTGTATGTGTTAGTAATTTAGATTAGATGTGGATCCTGAAAAGAGCTGCGCTTATACTCAACATGGCATCCATACCTGAACTAAACAGGGTTATATGTGTTTATGCTTGGAGAATTTGTGCCTAAATGTTTTGTGTAACTCAGTTCTGGTTGAGAAGAACTGAGCTGTGTGTTAAAGAAAGCACAGTGTGAGTTCAAAGTGATGCGTCTGACATGCTCTGAAAGTACCATGAGTTTCTGGAAAAACTGTTTGGTAGAAATAAAACCTCTCCTTTTTCCTGGAAATACCTATTTAAATTGTTTGTTTATTTGTTTTGAATAAAGGCCTTTCTAACATTTGCCTTCTGGCTGGACTTGGTAGAATACTCAGCAGGGACTGCTGTTTTTATACAGAGTGATACTTGACTGCAGGAGGTGTGCAGAGTATAAAGATGAAGGCAACCCAGTTATGTAGGCTGAAGCTGCCAAGGCTGCAGTGGCCTACAGTGCTTTGATGGTTACAGATTTGGATACAGTGAAGGTTCCCCCTGTTGAAACTCATTCCAGGTGCCTTGAGATCAGAGCTCTTGGTACTAAAATCTCTGTGCTTTGCACTAGAAAACCCCTGAGTACTCGTGTCTGAATGTTTTCACATGGTAAATATGACACTAAAATGTTTAGAAACCTTTTCTTTTCTGGGAGGATAAGGAAGAATGCAACAGCCTCAGTTTTCATTCCATTATTTATAAGAACACACCTCAGCTTCCTGTGTAACAGAAACCAAGTTGTGACTAACTTTGGTAAGAGCAATCCAAGCTTTCTCAGATGCATTTTTCTTATAACTAAATCCAAAATGTGGAACATAGGCAGTTGTAGTTTGACAAAGCCATGGTTCTTATTTAATAAATATATTGATTGTTGCAGTGAAAGTTGGTTTTCCTTTGGGCGAGTTATGTACTATACTTCCACACTGGTGTCATGGTAATCAGACACTTTCAGAAGGGCTTTGCAGCCTGTAGGACAAAATGAAATGCTAGGAGCTGCTGGATACAGAACTCTGAAAATCTGTTATAGTAAGAGAACAGGAATATCATTCCTTTTTGCCTACTACAAACCTCCTAGATACCATAGAAGGGAATGATCTTATGCCCTCTTCATGTATTTGTGGTTTGGTCCTATTTTTATGCACTGATGTCAAAGTCTACTATGAACATTTGCATTTATGTGTAAAGAAGTTGTCCTAATCACCAACACTAATAGGACATAGGACATATTTTTGTTGCACTAACACATACTGCACATGAGTACACAAACTCAGTGATGTGCTTTTTGTTATCACCTGGACAAAATTAGAGATATGACTAGGTAATGTGACAGTGTATTAAAATCTGTCTGTAAGATCAAGTATTACATCCTTTAAAAAACCAAAACCAAATAATTTAATAACCCTGACCCAGAAGGAGAGGGACTCAAATGGCCAGATGATTCTGGCAGGTAAAAAAATGGTTAGAGCAATGGTGCCGTAGTCAGGGTTTTGGTTACTCAGATGATGGGACTTGCTTTGCCAAGCCTGGTTCACTGGAGGCTGCTGGGGTCCACTTAACAAAGAAGGGGAAAGTTACCTTTGGTAGGCAGCTTGCTGGACTAGTGAAGGGGGCTTTAAACTAGATTTGCCAGGGGAGGGCACCTGTCCATCCCAACCCTGCCAGTAGGATGCTGACATCTGTCAGGTATGCCCAGAAAAGTGCAAAGGCATTCCAGATACTCCAGCCAGAGAGCTGGCTTTATCCAGAGCCTGGGACCTGATGCAGACCCCTCTACACAAACACATGTGCTATGGGGAGCAAACAAGAGGAATTAGAGGCATGTGCATGCCTGCATGGGTATATCATTGGCATCATGGAGGTGGGATGGCTCCTATGACTAGAGCATTGGAATGGAAGGTTCTAGGCTTTTTAGGAAAGACGCACTAGGGAGATGAGGAAGGGGTGTAGCCCCTATATTGATGACCAGCTGGAGAGTATGGAACTCTGCCTGAGGAAGGATGAGGGGCCAGCTGAGAGCTTGTGGGTCAAGAGTAAGGAGATAGCAGGGACAGAGGATGTTATAGTGTGGATCTGCTGCAGACAACCTGCTGAGGAGGATGGTGTGGATGAAGTGCTCCACAGGAAGATAGGAGTGGCTTCACGCTCGCAAGCCCTGATCCTCATGGAGGATTTCAACCACCTGGATGTCTGTTGGAGGGACAACAGCAGGGCACAAGCAGTCCCGAAGGTTCCTCAGATGTGTTAGTGAGAACTTCCTTAGACAAGTGATTGAGAAGCCAACAAGGAGAGGTGCCATGCTCAACCTTGTGCGCACCAGTGGGGAGGAGCTGGTGGGGAATGTAGTGCTCCAAGGCAGACTTGATTGCAGTGACCACAAGATGGTGGAATTTGAGATACTCAGAGCAGTGAGGATGGCACAGAGCAAGCTCACTGCCCTGGACTTCAGGAGAGCAGATTCTGATCTCTTCAAAGGCCTGCTTGGTAGAGTCCCATGAGATAAAGCCCTGGAGGGCAGAGGGACCCAATAATGCTGGCTGAATTTCAAGGATCACCTCCTCTGAGCTCAGGGTTTATAAAGCCCAGCAAGGAGGAAACCTGGAAAAAGTGCCAAGAGGCCTCCATGGGCAGATAAGGAGCTGCTGAGCAAACAGAGCAAAACCAAGAAGCTTTCAGGAAATGGAAACAAGGACACGAAGAATACAGGGAAATTGTACAGGACACTAGGGACTATCACTAAGTTAGCAGTGATAGGACAAGGAGTAATGGGTACAAATTGAAAGAGGGAAAATTTAGGCTGGGTATTAGGAAGAAATTTTTTACTGTGAGTGTGGTGATGCACTGGAATAGGTTGCCTAGGGAAGTTGTGGATGCCCCATCCCCGGCAGTGTTCAAAGCCAGGTTGGATAAAGCTTTGAGCAACCTGATCTGGTGAGAGGTGTCCCTGCCCTTGGCAGGGGGTTGAAGTTATGTGATCTTTAAGGTCATTCCAACACCTTAACATTCTGTGATTCTATAATTTTGATTGTAATTTCATATGTTTACCAAGATTCTGTGCACCTCAGAAGTCATTACAACTTCCAGTGAAGAGTTCTTTAGCAATTGAATATCAGTTGCAGACATTTATTGCAGGTTGAAGAAGAAATTCAACAGAAAGGTGGGATATTAGGAGACCTCTGGATACCCATGAGTATTATAGCTGTGACTTCATGAATATTTTTGAACTGAAGTATTATACCTTCCAATAATAAGATGTCTAAGGAAGATCTTAGAAGAAATATGGGCAAAAGGATAATCTTTGTGTGCTGATGAAGCACTGCTGATTTAGCATGGATACATGAGCAGATACTAAATATAACCAAGTTTTATGCAAATCAAAGCCCTGGTGCAGCACTCCAATGACAATTGAAAAGAACTCGTTCTCCTCCAAATAACACTTAATTCCAAATGCAGTTCTCTTATCAAACCAGCTGAGGTTTACATTGTACACGGAAAAGCTGTGTAGTGGTTTGGTCCAAAATACTCATTACTGTTTATCTTCTGTGAGATAAGAATTAGGAGAAATGCAAAGCAGGCACCAAACTTGAAAGAATATAAAGAAGTTTATTAACAGACCTAAAAGAGGAAAAAAAGTTATACCACCTTCAGAACTCTCCTCCTCCCCCCACCTTCCTCCCTTCTCCCACTGACAATGTAAAAAGACAACCCTTGAGATGTTCAGTCTGTTTACCACTTCCATAATAACCTTGTTCAGTCCATTTAGAAAGAGAAGTCTCTTCTTGCTCATGCTATGAAAACATTATCACAACGAGACAGCCGCCCACTTCCAAATATTGTTCAGTCCATTTAGGAAGAGGAGTCTCTCTGCTCGCATGCGAGTCCCTTCCCCCGACTTGCAGCTTTTCCCACAACTGCTTTCGAGGGTCCACTCTTGAAGTTTTTTGGGGTACAATTTTAAGGTTGAGCCATTCAGAAACAAAAACAGAGGCCCTTCTCCTTCCCTGGGAGCAAAGGGTCTTCATCATCTTCATTGTTAGGACTATCTCTGGGAGCATCTCTAGGAACTGAGGTTTCTCCTTTCCCGTTTGGAGCAAAAGTCCTCATCTGGTCCATCTCTCCCTGTCCAAACTTCTCATGAAATTACAGCTACGTCAGCATCTGCCTATCTCAGTGCAGGTGCTTTTGCTTACGAGTTGAACACTCCACCCCCCAGATCTTCATGGAATTACAACAGGATACTCTGATATATCATAGCTTCACAACAGAATTTCAGCTTTAAGCATCTCCTCTCTCTCTTCCCTAGGGTTTTCAGCTCTTCACAGCAATAAAAAGGGTTAATCTCACCTCGGCCTTGCAGCTTTGCAGCTGGAATGTTGAATTTTTCTCATCGCAGTGGAGAGGGGGGAGAGCCGAGCCGCTCCGGCTGCCCACAGCAAGGCAGTGGGGGGGGTTCCACGGCTGGAACAGGTCCATCGGCTCCAGGATGGCCGTGGCCCGGCCCGGCCTGGCCCAAGCAGGGCCCGCAGCCACCTGTCCCAGCACCGGAAACGAGAGAGAGCTTGGGGGGGAGGGGGTTTGTCTATTCTTAAATGTGGATCACAGAGGTGGTCACAACTTTAAGTGGCTTAGAGAATTGTCCATATTCAAACTGGCCAGCTGATAGGTTCTATCAGGTCCCAGAGGAAACTGTAAGCACCCCTCAGCAAGGACATCCCTTCCAGGACTAGGCTTGCTAACCTATGACAAGCTGTCAAACAAAAACACTGCATTACACTTCCAGCTACCATGTTACTTCTGTCTATTCTTACCTTTAGTTAAAAAGAAGTCACTGTGATTTATATAATTTCATTTGAATGAATGCAGCATTTGTATTGGGAAGTAATAGACACGAAAAGACAAATACAGGTCACTTGTGAGAATATTGAGCATGGTATGCTGCTGAGGAATCATAAAATTGACAGGAAGTATTAATTATAGCTTGCTACTAAGAATCTTTAAATAACATTGCCTTAAGCAGATTCTCTGCTATGACATCAGTATTGTAGTAAAAGATCTGTACAACTTATGTGAAAAGAAAGTCAGTGTGTCTTGTGCAGGATGTTTTGGGGAGCGCATCACCTTGATTTGAAGTTTTTTGGCAATTATAAATAGGAATTTGCCTTGAATGAAAGAAAGAAAAATGGTCAATGTCCTTTTGGCAAAGACTAGCCTCTTTTCCTAATGGTTTTTAAACCTATTCTTTGACTAGAAAATGTTATTTTGACAGTGAAATTTATTAATTGATGAAATAAAAGGAAAGTAAATATTTGGTGTCTAAAATCCAGTTATCAGAAGAGAAGTAACACCTGAAAAAATTCACCCAAGTAATAAATACACTAAGTCTAAATCTCCTAGGTATTTTACAATTTAAGTAAACAATTCAAGTGTAGTCACTATGGATATGCCTGCACCACCCCAGCTTTAGTAACGATGAAATGTCATCTATTTTTGACAGAAAGGTGCATTAAAGGAAAAGCACTGTTAGAAAATATATCCTGGATGACATTCATGGCACCAGTGAACTGCATTAAGGGAGTGCAGTAATTAAAAATTCACTTCAGAGGAACTTATTATTCCTTAATTCACAGTTACTCCAGCTATCAAGGATCTCCTGGACCCAGGCATTATGAAAACATGATGCCTCCATTACTTGCTAAATTTCTGACTTAAATCTTCAAAGGAGATGTAAAACTTCCCCAAACCATGAAGATAAAAATAATGAAAAGAAAGATTTAGGAAGCATTTAGAATTAAAATAATTAAGCCACAGTGGATACTTTCAAAAATTTAGCAGCTATGACAGTATAAAAGGAAATTCCTCATTAACTTGTGTGCCAGGCTATACAAATCTAATATTTAGTTAACCAGCCCTTTCTAAAATGGTGTTAGTAGTACTGTGAGGTAAGTTAACTGTGTTAAGAAAATGTGCATACAGTAACACTTGTAATTCTGGAATTGTGTGAACTAGAAGAAGTATATATAAAGTTTAAATACTTCCTGGTAGGCAGATATTACAGGTTTTTTTGTTTGTTTGTTTTTGTTTTGTTTCATTTCATTTCCTTTTTCTTTTGAATTGTAAACTTCCAGCATGGAAAATACCCCATGCCAGGGAACTGGGTGTTGGCCTGATATTTTCATAAACCCATCTAATTTAATCACATAATCTTTTGTGACTAGAAGTAGTCAATTTAGGAACTATCACTCTATATGCTTTTTAAAATTGTATTACATTTTGCTTGTATTGCATTGAACATGATGAGGAAGGCTGCTTGTAAAAGATTGCACACGAACCTTGTGGTACGGAATCACTAGGCAGTAAAAAGGCAGGTGGTCATGGCCTTTCATAGCTGATCCAGAAGGCCTGATCTCCTCCTCTTCCCAGTCAAAATAAAATGGAAATGGTGAAGAGGATTGTCTTAAATAGTGTAGTGGATAATATTACATGAAGCATTACAAGGATGTTCAGGCTTCAGTCTGTGGGAAGAAATGGTTCCCCCAAGTTTTACTCATTTAAAGATCCCAGAATAATGAAAGCTTTTAAGCCTAACAAGTTTTTTAGTCTCCCTTTGAATAGGATAAATTGTGTTTATGGCTATGAAATATCTGGTCTCAAGAAACCTCACTATCTCTTTTTTAGTATTATTAGCATTCTGTTGGATATGCAGAATTGAGTATAAGTCAAGGCAGCTGATGTACCTTGCTAGCAGTGAAAGATGCCTATGAAAAAGGAAGGATTTGAACCTAGATCTGCAGTGATCTTAGGGATCTAAGTTACTAGGCAGGGAAAAATATTTTCTTTAATATTTATTTTAAATTGAATGGATTAATGTATGTTTAATGAATTTGGTGTATTAATCATTATTCCAATGCTATTAATCTGTTCATTACCCCGCATTTCTTGGAATCATTTGTCATATACTATGATCTGGTATCCTGGTTGCATAGGGGATGCCTTAAGAGTCTGACTTGACAAGTGAGCAGCAGCCTTGGTGTGTCCTGGGACCTGTTATTGGGAGATTCAAGTGCAATGACCTAAATCTGCTTTTTGTTTGTTTTGCCACTCTGTATTTTTGTAGTGCTAGCTTGACAAAAAATTAATTTTACAACTTATTTTTTTTTCTCAATGGAATCATCCCACAAAAGCAACCCCTGAGGCTCAGATCAGGATGCAGCTCCCTTATCTAAGAGAAGAATGCCATATATGTGCAGTGGTTAAAACAAGCTGGCCCATAGCACAGTCCTGCCTTAATATTGTTACTCTTCATTTTCTTTCTTCTTCTCAAGGTCCACAAACATGTCAGAAAAGACATGTGGCAGTGAAATATTAGGATTTTCCTCAGTGGTTTTCTGAGTGATCATTTAACACGAAGTGTAACACAACATGGTGACAGGAGCATTTTACTTGCTACAAGAAATAGAGCAGCTGCAAGAAATATCTACACTTACATGGAAATATCTACATTTGAACAGGCTGTTAAAACACATCTTTCACACTAATTCAGATTAATATTTTGCCTATGACTCTTGCAGTTCTAGTTCACTATTGTTTTATTAAAGGTGCATTGAAGGTCAACTGCCACTAACTATACTGTTAAATATTGATTTAACAATTTGAATTAATGTAATTTTCTGTTGTTCTCCCTACTAAGTGTACAGCAGCACTTCAGTGCCCCAGTCAATAAGATCAATAGCACTCATGTGAAGTTCAGGCTATGGCTGTCTCTGGTTTGTTCTCCCCTTCTCCTTGCTCTCTTCTCACAGGGTCAGACAGGTTTTAGTACATGCAAAATCTATGGTCCTGCTAATAGGCTGTGGGACTTCTCTAGCTGGATGCATTCTGTGCACACCAATTACTCTGAAGCAGGATATTTCATGCCTCATACTGATTTTTTTTTAATCACGCTACTATTTCTTCTTTAACAAGAGAAAAAAATTAAACAATAAAGGCATTTATTGTGCTTTCTTCTAAAGGTTTTCTGCAAGCCCTTATTAAAGACTATTTATACAAGTAAAATTACATGCTTGGTAATTTTTAAATAGCAAGTCATTACTCAATAGCCCTTGCTAATCATGATGTCAGAGCTAAGAGGCCAAATATCTAAAAAGATAAATATGACTAAGTTAAGCATGTGTTCAAACATTTGGTTAAATGTTCAGAACTGATGTATGAGCAACCTGGAAAGCTATGTCTTAGTGACAGTGAAAATATCTGGGCAGCTAAATGTTAAACACTTGGACAAAATAACACTTAAAATACAATGTGCCTTGATATTGCACAGGAAAGTATGTGTGATTGTTCCTATTCCATGGATGTACTACCTATCAAAAGGGGGAGTCACAACTGGTATTCAGGTGGCAAAACGATGGTAAATTTAGAATTGAGTATGTATGCCCTGAGTCAGCTTCTCTTTGAATAGTTTTCATGAAATGTTAGTAGTCTTATTTTCTTGATGTCTGTCACTTTTAAGCCAGGAATATACGTGTGTGCACAAGTGGATGAAAAGTATCTGTGAAAAAGAAAGACATGTGAGAGCTAATGTCCTTTGACTAATTTTGAGAAAAGAAGAGGATATGTATTAAATATGAAACTGATGTTTGTGCTTCCATTTAACAGAAGAATGGCAGTAGGTGCAATAATTGAAAAAAAGAAAAAAAAATCTTGGCAAAAGAACCTCACCTCTACTTTCCTTCCTTAATTCACAGTGAGGTCTAGATTGACAGTGTGATGATATTGTGCTGCCAGACTTTTCCTGGTATTCTTTTCCACATACAGTGTTCTTCACACATGTTCACTCACATGTAAAGGAGGTGTTACAGGATGCCCTGCTTCTCCTTGAACCATCAGTGACTGGGTATGATAAAGAGAAGTTTACAGAAAGCCAGCAGGATTGATGCAGCTGCTGAAGCCATGTGCTTTACATGCACAACAAGAAAAGCAAGGCACTCCCTGACCCCTGCACTGTAAAGCTTAGAGAATGTAATTAGAGAACAATAGTTTAACCTGGGAAGGTAATAAATTAATCCAGATAAGCATGAGACATAGAACCAAATTTTTTGTTCTGGCTCCAGATAACAGAATGAAGTGTATGGATCAAAGGTAAAAGCTGTACGTCTTTCGGCACTGGCTGATCATCACTGAGGATATATTTTGACAATCTGACTGTTCATGGCTTTCTTTATATATTTCCATGTGGTTCTGCTCTCTGAAAACAGATGACATGAAATAAGATGGAGAGGAAAAATAGGAGATCAGTGCCAACAGTTAAGGTATGTCTATGAACTTGAGAAAGGTGTCAGCAATTTACAAGTATCTTCTGGCAATATCAAACTCTGAAGCTACTTTTCTCTCAGAATGAAGACTAGTGTCTTTGTTAAAAAAGGAAGTTGCCTTTTGTGCTTCCGTCCATTCTCTTTGATTTTGTGACCTTTCAAAAAACCCTTTTAGCTGTATGGAATATAACAGATTAAAAATGCCTCAGAGGATCTTTGTTCTGAATTGTTTCTTTTCTAATTTGTTTTTCTAAATTATTCTTAATGAAAATAGAAACATCTTGTTCTTAACAAATAATTTTTCTCCTCTCCTATGTCTCTCCCGTGCTATTCCACATGCTGTAAAATGACTGAGAGACACAATGATTAAAAATTCTCATCATGCCCATCTGCCTCTGTGTCCTGCACTTTGTCATATGGCAGTTGGGTATCAAAGTAGCCTCATCAATGTTCTTTGGAAACTAAGCAGGTTGGACATGCAATTTATATGAAAAACAATTACACTGTGTTAGCTTGCTTTTGGCAAGAGTGTTAGGGCTCATCTTGGAGATAGGAAACAAAAGCAGCACTTCATCTTCATACATTTTAAATGAGGGGAGGTGTAGGTGTATGAGAGAGCTGTCTGGCCGGCGCTTTTCCCTACAATCTTTCTCTAACTAGTTCTTTTTAGAATGTGTCCTAGTGGGTGCTACTGACATTGGCTGGAATAATATGTATTTTCATATAATGCAGGTAGTGTTAATGATTGTCTCACTAGAGTTTCTTTCAAATAATCTCTTTGATATTCATTTAAAACAAAAGTGTGTGCCTTGGTGACAAACTTCAGAACCAAAAAGAAAGAGCATTAAAAGAGTTAATTTATGTTGTATAAACTCGTTTTCAACCAGACAATACTTTTTGTCATATTATCTGTGCAGAGCCTATTGTGGTATGTTTTTGAATACTTCTAAGTGCTCATTCTTAGATCTTTATAAGCAGCATTCATGAAAGTCTGTCTGATAAGAATACTAAACTGAATGCCATCTTTTTTTCAAGACATATATGCAAAACCCATTATACATTACTGTTTTCTAAAGTCCTTCAGAGTGTTTGAGAGCAAGTGTGTGATGGAATGTACTGACTTTGGAGAAACTGCTTTTTAGGGAATATCTAAGAGCAAGTTCTATGGTAATTATGCATTTTATTGTGGTGGGGTTTTTTTTGTCTGAATAAGGGCTGTAATCTGTCCTGCACCACTTGCAATGAAATTCTGTACAATGTCAACAAGAAACTAAAAATGTAGGTGTTTGTCCTCCTTAAGAAAGATCTTCACTCTGAACTTAAATGCTAACCATAAACATCAAGAAATTCTCAGTGATACTAACTATGTGATTGAAACATAGTCTGAGTTTCAGCTTGCCAATATTGTGCGGCTTTGTACTTGAACCTTGGCAAATTTTTTTTTTAATGAGGACAATATGTTTGCCTTAAAACTAAATGTACAATATTCCTCTACTTTCTTCATTAATTTTTTCCTTCAATAAATAAAACTCTTAATTTGATGTCACAGTTATGAGAATATTTTTGTGTTTGTTTCATAGACTTAGAGGAATCTGATTGTAGAAAAGTCTTTAAAATAATGTTTTCATGAATTCTAGTTGTAATCTAGTCAGTTTTATTGTAGGTTCCATCAGTGGTTAAAAAGAATTTTTTCAAATTTGAACCATACATCTTGCCCATACAAAATTCCCCTCCTTGACCATGACATTCCTGGAAATAAGTTATATTTTAATGGGCAGAACAGAGATTTGGAGGTGTTAAGCCAACTCTGGATTCTTACTCCTGATATTTTTTCACATGAAAGAAAAGAAAGAATTAGGTGGTCTGGGATGGAAAAGTTTTATATTGTTTGTTTGTTTGTTTGGTTTTTTTCCAAGTCTGCCTATTTGAAATAATATTGCAGTACCAGATACGGAAAGGGGTGCGAAGTTTATATTTTACATTGAGATCTGAATTCTGTTGCTAAGATTTTAGGGGCCAGTACAGTGGCCCCTAAAATGAAGAGCAAGCAGTAAAACTTCATTGTATTTAAGTATAAAAGTTTGCATTGTTTCCACAATGCCTTGAGGAAGGCAGCAACCTTGAGCCAGAGGTGTAGTTTCATGGTGCTCAGAATCTTTGGGTAACTGTGACTGGGGAAAGATTCATTACAGTGATTTTCTCTCTGCCATGTTCTTTGAGGTAGACAGTCTTAAAAATCAGTAGCATTCTGACCAAGGATGTGAAATTTGATCCCATCTGCCTAAAAGAAGGGCAAGGATTACCTAACTCACCACCTGTAGCAGGCTGTCGATGTTGCATGGGATGAGTTCTCATTTCAAGCTGTTGATCTTCTCCCAGCTTGCTTAACAGTATCAAGTTAGCTGTGGTGTAATTTATGTACTTTTCACCATCCAGGAAATCTACCACGGTGTATTTTGGGGTAAAGGTACTGTGAAGCTTTCCTGTTATGTATAAAATTCTTAAACAGCCATTGAAAAGGTTGTGATGCTTCACTGAGTGATGAGTTCTTTCATCTGGATGATCAGCTTGTCCCTTTCTCTATAGTGAGTTTTACATGTTTAATTGTAAAGCAGAAAAGAAGCAGCCAGAGCCATTTTCAGAGTCCCAGCTAGAGTGCTCTGGGATGTAGCCATTGTCCTCAAGAAGATACACCCTTTACTTCACTGTAGAAGAATTAACCACTTTGCTATTTTTTTTTTTATTTCATAGTTTTTAGTAATTTGGGAATGGAGACTTCTCTCTGTCTCCTGTTTGTTACAGCTGCTCACAGTAGAACAATATACAAGTCAAGTGAAAAAATTATTTCTGTGCAAAAAAACCCCAAATTTGTGTTGTATTTTTTAAAGGTGACAAAGTACTATGAAAATGGGCTAGAAATAGGAAAATAAATTATTTTTTGACCTATTCATAGTCACTGAGAAAGACACTAGTTGTTCTGAATAAAGGCACATGAGAAATTTGTAAGAGCCAGCGCTGGAGATGGAGGACCATGTTCAAACCACTGCAGTCCACAAGGAATCCTGCGCCTGAAATTCATTGCCATGGCCAGTACCATTACTAGAACAACATTCCTGGGTATTCCTGTGTGTTGACTGCCATGTGAGGACTCAGAGAACATATTCGGAGATCAGATTCCCTGGGTGATGGCAGCTGTATGGTTTTGTGTGTACCTACAGGGTCTGTTATGTGTGGGGTGTTTTTAAGAGCTCCCGTACAGGTTAACAGTAAATACACCTGACTAAAACTGAGTCAGAGCAGATCCCAGCTGGTGTTGTAGCATGGTCTCTGCAAGCAGCAGCAATCCTGGCCCTGATCTGACAGAGGGCTGTGCAGCTCCTGTACTGTGGCTGTGTCAGCCTGCCAGGGACAAATGCATTTTATCACTTGGTACTGAATGAGGACTGCTGTCTGGCAGACCCTCACTTATCTGGTTCCAAAGCCATGCTAAGGAAGCTTTGGCTCTTGAGCCATATAAATATTGCTACCAGCAAGATTCAGTCCTCGCTATTGGTGGCCACATGTGTTTGGCAAGATTGGTGGGCCTGTGCAATCCAAACTTGGTTTGCTTCAGAACTCCCCATATGGGGAAGGATGCAGCACTTCTGACTCTCATTGATTTCCAGCAAGCTAGCTGCAGATTCTTGTATTAGATGACACAGAGAGGCGAGAAACGATGTAAATGCAGGTCGAGTGAAACAGTTAAGTAACTCAGAGAAACCTCTTTTGAGATACTTATGGACACTATGGCTCACCTTTCTATTTTGATGCTGATATGGGGAGCATATTCAAAGCTCCATAGCAAATGTTTGCATTCTGTAAGTCCAGAAGGTCATAATTTTAAACTGTATTAATATGCATCTGAACATTTAACTGAGCTGGAAAACAAAAATACAGGAGGAAAACAATAAAATTACACAACATAGATAATGAGTAGAGCTGTAAAAATTTTAAATGGTTTTGGCTGTTTTCACCCAAAGGGCAGTGGTTCAATAACTTAAGTGGATTATTTAGGGCTCACAGAAAAGCTCAGTTCACTACTAAATACCAAGCTGCTGATCTTAAAAATGTCTACAGGACTTAGCTGTCACAGAGGTGTTGAAAGAGACCTCTTCTTTGTTTTAGAATGATGCAAAATTTAATCCTAGTGTTATAGAGTGTGTTGAATATTCTTGAATTTTGAAGTAAGAACCAAGGAATTTAAATTAGCGGAAAATCAAGAAAATTATATATGTGGGGCCCAAGGCATTAATTAAACACAATGTTAAAAGCTGTTTAAAAGAACAGGTACTGAGAAGTGCTTTTGGGCCAGGCAAGGGAGTGCCAAAGAGGTTCACACTAGGTAGTAGAGGCTGAAAAGTAAAGACTAAAGTCAATTAACTGCATGTACAAACAGCAAAGTTATTTCTTTTATCTCTCCTTGAGTGTTTCCCAAGAAAAGATGCTGATGCTTTCAATGATTCATGTCTTGGAGTGTACATCAGATGTGCAAGATTCAAGTAGGTCTTGGAAATTGTTTATCTTTAGGTTTGCACAGCCGTGAGAGTTTGTTGCTTGCACATAGAATTGGGATTATTGAAGTTCTAAGAGAAGCTGCAAAAAGGAAAGGGGGATGGTACTTCAATTAGTTTCCTCAGAAACTTTGCCTTGAGGAAAACAAATCAATGATAGCCGGCTTTTTTCTTCATAGTCCAAAAATTCCAGTTCATTGTGGCATTCTAATAGCTCTGGAAATTCTCTATATAACAGGGCAGGTAACTCAACTGTTTTTCTTGTGGTGTATGACTGACTCAAGAGTTCGTGGTTGGGAAAAAAGGATGAGATGAGTCCTTCATAAAGCACCATCTCATATCTCGACTTTATTGATCCTTTTGTTGCTTTTAACACTTTCATGTTTAAAGAATGTAACTAAGCTGTCTAATATGCTAGAACTCCAGTTTCTTTTCTCCCATTCCTGGCAATATCCTACACTAAGCTGCTCCTAAATGTTCTTCTTCTTTTCATCTCTACTAACTCTTTTTTTTTTTTTTTTTTTTTTCAGGTTCAGCCTAGCACAAGGCAGGCATATAGATATTGCAAAGAAAAAGCTGCAAAAATAGGTTGCAAGGAAAAGCAGGCAGCTGGCTTTAGAAGAAGGTTTCACAATTTTATGAATGATCTCTTTTATTGCATTATGATTTTTTTGATTGCTGTTTCTCTGAAGGGTTTAAAGAAAACTCAAATGGGAACTGTCATAATTTCCCCAGCAAAATGTCTCTTTGGAAAACCATTTTATCAAGCCTTGCTCATGACAAATAGAGTAAACTTTATGAATAAACAAATGCTCTGTATCCCATGCAGATATCAGTGCATATATTTTCATTCCAAATGTACTCTGCAGCTTTATGTAGCCTTACCCATGCATAGTTGTTGAAGTAACTAGACAACGGTCTGTGTTTCACAGTCAAGGAATTTTTTTCCCTCTTGGCTTCTGAGAAGATAATTTCACTGCTTCCTCCCAGTTTTTATGACTCAAAAGTCAAAACAATGTTTACAAGAAAAGATTAATTGTCTTTCTCTGTTTCTTTCTCCTTTCATTTCACAACTTCACCCCTGTCTCAAGATATACTCCAGGGCTGTTCACACCCTGGAGGCAAAAGCCTCCTGGTCTTCCATCTTATACTTAGACTCAAAAGACTCTTTTAACACAAATAAACACAACATTTTAAATCTATGTTGTTTTACAGTCTATAAATTAAAAAGATGTGCTTATATAATAATTTCAAAAGCTATTACATAGGCTTTCAAACTTGGGAATCATTATGTCAGTTTGAATTAGTTAAAAATGCACCCAGTTTTAGTCTTGAATGGTTTTAGTGGTTGTCTGATGTTGTTCCTCTTTTGGTATTTGAGCTTTCTGGAATCATGCTTTTTTTTTTTTTTCCTTTTTTTTTTTTTCCCCCCACACCTCTCTGAGATGTGCGTATTCTTAAAAAAATTAGAAAAAATTGAAAATTGTGGTTCTTGACTAAGACATGAATTCAGTGATTAGGTCTTTAACATAAGGGTTAGTTTACATCAGACTTGCAGAATTAGTATACTTTGTTTCTGGGGCCAAAGATGTATAAACATCTGAAGCTAGGGCTAGGGTCAAACCTTCTTATGCTAAGAATTACTGAGTAGCCTGGAAAACTCCCTGAAGTGGAACCTGAATTAGTCCTGATCCAGCAGAACCAAGGCCTCAGAAGAAGCATGATTAAGTGAACAAATGAGGAAAATGGAATGATAGTCCTGCCTCTGCTAGCATTCAGCTGTACCTGAGAAAACTGGTTTTCTTACTGTCAGGGGCCTGGGATAGCACTGATGCCCAGTACAAGGTACAGAATCTGCCTGAACTGGCTGCCTACCCTCAATGTGCAGGTGGTAATACACGCTGTTCTTGTGTGACAGCATTGCTCCTGGCAAGTGAATTATGAAAGCTGGTTCTAGTGAGAGAGACTGGTGGAGGTGGTAGCTTTGGCCTACTGAACTGTCAGAATTTGGTGAACAGAAAGATGGTAGCATAGAGGTGTCCTTGCCTTTGCACTCCTTTGCTTCTTTTGGACCTCTCAAGCTCATCTTGATCCGACCTAAAAACTGCAGGTTTTGACGATCCCAGAATGTAAAATCCAAGTGGTTTTTTAAATTTTACAAATCAGCTTTTACCATCTTAATGAGTGAAACAGAACCCTCAAATTTATATGCTTCTGTTCTTCAGGCTGTCTAAATTTAAATTTATTGTATCAAGTTCATTTCTAATAGAAACTGTAAGAGATGTGATCAAAAGTCTTTTTAAGTTCAGCTTTTGTCCACTGTCATTGATCTGCAAATTTTTCTATCAGAAGATGTTTGAAATGCTTTTCACATTGCCTGATTCCTGCCCGCCCCTTTGTGAAAGCCTATTTGATTAAAAAGCATCTCACAATTCATCAACGCTTCTGATCTTTTGGACTAGGTGCTGGTTAGTGTTTCTGGAATACATCCCTAAATGGGAGACTGAATGGTAAGATGTCTGACTTCTCCATTTAGCAGAGGTCAAAACAAAAAGCAATTTTTACTGTAACTAATAGCAAAGTGGTGTGCTTGAGATTCAAGAGAATAAAAAGGCTTCAAAATGTCTCTACTTCTGCCACCCCCTTCCTATGCTACAGAATTAAACATGCAGATATGACCTTGCTTGGTGTATGTGTGTGGGTGAGTTCTGAAATCAACATGAAATCGTGGTGGATTAAATTTTTTGTACCAAGGATTTGGGTTCTTCTGCAGTATGATGAACAGCTGTTGTCACCTTGTTAAAGGAAGGGAGTCTCGTAAATGGTTTGGCTGTCTCACACAGTGTGACAGGCACAGATCCCGTTTCCACATGCACGCCTCTGCTGAAGCCAGTGAGTCTGAGCCATGCCCAGAACTAGGTGTAATGTTGATACACCTCCATGGCAGTTTAACAGAATGTGTGGCTGTAGCTGCATTTCTTTTGTACCCAAGCTAACTCATACCTGCTGAATTGTACCGTGCCATTGACTGGTGTAAGTGATGCTAACTGGCATCTGTCTGTTCCACAGGACACTGTGTGGGGTAGCCTTCAGACTACCACATGAATTGCATTGACAAACCAGTCCTTGAGAGGTAAAACTAGTGCCAAAGGAAACAAAAGCACAAAAACTGTTTGGCAATAAAGCTGTATCCAGAAATAAAGAACACATACTTAAAAGCATTAGAACTAAGCACTGAAATTATTTCCTTAAGACTATATTAGATTCTTATTCCCACAATTCAGAGACTGAGTGTCATCTTTAAGGAAAGATGACCCAAAATGACTGGGGATGGTAATGCAGAATGAAATTCAGTGGCGGGTCTTTTTGAGGTATCAATAGCTAATAAGTTCAATTGCTGACTATAAAGAAGGCTTGATTTTTTTTTTTTTTTCTTATTTTCTGTTAATTGGTGGTACAAGCTTTTAGGAAAGTATCTGTTTGCCTCATTTTTAGAGTGCTGGTGCAATAAAGATCTCACTTGGACCTTTAGGTGTTAGTGTTAAGCACATTATACATGAGAGCATGAGGCCTCGCAACTGCAGCTTTAGTGTGTAGGACAAAAAGAGTTGCTAACTTCTCAGCAGTGCTTTGCATCATCTGCTTGTAGCAATATAAGGACAAAAAAATGATGGAATTTTATGTTTTTCAGGTCAAAAACTCTGTGATGAAATACTGCTGAGCCTTTTTCCCCCCAGTTTTAGCTGACTTGCTGCATGAGCTTTTTTTCTATATCTCTAATGAATCTCATCATGTGTGTTTTGCAAAAGTTTTCATTGGCACTAGTATCAGAGGCCCTATCTTGGTTGTACCAGCTTGGTACAGTTATATTGTTAGGTTAGCAATAATAAATTTCTAGGCATGTGGGTGGCAATTATTCAAGGTTTTGTAGAAGCTGTGATGTTCTGTACCAATGTGCCTTCCTTATGGGCACATGGAGGTGACATTTCTGTCCAGATACTGGGAAGCTTTCTAAGGCTTTGTTCTAAGTAGGTGGTATAAGACACTATAGAAGAAGTATATAGTAGGTGTCTTTCTCATAAGTTAAAATTTTTAAGCAATTTAAAATTCTGTCTTAAAAAGCCCCTGTTTTTTCATCATCCTGTGTATTTGTTTCTTTTAAGTGTCTGTGTTACCACCCCCATCTCCTATGACTGACTGTCTTGCACATTATTTAATATGAACCCAGTCATCTTTATTTTTATGTTGCTTTTGCATTTATGCTGTATACGCGTATGTGACTATGCCTTTTTACTTCCTCTCCGGTAGATAATCTCTTGGATTTTCAAATGCACACAGATAAATAGTGAATGCAAAGGAATTAAGAAAGCTCCATACTACTGTACACATGAATGCCTCTGCTTGTTGAAAATAAATCTCGGAGGAATAAAAGTCACTGTTCCCTCACAGTTTTCCCATGAAAAATTCTGTGCATTGGAGAAGAATATACTTATTTTTGCACTACGTTAAAAGCAACAGCTTGCTACTCTTTTTGCAGGTGAAACACAGGGCAAATTACTGCGTGTGGGTCTGCTAAAGTCAACTACTCTGTGGGCTCAAAAGCTCCCTGTATTTGACTGTTTCTCTGATTTAATGCTGGCAGAGTCCTCTCTGAATGCGTAATGTAGAATCTAGTCTGGACCTAGTCACCAGTTTGCAGTTTGCCCTTTATGTTATACAGCTGTCAAGTCTTCTGTGCTAGATTGATTTCTCTCTACACCAAAAGACCATCAATGAGACCAAGTGCCAGTCAGTTTTCTCAATTAGGTTCCTTTTAAATGCTTGCTTGCACTCCTTACATACAGTGTCATTTGAAGCTGGATCTTGCACCTGGTGAGGTGGAGCTGCCATTTTTAAAGGCTCATTTTTGCATTATTTTCTATTTGAACATTTGTTTTTTAATGGTATCCTCTTTTTCTAAAGCCATGTCAAAATGCTGAAACAGAGTATCAGTAGGCTGTAAAGTCATGAAAGGAATTAAGAAATAGACAGCTTGTTCCAGAATCATTTAAATGGTTGTGTTGCTGCTCTTCTGACATTATCCTGTCTGAGGGTGGCATAGCACCTTCCATTATGTTTCATGGATCTAGGAATTATGGAAATTAAATCTATGATTAAGAATTAAAGGGTAACATTGACATAATAGACATGTCTTCATTCTTTCCAGGAAGACCTCTGTTAGCACAAGAAGCACTGGCACTTATAGAGCCCCACTGGTCCCCTGTGCAAAGCCTTTGTGTTACCTTAAGAGAATAAAAAGCATACATGTTCAGGCAGCTAAGACTTTTGTTTAGTGTTGCTCCACACTTTGCTATTTGACATGATCACTCTCTCTCCCATTCATAATTTATTTTCAGAGGATTTTAGTGACCTTGAACATGAGATGAAATGTTACTTCCTCTGGGATCTGTACCTGAGATGTGTTGACTTTTAAAGGAAATCTTTACTCAGAGAATTCCCTGACAATCTTAATGTCATCATATTAAAAAAAAAAAACCAAACAACCAAAAATACTCACTTTAAAAAAAATTTTTTTTAAATTTTTTTCATGCAGCACACTTCTTGGGATTTTTTCCATTGTTGTTCTGCTTCCTTTCTTGGTTTTAAGCTGGGATGACAAAGCTGAGAAGAAAAAAGCAGAAGTATTCTGCCTGGCATGTGCCTGTGTCAGTCCCTCTGTAACACTGCTTCCAAACACCACAAACAAAAAAGTTTGCTCTTCCCATTTCCAGCTTTTTGATTAAGCCCACCAATTACTGATTCAGAACATGCCTGAACAAATGGAATAATTTTATATACAAATGAATCAAGAACTATATCCATGGTATTTATTTCCCCTATTTAGATCTGCTCATCAAAAAGCAGAAATGTCTCCCCCTGACGTTAATTTACTAACATAACTTTCCATAAGCTTCTGTTAGTGACTCTGCTTTCCAGAGAAAGAGCAGTGCCTGGACATACACAAAAGCTACTGTAGATAGAGGGTCAAAATGCAGCCAGATCAGCAAAGATCTACAGTTGCAGTGAAAAGAGCAAACATGAGTCTTCTCACTTTCTCCTGTGTGCTAAAATGAGGAAAAAAGCATCCTGTTATTGCCATAGCTGTCAAAGGCAAAGAAGCAGCAGACAGATGCTTTCCCTTCAGGTTTGGTGGTACCCAAAGTTGCCCTACAGCTCCCAAGAAAGCTGCT
This sequence comes from Corvus hawaiiensis, assembly GCF_020740725.1. Classification (NCBI taxonomy): domain Eukaryota; kingdom Metazoa; phylum Chordata; class Aves; order Passeriformes; family Corvidae; genus Corvus; species Corvus hawaiiensis. Next base: position 48,551,100 of record NC_063255.1, read on the forward strand.
GTGTTACATTAATATGGCCGATATTTCATCCCGCAGAATGGAGACTAGAAATCTTTTGAGGAACTTCCCTTTCACAATATTTTTCCCTAGTTTTCCTTCACAGGCTGTCTGTAGTATTCTGTTTGCCCAGGCAAACCTGATATTTAGCAGCAGTGCGCTTGGTCTCAGTGTCAGTTCTGTGGCCTGTGGACCCTAATTTATCCTTTTGAATTACTTTTGTAATATGCTGTTGTAATTCTAAAACCAATAAAATGACAATGCATTTTATGTTCCTGCAGTGGCCCGACTTAAATTCCCCATGGTTCTGACATAAGATAACAAGCTTCTAAGGTCTGCTTGTGATGTCTTTACATCACAAGGGTGAACGACAAGTTCTTCACTTTCTTTTCAGTATATACATTTTCATATGATTTTAAATAGAGATGAATTAAGGTTCTCTTTAGAAGTACACCAGGGAGGATTTTTTTACACTGGCTGGTGTAAATAGATTTTTTGTACCAGACCATAAAAGAAGCTCTCCATTCCCATCATTAGAAGGTTCTGTAACTTAACTGGATAGTTTCTCCAGGCGTGACTCTCGTCCCTTTCCTAGAATTTGATAAAAAAATTGTTCTTTCTTTCCTATATTCCACAGCTGTGATCAGCTGGAAGTAACCTGGGAATCTCTCTCCTAAGCTCACCCTCACCACAAATGTTTCTCTCTCCTTCACTGCACTCACCTGTGCTCTTTTCAGTGTGTAGGGTGATGACAACTGGTCCCTGCTGGTATCCTAGCTGGTTGTCTGTCCAGAAAAAAAACATATAAATGGTAGAAAAGCCATGTCTTTTCTTCAGAAGATTTTCATGTGCATGAGTTTGATTATTTCTGAATTCTAGCTTGCCATCAAAATTAGCTGGAATTGCTGTAGTACTAGTGGGACACTGGCAGATATGAACCTAAAGCCTAATCTTACCTCAGAAATTAAAGCTCAAATGCTTTTTTGCATGACTGTATGAATTTTTGTTGCTTATTTTTAAAATTGGTTTTGTACTGTATGCATACATCTGTATACTTGTTAGTACTTTTTTGTACTGTTCTATGGATGTAACAAGTGATGCTATAGGCCTGACAAGCTGTTGATATAGATCATTGACCCTTATTTCTAGTGACTTATGTAGAAGCAAAAAAGTTAATGTCATGTTTTTATTTTTCTGTACAGTGGCCTAATAATATCAAGTTATGAAGTTCACGAACATTGATTCTTTTGGTATTAAAAAAACCCCCAAAAGCAAGCAATTTCTTGCTTTTCAGGTCTCTAGCAATCATTCTAGTGCAATAACAACCACTACTTTTTTTTTTAACTGGAATTCTGATTCTTAAGACAGTGCTTTCTCTTTTCCATTCTTCCCTATGTCACTAAAACACTAATGCAAATTGTGTTTATTAGTTTAAAACCAGCAGAACTTTTTCTACAGTTTACTTGGAAGTACAATGCAAAAGATGCAGCTGGAGCTTCTCACAGCGTAAGAAGACAGAGCAATTTCTTGTAGTGTAGGATAAGAACTATACACAAGACAGTACCTTTTTAAAGGGACATTGCCCATTTTTCTGTAATCCCTGATCTTACCTTCTGAGATTCAAAGGCGGTCAGTCATGGGTGAGAAAAGCAGCCATCTTGTCCAGTTTTCTTTTTGTAAAGCATTGCCTAACGTGCTCGCAGAGTAATGAAAGCACTTCATCACCAGATGGCAATGTTGCATGAGCCTAACCCCTGCACCTCCTCACAGGGGGGCAGCAGGGCCGGTGGAAGGAAGTGGTGCAATTTGTTTGGGAGAATGAGCAGCCATATTGTCAAAACTCTTTTATCTCCTTTAAAAGTACCTACAATGGAGGTCAAAAAGGATAATATTCCACTTCGTCAAGTGCAAAGAAAATCTGGAAGGAAGTTCATATGAAATTCAGCTGAAGTAAAAATATCAAGGACACCTTTCTTAAAGAAATACATGCTTTCCCTTCTTTGTTCTTTTTTTTTTTTTGTTTTTTTTTTTGCAATTGCTCTTTATAATAATTAACACCCAGAGACATTTCCAAGGTTACACTAACTTTACACAAGAATACTGCCAGTGACAGTTCCCAGAAAGGAACTGTGAGAAGTATTTTTTTTTTGTATGAATGGTTCCCAAGGCTGTGAAATTACAGTTTTTCCTAATTTTAAGGTGTCAGGTGACTGTATCTGTTGTGGCATGCATAGTTTTAGTAAGCTTTTTTTCTTACTTCTGAAATGACTTTCTAATGTAACTCTGCCTACCCAGCATTTTCCCCAAAAATTTTATTTGAGCAGAAATCATATTGTCAGGACATACTTTGCATTGAATGTTCCATTGTGTGATTCCAAAAGACTGCTCACTTATTCTGCTTAAGGTATACATCATAATGAATTTACTCTTAAGATTATGGTCAAATGCCCTACTTCTAAAATTGTAATAATTAAAGTGGAAATTTAATTTATTGAAATAGGAGAACATATTTTAGACAAAATCTAATTGGAAACACATATATAAAATTCAAGGTTTTCATAGTAAGAAACACAAATTGATAGAGGCACATTTAATTGAACTGTACTTGCAAATGCACAAAATGTTCCTTTGTCTTTCCAGTAACCTTAAACTATGTCCATCCCATAGATGTAGCTGGAATACTCATAGTATTATTAAACTGTCTCATGTCCTTTTTAGCTATTTCTGAGTTGAAGAAACCCTGAAGAATATGCTTAAATTCATGATTGTGTAGATCACTGATTAATAAACTGAATAGAGTGTATTACTTTCTTGAAGTAAGTAGTAAGGGGTTTTGGCCCAATCAGTTCTGTCTTGGCCAAGATACTGACAATAGGGGTCTTGTTGCCCTTGGGTATGCCTTTAATATAGCAGGTAATTCTGCCCATAGTTTTCCTATATTGACTCCAGAGGAAAACTAGGATGATTTAGTGGCTTCATTAAGCACTTAGACAGAATGCATCTGGGCCTAAAGCTGCACCATAAAATTAGCTATCCTTGTTCTACGGTGTTTTCCTCCTTCTCCTTCTGTGGAAGGCAGGAAAAGAGCAGAGGCTGGTTATCAGCCATATTTCCAGTGGTCCCTCACTGATAGTTTGGGGCGCCACCAGTGATGGATGTGTCTGTACCTTGAACTTCACGTTTATCACCCAGGGTGAAACCCTAAGACAAGGTTGGTAAGCAAATTGTTGGACACGATGCAGTAGCAGTAAAGTCCCCTCGCAGTGGTTCCCTTGCTTTGTTGTTCTCGAGCAGGTCTTTTCTGATGGATGCTGGTCGGATTGTCCTGGTTTTGCATCCTCTACCAGGTGCCAGTGAATTTAGCCATATCTCTGCTGGTTTCTGCTTGCCTGGAAGCACAGTGTCCTTTGCAAGGTTTCCTTCTATCACAGAGGCAACCTTTTCACTGCCATGTCTGTCTGTACATCTTTAAGGGTCGATTGGCAGCACCTGACGTCATTCAGCCTAGAGAAGGAGGACTGAGATACTGGGAAACCTGATGTCAGATGAGATGCTTGGGAGAATACAAGTTACAGCTATGCCCAGAATGAGGGCTCGAGTGTGTATGGACTGCTTCAATTACACATCACACATATCACATCAGGAGTGTTGTGACTCGAGTGTTATTCTCCTTCTGTTACGCTCTTGGTGAGGAAGTTCTTTAGAAAGCAAAATGTCATTGCAACTGTAGTTCGATGTCTTGTTGTAAAATGGTTTTTTTATGTGTTGGAGCTGAATAAGCACTGCATGTGTGCAAACATGGCAAGATATTCCATTACTCGTGTTGCTCACTCAGGCTGAGTCACTTATCCAGGCCACTGTACAGTAAGATGTCAAATTATTGTCACCTTGACAACACTTTTCCTTCTAATTTCACACTGGTAATTTTGATAGAACAAGAAGGGCTACATGTGAAGATTGCAACTTTTAAAGCAGATTTGGAATGACAGGATTAATTATAGCATTATTGTCTAATGGGTAGAAATTAAAATCTCTGCAATTTCAGGCTCCAGCAAAATTGCTTCTTTTTTGAGATATGGATATCAGACTTGAAGTGGATTTCACACAATCTCCTCTAGATATCTAAATTAAAATCTGTTTCAAGGAAAACCCTTGTGGAGGTCTGTGAGCCCTTGGCACAAGAGCCATCTGCACTCCCTTGGAGGAGAGAGGCCTGAGGCCAAGAAGATCTTCCCCAGAGATGAGCAACCTTCCTCTGGGTCATGGTGAGAAACTGAACCACCCCCAGCATGCCTTGTTTCTATATGGTAATAGCCTGTACCCAGCTGGCCACTTGGTTTCTACCCCACCCCCTGCCTTTCCCATAAAAGCCCCATGTTTGTGCCCCTCAGAGGGAGTTGTTGTCCCTGGCCTCCCCTTCACAGAGGCTGCTGGACAATAAAAGCTACCCCTGTGGAACTGCTATACAAGGCTCCTGTCTCTCCATCCCAAGTTTGCCTTGGGTGATTTCACAAAGAGCTGAATCACAAGAGCTGGAATCACTTGTAGCAGAGAAGTTGCTACACTTGCTGACATCACCTGCTGCCCAGGGAAGCCTGCCGTCGCCTCTCAAAGAGCTGTTTCCTGCAGAACACTCTTTCTAGGAGGTCGTGGAACACTGGGTTTTCCACTCTTGGCTCCCCTGAATAGCAACAAACTCTTAATCAGCAATCATCAGTGGAATTACTATCACAATGCACTCTTTTTTTTTTTTCCTTTTTTTTTTTTCCTAAGGAAGTTTCAAGCCTTGTATTTCATTTTTTTTTCCTGGAAGGAAAATAAAAAGTGACATAGTAAGAACAAAGGAATATTTTCCCTTCCTGAAAGAATCAATGATACAGATTTAAAATCTCAAGTGGGGGAAACATTCTACTCCCTAATCCTGTAGGCTCTACCACATTATGTATTTTTTTTCCCCACTGATAAATTAATTCCTACTGACATTTTATCAAGATTTACCTTGCTCAGTTTGAACTTCATGGAGTCAATCATCTGTATTTGGATTTGGGTTTTTTTTTAAACAAGTTTTGAAGTGTCTTTGGCCATAATTAATAATAGACTTCTCATAAAAATAGATCCCAGCTTCCCTGGGATGTAAAATGATTTAAAAATATAATTAATTTTTTTAAAGAAAAAGAGTTAATTTCACAAGGAAACATTTTAAACTCTGAACAATGACATGAACTAATTTAATTTACTGTCACAAAACTGATGGAAAAGTCATGATTACTATTTGTTGTGTGATGCTAATGAAACCCATTCTCAGTTGGGAAGCATCCTGTATTGTCAAAATAAAAAAAAAAAAAAAAAAGGGCTGATGTAATGATCTAGAAGATATGAGTAATTTACCTGTTCTTTTCCGAGCAAATTGCTCTGTACTGACAGAGCAATTCCAGCTGGAATTGGAAAACTCTCCTGCGTGGTACTCTTGAGTTATGAGCTGGTGGTATTTGTAGGCCTGGTGACCAGAGTGGGTGGCCTGGCTAACTTCACTCATCTCTTACCTGTCTGTAGGAGCTGTTACTAACAGACAATAGACATGATGATGATGACAATCCACACAGAGATCATTAAAACCTTGCACAGCACTTCTTCCTCAATGTCCCAGGAGTCCAGTGAGCATTTGCCCTTAATTGGTACTTCCTCCTACAGTTCAGAGGTGTAATTTCAGTCAAGCTGCACTTACTGAAAAGAGCACCTAAAGAAAATCCAAAAATCCTACATTTTTAATTACTTTTCTGCCCCATTTTTTAAGGAATTGCTTACAGGTCACATGGAGGTGGGTGGACATTCCCCAGTTTGGGTTGCATCACAGAGCTTACCTGTTGGTCTCTGTTTTTCATTCTGTGGTTTGCGTTGAGCTCTCCTGCCAATAAGGAAACTGGGAAAGTGAAGGGCAATTTTAGTTTAAGAAAAGTAGAACAAAATTTGGCTCTTGACAATAACTGGCAGTGAAAGAGAAACTTGCAGGTTTGATTTGTTTCCCATCAACATGAGAAGATATGTCATGCAAATTATAGGCTGTGATAAGAGTGTCTGCCAATTCTAAAACCTGTTTTGAGAATAAAGAAGAGTTTTATTTACCTGAGACTTTTTTTGCAATGTGCTGCAGCTACCAAGATAATTCCTTTGAGATAAAAAGTTTAAGAACCCTGGTTTTTGAGAATTCATGTTTACAGCCCCTTTGAAAATTTTGAGTTACATTTCTAGAAAGTAGCAACTGTCCCATTCAAAGAGCATGGAAGTTCCTTAGAGGTTAGACACTGTCTCTTACTCCATTTCAGAGTCTGAGAGGCTTCAATCCCTACTCTTGTCTTCCCCTAGAATTCTCTAGGGTACATGCCACTGCCCATTACATCTTTTAATTAATGCGGTAATTACTAACATGGAGTTTGATACCAATTCAGTCAGTTTATGCTGGGAAACCAGATATTCTGTATTTCTTGAAAACATAGATAAGACCAGTTTTGCTCCCTGTATTAATTGTGCAAGGTCCAGATGAAGCTCACATGTCCATTCCTCAGCACAGGCAGTTATACCTGATATTAATTGCCACCAGGTCCTTTACAGGGCATGCCTTCTACCCCTGTTTATCTTTGTCAACTCCACCATGGAGTTCTTCCATTCAGGCTGGCCATTGCTACTGCTCTAAGTTAGACACCATCCTGATTCTTTTAACAGAGAAACCAGTTACCAATACAAATAGTAGCACATAAATATAGAATAAGGTATTCAGTGTTTTTAAAAAGCAAAAGAGGTTTATTTTCCTTTTCCTTCATAGGCATTCTAGGGGTAAAATCTTGGGCTGGGGAGAAGGAATGAAGCACAAAGAGCAATACATAAAACAGCTCATAAGGCTTCTGAAAACACTCTCCTAAAACTTAATAGTCTAGTTTTGATGGTACACACATGAGCCGGATTTTGTCACAGAACTATTCCTGTGCTTCCTCGGACAAAGATTTCTTTTCCTGTCATCTGTAACATCTGTTACTGCTTGTTCTTGAAAGTGTACTGGTTTTAAAAATTTTATGGGAAAAAGCAAACCTTTTGGTTTTAAAATTTTTCAGCTACTGGGCCTGTGTTGTTCAGGTGTTGTTTGGCCCAACACAATGTGTAAATCAGGTTAAAAGAGGAATTCAGGAAAAACAGACTTCATGCAAGAGTCATAGGTACCAATCTAGAACTGTAGGTTTCTTAAGATAATGTAGAAAGGGATATGCTAAGAGGTTACTGATGTTCAATTGTTGCAGGAAACATTGATATGTTTGGGTTTTAGTTAAATCTGTGATATAGTAACATTCATAGTAAACAATTCTTGTATGCTCCTCTGGAACTGTCAGAGAAGAGGAGATTTTATAATTTCAACTAGGACGCAAATATTTTACAGCACCCAGTCTTCTCTGAGGCAGTTTGCTTCTTGTTCTTATTCTTCATTGTCATCACTGTCATCTTAATCAAATACTTTGATCATTTCAGCAGTGCAGATGTTGACATCTGTCCTGTGCTTTAGGGACTCTGAAATGCCATGAGATGTTGGTTCATTTGGTAAGAGACTCTTGTGTCGTTTAGGGTAATCATATCCAGTACTTGATGTTTTCATCTGTGTTTCCTGCAGTCTCAACTGCTTTTCATGTGAGTGTCTTGGTTTCTTCCTGCACTGCTGGTTTGTGGAGTGCCTATCACTTACCCCTCCTGTCACTGGGACCTGGGAGTGCTATCAGCTCTGTTGGTGCATAGCTGCCAGTTTTTGATGAAGTGGAGTTTCCTTGTTGTCTGCATATCAGAAGAATAGTACTTAGGTACTCATCTGCTCACTACTTGAGTTCTTCAGCATCCTGTCTGAAAACTGATGAATGTACAGTAATTAATTGCTTGGTATCCAGTCTTAAGAGCAACAGCTGGGCATCTAGTGAAAAAATGGACAAAAAAGGCTAAAGAGCATCAGAAAAGAATTGTTCAGATTTCTGTGTCAGGTTCCTGGCTACTCTATTACACCATATCCAAGGATCTCAGAAACCTGCCACTTCAAAGAAGGCTTAACAAGTCATGAAATAGGCAACTATGGAATGATCAAATCAAAGAGATGATTATTCTCAGATATTACTGAATTTAGTAAAAAATAAAAGAGCTTCTAGAACACCTTCTCATAACTGAATAGAGAACTAAGCTTCAATGTTTACTTATATTTACTTGGAAGATAAACAGAAACATTTCTTTAATTTCTCCAGCCCTGGTTTAAAAAAGGAAGCGCAAACCCCTCACCCCTTACACCCAAAGTAATTTGAACTCAGATGTTTGAGTAACATTGATACACTGGCATTTTTCAAAGATAAGTATAAAACTTCTTGCAGCGATACTTATGGGCTACTGGACAAGAATGTATTTACCTAAATATAAGGGGAAACCACCTCTGCACTTTGACCTACTACTTGAGTGAAGATCAAGAAGCAGGATGTAAGAAGAAACAGTGGGTGATCATAAATCTTCAGATAAGACAGCAAAATGAAGTAAATTCATTCACAAAAGCTAATAAAAGTAAAAAATAAAATCTTGCATGTCAGCATATTAGTGAAATGATGTGGGTTATAAACAGGAGAAGCTGCAAATCTTAGTACACATTTAGAAACATTGTTTAATTTGTATAATGGGTTTTGTGGCATTGCTCATTACTGGAATGCTAGTATTACTGTGTATATTCTGCTCAGGCGAAAAAAAGTGTGATCTTGAGCATGAAGAAAGCAATATGCCTGCCCTGAATACATGACAAACAAAATGTAGAAAGCACCATGTGAAAAACATGTGTTCAATGGAAGATCATAACAAATCCAAGTGAAGACCCAGGCTGTCCCACAGAATACAGGAACTGACAGGTGAAATATTTATTTTGCTAAAGAACAAGTAGAGAGGGAAATCAAAGATGAAACTGTCTGAGGTTTTGAACTGAAAATGACTGAAACTGAAATAAGATTTTGTGATCTTTGGGAAGAGAAGAAGAAGAAAGCAAAAAAAAGATGATGAACTTCCAGAAAACAGATTTCAATTAGCTCTCAGAATTGTTACTTAAGGTCACACAGGATGAAAACTGGATAGAATAGGACAGATAGGTCGAGTAAATAAGCCGAAGCCATGGCAGCTTTACTGACTTCAAGGAGTGACTAAACACAAAATGCAAACTTGATTTTCTAGTCGATAGTCTGATGGAAAAGATGTATAATGTGAATATGTAGTAACAAAGTTGGAAGGTCAAGGTACGAAATGAGGTTAAGTAGCAGAAAATGTCAAAGGTAAAAGGAAAGCATTTAAAAGTGAGTTAATGATAAGTTCCACAAAACTATTACTGGCAAAAGGAAATTGAAGGGAAAAGGAAACCCTTTCCCTTCCCAAACCATCACATGATATACAAGCCTTGTTACATTTAGTCTTCACAAAAAGGTCAGTCAGAAGCACATGGCTAACAAGATGCCAATGACAAAGGTTTCAGGCTGAACTCTGGAAAAGACAGATAAGAGACCACTTAGATGAATTAGATATTTTCAATATCTGGTTTTATTTTATTTTATTTATATTTTATCTGGTCAGATAAACTTCATAATAGTATGCTTAGTGACGTGGTCTAAGCAATTTCAGAATGGTTGGAAGTTGCCTGTGATAAGCACTGGAAGACTGCTGTGCAACAGAAGTGCTAGAAAAATGGCAAGCGTAGTGCCTGCTACTAAATTTTATGTAGAAACAGGAGAGCCAGGAAACATGGACTAATGAGCTAGTTCAGTTCCAAGACTGAGCTTTCGAAAAATAACAAGGAACAGAGTAATAACTAGCCTGGATTTATTGAGAACAAAATAAGTCAAAACAAGTTATAACAAGGTGAAAAGATGCTTGAATAGGGGAGATACAATAAACGCCACCTGCTTTTGACACCAGTTAATACAGTAGCCTGAAAGGGTAAAAAATGAAACACTGTCTCAATTGAAAATATTACAGAGGTAAGTTGCAGCATTTAGAGAATCTGTCACCACAAATTACCTGTTGAAATGGATATACGCATCTTTTGTGGTTCCATAAGGGGTCTAAGGATCTTCAGATTTTAATGGAAATTAAAAACTATTCTTTACATTTGGAGATGACTAACTGTAGGAGAAAAAATATTATGGTCTGGGGAAAAATTAAGATGAAACCTAAGAGAGGACAAGCTACAATGTTGACAGAGGAACTCCACAAGTACAGCGTGGGTGCTGTTAAGGGAAATTTAGTTATTATCTCATACAAGAGAATCATGAATGGGTAACAATATTGCTTCCTGAGTAGCATGTGTCATCTCCTACCAGAAGAACATGTGGGTTTGGGCATGTAAGGAGAATCAGATATAAATTGAGGTGAATCCAGAAAAGGACAGTGAGTGAGCAAATGTGACCTGCAAGAAAGAACTGAAAGTTCTGTAAATGTTTATCTTCAAGAAAAGGTTAGAAAAACACAGAGAGCCAATTATTGATATAATTAGAAAGGAGTGCTTGCTAAAGGGAAAAGAATGACATGTTCTCCCTTCCATGGAGAGGAGAGTGCTAATTAGCTCAGATTGCAAGAAGGAAAAAAGGTCAATGTAGAAATCAGCAAAAAACCTTTCCAATGGGAAGGCTACTGAAACACTGGAGTACATGACTCGGGTGTTATTATGGATTTTGATATTAAAGATCTGGTGATATATATGTTCCTTTTGATAGATGCATTACCTGGTATATTTGATCCACAGAAGAATGAATGAAACCTTCTTCACTCTGCTTTTTAAAAAAATTTTCTGCAAAACAGCCTGTATACCTACCATGCAATACAAGTGACTGATAATTTAAACTGGATTTTGGGTAGAATAGTGACCACTTTTGAGCATTTAATTGATTTTTCTTGAAATTTCATCCTAAATAAAAAGGATTCTGTGGAACCAGAATTACCTTATGTAAGTTTGTCTTTCATTTGAAAATGTTTCACAAATGTTTAAAGATTTTTTTTTAAATCCACAAAGCAAGAAAGCAACCTAAATAGAGGTGCAGCAAGCAAAACTTAAAATGGATAGAAAAATCAAGAAATAGTTGATCATAATTCCACAGGGCTCAATTTTATGGCCAGTGCTTGTTAGTATTTTTATAAGTTATCTGGATGCAGGAGTAAAATTTACATTAAGTTAGTTTGACAACGATTCTGAATTAGGAGGAACTGTGGAATTCCTTGATGATAGAGGGGAACTTGTAGAGAGAAGGGTTCTGGCCCAAAGAGTGGTCAGTCACTGGAACAGTCTACCCAGGGAATTGGTCAGAGGTCTGACAGAGTTCAAGCAGCATCTGGATGATCTTCCTATGGTTTAATTTTGTATAGCCCCATGAAGAGCAAGGAGCTGGACTTGCTGACCCTAATGGGTCTATTCCAACTTGAGATATTTTGAGATGCTATAATCCAGTATAAAAAAACATTGAGAGAGTGTAAAGTATGTTGTATGAACCCTTCTGAGAGTGGGAAACAAAAAGCATTAACTACTACCAACAGCAACCTACATATGTGTGGATACTAAAAGGCTAGGAGCAGAGGAATTTTCCAGCTTTCTGCAGCATCCTGTGAAGTTTTCCTTTCTCATGCAAGCTAGCTGAAAACAGTTTGAGGGTTTTGTAAACCAAGACTTTATCTAACACCTGCTAAATTGTTTTCCAGTTTTGTTATGGTACATTGGAAGGTTATTTTGAAATGGGTATTGTGGAGTCTCAGCCAATCATTCTGGGGGTGGTTGATCAAGGGACCAATAATGTCATGCCGCTCTTGTGAACCAAGTTATATAAATGGATTTATAATTAATTAAATAAGCCCTTTTTCTCCTGGATTTGAATTCTGTGTCGTTCTTCTCGCCGTCCTCGGTACAACAGCAACACATATGCAATTGAGACTATATTGGGCCAGGTGCTACTCCAGAAAATGTAAAGAAAATGGCAAAGGTAGGAATGTTTTCTGGTGCTATAAGGACTCCCTGTTTGAAACTTGATGGTAGATAGTCCACACTTTGTTTTCCTGCAGCTGAATTTAGTCTTAATTAAAATTTTTTGTTTAATATAAAAGTCTATAACTATGACATGTAGGGCTTACCCAAGGAAATCAAAATAGAGCTTGAAGACAACACACCTACATATTGAGATAATATGAAACTTAACAGCAATTTGCTGTTAAATTATATTGATTTCTGCTATACTTGAATTAAAAAAAATATATCCAGTGCTGCTAACCTTTTATTCACGTTAATTACAAAGACTGTAGAGTCACACATTCTGTGATCTGCAGACTAACATTGGTGTAGAGTCTGGAAATTTTGAAGACCAGTCCTGGAGCTTACAAGCAGTCCCACTAAATATAATGAATTTTCATGCTGGCTAAGAACCACAGTCTCTGGTGTATTTAACTTGTATTTAGTTTATTTTATTACATTTTATAACTTTAAGGTTTTAATCTATAGCTAGTAATTTTAATGCTGCAATTATCTGAATGTACATTCTTGACATGACTTCACAAAGCTACTGTAATGCTGTATATATCTAGAAAAAAGAGAAAATCAAAATTGCAGCAAGCAAAAAATTGTATAATTTCTATCTCGGAGATAAATAGGAGCCCTGCGTGCCATCCTGATGATGTTGATAGCTTGGCATTTTGAGAAAAAAAAATGGGGCTTTTATCTGTTAATTATTAGCATGGATATAAAACATTTGTACTTCAGATTCTTTCTCCTTAAGGTAGTCAGGGTCTCTAAAACACCTGCAGACAACAGGCTGAAAATTGCTGGGTGTTGGACTACTACCTCTTAGTGATCTTCCATGGAGGGAGTGATGAAGTGGTAGCACATAGTCTGAGGGTAACCAAAAACCACTTCAGGGTCTTGGAGGAGTGGGTAAGGGATTCTGGGGCACAAGTTACATTCTCTGTGGGGAATCACAAAAGGTGGAAAGGATTTTAGGTGTGAGAAATAGAAGTAGGCATCAGGAAATAAAGCGAGGGATTTAGAATTCAGCTTTGCCTGGGAAAATTAGAAGAAGATACAATTATAAGCAGCAAGGACATTGAAAGACAATGGTTAGTTCTTAGGCTTGGCCTAGATGGATGTTGCAGTTGCAAAAAGTGTATTTAGTTAAAGAGATAAGTTTAAGTTTAATAATGGGGCGTTGTATGTTATTATACAAGGCATAACAAGTGACTATTGTGTACAACAGATGTATGTGTGCTATTATAGATAGGTTAAGACAGATATCTGTAACTTTTAGAAGCACACTACTGGCCAAAAAGCTTTTAAGAATGCTTTGCAACAAGGAAATTGGGGGATGTCTCTGTGACAGTGTGAGCTCTGTGCCAGCTTTGTCTCAACTCTGTATGTGAGACTGATAAACTAATAAAAGCTCCTGGAATGCTTGTCCGAGCTTGTCCTCTATTCTTCCAGTTGAAGACGGCAACACTGGAAGAAGCAGACAGATTGAGTCTATTGATATATGGCTCCATGGCTGGTGTCACTGCAAAAATTTTGGGTTCTTTGACAATGGAAAGGCTTACACAGCACCAGACATGCTGGCATCAGATGGGTCTCACCTTTTTCAGTGAGAGAGAAGCATTTTTTCTTGGGAACTAGAGTGTCTCACTTGCAGAGGTAGATGTGTTGGGATAGAGGGACAGTATCAGACTTGTCCCTGGCCAGCTGTGGGATGAGAAACAAAGGTTAGAGGGACAGGGTGCTAGCAAGGGCTCTGTGCTGCTGACTCTGAAGTCACAGGGTGCTGACCACACTTGGACACACTTGCAGTGTTATGGAGATAAGCCAGGGACTCCTGAGGTAACAGGAGCCAACAGGGAAACACCAGAGAATGATCTGACAGGAATTAAATGGTGTTTCTGTAGGAAGACACCATGCCCAGTGGCCCAGCTGAAGTGTCTGTACAGCACTGCATGCAGTGTTGGGAGAAAACAGGAGGAGCTGGAAGCCACCATGCTGCTTGACAGCGATGTCCTAGCTGCCATTACATCCTGGTGGGATGAATCCCCTGACTGGAGTGCAGCTATTGATGGCTAGAGGCTGTTCAGGAGGGACAGGGGAGAGAGAAGGAGGCGTTGTCCCCTGCATCAAGAGGCGGATTGAGTGTGTCGAGCCATCTCTGAAGAACAACCTGTGAACTGAAGATCAACAACAATGAGCAGGTAAAAGCCTGTGGGTAAGAAACAGAGACTGAGGCAACAAAGGGAGCCTTGTTGGTGTTGGTGTCACTAAAGGTCCCTGACCAAGGGTAGCCTATTGATGAGACCTGCTTGCTCCAGCTATAGGAAGGATCACACTCGCAGGCTCTTGTCCTGCTGGGAGACTTCAGCCACCCCGATATCTGCTGGAAAAGTAGCAGAGCAAGCTATAGGCAGTTCAGGAAACCCCTGGAATGCATGGAAAATAGCTTCCTGACTCAGGTAATACTCAGTCCTACTGGAGGCATTGTGTTACTGAGTCTGTTGGTCACCAACATAGGTGAGCTAATTGGGGATATCAAGATGGAGGGGAGGCAGCCTGGACTGCAGTGATCATGCACTGGTGGAATTCACAGTCCTGAGGGATATGGGTCAGGTAAGGAGCAGCAGAGGGAGGGCATCGACCTGTTGGAACAAGTCCAGAGGAGTGCTACCAAGTTCATTAGAGGGATGGAATACCTCTCCAATGAGGAAAAGCTGAGGGAGTTTGGATCGGTCAGCCTGGAAAAGAGAAGACTTTGAGGTACCTAATTGCAGCCTCCCAGTACCTGAAAGGAATCTACAGAAAAGTTGGAGAGGGACTTTTTACAAGGGCATGTAGTGACAGAACAAGGGGCTAACTAAAAGACAGTAGGATTAGATTAGATACTATACTGTGAATGTTAAGGAAACTTCCCAGTCTGACCATTCATGAGCCTCTCTGGTAGTCACACTCCCAAGGCCAGAGACTTTCACTGATGGGACCAAAGCCCCTCACAGTGAGTGGCTCCAGTGACCTGGCAGGTCCCTCTTTGCTCCCCACACACCCCACTCACACAGTCAGACCAGATTTCGTCTTAGCAAAGTCTCACATTTCTCGTTCCATAAAGCAGTTTGTTCACAGTGCAGTAACAGAAACAGCCTGCATTGGTGCCTCTGAAGAGGGACCCCCAACAAAGCAACCCCTGGGCTTTTATACTTTGACAGTCTACCCACACACAAGTATTCCTCTTGACTCCTCTGCTCCTGCTGTGTCTCTCAATGTCCATTCACCTGATTGGCACCACTTGTCTTCGTTCCCCCTTTTATCCAAAGGGTTGGCAGTTCATAGCCTCTTGTTCAGGCTCCCACTCAGAGCTCAATCTGCATCTCAAACTTCATCTCAGTTTGCAGCTTGCAAAGTGAGCTACCTGCTCCAGAGATATTCCTCAGCTGGGAGGGTGGTGAGGCACTGGAACAGGCCCAGAAAAGCTGTGGATGTCCCATCCCTGTAGGTGTTTAAGGCCAGGTTGGATGGGGCTGTGAGAAACTTGGTTTAGTGGAAGGTGTTCTTGCACATGGCAGGGATGCTGAAATGACATGATATACCCAAACCATTCTATGGTTGAATGATTTTATGATAGGCTCAAGACATATTTACAGGCAGAAAACAGGTTGGGGAGGCTGGAAAGGCTCTCTTGGTGGTGCTGCTTTTATCATAGTATTCCATTTCCATAAATTATGATGTTCATCTGGTATTTAATGCCTCTAACCCCAACACAAGCTGCTTGACTGACAAAGTAACAGATATGAAGAGCTGTATCTACAGATATGCTTTGACAAGTGCTATATCAAAATGCTTTCTTTGAAGTTCTGATAATTTTAGTCAAGGTCAGGTTACATGAGAAAAAAAATACACAAATGATGTTATCTTAAGCTCCTATATTTAGCAGAAATATCTTGCATCATTAGAAATCCTAGCATAAAGAAACAAGTACCACGTCCCCAGATTAACTATGAAACATGAAATGGTAAAATGGCTATGGAAATGAAGTACCTGTGAGAAGATTTTCAGCTTTTTCTGAATTTTGGAGAATTTTCAGTTAAGTAGGAAACTTGTATCTTAAGAAACATACAGTGGAAACAGTAAGAATCAAATTTTGATAGCCTTTGACAAAATGGAAGAGTGAAAGCATTGAATTTTCAGTGCTTTTCTGTGGTGATCTGTTTACCCATTGCTTTTCCTATCCCACATTATTCCCCCCCTGTTCCTTGCCCTTAGCCCTGGCCACTCCCTCGGGCTCTCCCTGTTGGTTCCTGTACCCCAACTCCACCCAGGTACCGCCCCTGGGCCCCTGACAAAACCCCCCTATACCCAGATCATGAGGTCTCTCTGCCTCTGGAGATCGCTGGGACAAGATGTAACTATTAAAGGATTCTCTGAATCCCTCATGGAGGGACCCTTCTCACCTCGTTTGCCATCACTGGTTGTAACGCTGCTAGCTGCCAGAGCAAAACCGCAGTCGTCTGAAAAGGACTATGGGAGGGCAACAGTAGTCACACTGCCCTAAGCAGCTCTGCTGAGCTCTCAGGAAAGCTGCAGCTTGCTAAACTAAACCTAGCATTACAACTTTCCTTTTACCTGGCAGCCACATAAAAAGTGTGCTTTCATCAAGTTCCATAGTGTTTAATATTTTCATTCCAGGTTGGTATAACACTTGTAACCTGAAATACTTGGAAAGCCCTGTAATGTCCAGAGGATGCCTTTTAAAATGGACAAGTGTGTCAGCATTTCCAGAAACAGTTCCATCCATTACCTGGATATGGTTCTTCTCCTTGGATCTGGATGAAAAGGCTGTGGAAGGCCATTTGAGATGGTATGGCAAGCCTGAAGAAAGCTCTAACTCTCTACAAAGGACAATCTATCAGTTGCACCAGGATTAGGCCCTTCGGGTACCCAGCCTTAGGAGCTTGCAGTGCTTGGCAGATGTAGAAATTAAATTTCTGTTGAATAGGGCCATTAATGAGTAACAAAAGAACCATGTGCTTCAGTTAATATTAACAGCAGAACTCCAACAGGGTGCTTAAAGATGCAAAAGTCATGGTAAATTAAAGCACATCTAATTCAAAGTAACATTTATTGCAACCTGATTGTAACATTGGTAGTAAACCCTGCACAATTTCTTCTCTGAACAGTGATAAGTGTAAATTCTGGCAGGCAGTCTGTATCTGGGACTCTGTCCATTTCCTGTAAAAAATGCAAACTGTTTCTCTGATTATGACATGAGAGACAGATTAATTGAAATTGCTTAGCAGAAGATCTCTTGAATATTCATAGGCTGCAAGGTACTGTGTAAGACAGACACTCAAATACAGTTAACAAGATTAAAACAATATACTCTGTTTACCAAGAGATTTGATCTTACCTCTTTAAATAAAAAGCAAATACAGGCTTGTGCTTGATTATGGAGAGAAAGGTTTTTTAAAAGTAAGAAAATTTAAGATTACATACAATCAAAGCAGTCATTAATGTAATACAGAGTTCAGCTCTTCAGTGCAAAATATAGAAATGAGTTGTCAGTGGATAAAACCGTCTGCCACACCTTCTTTGAATATTTACATGCCAATTTTTAATGTTTGTAAATGTAGATCAGACTTAGTCATGCATTGTCATGGAATCACAGAATTGTTAGGGTTAGATCATCCAGTCCATCCCCCTGGGTCAAGGCAGGGTCACCTAGGGCAGGTTACACAGGAATGCATCCAGGTGGGTTTTGAATGTCTCCTGAGAGGGAGGCTCCATTACCACCCTGGACAGTCTGTTCTGGTGCTCTGCCACCATCAATGTGCGGGCACGTATCTCACTGTGGAATTGCAATCAGGCCTTACAAGTGGGAAAGATCAGAATGCTGTTTGCTTTTTGTTTTTTTTGGAAAACCAGCACTGAATCTGAAGGACTCAGTTCTGGCAAAAATAGCCATTTTCTCTATGTTGTGGAAAAGTTATCCAGCTCATCACTCACTCAAGAGTTTTCAGTTAGAACTTTGGTGCCTTCTGTAGTCTCTTCAGATGTTATTCAGTACACCAAGAAAGTCTTGCATCTGAAGGCAGCGGATCTTCCTCCTTTTGACAAAGAAGATCATCCAAAAAGAGCTGGAGTTTCAGGATCTTTCCTGGATGTGGGTTTTATAATGGAGTCTAGAATTGTCACAAGCTAATATCTATATCCACTTTCTGTTAATTGGATTATGACCATTCTAGTGGAAACCATGTCATTGTTTCACCCCAGCCAGTAGCCAAGCCCCCAGGCAGCTGCTTGCTCACTCTCCTACTGGTGGAACTGGGGAGAGAATGGGAAGGGTAAAAGCTGGAAAATTCCTGGGTTGAGATATAGGCAGTTTAACAGGGAAAAAAAAATATCTATGTACGCAGGCAAAACAAAACAAGGAATTATTTCACTGCTTGCCATGGCAGGCAGGTGTTCAGCCATCTCCAGGAGAGCAGGGCCCCATCACGTGTAACGCTTACTTGGATAGACAAACGCCATCACTCCAAATGTTCCCTCCTTCCTCCTTCTTCCCCACAGCTTTACGTAGTGAGCACGATGCCATATGGTCTGGATGGTCTGGAAATCACTTTGGTCAGCTGGGGTCACCTGTCCCAGCTGTGTCTCCTCCCAGCCTCCCATGCAGCCCCAACTTCCTCACCAGTGTGGAAGTACAAACAGCAGAAAAGGCCTTGGCTCTGCGTGAGCCCTGCTCAGCAATAACAAAAACATTGCTGTGTTATCAACCCTGTGTTCAGCACAAATCCAAAACACAGCCCTATATTAGCCACTGTGAAGAAAATTAACACCACCATTGCACATTATACTTCTAGTGTGGAATTAAAAGTTGAATTATGTTTTGTGCCTTGGGTATGAAATAGAATAGGAGAACCGATTGAGTTGCTTTTACTACAGAACTGCAGTTTTCTCTTGGAAAATGCTTTTTGGGTACTCTTGATTTTCCTTAAGAATTTTAGAGTGTTTCATGCAATAAATGTAATGAATTTATATAATATAATAATAAAAAGTCCTTTTTCAAAGGAGTATCCTAAGTTATGTTGAAACAACTAGGTACTATTCATCTGACTCTGGTAATTCTAATGCTACTTCTTTTAACAAAGGTTAAAGAAGAAAGAGACTAACCATTGTTTTCACTAAAAATGCAGTAGAATTTGGGTATACAATGTAATTGTGTCTACTTGCCCAAGAAGAAAAATTAATGAGGCTTTTACTGTAATAATTTGAAAACAAAATTCAGTAAAGAGTGGATGTTTCATGTTTTGATTTCATTCAATATCCATTCTTCCCTTATTCTTTCCTTATTCTTTCTTCTGTTCACTGACAACTCTAGAGATAGGTCCAAAATTGAAAATGCCTTTGGAGCTCTGTTTGCCTTTCTGATTTTTCAGTCAATCCACATAATCAGTTCAGGTACCTTTGATGTCTCTTTCAGACCTTTTAACATGTGTTACTGTCATTCTTTCTCCCTGTTTCGTTCATTAGTCTTTAAGATTTACCTCCAAGGTTAGCTGCTTTGTTTACTTTGTACTCAGATTTTTTTTCTAGCCTTTTTTTTCCTAAACAAAGGAAGTCAAAATTGCTAACGGATGGGTGTGTGGAGCAGTCATATCTTAGGACCATAAAATAATGAACCACCCTGATCATTAGGTAAAACTATTTTCTGAACACTGCAATAAAATGGATTTAGCAAAAATATCCCAAATTTACAGCTGAAAAGTGGTGAAGACATACAGCTGTCAATGTTTCCAAGATAGACTTGTCTTCTGGAGTTCCAGATATGTATGTGTTGAAGTTTTAAAATGCTAGCTTTCATGCTTGTGTAGTACTGGGTCAGTGATATGCAAGGACCTTTTGAAGGATCTGCAAACGTGACTAGATGCTTTAACAAGTGCTTACAATCTCATGGCTCCAAGAGGCACAGCTCCACATCAAGCAAGAAATCTTTCAGAGTACCAGGAATTGAAACCTTCAGCATACGGCTGTGGCATTAGCTGCAAACCCGTATTTCCTTCTCTTTGATAATCACAGTTTGAATCCAGTTTTAATGAAGGTGCAGGATTACAGTTATTTTATCTTAGCTGACTTGTTAATTCCTGGTTGACAACACATTTTCTAATACCACAGTAATAACTTCAGCACTTATAGGAACTGTAATCATGCCAAGACATCCTGTCAGACTTTATAGAAACCACACAGGAGTTAAATAGTACCGTGTGCAAGGCCAGACTAGCAAGTAGAAGCCAGATAAAACATTTGAGCATTCGGATTTGATTAAAGGGCACGGAATTGGCAGCATCCTTGATCTCTCAGCAGAGAATTACATTGTGAAGAGGTGAAGCAGCACCATAATATAATATAATATAATGTGGAAGAGCTGATATTTCATTAGCAGCCAATGATTTGGAAGAATGTTTTCAACACATTGCTTCTGAATAGGTTATATATTAAATCCATGTAACTAACAGTGCTTAACTAGGTCTGAAGGATGGTTACAGCATCTGTCATTGACAGATTCCAAAATGACGGTCTTGGAGAAAGAAAGAAAAATGAGATTTCTTGGGAGTTTGACTAAAATTGGCTAAGAAAGTTGTTTTGACTGGTGACTTCAACATAGGAGATTCTGTAATACTGGGGCTGCTTTTGAAAAGCAGGAAAACAGTTATTTGCTGATTTTTACAGGGTTTGAACACTTTATTTCTAGTTAACAAGTTGTGAAGAGTGTTCTCTTTTTAAGTGTGGGGGTTGTTTTAGTTATTTTAATTCTTGTAGACTCAGTCCTCACACTCAGGGGAGTACGTCTGTCAGAATTTTGATAAATTGTACTGTTCAACTCATCAGATATCAAGAAAACAAGAGTCATGGGGCTTGTTCAGGTAGGGCTCCGAAACTTGGTGGGTTTGAACAGGAGACCTCATAGGTGATTTATGTATTTCATAAATGTTCTTGATTTTTACTTGGTTTTCAGTTAACCTAGCAGGTTCTATAGCTATCCTTTTATCTCTCCACACCCCTCCCCGCCAACTTTCCTTCCTCCTTTTCTCGCTTTCTCTCTTTTTCTTCTTCCTGATGGATCTTGACATTGTGGCTTCTTAAGCTGTGCATTGTTTCTTCCATGCAATACATTTTGGGCATTTTAAAGGAACTCTTTAAAATGTATTAAATGTATTAAGATACATCAAATTTTTGATAACACCTCCTGTCTAGGGTTCAGTGGTGCTCTTCATTAGTGTTACTGTAAGCTTTTGGGTAAATAGTGTTATATCATACCTGATAAACAGCCTCAACACCTCGAGGTATGCAGCAGAGGACTGGTTCATTCTGTAAAATCTGGTGAATTGTTTTTCTAGGCTGAGACAAAACTCTGTCAGGCCAGGATTTGGGAGCAGAAGCCTCAAAGTGCCTGCAGGACATGGAGGGCACCATGATGTTGCAGTACAGTAAGTACACCTCCTCCAAAACAAGGTCTCAGTTTACAGCAGCCTGTTGCTTGGGAATGTCTGTCTTTTTATTTAATAGCATAGGTGGTTTTTCACTCTCCCATCAAGTAGTCCGGTTGCTTCGTGGATGCCTGTAAGTCACAGTGTCCCATGGCAAGGGTTTCCAAAGCTTAACCAATGTGATGAATGCCCGTTTGAGAGGGTAATGAGTGGAGAAGAGCAGGGGACACAGGCACCACGTCGGTTGTGTCATTTGCTTTGCCAGTCCTTGGGATCTCAAAGGTTAAGCAAAGACTGTTCTTTCATTTGTCTAAGTGGCATGCTACTTTGTAGGTCCCTCCTAGCAAACGCTTCCCCACTTTTCCCCAGACTAAAGAGGCCTTTTTTATTTAGTAAGTCCTTAGGCAGATATTGTGTACCCCTGATCATCTGCTCTGCACCTTCTAACTTAGTCTTTTTGCACACAGGTCCAGAATTACGTGCAACATCAAAGCACTTCCGTCCCATGGATTTGCACTGTGACAGCACTCTTCCCTGGTTTTGTTCAGTGTCCTTTTTTGAGGCACCAAAATTTTATGAAGTTAAGGCTTCTCACCACCCTATAAATACTGACCTGAGGTGAGAGAAATAGGAAGCCTGCTCTTTGTAACATCACAGCTATCATACAGTCTTCCCACAGGCTGAGTATTAAATCGTCTTACGTTGCTATCTGTCTTTATGTTGAATCATGTAAATTGTCTAAAAATTAGTGAAGCTTCACACACTATACCTGTCTGAATGTCTAACAGATATTATAAATTATTTAACTATTATTATACTCTGTGAATGCAAAAGTTGATATTAGAGGGGCAATATGAGCCTGCTGCCTCAACATATAAAAAGAAATTGCTACTCTTTGGACAACCTCATAGGTTTTTGTACAAGTTCAATTTTCAGGTCAGAATCACCACAAAATACAAAACACAAATCCTAACAGCAACAAACCCCTTGTCTGTACATAATATTCTGTCTCCTGAGTGTAAATAGCTATTAATTAATCAAAAAATTGTATGTTTTCTCCCATTTAAAAGAAACAAAACACTATTTGAGGTAAAGAAAGACATTATTTATATTTTGAATGTCTACACAAACAAAAACCTGGACTATTTATTTCGATGTACCAGTTACCAATCAAAAGGAGAATTTAGAATATGTTAAATTATGTATAATTGTTTTAAATAGGAATTATTTAATAAGTGCTGTATCAGCTAAAACTGCTTGCTAGCTTCAGGGATAAAATAAAATTCTTAATTTAGTTACCCTTCTCTGTGTGCATGTTACCAGCATTCAGGGATGCAGTAAAATTTACCTTCTGTTTGAAAGGGCTCTTTTGATGCATGCTATCTCTACAGGACACTGCAGAAATCATTGATGTTTCATGAGGCATCTTAGCTTGCTGCCAATATTGTAGGTACACCACAGATTTAATTTCCTTTGCCACTTGTTTAGTTTGTGAATTTTTACATAGATTTTTTTTCCCTTATAGAAACTGTTGCTCTGAAGTTCAGTATAAAAAAAATAATTGCCCCCTTGTTATTTTATTCCAGTTCCACAAGGGACATGGAAGTGGATATCAAGTGAAAGAAATGAGAGGGAAAAATTACAGATTGAGGCTGAATTGGAATTGGGAAAATACTGTAAAATGTCAAGTCCATTTTAATTACTGCAACTGTCTTACTTATTAACTTACTTTCCTACACAAAACTGCCCTGTCCAGAAACTTTCCTATTGCTAGAAGTACCAGGAATTGTATCCAACAATTGTAGTATCCCAGAGACACTAAAATCTCTGGGTCCACATTCTCTTTGATGCCCAAGATTTAGCTGCCCTTTGTTTTGTTTCATTTCTTAAAATTAAGCAGATACATTGTCCACTGTCATAACTGTTTTAAGTTGATGTGATCTTGTAGGATACACTTTTGGAGTAGTCAGAAGCATCACCGCATCTCTTGCAGACACCATCCTAATTTAAAATTGACTGTCTCCAGGGAGCTTACCTGTAACATTACATGGCAAAGCACAGGCTTGCTCTTGTTCAATGTGTGTTAGGAGGGCATGTCTTCAGCTCACTTTTTTGGCCAGCTGTTAATATTTTCCTGGTATAGCTGTCAATTAACTTGTTTGAAGTGAGCAGTGACATGCTAGCCTTAGTTATCGCACTCTAACCCTGGTATGAGCACCCTAAACCAAAGTGTAAACCCAGTTTTCCTGGGAGAACCCAGAAGGTTTTTGTTGAATGCTTTCTGGGTGAACTGATGCAGTCTATGTCCTAACAAATAAGAAGACGCTGTGCTGGATGATGATAATATACCACACTAGTTAGTGTCAAAGTCATTAGTGGCAGTGTGGTGTCTTTGTTAATAGTGACTCATGTAGAACATCTTTACCACATTATGAGAAGATTTCAGTGTAATTGTTTATGCTTTTGGAGATTAAAAAAAAAAATTACAAGCTTGTAGAGCTTGCAGTATTCATGGTTTAGCTCTTTCATGCCTTAGAGGTAACTTGTCAAACAAAAGTCAACAAAAGTCAACAAATGGTTTACAAAGAACTACAATAAGAAACAGGTTTTTTTCTTGTTCTTTGCTCAGGTCTGGGCCATTCTCTTTACTATAATCTGATAGCACTGATTTAACCCTTATGTAAAATACAGACAGCTGTTTGGATTCCTCTTGTGACCTTAAAAGAACATCATTAACATGATTCAGCAAGCGTGAGCTGCTATACTTGTAGCAAAAATGCTGTCCTCTTTTATGTAACTTTGATATATCAGAGTTTGAATGTTAGCTTTAGGGTTTTCATATAAATGTGTTTTCAGGAAAATATGTTGCTTTGACAATGGAGACTCAAGATGTGTTTCCATATTCTGGATCTCTTGCCACTCCTTAAACAAAAGTATGCAGAGGTTCTAAACTGGAAAATGCATTTTTAAATATAATCTTAGTTTATTAAAGTGTGAACATTGTTTTTTCTGTGTTCTCTCACCCCATTATTTCTGTATAAGAAAAATGGCAAAATTGTGATTACTTTTCTTCATGATTCTCTTAGGAGTTAGTAGTAGCTCCTTTCTAGTTACCAGGTGGTTTTTTTGTTATTGTCGCTCTTAGTTGTATCATTCAAAATACTTATAAACCTGCTTTGGTACAGCAGGCTTACTTCAGAACTTTTAACCTGTTTAGTTGATGAAGAGGCAGGAAACACTTTAACTATTTTCTGAGTCAGAAACATCTTTCTTGGGTGTCTTTCCTGCCACCAGTTATGCACACTAACTGCCACTTCTCCCACTCAACAAAACACTAGCTTTAATAGATTTTGGACTGGAATGCTGTTGTACTTTACCCAAAATATGTCTTGAATTGGGTATGAGGCACTTGAAGGAAAGTCTTTCTTGAATATATTAAGACCATACACTGGTAAATTATGTGAATAGCAAAAATATTTTAATTAATATGGTTTCTGGAATTCTTTTATAGATGCTTCTTTAAAGAAAAAATACTTTAAAACAGTTTTATATGTAATTTCTTAGATGTCAAAGTTCCTTGCAAAGTCATAAGAGAGCTCTATCTATTGATTTGCAATAACCAAGGGAGTGCATTTTAATTAGAGCCTTATATTTACTAATTTTAAAGAACTATTTTATTCCTAAAGATATTTTCTTTCAACCAAAATCTCTCAATGGAGTTGAAAGCAGCTTCACAGCATGACTGTGACAGAGCTAACTAGCCCAAAGACCAGAGTCCCAGATGAGTGGGAGGGAAATTGAGGTCGTCCCCTTAATCTTCACGGCAAGAGTTAAACTGCCAGCTTACTGTATATTATTTAAATTCTCTCTGTAGGCAAATTTGAAAGAAAATATGCTATCTCAGCTGCAGCTGCTTAACATGTGTTAGTGTTTGATCATTTTTTTTAGTCATAGGACTTTTAACAAATGCAGGGTTTAATACCTACTTTGAGGTCAAAAAGGTACAGAGGACATTCCCTATGGAGGTGTCCTGAAGAGTGAGGAATATCTAAGTAGAACTTTTCACACTCCCTTCTCTTGCAAACTTCCTGCTGTTCTACTACTCCTGTGCCATCCATGCAGGAAACTTGCTGTACTTACAGGGAGGCTGTCCTCCTTTTGTGGTAGGGAAACATGTTGGATTTGTTTTCAATCTTTTTATTTTATTTCAGAGGAAGTAGCAGAGGCAGACATGGAGCTGAAGATCCTTCCTCTAAGTTGGTGTCTATTTTAATTGACTTGTTCCATTCCTCACTGAAGTTACTTTGCTTATATGTAACTTTCCTTTCATGTTAGTAGACTTCTGTATTCATTCCACCATCCACTTTTACTCTCATTGCAGAAGGTTTATGTGTCTTTTTCCCAGTAAAAAGTAGCTGTTCAACAGCCTTTGAGTTTGTCATCACAGATTTTAAAGGAAAAATTTACTGGCTTGTTTTCTCTTTACTCTTTGGCATTGTCCATATGCAGCTGGTTTCTGCAGATGTTTTCTGAACAGAGCTAGTGGCTTCTAAAACCTTGCAAATACCATCTGAGTTACAAGTTTCTACTTTGCTTAGAGCTGCAGCACAAAAGATACATCTGTCCTTTGGAGGATCTGGCTGCATTCCTTGCCTTCTTAAATATAACCTTCACCTCATCATAAAGATGTTTTTTCTCATAGCAGTAGAGTAGGTAAACGTGTATCTGTTACTGATGCTGGAATGACCTTTCTAATGCATGGTTCCATTCGCAGACTAAACATGCTTTTCTAATTACCTTTGTATAATTTTATACTGCATCAATTTGCAGCTGAACTTCTCATTAACACTGTCTTTTAAAATTTTAATTCTTCTTTCCCCTCTGTATCCTTTTGTGTTATTCCCTGTTGTCTATTTCCTTCCTCAGCTTTCTTCATTTAACTCCTTTCAAGTGAAGAACATTTCTGCACGAGTGTCTTTCGTGTGTCCTTCTTCTGAGGGTTACCACCTTCTCTAAAGCAATTTTGTCACACCACATCTGCCAAGTGCTTTACCTTCTGAGCTTTTGAAGGAAAGCATGCTAGAGAAACAGAAATGCTACTGACACATACCCTTTATTCTGTTACACCCACTCATTTGTTAGTGGCTGTTAGGGTATAGGGAACAAAGGCCATACATTTAGTAGCTGGTATCTATGTAAGCAACCTTGTGCATATTTCTGACCTTTGGAAAGCAAATCGTAGCAAGTGGATTTTGGTCCTTGGCTGTGAAGACCTTTACTGGCTGGAATATGCACCCTAAGTGGGGGGTTGTATCCCCAAATCCTGAATGGTGTAAAATCCTCAAAATTAGATCATTTGTTTTTCATTGTATGTTTGTATTTTCTCTCAAAATAATGAGACTCTTGCTTGTGATAACAGGTCATATCTCCTAGCTTTAGAACACAACTGTCCTACCACTCATGGTCAATTTAAAAAAGAAACTGTAGTGGGAAGTCAGCCTAAAGCCCATTGCTTCCCTTTCCTTACAGAGATTCTTCCCTTTGGGGGACAATGTTTGACCTAAACTTTATAGGAAAGAAAAGGCATTTCAAATGCTGACTTGAAGTATCCCAGGAAAGAGCAAAGATGCCGCTAATGAAAGTGGACAGTTCTGGTAGCTTCAGTCTTTGATCCCAAGTGTAGAGAAGCCAGTGCTTCCTTCAGAAACCAATGCTTTCTTCAGACTGACTGCTCTTATAAATTAACAAGAGGGAGAGAATGACATTGGATTTGTTACTAATTATGTTTGGTAGTTTTATAATACAGCATGTACCTTTTAAAAAATCTTATGAATAAATCTCCAGTGTTATTTTTATTGGTCAAATGCTTACTTATATAAAAATATATGGTTTTCATAGAGGGGAGTATGGAAGGGATAACATGAAACAAACAAGGAAAAGGAAGACACAGGTCTGCTTTTTACTCCTTTATTTTGGGAAAGTGGCCCTAAGTGAGATGCTGCAAGGGTACTGTAACTCAATAGCACAAATTGTATTAAAGAGATTGTGATGTTCCCAGTATGAGAACTCTGCTCAGAATAGCTATGTTAGGTTTCTTGAGCTATTCCATATGGGGTTTGCCTGATTTGGATTTTGTCATTTGTAGAAATGGTATTTTAAATTGCTTTCTTTTCTTCTAGAAATATAGATTTTAAGAGGGTGCTTACAACTAGTCTAGTATTTGATATGACAGATATTTATATTTAATGCAGAGCAAAACACAAAATACACTTAACCTTTATTCAGTTGCATTGTAAATGTATTCTGCTTTCTTTCAACTGAAGTGAATTATATTAATAACTTGTTATTGTTAAAATGTCAAGAGTATTTTCTTTCTCTTTGAATTATCATTTCTTTGCTCAGGGTATTGGGTTTTGCTTATCACTTCTGACATGGAAAGGAGGAAATGTAATCTTACGTGAAATGTTCAGACTTCTCCTGAATAGGTAGGTTATTTCTTTTAGATTAGCTCAAGTAATAGTTACAGAGCTGACATATGGAATGTGGAAGGAGACAGGAACCAGACAATGCTCTGAAACTGAAACACTTTCTCGTTTAAAGATACAGTCTCTCTGGGACTAATAGAGTGATGAGCACAGCATGGCAGGCATTGCTGTATGTGACACTTCTTTTTATTTTCACCAAGATGATTTCAAGAATGTAGCTTTTACTGTATTGTGACATTATCAAAATAATTTACATTCACCTTGCAGAGTTGAAGTATACCTGTTTGGGCAAGTTCAGGAAAAAAAAATGTACCATAAGGAGTTTTGAGTTTCATTCTGTCTCTGCAGCTGATGAAAAATATTCATTGTAAAGTATCTGGTTAATCAGGTAGACCTTAAATGGTTCTCCCCTCTCACCGCTTCAGAAACAGGTCATTCTGCCTCTTAAGGGATAGCTACATTATGGGAAATATGTTAATCCATCGTCAGTCTTCAAAGGCTGAGGACTGTGGTTTTATGGTTGAGAACCTTCCAATCTGTCTTACAAAGTGAACAAAAATGTGAAGTTAAACCTTTGAATAATGGTTATTGTTCATAACCAGGAATATATTAGATATCTAATGATTTTACTCTAGCAAGCCAAAAAATTTCAAATTGCTATCTTCATCAGAAACTCTCTTTGTTTCAAAGATGGATGTAAGGTTTCACTTTAAATTATTGTCCTTCCTTCCAGCTTCATAAAAATTAGTATTTATATTTCGTCAGCAAGGACAATCTGGCTACAATGCTGGCAGAATTTTCCTTCCAGTAGAGTTGGTTTAAGCCAACATGTGTTTTTTTTACATTCTCATTTTCAAATTAATTAAGGCTTTCCAACAGCTGCTATTGATTCATTTATGAAACTATCAGTGAAAGAGCAAGGTCCAGGGCAACCTTATTTCTGTGCATTTTTCTTTAAAGTAAACATTTAGCCCAATAGTGTTAGCAAGAGTATTGTTTTCCAGATGGAGTATTTTATTTAAATATTTATTAGCTATGGTTTTTAATTTATTAAATTAAAGCACAGTGTACTACACCTGGGTCATGGCAATCCCAGACACACCCACAGGCTGGGCGGAGAAGGGACTGAGAGCAGCCCTGTGGGGAAAGACTTGGGGGTGATGGTTGATGGAAAACTCAACATGACCCAGCCATGTGCACTCACAGCCCAGAAAGCCAAACGTGTCCTGGGCTGCATCCAAAGCAGCGTGGGCAGCAGGGGAGGGAGGGGATTCTGCCCCTCTGCTCTGCTCTGGTGAGACCCCACCTGGAACACTGCATCCAGCTCTGGGGTCCCAGCACAGGAAGGACATGGACCTCTTGGACTGAGTCCAGAGGAGTCCACAAAGTTGCTCAGAGGACTGGAGCACACCTACAAAGCCAGGCTGGGAAAGCTGGGGTGGCTCAGCCAGGAGAAGAGAAGGTTGTGTGGAGACCTCACAGCAACCTCCCAGTATCAGAAAGGGGCCTACAGGGAAAATGGAGAGGGACTCTTCTTCAGGATCTGCAGTGATAGCGCAAGGAGTAATTGGTACGAATTGAAAGAGGCTAGATATTAGGAGGAAATTCTTTACTGTGAGGGTGGTGAGGCACTGGAACAGGTTGCCCAGGGAGGCTGTGGATGTCCCAGCCCTGGCAATGGTCAAGGCCAGGTTGGATAACACTTTGAAAGCAACCTCCCTTCTAGTGGGAGACACTACTCTTCACAGTGGGGTTGGGACTAGACGATCTTTATGGGCCCTTCCAACATTCCATAATTTTGGCAATGACAGGAATGTAAAAGTAAATCTTAGTTGTAGTATCTAGGTCTTACAGCGATGTCAGAAATTTTCATGAGCTGTCTTATCTAAGAAGTCTTCATATATTTTAACATTACTGGTGTGATTTCTTTTGTAACTTTAAATTCTGAAGAAATAACATTGACCTATCTAATGTCTATCTCAGCTCTTTTTTCATTTTTATGACCTTATAACTTCAAAATTAAAGTTGTAAGTGGGAATGCCATTGAGAGTTGGGGAAAGCAACACTCAAACCTCATGCTGGCCCACCCACTGAAACAAACAAGCAAACCAACAAACAGAGGAAAGAAAAAAGATGTCTTTTATTTTAAAATCACTGTCACATATTGTTCCATGGCAGACAAGGAGGTTAGAATAAAGCCTGGGTTTGCATATTGCAGAGTCTGGGTGAAGTTCTGAGGGTAATCTCATTTGTGAACTTCCAGGCATGCTTCCTATTTCTCTAATAGAAATGCTAAAATATGAAATCAATTTATTCTGCAGGAATTTTATCCTGGGTGTCTGACATTTGAAAGTTTTACTGGATTCCTGTGGGATGGGGAACATATTACAGAGAGTTACCGTTTTAAAATATTATCCATTGTCAATGAGAGACTTTTTTTGAAGTGTATTCATGATTTATCTGCCCTACCCAGCCCAAGGAAAGGAATGAACTGAATATGTTTTGGAGACCTTTGTTCTTAGTGTGACTGGAAGGAATAATAACAAGCTTTTTACCAATTCTTAAGCCATATTCCAGAGAACAATTACTTGTCATTGAATGTATCTGGAAGAGAAAGAATGGAAACAGCAACTGATTCCATCATCGTGTCGTGTAATACTGATGCTACCTATAGTACCTCCCCTTAGCTGTGAGCCAGTTTGAATGACAAATTAGTCCTGTGCTTTGTGTGTCCCCAAGAGCCGCCCAAATGAATGGGCCAAGATGTTATTAAGGGCATATTTATACTGTGTTTAAATCTTCTTTATAATGGCATAATTTGAAGTTAAGGATTGTTAATGTGTTAGTTTTTTTCCTAAGATCAAGTGCTTCCACGAACATAACTACAGAAAAACCTTGCATTCTTCTTTCCACCCAATAAAAAACATCATTTTTTGAGCTTAAAAGTAAAAAGAAAAAACCAAAAATGGTATATTCCTAAAATGGTTTGTAAATAAAAACAAGCTTCCCTCTATTATCTACTTATAAGAATTATCCTTTTTTTCCCATCATGTTTATTCTCTTTTAATGTCTTAGAAAAAATAATTTTCTTTTGGGATAGAACTGCTGGAGGAAAATTCTTACTTAACCTGTCAGAAAATTTCTTAGGGTGTTAGGCAGCCCAAAAAAAGCACAATTTTGCTTTGTAAAAATGTATGTGTTTTGTAGAAACCAGTTTTGGAATGAACAGCTGTCTAGACATTTCACATATTAAATAGTAAAGAACTGAAGCCCTGGATTTATTTAATATAACTGCTTGAGCGGAAAGTCTTGTGTTTTATATATGGGGCCAAGAGGCATAAAACCTTGGACTCTGGTCCCTTTTTTGATGCTGAATGACCTTAATAATTCTTTGCACTTACATAGCACTTGGCAAACATTATTAATTTAAACTTCACAGAGTCCCTGTGAGGTACAGAGGTGTAATTATTTGACTTTTTCAAGTGTGAGAATTGAGACTCATAGAGGTTATGCTCTGCAATAAAACAAGTTCAGAAAGAGAGTGGAAACTTGGGTCACTTGGCACTTACTCCTGCTCCTAATCTACTGAGTACTGCTTAAAGCCTCAGCTCCTTAGCCTAGCACGCGGGGTTAATGCTGCTTTCCAGTCTGTAGATGCTCATGCTGAACGGTGTGCCAGGGAGATAAGGAGGATACACATCTATGGCATCTGTCTGTGGAAGGTACAACTGACCTGCTTTGAACTCTTAGGAAATTCCTTGTAGGCAAAGATGGGAAATTTTAACCCAGAAGAAGGAAATGAAATGATGCCTTATTTTAACAGATATTGAAAATCTAAGAGAGGTTGCCACAAATACACTTGAAGCAGATGCAGAGCAGGGCAGTAGACTGACTGCACAAGAGGGACCTAAGGCTGTCTTGGTTACTCACTGCATGAGTCTGAGGCAGTTACTCATCCTTTTTGAGCCTCAGATTTCTTTTTACGTGTTCTTAATTTGCTTTTAAGTCATTCTGTGCTGCCAAAACATAAGCCTAGGAAATGTTGGATTTTAGTGTGGTGTTTCATGGCTTTCAGATTAATCTCAGTGAATTTCTAATGCAGAAGCTTTTTCCTAACTAAGGCGTTCACTTATTTGCTTGCTGCTCCTAAGACAGGCCAAATTGCTGAAATCAGAAGACAAGATGACATGATGTGAATGTGTAACCAATTTTTATTGCCAGCATTTCCATCTGGTGGAGGTGCCTGTGGGTGGCCAGCTTTCAGGAGGAGCAACATATGAGCCCTATCTAAGCCTTCCAGCTCATACACTGTGAAGTTTTCCATTCCTGCGCTTCGAAGGCACTGTGGAGCAGGAAGAAGAAAGCAATTTTAATTTACTTTTCTGACAGGTCCTGAGTGCCAGCTATGGAACAGGTGCAATGGTATTTCTAATTTATCATGATCTTCACCAACCTGCCAAAGTGCCCTGAGTGCACCATTCGAAAGCTGTTTTTTCCCCCCAGTGGACATGGGCTGCCCCTGGGTCATGGTGTTTCCCCTACTCAGACAACATTTGCTTTGTGTGGATAAATTTTATGATAACAATATATGCTACCCCTTTGCAGGATTCAGTAAAACACTTCTGTTTCTTCCTGGTTATCTTGTTTTTATTTTTTTTTCACCTTATGTCTTTTTTTTTGTTCTGTTCCTGTAGTTTTGGAGGTTAGTTTTGTTTTCCCCCAATTAACAGTATTTCCTTTTGAAAAAGTGGTTTTTATTTGCTGTGCATCCCAACACTTCTTATATGTCACCTATTCATAATAATTTTGATGTAGTGAATTATTTTTTATGCAAGTGTGGTTTCCTTTGTATTTCTTGGTCTTCTGTTCTCTTGGTTTTCCTGTAAATTATTATTTTCTCTGTATTACTTTACATGTTGTAATTGCTTTGTTATCTATAAAATAAAGGTAGGCTTAGTTTACTCCTTTCAGCACTGCCAGAACCTCAGTCAATGAACTGCAGTTCCTCTCATTACCATAGCTTTGTTCTGCTTTGTTCTAGTGATAATTGCCCTTGTCATCCTCTTGTAACATTTGCTGTGAAAACTTGTGGTTAAAAGCAGAGAGAAAGTAATAGGTGGTGTTGGAGAGAGATTAATTAGGAAGAATATTTTGCAAAATGAGTTGATAAAGAAATGTTTGTATTTCACATCATTAAATAACTTAGTCAGAATTGATTATGTAAACAGCAGCACACATGGACGAAAGGCAAAGCTGCTTTACTGCAGCAGATGCAGTAAGAACATAGCTGAGACAGTTTGCGTTGTTTATTCATGGTGAACTTTTGGTCAAGTGAAGACAAATGAAAATTTTCAATGTCTGTCTGTCTTTAAACTTTTTTTTGTCTCTCTGGTGTCATTTGTCTTTCTTCCTTACAGCCTACTCTCCCTGTTTTTTACACTTAAGAGTTATTTTTGTAAGATGGTTGTACTGTTTCTTAAACAATGTCTTTATGAGTCCCATTCCCAAAGGGAGTGAAAGAAATGTGTTTTGCTCACAGTGACCAAATTAGCAAACCAGTCTGAAGTTAAAGTCTGTATTGTGCTGCTGTGGGGCTCATGAACACTGTCAAAAACAGTTTCTGGGATCTTGCAGCCACATAATTTTGGTGAAGCCAGCTAACATTTGGAATGGAATCCCTTTTTTATGAAAAATATGTGTGAAGTGACCAATTGAAAATATAAATAATAAAAATATATATAAAAAAGAGATTCAGCTTCATGGATATGTACATTTTGTTTACCCAGTTCTGGAATTGTCAAACTGCAGTCTTTTATAATATCCTTCAGTAAACACAGACCTCACTGCTCCTCATTGAGCATTATTTGTGTCCTGGGAGTCTTCCAAAGGAAACTAAAGATTTGGCAAGGCCTGGAAGCTTATACAGAAGACTGTTTATTGTAGGGGAATTTGAAAGATAAACTTGACATCAAGGAAGCTAAGGATACCAGGTGAAAATGAAAGATAAAGTTACTGTATTACAGGACTAGTGGTGGAGGTGTTCCAACACAGTGGAACCAGTCCTGGAAAATGCCTGAGACAGAAGCTGGAGAGATAGCTCCAAGGACAGTGGGTGTGTGTTGCTCCAGTTCTGTGTCTCAAATAACATTGTGATGGAGCTACCCTGTGTCTGAGACGAAACTCTGCACTTTAACACCTGGGTAGATCTTCTCCTTGTCAATTTTTAATAAAATGCAGAGGAGTGCATTTTTTAGGGGGCCAGGTTGCTGAAATATAGTTCTCACTTCAACACTTGAAAGTCTAGCGGAACTGATACAGTTCCTCATTGTGAGCAGAGCCACAGTGCAAATGTACAGGTGATCTGCTCTTGGAGGACAGCGCAACAGTTTTTCCAAAGACTTGTAACAGAGTCATTCCCTTTGGTAGAGCAAGGGAATGTGCATTTGAAGCTGTAAAAATTCTAGACACCACAGATATAGTCCTGTCTCCATCAATGTTTCCAAGCCTATATCCATTACAGCAGAGAGCAGCAGCTGCTGTCACCACAGGGTGCTTGCTCAGTTCATATGGGGAGGCGTGGAAACCCACAAAATATTGTTTCATCTTGCTACCTCCAATGGAAGGTATGCTCAAATGGAGAGAGATATTTAGTGATTGCATTCATCTGTTGAATACTGGTAATTACATATTCATGATATGCCATCGAACTGCCCAAAAATCAAGCTGAAAAGTCAACCCTGTTGATTTTGGAGGCTGTTTATGTGTGTGGTATACAATGCAGGAGAGGAAGGAAAGCACTCTGTGCTGCAAAACAGCTGCCAACTGTACTCCGGCGCTCAGGAGCTGTGGTGTCTGGCCTGTGACCTAATTGCCATGAATAAAATGAATACATCCCAGAATCTTCATAATTTTAAAAGACCCTTAGGTGGGATACACAAAGTCCCACAGAATTAAGTAAATGAGACGGAACATCTGCCATTTTAAGGAATGGGTAAACTAATTGCAATTGACTGTTACAAAAGTACACATTTTATGCCAAACACAGATTAAAAATACTCTGAATTAAATCAGAACACTTGACCATTGATAAAGAAAGAAGCACAGAAAAACCTTGAAAAGATAGGGCTAAATATTGAATAAGTGAAATGGTTTCTCTGTATATAGCTGTGATTTAAGGTCCCTTATGGCTAAAACTAACTTGCATATCAACTGAGGAAGGAAATTTTTCTTCAGCTGATTCTAAAAGCAATTGATTTTTTTCCTAATAGATTATGTACTCAAGTATTTGTCTCAACAACAAGAAGTGGTTCAACTGAGAAGCTTCTAAAACCTGTTAGTTAGGGATGGATTGGATACAGCCCTATGCATCTGCCCATAATCTGTCAGACCCAGGCTAACAATATTCTCTCTGCAGATGGAGTTCAAGTCAAGTTAATGGTGTTTGTCTTTCTCTATATTTTTATTTGCTCAGTCTGCTTCAGCTCTTTGGCACTAGCTAAATATCTATCGAAAATGTTGACCCAATACTTACATCAAAGTTTATTTTCTTTTTTTCCCTGTGTTTAAACATTACATCTCAATTCAGTGACCGTTTTCTTGTCAGAGAGGTAAGTGCTTTTCATGTAGGAATCATTATATCCAGTAGGAATTCCTCATGCACATAAGCATTTGATGAACCATTACCAGAATGTGTTTGTGCAGGGAGACTACAGGATGTTTATGAGACAACGGATTTTACTCTCATATACTTTAGCTTTCAGTGTGTTTCCTCTCCTGCTCTTTTATTTTCATAAGATAATATTTTTGTCCATGAACATTTCCTTTTCACTACTTTGCACTTCATTTAACAAGACAAAGAAAAAAAAAAAGGGCAAGTTTGTTTATATTTAAAGCGAAGACAGGTTTATGATGCAGATAAATGATACAGAAATGAAAAATGGTCTGATCTCTCTGTTTTGATTCGTAGTCTATGTGACTTACATAATTGTCCCCTATTAATGCTGATCTCCAAGAAGAAACTCCTGCCAGTAGGAGTCTTTTTAAATATGAAATGCAGTGTCTTCTTCAATTTTATTATAAAAAGAAATGAACATATCTTTTTCCCCTCTAGAAACCCAGTTTTTATTTGAGAGGGACTGAATCTAATTATCCACAGAGACTCTGTTGAACCACTTAAGAATATCAGTATAAAAGTATAGCAAGCAGTCCCTTGATCTGTAGGTAACCCTTTCTAGCTGTGCTATTGTAATAGATTTGAGACTCTTCTCCGGCAAAAAAAAGGTGAGTATAAGTTATATCAAATTGTTCCGTTTGCTAATGCAACAATTAGTGGGAAAGAATTTAAATCACAGTTTGAAACAGGAATATTTCTGACTTGCCATCAAGTAAGTAGCCTGTCACCACTAAGTAAAAGCATGATCAAAAAATTCCTTCTCTGAGGAGGTAAAAATACTCAAGAAAATCTCTGCAAAGTCTCACCTTTAATGATACTGGTTATAGCTAAAGTGTTAGAAGATGAAGAGTTAGAAAAAGCCCTATATTAAGCATACAGGTCTGTGGTAAACAAAAACATGCACATTTGTTAAAGGCATCAGAAAGAACCAATATACTGCTCAGAAAAGCTGTTCTAGCCTTGTCGACATCAGCCAACAATGTATTTCTGCTAAAGCTCTTTTCTGTGCTTTTTAAGATTCCCATATTTATTTTCATGGGACAATTGTATATCTTTCATGGTTTTATCACTTTTTTTTGTTGTTGTTGTTGATGACGGAAAACACTTCTAAATTGACTTTAGATAAGTGATTTATTTTGTGGTTTAGAAGCTCTTTCTTTATTCATTATTTGCAATTTCCTTTTTTAACCCACTTCTATTTTCCTTTGTGATGTCATCTTAACTATGGCTTATTTGTTCCTTCAGGTCATTAAGGATAGTTGAATATGGGATCTGGGATAAATATGTAGTGGTATTGTCTCTTTCCATACATAGTTTTAGTTTACTGTTATTAATTTTGCAATAAGTCTACTTCTATGTCATTACTTGTATAATTATGCTATCTTGTAGTTTTTATTTTGAGTATAGCTGGAGCCAGGTAACCAAAATTTAATTTTATTTTTTAATATTGTTAGAAAATATTTTCTCTCTATGGCTATTTTTCACAGTCTAGAGAAATAATGTAGTTCTGTCTTCAGCTTTATAGAAGAGCATTTTAAGTTGCTATGGCTTAAATGTTAGTTCCCCTCCCCCACCAAGAACTTAGTATTTTAAAGAAGCAATTAAGCTTTTAAACTGAAATATATTCCTTCATGCTTACTCTTGTGCTTCTGTGCAGGATTTCTCGATGCTTTTGCTTTATAATCTGAAGATATATCTAATCTATTCTCTTGTATCTCTTTTACTGATTATAAAAGTAATGCTATGAGGCAAGAGTCTTTTAGTTTTTGATTTATGCAAATAACTCTGTACATAAGGTAGAAGTTCTTTCCCTGATGGCTACTTACTACCCTTAAAATGTTCCAAAGGACTAGGTTCAATGCACCTGTATTTTTAAGGTCTAGAACTACTAAAGAACAATAGTTTTACTGGTGAGTAAAGCCATGAATTGCTAACGCTCAGAAAGTGAAAACTAGGAGCAGTAGTAATAATAGATCAGCTGAGAGAGAAAAGAGAGAGACTGTTCAGATAAGCAGGTTGTAATTTTATATCTAGGTATAGCTAATGATAAAATGGGGGCATAACAAAAGGAGCAATTACTATCATATTTAGGTGATTGCTAGTGAGTACACTCTGTCTTTTCTACAGCAGTATCCAAAAAATATTTCTGAAAGCACTGGGAAAAGTATACCTCAGATTGTAGGTTATTTGCTAAAGCCAGCATCAATATCCAAGAAATTATGCATTAGGAGGTTATTGTGAGAGGTATTTTCTGAACCAGGGCAATAGAAAGAACTACTCATAACAATTCCTTCACTGTTAATTCAATGTTTGTAAGAAAAAAAGGAACCTTTACTAGTAGCAAAGGGTAGTATTTAATTCGTCTGAGTGAGACAGTTAAGTCAATAAAATTCTGCAGAATTGAGTAAAATAACTGAAATCTGTATTAGCAATTACAAATCATTTTAAATATCTAGAGACTTCAGTGTCTGGAATTACTGAAGAATTTGGCAAGTCTCTTCTCATATCTGCACATAAAATCTGTCACAGACAAGAAGAATTGAAGAGATTTCCAAAGTGCCTGGAAAGGTTAAACAAAAGGCTATGTAAGTGATTTTATTCTGTTATGTCTGCCTCAATAATTGAATCTCCTGTGAAATTATTTGTCCCCTGAAGTCCTTTGGCCTTGTTGACCTTCAAGTAGTAAAATATTTTCTTCAATGGTTTCTCAATGGTTGTGGTTTGAATATTAATATTATGTGTAATTCAGGCACTTTTGCTTGCTCTTGTAAGGAAAGGCTACATTCTTCAGCTGTTCCTCAACTGGGTAATGATGCTAAACTCCAAGGTCCTGATGCTTCACAGTGGTAGTAAAGGTGACATAAAATCACTGACAAAGGACTTGGCTGAGAGGCTTGCATGCTTTCGAGGAGAGTAATGATTCTGTAACTTCCATAATTTAGGCTTGGGATGATTTGAGTACTTTTGCTCTGACTCTTGGAATCATTCTCTTTTTAGAGAGTACAATATAGTAGCCCATTTTTTTTAAGGAAAAGGTTTTTTCATATAGCATGAAGTGGTGATATTAGTCATATATCATATATGGATGTTACTAGCTACCCTGAGTGAAATAGAGCTTGGATTTCTGTATGTGACTTGAAAAATTTATGTCAGAAGTGATGTCAGAATTTGCTGAGAAATTTCAGAGAGATTGAGGAGGGTTTTCCCTGCTTGGTTTCCATTGGAAATTCACAGTTATCAGTGTGTTCCCATGGATTTCAGCAAACCAATGCATTGATGCAATAATATTAATTTGAACCAAGTCTATTGAGCTTGATTGATTTTTAAGTTGGTAGCTTCATCTGCATCATTCTTCTGTTGATTTTTATCCTCTTTTCACTGCCTCTTGTGGTTTTATCAGTGCCATAGCAGTATCTTTCCTCCTGCTGTGTGTATACAGCTCCCACCTGGCTAGCTAAAATGACAACAAGGTGCAGCTAAATATTTCCCAGGGAAGGCTGTTTTGTTACTCTGATCTTCCTACCACCTGTG
Source organism: Corvus hawaiiensis (assembly GCF_020740725.1). NCBI lineage: Eukaryota > Metazoa > Chordata > Aves > Passeriformes > Corvidae > Corvus > Corvus hawaiiensis. Next base: position 48,590,307 of record NC_063255.1, read on the forward strand.
CTCTTTGTTCATGTATGTTTTATCACATCTGTGGGTTTATAGCTGTAAATTTACTTACACTTGTTGGTACACACTGGGCCTTTAGCCAGACTTAGCGAATAGTAGTTTTGAGTATTCTGAGTGAATATAGAAAAATAAAATGTTTCCAATGAAGGAAAACCATCTTTCAGAAAAATATTTCTCAGAAAATATTCTGGAAAATATGCAGTAAGTTTCTTGCAGAATACAGTAGTTTGGACTAGAATACCAGTAGAATTATCTCCCGTTGGAATTTTTTTTCCTTTTTTTATTCTTTAATACGATTATTTGTGCTAGTAATTTACATAAAGGACTGATGGGCACCAGACAGACAGACAGATGGATTTCAACAGGAATGATGCTGAAAGGGAGAATATATGAATGTCACAGTAAGGGAGAATTAATTACCTATACAAAAGTGATGGGAACAGCTCTCCTTTTTGTCCAGCAGTCCACTCTAGATCTGGACATAAAAGACAAAAGTTCAAATAACTCATTTGTGAAAGTAAGTTTAAATTTATATCTTTCTCCTCAAAAACATCACAGAGAATTGCAAAGCACAATTACCTTTCCAAGGACCCCTGCCTGAGTATAAACAACCCTGTATCAGAGGGAAATTGTGAGGAGTGGGGGACTTCAAAGGCACTCTCTTCCTGATTCCAAGCAGGAGAAGTCCCTGTGTCCCACTTTATTGTGAAATAAGAAAGAAATATATTCATTCTTCCCCATGATTTCCAGGTTTCAGTTTTGAATTTATTTTGCTGAGGCAAAATGGGAGAAGAAAAATGAGGAAAAGATTACATTCTTTGAGGTGATGATTCAAAGCAGGTGCTCTGTAACAGGAACAGAATAAATGGAAGGTTTGTAGGAAAGCTTTACTACAAGAATTTGCCATTTCTAGCCATTCAGCCCCAGGCTGAGCTCTTACAATGTTTTTCCAGGAGTTGAGATAATGGTGACTCTGTGAAATGCTGCAAGGGAATCAGATTCAGTTTCAATAAATGTATTTAAAATACTATTAGGCATATATCATTTTTATATCTCTTAGTAGAAACATGTAGGAAAATGAGGACAGATGTACCCTGCTCAGGTTTATTCTAGACTTCAGTAGGTCATCCAGAGTGCAGGGAAAAAGTGTTTAAGGAAATTTGCACTCAGAAAGATGAACATCTACTGACAAAATCATTGCACTTATTTACAAATGAGATCATTGTAAAGTTAAATGATCCTTCTTTTTATCTCTCCTTTTTTCTTAGACCTGCAAGCCTCTGCTCTTTTACTTTTATTTGTATGCTGACTTCTGAACCTTGAAGGATTTTCTTGAAAAAAGGCTGCTTGAGGAGAAGGAGTTCAGCTAACTACCAGACCATTTGAAACAGTGATGGGAGGGATAGTAAGTCATTGCTTTGTAACTCCTTTATAAATGGCAATGTGGTTTACTGTGCAAGAACAGAAATACAGAAGAATATCTGGGCTTGCAAGCATACATGAGATGACAAAAAGGAGATCACTTTTGGCACTAATCCACTGCAATTGGTGGAAGAAAAGAAGCTTGGGGCCAGAGTTTTAAAAATTAGGCAAACATCTGATAAGAGATACAATCTTTTCTTCTTTCCTGAATGCTGCTTTGTATTTTAAGCAGAATAACTTAAAGTCTTGCTAATCACAAATCTGTTGGAGAATAGCCTTTTCACTATATATATTGAAATAGAGATTTTGGCTAATGTGGCTATCTCAATTTCTTTTTCATTTCTTTTCCTAAGTCAAAGGAAAAATGCTGTTTCCTACAGCCTGTGTTCTGCTTCCAATTTTCATGCTAAAGGCTATGCTAGCTCTTGATTCCTAGCCTAGCATCAGTAAAAAAGAGAAATAGATCCAAACACGCCTGTATTATTTCTGAGTAGAGTTCTCCTGCTTCAGTTTGACATGAAGGCTGCAAGACACTGGATGAAAGATAAGATACAGAAGTTTCATTGAAGTATAAAGGGCAAAATTATGCCTTATCATCTCTTCAATTGTGCATAAATTGCAAGAATTTAATGGTTTTGCTTTTATTTTACAGATAGAAGGGATACAAATACTGATATCACTTTTACTTGTTCTAGTCTTAACTGGTAGCTGTTTGATCCATACACTTTTGAATACAGTATAGAAAAGTTCTTACCTTTGCTTTGTTCATCAATCTTTTTGAAGTTATTTGATAATTTCATTTATACCAGTACTTTGGAGGTGCTTATATTATGAAACTTGTCACTGGCTAAAAGTCAGAATTTGAGATATTTTCAGTGTTCCCTTTTCTGATGGTTAATGGCAATATATTGGAAAGAATGAATGTTGATGTTAAAGTAAAAAGCTTTTCTAAGTCCTTGTTTTTTATACATAGAGAAGAATTTCTTTTAAGTATAACTATATAATTTTGTGTTGCATACATATCTGTGGCAGTTTTGGAGGTTTTTTGAATTTTATTTACCTAAAAAAATTATGATCTATTTGAATGACTGGTCTGGCTAACAGAAGTGATTGTCAATCTTAGAAAAACTGCTCCAAATTTTGAAGATGTGGTGTATTTTGTTTTGGAAGGTTAAAGTGATTAACTATAAGTCTTTTGCAAATGATCCCATTTAAAGGACTGCCAAAATGTAAAGAAGCATATGTTCATATGAATGAGGAAAGTAGAAGATAAAAATGCATTATGTACAAGCTCTGCAGGATTTAAAATAAGATATGAGGGAATATTAGAGCATGGAGCTTAATGTGAAATATGCCCTAAGGCAGAGATTAACGGAAGTCACATGATTCTTTTCACCAGCACAAATCCTTCTAGAGGCATTGACATTTGTCTTCATTGTTGTTTTTTGTCATACTTAACAATGGGAAAATGGTGTGAAAAAGATACCCCTTCCCATCCAGCCTTTTGGTGAAGGGCATGAAAGTAAATTCATCTATTCTGCTTTTTGGAGCTATTTTGGTTTTATGGAAGATGCTAGTGTGGGGAATCTAGCTGGATGTGTATTCTTGTGTGGGAAGTGATTGTGATAGTGTTTAAATATTATAATAGATATATATATATATAATAAAAGGGTCATTCGTTATGTCAAGGTTTGATGCTGGTTAGGCACTAAACACCGTGAAAACTATTTATTTATTTGCCTCTGCCATAGCTAAGCAGAGAAGGGAAAGTTGAAACTTCATTTTTATGAGGTGAAATAGGGATTATTGAGGAAAATGGAAAATATTCAAGGCAAAACAGGCTCAAAATTAAACAGAATAAAGAAAATTTATTACTAAGAGAATTAAAAATAAAAACAATAATGAGAAACCAAAGCAAACCTTCAGAGCACCTTTCTCTTCCAGTACCTCCCTCTTTCCACCAAACCACGTAATGGAAACAAACATGGGGTTTTGGTCAGTGTTTCATTTCTTAAGAGTCTTTCTTTATGCTTAAGGGAAGGAGTTTCTTCTGCTGTGTTGTGGAATTCTTTCCATGGAAGATAGTTCTCTGCAAACTTCTCTACTGTGGTTCATAATGTCACAAAAAACAGTCTGCCTGAAATCTGCTGCAGTGAAAAATATCCCTCCCATGAATCTTGCAGTCTTCTCACACTGCCCTCATGAGTCATAATAGTCATGGGGTTTTAGTCATTTAAGGATGAGCTATTCCAGCCTGAAAGCAAAGGCTCTCTTCTTCAATCTCTAAAAGCCTTTCACAACACCTATAGGCTCTGGCACCTTCTTTCACAGGCTGCGCGTGGATTTCTGCATCCCCCATGTACCTCATCTCATGAATTATAGGGAAAACAAATTGCTGTATTATAGTCTTCACCATGGCTTGCAAGGAGAATTTCAGCTCCGGCACTAGGAACGCCTCCTCTTTCTCCCTTCCCCCACTGACCTCGATGTCACCATGTTCTTCTTCCTCACGTGACTATTTTTCTTTCCTCTCTGACTTGGAAGAAAGTCAGTGTCTCTGAGCTGCTGCTCAGAAATTGCTCTTGTCTGGGCTCTGCATTGGGGAATACTTGCCATGTTTCTCCTTGCTGGCTGCATGGTGTTTTTTGTCCAGTTCGGTGTGAGCTGTGCTGGCTGTGTGGAAGGGCCCGCTGGGGGCCCCCACTCACCACCCCTCTGCAGGGAAGCAGGAAAAAAGGTACTTCCTACACTTCCTCCTTTAAATATGTACATCACAAAGGGGTTACCAACTTGTTTAACTGGTCTAACAGCCTGTCTATCAACTATGGGCTCCGTGCTGGACACAGATGTTCTCCTAAACTGCTAAAGTCACCACACATTAAAAGGAATCTCCAAATATTTTGATGGGTTAGGATCTAAAAACAAATGTTTCATGGAGATACCTTGATACTCAGGTGTCAGAAGAAACTTGGTCAGGGCTTTTTATATCCTCTTCCATTCTGGTTTAATTTTCCTGCCCACTGCTCCAAACTTGGATTTCCACAAACAACGATCCAAATCACCTTTCTTCTTAAGCTTTTTACTTCTGTTATGACTACATTCCAGACTGTGGTGGAGTACAGTGATCCCAGCTGGGCAGCTTAATACAAGCTCAAAATCTAACTGCAGTCTTGTGTACGTCTGTCAGCAAGTTTATCCAGTGGGTCAATTTTTGGGCTACAGTGTATACATTGGAAACACATACTATTAACATTTTTTAGCTCCTGAGTCCCTCTGGAAAAGCAGGATAAACTGGCTATCCTTCAGGCCAAAAATACCTTTAGCATATCTATTACTACCCCAAGTGCAGATAATAATTAAAGTGTCTTTTGATGACTTACACCTGGTTGGAAGCACTGAGCTTCATCTGTCTGTCAATTCACTTGACTATATATAGAGGAGACAGGGAATTCTGTTGGACTGTGTGAAAACCTGTTAAGGAAAATAGGCAATGAGCGCACTGAAAACCAAACTCAGAAGTTACCATGTCCTCATGCAGCTCTTAAAATAGGAGTAAGAGACAAAGCAAGATTCAGTGGATAGAATCAGAACAAATTCTTTTTCTTGTAACATTTTCCTCTTGATAGTACTATGTGTTTAGATTCTCCAGTTGCTTACATCTTCATCACATGAAGTCTTAAAGTAATCTTCCTTAAAATTGCTTTGTTCAGAGATTGTGCTGGAAGACAGCATGCCAAAATAACACATGATAAAGTGGCTTAGATGCTGATGCATGGACCTAAAATAATACATTAATAGCAAATCAAACTGGACCTAACTCTTTGGGGTTTTTTTTGGTTTTTGTTTGTTTGTTTGGGTTTTGGTTGGTTTTGTTTTTGTTTTTTTCTTTTCTACTTCATTTTTCCCCTGTATTTTTGAGTCCTAGTCTACTTATGCACAATAATTTTATGGGACTGGAGTTTTCAGCACATGAAAATAGATAACCTACCTGGTGCACTGCCTCAGAAAACCCACATCTCTGTTTCTATTGAGATTCAGAATATTTATGCAAAGTTCTGAAAATCTATATCCATCAATATAAGAAAATTGTATCAGTGATCAGTTTGATGAAAAGATGAATCATTTGCTACACAGCTGGCACACGAAGACAAAAATCAGTGACATTTCATTTTTAATGCAAATTAAGGAGCATATAATTCAGCTGTCAATTTTTACACCTGCTAATCATACCACTAATAGTGACCTTCAAAAATATCAGTTCATAATAAAAATGTAGGAGGAGATGACTGATGTAAATATTTTGCCTTTGTTTTTCTGACCAATGAAGGAGACCTTGCTCATAACTCATTATTTCATTCTTGGGCATCAGCATAATTTAGGCATATTTGTTGTTTTACTGCCACATATTGATTTTATCTAAATAGAAGAGTAGCCCAAAAATAAATAGGTAAATCCATCCCTACAGAGGTTGCTCAGAGCCCTATCCAACCTAAACTTGAATGTTTTCAGGGATGGAGCCTGAATACACCTCTCTGGGCAACCTATGCCAGTGTTTCACCACCCTCGGTATTATTTTTTTTTTCCTTTATTTCTTGACTAAATCTATTCTATTTTGGTTTAAAACTATTACTCCTTGTCCTATTACTATAGGCCCTGCTAAAAAGTTTGTCCCCATCTTTCTCATAAACCCTGTTCAGGTACTGGAGTGTGCTGTGAGTTTTCCCTGAAGCTGCCTTCTCTCCAATAGGAACAGCCCCAACCCTATCAGTCTTTCTTCATAACAGTGGTGTTCCATCCCTCTAATCATCTTCATGGCACTCCACCTTCAGCCATTTGAACTTGTTCTTTCACTTTTCTATATGTCTTTGGTTTCTATTTTTTTTTTTTCTTGGTTAATTTGATAATCAAAATTTTCAATGGGCTAAATATACCTTGTGCATTCAGCTTTTGTAGCATGGAGCTACTGTGGGGTTTCACCTTCTTGGAAATGAGATCTTGGCACTTGCAAATGAGAGTCTCTTCAAGCGTGATGTTTTTATGTCTTATGTATACTGTGTTGCGACAAAGGCATCCAGCTACCAATGTCTGTCACACAGATGAGCTGACCTATGCACTGAACAGTCAGGGGAATAAAATAATTGAATTCACCTGCTAATTTTGTCTAAATACTCCTGGTATTAGAAAAATCCAGGAATGTTTCCAAAACTGCCTTGCCTATACAGAAAACTGCAGTTTAGGCTTTTCTTTCCAAGTCTTCCAACTCATTCAGACCTGGAAGCTTGGACCATTTTTGTGAAAACTCCCTGGATGTGTGAGTTTTCCAACACTCTGTTCTTTGATCCTGTAAGTCTTGTCAAATAAGTTATATATTTTTTACCCAATCTTCTAGTAGCAGCACTTGGGGAAAAAAAGGAATATACATTTATATGAAAAACAGACAATATCTTCTTCTTAGAATTTCACCTGGACTTATGTTAATACACCAATTCTGCCTGCCCAGTCTTCCCTATTTTCTTGTCTGTTTGATGTAATCTGACAGCAGAGTCTTTTTCACTCTTCAAACACCAAAATTTGGACCGTATTATCTAGACCATGTCATTACTCTTTAGAATGTCACTCTCTTCCACCCTCCTCCTTCTTGGCCACTAAATGACAGATTTGGCATTTTTATATACATAGCAAGTTTACAATATGATCTCAGTTCTGTATGATAAGAAATTTATTTTATATTATTTATAGCTTTTGTGTTTGTCTCTTGTAATGTTGACAAAATTTGAACTTACAAGAATGAATACAAGAGAAAACCAGGCAATTGTCTAGGAACCACTCTGGACAAAGGTAAATATGTGACATTTATGACTGGCTTGTACTGGCTGATTGTGTTGTTCTTTTCAAAATACTTTGCTTGTGCTGATGCAGTGATTCATTATCCTTTACACTGTCTTCTGTTTTGACTTTATGTATAGAGCCTTTACTCCTCCTATTGGTACTGGTGCTGGCTTTCAAGATGCAAACATCTGTCCTCTGGGAATGGGCTTAGTCTTAGAGCTATTAAACAGCTGTTAGCTGAGAATTATTTCTGTCAGCAAATCTCCTTTTCTACAGAAAGACCTTTAAAAAATATGAAAGTCTGGTTCTTTGAATTCAATTTCCAATACTGTAAGACTCACCTATAAATACCAATCATGTATAATCTTGTTTTAGTTACAGATATTTCCACATTTGAGAAGCATTTATAGTAAGAAAAATGCCTTTTAACCAAACTAATTGAATTGAGGCAGTGTGGTATTGTGAATTGCTGGAAAACAGAGAAAACCCAGCAGTTTATGACTGGAAAAATGTTTCAGAAACTTTATTGTCTGGTCTTTTTCTAATTTAAAAAATATTAACTCACATCAATCCATCAGAATGTTGTTCAAGTAAAGACATCCAAACCAAAAATGGGTTTATAGATTATCAGCTGAATTTGATCCTCTAAAAGATGATTCATGTTCTAGCCCTAATTTATCTGAGTCTCTTAAATGAGTCTGAAGGATAAATTAATTTATCTGCTTTTCACTTACCTTTTTGTTAATGGCATTTCTTACAGATGCACCTCCTCCCGTCAAACAAAACCCAAATCAAAACAAAAAAAACCCCCAGGACTGAAGAATAATTCAGGACTTTAAATCATCTTTTGGCATGACCTACAATAGATACTGTTCTGCCCACCACTTCCTGTAAATTACTGAGCTGTCAATCTTCTGTGTTTCTGCCAGTGTAAAAATAATTGTAATTCAAGAAATGTGGGCTGAGTAAAATGGCAGTAGAGCAATCCCATTCTCAGATTACTCCAGTTTTGTTGTGGGAAAACTGAATATTTTGTCAGCTGAATAGCACAAGCATGAGGTTTCTAGGTAGATTTTTAATGCACATGAAACCTCTCTAAAATGTCTAGAAAACACTGCATTTTCTTCTTCTCCAACATCCCATGCCCAGGCTGGAACATTGTAGAGTATTCAGGAGAAATGTTTGTTGTGTGTGATCATCAGCCTGGTCTTGAGCAGCAAAAAGCAGAATCCTCAAAACTTCTGGGAGTCTGAGCAGATGTGTGGTAAAACTAATTTCACAGAGAAAATAAATTCTTTGTGCAGCAGAGTGAGTCTGAACAGATATGCTCATGCCTCACTTTCATCAGTACTGAGTTGTCCTCCAACATAAATATTAAACCAAAATGTTCGCAATAGAAGTTCACAGTGAATATCAATGCAATAACACATACTTACTTCCTTTATTTTCACCTTTCTTATTGTAAGTCTGCTCTAACCAGACGTTGCACAGTAAATCAAGAATTCTGTGAAAAAAACATTTGTTTAATGAAATAGCCATTGAGTCTGAAATGTGTCTATGCTGAAATGGGAGGGCAGAAAGAGCTGGAAGGATAAAGAAGTTAACTAGATGGCAAATAAAATTGACTCCTTAATGTAGACAGAAGAATACAGCACTTTCTTCCTTCATTTTATTGTATAAAAATCATTTAATACATTTCCAGGCGCTGGGGTTGAATAAATTGATTATAAATAACTTGCATTCTGAGTTTTTCTTCCTTCATTATCAGTGAACTATCAACAAGAAGTTTGTCTATTTCTTGCTGTTTTCAAGGGCAGCTGTCAGGAGAAACCATTTTGCCATGCAAAATGAGCAGGAATTGTGCTATATATCCTAGACATGAACTACAATCTTCTTATCTGTTAGTAACCATAAACAAGCAGGCTGTGGAATGTTTCTGTACAGTTTTCATAACTTAGGTCACTTGTTGAAAAACTTCTGCAAACACATACCAGTTACTTTTTAGCATCGCATTTTTGAATGTACAAAATTCAATATGTGAGCAATTGATGGGTTCTGATTTCTCATCTCTATGTCATTATCCTCCAAATCATATGTGTAACAGGAATAACAGAGCTGATAAACTAGGGAGTCCACTCTGTTGTGGTTCGACCCCAGCCAGCAGCCAAGCCTCAGGCAGCCACTCATTCATCCCTCACCAACAGGATCGGGAGAAGGGTAAAAGCTGGAAAACTCATGGGTTGAGATAAAGACAATTTAATAGGGCAAGCAAAAGCCACGCACACACACAAAGTAAGGAATTAATTCACTGCTTCCCATGGCAGGCAGGTGTTCAGCCATCTCCAGGAGAGCAGGGCCCCATCACGTGTAACGCTTGCTTGGATAGACAAACGCCATCACTCCAAATGTTCCCTCCTTCCTCTTTCTTCCCCACAGCTTTATGTCACATGGTCTGTAATGTCCCTTTGGTCAGTTGGGGTCACCTGTCCCAGCTGTGTCTCCTCCCAGCCTCCCATGCAGCCCCAACTTCCTCACCAGTGTGGAAGTACAAACAGCAGAAAAGGCCTTGGCTCTGTGTAAGCCCTGCTCAGCAAAACAAAACCGTCTCTGTGTTATCAACCCTGTGTTTAACACAAATCCAAAATGTAGCTCCATGCCAGAAACTGTGAAGAGGATAGTCTCTACTCCAGCCAAAACCAGCATAACCAGGCATTGAAAAGTAGACTTTAACCTAAAAGTGTGTGTGTTGGTCTGCAGAACAAGGAGAATGATTCTGTAACTTCACAGTTATAGCAAACTGATACATAACAAAGTCCATAAATGTGACTATTAGAATTATTTAAAAACTGCTTAAATTTTAACTAAAAACAACTTTTGGGTTTTAGTTTCCAGAGCAGTAAAATTACAAAGTGTGGTCTATTCCTCAAATGAAAATATTGAAGGAAATTACCAATTTTTGTCTGGTTAGAAAGGAAATAATTGATATTTGCAAACATTACTGATCTGTTTTCTCCAAAATTAAGGTAAAATTTTTGAGTGATTCTACATATAAAGCGTGGTAGTTAAGTTTCAAAAGAAAGCCACAATAAGAAAATGGAAAATTAAGTGGGGTTTTTTGTTAAGACTGTTTAGAGGAAATTATTTACTTCAATTTTATTATTTTTTTAAGAAATAAAACTAAGTTTCATTCTGTTTTTTAACTGCTCTGAAGTAAAGACAACAGACAAATCCACTAGTTGGCTACACTGTGCTTGGATATACTGTCCATTTGCTATGTAATTTCAATTTCAAGTGTTTTGATATTGGACAATCTTAGTGGAGAAATTTATACATATAGTCTATTTTATATATTAAATGACACAAAACATGATGTCATTTTCTAGTCATTTTGACTTACAGTAAATTTTTGTGCAGGGTTTAGTGAGAGGAGGGGGAGACTGCAGCTTTTAAATACAAACAGAAGCTGCCTGTGTTCATGCTACCTGGGAGGCTTGTGGAAATCTATACTCAGAATGTAAATTTTTGGGGGTAAGTCAAAGTCTGCCAAGAACATTGCACATTAAGACGGGAATTGACTCATAATCTGGAATGTGGAACCATAACACACAGTTATTTGGATAGGCTGAATATTATTTTGGGACTGGTGCTCACATCAAACTCTTAAAGGCCTAAAATAGCACAAAGTGGTTAACCAGAGAAAGCTGTCAAAAGGCTGTGTGTTTTCCAGGGGTGGATTGGTGAAATCTCCTTAGCATCAACAGTTCCACAAATGTTTATCTTAAAAGCCCTTGTTGTCTGTATTGTCCCACCCTGCTCTTGGGATGAAAAAGACTGCTGAAGTCAAGGACTTACAGACCACAGTGAGAAGAAGACAGTCAAAGAAATGGTTACATGGTTGCATTAATACTGCGTGGGGTTCCAAGCAATCACTTGGGGTTTCTCCATCACAATTACCCAGACTGGAACTAGACATGCTTTGTGATCATATGGCAAGACTCTTTTTCTAGTCTGCCGACCATTCTTTTTGGAAATGGAATGTATTTGATTTTTTTTTAAAAAGCATTTCTATACTTCTGTGAAGGTAAGCCTGACTCTAGCAACAAATAAGAAATGACCGCATAATGCTATTTTAGAAAAGAAGATGCAGAAAAGATGATTTCCAGTACATGCATACTCACTAGCCCACAAACATGATAGTCTGAACATTGGGAAAAAACAATATTATTTTGTGACTCAATGAAAATAGTTTACATCCCTTGCTATTTATAATCTAGACATCCTGATTCAGTTGGTTGATTTACTGTGTCAGCAAGTACAGGGCGCACACTAATAAATGAGGAGAGAATGTCAACTATGCTGGCAGGAAATGGCCAGTCATACAGCTGACAGCCAGTCTTGGCAAGGAATATATGTAATGGTTTGGTGCTGCAAGCTGTTTGTAGTTAGCATTACCAAAGCTGCCAGCCAATTGCCTCATAAGGTCTGCTGACAGGCAGTAATCTAATCTGGCCTCCCATTTGTTCTTTGTTTTTATCTGCTAAACACAACTTCATCTTTCCCGTGGTTGGCTTGTATGCTATTTAAAATCTGAACATTGCATTCAATCTTGCGGACATGAGAATAGCAGAGGTGTTATAATCAAAATCATATAGAACTGGGCCTCTGGAAGCAATTTTTCATGAAGATATGCTCGGATTTCAAAATAAACTTACTATAAAACAGGAAAGAAATGTGGTTGCATTATTTTCTCCATATATGTCCTGTTGCAAGCTGAAGTTTGAAAGTGGGGATGTTTTCCATCATAAGGAATTCCAAATAGATATCAGGGGTAGACTGGAGGGAGAATTGCAGGTACAGTGGAAAACAGATTCAAGGTTGCTGGCTCGATCAAAACACAGAAATAAGTATGCATTGTGCTTGAATAAAGTAACTTACATGTAAAATAAGTAAGATTATATTCAGATTTGCTGGTTTTATTTCAAGTTATGTGTGAAAAAGCTGCTGGCTTAAGATACATCTGAGGAGTCAGTGTGTTCTTATGGCTTTGATTGACTTGAAATTTATTATTTGTGGTACAAAAGTATGAATCTAGTATGTCTGTCCATATAAAGTCAGGATGGTCTAGTGGGAAGGGTGCTAAACTGGTGTAATTTCTTTTCTCCTCCAGAAACTCCCAGTGTGATGATGGCATATTTGATTAGAACTAGATCAAGATAAGTGCTGTGTATCAAAAAGCGTTTCTAATAAACATTAACTGCCTCTGCCTAGCGACTCATTTCTCAAAACAGCCAGTTTAGTGGAGCCAAGCCTTGCAACTGCCAGTATTTTCAGATGCGAATTTCCACTGACAGTGTGCTTCTGGCCCTGTGCGTGTGCCCAGATGTGACTCGCTCTGGTCTGCATGTAGCAGCTTGGCATTCATGGCAACATCCACTGATATTACAGACCAGGTGTCGTATAACTCTTCCATGCAAAATGAAAAGAGCCTATCTGGTTTGTTGTGCTCACCTCTCGCCAAATTATATCTGTGAGGAAGATGTAATCCCAGGAGATGCAGGGTCATTTCTGTTCCGTAGTGAAGGCAACTGACTCTGGGTTTTCTCTGATGGCTTCACCTCCCTCTGGTGTAGTGTTGTGAGACCCACACTGAAGTGCTCTTTGGAAACCTTGCTTAGGGCCGTGCCTTCCTTCCGCCCCATTCTTCCTCCCTTTCTTTCACAACAACATAAAATCAGAGCATAGAAATGTTCTGTCTTAAATGAGATCTTGTGAAAAGAAAAATTGTGAAAAATTAATATCTTTAACAGTAGATTCCTGCCTGCCAAAATGTGCCTTGGTTTTCATTGTCTACATTTCTCAAGGCTGGCAGGACAAGATTCATTTTCTTGAAGGAACACAGATAACAAAGGTGTTCAAGCTTGGGAATTGTTTTTTCTGTAGTGTCAGGGGCTTGATAAAAAATCTGAAACTGTTCCCAGAATCAGCAATTTTTAAAGCACTGCTGGTAGCACAGCTTATGACAAGGTTCTTTTTCTTGACCTGGAAATATTAAGAATCAGTTGTATGAAGCCTCTGGGCATCAAGGAAAAAGTCTTTTTCTGACAGCACAAATCCTCAGAGAACAAAAATACATTTGCCAAAACCTCATTAGTATATAAAGATAAAATGATGTGCAAAGTTCATCTCTAAAATAAAAATTATGGGCAATTTATATATTAGAATATAGTTTACATATATCATATACACATATATAACATATCTTTATATTATCTATGCATCAGAACATAAATTATGTAATAACCTAATTTTAACTAGTAAAATAGAGTGAAACATTACCAGTGTGATTCATTATTTGTTCCCAATCTATTACTATTGATTACTCAGTAGGAAAATATGAAACAATTTAATGCAAATTACAAAACAATACCCACATTTTTTTCCTTTAATTATTTAGTGACAGGTGTCACATGGAGGTTTAAGGATCTAAGCAGATATTCAGAATGAAATGCTGAAGAAGAAAGTGCAGTCAGCTCTAGGTAAAAGTAAAGGTTTTTCACTCACTGATGGCAAAAGAAGTTTAAGTGGGAATTGATGCTTGTGAGAAGGGAGAAAAAATGAGGTCAACTAGATGTGTCCTCATGGATTTACTAACTGTATTGTGCAAAATGGATAAGGACAGTCTCATCCAGAATTAAAAAGTATTTTTTGTGCAAAGTCCATTAGAAATCTCCTGTTTTGCAATTTTCTTGCAGTACTGGGACAATAATTAGATTGGCAGCTTGCACAATACTGTTTGACCTGTTTACATGATTGATTCTTTTTTTTGCTACAGCTTTTCTGTTTTCGTTCCTAGTACAGGTGGTGGTTGATCCTTCTTGAAAGGACAAGATGTATCTCCCCTCTTCAATGAAGTGCCTGCAATTTCTACTCCTTCTGTTGCACCTGCTGACTTCTTCCCTTGCTGTCTCCCTATTTCACAAGATCTCGAGCAAATCAGGCATTGATAAGGAGATTTTCCTGCAACAGACAGAGTTCCACTTTTTAGGAGCCTCTCAAAATAAATTAAATCTTCTTTTGTATAATCTGAAACATATTTCCCTGTAGGAATTATTTCTTTTCAGAATTTATCCCTCTGTTCTTAGCTCAAAGGAAAAAGCAAACGTCACCAGGTCCAAAAATCACCCAAGCCCAAAAGGACGTGCATATTACAGGTCTATTGTTCAAAGTACATCAGAACATTGCAACAGAAAAATACCAGAAATGGCAACTAAGATGAATGCCTGTAGGTTTTTTCCAATCAATAAAAATATCAAGAGTAAAAAAAGTATGTGTTTGACTGGAGGAATATGGGGGTTTTTAACTGTTAAAGAAGCTCTACAAGAGCATTTTAAGATTCTGTCAGTTTTCCTTGTTGAAAAGGAATTCCAAATCAATGCATCTGTTTTGGCTTAATATTTGTAATTACAAACCTTTTTGAGAAATGCCAGTATTCTCTCTTGAGATGTGTCCATGCATGATGACCAGGAGAATTCTACACAGAAAACAAGAGAGAGAAGGAGCAGAGAGGAAAGAAAGAAAAGTCTACCAAAACAAAATTGTATTTTCTTTACTGATTGTGGTCTGCTTTTCATCTACTTAAATTTTTCTCATCCCATTTGAGGTTATAGAGTGTAATATACCACAGCTATGAAATTGACATGATGTAAAACCCCAGTGGGAAAGACACTTTTGGGATGAAATTTTCAAACAAACTGACTTGAAAAGTAACAGTCACATTGTTCTTCCCATACTTCATGCTCAAAGGAAAAAATCTGACCCCCGCATCAGTCAAAGTGTAATTGCTCATGAAAATGAATTATAAATTTAAAGGGAATAAGTTTCTCTTTGCCATTACATGAAAAACAGGATAGTTGGATCTAGAAAGCGTTGAGTAATTCTTTCAAGTAGTGCAGGACAATACTTATATTTGGGCCCTGATTGCAGTAAAATGTTATCTGTGATCTTGTCCAGATTTTATATTTTTTATTTTGATGATGATGGTGATGATGGAGTCATTCTTCAAAATACCACTACAAATCTGGGCTCCAGTAGGAGGCAATAGGTCCAGGGTAGTTACTTAAATTAGGAATGTGTTGAATGTAATAGATCTCTATTTGAAGACTACTCTAGGGATAGTGGAATTAATACAAATGTGCACAGCCCGTAATAGATCATCTCATTGTTCTGAATTATTCTTTGCATGGTATTAATATCATTCTTTTAGTTTTAGTTTCCATACAATGAAGTGACTAAAAATTTTACATACTTGTATTAAAATTTGTTTGTGCATAGATAGATTTGAATTTGATTTTTCAAAATACACTTGTCTCACCTTGAAAGAGAAAAATTGAATGCTTCCAGGTTTTAGCTTCTTAAGTTCTCAAATGACTAATCAGTTAAAGGAAGAGAAGGGAAGAAAGGAGGGGAAGAGAGGTTTTTGAAACATTTCTAATTGCAAAGCACATTGTGACAGACTGTGATGTGTTTCAGAAAATGATACAAAGCATTCCCTACTCAGTGTGTGATTTTTACCTTCTGTTTGTCTATCACTTTCTCCAGCATTTGTTGGTAGCTTCCACGCTGAGAGAGATCTTTGAGCTTGAAATTCTACTTTGACTCATGATCTCCTTCAACTTTTGGTATTGAAGCATGTTATCTATAAGTGAAGAGTGAGTTGAGAGGCCTGGGAGCAGGTTTTAGTTTTTCAAGATGAATTCAGTAAATGAAACAGAGTATTTTTTCATCGTTCCACCACAACTCCCCTCCCCTCCTCTTCCCTTTACTTGCCTTCCCAGGATGTTTGAGTGCGGTAAGGAAGGAAACGTTGGAGAACACAAATAGATCCCAAGTATGAATAGGAAGCAGTGAGATATTATATATATGTATATACGTGTTATAAACCAGTTTAAACTGGAAGAAAACCTGATTGGTATGCATCATTTCTTCCACGCTTGGGGTATTTTTTTCTGACTTAGGCTCTATAGTTCAACCATCTCTCTGACATTTTCACTTCTGTCAGGGTTTACATTTATTAGGTTTATGTTGACTTAATGTCAATCTAGTACAGATGAATATACTGGAGATAGTAATAAAAACATAGTGCTCAGCACAAAGGACATGTAAAATATTCATGGTGGTTTGTATGTCATTGGAACTGAAGGTGTTCAAAGGATACCTTTGATATCTTGTACTGGGAGTGTGTTTACTTTACACAGCAATAAATTTATTTATTATGTTAATTAGATTAGTGGATCCTGTACAGCTGCCATGGGATAAACAAACATTCGCTTATGACTTTTTTTGCTTTACTGGGAGGGAAAATGAGAGAAAGTTTGTTGAGAAGTTAATTTAGAGTGGAACTGCATTGTACAGCGCTGGTATCAATTTACTGACAATTTAAGTTTTTCTAATAAGAGGTTAACTTTGGAGTTACTTTTGTCAGAATATCACATAAGGTAAGCATGCAGTAAATATTACATCTGTTTCCATCAGTAGCTAGGAGTTCTGTTCTTTTAAAAGTTGACGTTTTGCATGGGAGTAAGTGAAGAGTTGCAAAATAAAAGTATTTTTCCTTAGTTTGCAAATGTCTGAAGGCCATTCTCATTAGTTCTGGATTCTTTTGAACCTCCATCATTTGGAACAGCTCAGAACTTTAACTCAGCCATTTGTCAGATGTGATGGAACATCAAACAATCAAATGGAAATACATGAAAAACACATGTTTAAAAAAAGCATCCACATGTGCAAAAAACTCCTTTAATGGTGCTCATATGTATGTAAATCTGAATGAAACTTGCATTTTTTACGTATTTCCACTGCATTATCATATTCAAATCTGGTGGCAACAAATTGATCAACAATAAAAATTTTAATACAGTAGTATATTGAACATGACATATTCTACTAATTTAGAAATTCAGTTTTTATTGACTTCAGTTGTCTACTTCCTCTTTTTCTCCCAGCTGAACTTTGAAAAGGGCACTTTTGACCTTTCTTTTGTGCCCATTCAACACTTCTTTGTAAATTAATTACATATGTACATTTCTGTGTGCTTTTTGCCTGTAGGTGATGGAATGTAAATGTGGGAGAATTCTCTCATGTTTTCATGAAGATGGGGTTTTAGAAATGCAGCCTTGGTACAGGGAATGTATTTGACTGCAAACTGTTTGATTTGTTTATATACAACTTGGAGGAAATGTTTTTAAAATCAGGTGTTGATTCTGTATTGAAAAAGTGTGCAAAAAACACTGATAACTTATTCGTCCCAAATTATTTTGGAGATATTTGCTTATTTACATTATTCAGTCTTCTGTAAATTGTATCTTTTATTGTGCAGATAGTTGAGCAAGTAAGGGGCAATCTTTGCACCATTTGCAAAGCTAGAACCTGCATCCTAAAACTTCTTTGCCTTGTTCCTTTTCTTTCCCCTCTTCAGTTCATTGAAAATATCCTAGGTTTTATCAACTAACTGAAATTTACAACTATCATCTTGGAGTCTGTGATTTGGACTCCTTTCTTGGGGATGTGGAAGTGCTGCAAGATCTGTGTTGTGATGTTGTTCTCTCCCCTTGCCCTTCTCCTCCCAAATGTTTGGAAAGCAAGAATGCAGAGAACTTTAAGACTTACTGTGATTTTGAACATCTTGAGCTCTATTGAAGCTCCCATGGAAAGGCAGTATATTATTGTAAGATTGTTGGCTATTACAAAATTATCTTCCCTCTTAGTTCACTTAAAATAAGCCATACAAAAAAGAATGTTTTAACCACAAAGTCATGGGATCAGGTACTAGAAAAGACTAGTCTGAGCGCCATGTACCTATACATTCTTATGTTTATTCAAAATTTTTGTGTTTTATAATAAGACTGTTTTCACATTCATCTGGACAATTGCTGTTTTTTAGCACTGAAATGTTTTAAGAATAGGTGTTATAGTCTGAGTATGCAAAACCATGTTAGTGAAGAGTGCAGATTAGAGGACCTAACTGAAGTTGTTAGAATGAAATTCATTTGTAGACATAAAAAGTGTCACAGATATCCACTGCAGTTCTTTGTGGGATTAAATCAATGCAAGTTAGCGTGCTGTGTGTTCACTGATGGCAATAGAGTGTTATTACTTTCTGGATGTATCTGTTTTATGTGAATCTGACTGCCAGACAGCAAGAAAATCCTACTATATTCTCTGGATGTCTGTTTTGTGTTAAAAAGAATTCAAAATATTAACTCAAACACAAAACTTTAAAACACAGAAAGAAAACAACAGTTGAAAAAATAGCTATAATATTTAATAGCAATTTATTACTTTTTTTGATCATGGAAAATTTTAGTCAGGACTATTTTTGCTGCCAAGTCCAAACTATATTTAGCATTAAGGGAGAAAATGATTTGCATTATGGTTTTTTGTCTTACATGAAACTGGAGATTTAGTAAGGGTTTCAAAATTGAATTTACTATTTTTTTTCCCCCCAAGAAAATAGATGCAATTTTCCCATCAGGATAAAAAGGGTAATTTTTATTTTTTTGAGATCAAAACAGCTTCGTTATAAATTTAAAAAAGATTAAACAAAGCCCTTTTACTTTTGCAGCTGCTAATTCATCACACCTTATCTTTACACACAAGATTTGACCATAAAAATAGTCATTTCCTTTATCCATCATGTCATATTTTAAGACGGGCTAAAAATAACACAATGAAAGGCAGGATATTGCCACAGTGAAACACATCTTGTGTTTTCAACATTTGGATTATATTAACGTTGCAGTCTCCTTTCATTGCAAAGGTGTCATGTTGGTTTCCTTAACCTCAGAGCTGTGTTAGAAGAACTGCATCCGAGCTTGGTTACCAGAATAATATAAATACTACTTCATGTCCTTGGAATTTCTTATTGCAATTGCTGTAACTTCATGTCAGCTGGGTTGAGGTTTTTGCAATACTGAGCACTGATTGGTCTGCACAGAAAAGTCACTGTGTTTCACTCTGAACTTTTTATGCTATATACAAAAAGACAGCTTTAATTATTTTTAAAAATGTGGACGCATGGTAGCAGAAATTTTCAACAGCCTTGTGTAAAAGTCGTGAGACTAACTGTATTATTATGAAACAAAGTGGGAGCAGAAATATATTGTAGACAGAAGGAAACAATTTCTTCTTGCAGAGAAACAAGACTTGATCCTTAGCTACATTCTGAAAATCATACTGAGTCGGTGCTGGCTGTGAGTCTGTATCAGTAGAGGTGGTGAACACGTTGTTACACCCTTGGTCTTAACCTCAGCTTTGGATTTGCTGAGAGTCACCACACAGAAATCATTTACTGACTGCTGTTTGTTAGCGCTGCCTGTTGCACACATCTGACAAGCAACCAGGGCTTTCTTGCAGCTCCATTAGACAAAACAGAGGTTTGCACTTTTGTCTCTGAATCTCAAAGAGTATTAAGGATCCTCTGTGCATCCACTTAGAAAAGAATTTTCATGTGCGTTAATTTAACACAACATTGTAGGTGAAAAATATTAAGTGAATTTGAATATTTTTTCCCAGTGCATCACTAGAATGGAGTAAATTTAAACGTCTGTGCAATAGTCCATGTGCTAATAATGCCAAGGTCATGGGTTCAACCCCTGTATGGGCCATTCACTTAAGAGTCAGACTCAATTATCCTTGTGGGTCCCTTCCAACTCAGAATATTCTGTGATTCTGTGAATCTCTTTGCAAGAAGGTTTGCTCTGATTGCCTGTGTCATGTATCCAGGAGGTACTGACTTGCCCAAAAGGTGATCCAGAAATGCCTTTAACCCATTACCTCAGAACGACAAGATACAACTTGAGAAATATAGAAGTAAATCATAGCAGTGAAGAATTGTAGAGCCAGCAGAGCCTGTCCAATAGCTAAGTGCTGCCAGAACTTTTTCAGCAGATATCTTGAACAGAAAGAAACACATGGTGGATTAAAAATATGCTGTATGATACCACTCTAGGAAACTACATCAAAAATGAAGCAATTAATTAATTGTAAAGCAATTTTTTTTCTGATTTGCTTGATAATATGACTTGCCATAGAAGTGGCAAGATTTCTAGCAGATATTTATGAAATATTGTTGTAATCTACTGTCCTGCTTGAAGGAAAGAAGGTGAGACTAAAGCTTAACTATGATCTAGAAGATGAACTAAGCACTCATTACCTAGTTTATTGTGGGAAACTAGAAAAGGACAGAAAAATATCCCATCCTCTAAACCTCTATAAAATTTACAATATCTGATGTTATTTTGTGTTGTACTTTACATATCACACACATCAAAGAACTTTCTATATCATAAAGCGCTGCAGGTTACCTTGTAGCTCCTCATTTCAAGCTTTTCTCTCTCTGTCAAGCCTCATTTATGAATAGATGCAAACACATAGCAATTGTAAAAACAAACTAAAGAGACACGGGTAGATGTATCTGTATCATTTAAATAGAATTTGATTTTCTATAAATAGCATTAGGAAACCTCTGGATGATCTTTGATCCCAAAACAGATACATATTGCTGTGATTTCTCTAGTGATGCTCACTGTTGCTTTCTTGTCAGCTTTAACTGGACAGAATAAATTGAAATAATTTATCCTCTCTGAACATCACAGTCAAAACATATTGTCACAGAAACAGGTTAGACTTTCTCCTGTACACACAACAGGTTTTTCTTGGAACCAAGTCATGCTTCAAGGTGTCACTGATGCTATTGTGCTTTACAGAAAGGCTTTCATGAGGTCACTTCCTCTGCCTGCTCGCTTCCTTTTCCCTCCTCCTCCTTTCTTCAGTTAAACAGGAGCAAATGTTTTCCTGTATGGTCTCATCTCATTCTTGCTTAAAGAATATTTTTAAATAGTTGATCTAATACTCTAAGTGAGCAGATTTTATCCTTTCTGGAAAATAAGAGACTGTTCTCTGTGTTCACTGAAGGGGCAGAAAGGTATTGCTTGAAGATTGAAAGTGCAGAATCTGAGAACAAACTGTTTCACCTCACTCTTTTAGTTTTGAATTCTATCCATGTTTATAGTCCTTCTTTTCCAAAGTTTGTGGGATTTATTTTCTTAAATTAATGCATATACTTATTGCCTACATTACATAGAAGTAACTTTCTGTGATGACTTCTAACAACATCAGTGATATAAAAATTAACCCATGTTGAAGCAGTTTGTAAAGAACTGCAGCCCATGGGAAGGACCAGTGTTGGAAAAGTTGTGGAGGACTTTCTCTCATGGGAGGGATCCTATGCTGGAGCATGGGAAGAGTCTGAGGAGTCATATCACTTGAATAAGGAGGGGGAAGAGGACCTCAATCATCAGAGCAGAAGTTCCCCTCCAGCGCATGGTGAAGACCATGGTGAGAGTGGCTGTCCTGCAGCTCACACAGGTTATTGGGGGAGATTGTAATGGCAATATCTTTAAATTGTTGTAACCAGTGATTTGAGTTACATGTTATGAAAGCTGCTACAGCAGAAAACCCTTGCTGCAGCTGGATTAAGAGCAAAGGGAAAAGTTCACTGCAATGTTAAATCCTGTATCCTAGCCCAAAGGGATCAGGTTTGAAGAATGTAATGGAATGAAGAATGTAATGGAAATACCTCTAACTTGTTGTAAGCCATGATTTGACTTATGTGTTACAGGACTAGTTTCACAGGAACAACCTGAACCAGTGGAGGACAAGCCTTACAAAAAGCAGTGCAAGTACAGCAGTGACCTGAGATGGCCTTGGCGCCCATGTACTCCAAGAAACACTCCACCTTTCCCGCTTTAAACACTCCACTTTAACTGGTGGAGCCCAAAGTCATGGACTAAATGAAATCAAAAGACATTTTGTGAATATTTGTGGGTATTTTACGGACAGTTTGTAGGGGTGGTCCATAGGCTAAGGCAATGATATCTGTGTACTGTATTAAAGAACGGGAAGAGGGAGCATGGTTAATGATGGTGTATTGAATAGTGTGGGACCTGGTCATAACATAAGTGGTATGGAATAAGGGTGAGATAAAGTGCTGGTTTTGTTTATGTAGAGTTAATCTTCTTCATGGTAGCTAGTACAGGGCTATGTTTTGGACTTCTGCTGAAAGCAGTGTTGATTATACAGGAATGTTTTCATTACTGCTGAACAGGGCTTGCACAGAGCCAAGGCCGTTTTTGCTGCTCACCCAACCCCACCAGTGACCAGGCTGGGAGTGCATGAGTAGCTGGGAGGGAACACAGCCAGGACAGATGACCCCAACTGACCAAAGGGATATTCCAGACCATATGGTTCATATGTAGCATATAAAGCTGTGGGGACAAGAAAGAAGGAAAGAGGAGGGAACATTTGTAGCGATGGCATTTGTCTTCCCAAGCAAGCGTTACGCATGATGGGGCCCTGCTCTCCTGGAGATGGCTGAACACCTGCCCGCCATGGGAAGCAGTGAAATAATTCCTTGTTTTGCTTTGGTTTCCCTATTAAACCGTCTTTATCTCAACCTGTGAGTTTTCTCACTTTTAATCTTCTGATTCTCTCCCCAGTCCCACTGAGGTGAGTGAGTGGCTGTGTGGTACGTGGTTGTCGGCTTGAGATAAATCATGACATGGGAAAAATATTTAGTGCTGTGAATCTAAGACAGATTAAGGTGATTCCTGAATGCTTGAGAAAAGTATTGATGAGTTGCAAGAGGTACATTTCAGATGCAGCTAACCCATATCTTATTGTTTCACTCTGGTTATCTCAGTCCAGATCCTGATGGGGGTTCTGCTTTTCAGGGGTCCCAACTTCAGTGCCTACCAAGCCTCTTGATGATGATGAATAGGAGAGATGGGGTTTGCCATATCTAAGATTAGGGTATTTAGGAGTTAGGCATCCCAAAGTCCAGCACTGCAGGCACTTCTTCTGCACTTCTGGATGTTTCAGACTGGAACATTAATGAAACTGAATTCATGTGCAACTCTACAGACAACAGTGCATGACAGCAATTATTGCTCAGGATCAGACGGTTAAGTGGTAAAAGGAAAAAGTTTCATCATTAGAAATATAATATTGCAGCACAAACCACCTCTGAATCTGAACCTATTTAAACCACTCAAGATACTTCTGCGCTTTAAAGCTCTTGAGAGTTGATGATCTTGTTTAGTTCAATTACTTTCCATTCAGCTGGTTACTTCTGCTTGTGGACAGAAGATTTTTTGGTCTTTTTTTATGCTTTCATTTTTAATAGCAGCCATTTACCAATTTCAAACATGTTTACCTAGAATTGTGCCCAGAGGGAAATATACCCAGCTAATTGCTATTAGTGTTTGCTATGCCTGATTAACTTATAATAATATGTTAGTAAGGCCATCATTTAATATTAGGATTGACATAAAGAAAGAAGAGTGGGTAACGTAATTTTGATAAAAGACTAATTATTTGCAAATGCAATAGAAGGACAACATGAATAGTATTCCTTCATTGTATGTCTTTGGCAAGGAGAGACTAAATTCTATACGATTTTCTACTGTGTGGTTTCATTCCTCTCTGAACTAAAGTAGTACACAAAGTAGGGCTAGTACACATAGTGTATGTGCAAATGGCTTGTACATTTGGTTTGGTGTGGGAAATGGAATGACAATATGTCATGGTGACTAAATAATTTTTTTCTGTGTTTATTTTCATAAAACATCATTATTCAGCTATTAATAGTTAATGGGATTACTATGTTTATGTACTGGCAGCATATGGGAATTGTTATATATTTTAACTGAACTCAAACTTTCCAAGTAGAAATTCATAAGAAGAATGAAGGAGAAAGATCAAGTAACTAAAAGTAATGCATAGCAACATATTTTAAGTAGTGGCTGTATGTTTGGTGAGATAATTGCAATTTGTATTTTATTGACAATGTTACGGTACAACACCATGGTGTGTTTGCATTGTGGCTTGCCACAGAGATAAAACCACTTTTTTATTATAAAGTGGAAAATTTAGTGAACCATGAAGTAATTCAGTTGAGTTTTAGGAAAAAAAAAAAGCTTTTAAATAATGAATTCAAAATTTTTTCTATTAGGAAATAAAAGCTCCTCTGCAAAAAAACCTATTACCCTCTGAGTATTGTATGTACTACATGGGTAATGTGATAACTAATTGATTTTATTTTCTTAGTTTCAGTGAGACGGCTTATACTGGAAAGGCAGTCTGATAAATGCTCATGAACTGTAGGCTAATATAAATCATTAAGCAGGCTGATAAAGAATATTTTGTATGAACTTAGGTGAGATTCTGAAAACTTACAGGTCATATTTTTTCTTAAATTGTGTAAAGCCTCACACTTTGCCAAGTCAAAGTAACTTTCCTAGAAATAATTACTTGCTGTATGAAAATAAATCAGAACTTCATTTTCAGCCAGAACAGTTTTGCACCCAGATAAAGAAACTGAGCACAAATGAGCAGTTACTTTTTTTGTCCATTGCTTAATGGGGTATCCTGGCTGAACACTCCACAAACCATTTCTGCATTCCAAAACAAGAATATTTTCTTCTGTGAAATTTTGAAAAGTTCAGTATTCTAAGCCAGGACTGGGAATATGCATTCCTTAATGATATAAATCAGAGTGGCTTATTTGAAGGCACAGATTCATTCATTTTGTAATGTCAAACCTGTCATTTTTCAATTATACCATTGTTTCAGCTTTTCTTGCAAGAATTAAAAAACATGTCCCTGATTCGACTATGGCAGAAATTAGATAAGTGCTCTTTGCAGTGTTTTCTTGCTTTGGATGATGTGTTAACTCCATGGAAGAAAGCATTCTTCTGAGCATTAACAAAATTAGTGTAGCTTTATGACTAGCATGGAAAGGAGTGATAATTCATTCTCTAGATCTCAGAACCGATTCTGCCTTCTGGTATGGCCAGAGCTGACAAACTTGCTGTCAATTTCAGCCAGGATGCACAAAAAAAGTGGTCAGGGCAAACACCGGGTCCAGCAGATGATTCCTTCACATCTGGCAGGAGACATTTTGGTGAGGAGGAGAGCAGAGGTTGGTAGTACACCTTTTCTGTGTTTAGCAGCAGAGGAAAGTAAATGCTACTTCAGGCTATTACCTTTCCTGTGTTAGATCTGTGGTGACATCTGTGAAGAGAGGGCTGTGTAAAAATGTGGTAATGTGCAGCTCACAGAAAAATATCTCAGCAGACAATCCATGCAGTTGATATTTAAAGAAATCACCAAGCATGATGCGCAGTTTATACTGAACTTTTAATTATGTTAGAGTCCACAATCACTTATCCTATGCTTGTCTCACAGTTCATGAAGAAACAACACCTCTAACCATAATAGCAGATCATCTCAGGATGCAGGAATCCTTCAAATGTTTCCAGAGTCCTCTTAAAACTTGCTTGCATTTGACATAAGTAGGAAATGTTAATTTCCAGTGCTTTTATGTGAACAGGAATTCTCTGCAAAGGCAAAAGTAAATGCACACTTGAGTGACTCAGGCCAAATTAGTGGTTTATACGGCTTACTTTGGGTATATTTACTGTAGTAACATCTAAAAAACCAGCAGTTTGAGTTTGTGTGTGAGATAAATCCACTTATTTACATTTCCAAGATATTTCTGATTCCAACTCTCTTACATCCTTCTCACATGAAATTTAGAAAACGTATGTCTCGTTCTTAGCCTCCCTTCAGACCCCTTTATTCTTTCCCCTCCTTCTACCCAAGCATATGACATTCAAATATGTGTCTTTGGCTCATATGATTTTTTTCCAGTGGTAAAAAGAATTATTTTGATGAATCAGGAAAGAAAAATACCTGTACATTTTGCAACAACTCTATTTGCTAGAAGTATTCAAAGGAATTAAACTACCGCTTCTCATGGATTTTCTTCATTTCTGCCAGCTGATGTTTTCCAGGCAGCTTGCTGTATTAAAAGCACGTGTTTGCAATGTTAGTAGTCTGCACTTTGTTCCAAGAAAACTGAAAACAAATGTGAGAAAGATGACTTAGCATTCTGTAACTTCCATGTGGAACAAAATGGTGAATGTTGGTATGTGAGCATAGTATAAAAGTTAGTTCATGTGTTCCTTTTATGGCAAGGAAATAGTTACTGAATATTTTCCATACCAACATAACAGAGTAATAAGTGTGCTATGTTTAATTGACTGGAAATCATTAAAAGTGCTTTGTTGCTGGTAGGAAGTCTTATTCTTGATTCAACTGTTCCCCCATGCAGCCTATTGTTAAGGACACAATAATATACTCCAGCTCTGTAGTCTGGAGCCACATGCCTAACTCCACCAACCTCAGAAGTAAAGCAAACAACTTTGGGTATCAGTGGGAGGGCAAATAATGTCTTATGCTTTTCTCAGAACTTCTGTCACAAACGTGAAAAGATGAAAGCTGATTTTGATGATTGCAAGCTGGTGGAATGTCTTCACGTACAGAAGAAACCACGTATTTTTAGCAATGAATTAGGACCAGATTTTTGAGGGGAATATATGCAGACTGTGTTCACAAAAAGAATGTGTGTGATCTTCTTTTTTAATGTTTTTTCTTTCTCTAACACACAGTCATACTTACAATGTCTTATAACATTTTGGAAAAAAAACCGAGGTGTGCGTGTGATGGGAATAGAGAAAAGAAAATATTATTGTTGTCAGAAGTTGTCAAAAATGAGAATGCTCACACTGAAACCAAAACAAAAGTTTTCTACTAAAAAGGTAATGCACATATTTCCTAATATAAGAAGACAATATTTACAAGCTATGGTTGTTGCAGGCCTGCATCATGCTCTACACAGGCTTTTTGCTTTCTTAAATCACTTTGAATATTTGAAAGATAATTCTAAATATAATTGCACAAACTTAAAATTTGGGCCTTCTGATAGCAATCTATAAACACAAATTCTTCCCGCCATAGGATTTGCATTATTCTCAATCCCACAGGTTTGTGTTTTTTGGATGTTAAAATATCTATCCTACAGGTATATCTCCTTTTACATATAGCTGAGAAAATAAAAATTTCTATTTTCTGAAAGGGAAAAAACCCCACCTGCTAATTCAGGGTAAACACTTCATGTTCATTTAGAAAACCCCAACTATCAAACAGTGAACTCCTCCCTTCTCAGAATAACTCAACAATCCAAACTGCATCAATGCTTCAGCTGTCTCCTATTTTCCAGGGGGGTTTTGTGTAGTCCCAGTTAAGCTACACTTCCATTTCAGCAGTGATGTGTTTGCTCAGTAAGTTCAGTTCCTCCTCTAATACACAATATTTTTTTGGCTGATGCTGTCAATATCCCTTCACCCAGGCTGACTCATAGCACAGTATTTCCTTGGCAGTGAGAGGTGTAGGATCTTCGTTCCTCCAGCTGTGCTCCTCAGCTGTAGGTTTACCAGTATGGGAGAGAGTGTACATAATTACAGTTGCAACCAAGGCAGTAAACCAAGCCTTTCTGCTTCCATTAGAAAGGCCTTGGTTAAAGTCTATGAAATTTGAGTTCTGAATTACCATTTGAATATGAATTTTTCTTCTACTCTTTGTCTTGTATAGATAGAGAAGTCCTCTGACCTCGAGACATAAAAAGCCTATCAGAAGTGCACACTTAGTTTCCTCTCATTACTTTCATCTTCTGAGGGTATCAGGTACCTTGAACAAATGCTTGACTTCTCCTGGCAACTGACTGGTGAATACTTAGGCAGGTTTCCTATGACAGCTGTGCTGCAGACTTAAAAACATGGGAGCCCAAAGCCCTGTGTTTCATGGTGCTGGCAATGCAGTCTAGCATGAGCTCAGCTCTACGCTACAAACAGTATTCATCTTAACAACCTTCTTATTTTGTGAACAGCTTGGATGATTTTGTTCAACCAACCTTACAAAAGCCTGTGTTAGGGGCTCTACTTTGAGAAGTAAACATCCAAATCTTGTGAGACAAAAATGCCCACCAAGAGGATGGTCCATATTTGGCTGTTGAGATGCAGTATGAAGAGATACATGTATTAAGAAGTTGTGGCAATCTAGAATTTTACATTTTATAATAAAATTAAAACAAAAAAGTATAGGTTGGTAAATATCAATGTTGCATTTTTCATTTAACATGCTACAAATGCTAAAAAATGTGCAATTTCCATTTAATAAGTGCTTCATTGCTGAATGAAGCATTATGATAGACTTTCATTGATGATGCAGTGTAATTGATATACATTCCTGAGAAGTATTTCATGAGAACAAAACAGGTTGTTGACTGATTTTGCATCGAACTTGCATTTGTGAGCTGACTCAGTGCAAGATCTGCAACATTAATGAGGAGCCATTTCCCTTGTGTGCAATTCAATAGCTGTGCAAAATTTTGTCTGTGACCTCTGCCACTGGGAGACGGTTGTAGAAGTCATTGTATAATCCAAGTTTGGTTCACGGGATCAGAATAAATCTAATCTAAACTAAAAACCTCAAAGACAATATAGGGTAGATGCTGTGTGCTCATGTGAATCAGAAATTTTGTGGTAGATAATTCAAAAGCGAAGGAAAAAGAACTTACATTACTTTTAGAATAGTCCAAAAAATGCAGTTTAACTTGAACCTGATTTTTCTGGAATTCACAGAGCCTTATAAGAACAGAGAGGCAGTGCAAGAGTCATATGAATACAGAATGTAGCTATAATCAGACCACATATATAAAGGCAGGAGGATTAGTTCAAGGCGGAATGGGATGAAGTCACACAGGATGGAAGGATAGCCTGTTTGAGCTGTTCATATCTGAAATTCAAAACAGACTTGAGAGAAAAATGAATAAAGCAGAGATCACTGAACTTAAAGTGAACCGAAACAAATGAGATTCATATGTCTGTAAGAGCCAGCTGATGAAATCTTTAAATACATGAATGTTCTTTTAAATGTAAGTGCAGCTGTGACTGTTTAGGAGCATGTGGTTTTGCAAGCTAGCAAGTATTTTGTGCAATGATTGATCTCTACAAATTAATTTGCTAAGAGAAACAAATAACGGAGTAAGTGTTCTCATTTCTCAGGACACAGCCAGTATCTCCCTATTGGCTGCTGCCTGAGTCCCTATCCAATGAATCAGTGCAAGGCTAAGGTTAGTGATATAATTAGGTGATTACAGTCTTTGGCTATTTAATTAAATATGACTTTGTGCAAATATTTTGTCACCAGGCTGTTGAAACTTGCTAGGTACACATTTTTGGAAGCAGCATGTAAACTTAGGAAATGATAGTCTTTGATCTTCAAGATTTTCTGTTCTTTGGAGTATTTTTCTAAAGTCAATGCAATACAAGTGTTAATTTAATACAGCAGAGTGGAAAAATAATCTTAAGTCAGGGAGTATTACCATACAAAATCTCCTAGCTTTTCATGTGTCTCTTAAATTTAGTAATCCTCCATTTTCTAAAAACAGCTCTCCTAGGAGGTTTTTTTTCCTGAACTATTATGAACCCCAAAGTAAGCATTTTTTTTACCTGTGTGCTTTGAGATTAATCTCCTGACTTTCATTCTCCATTTGTTTTTAACCTTTTAGCCCATTTTGAAAGTTATGTTTTATTCTATA
The DNA here is from genome assembly GCF_020740725.1 of Corvus hawaiiensis. Taxonomy (NCBI): domain Eukaryota; kingdom Metazoa; phylum Chordata; class Aves; order Passeriformes; family Corvidae; genus Corvus; species Corvus hawaiiensis. The sequence continues at coordinate 48,620,122 of NC_063255.1, forward strand.
CTTAGTGACATTATTGAAATTATAAATGCTATTTGTTAAAAATTCCTTATATCTCTGTTTATCACTCCTCTCTTCCTGAAGTTTCCTCTCTGAGACCTCCATTGCCATGATTCCAGAGCTTCTCATGATGTTTTCAGTGACCACTTTCAGAAATACTATTATGAGACTAGCAAGTATTATTTCCAATGTATGAAATGAGGAAGCAAGACCTCTGAATGCAGGGTTTCCAAAGTCCCGAGTTAGAAACCTCAGAGATATTTCACTGGTTTTTTTTTTTATCTCTCCACGTTTGTTATCTTAAAAGGGTTATGTGCATACTTGATTTTTATAGAAATATCTGTGATCTTCTCTAAATTGCAGATATGGTAATACTCAAGTATTTTTTTAACATTAAAATTTCTGGGGTACCTCTTGAGCCTGGAAAGCTTCTTTTTCAAGGTATATGTTTATTTAGTCAGGATTTTGAAAGGGCCTGAGGACTAGTGAGGAGGGTGCAAGCTAATGTTTTTCTTATCTTTGTACCTGTGTAAAGAATTCATATTCTTTACTACTGAGTGTACTCCATATTAAAGTGGTGCTAGGGACAGAGATATTCCTATAGTTATTTTCTCCAACTCAGAGGTTAATGATTTGTGGTGTGGGGAGAACAGAGTTAAGCAAACACATTGTTTGGATTGCAGGAAGATGCAATACAGAGTGTTCCACTTTCAAGGGGATTTGAAAAATATGTTTTTCTTCCTATGTAAGGCTAAATGGGTCCTTCACTTTCAAACTATGTCTTGCTGGAACAAAAAGTACTTGCCTGTATCTTAGAACAAATAACTGACTGCTGCCTAGCGTGATTCAGTAGGCTGCAGTACCAAGATAGATCCTCTTGCAGTTCCCTGTTGCTGTCTTTCCAGCAGACAAGTCTGTTTTCATGGCACAAGGCACCACGCTTCTGTTTCGGGGAAAAATCCACACTGCTGGGACTGAAAAGATATGCTTCCCTAGATGTGTTTATCAAACCACGTCCAAGCAGCTGCATTTTGAAAAATGTGGCCCTCTAGAGCTAGTGGCAACAACTGCTGACTAACAGTAAGTCTTCTGAACAGGCTGTGGAACATTATTTTTTTGCTTCAGAATAGTAATGTCTAAATTTCATTGTAAATACAGTTGAGCTATTACAAACAAGAGAGAGCCTGCCTCTTTTATAGGAAGTTCCCCGTGGTTGTCCACTGAGTTTTTCCTTCAGAAGAGGGTTTTTTTTTTTCAGATGTAGCCAGAATAAATTGAGTTTGCCCAGTTTTACTATATGCTTGTTACATTTTTTTAAAATTTCCTTTTGCTGAATGATGGTGACCAGGGCTATCACTTTGTCCTGCATTTTCTATTCTTGCATCAAATTCACGCCTGGATTTGAAACTGAACAAACTCTTTTGTCATCAACAAACACTTGTTTCTTTTCTCTTAAAGAAAACAGATTAATGAATTGACAGAGCATTTTCACGGAAACATTCTTCTAAATCTGATTAAACTACTGTGTTTTGCCATGCAAATATTGCTAAAAGTATTACATTTTCTGAGTACACCAGTGTTATGAGCTATCTTTATGCACTTTCCACATATTTTCATATGAAATGGCGATAAAATCTGTGCAACTGAAGAAATTGAGGGTTTGGAAATAAAAAGGGATGAAGTAAAAAAGAGAGAGAGCAGGAGAAAAGTCTTTAATTCACCAATTACTTGTATATTCAGGAGCACAGTGTTTAGAAATGCATGAAGCAACTTTCTGAAAAGGTGTCCTGATAGCAAAGCTATTTCTTTCTTGAGATGCCTGACTTTCTCCTATACTGAAATGCCATTTTGCATCTGAATTAAGCTTTCCCAGTGGAAACTCACTCACAGCTGGACGTTTTCAAAAAAGCATTTTATTTTAGACAAAGTAATATGTTTCTGAAGTAGAAAATTACTTGACTACTACCTGAATAGCTTTACTAACCTGGATTTAAAAATTGCTGACCTGGAGTATAGGCTTTTTTCACCCACCTTGGTATCTAAATATTTACAAGAGAAGATTACATTGACATTTAATGATCCACCATGAGATTTTTCTGTCCACTGATATTTGCTATGTATAGTTAGATGAAATTTTATTGATTACTGCTTGGACAGTTAGGAAGCAGTGGGTTCCTGATAACATAGTGTTTCTGGTGTATGCAGTACCTGCATTAGCTTGGTTTGCATCTGGGAATGTGGCTAGCAGGACATGACTGACTATAATGTAATTCTGTGAGATAGGCTTTTTTTTTTTTTGCTTGATTCACGATTATTTTTTTTTAACTTGGTGTGTAAATAGTTATATGAGAGAAAGAGTGTGGTCATAAAAATTCATGCATCTAACTTTTCTGTTATTTGCAATGTCTCTACATTTTCTGTTTCATCTATTCTTGCACATTTCACTTTCACCTGGTGCTAGTGTGGAAATTTCCCCATGATTCCCGGGCAGCTTCCGTAAGTTAGTCACTTTACGCAGCGTTGTTTAAGTGCTTCAGACAGCTTTAATTTTAGCTCATATACTATTATTGAAATGTTTAATTGACTGAAATACTGCATGTTTTAAGAATTAAATGGATTTGATATAAAAGACTTTCAACCATGAGAACCATGACAGGGAAGGGTGATTGGCTGGGTAAAGATGGTTAACTGAAATTTGTATCATTTTTCTTCAAGTCTTTTGCAATGATAGTTTAGTGAAGTTCAAATGGCAAAGAGCATGATTTTATTTGTAAACTAAGGACCGTCCCTTTTCAGTAATCACCGTTTCCCCCCTAATACATCTGTTGTGTAAAGAAACAGACATAGATTATTTGGGAGAAATAGAATAGAGTTTTCCTCTATTCTAGCAGGTGTTTTCCAGATGTTAGGGTAGGAAGATAAAATTTTCTTAAAGTGTCCCTGTAAAAGTAATGCCCTTAAATGATGCCTACTACCATTTGAGATGTCACAGTTTTCTGAGACAACAGTACAGGGATTACATATAAGACACTGGAACTAAGAGGAAGAGTGCTACTCTGGTTGGCATTTGAAGGCTGATAAAATTATACTGGTATACCTGAAATGGCACCAAACACGTATGGTTTTGATTTTAAAGGGATCTTAATATCTAAGATTTTATTTACTTAGTGTCTTGCTCTTTTATTTTAGTGTTTTGATTGACAGAAAAGTTAATAGTTAGATGGCAGTAAAATTTTTGGCACCCTTTGTTATTCATCCAGAAGTAGCTCTGTACTTTGGACCTCACTGCAGGAAGAAAAATGCCTGAGCCATAAGGGTGAACCACGGAGTTCCTGGATCCTACCAATATCCAATCTTCTTCTCAAGAGTGACCTGCAGGAATTGTCTATATGGGGGTAGGTGGAATGGTGGTATTAGAAACTACAGTTCATTCTTTCCTTTAAACTTAATCTCTTTCCAGAACTCTTCCTTTGAATGCTATCTATTAGAAACTAATTTTTCTGTAGTAGACAATTATTAAAATGTATTTTATCCTTTCTTTAGAACAATGTGTGTATATTTTTTGGGAATGACAGAGGCCCAGAGCATCACCTGACTTTAACTGAGCAATGGTTTGCCACTCAGCAGAGATTGATAGTCTCCTGGGATCCACAGTAGTCAAAAGTGCTAAGGGTAGGAATAGGCAAAGAAGTGCTAATGTAGTGCTAAATTAGATCCACTAAAAGCTCCTACATATCAGCAGGATATTTTAATGATTAATTTGTGTTTGACATCATATGAATGCAGACATTTAGCTTTTTTTTTCTTCAGGCTGCACCTAGACAAATCAACATTGTTTCTGCCCAGCATTTGAGAAAGAACAAGATTGTTTTGGTTTGCAGTAGACACTGCAAATGTAACCTTTGCTGGCAATGACAAGGCTTCTTTTCTAGAGATATTCTTGTTATCTGAATGTGTTAGCAGTTGACTCATGGAGAAATACTTATTGTTGGCTGCAAAGTAGTTTTCAAAATTGACCATGTAACTCCTAAGGATTTTCTGCCTAAAGGCAAAGGTTGTAAAAAGGTCCTTGGGCCCTGAAATCTCTTTTTGATGCCTCAAAATAGGAAGTCAATATTGATCTTGGATTTGCAGTCAGATTTCACTCTTTAGAGAAATGAATTTCATTCCAGTTCAGAATCTCCCTATGGTGCTACAGCGTAGTCATTCAAGTAAATTAAAAATTAAAATAATGTATTGTGAATGTTGCTGACTCTTCAGGATTAGGTCACCTAACAGTGTAACAGGTCAGAGAAAATCATGAAGGTGTCTTGGAATGGAAAGCTGCATAAACGTCCTGATTTATAAGAGACAAAGACAACTCCTCTGGCAGTTTAATTTAAGATGCATCAATAGTCCTTGGTGTGTGGACAGGTATCGTGTATTCATGTCTCCAAGGAGCTGCTCTCAGCATAGGCTATAATTTCCTTGTTCTTTCATTCCCTTCTGGATGAATTCTTGCATTCTCTGCTGCAAATAAGAAAAGCACTCTTTTCTGGAGTGAGCTGGGTTTATTAGACACTAATTCACATTTAAGAGGTTATTTACAATTCTCTATCAATCTGTCCCTGCACCTGAGTCCCCAGTCTGTTAAGTATTGTGGTAGTATTGAATTCAAGGTAACCTGTGACTGTTAAATATTGAAATATCATTGGAAAGAGTAGAACGCCTCTAAATACTCACATTTCCCAGCTGAGGTGCTACGCCAATGCACACGGTAGGGTAACAAACAGGAGAAGCTGGAAGCTATTGTGCAGCAGTAAAGCTATGGCACAGCTGCCATCATGGAAACATGATGTGATAAGTTCCATGGCTGGAGCTCTGCAATGGATGGTTGTAAGCTCTTCAGAAGGGACAGGTGAGGCAGGAGGCATAACTCTGTACAGGAGGGAGAGTTTTCACTGTATGGGGAATGAATGTTAGGACAACTTGAATTGAGGTATTGAATGGAAAAAACAGTTTTTGGTTGAGCTGGATTTATACAAATGATAAAACAGAGGTGCTTCTTCATATTATCTGTCATTAATGTGAGCTCTGTTGCATTTACCTTGTGTACACTGCTTATTAGGTAAGGCTTCATGACAGAGGATGTATTTCAACTAGAAAAATGCTGTCGGAAATATATTCCCTGAAGACTACATAGAACTTCAGAACTTCAGGATACAGAAGGACAGCAAAGTGGCATGACCTCAGATTTTTCTTTTCTTTGAGTTATGTGTTTGGTTTCTTTCCCCTATTATTTGTCTATGAAATTAGTTTTGTACGTGAAATAATTCATTTTTCAGTTTTTCAAGACTTTGCTGTTTTTCACTTTTAAGGATCGTTATGGAAATCACTTTAAATTTGGTTGCTGACTTTAGCTGGAGAATAATGAGTTTCATGTCACAAACTACAGTTCTGTATAACTGTAAGCCTATTTGATTTCCCCAATTTTAGTTGTTATAAATCTAATAAATAACATAAATAATATACTACTTTTGATCACTTCTATATATTGACTCTCATGTATATATCTGAATGTTCCTTTTATCAAAACATAGGATACTAAGCATATGTTTATCACCTGGCATGCTTATAAACAAAATTGGCTGAAGGTACATGGTCAAACAGCTCAGCTGAACACAGGCTGTTGTTCAGTCAGCTTTCTACCTCTGTGAGGAAACTTTGTATAAATAACAAACCTACAGCAACACTACAGTGTGTATAAAACACATCCATACATTTTACTAGGTTTTAAGTCCTGATACATTTTTTTGATAGTTCTTACTGCATGTGCCTTCTTCTGTGCTATACTCCTTGGATAGGAGTAGGGAAGGGAACAGCTCTTGTTGCCTTACCTCATTAGCATGCATTTATTATTTGTTTTCTGTGTAATTACTGTCCCAGAACAGTACAAAATTAGGTGTTAGCACTCTAAAAGGTGTCAAGGTAAAAACTTCAGCTTATTTATTTCCTTCCGCAGTAGCTGACATTTTGATTGCCTGTCACCTGGATCTGCTGCATAAGCCAAGTTATAAGGCTCCTTATGGCAAGGCCAAGTGATTTTTTAATATCTTAAAAAGAGAAGGGATCTTTCCCATTTCTATTTATTTCTCAAATTTGTTTGCCTGTTACATATAAATTCTGCCTATATGTGGTTTTGGAGAAATTAATTTCACCTTGGAAACTCTCAAGTTTTTGTCTGATTTTTGTTAAAGTACAGCTTGAATTGGTGTTTGAATGTCTACTTTTGGGCGAAAGGTAGACAACTGAATTTGAATCTTACAAATTTATTGGGTAGTATAATGTCACAAACATTTGGAAATTGTTTGTTTTATGTGAAAAGACCACAAGTTTTGATCTAATCTTTAGAGTGGGGGGTGGGTTTGGGTTGCAGTCATGTACTGATATAGCTGCTTTATAGTGTCATAGATGTAGAAGCACAGTAAAATTATCATAAAAAGCAAGAAGTCTTTTTTTTCTGAAAATTGTGCCCATAGACAATGGAAGGAATACAAATTATAGAAAGTTATATTTGAAATCACATCTAATCAGGCAGGTCATGAAGATTTTTGAATAGGTAGTTGCTCTAAGCATAAAAATACATAATAAAAATGTTGCCAAACATATCAGAAACTGGAAGCCAGTGCTTGACTCCATAGGGCTAATAGATGGCTGGCATATAAAAATGAGCATTCAGGTTAATAGTGATGAAATCTAAATGTTTTCTTTATATTTGTGTCCATTAGTCTTAAATAGGTATGTTACTGTAAAAAAATTTAGAGCAAAATATGAGAGCAATGAATTTTCGGAGCAAAAGGTTTTACCCAAGGGGTCTAGAGTGAGTCATTACCAACCTTATGATATAAAACCTGTTGCTTGCATCCTGAAGAGAGTAAGGAAGCAAATGAGAACAAGTTTTCAAAAAGGGCTTCAAAGGCTATCTGGGGATCTACAGGCCATTACACCTTACTTCTACATCAGTCATATTGGCAGAAATGATAAGAAGGAATAGATTTAGTTAGTCAGCTGGGAAATAAATATGGCAAGTCATGTCTTGCATTTCTGCTGGTGTGCTTTAAGTCACACCAGCAAACAGAGATGAGGGCAGCTGGCTGACAGAACACAGGATTTGCGGAAAAATGGTGATTAAGTATTGAGTTAAAATAAGGAAACCAGTGGTAAATTTTCACTGTGAGTGTATGCTGTCAGTGGTATTGCTTGGTTGCCTCTGCAGGCAAAAATCCTATTTGATGCTTATCTTCAGGAAACATCTAGAAATGGGGTGAACAATGAGATGGCAAGGCTTCGACATTACAACTCTACACAAGGTAGAGAAGAGTTGCAAAAGATTGTCGATAATCAAGTGAGTAATAAAGTGCCAGCTAATGTCTAACGTCAATAAATATGAAGCAATGCATATGCCAAGACAACCTCGACTGCAGACACAATTAATTATCTTGAAAGTAGTGGTGCCCCATTCCTGAGTCAATATTTGAAGTCACTGTGAACAACTCTCCAAAATACTCATCTCAGTTCTTCACAGCAGTGAGAAAGGTACATAAGATGTTTAGAGCAGAACAGAAATAGAGAACAAAACATCACACAACTGGCCTATAGTCTGTAGACATTCTAAAATGAGCATATTTCAAGATATTCAGTCTTAGAAAGGTTTTAATGAAACTAGGGACGGTAGAGAATGAAATGGGAATGATCAGAAGTAGTCAGATAGTTACTTTACAGAGAAAGGAAAACAATCTAAGTCTTCTCACTATAGAAAAGAGATGACTGCAGGTGATTTTGATATATGTCCATGTAATCACAAATTGTATGGTCCGAGTGAAAGGGAGTTATTGTTCCCTGTTTTTCATTACAACATATATGCAACATCCAGTGAACTTACTCTGCATGCAATAAAAAATCAACTGAATTGTTGCTACTGAGGTGTGGAATTAATTGCTAAATAAAAACCTATAAAGTAAGATTTAAAAAGTCATAAAGAAAAATTGTGAAAGAAAATGTCAATCCAAAGGATTGTAAACTGCAGCTGATATTTCAAACAGATGACTGAAGTGGAGAGGATGTTGTCAGTGTAAGTGGATTTTTCCTTCTTCCTAATAGGGTGACCTGCTAGTACTCTCCCCTACAAAAAAACCTCTTTATTTTCCCTTGCAGCACCCTACAGGACGGCAAGCAAAAATACTATGTTTGTGTTAGTCCAAACCCTGACAATGCTGCTTCTTCAAACCAGTGATCAGAGAATCCTAGAGTGGCCATGATCTAAAGCTCATGTTAGGTGCACCTGGAGTGTTGGAACACACTCTGATTGGAGAAATTGAAGTCTTTCTGCCACTATCAGTACTAACCAATATCTCCGCAATTAAATCTACCTGCTCATCATTGCTGAATACATGTTATACAGGATGGTTAGCCTGGATACATGGACAAACTCTGTCCTGTCCAAAATTATCAAGGAGAGATGTTTTGACATATAATGCTTCAGTATACAGCATATACCCTGTAATTATGCTGGGACAAAATCACTATAGAAATGTCCTCTATCCATTAGTACATAGATTATGGGACCAACTAAATGGGAGCAAATGACAAACTGTTGGTGTTGATGAAGGGGTTGAACGTGAACAACATGGATTTATTTGTGAAAATAGTACCATTAAGTGCCAAGACATTTGTCTTGACACTGAGCAATGTATTTGTCACTTTGAAATACATCCTGATGAAACCCCTCAGACTGTAGTTTTATATATTGGAAATGGATGTGTTTATATGAAAACCTTTTGTGATTCAATATTTACAGACAGCACCACTGTAGAAACACGTAATCACTGAAATATCCGTAATTGCAATCTTACTGAAATTGTGGGATGTGACTGTAACTGTTGAGCTCCTGTCACAATCTACCAATAGCTACAATCTAACCATAGATTGTTTCAAATGTTCCTGCCTATCCCCATTGGAATGAAACTTACATTTGTAAGAATACTGTTGCAATATGATCACTTGAGTACATTGCTCAGAAGAATCCAGAACAGCAGAGTACTCTGATTAACATCTATCTTCACAAAATGAAGATACATCACATCCTAGAAAGACTGAAAAGGGATGGGGAACATAACTGGTGAGACATCAGCAACAAGAACTGTGAGTCTAATGTTTCATTCAATTGTGATTTTGTTAGCTCTAACATTATGCTTATTACTTAAAGTAATTTTATATGCAAACATCTGGTAAATCATGAAGCAAATGCTCCTTATTCATTATGATGAATTCTCCTGTAATATAATTAATAGTAATATTTTATACTAAGAGCTATTTGCTTACTTTGGATCTGCAAGTGTGCAAACATAGTATATAATTAACATTAATTTTGGTACTTAAATGAAACAGTTTATCAAGTAACTGGACTCTTACCACTGATCTGTCACATATTTATGGTATAGAGGCAAGAGGTAGCTGTACTATGCCTGTATGAAACAATAAAGTAGATTATTTGTGGGGTGATGTGTGACTTGAGGGCTCCACTCCTTAAACCGCAATAGCTGGTACAGGCTCCAAAGGCAGTACAGTCCTGAGTGGCAGCTGGGCCAAGAAAGCATCAAAGAAACCTAAAGAGGAGCACAGTGACCTTATGAACACCAATGCATATGAGGTTGGAATGCCAATCGTACAGCTAAGGGGTGGTTTTTCCAAGATTCCTTTATCAAGAAACAAATAAATTTGTGGGTACAGGGAGTTTTATGCACACCCTTCCTATTGTATGCAATTTGACCATGAGCCAGACACTTTATCCCATAAATAAAATGACCTAAGTGAGCCTTCTTTGAGCTCTCCTTGCTGGTCAGTGCGGCTGCATGGTGGTGGTCTCTCCTGGAGCTGGGATGCCTCTCAAGGTTGCTCCTCCAGGCAGAGATACCTTTTGCCAATGAGATATCTTTGGGTGAGCCCAGTCTCAGTTCTCTCTAACTTGCAAATGGACTGCACACCACGTGACTCTCCACTTTAGCCTCAGAACAAAAGAGATGAGGAAAAAGAAATACATTTCAGGCTGCATCTCATCTGTTGTCACTGGGTGACTGAATGGCACTGGCCTGAGAGAGAACAGACTTCTTCAGTAGTTTTGTGGGGGTTTTTTGTGCCTGAAAACCACCCTAGAATTTTACAGCATGTGCCAGGTAATAAAATACCCAATGAAACAGAATTCTGAAATCATGGACTCTTCAGCAACTGGGAAATCAGGTAAAAAACAAATGAAATGTCTTGGAAATAACTCTTAGAACTGAACAGAAGGTCATAATTTCACTTTACAGCTGCACACATGAATGAGTAAACAGTTAATTTAGATCAGTAGCATGCCACTGAATTTAAGGGCAGTACTGCACAGAGCAGTCTGTAGGAGTCAAGTATTATGTTTTTCAACAAGCTACCTCATTAAGTTTATTGAAAAGACATATTGGGAACATACCTTAAAAACTCCTACAATGGAGATATTTGGTTTGCCCTAAGAATGAGAGAATTTTATACTTTTAGTTGTATGTTCTCATAATCTGTCACTGTGCTGCATCTAGTATGTTAAAATTCATATTACAAGCTCCGTAGGATTTTTGTGTTGTAGGCCTATATACTTGTTATGTTCCCTAAAACATGCATCCTCATTTGTCCTTTGGCAGCCATATGAAATATTGCCACAGATCCATCTCTGTAATGATCTCCAAATACCAACGCCGTATTTTCTTTGCATGAACAATAAAACACCCTGAAAACTATAACACCTTTTTTTTTGTGCTTGATTATAATAAGAAAAACTTGGCTATATTAAGAGCATGGGTGTTCTGAGCTGAGAGGAAAAAAATATGGTTGGTTTGAGCCTCTCCTGAGTCCCTGGGAAACGTCTCAATGATGAAAATTTAATGCATTTTTTTTCCAAAAGGATGTATACTGATGCTCTTGTCTTCTCTTCCAGGGCTTTTGAATGGCTGTACAGGTCTATGACAAATGAAGGTCTATTTATTTAATTGCTGTATTACTTGTCAAAGTAACTTAAAGAAAAAAAAAAGTAACTCAAAGACAAACAGGATAAGACTAAATTGCTTAAAGTGATGTGATTCTTGAAAAGTGCTACACTTGCAACGGCCTTTATGAAAACCTTCAAACACGCATGTAAACATTTCTGTTTCTTGGAAAAAAGTGAAAGCACACTTTCCTACATTTGTTATACCTTTCATATTTCTTTCATATAAGGTATATTTGAAGTGAAGTAACTTTATTTTTCTGGGATTTTTTCCAGATAGATAGTATAATTTTTTAAAAATCTATATTAACAGTTTTCTTTTGATTTTCTGATGAATTGCTCAATGATTTCATGGAAGTTTGAAATCTTTCACATACATCTACAATGACAGAAAGACTCTCTGTAAGTATAGACACAACTGTGTTGCAACACAGATCTTTTTGCTGCCCAGTGAGTCCAGAGAGGTAGTATCTTCAGGTCAGTGCTTACGATACCCAGATTTAGAAGTTACCACCTCATTCAGGTGTCAGAGTTGACATCAGCAGTATTGTTTTCTTCCCATGGACAGTTGAAGGACCTATGCTCCTTAACGACGTCTATGAACTTAATTATAAATTTATGTATTGTGGTAGTCATGTAATAATGAGAGTCATAAAATGGATTTGGCCCATGTGAGGAACTATAACTGCTCCTGAAATTTCAGCCATGGTACAGCTTAATATGCTGTGAATGCTACGATGGAAATTCATGAAAAGGCTGAGGAAAATACAGCAACCTAATGTGATGTGTTTTAAAAGGGCTAATAAAAGGCAGTGGCATTACTGCTGAGCTTAAAATTCAATGCTCCTTAAATCTCATTATCTTCAGGTAATGAAGAATATAGGAAAAATTGAAATTTCAATTAATACTATCCAAGAGTTTGTGGAGCTGTCTATGAGTGTAACTTGCATTTTATTTAAAATACTGAGGCAGTATTAATTTTTTTCCTGCAAACTGGTGCTAAATTAAAATTCATTCTACTGTGTGCTTGGTGCTTCACTGAAAATGGCTGGCCATGTCCCAGCAAGTTTACAGAGAAATCAATGAGACAAAAGTGTTGGGAGGAATATTGTTTTCTACAAGTGTGAAACTACTCCACAAAAGGATAAGACTATTTCCATAAATTTTGGAAATCTCTGTCCCAGATGGAATTCACACATTCCCAGGGCTGAATTTACAGGTCTGAACTCCATTCTAATGCTTGGAATTCTTTCTCTTTGGCCCACCATATTAAAATTTCGTTGAAGAAATGAAAAAAGTAATTCCTTAAACCAAGACAAATTTCCCTTTGCGACAATTTGACTGTGTGTAATCCATCATGTTCCCTGTCCTTCAGAGAAATCATCTAAGTAAAGAAGCCTGGACTTTAGAAAGTTAAAGTGTTTAGAGGTCCAATGAAATGTAAAGAAATAAGTATCTAAAAAAGGTCCTAAAAACATTCAGAAAATTACTGCAGAACCTAAAATTAGACAAAAAACAGAGGGAAGAGGAAGAAGGATGATGACGATGATGTAACAAGAAAAACTTGTTTGTGATGTTTCTGTTGGTACATATACATGGATGTTGCAAGGCCTGTTACTTTTATGTTAGTAATGGGTTTTTCCCCTAGAATTTCTTAATCAAAATTTCTCTGATGGGGATGTTGGGGCAAAACTTTTCTGCAGACACAAAATGTATAACTTTTTAGGAGGATAGGTTCCTTGTAAGTGTTGTTTGAAAGCAAGTTTTAATTTGACTTGTCTCCAGGGTTTTTGCATGCAAAGCAGCATTGTGATCACCACTGCCTTTCAGAGAAAGCTCCTCCAGAAGCCAAAGTAGATGTTTTGAAGAAAGAATGTATTATAAGTCCATTGTTGGAAAAGATGTTAAATTTCAAAATCTACTGAGGATTTTTTGTGTGTATGTGTGTGTGTGTGTGCGCGTTTGTTTTGGTTTGGTTTTTCTCTCTGGTTTGGTTTGGGGTTTTTTTGCTTGGCTTTGTTGGTCTTAATTTTTGTTATTTGTTTTTCCTAAATAAACTTTTAGTGAAAATAAGGATATTTCAAACAATTTTAATGGATTTTTTTTTGTTTGTTTGTTTCTTTAAATTATTGTTTCTTTGTGAAGAACACTGCCTGACTGATTCCTTCCAGAAGGTGATTTATTATGGAATAGAACGTCAATGTCTCTGCAAGTACATGACAGATTGTTTCCCTCTCCAACTGTTGTGCTGTAACAACAGGTTTAATGATGCCATTTAATTTAGGGTTATTGTGCTACGCAAATTTAACAAGCCCATTTGTTTGTGGCACGGAGAACATTGCTTTCATCAGATCTCTAAAATATACATTGCGTCAATGCCTTTGGTTCTGGATCATCAAAAGCATACATTAAGTCTATGGGATCCAAAGAAAATCTAGTTTCAGTTTACTGAGGTCAGTTAAAATTAATCCTATTCCAATGCTTTGTTAGCCCCAGGAAATTTTCATCTCCATTTATTCTGGAATGGAAAGTTAAATTTATCTGCGTTTTTAGGAGATTCTGATCCATCCCATTTGTTTGGGGTTTTTTGGGTGATTTTTTGTTTTTTTTTTCTTTGTCTTGTGGATATGTTATATAGTGCTTGTTACAGCAACCATGTAAGGGAAGGATCTGTGCTGTGGAGATTTGGGTGCTGGATGTGGTTGGTTCAACCCTTGCTTTACACTGGTCGTGTGAACATCGGTGGTCTAGAATGAAAGTCACACTCATTTTGTTCTCAAGACTTACCTGAGAGCATATGTCATGCAAAAGTGGCAGTCATGAAACAGGTTTGCATATTGACAACTGCAGAACTTAAGTTTAAATAGTCATTATATTCTAGTTACATCTTTAAATCATTACCTCAAGATGCATTTATAAAATATTCAATTAGAAGACATGTAATATACACTTATCATGAACTGCATGAATTCTAAAATTACGTGTAGTTTATATGTTAAAAAATGTAATCTTTTAAATCAGAATAGTTATACTATGAGGTGTCACATTTGCACATTTTGGTGTTTTGACTTACAGAACAGATTAACACCAGATCTGTGTAAATTACTTTGACAGGATATGTCTATAGCTGTAATGTTGCTTTTGTGTACTTTATGTTATTCACTGTAAACCTCCTAATTGCTAGCTAAAAAGCTTTTGTGACAACATCCTTTACTCTTAAGATAAATTGGGGTTCTGATATTTAAATTAGAATAAGTATAAAACAGGCTTTTGCACAACACACATCTTCCTGAGAAACCCCTTGTAGCTGTTTCCCATAAAATCAATTCCTGTACAAATGCAACTGTAGAATATCTTGCAGTGTGTATCTCTCCAGGTGAAAGGAAGCCCCATGTTTTCCAGATTTTTTTAAGTGTCTATAAATGTGTCATGGTGTATGATCACATGCTTCAAATACTGAAATTCTCATGGGCAAAGGGATTCTAAGGGGTGGCCACTTGGGCGTTTGTCATTAATGAAGAGTACTGCCCATAAACAGAGAAGTGAAGAATGGATGTATTGAGGGCTCCGCCATGCAATTGTTTTCGTACCTCATTTACATCCACAAGGATTCCATCTTAAGGATCTTAGTGGGACAACAGATCTGAGGATTACTTTGCTCCTCAGCTGCCTACAGGAGCTGATGAATGTGTAAGCCTTCAGTAACATTTTCGAGATGATTGTGTCACCTATGAATATTTTTTTTAAATTTCACTTTCAGATGCTTTACTTTGAAAACAATATTACATTTGTGGACTGTGGACATCATCAATGTGATATTTATTTATGTTTCCCACCCAATAAGTCCACCACATCATAAAACCTTTATTGCCTAAGAACAAATGCATCAATATTTGAATGCCAGAAAAGGAAAAGGGGGCTAGAGTTTCAGCTATTAATATCAGAGTTGAGTGCTGTGTAAAGAAGCATATCTCTCTTATATGTGGCTTGTGCCTATCACAGTTCTAAAACTGGGATTTGACAACTTTTATCAATACTGGCATTAAATAACTGAGCATAAAATTGAGAGAAATTGAGTGAAATTGTGAAACCTGTAATATTTTATGTTTTAGATGTTTTTCCCTCCGGAATATACCTTGCCTGGTTCTGTTGGCTGTAACATATGATGCTCTCTTCCCCAAATTAATTTTTTTTAGGGGGATTTAATAATTTAACTCCTTTTCTCCAGTTATATGCATTTTGATACTTTTGTGGTTAAAAATTTCATCTTTGTTGCAATAAGAGCCTTTTTCATTACATTTGGTGGAAGCCATTGAGCTTCAATTCCTGAAGTGTTCTTCAGATTGCAAACCATAGAAGTTTCAAGTGTCTTCTTGCCTGAAGACAGTGTATTAAAATGTTTGTGGGTTCTTCGCTGCCCTGTCCTCTCTTCACTTAAGGAATATCATTTTGCACTTCATCTTGTGCACTTCAGTGTGAACTGGACACCTGGCAACCATTACTGGTATCATACATTTTAAACATTTTGTTTCTTCTGTTATGACATGCAATTTGCCTGAGTTTTCAGAATTTCTCCAGAAGGACTGTTGCCTCAATCACTTAGAAAAGTTGATATGAACTGCCTTTAGTAGAACTATACATCTTTTTGTAGCAAAGCCGCTGGTTTGGAAATGTGCCATCTAAGAAGTAACATGAGTAAGCTCAGATTAACCCTCTCAGTGCTGGTAGAGAATAAAATTAACATGACCCTATTTGTGTTTATCCATGTTCCCTTGGCATTACTGAAATTACATAATAACATTCAGATGTACACAAGCAGAACATAGAGAGAAGCAGGCAAACAGCAAAATGACAGTGTTGTGTTTTATCAAGGCTCCGTGGTGTGCCCAGATGCTACACTCTTTTTATTGTTTACTTTGCTCATTATTTTACTGCCCCCATCCCCTTCAATTTAAACCCCTGATTTCTGTAGAAAATAAATAAAATTATTTTTGGTTATTAATGGTCTGTGGTTTGAGCTTTTTTGTGCCTCTATTATATCAAGGACCATAGTAGTGAGGAAAATGCATTCTTACCCATCACTACTGCTTCGTCATTGAGACCTTGATCTATCTTTCTCTTTGTTTATCACATGCACCTGTCCTCATTAGAGCAGATTGGAGTCAGCGGTGCTGAAATCTGACTTTTTATCTGTACCAGCTATCTTACATGCCAAGCTCACATCGTAGCATTTGAGATCTCACTGTGTAAACTCATGAGGTAAAAGAAAAACCTGCATTATTATAGTTTAAGGTTTCTATAAGCACCTATAGAGAGTATTTTCTTGTACTTGAGTGTACAGGCATTCTGAAGTAACAGACAAAGAAAACACCTTAAATATAATGAAATGCTTATTCATCAGTAAATGACACATGAAGCTGAGCCATTTGGGGACAGAATGATCATCTGTGTAAAACTAATAAAAAATAGCCTATGTGTTCACCTTGAAGTGTTAATTCCATTTTGTTTTGTTTTGTTTTTTTTTTTAATTCCTTATGAAGATTTACTAACAGTCAGTCACTCTTGGTGCCATACTCTGATAAGCTCTTGTCCACACTGTAGTGAATTCAGATGATCAGTGGAATAAATTATAGTTTGATTTTCATTCTCTGAGCAGCTCAGTATTTTGTGGGAAGATTTACAGCGAAATGGTTATATAAGAAAATTTAGCAGTCTCATGAATGCAAAGCTAAGCTCCACAGGGTGATATTAAATATGTTTTGTAGGGTGAGCTGCTAGGGAAACCCTGCTTTTGGGGAAAGAGAGATTGGTTGTGTTGAATTATGGCATTAAAAAATTTCTTTTAATGATCAGGAATAGTGATAGAAAAGCGGTAGCTGTGTTTCCTAAAGTGCCTTTGGAGATCACCAGCAAATGGTCTCTAAAAAATTGTCCGCATCTGTTTTCCTGTTACTTTGTTTTGATGCCTTTTCTTGGTCTTAAAATCAAGAGGCATACATGGTTAGAAGGGGAAAAGGGATTTTACCTTGGTATTTATTTTAAGGATCCTTAGGTGTACATGTCTAGGTCATATGCATCGAGATGCACCCCGCCGAGTCAATCTCTGTGTCTCTCTCTCTGTGTCTCTGTGTCCCCCTTCTTCCTCCCCCCCTAACATTGGGTATAACATTATAGGTTTTACTAATTAGCATATCTATCAAGATTCCCCAATGAGAGGCTCAAGTGAGCCTCCCCTCCCCAAGGAACCTTCCCCTGGATGGTTCTATCTTGGTTTACAGAATATGTTCTGGAGAGGACCTTGGGGTCTGGGGCACACTGATCCCTGGCTACGAAGCTTCTAAAGTGTTTAGTCTCTTAGCTTGACAAACAAGTCCAAGAATGTAGGCAAAAAAGCACTAGGAATACAGAAGTTGTAAAAGGTATAACAGGGGTATAAAAGAAAAGGCAAAAATCTTCATGGCATCAGTTTCAGGGTCTCTTTGTACACTGACTCCATTCTAACAGCTAAAGGTATCAGCAAAACTTTCCTAGGTCCTCTGTGATGAAGAAAGGACTAAGATTGAGTATACTTGTTACATACAAAATTACAGATAAACACCAATTTCCAAATACAAATAAGCATGTGGAGTCATGTCTCTGTGCCTTGTCAAGGATCTTTTTAGTGCCTATTAAATCATCTTTCTTTTTCAACTGTGTTGTAATTATAAATAGGTTCACAATGAATTCTCAATTCTGCACATGTAAGTCATGTCACATATCATTACCTGATAGAGCTGAGTAAGGCACGCATGGCTGCTGGGGCACTAAAATATCAGGCCAGGCAGTCAGCTGTATCTCTTAGCAATAACTGCTGTGTGTTACGAACTAACAGGGAGACAATAAATGAAAAATTCAAAACTTCTCTGAAACCTGGAGCAATACCAAAGATGACTAATGACTTGCTTGAAGTAAAATGCAGAAAAGAGTGAAAGAGGAAAAAAGAAATCTCAATAAAGGGGTAAAACATCCATTTAATTGTAGACAAAATGTATTTATGACTGACTGTTATGTTTACTCCTTCTTGAGACGCCTAATTTTGATATTATTTTTCTCCATTACTCTTGCATTACTCCTTTTAAGAAGATGCAGCTTTAAAGGCTGAATTCAGTATATTTTATCACTAAAGAAGTAGTAGCTGATGAGATTTATTTGTGATAAATTTCCCTTGTGGAGGGAAGCATGCTGGGAACGGGAAAACCTCCTTGTGTGCCTGGTACCCAACGCAGTTCGGTGCAGTTTGTCCCTAAAGGTCAGAACACACATGCTTCCTACCTGCTCATTAACAATATAGACTGTTTTACAATAGCCTTCTTTTTAAAATTGAAATGAATTTACTGCTTAATAGAAAAGCTGTGGAGACAACTTTTTCTTGTTGCAGCCCTTTTTGTTTGTTATGGGCTGAAAAACAACAAGCTTCTTTGATACCTTTCTGTAAGATTACTTTTCTTCCCTAGCACTCAAAAAATATAAGTGTGTAGCAACTGAATTAATGTTCCTTTATTCAGAAGGAAAAGCTAACTGACTGGAGTTTCTAGAAAAATAATTTTCATTTCGTTTGACTGTTGCTTTATATGCCCAAATTGTGTTTTAATTAACTGTGACATAGAGATTTAGCTGCTAAAATTTATTCAGATGAGGTGCAGCATACAATGAAAATGGCAGAATTGAGTGTAACACTATGCTTTTCTATTTTTCCCCTCCCCCAGATTTCCCCTAACTACTGTGTTCTTCAATGAAACCAATATTAGGGAGGAAAAAAATCAAGACAGAAGTGAGCTTTTCCAAGTCGAGAAAAATATTGTTGATTCTGCTGGCAGAGTAATTCACCAGCTCATTTCCATCAGCTTTTATTTCACGGCAATTGTAAAATAAACCACTCGTAGCACATGCTGTTAATCTCTAGTCCCTGGGGTGTAACTGCTGTTACACAGTATGGGTCATGTGCTAGCTAAAGTGTGCATTAAAAAGGTAGAAATTAATAGTAGTGGATCTGATTCCAACCTAAATGGTATTCAATGGGCAAGGTAATTCCTTTTATGTCCGCCACCAATAGATTGTCGTGCATGTTTCTTCTTTTATTCCTGATCTCCTCCATTAACAGAGGAAAAAGTAAAAAAATCCAGTATCACAGCAAAGTCTAAAGAAAAATCATTCAGGAAAAAGCCTGTGTGCTTATTGTGTTGTTCATCTGCCCTCACTTTCCTTCTTTCCCAGCTCATCTTGTGCAACTGCAAATTTACCACTAGTGTTAATATGTCAGAATTATATTTCCTATGGGGTTAGTTATGTCACTTAACTTCTTTCCCCAGTTTCAAAACTTTGGCATTAGATTATATGTCTATTCAGTGGCTCTCTAATAAAGTGTTTTGCAAGGAAGAATATCTGGGTTTTTTCTTTCTATAAAATTGTCCACCTATAAAATAAGTATTGAACCACTATTAAAACATACAGGTTACAGAAACCTTTATAGTACTGAATTCTTATTCCATTTTTTTACAACAATCTCCTAATTTTAAGGCATAATTAAACCCTTGACAAGAGAAAAACTGCAAAGTAGGAAATAGAGACAAAAAATATGTCCACAGAGCTGCTATTCTCATTGCATATGTATAAATAAATTAAAACTTGAATCTGGATTTGGAGCACATTGAGAGTCTCAGTAGCACTATGCATATCTTTGAGGATATTGTGGTCTCAGGGATTTGTATTTTGTTATGAGAATATATTCAAACTTCCTTTCCCAAAGCATGAAACATCCAATATAGTTCTTAGCGAAGCAAGTAGCAAAACAGGCATTGATTTCCATGTGGGAAAGGGAAGACTGGTCCCCAAATGAATCTACCACTTAATGCTAGTTTTATGTATTGTAATACAGGATAAAATGTTCTGAATAAAATAACTCTCTCCTTCTTGCCAACTGCACAGCTCATGGTACTGCTGAGTTGGCATGTAAAGAAGGAGTGATAAAGGGGAATAATCAGCTACTAGCCTACATTTACATTGACAAAAGCAGACTATTTCCCTCCTGAGGCAAAGAAGGCAGCAAGGAAAAATGTGTAGTTCTTAACTATACTGTTTCAGCAGCTGCTCTGTCTCTCTGCAAGGAAGATTAAGTCATCATGAACTATTACCTATTACACTCTATAAGGAGTGATTGTTAAAGAACAATAGAGAACTTCAGATGGAAAACCTCCCAAAACAACCATTAAATCCTAAATTTATAATAACTTTTTTTTTGGCCTGGTCTGTAATAGAATTTCATTGCCATGCCTTTCTACAGATTATTAGTTTATACATGGTGCCTCCTTGATAAATAGATACATTATGTGTAGTAATGTGCATTTAGGTTTTATTTTGTAGGCTTTTCATTCTGCATTAAAAATAAGGTTCCTGGAAGGAAATAATTCTGATGTACTAAGTACTCTTTAATATTAGAAATACATTGTCCTCTCCCTTTTCTCTTGTGAATTATCATTGTTACAGAGCTGCCTCTAAAAAATACTAAAATAATGGAAATTTATCATCTTAAATCTTATCACCATAACAGTGTTCTTCTTGTTATTTCTTAAATGCTATAGGAAAAGTATCTAGAATATTATTACTACATTCATCTACTGCTATTAAACACTTGAATAAATAGGTTGAGAGAAAAGACATACTTTATATTTAACGGAAGAATGTATTAGTTACAAATTTTTGAAGTGTTGAGTGTTTTTAGCAAGTTGAAGAAGGTCTGTGATTTTATTGTGCATGTGTTTGACATCTTGCTGTCATTTTTCAGTTGACCTGCTTGACTTAAACAGGACTCATGCAATTCAACAGCAATGTTTTATAAGTACAAAGATGTTTGATTTCTCATAAAACACTTTTGACCTCTACATCTATTTTGAGTAGGTCTTTTTCTTTAATATGCAGGCTCTGTTTCTGTATGACTGGAGAAATGTCAATGTTTCTTGACCCGAGAGAAGCCTCCTAAGATAATTTGTCCTTTTAAGGCAATTGTGTAACTAAGAGTTCACACAGCTGTTTTTGCAGGACTGTGTCAGACCAAGGTTATAGAAACTTGCTTGTGTTTGGATATTACATAAATATGTCTTTAAAAACCTTGATTATCATGAGATTGAAGGTCAAACTGTGGTACTTCTCTCCATTGTGCTGGTCTTTTCAAGTCAGTGTACAAGTAAAGAACCACATTATGAGGGGATCGTGCATGTAAATGAAAAATATCTGCTTTCCCACCACTGGTCTTTGTCTTGGCTTAAATGCTGAATTGTATGAGCAGCTGTAACCTCTTGCTAGTTGGACTGAATTTATTGGGAGCTCCAGGTGTTTGGCTTTTCATAGGAGTTAGAACTTTTAGAAAAAGTATTTTTTAGTGAAGTTGAGTATAGGGAGGGCAGAAGAAAGCAAGGGTACTAAAATGTCACTTGGAGAGGTTTACTATTGAAATCAAATACTTGAAATCTGTTTCTTCAGCATTATAGAGATGCTTTACCTAAAGAGTCCTTTGTTCCAAGGGCTCCGTATCAAGTTACTCACACCATGAGTCTGAGGTGTGAACTGGCACCAATCCACAGGCAAAACATTCACCAGAGGGAAGAGTTCAAAAGGCCAGTTCTGCTTTCCTCCTGCGGTATGATGCTTTCTAATGTATCTCTCTACTTAAAGACAGAGTGCTTTCAAGATCAAACCAGTCGTGGCAGAGATGAAAAGATACTTTCTGTTCTAAATGTATTCTGTATTTCTGGCAACAGCATACTTGAAATATTCAGATATCTCATTTCAGTATTATTTGGTTAAAGAAACCCAGCTGCCAGACCAGTGGGTATGGTCCCACAGTCCATGGTGACGGAGAATACAGGAAGTGGAGAAAAATATCACTATTATGTATTTGGCATCCAGAAATTTATAATGCCCTTCTTGTACTGTGCCTCTTCTGTTACTCATTGGTGATTACATTTAGCTCAATATAGAGTTTTGAATAAGAACTGATTTCTCCCTACTTTTTTCAAAGAATAACAAAATGTGAATTCCATATGAATTCCGTATTTGACAATTAAAATCCTCAGTGTTATACTTTCCAATTACAATATTTTTAAGTGAATGCTTTATTTTGTGCAAGGTCTACTCAAATATTTGATGGATTAGTAGTGGATATTTATATCAAGCATATTTCAGTGTAAATTTTTCCATAGCCTTTGTATTTATGTTTGTTTTTATTTTTTTTCCTTTTGAAAAGAAACCCCTTCATTTATGTTTTTAATACTTTGATTAGAAGACTGAGAAGAAAATTGGAAATCATACCATAAACAATCTGGGCTGTGATATGAAGAACACAGCGGAGATGTAGTAAAGAATGGAGATGTAAAATCTTGATAGAGAGTAAAAAATGAAACAAATCTTTTAAACTTTTATTTCTTGCTGTATTCTTGGATGTTCCTAAATCCTTCCCACCATTAATATGCATTAGGCTTCATCCAATTTCTTTATTAGGCTTGTAACTGTTTTTCTAATAAAAAAAGTCATTTATGGTTAGCAGGTGATGAGTGATAAATAATAATGTTGATAAAGACTAATTTGGAATCTGCTTCGGACTCTTACTCTGTTTATGTACATGAACGTCATTTTCAAGCACCATCCTTGCTACGTTAGGGCAACTGTGCATCGTTATCTTTTCTAGAAGAAAGAAGTGCTCCTCAAAACCGAAACAAACCAAACAAAAAAGAAAAAAACAAAAAAACCCCCCTCATTTTCTTGCTTGTGTGCATCATTTGTCCACCAAGGCAGTGTTAACTTTTTAGTACTGAAATCAGTCCATCATAAAATGAGCTCCACTTATTACAAGGTTCAGACTCTAGAAGGATTGTTTCTGCTAAACCCTACTATACTCAATTAAAAAAAAAAAAAAAAAGAAAAAGCTCAGGTATATATAAATAATGCATATTGTACAAGCTTCAGAGGCAGCATCACTCTGAGTTGATTTGTCAGTTGAACACATCTGACACAAATTTTTTTAAAATGTTGTTAGAGAATGTGACTTATGTTATTAATCCTTTATCTTCTTTGCCAAGTCCCTTAACAAAAAACTGCTGTTTCTGAGCATGTTTGAAATTGCTAGCATCACATGCTAACACAAGTGGTGCCTAAGAACATCAGATGGTAAATCCAAGCATATTAATTACATCATTAAAATAACATTTGGTATACCACTGAGATACATTACAATAACAATAACTTTCATGTGTAATAAGATGCACAGCCAGCACATAATGTGAGAGCTATGTACAACAGAGATTCTGTTCTATCCTTGCATGGGGTAATTGAATTGACTTGGAAATAAGAAAGAACACACTGCCTTAAAACTAGCA
Source organism: Corvus hawaiiensis (assembly GCF_020740725.1). Taxonomy (NCBI): domain Eukaryota; kingdom Metazoa; phylum Chordata; class Aves; order Passeriformes; family Corvidae; genus Corvus; species Corvus hawaiiensis. The sequence goes on from NC_063255.1 coordinate 48,643,573, forward strand.
CTGTCCTGCTTTTTATATATGTCTCTCTGCATATAAGGGGGTGTGTGCATTTGTGTCTGAAAATTGTCACACTCTGAAGGCCAGATAAACTTTTTCAGAGAAGTCAGAGTTGCTTGGTTGTGTCTGCTGAAAACAGTCTGTGCTGTGTATGAGAGCTCATGTCAGTACAGTAATTACCATATCTGAGATAAAGCCTGTGCTAAATGTCATTTTCAGCTGACAAACACATGAAACCAAGCACCACTAAATGATTCAGTTGTTCTGAGAGTGCTTAGCTCTATGTCTGGGGTAAAATAATTTGTCCTGACTGCAAAATAAATAAACAAATGCAAAACAAGAATAGAAAGAAACAGCTTAGAGCAGAGGGTGGAAAAAAGTCAGTTAATGTACCTAATCGAGCGGAGAGAGAAGTTTGAGAAAGATCTAGTAGCAATTCCTAACAATTATACTAAACACTTCTTTTTCTTCTGCTACAAATTGTTTAAAGGTCATCAGAATGCAAATTTCCACCCTATTAGCAAGTAGCCAGAAGAATGTTGTTCCTTAAATTGATAGCAGTCGAAATATGCTAACAGCAGCATTTTTTAACAGATTGCCCAAAGATGAGTCATGCACATATTACAAAGAGTGGAGTGTTGAGAAGTTTTACATCGTTGCTAAAATATTCCCAACTGGAGAAAAGAAAAAAAGGAAGTAGTTTTCCAAAGCCTTTTGCATTAAAAATAACCAGTTTTTAAAAATGTAAGAAAAATTAGCAGAGGGGGGCAGGGGGAAGTCAGGTGGTTTTCCTCACAACAAGGAACTGTTTAACTGCAAGCAACACTTTTTCTCACTGGAAAAATGTTAGATAATTCCCATTGAGCTAGAAAAAGGTTTATTGACTTCAAAAGGTCACTGATGCCAGGTGACATTTACTGAACATTTTACGATGCAGGAGAGGAATGTGGTGTAACTGCCTCTGAAATACAGTCACAAGTTGAGAAGTTACTCTAGCTCATGACACAGTGTGATACAGCTCAGAGAACTGAGCTTGGCTTCCAAAACTAGAGTAAAGGGACTAATACAATGTCATGTTAAAGGTAAAATGTCCTTCCTCCCCACTGTTTGTGCTCTGTTCTTCATCTAGGTGTGATCCACAGTGATTAAAGCTGGGAAATGTGATGTGTGTATCATCTGTGGGACTTCCTGCATTGTACTTCCAGACCCCTGGCAGAAGCCTAAACTCAGCATCCATTGTATTTTATTTAATGTCTTTGAAATCTGGGCTTTAATTATTTTCTTTTCAGCTTTATTGTAGAAAGGAGAAAAAGTCCTGCTTTTCATTCACCTTCCTATATAATAGGTAGGACAGGAGGTGTTCTTCCTCTCTGAAGACTTTACAGTCTATTTCTTTCAAGCACCTCGCCATTTGCAGTCCCTGAGTGCTGACTGTTGTGTAAAAATAATACCATGCTGTTACACCAAGAAGGGTACTGGAGCTGAATGGTGTGCTGTGAGTACCACGAGAACTTCAGCAACGACGGAATGTAGGGAAAAAGACAAGAACATGCAATAGAGGCAAGAACAAGAAATATGAGCATCTAAGGTAGAAGCTAGTCAAAACCTCTTTCTAAATGTCTCTCTTTGTCCTTCTAAACATTTTGTATGTTGATGAATGCAGAATGAATGAATTGCAACTTGTGTCGCTCATCTTTTCTATCAGTGAGATATAGATATGTATAAATAATTTATAGTAAATATATGATGTGATGATTAACTGAATTAAAAATTTACCTCAAATTTTACCTGTATGCAAATCAAACCTGGAATGGAGCAGATCAAGAACACAAAACACAAAACACACAAAAGATTACAAGATTATACTTTAAAACAGTTTGTTTTAAAGCAGTTTGCAGTTACAAGTATTTGTTTGTAGACAAGACTACGTTATTATTTTTTAGACCATGTTGTTTTTGTCAAGCATATCAGATATGAATAATCGTAAAATAATAAATTTTCTAAGTTTTCCTTGCATTGTAGAAAATCTCTCATTACTCAAGCAAACTAATCCCTCTAATCATCTTCATATCCTGCCCATGGACTTGCTCCAACAGGTGAATGCCCCTCCTGTTCTGGGGACCCCAGAGCAGTACTCCAGGTTGGTCTCATGAGACTGAGGTTCTTCCCCTGATGCTCTATGGATGGTTTTCTGTAGGCATGAAAGTAGAATTTCAGATTATGCTGGTAAATAGGATGATGATGATGTAGCTCAGTTCCTGTCACGAGAAACAGAGGCTTGCAAGTGTGCCATTGTCTTATGACAGCTTTACAGGTCACTGGGGGCACTGCTGGCAAGCTTTTGCTGGAATGTGAAAAGAAGCACAAGCATCTGCCCTGCCAGTAGCATCAGGAGTGGGAGAGAAAAGAGGACAATGTGGATTGACATTTCCTTGGATCACATTTGTACTCTGAAAAGCCATTTCTGCACTTCTGCAGTACATGCTGACTAATGAGAAAAGATTGAGCTAGAGGGTTTTGCTGACCAGTACTGGCTGAAAAATATGGTGATGGAAAGTGACACTTTTCTGGGATGTGTGCATAGCTTGGCTCCTGTGACAGAACTTTGACAGCAGAGGGGTTTTTTGTTCAAACTGTTTACCCAGATGATTAACTGTAGGTAGGCTGTGCTATCAAAATAACGTTTCATGGCCCAGGAGTGATGAGGGTTAGTCATAGATTTACATGCAGAATGAGACTTAGGGAAACATTTTCAGTCCTTCTGCAGTGGGCCTTAGGTTGAATGGGTAGAAAGAAACATTTCAGTGCAATATTTCAGTGTTGACAGGTTTTCAAGACACAAAGATATGAAAAGATGTGTTATACCTGGGGAGCTGAGAACTTTAAATCTATTTAAATATTGGACAGCTAAAGAGAGACTAACTTTCATTAGCAACGAACATGAACTTCAGCAGGACTGAAACTTTTCTTTTTATGTGGGTCCTTGGTTATCATATCTAACTATATGTGGGCTTCAAATGATGATTTTTCCTGATAGTAAGGTTAGGGACTCTTTTATTTTACAAATGCATGGTATCTTGCACAATACCTAAAGTAATCTGTCTGAGATGATAAATGTACAAGCATTTTCTAATTATATGAAAGTAGCTGGTAAAACAACACATGCAAGAAATGCATTCTGCTGTCATGTGGCCAGGTTAATTTTGTATTTTCATTTCAAGGTTAAAAAACTTCTAAGCTAAAGAAAAATCAAGTTAATTTCTGAAGATTGTATGTGGTCTTATGTACAGGCATTCAGAATTACAAAAATATTTTGTGACATTACCTAAAATATAAATGGAATTTAATAATTCACTAGTGCTCATATAATTCTCCTGCAATATTTCATACAACATTCAAAAAACTCATGAAATCATATTGCCCCTTATGAAATATTTATGAAATTGCGGTATTTTTTGAAACTGTCCTTCCTCATTTAAGAAGCATGGTTTTCATAAAGTTACACTTTCCTTTAATCATGTTTTAGATAATTTAATAATATTTTTTTAAAAAATAGTTTTACTTTTTAAAATAGAAGGGGAAAGTTCTGTGATATTTCAATTAGCAACAGGAGAAGTGCGGAAACAGAGCTCAATACACTGAAGTAGTGCTGTGAGGCCAATCACTGAGAAGTAATGACTGCCCAACTCTCTTCTAACAGTGCACTGTGCATCTTTTTTTTTACTATCAATTTACAATTGTGTATAAATTCAGTCTCTCAGACTTGCCTATCGCCTGACTGCAAATTGTGAAGTAGTTTTGTGCACTCAAGCTCTTTAGAGATAAGAACAACTGTGCTCCAGCACATTTTCAAGCAGACATCTGTCTGCTCATGAGCTTTGCATTTCCTGGTTCTTTTTATAGTTTGCAGTGAAGCCCTGTCCTTCCCCTTGTCAGTCCAGGATATCTCTTTTTTTTTGTGAAGACTGCTCAGAGTTTTCTGAAGATATTTTCTTTTCTTTTTTTTCCTTTCCCCTCTTCTGTTGCATTTTCCGGGCACCAAGACATAGATAAAGCTCCAATCGTTAAAAGCTAGCCAGTCCAGTTACATTGAATCTGGGAGGTGAGGAGAGGCAATTACTGGGTTTTGTTCAGTTGCCATGGTACCAAATGGAAAACATATTCCATTTCAGTTCGAGATCCTGTTATTTGACTCTTCCCAGTGTTGGCAAGTGATAGCCTATGCCTTGGAGACCCTTCTCTTTTATTTCCTGTGGTTCTGGGAGGATTTGCTCGTTATCAGTGTACAGTGGTATGTGATTGCTTTGCAAGTCTGAGGATTGGGATGTTGTATGTGGCTTTGAGAGAACACAGGGAGTCAGTGGAGAGTGGAGGGTGAGGGATAAAGAGGACCTGCAAGAACTACTTGTGGAGAACAGGAGTAGGTTAGCAGTAGTACCAGCACCACTGGTACTTGCTACACTGGACAATGTATCACTCCTTTACCAGTATGGAAAATAAATGTGTCCATTTGTGAAAGCAGAGGCCAGCCTGGAGAGCCTGGAAACACATTAACAACATTATTTCTGATGAGACAATAACCAGAACACTTCCCTGTGAGATGTGACACAACTGAAGGAAAATAGCTCCCTGTGCAGGAATGAGATGGAACAGTCTGGCCTTCAAAAATTAGATCTCAAATAGAACATTTTTTGATTGTCAAGTTTTCTTTATATCCATCGTAAATGTGTAAAAAGCTCACTGTGAATATTTTACAAAGATTATTTTGAATTTTCAGCAACAGTCTGAGTTTATCCTCTCACTGGTGGCATATTATCCCTATGCAGCTTCACGTGACACACATGTTTATCCTGAGAAAATATTTCCTCAGAGGAATTGTTTTCTCTTCTGCTGTACTTCTGTCCATAAGACACATCAATAAAATAATAAAGGTAATAAATTCTCTTCCAGTGTTTTAAGACATAGCTTAACTCTCCCTCGTCCCAAAGCACAGCTAAACAAATACAAACCTGGTGCTTTAAAATTTTGGCTTTTTACAGTATTATTGCTCAGACACTGAGATATTCTAATATAGATACTGTACAGCTCACACTGTATTTGATAAACATATAAAAATAACAGGTCTTGTTACTTGATATTGCTCTGACAAACACTAGTAAGGGATAAACTACATAAATATTATGAATGTGTGTCATGGCATTTTTTCAAATTTCACTTGTAGATTTGGACTAGTAATGCTCAAAAGACAGCTAGAGTAGGTGGTAGCCTGGCAGACAATGGTGTTCACACACACTTTCAAAGAAACCATGTACTTTATAATTTTTCCTCCTTCTTTCTAGTTCTCAGTTATAATGAGGGTGTAAAATAAAGAATTGGGGAAAGATAGCTCAGTCTGGTAAATTATTGACAGGTAAAAAAATACCTTGTATTGGTTACTGAACACTAATTATTAAAACTATTTAGTCACAGTGAAAGTAGTTTAGGCTGTGGTTTGTCTTCAGGGTTTTTAGATGATGCATGCACTACAAACATGTGGGCCATTAACCGTTTTATAATTGGAAGAGAACTGATTTACAGAACAGACCTTTTTACATGAGTCCTTTTCACAGTTTTGCTCCTGAACGGAACACAGTTCTCTGAACTATGGCAAATATCAGACATCTGAAAAGAGATTCTCCTGTCATGCTTTGAGTCTGCATAGCCAAGAAATACCTTATTTTACTTTCCTTCAAGATTGATTTCAGTGTCTTCCTTGCTATTCAGTCCATCCAGGTGTGATCTATTTTTACTCTTTATTTGGAGTTTGGTTCACTACATGGTTTATTCTGTTCATCATGTGCTTTTTGCACATTCACTTGGTGGGGCACAAAGTTTTGTGACATAAAAACTATTAAGTCAGTTTGTGACTGCAGAGTAGTAGTACGGATGCAACAAGGTTGGCAGGATATAGAATTATGCAGATTCACAGTTAAGGAGTGCAGTGTGAAGGAGAAGTCCTGCATAAACTTTTCTCCTCAGAATTTGATGAACACTACCCTTCGCTGATTATCAGAGCATGTATGTCACAGAACTGTCAAAGCAATGTGTTTAGCCTATGACTAGGTTGTTGTGGTTCATTTCAGAATACACAATAAGCTTTGAGAGTTACTGAAAGAGGATAAACCTTGAGTGAAAAAATTTTGTAGACTCCCATTTACAATGGTTAGTCCTCAAAACTGAGCCTTTATTGAAACATAGAGTTAGAAGAAACATAAAGATTTTAGTTATGGGCTAGCTGTGTTGAAATTAGTTAGAATAGGAAGGAATTTGGGCCCAGCTAGAGTTAATTAAAAGAGTTAAAAGAGCTGGACCTGAAATGGGTTTTAAGATGTTAGTAACTGATTACCAAATTACTGATGATCTGTATTTGTATGTTTGCCTAGCTGTGCTTAGAATGAGGAATAGAAACATTGGTAAGTTGGTGTAGGGAACAAGGCCAATTACCAATTTCCTCCCTTGGTGGGAACCCGTTCAAAAGTCATGCAAGAGGAAACTTAGAGGTCACTAAAGTAACTAGGATTGTTAAAGTTCAGAGAGGCAAAAAGGTCAAAATGAAGAAGATGAGCATACTTCATCTTTTTAAGACCACTGACCCAATTCAAGACCACCGACTCAATTCAGAACACACACTACGCATGCTTAATGACATTTAAGCTCATTTCTATAGGAAGCGGAGAATGGGAGGTGTTAATGTTATGAATATGCATTTGTATTTTGGATATTCATAATTTTTGTAAATAAAAAGCTTTGTGTTTGCTTGGATTGGGTCCTGTGTCTTAGGGAGCTATCCCACACAGTGCCTGGTGCCAAATAAAACATACACTTTCTAACTCTAAACTGTTAGAGAGTTTTTGTCCGTCTCAGTTGGATATCGCTATTAGATTGATATTCATATTTTGGTGACTCTGGTGGGACCCTGCTTTATCTGGACGAGGGGCCAGGGGTCTGGGGACCCCCCCTCAGGCACCTGCCCCGCATTTTTGGGGAGACGGGGCTCCTTGATCCTCTGACACCCCGGGGAGAGACCAGGACCTGCCGGAACCACGGACAAAGAGGTATGTTTTAAAATTAAAGGGGTACCTTAAAGAAGGCAGCTTGTAAGACACAGCGGGATGCCCTGTGTGAAGCGGAAGCCTGGGAGAGTTTATAAGTGTCCGCAGAAAGTATAGTAATTTTTTAATGGAGCGGGTAATGGCTCCAAAGTTTCATCTTCCGTAAGGGGAGTAGAGCTGCCTCTGTTTCCCAGGGAGGGGAACAAGGTACAGGGGTGCTGCCCTGGTCTCTCCTGGAGGAGAGCTGGGCGTGCTGTGTGGGTGGCCGTGCAGTGTGTGTGGCTGCGGAGTTCGAGTGGCTGCAAGAACTCCGGCTTGGTTCGTTCCTGTAGAGGGGAGCGAGGACCATGGGGTTGCCCACTGGAGGAGTACGGGCGGTAGCGGTGGGAGCGCCATCAGTTCCAGCCCAGTCAGTGGCTTAAAAGCAGCATTGGCTTGTAGTTTGGGATACGAGTGGTGAACAGAGAGAGAGACTAACTCTATTTTGAGTGCTGTGTGCATGTGTTAGAGACGCACCAGAGGTCTACAGGGACCTCTTTGGGTGAAAGAGTACGGACCCCCTAGGCTGTGGAAACGGTGTATGGGTATGGTGGCTGGGTTATGCCAAAAGGGTTTGTTGGAACTGTGAATTAACAGTGTGCTGTGTGTGTGTTTAGTTTGTGAGAGTTTGTATTGTATGTGTTTTGATTTGTGAGTATTTGGAGCAGATTAGCCATGTATTTGTGTGAAAAAGTTATCAAAGTTTATGTTTAGTGGAGTTGGTGGAAGGATTTTTGTGCTTGAGAAAGTGGAGAGTTTTTTTGTGTCTAGAGAGTGGGTTGCAAGAAAAGAACTAAGTAGTGTGCGTGAGTTTTAAGTTGTGTGAATGGTGGTGGTGAAATTTGGTTAAGGTATTAGTGAAAAAGTGGTAATTGTGTGTTTGAAAGTTGTTAAATTTGTGTTTAAAGGAGCAAGCGGAGCTAGTCTGAAACTATGCCCGGCGTTACTTTGGCAACCGGTGGAGTGATTTGAGTTTGTAGCTTTGGATTTTTGTTTTGTAAGTTTTTAGTATATTTTGAAAAGTTTGATTGCAAGTGAGTTTAAATTTGGTAGTTTGGTGCGGGGTAACATCCAGACGAAGGGCAAATAATTTTAACCTTAGCAGTGAGGCAGAGCGGCGTAGCATGTAGGGCGGGTTCAAGACTAAACCCCCCGCTCACTCAGCAGCGCAGGCGAAGCGTCAGGGGCTAAACCCCCCGCTCGGCAGAGTGAGTGAGTGAGGTGGCAGCACAAGCTGTAAGTCGCCAGCTCGCCAGAGTTCAGCGTAGCCTTGCGAAACCCCAGCAGAATGTTTGCTCAGGGTTGCGAAAGGCTTGTGGTGGGTTTTATAAGTTTAAAATTGTTGGTTTAAGTGCTTTGAGTGAATTGTTTTAAGCATTTGAATGTGTGGTGTGAGTTTTATGTGCTGTGTGAATTTGTTTTAGATTTGAATAAAAAGGGGGGGTTTTTTTGAGTGGTAGAGTGTGTGAGTGTGTTGTGAATTTTATTAACAAGCTTTTTTTGTGAACTTTAAAAATGGGGACAAACAAAAGCAAAGTGGTTCCTAAGAGTAGCCCCCTGGGATGTGTTTTGACACACTGGAAAAAGATGGTGAATCATAGTGGTGCAGAGACCAAGAGAGAGCTTATTATATTATGCACCCAATGGTGGCCACTTTATAAACTGGAAGGGGGTGCGAAGTGGCTGCCTTTTGGTACACTGGATTATGAAACATTACTGCAACTAATGCTTTTTCTTAGACATGAGCAAAAATGACCAGAGATTGTTTATGCTAAATTATTTTTCACTCTTTGAAATCAACCTGAGAGACAAAAAGAGTGTTGGTCAGACCACCCTCTAATCCCTTATTATTGGTTTTTGAAAAGGATAACAAAGTTAATATTGAAAAACCTGAGCGATGTTGCAGTGCATGTTCAATAAACCAGAGATGTACCCATCCTGACAAGGTATTTCAGGTAGAAGCACAAGAACAAGAGCTGGCCGATCTACTTAAGTCACCCCCTAAAAAGGGAGATGGGGGAGGGGTCGCAGATGATACAGAATCAGAGTTACCATCATCTCCATCCCCGAACCCCGCTCCACTTTCTATTTCATCCCCCTCTGGGAAATCGATTACAACTAACCTGTACCCACCTTTACCAAGTAGTGACAGCAAAGAGGATGAACCATCCTCCCCACAGGATCCTATAACATTAAGGACCCTGGGGCAAACTAAAAGAAATATACAAGCACCTTTAAGGGAAGCAGTAAATCATGAAGGGATTCCTATATTAGTTAAAATCCCCTTTTCTATTATAGATCTAGAAGCCCGGGAAAAAGTGGCCAGAAATTACCGGAGTGACCCAATAGGGGCTGCTAAGAAATTTAAATTTATGGTACAGCAACACAATCCTGATTGGGCTGATATTCAGTTACTGCTTGATTCTCTAACTGAATCAGAAAAGCAATTAGTTATAAAGACAGCTGCGAATATGGCTGAGGATGATTGCAGGATAACACAGGAGGATGTTAAAAAGGTACTTCTTCTTCAGGATCCAGAGTGGGACCCTAATGAGCCAGATTAAATGGCACAGTTAAAAAGGTACTGGGGATTCATAATAAAAGGGCTAGAAAGAGCAATCCCTAAAGCCATAAACTGGTCAGCCCTGTATGCAGGGTCCCTCTCAAACACCTTCTGAATTTTTAGACAACTTGCGAGATGCGATGCGTCGCCATACCACCTTGGATCCTGGATCGGAAGAAGGAGTGCGGCAATTGGTAAACTTATTTTTAGGACAATCCACAGGAGACATCCAGCGGAAGCTTCAGAAGATGCAAGGTCCAACAATCCAGAATCTAGAGACTTTGCTTGACGTGGCATGGAGAGTTTATAGTAATCGGGAAGAGGGATACAAACAGGGGATGCAAAAATTAATAAGGGTGGCAAGAAGAGGAAAAAGGAAGACGTGGGCAAGGTCCACCAAGACAAGGACCACTCTGACTGGGAAGAGACCAGTGCACCTTACGCAAAAAAACCCCCAGGCACTGGAAAAACCAATGCCCAGAAAGAAGAAAGGGTGATGAAAAAAAGGAAATATGACCAGAGAGGTGTGGGGGTGGTTGCTCATGTAAAAGAAGACTGGGCTCTACCCTAGGGGACCCTCTGGTTATAGTTAAGCTAGGGAACAAAGAAAAGAAAGTGGAATTTTTAGTAGATACACGAGCAACATATTCAGTGTTGAATAAAGCTTTGACACCTATATCAAGTGATTATGTTGTAGTGACAGGGGCAACTGGCCAATCTGAAAAGGCATACTTTTGTAAACCACTGAAATATAAATTGGGAAAACAGTGGGGAATTCACCAGTTTTTATATATGCCTAACACTCCATCTGCACTTTTGGGCAGAGATCTGCTAGAGCAGCTGGAGGCAAAAATAATATTTTAAAATGGGGAAATCAGTTTGGGAGTAAAAGACCAACAATATCTAGAGTTGCTGAGCCTAATGCTAATAACCAAAGAAACTGAAATAGTGAATGAAGAAGAAATTATTAAGAAGATAATAGATCAAGTATTCCCTGGAGTGTGAGCCTCTGGTACCCCAGGGAGGGCAAAGAATGTCCTGCCAATTCAAATCAAGCTTAAAGAAGGGAAACGGCCCGTAAGAGCCAAGCAATATCCCTTGAAAAGGGAAGACAGAGAAGGGATCAGGCCAATTATTGAGAGCTTTTTGCAAATTGGATTGTTAAGGGAGTGTCAATCTGATTTTAATTCTCCTATTTTACCCGTGAAGGAACCTGATGGGTCATACAGGTTAGTACAAGATTTGAGGGCAGTCAATAAAGTGACTGAGGGTTTATACCCAGTGGTTGCTAACCCTTATACCTTGTTAACTCGTTTAACACCTGAACTTACCTGGTTTACCGTTTTAGATTTGAAGGATGCTTTCTTTTGCCTCCCTCTCCATGAAGCCAGTCAGAAAATTTTTGCATTTGCATGGGGGAACCCCAAGAGTGGACGCAAAACTCAACTCACATGGTGTGTATTACCCCAAGGGTACAAGAACTCTCCTACTATATTTGGAGAACAGCTTGCAAAGGATCTAGAATCCTGGGAACCCCCACCGGGAGAAGGACAGCTGCTTCAGTATGTGGATGAACTTTTGATAGCCACCCAGACCCAAGAGACATGTATCAACTGGACGGTAAGCCTCTTCAACTTTTTAGGCTTGCAAGGGTATCGGGTGTCCCAAAAGAAGGCCCAGATAGTAAAGCAAACAGTCATTTACCTGAGCTATGAAATGAGTGCTGGATAAAGAACCCTGGGACAAGAGCACAAAGAAGCAATACACAAGACCCCGAAACCCCAGACAGCAAAAGAGCTGAGAACTTTTCTAGATATGACAAGGTGGTGCAGACTGTGGATTAATGATTATGAGTTGCTTGCCAAACCTTTATATGCATTGATTACAGAAGGAAACAAGAGCCTGCCATGGACAAAGGAAGCAACACAGGCTTTTGACCAACTGAAGGCGGCCCTCATGTCAGCTCCAGCCCTGAGACTTCCAGACGTGAGTAAACCATTCTTTTTGTTTTCTCATGAAAAGCAAGGGATTGCATTGGCAATAGTGGCACAAGACTTGGGCCCGTATTGGCAGGCAGTAGCCTACCTTTCCAAACAGCTGGACGCAGCAGCCAAGGGATGGCCAGGGTGCCTCAGAGCTGTTGCAGCAGTAGCAATAAACATCCAAGAGGCATGCGAATTCACCCTGGGCCAGAAAATGACTGTGCTAGTGTCTCATACAGCATCTGCAGTCCTGGAGGCGAAAGGGGGCCATTGGCTCTCCCCTCAGAGATTCCTGAAGTACCAGGCCATACTGGTAGAACAAGATGTTAAAATTGTGGTGACTGACATTGTGAACCCAGCTTCATTCCTCAGTGGGAACCCGGGAGAACCGGTGGTCTATGACTGCCGGGAGACCATCGAGGCCACTTACTCCAGTTGCCCAGATCTGAAGGACACTCCTCTCGAGGGTGCTGAGACCTGGTTCACTGATGGAAGAAGTTATGATATCAGTGGAAAAGACGTGCTGGGTATGCCGTTACCACCAGCCGAGAGGTAATAAAGTCTGGACCATTGCCAACAAACACCTCTGCACAAAAGGCTGAAATAATTGCTCTAACCCGAGCCTTAGAATTGGTAAAAAGAAAGAAGATTAATATTTATACTGATTCAAGGTATGCATTTGGGGTGATTCATGCACATGGAGCCATTTGGAAGGAGAGAGGACTGTTAAACTCACAAGGGAAGAGTATCAAGCATGCACCAGAAATACTGAAGTTATTGGACACGGTTCAGTTACCTGAGAAGGTAGCTATCATGCACATTAAAGCACACCAAAGAGCTCTGAATTGGAAGAGGGAAATATGCTGGCGAACAGAGAGGCAAAAGACGCAGCCAAAGGTGAAGTACCCAGTGAAAAGGTAGAGGCAACATTAATACCAGATGGAAAGATTTGCCTCGAAGGTAGGCCAGAATACAACAGGAAAGATAAGAAACTTATAAAAAAAGGGAAAATGCAAGTTATAATCAGTAGGGATGGGCTGTAACTAAGGATCACAAGCTTATAGTACCTTCTTATTTGTTGTGGTCACTGGTGCAGAAAGAACATGAGAAAACACACTGGGGAATGGATGCTTTGTACAATTATTTGAAAGATAGAATTATGTCTAGGAGATTGCAAGGCGCAGTGATACAAGTAACTTGCCAGTGTAGTCTTTGCTTCCAAACTAATCCTAAGAATATTCCAAAACCTAAAGTTGGACAAATTGGGAAAGGCTGTGGACCTGGGCAACAGTGGCAAATTGATTTTACAGAATTACCCAGAAAAGGGGGGTATCGATACCTATTGGTATTAACAGATACCTTTTCAGGATGGCCAGAGGCCTTCCCCACTAGAACAGCTAAAGCACGAGAGGTGATCAAAGCGTTGTTGCAAGAAATAATACCCCGCTTTGGAGTTCCAGCCACCATGTCCTCAGATAGAGGACCACATTTTATTTCAAAAATTGTGCAACAAATCAGTCACCACCTGGGAATAGATTGGGAGTTACATACTCCATATAACCCTCGGTCTAGTGGCCAGGTAGAAAAGACGAACCATTTGATTAAGCAACAAATTATAAGCTTGGGACAAGAAGCAAATTTGCCCTGGCTCCAGGCTCTCCCATTGGCATTAGTGCAGATTCGAACAAAACCCAGAACAAAGGAAAAGTTAAGTCCATTTGAAATTTTATATGGGAGGCCATATGTGGTTCAGGAGGGAACTTCACCCATTCAGATGGGACAAGAAACCCTGCACAGATATATGGTGGCCTTGAATAAAGAACTCAGAAAAATTGAAAAATATGTGGCCGGGGCCCAAAGCAGAGAGAATTAGATGGGCCAGTGCATGATGTACAACCTGGAGATTATGTGTATGTTAAGTCTTTTGCAGAGAAGACTTTGGAACTGCAGTGGGAAGGACCGTTCCAGGTGCTCCTCACCACCTTCATTGCAATCAAGATCAAAGAGCAGAAGGCCTGGATTCATCACTCCTGGCTGAAGAAAGCCCCTGAGGGAGTTTGGGAGGTAACGCCAGGCCATGACGAACTGAAGCTGAAGCTGACCCGAAAAGGCGATGGATGAATTCAGTTATGAAGGACATTATGTGGAAAGTTGGGACTTTACTAATTATTCTTACAATCATAGCAAGAGTCAAAGCAGTACCATGCCAGTCTAATGCAACTGAAATATCCCGAAGCCAGGGTGTTGCAGTGGGGATCCTGCAACACGCATATATCAAACCAGGAGTCCCGTGGAAAGGAAATATATATGGACAGACAGATTCTTGATAGCTGTTTCAGAGATGTTTATTTCTCCAGCCGCATGGCCGGGGCTCTGCCCAGGAACTGTTCCAGTCACGGGACCAAGGGTCCTTCTGCCCGCGCAGGGAACACAAACCAACCAATGGGAACGAGGCTGAGCAGGGACAGGGAAGCCCCGTGTCTGTGCCCTCAGGGCCCCTCTCCCAGGGCTACACGGCAGGGGAGGGACCCCAACACCTCACCCGTTTTATTTTAATAAAAGGAGAATGAAAACAACTGGATAAACATAACAAGAACAGTTTCAAAACAAAACAAGCCACCCTCCTGAGTCTTTAAATGTCCAAACAGATTCTCTGGAACATCTTAGGGCTGACAGAAGGGAGACAGAATTCTCTGAGCATGCTTTGTGGGGAAACTGAGGCAGGAGAGGGTTTAACTTCTTCTCTCCCCCTTTTCATCCCCCACTCGGCATTGGAAAGGGATTTTTGGGGAAACAATTGGCAAAAGCATGGTTTTGTGAGGGAAACCATGGATGAAAAAACGGATTGGGAGTACACTGGGGGTAATAGGATATAGGGTAAAAGGGAAAGGTGGGATTAGGAAAGGGAAACTGTAGGGGGGGCTTACAATGGAGATACTGTCTAACATGACTACGATTTTTTGCATATATACTGCCTTTTACAGGAACACCATCAGGCCCAGTGACCTGCGATGCTTGTAACCCTTTTCTCCCTAGTACAATATTAAATTCCACCACCTCTCCATCTCCCAAGCTTGGGATCCATTTTTCAGGGTTATTCTTTTTAATAGCAGTTCTATGCACGAATATGTCTTGCTGGTTGTCACACCTTGTTATAAAACCATAATTTTGCTTAACATTATACCATTTTACTATCCCTAAGGTCTTAGTTGCTATGATCTTTTCCTTTTTCCGAGTGGCTGCTGTTTTCTGTCTCGCTGCGTCTTTGCTGTCTCTTTCGGTCGCTCCCGTGTTGGAATTGTCGGGGCTGCTGGTGCCTGCGCGCTCTTCCCGGGGTCGCGTTCGGGGCTGCGCAGGCCGGGCCGGGCCGTGCCGCTCAGTTCTCCGTGCGTCGCCTCCTCTGGTCGCAGCTTCGCTGCCGCTGCCGGGCGCTGCACCCACGTCTCGGCCGGGCCCCCGAGCGACGACCCCCCCGCGCCCTGCTCCAGCGCGCGTCTCGGCTGGGCGCGGCTCCGCTCCACCGCCATCGCCGCCAGCCGCCGCCCGCGCGCCGCCCCTCTCGGTCGGGCGTTCACGGGGCTCGCTCCACCACGCGCTGCACGGGGCCATTCGGGCACCGCCGGGTCCCGCCGCTCCTCGCTCCGCCACCGACACTGCGGCTCGCGTGGCTCCGCCCGCGCGCGGGAACTGCCTCGCTGCTGCTCTCAGAGCGCTCGGTGCACGTGGCCTGGGCCGCACGGTCCCTGCGCCAGGATTCCCTTCGCCAGGACACAGCTGACATTGCTCAACAGTTTCGGTAACTAAATAATATTCACGAAAATATTCTTCCATCGGCATATATTTTGACTCCAGTATTAACTGTGTCCAAATGGTTTTCCAAAAGCCCTTGGTAAGAATTAAATCCCAAGAAACATAGAAAAAGTTCTTAAACAACCATGCCAGGAAGTGTTTCAGTTCTTTTTGAGCTTGAATCAAGCTAAAATTTACAAATCGTTGTTCAAGAATCATTTTAAGTTTAAGATAAATGTCCATATGCGGCTCTGAGAGCCAAGAGTCTTCCCACGGTTCCTCCATAGTTTAGATATGGAATAGCAAAGCAAAACCAAGAAGAGGAATCCAAAGTTTCCAGGGTTTACTCACACAAATCAGTCGCTTAGGGATCGGGGATCGTTCTGCTCTCAAATCTCCACCATTTGTTGCAGTGGGGATCCTGCAACACGCATATATCAAACCAGGAGTCCCGTGGAAAGGAAATATATATGGACAGACAGATTCTTGATAGCTGTTTCAGAGATGTTTATTTCTCCAGCCGCATGGCCGGAGCTCTGCTGAGGAACTGTTCCAGTCACGGGACCAAGGGTCCTTCTGCCCGCGCAGGGAACACAAACCAACCAATGGGAACGAGGCTGAGCAGGGACAGGGAAGCCCCGTGTCTGTGCCCTCAGGGCCCCTCTCCCAGGGCTACACGGCAGGGGAGGGACCCCAACACAGGGGAAGGCATATGATCGTCACTTTCGAAAGGCTTTGAACAAAATGCTCAGAGTCACAATTACAAGCCTGTGGGAAGGAAGGGGTGCTTGAAGATGTAAATATGCATTTGTGCAAGATGGGTTTCATTACCATCCGCCCATGAAACTTACCTGATTTGGCCCTGGATGCTGTGACAAATGCTTGAGCAGTTAAGTTTAGACTCACAATAGAGGGGTGTGCAACAAAAGCAAATGATGAACAAATTGACCGCAGTAAGGAGTGACTTAACTAAATTGCAGCAACCATTGCAATCCTCCTTGTTGGCCCTGGGTGATAACCATTGGAAACTGTCCAAAATATTGCCAGATTGGGAAGATACAGAAGAACAAGACCATGAATTGTAACTGTATTATACCCCTCTGAGCTAGAATGTGGGCATGAGAAATTAAAAGCTAGTGGCAAACCATTAACCTAGAGCTCTGTTCTATGAGGGAACAGTTAGGGTACATATGTGGAAGGATTTTACGTAAAGGCATTTGTTTGAAAACGGACCAAAGCATTTGTCACTTTGAGGTGCATTCAATTAACCAAACAACGCAGTTAGTGTATACTGGAAAAGGTTGCGTCTGCCTCAGGACAGCATGTCCCACCATAACGATAGACAATTAACATTTGTCTCATCATTGGTGGAATGTGCTTTTCAGATGGTCACCGACAGCTGCTGGTATATTCAATGCCTTGATTCATCCTATTATTGTATTGCTCATTTTAGTAAGCGCAAGTTGGATTTTATCTGTGGTGATGCTTGTTTGGTATTGGAAGATGCTGTGGAGAATAGCAGCATTGACATCACTATCCAAAGCGTATGGTTTGGTCTTGAATGAGAAAAAGCCTGACCACGTGGCTTGGATAAATGATTAGGAATCTGTGTACTAAGTAAAAGAATTTACTCACTGTTAAAAGAGAAGTGGGGAATGAAACATAGAGTTAGAAGAAACATAAAGATTTTAGTTATAGGCTAGCTGTGTTGAAATTAGTTAGAATAGGAAGGAATTTGGGCCCAGCTAGAGTTAATTAAAAGAGTTAAAAGAACTGTATCTGAAATGGGTTTTAAGATGTTAGTAACTGATTACCAAATTACTGATGATCTGTCATTTGTATGTTTGCTTAGCTGTGCTTAGAATGAGGAATAGAAACATTGATAAGTTGGTGTAGGGAACAAGGCCAATTACCAATTTCCTCCCTTGGTGGGAACCCGTTCAAAAGTCATGCAAGAGGAAACTTAGAGGTCACTAAAGTAACTAGGATTGTTAAAGTTCAGAGAAGCAAAAAGGTCAAAATGAGGAAGATGAGTTACTTCATCTTTTTTGGGACCACTGACCCAATTCAAGACCACCGACTCCATTCAGGACACACACTACGCATGCTTAATGACATGTAATCTCATTTCCATATGAAGCGGAGAATGGGAGGTGTTAATGTTATGAATATGCATTTGTATTTTGGATATTCATAATTTTTGTAAATAAAAAGCTTTGTGTTTGCTTGGATTGGGTCCTGTGTCTTAGGGAGCTATCCCACACAGTGCCTGGTGCCAAATAAACATACACTTTCTAACTCTAAACTGTTAGAGAGTTTTTGTCCGTCTCAGTTGGATATCGATATTAGATTGATATTCATAGTTTGGTAAACCATTATCACTCACACCCAGTGCTGTGGAGCTGAATGCAGAGAAGAGGAACATTGAACAGTTATTTTTTCAGATTGCATGTTAGCAGGCACCTAAACCAAGACTTCATGCAGGTTAAAAATGCAGCAAGCTCAGCTGTTGTCTGTTATCAGACAATGCTTTAGGAATGATTACAAAATAAGTTGTTTGCCAGATTACTGAAGCTGTTTGGAATTTCATGCCAGATTTCTGATCTCCCTTCCATGGTGGATGTTTTATGACAGTTAAAGGATTTAATTTTGGGAGATTGAGCAGGGGAAAAAAAGCTTATATGAAGGCCAAAGCACAAACTGACAAAGATGATACAGTTGCAGAGTTGGTGGTTGGTAATACTCAGCAGATTTATTCTCCAACCCCAGAGATTTCCTTGTAAAACTCCTTTTCACAGGGATCTTTTACCTTCCACAGGCTTTCTGACATCCTCAAGGCGTATAGGATTAGTGGTAACTGCTAACATTTCATATTTGTTTTGCCAATAGGAGTCCATTAATTCTAAATTCATCTCTTTTCTAAAAGTATTTAACTATAAATTAAATAGCAAATTTCTTTTCTTAAAATAAAATGAAATAAAATACTGCAGTGGATGTAACCAAAATGCTAATGCCAAAAATGCAAGAAAAAGGCAGAAATTAAAATAAACCTAACAAATGCTTGGTGGTATGGACCTAGAGCTGTAAAATTGCTGTTTAGTGCCCTGGTTTCAGACTCAATTTATCAAAGTCAAGAAAAGCTTCTTTCAGTCATATCTATGAATTAGTCAACAGAGCTAGCTCTTTCTTCCTCAGTAAAAAACCTGCTTGACAGGATAAACAACTTTGAGTTCTCCCTGAAAAAAGGGTATTGATAAGTTTTGATAAAGTTCATGTTGCTTACTATTAAAATATTCTGCCATGTTGTGGTTCTTATTCTTTTGTCTAAGTCATGCAAACTAAGTCATACAAAAGCTAAGTCATGCAAACTTTGGCATGAATCTCTTGGTGTATTTGTCACAAAAAACCCCGAGTGTGCTGAGTTCTTGGTAGAAAAATATCAAACCCTGGGAGCGGAACATCTCTAACTGAATGGCCTAATTATTCTGTGAAAAATCAATGCTGAGCTGCCCCTGCTAATGTTAGTGTCTTGTGATTTTTGCTCTTTTTTTTTTTCTTTTCATTTCTGATAAAACCTGGCATTCTGTAGTTTTTCCCTTTTTAAATGTACTGTATTCCACTTTCCAAAAAAAAAAAAAAATCACGCAACTGTAAACTCTTCCCATCTTCTTTGGTTCTGAACATTACTTGTATGTGAAAACAGGTGCACATCCTGTGGCTGTAGGGTAGCACAAAGACTGCTCAAGTATAACGTACTCAGAGACGCAGATCCCATCCTTGTCAGGGGATTGGCAGAAATTCAATAAGGAGACAATTTAGGAAGAGTCCTGATGTCCTTGGGTTAGCAGGTAGTGATTATAAATTGAAGGTGATATGCTTGGCCAACAAGAAAGAGAGCACATAACCTCTTGGAGGAGAGCCCAGATAGAACCTCCCCATCTGGTTTATACACAGGGTAACAGCAGGGACAAAGCATTAGGACTTAGTGGGCAATTTCATTATTATGTGAAAATATTACTGATATCAAAAGAAGTTTTAGTAAGCAGTTACACAAAGAAGAATGACATGGGATTTTGACAAAATATTTCTGTAAGAATAGATAAATAAACTCTATTTTTATGGAGTAAAAGACAATCACAAGCTAGGTGTACTTAAAATAACAAAAAATGCTGAAGATCTCTCTGACTGAGGAGTAAACGAAACAAAGAATATAAACCAGCTATTTCTTGATACTTTTTCAAGTTTCAAAACCAGGCAGGTATATTTTGATATTGTCACTTCCAGTGCTTTCTCTTTTTTTAGGTTATTAAGCAAGTTTTGAATAGAAAAGGTAACAAATACTAGAGCAGATGTGATTTTTCCCTCTCTGTCCCACTGCCTGTGAGCCTTCAGGTCAAGGTTGGGTGCATATGTCAGAAAATGCTATAGTTGGACTCAGGATGCTGAGTTTACTCAGGAGAAATTTTTTTAAACCTGGAGATGGTGATATTGGATAACCTATTATCACAATTCCTTTGGTGCCCTAGCAAATATTGCTGGCCTCTTTGTGCACACTTCTGTTGAGTGACAACAAACTGCTTTAAGTGACCCTGCCTTGGCAGGGGGATTGGACTAGATGGTCTCCAGAGGTCCCTTCCAACCCTAACAATTCTGTGATTCTGTAATGCTTTTTACTAAAGGACAGTTGTCAGGACTTGCAATTCGTAGAACTTGATGTTTAAGTGCCAAATTATAATTTAATATACTTACTGTCAAAAAGGCTATAATTTTAAAAAGTGAGAAAATACATAGTTAGGGATCTTAAAGATACTCTTTCCAGCTGCCCTAATTGCATAAACCCCTTCTTTCGTGTGTTTTTTAAAAGAATATAACAATTTTCCTGGCCGTGGTTGCCCTGACAAATGCTTAAGTTTGCCTCCAGAGCCTACATACTAGCAGGGCTGAGCAGTGAATATCTTGTCCGATCAGACATCTCATCACAGCCTGATTATGGCTGAGCCTGTCATAGGTCTTGATCTGATAAGATTTCTTGGAGTGCCACTGTGCAGATGACACCATCAATAAGTCATAAATGAGTTACCAGGGACAATGGTTCTCCCTTTCTGTAGTGTCTAGTGGTAGACTAGTGCATTCCCAAAACCAGGAAAGACATAACCCTGCCCCAGGCATTTTCAGGAAGCAGAACTCTTCTCCTCATCTAGGTGTGGTTTACAGGCATCAGGCCACAGAATAATTTTTCTTATCTCTCTTTGATTCAATCTTTTTCACAAGGCGCATTAAGAGCAAGGTGAGGAGGGCAATCTCTCTGCTCATGCAGAGCACTTGGTCACTGTCCAGTTTTAAACTTCTACCCTGACACCGCGTATACAGGAGCACAGAGTTATGCAAGTTAACACAACAGCAGCTCATGAAGACAGTCCTAGCTTTGCAACAGAGGCACTGGGTCCCACCTGGAACCTCTCTGACAGGTAGAAACTGAATACAGAGCATCTGCTTCACTGGCACATCTCTAGCCCTGTGTCTGAGGAGCTGTTTTCTAAAGGGTGAGAATTTCGTCTCCTCTTACCTCCTGGGATACTAAACCAGCAATTCCTGCTTAATTCTTTGAAAGTGAGATGATGGCACTCACAGACATGGAGGGGTTTTGGCAATTGGACACGAGGGATCTTACCTTCACCTGCAAGAGGGGCAGTGCAAGGGTTTGAGACTGTGTTCTTGGCCTCCCTCGACTGACAAAGCTGCAGGCAACACCACTTTAGCAAACAGCTGTTCTGCAACCATTTCTGAGGAAATAAACTCTTTGACTGTATTGAATAGTGCATTTTTTTCAGGCAACTAGATACCATTCATAGGCAGGTATTAAAAAGTCCATTTTGGCAGCAAAGGGCTGGGTTTATTGTGAAGTTAACAGTGGTGGAAATGGTCTCAGAAGATGTATGATCTGCCCTAATATACCAAGAGGAATGCTCTTTCTAGGCACCTCATCTGCAACTGGAAAATACTCAGTGATGTTTTTCCTTCTATTTAATTTTTTAATGTTCTTCAGTTTAGAGAAAAAAAGACGAAGAAAAGATGGGAAAAATAAAGATGACTGGAGGGAGGAAAAAACATTGCTGTTAAAATACCTGAACACTCTGCTTCTCTGTCGGGGAAGTGTGTAGGCTAGTCCCCCTGCAAAATGGTCAGCTCCGAGCCCTGCTGACAGCTCTTTTATGATCAGTTCCCCTCTGATGGGGAGTGGGTGCTCTCTGATACATATAATGAGCAACAACAAATGTAAAGGTAACTGGAATTGTTTGACAAACTGCTTCTGAGAGGAGACTAAATAAACAGAAAAAAACCTGCAGAAATTTGAAAAAAAAATTTAAAAAAGGAAAAATGACAACATGGTGGTCTCTATCTTTCATTAGCTTACAGAGACCTTTCCTGGTCATGGAGTTGGGGAAGAACACAGAATGTATCCCCTGGTGTGAGCGCTGAATAGCAACACCTTACTAGAGAATTACATACACTCAAATATGTTGTGCTAGTGAAATCGTGTTACAAGGATGCGTAAACTCGTTTTTTTGACAAATCAAGAAAGAAGTAACACAGAAGTGAGATATCTTTCAAGGGTCAGAAAACAAGTTTCTGAAATAGTTGGGTCCAGAGCTTGTTTCCCGCATTGCTGTATGTTTCATTTCTCATGTTTTTTTCTGAAAAATTTCTGAGAATCACAATAGCTTTATGCAAAAGACCCTAAACTGCTAAATTTGAATTCAGTTGATCAAATTTCTCTTTGACTGATGCAATACAGGAGTAGTGTTTTGTTTTCTTGTCTATGACAAAATTTAATGGCCTGCTGCCATTTCGCATCTTCCTAGAATAAAGTTTAAAAAGGCCTGGTCTTCTGCACCTGTCAGTCTGTAAGCCATATATATTTTTGTCTATTTGATTTATTTATATATTAGCTTTAAGATATATTGAAAGTGGTAACTGATTTGGATGTAGGTGGAAATCTCAGAGCTGCTGCAGATATCTGTGTCAGGTTGAAATCCAATGCCTTATGGCTGTTTGCAATACAAGTAATACACGAGTATCTTAGCAGACTATAGTTTTGGCTATATCTAGCGGGTTCAGGCTTCTATGCTGTACTCACCTTAAATATTAGATTAAAATAAAGTTTTTCCACTATTTCTGAATATTCTGACTCAAATTATGAAGTAGTTTCTAGGCAAATTACTACTTTCACCATAGAGATGTCTGTCACATTTTGAAATAAGTTCTGTTGTATGCTTAGGCTCTGTAGGTAACATTGTCCTTCTTTCTATCTTCTGAGCATTTATGCATTTTATTTCTGTAAGACTGGGTAATAGTAAAATAATATTTTCAATTTAAAATATGTAACTGTAAAAAATGAAAATCCATCTCTTTCAAGTGTGGTATTTAGCATTGTGTGTCAAATGATGCAGATTTCCACTACAGTACAAGTTTAGAAAATAGGGCTCTTGCTAGCCATTTCAGAGAAATTGGTTAAAATAGCCTGATATTGCAATAAAGTGGCTGGTACTACAAAGGACAGTGATTTTCTATAATAAAGAAGGAGAGATCAGTTCTTATTCCATATACATTGATTTTTTATTGTGATGACTTGTAAAAACAGGCCTAATTTTATTTCCTGATTCAATTATCTGGATGGCACAAAGTATGTCCATCATGTATTCATTCATTCATTCATTCATCGAGACACTTTCAACATATTCCAGGGGCAAAGGTCACATAGCAGTGAATGCCAAACCAAACTTCTATCTACATGTTCAGTTCTACTCATCTCTGTGTACATCACAATGCTTGAGATTTTACTACGGATGAAGACGTGCTTGTGATCAAGTGAGTGCAGTTCTTTGGACAGGGCCCAGGTGCAGCAGTGAGTATTCTGCAAGATCCTTAGTGCTTCTGAGAGACTGGTCTCACAGGAAAACAAAGTATCTTCCCAGCACCTGAACTTCAGAGCTAATTGTTGATTGATTAAGTAACTCTCAAATGTTTGGAAGCAACAGTAGGTCTCAGTATGTATGAAGAGTTTCATATGAGTTTCAATGAGCTGCTGTTTGACGGTATGAATGTAAAAGGAATTTTTTGGGACACTAGAAGTGTCTGCTAATGAGAATGCAATCCGTACAACAATTGAAAATATCTAAATCTAGAAACTTTATGACACTGTACATCACTGATTACTACACACATTTCTTTTTTTAACATTTCCAGTGGTGATGAGGCTGTTGTTTTCCATGATGCGTGCATTAGTCCTTATTGCACACACACACAACTACACTGCACACAAAATTCAAGGCACGGTAAACCTTGCCAGAATATATATGTTTAGTAAAGTAGTGAAATCAGTCCTGTTTCAGGTCACCCTCCTCCTGGTTTTGTGTCAAAGCTTTTTGTTCCAGCAAAAATATCAGGCTTATCAGCAAAAAGAATCTCAATTGTTGCAATTCTCATCAAAATGTGAGTTTTAGATCTGAGGTGAGCAATGATTACAAGTGTATGTCAGCCCAAGCAATAGGATAGGACCTTGTTAGCCTAAAAAGAACCCATGGCAAATTTATGGCAGAGCTATTGGGAGTTCCAGCAATACTTACAGGTGCATTTGAGGCTTTTAGACGTGACAGAGTTTATGCTAAACTTCAGATAGTCAAGGAGTAGCAAAGAAGTTGAAATGACTCAACAGTTCATGAAGCTCTTGCTACCACGCAAATGTGTCCTCTGTTATCTCATCCACTCCCCACCAAAAGAATGGCTTATCTTTGTCATGCTTTACAAGGGAAAACTTTGTTATTTAAGGCTGTCTGGTACTCAACTGTTTGCATTGCTTAGTGACGGCAGGGCTCGCTTCACTGCCAAACTTGCTTCATAATTATATGAGTTAAATAAATATTTTCTGATGTTAATTTGTTCCTTTGTGCTGATTATTCTGAAACTCATGTCCTAGATTCTTGTCTTCTGCGGAGCAGGAAGAATAAAATATGTGTTTTAACCATGCACAGAAGAGTGTTGAAACTGGTAGAAATTGATTTGGTACTGTTCTGAAATCAAGCTAGGAAACAAACCTGGACTTGTATTTTGTCCTCATATTTCCTTGAGGAAATGATCCATTCTGAAAGGGGCAAAAGGGGAGGGGAGAGGACCTTGTGACTATCTCATATTTAATCTCTCATCCCAGTGTTCTTGGTTTGTTTCTCAATGACTCAAAGAAGGGAAAATGATTCACCAGGTCTTTCACCAAAAGTAGCATTTAAGCCATGATAATGTCTGAGCAACTGTGAGATATTCAGACAGCTGTGTAGCAGCTGAAAACTAGTTTTATTTAATCAGGAAATAACGATTTTTGCATGAATTACAGAAAACTTAAAAGTTCACATACGAGCCTTTTTAATTTTTGTGTCAACTTTTAATTCTGTGCTAATAGTTTAAAAACCTGATTCCAGTTGCCATCAAATGGCTTACAACTGGTTCTCTACTTCAATATTGTGTGAAACTACCTTTATAAGCAAAATGGGTTTTCATTAAGCATGATTATATTCAGAACTTGAAAAAACAAAAAGGACTGAGCTAAAATCTCAATGTGGCTATTTTGGTACAACATATTTTTCTTTACAAACAGACTTTTAGTGTGATCATTGGCCAGAGAATATGCAACAGCTCAATATTTCATGCAATTAGGCCCTGTCTCAACATAATTAAATTACTCAGCATTGCAGGTCTTTAGAAAGAGTGTAGAAAAATATTTCTCATCCTGGAAAGGGCTCATCAGCTTAAGCAATTTTGAGAACTAGGCAGAATTCTTTATCTACACAGTTTTCCTGCTGTTTGCTCTGAAATTCCCTATTTGCACTGAAATTAGATTGGAGAGGAGGGTGTTGCATTATCATCCCACTTGTGAGATTCATATATGTCACTGAACAGCTTTCAAGTAAAATGACAGAAGGCCATCACCTTAAGCTGTTTAATTAAATTGGGAAAATTAAAGGAAAAAACTGTGTGGATTTATGCTGGGAAGAATATTATATGAATATTGTATTTTTAATAGCTTTTCTGCACAAAGCTCCTTGACAGATTTGTCGCTTTAGTGAACATTTGAGAAAATGAAATACTTTGTCAACAAATGATTTCTTCACTTTCTATTGGGGAAGTTGTTTCTCGTGCAAGATTTAGTACATATTACTTTAAGTATTTATAAAATAAAATATTTCAATAGAAGAACAAAGCACAGAGAATTTATGGCATATTCAGTATTTGCAGTATAAAAATGGGAGCAAGCCTGATTCCAGCAGGACATGTCACTGTCTTTGCCAGACAGAGTGGCCTTAGCAATATATTTATGACAATAAATATTACAATATCTGTCTCTAAATAATCATG
The DNA here is from genome assembly GCF_020740725.1 of Corvus hawaiiensis. NCBI lineage: Eukaryota > Metazoa > Chordata > Aves > Passeriformes > Corvidae > Corvus > Corvus hawaiiensis. The sequence continues at coordinate 48,669,441 of NC_063255.1, forward strand.
TAGCTGGAAATAAATGCCAGAAAAAGGGAATTTACTTGCATCTAATGTTACCACTATACAGGTTAACTTATTGTGATATACATCAAACGCGTCAGTTCATCTACTTTTTTTTTATTTACTGCTACACAATTGGCTCTAACCTAGTATGATTTATACCAGCTGCTTAATCACATGGGAGTATACCTGCCATTGAAATTATTGCATTACCACACGCTGGTTGCTGCCTTTTCTATGAAGTGCTATGAAATTCTTCAATTTACCTAGTGGTCCTTTGCCACGATCCTGAAGAATTTCTAGTGGGTTTGCCGCAAGTCTACTCCTGTTTTTTTGTAGCAAAGTCCTGCTTTTGTGACTCTGGAATTTGTCCTAAATTCACAAATACAAACACACTAAGTGTGAGAATTTGTGGATTTTTTTATTAGTATTTTTTTGTTATTCATATTTCCTAAAATTGTAGCTCCTTGAAATCCTATGGGCAACAGCTGAACCACTCAAACAGATAAATGCATGTCTTGGTTTATTTCGTAATTTATTCTACTGCATTAAATGGTAGACTTACACCGTAACTATCAGCTCAAGTAGTGATAAGGTTGCTGGAGTGCTACCAGTGCATTAATGACTGAACTTGCTTGAAACACTAACAGTTGTTATTTATTCTTATAACTTAGCTATGGAAACTCACCTGTAACACATAACAAAACTAATTTTTTAATGATGTGTCTGCTACAGCAAAACATTTGATCCTAAAACTTTCAACTCCATGCAGAATTGGCAGTCAATTTTTGGAGGAACTACACTGTATCAGCATTGAAAAAGCTAAGTTTCTTTTTCAGAAGGGCCATTCATAATGAATGTAGCAGGTTTTAGTGTTATTTACCAGTGGTTATGAGCATATTCTTGAAGAGTAATGAAACAGAAAGCTGTGCAGAAGATAGAAAATAAGTTTAATTCCTGTGACTGTGTCTGATAATACTGTCTTGATTTTTTAGATGAATGAACTATGCTCAACACATAGGTCAGTGGGTAATATCCACGGCAGTCCAGAAAGCAGGAGATGTCACTAAAAGAAGCTGAAAATAATTTGAGGAAAGGATAGGGTTCATAGTGTTGCATGCCTGGGACACTCTAAATACACCAGGTCTCAGTGCAGCAGTATAAAACGGAATAGACTAGCTCATGCTGGAAAGAAACTCTTCCTCTTCTTTAAAGGTAAAATACTTTAAAACATATGAATTACACTAAATATGGCAGCTTATGTTTGAATGGCCCTTTGGAGATGAGGCCCAGACTTAGTGGAGATGTTCTCATGAACAATACATTTTCAACTTCTTTTCTAGAAATGAGGGACATTGCACCAAGACTGCAGAAATGCATGTAAGTGCTTTTGGCAAGATCCTTACCCGACTGCAAGGGAGAGGGAGTGGGGTAATTGCATAATCTGTTTCTCCTGAAGTGGTGGCTGAAGCCATTGAATAGGAAACCATTACTACTGAGCAGTTGATGCCTGTCTATAATGGCAAGGGGCTGAGCAGTATCAGTTGTTTCATCATGTGAACTGCTATATTAACTTCTGAGTTTTTCCTCAATCTGGCAGACAATGGGGAATTCCAAAGGCAAAGGGTGAATACAGTAATAAATACAATGAAGTTAATTTGACATCTCTAGTAAGAAGTGATTATGACTACACTGTCCAAACTAAAAAAGGGATAATTCCACTTGCCTATACAATACCACTACAGGAGGGATATATCTCTCTTCAATATCCAAATTTGAGTGGAAATCATTGCACTTAGATTATCCTGAGTTAACATTGTTGACATAATCATTTGGAAACAGATGAAGCTTTGCAGGAAACCTAATATGAGTGAGATAAAATCAATAAAATTCTCTCAAACAAACAATGACTTCTGAGGAACTAAGCACTTTGAAGGAGGATTGATGATGATAGTACTTGCCACAATTACACCCTTTAAATCCAGCTGCTGATTTTAAACAGTATCATCAATTACTCCAAAGATTTTCAGTTTGTTATGCAAAGCTATGTAAAAGATGTGAAGAGGATAACCCAAGAAAATATCAGATGATGATATTCAAAATAACAAGATACAACTGACAAAACAGAAGGAAGTGAATCCTTCCAGAGGGAAGTGGGCTTATGGGAATCTCAAGAAATTCTGCAAGTCCAAGTGCAAGGTGCTGCCCCTGTATTAGGGCAATTCCATAAGTACAGACTGAGAGAAGAAGTCACTGAGAAGAGCCCTGCGGATAAAGTCACAGAGGTTCTGGTGGATGACAATAGGTCATGAGCCAACAGTGTGCACTGACAGCCCAGAAAGCCAGCCATATCCTGGGCTGCATCAAAACAGCATGTCCACGAGGCTGAGGGAGGGGATTCTGCCCCTCTGCTCTGCTCTGCTCTGGTGAGACCCGCCAGGAATGTTGCATCCAGCTCTGGGATCCCTAGCATAATAAGGATGTAAAACAGTTAGAATGTCATAGGGTGTAGAACTGTTAGAGGGCCATGAAGATTATCAGAGGGCTGGAAAACCTCTCCTATGAAGACAAGCTGAGACAGACAGGGTTGTTCAGCATGGAGAAGAAAGGGCTCCAGGGAGAGCTTACAGCACCTTCCAGTATAAAAAGAAGGCTTACAAAAAATGGGGAGATTAGTTTTTACGCAAGTATATCATTATAGGACAAGTGGGAAAGGTTTTAAACTAAAAGTGGAGAAATTTAGTTTAGATATTAGGAAGAAATTCTTCACAGTGAGAGTGGTGAGGCACTGGCACAGGTTGCCCAGAGAAATTGTGGATGCCCTGTCCCTGGAACTGTTCAAGGCCAGGCTGGTGGGGCCCTGAGCAACCTGATCTAATGGGTGGCATCCATGCCTGTGGCGGGGGATTGGAACTGGATGATCTCCAAGGCCCCCTCCAACCCAAACCATTCTATGGTTTGATGTTCAGTTGATGTCCCTTGCTTTTAACAAAGATGTACAGAACCAACTTGAATGTGTTCTTTTGGAAGATTTTTAAGAGGACTATTGATTTATTTATTGGGTGAATGGTAGTCAGGTGCAAAATATCTTCTAGTTGCTGCTATTGACAGTAACTGCCAGAATACATAAACTTTAAGATTTATTTAGATTTTCTGAACTGTAACAAACCCAGGAGTGGGATCAGTGAGACTGTATACAATGTACCAAGACATTAACCACTTTTAGACATTTTCCTTCTTTACAGAGCATATCTGGTTAGGAGTGCCAGTGAGTAAGTGCTCAAGAAAACAGCTATGCCTCATTAACACTTACTCTCCAAATCAGTATGATCTCAGAGCTAAAGAGTCTGTACCACTATTTTTGGTCTGTTTTTAAAAGACAGCCTGAAACACAGAGTGAGTGTGATATGTTAGGATTATATCCTTTGTACTTTGTACTTTGGGGAATAAAATGCATCTGGGAGTTATTTCTCCCATTTGATGGAAAGGAAATATTAATGAGTAGGTCTCTGACAAATTGATTCCATTTATCTGGCCTAACACAGATAACACTTTAGCAAAGTGTTACATTAATAATCTATCCTTTTAGCCTTCCTGTTTTCTTGTGATGGCAGGTGCCACAGTTCTCCTATTACTTTAAACAGATGTAATTAAACAATGGCTCAGTGATTTGACTTCATGAGCCAGACTTCGATGTTTTTTTCCAGACCAAATCTGCTAAGTTGCTAAGCCTTTTTTGTCTCTTTAAACAAAATCAGGATCTAGCTTCATGTGTCTCAACCTTGATGAAACTGCTCAGTAAGGAAAGCAGAGAATTGCTTTTTTGTTTCCAGATAACTCTTCAGTAAATAGAGTAAAACTCTACCTAATAACTTGACAGTTTTGGTTATCTAGGCATCTATATGAACATGTCTTGTAAATCAAAGGTTTGACTTGACAGAAAATACATGAAGATTTGTAACTGGATGGTGATAGAGAAGGCTATTCATGGATCCACAGTATTACTACAAATCATTCTACTGCCTCATCTATATTCCATTGCCTTTTTCTGGATCACATATTTAAATAGGTACCTAGGAAGGCACAGCTATTGTGGTAGAAGAGAGTTCACTGAATACCATTCCAGTTACAGGAAGAGTGATGTTAGGCAGCACGCGTGAACTGCATGGTAGTCCCAGCAGTCATTCCTGTGCAAGCACCTCGACTCTGCCTGTCTCCTGAGAGCAAAGATGTTGTCGTGTTTCACCAGCCTCAGGGAGATGTTTTGTTCTGTATCCAGTTTACAGTATAAGCAAAACCCCAAAGACTCAGAACTGGATTGAGATCCTGCTTGCGCATTTCTTCTTAACCAGAAAGCAACATTTTTATTGGCCTGTGGGGACCACTAGAATTGGTGAAAGGGTGTTAGAAGGAAATATAAGGAAGCAATACAAAATTTCATAGTAGCCATGACAGGCAAAAGAAAGTGCTACAGCTATGGAGAGAAACAGGATAGGAGGGCTGCAACACAGAAAAAAGTCTTGCTGCGGCTGAGAGGAGTGACTGGTTGTTCTTATGCTCTTGACTCTAGATCCAGAGGTTTTACTTTGTCTGGTGACAGAAACAACTGCAAGATTCAGTGACAGTCCCTTCTGTTCCTCCTTTTCTAGTTGATTTAACACTGACAGAATCTCTCTCTGAGGTGTTATGTCATTAGGTCAGGTGCTGTCTGCTCATCTACTGGAATTAACAGTTTAAGCATCCTGAAAGGCTGTGTAAGTTTATGTATGGAAAATTTATTTTTAAATTTAGGAGAAAGGGAAGAAATTATAGATGATATTGGGGATGAAAAGGCAAACACTTCAAAACTAGGAATTACCAGTATTTGAGGCAATAGCAAGTAATCATGTAGTAGGTAATCATGAAGATTGTATCAAAATACATATGCAGAAAGGAGTCAATTAAGTTTGCTTAAGCAACTTTGCACTCTGTTTTTTTTCCTGAGTAGAGCACTGGGTTTTGAAACCTTAAGGATCTTTAAATGTAGGCAATCGTAACCAATATTACAGTAATGTCTAATCTTGGCATCCTGCTAAGATACTAATTACTAGTGATACATTGTACCAATTATTTCTGCAGAAGTAGTTTTGTTAAAGGATTGTTTCCTTTTACCAATTTAAAATGTTCAGTCTTTGACTGTCTACTTATACCTCTTTATTATGAAGAATGCCATGCAGGAGCTGCTTGATGTATGTTTTTCTGTTGCAAATATGCTTTTATATACATCTATCTTATTTTGAATCTATACAGCTCCAACTTTCTCAGTTTCTCATGTGGCTTTATGATCTGACATCCCTAGCAGGTAAATAGAGCTTTCTTTACAGTGTCTCTGCCTTTCCAGAAAACTTAAAATTATGTTCAACATTGAAAATTGATGAACTGGTCAGGATGTCATAGAAAAAAACAAAATCATGATAGATGTAGGAAAAAGAAAAAGACTGATGGAAGAATAGTCAGGGCAATTTTCGCTCTTTTCTGAAAAAGGTGGGGGAAAGGCATGGTTTACAGTGACAAAATATAACAGGCAGTGACAGGAAATATTAAATATTTAGCTACATAAATGTCTCAGAGTTCTCACTGCATGTTCACATGCTTCTGTTCTTCCACTTGTCTTTCAGACTATATTGTACAGATATTTTATAACTGGATGACAGTCACCTTTACTGCAGCAGTCCATGCTTGCACAATATTGAATGACATTCAAGCTCAGAAGTCCTGTGCGGCTTCAGCTGTTGTGGGTTCTGGTGTGCAGAAGTATTATCAAATGTGCAGCCAGCAGGCTGAGTGAGTTGATTACTCCCCTGTGTTCAGTCATGAAACCACAACTGGAGTGCTGCAGAAGGAGTCTTGTACAGGTCCTCCAGAAGGGATGAGGACTGGAGCTTGTGGTACATAGGGAAAGGCTGGGGGATCTGGGTTTGTTCAGGCTCAGAAAGGAGATTGAGGTGAGACCATATCACAACTTAGGCTTATCAAATAGGAGAAAATAGGGAAGATGTAGTCAGACTTGGAGGTGTGGAGTGGTAGGAAGAAGAGTCAGACGATGGAAAACAGAAAATTCTGACTATGTCAGAGGAAAACATTCCCCATAGGGACAATTAAATACTGGAACAGATTGACTGGTAAGGCTATGGGATCTGTGTCCTGGGAGAGATTAAAAACCTGACTTGATGAAGTCCTGAGCAACCTGACTTAATTGACTTTAAGCAGGGTTTGAACTAACCATATTGTCTTAAAATTCAACTATTTCACAGATTTGTGTGGGAACAAATAGATGAACTCCAGTGATCAAGAAAAAAATAAAAGATTTCTTAAGATTTATGCTAAAAAATCTAAACAGTTCACTAGCTAAATTATTGATATACACTTAAAATAAAATTGAATGGAAAATGTGCAATCAAATAAAATCTTAAAAAAAAAATTCATATCAAAATATTTTGCAGGAACAACCAACATTTGCTTGTAACATATTTTGAGATTCTTTTGTCAGCATGCATTCTTGCTATAAAATCTTTTTGTATTATCTAAAGATGCCATTCTTGATATTTAGGGCTTTTTCCAGTCCATTTTGAGGGCATGTTAATCCCTATTAATGCCAAATGTAGCAAATAAATAATTTTGATAATATCCTGACTAAGAGATTTTGTCTGTTAACTACTTATTTTATGTGCAGTCTTGCATGTCTCCGGTAATTTGTTTCTCTGGAATCATGCAGTATGTTCTGAAAGCACACCATAAAAATAACATAATCATGATGTTATCTGTTCTGCTACAAAGTATATGACAATATTGTGTTTATTGTTAAATACAGCCTCAAGGACCTCATAACAGTGCCAAACAAGTAAGTTGTTTTCAATTAAGGACATCGTCCCAGTGCTTGGTAAACACAGAAGATTATTTATGTATGAGCTTGGTGTTGTGTAGCAGAAGCATCCAGTTTAGCTTTTGTTCAGATGTAACTAAAAGTAACAAAGACCAAGCACAAATATATATAAAAAAATTATGCCTATAATAAACCTAGATCATAGATGGTTAGTAAATTTTGTATTGTTCATACTGTATGGGTACTCCTAATGATTCCATTAGAGTTCAAATAACAGAATTCAGCACAAATGTATTTCTACTGAACAGTAGAAACACAATTTCTCTGGAACTGCAGCTGGTGTAGTTGAAGATTAGTCTCTTACTATCCCTTAGGGAGATGACTGTCTCTGCCAGCTGACTTAGTTTTTATACTGCCAGCGATTTATTAGATTGCTTTGCTCTTAAGTGTGATAATAGGCCTTATGCTTAGCAAGGTTTAGAGACTTCCAGTGCATTAATATTTTATGGCAATGACAGTCAAGACACATTTTGTTTACCTAACAAGACAAGCCAAGCTACAGCTGATGTGTACTAGAGATTAGATTTACCTAGAAGGAACTCTGCCAATTATGTCTTTAATGCTTTGCAATGATTTTTATAATTGTAATCTAATCATTCACATATTTGATGCATCAACATTTTGTTGCACTACTGTTTTGTGTGACTCGAGTGGTATAGAAACCTTTTGTCTGTAGCCATTTTGCTCAGTTCTTTGGTATCGATATATTTTCTTTGGATAGTTTATTTAATCAGATATAGCAATATCTGGAGGCTGAGAAAACTCCCACCTAGGATCCCATATAAACCTGCTTGGGGGATTCAGTTTACAATGAAATTGATTGAATGTTTCAATCTTGTGAACATAAACCCTGGTTGCTGTACTTATTCCCTATAATGGTCAAAATAGTACCCTGGTTTGCTGTCACTCAGTTTCAGTGACAGTGAGATCTTTTGCCGGACAAATAAATACTTCACGTGAAGGAGTTCTGTGCTGATTGCTTTTTGCTTCTTCTCAACAAAGCATATTTATCAGCTATTAGTGGTGGAAGACAGAGAGTGAAGATCAGTGGGTCAGGTGTCTGGCATTGATTCACTGCTATCTGCAAAAAAGCTCCAGGGACAGGATTGAGTATATTTACCAAGAAATTGCATATTGAAAGGTTTGATGCCTCAATTATTTAGGCTCAAGTATATCAGAAGATGGTAGATGTAGGTTCAACAAATGCTAATATTAGCAGTTATATGGTTTCAGCTGCAAATGTGGTGTTTGCAACAAGAGTAGAAAGAAGTCAGGGAGGCAAAATTCAGCTTTTGTTATGAAATGAGCAGGTCCATGGTTTTAAACAATTAACTTCTCTTTGCATCAGGTTTTAAATGGACTTTGTAAGACTTGAGTTCATACAGTTATTCAAAACCATCTAAAAGAAATATATTTTCTGTAGAAGCTTAAGGGAACTCATAGGCTAATAACTCACATTTATTTTTCTCCAACATATCCATAAATATTATGAAATAGAGTAAGAAGTTGCAACAGTTCTACATTGTTTTTAAGATTAATTTTTAATTGACTTATGGTGTTCATTGGGTTTTTTTGTTTGGTTTTTGTTTGTGTTTTTTTTTTTTTAATTATACCTATATTGAATATAATGACTTTTAATTTTAGTGGTCCAGGATTATATATATTGGAGTATATATGGAGTATATATATTCATAATAATATAGAGGGCAAATGAGACTTCCAGTCTGCAGCCCAGTGATGGCTGGTGAGCTGAGCACTGCAGTTTCTCAACCGTAATGATTTGGAGAATGTGCAATGTGCTACTCCCTCTTCCCAGATACCTTTGAAGGTGAAGCTGTAGTAAGCTGTGATCCTAACCCCAGAGAGTCCCAGTGGAGCTGCCTGTGTGCTGGCCAAGAGAAAATTGATCACACACAAACAGGCACACATCTGACACACACAAAATAAGGGTGGGTGAGTGCATATGGAGGCATAAGACAAACATCAGGTAAAGTGAAAATAGTAATAATAGTAGTAATAATAGTAATAGTAATAGTAATAATTATTTTCTCTGCTAAAGTCATTCTTTTGTCGCAGTGAAATTTGGCTTGAACATTATACGGTCTTTTTGCATTCCTCTTGAGATGCACAAGCAGAGTAAGAGATATGAGCAGTCACAGAAATAATTATGAAGTCTGCCAGTCATTCAGCAAGCCAAATGACACAATTAGGAGCCATCTCTTATATGACTAGCAGGGAAATAGGTAGGATTTTCATTTTCATAGCAAGTTAAAAGAAGGAGTAAACCCAAGAAGCTGCAGTAGGCCTCCAAAATTATGGTTGCAGGATTAATTTTTTATCAAGACTCTGTTTTGACAATGGCTGGTGGGGTTGAATAGTCCAGTTTTTCAACCTAATTTGTCACTTATTTGTGTGCACAATTGCTAAGGATGTTTAGATATCTGGTCCCCTGTGTTTCTGGCACTGTGGAGGTCTGTGGCCTGAAGGATGCTCAAATACAGCCTGTGGAGGTGCAGTGTAGCAGTGGGGAGGAAGCAAATCACGGGTTTTCAGTGAATTTCAACAGTCAGGATTATCTTGTCAGTGGTACTAGCCCAGGCAATTGTCATGGCTGTGTGTATGCTTATATTTTCCAGGGATGAAAATGTATGTAGATGTGAATGTCAATTGGGTGTGGCCCTCAGGCTCTTGGCAAGATGCCGGTGTGAGCAGTGATGGTGAAGAAAGTGTTCTCCTCTGGGGAATATGAAAGTGATTTTGGCCTGAATGGCTTCAGGAACATCACTGGGTGCAGCATTTACCCAGATTCAGCAAAAAGATGGTGAAAAGAGAAGGCGTCAAACAATAGTTAAAAAGCTTTTTGATCAGATGCTCCAGCTTCTGGTGTTTGTCTTTATGGAGTATCTGTATCACACCATTTGATCTTCTCAGTACCGGTGGTCTCTCCATGTGTTCTTCAGGAATTTTCTAATGAGTCTGATTCTACAATAGGTTTATTTTGACAGGAGAGTGTACCTTGTGCGTACTTTAAGAAAATATGTGCTAATGTTTATTTGGCAAACAGTACAGATTTATTTCAGCCTACATTTATACACTTACTTCAGACATTCAGACGAGCAAATTTTTGTTTGTACAATGCTAGTGGAAAGAATGTGTCATAAGTACTGGTGTGGACAGAGCAGCCTAGCTCATACTAATTGTTCATACTGAAAACACTTTTTAAAACGGTCCTGAAAATTTTTATGTGTGTTCTGACACATTGGTATAGGGAAGAATACCATATTGTTTAAGTAATCATCTATTTAGACAAATATACATACAATCACAGCAAATCATATGTTAGTGGTAACCTTTGACAACATTGAAAGCCTCTGAACAACATAATCTACAGGCGCCATTCTGAAAAGCAATTACACTTTGAAAATTTTTATACAATCTGAACAGAAATACAGTAAATAATGAATTTGTGTTCAGTAGTTTATGAAATCTACTTTTGCATGAATATTGTGAAAACCAGGAATTGAACTTATTTAATATTAAAGTGGATTGAATAACCTTTCAAGCTATTTTCACTTAGACTGAAATATAATATAAAGCTATAATTTCCTTCCATTCCAATTAGTTTATTTTCCTGATTACCTCTAAAAATGAAATGAAAGCCATTAAAGAATGAAATAATTCCTATAATTTATTTTTTTATTTAGATTTATGTTGCTTGATGCTTAACCACTGCTGTGCATGTCCTTGTCAAAACATGAGGAATAATTAGTCCAAATATATGTGACCTTTGCTTGGAAATATTTGCAAACTGCATCATCTAAATATATGTATAATACGAATTTAAAGAGGGGAAAATAAAATCAATTACTCTGTTTTACAGAAAATAACACTCCCCTAGAGATCTGAAAAAAGTCCATTCATTATAGAAGGAAACTTTTAAAAAATGTATAACTTTATATAAAGTGTACCTTTCAAATCTATTACATGGCTAGAAAAACAAAAAGTCATGTCAGAAAAACTTTAAAAAGTTGTAGCACCTATTTATTTTTCAGGAAAATTTCCAAAGTATACAGAAAATAGAAGTCTTACTTAGAGTATTTTAGTTTATTGCATTCTGTCTGCCTTGAAAATCATAGTAGAAATCTCCAAGGACTCCTATAAAGATGTATTACATCATAAAGCAAACTAAGGATAGTAACCCATGTTATTAAACTGTCAACATACATTATACTGCCATCTATCCACAATCCAACTCAACTTAAAGCCTCACTCTTGGCAGAAAGTTTAAAACATAAGACTACTCTCTAATCATCTAAAGCCCAGGGTACTTTGGAAAAAATGTTGTAATAATCGCTCCACTACTCCATTACAGTATGTGTGAATTTCATTGGTTTAGTACTGCAAATGCTCAGCCATTACAAGGAAGGATTCTGCAGGATTACCACTTAAAAGGTTTTATTAGTGATGCTGTAGATTTCTTATTTCACAGGATGTTAATAAAGGTTTGCTATAACAGACATAATGAAAAATAAATCTTAAAACCCAGTGCTTAAACCTTACTTAATTTCCACATTAATATTTAATAACAAACGGGATAAAATTACATTGACATAAAGTCTGCCTTCTCAACTAAAGAAAGGAGGACTATTGCTTTCAATGATGAAATACTGAAGATTGGTGTTATTTGACAGGAATTATGATAACTAAAAATTTCAGATCTGCTGATAACGTATGTTGAGAGAAGATATTCCAGCTCTAAATATTAATCTAAATCATCATTGTTAGGTTCCATTTTAGCATTACCAGGGAATCTTGAGGTTTGTTACAGGTATTCTTAGCCCAGAGTTTATTATGGGAGATGTGACATATAAGGGTTACAGATACAGAATAGCAAGACAATTTAACCAAGTATCTACGAAGGAGAGGTCAGCTTTGAAGTCTTTGTGAAGTCTTAGTGTCAAATCTTTTGTCTTCTTCTGCAAGGTGGAAGTGATTGGTACTTTCTTTTTTCCTTTTTCTTTATTTCCCCCCCACCCCCCCAGGTGCTTTAGGAGAGAAGACAGGGAAAAAGAAAGAGGAAAGCACCAGACGCTGGCTGACAGGCTGGGAGGAGTTGGGATGAGTGGGGGTTGTAAAGGGCATCCACTTGGATGGGTAGATCTTGAGTTGACGGTCATAGATGTGAAGATAGAAGAAAGGCTATGCTACTATATTAATAATGACTATTTTTATCTCTTCAAAACAAATAAATTGTGAAACCTTTTGCCATAAAATGCCATACACATTTATGTTATCAAGAAAAAATGTCAATCCTGTTGAAATAATTTCTCTGAGGTATTTTATTTAACTTAAATAGTGTTTTTAAGTTGAAACAGTAGAATCTAAAGTAATTAAGCTGCTAGGTTGTTGGAGATGAGAAGTGGTCAGAAACGTGTTAGAACAGGAATGTGGGAAATGGTAGGAACTTTATCTCTGTTCTTCCAATCCACCCACATTCCACAAGTAATTAAACACTTCTGCTAGAAATTCAACAATTAAATAAATAAATAACAGAATTGACAAGAATTCTTAGCCACATTATGCGTCAGCAATAGTGTAGTAAAAGTGGAATACTTGTAAAATTTTTTTTAAATATAAAGTTTCAGCTTCATTGAACGGTCAAAAAGTAAATTTAACTGTCTCACATAATGGTCAGCTGTCATTCAAACTACATGGCATAATATTCTTTTGAAACCATCATTTCTCATTATAGCTGCAATCAGCTATAGTAATTTTTTTTGTATGGAAAATAAGTTAAGAATGCATTCTGTTTTCTTGGACATATTCCTGTCCAACAGTTTCCACAGCAGGGGGCTTTATTAGGAACATGTGAAAACAACTGAGAAACAAAATGTCTAATGTAAAATGTATTTACAGCTTTCCTGAGCTAGACTGTAGTTGAGGGCTTTGTTGCTAATGAGAAATTACAGTATGCAACACAGTGCTGCCAAAGAAAGCATCCATGCAGACCCTGTAGTGTGCATCTGAAGACTAACATTTCCTGAACATATAAATATTTGGACTGAGTTGCAGTTTGACACGTTCTTTTCTGGGATCCTTCAGACTTCAGCCCAACAAATGCTGGCTGTTTTTTCCTCCACAACCTGTGAGGTAAGGAAAGAAACAACTAGTCAACCCACAAGAGAAGCAGTAAAAATCAGCAACACCCTCCAACCTCCTTCCTTTCCTGCAGCCAAGGGCCCTTAATACTTGCTGATTAGCCTCCTCACAGAAAACCTTTTGCTTTCTTTAACACCTTATTAGTGTTTTAATGAGTAATAACTAGAATTGAATCAAAATAGGATAGCAATACTTCTCTATGTGTATTTTATCCCTTAGCTGAGAGAATACTTCATCTCATGTTGTGCCTATTGGAAGATCTCATTTTGTGTGGAAAAGTGGATGTGTCTATGGAGTCCCAGTCTTGAAGTAAGAGTGTAAAACAGGGACTCCATAGCTCATGCATGAGGCACCTGCATTTCAAACTGGCTCATCTGTAGGTCAGCTGACAGCATAGCCTTTAAATACCTTGCTGTGAAGTGTCACAGTTTTTAGGGAAAGTTCCTCAGATTGGCTATTTAGAGCACTACTGTTTATTCCATACAACAATTCTGCAATAAGATGAGGAATATATGGCAGCCAGGAGTCCAGCATTGAGGGGTTGGACAAAAAGAGGTTTTCCTCCTTTCTGCAGGACGTGAAGTTGAATGTGAAGGAATGAATCTCCCAAGAAAATAATATAAAATACAAAAAATAATATATAATATAAAAAAATACCAAAATATAAAGCCAAAAGCAAAGCAAAGAAACATAAAGCAAGATACATTATTTTACATTTCAGCATTTCTCATAATGTTGATGAATTATGTCATCACAACTCACAGAGGTTAGTTAGTGATTGTCTCTGGCTAAAGTGACAACACCAACATGCATGGTTGTGGTCTTGGCTGCTTTTCTACTAATTGGAAAGTGGATTTGCAGAGGAACTACTCCACAGGGAAGTCCTTGTAGCATGGAGATACACTTGTTGCTGTGAGTGCCGTCCAGGGTGGGGCTAAGGAAAATTCATCTAATTATCCACAGGTATGCAGAAGTTCACTGAAGAGGGGTTTTAATTCATGGTCATGCTCCACTTCTGCAGGCATTTGGCCAAAACTGAAAGCTTGCTAATGACCTGGGAAAAAAGTTACACCTTCAAAAAGCTAAAACTTTTGAATTTGAAAGAATGAAATAGAAGAAGCATTAAATCAAGCATTAAAACAGTCAGGACACTGGCTTCTCTTTGTTACTCCTGTATTTAGAGTTGATGCTGTGTGGCTACTGAGACAGAAAGACTTACCATGGTGTTCTTTCCCTGTGTCTAGATTGTTGTTGCACCACAGACAAAGAAATACTAAGCCAAGTCTCACATTCTGTGACCATACTTGAGGAAAAACTATTACAGTAAATAGCCAAGAGCTTTTTAAAAACTAAAGAAAAGGTGTACTTAATTTTTATTACAACTTTTATTTCCCTATTCCAGTGTGACAGCAGAATTTTACTTTGCAAAAATGTGAAAAGATATTCCTAATACCTTGATTTAATTTCCTCTATGCTGTGGGGATCATTTATATCAGAGGCATTTCTGGAGATGTTGCTGTAACTAGCTGTTCACCAACAATGACTAGAGCATTCATGTGCTGGAATTATCTCCAAATACTGGGCTACAAATACATATATCTGCTGAAATAAACAGTGGTCAAAAGCCCCCAATATGCTCCTTTTTAACTGTATTCCAAGATGTTTGTGAGTTACTCCTTGAAAAATTATCAGTTGTGGTAAATCCAGCAATACAATGGTGGTGAGCTGTTAAATGTTGTGTGCTTAATTAACACACAATTTAGAGAGAGAGACTATTTCCCACCTCCCCCCTTTCTATGCTCCATTCACAAAGGGAAGACAGGTCAGTCCAATACATTTGTTCAGCACTTAGAAAAAGAAACCAATTCTTACCAGTAGTATTTTAATGAGAGTATTAAATAATGACGTCAATAGCACTAGTGAAAATAACAGTGAACACAGTAGCAGATATGTAAGTAGTATTTACAGGCTCTATCGGAGCAAGGACTATATAGCAAGCAAATGGCTAAGATTTGCACTGTATTTTTTAAGCAAATGCAATATGCAAAATGAACTTTTGATCTTTTGGAATTTAGTCGGTTGTCAAAAATCAATTCAAACAAAATGTTGTGCCCATCATAAACACATAATCCTGTAGAATTTGTACTGTTCTTTGCCAACTAATTAAACCAAAAGCCATCTGGGGTACATAACTTTGTATTTTTCAGTTCTGTGGGAGACTAGCACTCAGACGTAAAATTAGTGTGGGAGGTGTTTCCCACACTCATCTGCTCAGCTCATGAAGGACTAAAAAACCATTGCAGCTGTGAATGGACTATTTTATGTTTCTGAGCTAATTTTCCAAGATCTGGACTTACTGTAGCATGTTTCTTTACCCACAGAAATCAGATGGGAATGAATAGTTGTGTGGAAATTTCTATTTGGACTTCCTCTTCTCCGTTCTCTTCCATACACAGTTTCTCAGTTGCTCAGCCATATCCTTTGGTTGTATAGCATTACGGCTGTTCACAAATTGGTCATAAACTTTAATTGGGGCATGGATGCCAAATGATCAAGGATTTAAATGTCCAGCCTCAGTTATGACAAAAGTGCTGACTTTCTAGCAGAAAGGTCTTGCTACAATCATAATTTTGTTCTAATTTTTCATCCCTGCTCTATACACACACCCTTATCTCATGTGTTCCCCTTCCTTCCTGTCCCATTAATTTCAGTGCAGGTATACAGGCATGTGGGTCTGCTATTGAAATTGGCTATTTGCCAGCTGTGGGAGAACCTCAAGGTCTGCTTTTTATTTTTTTACTCCAGGCATTTTGGAAAAGACAGAGCTCAGTGATGTCTCATTTACTGGAGAATAGTTACCTGTGCTACACAGCAAGAATTTCAGAATTGTTTTCAGAAATGCCACGCAGGGAGGAAGAAGCAATGCTGGCAGCATCCACATCAGAGATATCCCTTGATGTCTCCATATGGCCTAAGCCTCCTGTTTTTGGCAGGCTCTTTCCTCCCTTCACTGCTACTTCTCACTGACAGTGTGGACTCATTACAATTATAAGTATGAAGTTCAAAACAAATGCTTATTAATACAATAAGTCAAAGGTAACTTTTATTATAAAAAGTTTTGAAAATTAACCAAAAAATAGCTAACAAAATCAGCAGCTGGTCATGTACCATTTGTAACTGGAACAAAGAGCAAGAACAAATAGTTAATTCACTGAGACTGGGTACAGCTCAAAGTAGACTTTGCTTAAGATGAAAGTTTTCAAATATTTTTCCACCATCGTGTAATATTGAGACAAGTAATGCTGGTAGCCCCTGCAGAGACCAGACAATTCTTTTGCTCCATCATCTCAGGTGGAAATTGATTCTTCCCAATGGTATGAATAAGTCAGTTTCTGCCAGTGCTTACTGTGAGTGTTGCTACAGAGCTGCGTAACAGTCTGGGACACTTCTGCAATCCTGGCTCTGCTTTTAAGCCCTGCAACGTCTGTGTTCTGAAGTTGAAGTCTTTGAGTCAAAGATAAGTGAAATGTAGGTTAATAATGAAAATATTTGAATATCGGGTAATCTGATCCTGAACAGGTTTTTCAAGATCTGGCTCAGCAGACCAGCACTGAATGAAAAAATTTCTGCTACTTAAAGCACACTTTTTTTTTTTTTCTCTAGGTTCTAACTCTCTGAAAAATGGAAAAAATGAAATACACTGTGACATGACAGCAAACAACCAGCAGCAAGTGTGAGGAAGGACTGGCTTCTTTACAAGGAAAATTATTTTGTTTTGTGGATCTTTCCAGTGATATCAGAAGAGTATTTGTTTTGAAGTATTATATAATCTGTGTTTCGCCTGCTTTTGGTACTACACATCCTATGCATAAGAATTCCCTCTAATACAGAACTTTGGGAAACAGTTTGTACTTGCTACTAGTCATAATCAATTTGCCCATCGTTACCCTGCTTTATTGAACCTATGTCCTCTGCTCTGTTTATTTTTCATTCTGAACACTTGAAAACTGACTTCTTGCATTTCAACTTATTATCTGTTTGGCATTATATTAAAACTGAATTTCAGACTTTCTATCTGGACATATGCTCAAAAGTGTTAGTGTATTTCTGCTTCTGCATGGATCAATATTAAAGTTCCCATCTGTTTCAGTGGTGCTGAATCAAGCCTAATGTTACCAACATCAAAGATAGTGAATTATAATGAGCATTTGTATTTGTAGAAGTGTAGCACATGTTATATACAGTATGGACACTTCTATAGCAATCAATTTACATTTAAGAAGCCATCTTTAAATCTGTGGCTAGATGTTTATCACCAAAAATATAAGTTTATAACTAATTAATAGATCTGAAAAGCTATACAGAATCTTAGAATAATTAGATTTTCTTTGTTGTCTTCCCTCATTTTAAATGCATGTGCCAAATATTTTACAAGCAGAAAAACCCAAATTTTAGGACCTTAAATCAACACCCATTAGAACTGATTGCAACTTAGCAGAGACTACTTCAGCATTTGCTGCATCTCTTCCATTAATAAACTGCCATTTTCATGTAGAGGATTAAAAAAAGAGGGGAAAAAATCAGTTTATCAGTTTCCTTATGATGACATTATTTGTTTAAAAGCAAGTATTCTTTTCATTTTCCAGGTTTTTCATCAGTACCTAACTATCAAACACACCTCACAAAACTGTTCATACTGCAGCTGAAATAATCAAGGATGCTGACACATGAACAAGGACAATGTTAGTTTCTACGACATTTAAAACAAAAAGTAAACTCATTGCCAAATGGGCAGGGACAGGAATGGTAAAGAGAGCTATTTTATATCAGACCAAAACAAGATATGAAAGGTAAGAAAGTAACAACTATACTGAAATTACTAGATGACCTCCCCAAAAATTTGAAACTATTTTCAAAACATGTGACAATAGAATAAAACAAAATAGCAAAGAGTTATAAGGGCACTGTGCTTTTATTCAAAGAACTCTCCAGTAATCACTCTAGGGAAATTTTAATATATAGAATATTAATGTTTCCCCCTTTATCTTTGTTTACTGGATGATCTGAGTGCTAGTTATTAAGTTATTCAAAGGCAACTCAAGTTAAAATTTCATCTCAAAGTTGTGTATTTCAAGACTAGCATCTGGCAGTACTTTAAACAAAGATTGATATCTGGTATCTCATGTTTTGGGGAATGGAGAGTAGGTGTTAAGCACTAGCGTAATTCAAAAATGTATGTAAATTTCTAGGTATTTATGGTTTGAGACTTTTTAAGAGGATATTTCTGACTAACTGAGAAAAATGTTTAGAATGAGGACTTTTTAACATTTTTAAACCTGAAATTACTTTTCAAATATTTCTGCTAATATAGTCATGCCAAGCAGTGACAAATATAGCTGCAACCATATGTATTATATATAATGTAAGTTTTGAATTATGAAACAGCACAGATGTGCCATAGGAAAAAAAAGGATATTAATATCATCCTAGATAATTGTCAGTGATGTGCATACAGCTCTGGAAAAACTGGTACTTAACAGCTGTGCCACTACTGAGAGTAAGGGCAGCTGTCAGGTCTGAGGCTTCCCTAGTGTAACATGCTGTGGAGAGGTGGGACGTGTAGCAGAGTGCAAAAATTCTGTCATGTTAATCTCTGTATGCAGGTTTAAGATGTCCAGACTGTTTCCAGAATGTTACAGAAAGTTGTTAGCAAAATGAATTTTGCAATTTTCCAAAATACTCCTTTTAGTAAAATGAGAAAAAGCCTTGGTACTGATGAAAACCATCACCTAAAAGACAAATGGTGTGGCCTGTGTGTGGGGAAGAAACAGGAGGGCTTCCATGAGGAAAGGAGGAATGGTATAGTTCTTTTCCATAAATCACTGCCTAAATATTCTCATATAAAACAAAATGTAGATAGTAGTTCACAATTCTATGACACTACAGTTATAACAAAATATATGTTAATGAAAATCTTTTGAGGAAAATAAGGCGTCCTAAGGTTGTGGGTAGTGCTATAGTTGCTTGTCTGGTACAGCTGGTTTTGTTTCCTCTCCTTCCTTCATCAAGCCAGACCACAGTTTGGCAAGAGCTACCACTCTGGTGATTTCATTTGTAGTGGGTTTTATCTAAGCAAACTGTGAGGCAATTTTATCACAGGCAGAAACTGCACCTTTTCTTGGCAGCCAGGGTTTTCTTGAACTACACTACTCATCTTCTCATGTGTACTTGGACTTAAACAGCCCAGAGTCCTCCTGTCAGGAGCAGTTTTACACCCAGGTGAGCAGTTGTGTCTGCCAGCAGCCAGGAAGCCAATACAAACGAGAGGGGGTGGGGAGGGCAGGCGGTGTTTGCTTAGTGTGAGGGAGGAAGGGTAAGCGAACTGTTGCCAGGCAATATGTTTCTGGATGACAGATCCTCTGCTTTGCTAAGTGACCAGAGTAATTTTTTTTGGCAAATCTGCGCAGTACTCTGTGGGTTGTCCTTGGCCTGCAAAGAAAGAAATGGGTGTATAAATATACAAAAAGTATTTGATCCTTTTATAAAACTGGAGGTGTTGCAAGAATTAGTTATCTGGCACACATACACTTTCCTTTGCCTTTCTGTTTTTTCTACTCTCTTTCTGAATTGGTTACCTTGGTGTGAATCAGCGCTGTTCTGATCCTCCTCTGAGGTCTTGTCCAGCTGCCATTGAAGCTTTTCATCCATGCCATGTTTGTTGGCACTTCCAGTCACAACGACGGAAAACCAATGAGCCAGTGCTGCTCTTGGATAAGCTGCAGCAGCAGCAGGTGCTAACAGTGTGAATTGATAACAGCCACTTAAAAACCCAGTGCCCTTGCCAGCTTTCTACCAAGTAGAATTGCACTGTGCTTGCTGCTGGCTACAAGGAGTTCTTCCAATCAATACCGAAATGAGAGATGGAGATAAAGAGCTCCAGCCTTTACTGATAGTGTCTGAGTTAAAAGAAGAAGCATAATAATACACTTTCTAATTTTATAGTAGTGTTTTCTCCAGCCATTAAAACCTGGTTTGGACTCTGAAGATGAGGACTTTGCTTGCTTGGTAATCCTGCTGAAGGATCTGCAGGGCATGTCCTTTAAACCCTGTGCCAGAGACCTACATTCTTGTTCTCAGAATTCTCCAGAGTTCAGAGAACAACTCTCCAGAGAGCTGGTGACATTTTTTGAGTTGGAAAGAATTCTGAAGGAAAAATTCTATAATATTTCTCATAGTGGTGATGTTTTTCATCAGAAGAACTACAAGACATAATGTAAACGAATATGCTTACTTATCTAATGGTTGAATATAAACCTAAGTGTGACTACCACTTATACTGAAACCTTAAAAATCCCCTAAACATAGCTTGTTTTTGTGTTCAGTCACAGATTTGAAACTCAGTTTGGGTTCAGGGAAAGGGTGGTGTGGTAAATGATTTTTTTTCCCTTGCACCTTTCCTTTTTTCATAAAGGTTTTTGAGAAACCTGGGAGTGATTTTGAGGTTTAATATTCAAAACCCAGAGAAACTCAGCCATTCTACTTTCCTTTGTGGGGATATTTTTTATCACTTCATTTGAACTTGAAAATCAACCCAAATCTCAGGCAAAAAATTTCCCAAACATTAAAAGTGAAGAGAGGGTTTGTGTAAACATCTGACAAGCAAAACAACTAATTTTACTCAGCCTGTGCATTTGCATTGCTGTGTGAGGTGCTATTCTCTCATGCTGAGCTCCACCCCCCCATCTTGCCTGCTCAAGCAGCCTATTGGCACTGCCAATCCAAAATCCTGATGGAAAAAATCCCAATGCAACCTGGGGCAACTTGCAAGTGACCTGGTCATGGGAATGAGGTGAGAAAATGAATCGAGGAAGGGCCAAGTCATGACCAGAGTGTCTGGGAGGAGTGCTGCCACAGGACATCAGCCTTGTGCCATTTATCACAAGGCGTAATCCTTGCAGAGAGGATGGCAGAGAATGGGGGAGAGAGGCTTCTTTCTCTTGATAGAAGTTCATGTTTGGTCATTTACGTTGTTGCTGTTTGCAGTTCCCCTTGCTAAGGGGAGGAAATAAATCCCATGTATCTTAAATAAAGATAGGAAAATGCAGCACACTGTAATTACCTTTGAAGCATGTACTTTTTCCTGCTCCGTGTTGCTGCTGGTACAGCTCTGGCTAAAAGAGCTTGCCCAGAGCATCAGCACTTCTTTTTCATCACTGCTTTGTTCTCAGGGGGCTTTCTGTAGTTGGCAGCCTTAGTGGAAGAAGATCAAATAGCTCTCGTAGCAAGGTAGGATGCTATTTAAATAAAATGACGCGCATGTATGGTGTAAGCCAGCCTCCCTGCTGAGAGGGCATAACAAACAATTAAAGAGCAGTTTCCTCTGGGGATGAATGGCTTTTGGGGAACTATTTCAATTATATGTGAATTATATATGTACTACTAGGGACAAGTGATCTTGTAAAGTGAAACAGCTGAGAAAATCCTCTGATGACACTGTGTGTAATCACAAGGGAGCTTGCCTGTGTTTGCTGATGATGGGGAGAACTTTGAGCGGATTACAGTCAATAAAATATGTTAAAAAACTAGAATAATCATAGCTTCTAGTTAAACAGCAATATATGAACTGATAAATTAAAGTAAAATAATCTGTTTAATTTTAGCTTGAAAATCAGAACAGATTACATCCAGTTTACTGACTGACATGCTGCTGTCCAAATGGAATATGCATCAAAGTCAAAATCCAGTATTAGATGGAATTACACAGAAACATCACAGATTGAAGGAGTATGTCTCTGATTTACTGGGAAAAGGACTAAAATGAGGGATAAGGACACAAAGTAGAAGAGATAAGCAAACTACTTAATTGGCACTGATCTTCTCGTAGAGAAGAAGGAAATCTTCCATAGGTGACTCCAGGAGCTGCAATATAATGTTGGGTCATGGCCTTATATATATTGCAGAGCAAAGGCAATTGAGATTTTATGCTTACAACAGCTGATGGCTGCTAATGTGGTGACTGTGAGAACTGCTCAGTGGTATAGCTACTGAATTAACAAGCAGCAGGAGTCCTCCAAAGAAGTTTTAACATCTTTTGGTAAAGAGCCCTGGTATGTGCTGCTATCAGAGATGTGCAGAAAAACTGAAAGGGAGGTCCCTCCAAAAAAACTTTTAGAAAAACACAAATCCTGCAAAAGCTTTTCTGAAGTACTCTTTGAAGTTGCATCTGTGGGAACAACAGAAGAAAGAGGACATTTAGTCCAGACTCAAACTGTAGATGAAAGGAAATTGAAAAGTGGTTTGACATTTTTAAGAGATGAGTAATATTAAGACGCTTGATCCTGTAAAATAGGAAAGCTGCTGTTTCAATGATTGTGGAATTAAAGACTGGAATTTGAAACAGATAAATGGAAGCACTTTTTATACAGAGCTTAGTGAAGTATACTGCATTAACTTGTGTAATTCTTTATTATGTGAAGGGCTCTACAGGACTCTGAGAGGAACACATTACGTGAACAAATATGGCATGAGTATTTTCATAGAAAGTGATATAATTTCCTGTAATTTGGGGCACGAGGCTATTATTTTGAGAAAATAGTAGAGGAAGAAACTTCCCTGACAGGCAGCTTATTCCACAGTATTGTATATTATAAAATTCTCTGGGTCTTTACTGCATGCTTTACTGAGTCTTTACTGCATACTTTTGTTCACTGTCAACCCTGGGTTAGGTTACACTGTCAAGTACCTTCGGTTTCTAGAAGCTAAGAAAGAAAATGACAGTTCACCTGTCTAAGCTGAATGGCCTTCTCTGAGAAACACAACGTGCCTGAAAAATTAGCTTATCCTTTTGTGCTTTCTCATTTTTTGATAGCCAAAAAAGATTCTTCAAAAGTTTTCACATGGTCTTCATATTTGTAGTCTGATATGCAAACACTGCATGTTAAATCATTGCTTAACATTTTATAAAAATTGGATCACCAAGGATTGCCATAGATACAGCATTTATTGCTGATATATGATAATTAATTAAGCATTAATTGGCATTAATGCTTAATCCTATCTGCCTGCTTTAAATCTGGTTGTTCATGGGAGCAATCAAAAAGCATTTCATTCTTACAATTTTAATATAGAAAGGATCAAAAGTCACAACATATAAACACAAATACATGCACTCTCAGATCTGACTTTAAAGTCTAAATCTTTCATCTACCAGAGAGCACTGTAGTCTTGCTACTGTTGCCCTTTCACTGAACTCTCAGAGATGTTTTATTTTATGGAAAGCTACTTGGCACAACTTGCTTCAATGTGCTCTTATTTGCTTTCTTCTGAACAGCACACTCTATGACTTGCATCACTTTGAAGTAACAGCATTTCAACTCTTTCGCTATTAACGTTAACTTTTCATTGTTCCCAGTTTTGTTAGCAAGCACAGTCTTCTGTTGATTTTTCTGCTGTACTTGATGTTTGAAGTTTTCCATTGGCAAAAACCCAGTCTGAACTGCCTCCTGCAAAATACCTGAAAGACCTTTTTTTTTAAAGCATATTTTATATCTTTATGGTGTACCTATGCAACAATGTCTACACAGTGATTATCTTTTTGCCTATTCTGAATCCTTATGAGGCTTTTGTTTTGAGACAGTTTTTCAGAGAAGATCCTTCTGTTATTGATAGAAGAGACTGAGAAATTATATCCTAAACAAGTGCAAAGGTACATACAAGTTGTAAAAATCTCCAACGGGATTACATTTAATCACAGCTGTGAACAACCTGGAAATACACAAATTTATTCCTGTATTATTCTCTTAGTTTTATATATAAAGTTTGAGCTGACAGTTTTTTATTAATGAAATTAATGTGTGTTTATTTTTTAATAAAAATTAGGGTGTACATGAGGAAGGCTGATTTTGAACTAATTGAAGATTCATAATAGGGACTCATAAAAATATTCTTATATAACCTCTGTAAGTATTTTTATGTAGACATTTTGGTTTGTTTTCATTCCTGACAGAATATATAACAGCCTTCTCCAAAAATATAAATTACTATTCTGTCACTTAAAAGTCTTTTTTACAGATTTGGAGTGAAAAATATTTTTAATTTAAGAAATAAAGTTAGATTTCTGAGCATGTCCATGTATAGTAATTTAAAGTTATTGAAGTAGTTTGATGTAATAGGCTGTATCTCTCTAAGAATAAGAAGCACTCATATTACAATGCACAAGCTCACAAGTCAGAACCCGATTACTTCTAAAGTGAAAAGATTATAAAAAATGTGAAGTACTATAATAATTTCAAATTACTCTATATTGCACATTTTCAGGTCTCTGATCACCTCCAAATTCAAGTGCTTATAAAACTGCTCCAATAATTTTAAATTGCTATGTGCAGAGTGATTTAAAATTGTTAAAGTGCTTCAAAGTTTTTTAATAATTGCTTTAATTTAGAAGTGAGTTGAGCAATACTCCAGTATACCTTCAAGAGATTATTAAACTGATGTAAAAATTTACCATCTGGAAAGAAAATTAAACTATTTCTTTTAAAAAAGGAAAAAGAAGTGGGGGAAGGAAGGGAGAGGGCAGAGGAGCAGGTGTAAGAGATAGTAATATGTTAGTGGTGAAGAATACAAGGATGAAAGGAAAAAGATACATAAACCCAAATCTCACAGAGTAACGGGTTTCTTTGTTGTGTGAAAGATAGGATTTCAAAACTTAGGGCAGCTGCCTAAAGGTGGCCATAAGGCTCTCCTTAAAGTTATGACAGCACCAGACAGGAGGTTAGATCAGGATAATCGTGACAGAGGAAAAGGGTCTTTATGGTTTAGGAAGAGCACACCCAACAGACACAGAATCTCTTAGGCTTTCAACATCTAGGAAGTTATTTGGCTGGTATGCAGATGCACATTTTTTCCTTAACATTCTTTATGCTGTAAAGTTGTGTAGCACACTCAAGTTGCAATTATTTATGTGAAATAAACAACTGGTTTTTTAACTTATTTCTGAAAAACAGTTCTAAGAAGATTATTTCTGCTTATAAAACACCCTTTCCATAATGACATTTCTTGCTTTTGTTACATCCCAACCTGACATGTTATTGGATTTTTCTGCTAGAAATTTGTAACAAAGATAAGAAATTATTAAACACAGCAAATATGTAATTGCCATTGAAGTAATGAAATTTGCACTTCAGATGTTTCCTCAGTTGATGCAACACTTTTTTGGTTTTAATCATTTGACTTGAATGTTGACATATTAATGATATGCATAGCAGGAACAGACCTCTCTATAAAAAGTAAGAGAGGTGAAATATCAGACCGTCTATTTGTAAACAACCAAACCAAACATACAGCTATCAGTTTCATACGAAACATTCATCCAAGTAGGAGTGCTGATATGATAGCCTTAACTGAATTACCTTGTATGAATATGTATTTTTCCTGGATGTATCCTTGCTACCAATCCTCAGAGCCTGGTCCGGGCAATTTTGACAAATACAGCGTGTGTTCAGATTTCTGAAAAGCAAGAGAAAATATCCAGGGCTTTCTTCTTGAGAGATATCCAAGTAGGTATTGGGGTCAGTTGGCTGCAATGATCCAGGAGGAGCTGGCAGGGGCACAGAGAGGACAAGGACAGTGTTGGCAGCTGGGGCTTAGAAGGCAGAAAGGATGAGACAAGCTGCTATTTCCCCCTCTGTTCTCATTTTCTTTTTCCTATGGGAAGGACAGTGCTTTGTTTGGTGGGAGTGCACACTGTTATTTCAGTACTTGCTTTGACCTTTAATCAATATTGATTGATTTTATGAAGACCTGAACTCTCTGACCTCTGGCTGGCTTTGCAAAAGTAAAGTTAAAAGGTGCTAATATCTTTTAGTTACTGAAAATACCATAAATACATCAGGGATAAAACCAAACAGTGCATTCAAGCCCATATGATAACTCTGGGATTGTTTGAGTTGGGTGCCTAAAGGAAAGCTTTTTATTTTTCAGACTCAGGATATGGAAGTGGGACATTGAATGTACATTGAAGAGGGACCAGATATAGCCTCAGAAAATGATAAGTTCTTTCATAAACAATAAACAATTTCTTAAACAACGACAGAGTTCACAAGTGTCAGAGACCATCAACCTGCCTTCATAGGCTCATTTTAAATTGGTCTAGAGAAAAAAAAAGTTGAAATCAGCCTATATGTCCTTTATTATAGGGCAGGCCTGTATTTAGCTCTCTCATGATTCTCTAGAATTATGTTGACTGTCCCTTTTTCTACAGGAAACAATTATTTGAGCATAAAAAAATCTTTTCTTATGGCCATGAAGGAAAGAGCACTGCAAAAACTACTCCAGTGGTTAGTCATACATTTGGCCTTTAAAGAACTGAACAAAAAGATCAATAACCTGATTTCTTTTTTATCTGCCTGGACTGTGAAGCACAGACCTCTTGCTTTGTTTATTGTGTAATGAAGGAGGTAAGGCAGTGTTAGCAGAAAGAAAAGATTATCTCCCTCTGGTAAATATATTGATGTTACAGGCAGAGGCACAGTACAGCACAGAGAGTAATGAAAAATTTGAGTGCTTTTCTTCCTTTCCTTCCTTTCCAGCTTAGCACTGCTGCATCCCAGTGAATTAGCTGCTACAAAGAGAAGGAACTGTTTAAAGACTGGCAACTGAGAGCATTTACAATTAGCTGAATTGATTAACCTTTACAAATGCTGTTACTCTACAAGGTGTTTTTTCTTCCACACTAGTTGAACAATATGCCTTATTGATTAAACATACTTCTTTATGGTAGCACTGATTTGTCTATGGCTTCTCCAGTCATAAAGCTGCCTCTGTAATAGCTGCTGCATGTTCTTGTTGAAGACTTGACACTGGAGACTGATTGGCATTTGACTGGAAAATGGAGACTGATGCAAACACTGGAACAGGCCACCCAGAGAAGTGGTTGAGTCACCATTCCTGGGGGTATTTAAAAGACGGGTTTGATAGGGCGCTAAAGGATATGGTTTACTGGTGGCCTTGGCAGTGCAGGCTTAACAGTGGGATTCAGTCTTAAAGGTTTTTCCCAGCATAAACGATCTTATGATTCTGTGATTCTATGATTATGTAAATAGCTCTCCATGTCTTTAGCATCAAGAATCACACTGCAAAAGCAGGAGAAGCAAATTTGCATTCCAGCTGCTCCTCTAAAGTCAGGGCTTGCTGAAACAAAGGGAGTTATCCTTTCTATTATATGTCACCTACCCTGCACAAAACACATTTTCTTCTCTAGCTGTGAAAACTGACAGCTAAATATAAACAAATAAGTAAAGAACATTTTTTGTGACAACATTTATGGCTTAGGTTATGGTATTTTTTTGTGTGTACATCACACAGGAGTTTGACAATGGCAAGATTCTGGTTTTTGGTGACATGTTTTTAAATCTCTTTGAAAGCTGATTTTGGTGGGGGTGTGATTGGCAGTGGATTTGCCTTCCTAAAATAAAGAGCTCTGAGAGATCAAGATCTCTTGGAAGATATATGTGGTGCCAAGTGGGTTCCCTTCTAACCTTGAAACTTGTGAAGTTTCAGGAGGATGTTTGCAAAATACCACTTGATGTTTCATTCTTATTTTTGGAGAAGGGGTATGTGTGGGATTCTCGTGATTATGAAGGCTAATGTCAGCAGAGGCTGTTTCACTAGAAATTCATCACACTCTGTCCAGTGTTAGTGCTCACTGTACCTGGGAAAACTCTCTGCTTTAAGAAGGCAAGAGTAGAAATTTAATTTCCCTGCCAGCTCAAGCTGAGGCTTCTTCTTTACAGAGTCTTTGATGTATTATGAATCATGCTGAATTACACATGACGTTCTACCATTTGCTTTTCAGCTCAGCAGGGACTGAACAGAGAACGCCAAACTCATTCCACTGAGGACTGTATGTGGGTTCAATGAAATGCTGTTCAATGTATAAAAAAGCCGCCAGGCTTTATTTATGTATATGAATCACTAAGACTTATGATTTTATCAGCACTCTTCCAGATTTTCAGGAAAAAAAATGGCTTGCCAGTAAAAATTGAGGACACACAGAACATGAAGTGGCTTAGATTAGACATTCTTTTAAATGTAGATAAACTGGTTTGAAGAGATCTATGTTCTAGTGAATGTTAACAGGGAAGATGTAAATAGTACACATATACATACAGTTTGTATATTGAGACATATGGTAGCTTGTGCATGTAATATATTAAACACATATCATCAAGTATTTAATGGTTAATATGAGGAAACTGATGTCATTCCATGGATCAGAGGAACAATGGTGGCACTCAGCCATTTCTTTCCTGAATAGCTGCTGTGTTTTTAAAAATAAAAAATCAGGGAGCTGCTGTAGCAAAGTCTGTAGCATTCACAGCATGACAAACAAATTAGAAAACAGCAGATGCAGCACAAATTAAGATGTATTTAGCACAGCAGCCCATCAGATGTGTGAAAGTCTTTTATATATCAGCTTTGCAAGGTTGATGTATTGCACTTTAGACAGCTGATAATGAACCCTTCTAGCAATTAGAGGTGGAAATACTGAGGATTTGAAATTGTGCTGTTCCCAGTGGGGGCAGGGGGGAAGGGGGAAAACCCTTAGTGAGAAATTTACTGCTTTGTGTGTGTGCACTGAGCAAGACAAAGCAAATGTTTCAGTTTATGCACATGTAGATTTCAAATTTCTCATTTCTATTTTTTACATTTAATGCTCATGTAATAATTATTTCATTTTTCGCGTCATTTAAAAACACGTATTTCTTTGTTCAAGTTATGAGAGTTTTATGGCTAGTACAATCTCTCTTGGTTTATGTAGTGCTTTATTTTGTGATCTGATGGGAGGACAGTAATCTCAGTAATTTAGTCTTCAAACAGCAATAACCCTTTTAATGGTTTAAGTAATTTACATCTTTGCAGTTCTATTGAGTTTTGCTTTTTTTCTCCAGTGTTTCTGTTACACTTCCTCTTTCTACCTCCCTTTCCATAGCTCAAAGCACAATTTAAAAACCATGATGGAAGCTTTGCATAAGTAAAGGTTGTGAGTTTGAAGCCCAGACTCAATTCCGTGCTTGATCCTTCTAGATGCTGAGTGCTCTCAGCTGCAAGGAGTTGCAATGGAAATGGAGAGTACTTAGCAGCTCACATGCCTGAGCCCCCTGAGGAGAACAGCATATTACAGCAGATCTATCTGCTATATAGATAATAATAGTTTCCACTTATATAGGGTCTTTCATCTGAGAATCTCAAAATGCACTACAGATTATGGATGTGCTACAGCAGTGACTTTGTTATGGCTGCACAGAGATTTGAAACTGAGGCAGCTCTTTGTTACTTGTGAACAAAAGAATGTATCTTAATGCACCCTCACCAGGCTTATTATGACCAGGTTTTACGAAAAGTAACAAATGCTTTTTCTGTGAACTAACATAGCTACTTGACACGAATTATGGTTGCTTAAAAATGGCCTTGTGCTGGTGTGAGTGGCTATTATTTTATTACTAGACACGGTGTTTGTACCTCTCACTCTCCCACCGTGCTGCTTGAGGGTGAGTACCTTTTGAGAAAACACACCACTGGCACCAGACTGGGCATCAGGGAAGCTCAGGCTGAAAGTACAGCCTCCTCACAATTGCCTGCATAGCAGTGATGATGGCAATCACTATTTCCCACAGAAAGAGCACCAGCTGGTCTCACCATTGATATGTGCAGAACAGTGGTATTGTAAAAATATTTCAAGGGTCTAGTCCCTGTATCACTATTATGCAATCAGAAGCCTGAGCTTTAATTACATGAACTATCCAGACCCCTGCAGAGGGAGGGACTTTATGAAAACTGTGTTCTTGAACAATGTAGAGAATATCACTGCCAGGATCCTGCACTCGGAGGTTGCAGGGAAGATGTGAGGGATCTTGGGCAGGAATGACAGGGCCCCTTTCCTGTCACTCAGCATTGCACTTTCATTCATAATTAAAACTTGCAGCTGATGACAAAATGAACAAAAACTGTGTTTTGACTTCTACTTATTTTTATCAATTGTAGGAAAAACTTTCCATCCTTGCTTTGCATCACGAAAGACAAAAGGATGAGGACTGCTGGCATATGAGGGGTGTGGAACCTGCCTGTCTAATGTGATACTAGACCGGTCCACTGCCCAAGAAAACTAGGTCTGACTGGTTAAACTAGGAGTGGTACCTGCTGTACTGTACTTTTCCTTTACTTACAGTTCTTTTGGCATCTGGGTGCTAATTCTTCGCATTTTCAGTAGAAATGCACTTTAGTGATACTTTTCCCTTGTCCATAAGAGGCTTGAGGACAGCCTGGTATATGCACAATTTTGATGTACTCTTTCACAAATTCTGGTATGGAATGAATTATTCTATGTAGCTACAGTAGGAAATTCTGTTAACTTCCATGAGCAGTATAATCCAAGATTCTGCAAGTGGAAAGGCTGATAAACCATATCTCTCCGCAGCAATTTTGCTAGTGTTATTTGTGGGAGGGCTGAATAAAATATCTGCTATGCACATTTGGATTGTATATCAGGGCTCTGAGCAAATAGTAAAGAGCTCCTTCCATGAGCAGCAGTAGAACTATTATCCTGTCTTGGCTTTCAAACTACAGCTTTTGACCTTCATTTCAAAGCCATATAATACTAGTCGTTATTAACGGTGATCACTTGGTATGATAGTTTTTAAATTAGACCAGATTGCTGGCAAAAGCACTCTGATTGTGTTTAATCAGGAAACGAAGATGATTCTTTGTTGGCAAACGAGTTACCTTTACATTACTCAGAAGAAATAAAAAAGCCATCAGGCAAGATTCTGTCATTTCCAGTTCTTGTTTATCGAGATCCAGAGTAACAGTAATGCCCAATACCTAAAACATTGCTGAACTCTTTCAATTTTATAAAGCCATGGTACAGAATTATTCCCTGATGCAGGCTGAGTGTGACTGTGACAGAGATCAAAAAGGTTATTTTCTGGGTCACATATAGTTAATTTCCTATTCTTAGTATTTTTTTTTTCTGCCGGCTGTGTTCTGAATGATTAGTTAATTTTCAACTCTCATTTCATAGATGTAAATAAGCCATGGCAGTTGATTTTATACTAGTGAATTAAATGTTAGAAGTTTTACTAATGGTGTAATTCCTAATGTAGTCATAATTATTATTGAGTTTTGACAAGTGTGTACGTATGTAAAAATAGATTATGCTTGTCTTGGGCAAGTTTTCTGCGTGCATAAAAGGAAAATTTATTATTTTTGGGGATTTTTTCCATCCTTTTGTTTCACCATATCTTGAGATTACTTGCAAGAATGCAAGACTTATTGCTGGTAAAAAACCCACCAGGATTTTCAATAAATAGCTGTAGAAAACATGGAGGCAGATGCCTGATGGACGAGGCTACCAGAGTAAGCAATAAGTATTTTGCTTTTGCTACTTTGTCCTTGTTCTGAGATGAGGCCGGAGAATAACTTAGGGTAGTATGAAATTGCTTAGATTCCTGAGGAAGTATCAAGTACATGTAAATTTATAAGTCAAGGTTTTTTATCAGTTTAGCTTCCTCTCTGAACTTGAGAAACAAAATGAAAATTTTTGCAGCTTTCCCTCTTTCACATCTATTCTTTAAATGTAGGAACTTTTTCCTTTTTATCATTACCAGTATTAGCTGTCAAAATGTGTGAATAATTTTAATTAAAATATGGGAAGTCTTAATCTGAACAGTTTTCATATTTATACTGTGTCTGTGATAGAGGAAGTAAAGATGGTTTACAGCATGCTTTCTGATATAAGTTGTCAATAAAAGGCCCACCCTGCAACATTTCTAATGCACAGCCTCTTTCCTACTTGGTCAATGACAAGCCTTTGAAAGGGCCAGTGCTTCCTGTAAGGAAAACTCAACAGCCCATCCTCTCATCCTGATGAAAATGCAGACACTTAACACACTTTATCCTCCACAATTGCAAATAGCTAATCATAATTAGAAACCTGCTGTTGGGAAAACTGCTTACCCTGGCACTAAAAAAAAAAAAAACCAACCCACTGAAGTTGTAATTTTCCTTTCTTGTATTCTTCAAGTCTTTCTAAAGCTAAGTGTCTACACAGTTTGCCTGGAAGTAACACATGGACTCCTGCGGAAACAACTTTTCCATTGACCCATCAGAGCTCCCACCTCAACACATTTTTCTGCTTTCCTACTGTAAATGAAGTAGTAATTGCATATGATTCATTGTCCATTCTTTCCTTCTTAGGAAGTGCCTTGGCATGAAAAGAGCACATGCATTTATTTCACTTCTATTTTTATGATTTCCTTATAAAATGCCCTGATTGGTTGTGCTTACCTGAAAATTATATCTCTGCAAGCAGTATCTTCTAGTTAAAAGTATGTCAGCATTGAAGAAATAATGATTGAGGTGTTTAGGAAGGATTCTTGATCACTGGAACGATAATAGTAGTTTGAAGTACAGCCAAGGACAATTCACTCCTGCTGGGCAATAAGCCTTACTAAATTCCCTGTGCCAGTTCTAATACAGTTACAATGTAAGCAAATATAAAACATTTCCATTCCATATTTGCCTCATTTCCCATGTTTTCAATTATAAGTCATGGAAAACTGTTTTGGCCTCTTATGCTATGTTGCATACTAGACATCTGTGCCCCACACATTGGCCTGTCAAATTATATATCTCCAATGAGCCTGCAAGTGTGTGAACTCTTAGGGTGCAGATGTGCACCCTAAGTCCTAAGGAGAGTATTTGTTTCACTTTGAACCAGTTCAGTAAGATTTATAAGAAACCAGTCTTTTGAATTTAGACCATTTTGGGGATATAAGCTGGATGCAAGTGCCAGCTTGCCTTGTTCTCATGTTCCTGGTAAAAATGCTTCTACTCTACTGGGGGAGGGGACAAAACTGAATGATGCAGTTTTTTTCCTGCCATCTGCATTTTTGTGACATTCTGTTGAATTTGATTGGCATGCCATTAGCTTTACATTATTTAAAAGAAATTCCTGCAGTATTTCCAGCGCAACCAAATAATTGAAAGACATGTCATGCAACATCTTGTTTTAATGACATGCATCACCATTCAGTACCATTGTAATGACATCTCTGCCACTTAAGATGTCTAAACCAATATCTGTGGTTTTCCAGTATCACCGTATACTTCAGTATACTGAGCCAAGGGTTTTGAAATTCTGTGGGTTTTGCTTTTTTTTTTTAGGGTAGGGAAATTAAATATAACCCTTCAAAACTGAGCCAGGTCATAGAAAACGTCAGTGTTTATTTAAATTGGATCATTAATATATTTTTTTATGGTATCACCAAGGAGTTAAGATCAGAACAGGAAATCAGTTTAGTTCTATTAGTTTACTATTTGAGATCCCAGTACCAAAATTCCATCTAAGCAGGAAAGCATGGTAGTTGCCTCCTCAGATTGAATCACAGAATCACAGAATTAACTAGGTTGGAAAAGACATTTAAAATCACTAATTCCAACCTATGACCTAACATCATCTTGTCAATTAGACTAGAACACTGTCATATCCACTCTTAAACACCTCCATGATAGTGACTCCACCACCTCCCTGGGCACCCCATTCTAATGCCCAGCCACTCTTTCTATACAGAATTTTTTTCTAATGTCCAGGCTAAATCTCCCCTGGCACAGTTTAAGAGAATCTGTCCTCTCATCCTGTTGCTGGTTGCCTGGGAGAGGAGACTGACCCCCACCTGGCTGCACTTTCCTTTCAGGCAGTTGTAGGGAGTGATAAGGTCTCCCCTGACTCTCCTTTTCTCCAAGCTAAACAACCCCAGCTCCCTGAGCTGCTCCTCATAGGACTTGTGCTCCAGACCCCTCACCAGCCTTGCTGCCCTTCTCTGGACACACTCCAGCATCCCAACATCCTTCCAAACTGGGGGACCCAGCACTGGACGCAGAACTCAAGGTGCAGCCTCACCAGTGCCAAGCACAGGCGAAGAAGGACTTCCCTGGTCCTACTTCCCAAATTTTTTTCCAAGTTGCTTTCCAAATTTTGACTACTGACTTCAAGTGCCCATTTCTGGCTCCCAATACTTAGACGGGAAGAACTGATCTTTAAGGTGGTCTTTAAGGTCCCTTCCAACTCAAACCATTCTTTGATTCTGTGAAAAGGAAGCCCTTGCCAGGAGCACATCAAACACTGTCAAATGACTGCAGGAGGCCACATACTGGTGAGAATCTGCTTGGTCAGGACATGCAATAAAAGTGGGCTTGATGCCTGGAAATTTAGTTTAAGAAAAGCTCATGCTCCTGGCTACTTCTGCTTCCCTATCTTGATAGTTGGTGAAACGAGTAGAAGCCAAGACAAGGACAAAGTTAATTGTCCTTGCTCTCAACTAAGTATGACTTCAAGTAAAATATATATTAAGAACTTACCTTTATATGTCTGAAGTTGTGAATCTGTCTGCTAGCTTTCCAGTCTGCTTTTTTTTTAAACAGAATTTTGTATCATAATCTGGATGTTAGAAGTGATATTAGAAATGAGCTTAAGGGCTATTAGTATTTCCTATTTCCATTTCTTTCTTTCTAATAATAAATAGAGAATAATAAATACAGAAACATGGATTCACAAAAAAAATTATCTCAAATAATTCTCCAGTAATGTAGTGAGGGTTCTGGTGTTTAATTTCAGAATTACAAAAGAAAGAGATTACTCTAATGCAATTCTAAAATTCAGTTCCAGGAAGGCAT
Source organism: Corvus hawaiiensis (assembly GCF_020740725.1). Taxonomy (NCBI): domain Eukaryota; kingdom Metazoa; phylum Chordata; class Aves; order Passeriformes; family Corvidae; genus Corvus; species Corvus hawaiiensis. The sequence continues at coordinate 48,704,245 of NC_063255.1, forward strand.
GTTATCACTACAGAAAAGAAGCTAAGACAAATATAGCATGTTAGTGACATTTTTCTTCAAGTGACCTTCAATTCTAAAAGAGACTTTTGCAGTTTCAAAAGTTTAAACTTTAATCCAAAAGCATACTTTTCCCCCAACAGTTTTCCAGAGTCAAAACCAACCATGTCCATGATACTCAATTTTATTATAGTAAACATGTTTGGTTCTTTATGTTTATTTTTATAATGTTGATTGGTTTTAATGTTTCATTTCTATTTTTTTTAATATGTTTTGGCAGCATTAGGACAGAAAAGGCTTGATCTTGGAATGATTGTCCATATGCAGGTGAAGAAAGCCAAGCAAAGGAAAGGTCACTGTAAATTTTTCCTTGCTAGGTTTACAAATATACTGAGTAGCATATTTGTAACATCAAGTGTAAATATTTGCATCTTTTCATTTTTATTAACTATATAAACACTAAATCCTGAACACAAGTGTAATCTGAATAAGAGAAATCTATGTCTGAAATTTTTAAGACCATCTAGCTTTAGGACTCTTTCTCTAGTCCCTGTCAAGCAACTGTTTGGAGCAGGGACCAAGGTATCGTCACTACCCTGCCAAAGAGCTTCATTCCCACCACTGGCTGGAGCCGACACTTCTGATCTCATGCTTGCTTCGGTCATGGGATGTGACAGCCTGCTCTGTGCTACTGAGAGTTGTTGGGTATAACGAGGAGAGAAAGAGTTTCAAAATAAAGATTTTATATCCCAAAGATTTTATAATAATAAAAATCAGCAGTTTTAGGAGGAATAAATTTAAGAAAATGTGGTTTAGTTGTGATAATAATTTCTGCAGGTATCAGTGTGGAATGTGGGAAGATTGTAAGAAGCATTGTCTTGCTTCTATGCAAAAGGAAAGAAAAAAGGCTATCAAAGCAATACAAATTGAATTATTCTGGTTATTGCATTCAAACATTAATTATTATTCTATCTTTACCTCAACCCAAACCATCTGATTGAATTATATTCTAATTCATAATATGTGCCTGTTAATGAGAAAGGTGATGAAATCCCAGCACTAAATTTCCTAACTGGCAGGTATGTCTCTAAAAGGTAAAGCCAGAGTTGGACATATCAGTGTTTGTAAGATTGGTGCTCAGCAGATGTAGTCAGAATTTATTCTTTGAGGTGAAATGGTGAGAAGTTTTTATTAATATTAATTGATAATGATAATTATGATGATAACGTAGGTGTGACCAGTTTGCTTGCACCCCTGATTTCCTAGAACAGTGTGGTTGGTGATCTTGAGCTAGGAAGTCTGAGCATTTGCAGCATAACTGTTAATTGCTTTGTGGTTGTTACTGACATGTTGTAATATTTTCATCACACTAACCTGGTGAATAGAACTGCAGATTTTTTTTTTTCTTAAATAATTGTATTTTCTACCTTTATATAGTTGGGGTAGAGCATTTAAGGCAGGCTATTTAATAAACCAGTGTTAATATTTTCCACCGAATTATATTTCTTTTTGTAGCTTCTCTGCTTCCTAGTAAAATATATACATGGTTGTGAAATCTTTATTCTTGAGATATTGAATACTGATTTATCGATAAGGGTTATTTTCTGTGTCAAAAAAACCCCCTTTGTGATAAACTGCTTCAAGCTAGACAGAGTAAGTAAGAGGTATCAAAATTATGACCTTACTTTATTGTTTGCCACATTTTATTTCATTGTTCACAAATGGGAAATTTCAAATATTTTTATTGAGTGAAACACAGCAGTAATTAATCTTTCAACCCTTAGATATTATTCATTCATTTTTCACAGCATTTTATCAAGGTCATCATTACTCCATATTGTAGGTGTTAATACTTGTGGATTTTGTGAATTTTAAAGGTATGTAAAAAAATGAGTCTTTTAATTGCTCGTCACTCAGCAAAATTGCAGGTGAAATTACAGGCTAGTAGAAGATGATGGTGGTGATAAGTCCTGAGTGAATAAAAGTTCTTGCAGATGTGAATCTCATAACTTTATTTCCTTGAACCTCAGTGGGAAAAAAATAGCATGAAAAAGCAAATCTTCTGTAATTAAATCTTTTTCTTTGGACCATTACAAAAATATGGCAAGCGGTCTTGAGTTCAGTGATCTGTAGAATCAGGAAGAGCTGAATTTTGTAGATTGTTGTAGTATCATGAATCTCATACTGCTAAGAAAAAGTCTTGTGTTAAGAAAGGATCGAAGACGATTTTTGTATTTTGAGTTGGATATAGTCCATCAGTGAAAGGAAACCTATGACAGCCAGGAATTTTTCCATTATCTAAGGTGGTTTCTTTTTTGTCTTTTTCTACAAACACCATGTCCATCTTGCTTGTGTTTCTCTTCACCCAGATGTTAATCAATAAATTTGTCTTCTACCGCTGATGAAAATAGGCTGACCAATAGACACTAGTGGCGTGTGACAAACATGAACATGAATTTTGGACTCATGCTCAGGTTTGCCTTATTGCTGCTTATTGGTCTTGATCAGGACCAGATGAAACTAAACATTATGAACCTGTGCATGGAGAGATTCTGTTACAGATCTGTCATCAACCTCTAGTCACCATACATGAAGTACTAAGACAAATGATGTGTCAGAAAATAATATCTAAATCCTTGCATGTGGTGATGCGATGTTTTTATTGTATTTTTGTATGTTCTTTGTACCCTAATGGTTCGTCCCTATCTTCCCCACTTCTGCTCCCAGTTGGTCTGCGCCAGATCCAAGCTGCTCCCCCAGTGCTCCCAAAAAATGGTTATCCCCTCCCTTTGTTCTGGCACTTTCCCTACCAATCACCCAAACCCCTCCCAGAGTTCTGGATTGTTCGGTGTCTGTCACCCAAACCCTCCCTAATTTCCCTTATATGGTCCCTGTCAATCCCCCGAGACCCTGCCCCCTCGGGTACCTCCCCTCTTGGAAATCCGCTGAACCTCCACGCCCCATTGGGGCATGTGACCCCTGTCCCTCCACCCCTCGAGACTATTGGTCCGCGTGGATGTCTATCCCTGTCCATATGCCTCCTCCAAAGACCCCTATTGGTCGCCTGTCAAACCATCCCCTTTGTAACACTTCCCTTTATAAGTTGTTGCACAGATCTGATCGGTGCTTGTGCTCCTTGGACTCCCTTTGAGCGATAAACCTGAAACTGTATCCAAGGCAAGCCTTCCTGCAACTTTCTATCCTCTCTCTTGTCCGGGCTGCTGACAGCCGCAGCGCCTGGAGTTTCAGCTCCCCTGGGCAGAGCTGAACTCCAGAGGAGCAGCTTTAAAGCCTCGAGCCTTCGGCTGCTCCCCACTCCTGCCGCACACCACAGGTGCTGGCCAGGCTGAAGAGAGCGGTCACTACGACACTTGCATGCCGTCACTCTCAGTCACACTTTCTAACAGAGGTTGCATGTTCTAAACAGCTTTATTCTCACATAGTTTGGAGATATTACATATACTACAGAGCTCAGGGGTTGTCACTTAGTGACTGAAGATCACTTCACTTACTGTTCTGATATCTATCATAAACATTTCTTTTTCGTATCCTCACTGACTTCTTGTCTGTTATGGTTTAACTCCAGCCAGTAACTAAGCCATACTCAGCCATTCCCTTGCTTCCCCATGGTGGAATGGAGGAGAGAATGCGAAGAGTAAAAGTGAAAATGCTTGTGGCTTAAGATAAGACAGTTCAATAAGTAATGTAAAAGCCGTGTGAAAAAGTGCAGCAAAAAAGGAATTCATTGACCTCTTCCCATGGGCAGGAAGGTGTTCAGCCACCTCCAGGAAAGCTGGGCTCCATCAAGTGTAATGCCTACTTGGGAAGACAAACACCATCACTCTGAGCGTCCCCTCCTTTCTTCTTCTTCCCACAGCTTTATCTGCTGAGCATGACCTCTCTGGTCTGTAGTATCCCCTTGAGTCAGCTGGGATCAGCTGTCCCCTCCCAGGTATGTCCCCTCCCAGCTCCTTGTGCACTCCCAGCCTGGTTGCTGGTGCGTTGGGCTGAGGAGCAGAAAAGGTCTTGGCTCTGTGTAAGCCCCGCTCAGCAGTAATGAGAACATCCCTGTGTTATCAACACTGTTTCCAGTGCAAATACAAACCATAGCCCTGTACAAGCCACTGTGATGAAAACTAACTCGACATGAGCCAAAACCAGCACAACATTTTATGATACACAGAATGATATTTATGGCTGTCACCTCTCAGATAAATAGATGTTGGTTCCAAGGAAGATTAAGGTCAAAGCTTGCCTGACTGCAAAGGAAAAACTGTATGGCTGAGAAGAGAGTAACGAGATCAGAGAGTCATTGAATCAAAGGCTGGTTCAGGTCAGAGGGAACCTTAAAGACCATGTGGTTCCAAGCCCCATGCCATGGGCAGGGAGACCTCCCAAGAGACCAGGTTGATCAAAACCACATCCAACACCTTCAGGGATGCAGCATAAGCAATTTCTATGGGCAACTGGTTCCAGTGCCTCACTACCCTCTGGGCTGCATCACCACATATATTTGCTTTTTAAACATGAAATAGAAAATGATCAGCCATTTTTAATACATGTTATTAGCATGTCTTTCTGCATGCATGAAAGGAAGTGTTCAGTAAAGAGAACAGAAATACACCAGCAGATGAACAAGTTCTCTCTTTATGCTGGGAAAGGCATGGAAACTGTACCAGGTTGACAGAATCAGTTCTGATTCCCTGTGGTTCTGCATGTTGTTTGGGGTTGACTTAGAATGAAATATAAGCACAAAACTGGTAAATCAAAAGGAAAAAAGAAAAGGCAAGGAAGTATCATTTAAAATTAACGATTACCTCTGGTGTTTCAAGATTTTGTTACTTACAAAAAAAAAAAAAAAAAAAAAAGAGGGAACATCACAATATTTTGTAGGTCAGACAAGACCTTCTTTTTTCAATTTGTAGAAATTAAAAAAATTTGTAAACCAATTTTTTCTTTGAAGAAAACAGGTTGTGGCAATGGTTTGCCTAGTGTTTTCAGAGTGTTGTGTTCCATTTTGCACAAAAATCTTCTCCCTTTATGCTTGCCTCCATCAGAACCTCTCAGTATCTATATATTTTCAGACTTACTGAATGTATTTCATGCTTCATACTGCTTAATTAGAAGAGAGAAATATTAGCCTAATTGCAGATATTCATTGACATCTGAAGATACTGTTCATTTCCACACTAACTCTTGTCTCCTCATGTGTTCTATTTTCCATAAAGTTGAAATATTATAAATAGCTTTTTAGATATGTTTCTTGAATGAGAAAAAAAAAAATTCATAGACACATAAATTTTTTATAAAAATACAAACCGTGGCTTTTTGATGCCATGGTCATGAATCATATACAACATTGTAAATGAGATAACTGCTACATTATATTCTCTGGGCAAAGTTAGTAGATTCAGTGCAACTCTAGCAAGATATTGTATCTGACATTTCCCTATTTCTTTCAGAAAAGCCTTCATAAATCCTCAACTTGCATATTGGACCAGATTAAGTCCCAGCAGAGAAATCCTAGATTTAGTGGCTTTAATTTCCTAAGTTACTGAGTAGGAACCAACTTTTTAACTATAGTCGAATTTGACTAGGATACCCTATCAGGTTTCTTTCTTATTCACAGCCAAAACATTTACTAATAAAAGAAACCTACTAATATTGCTAACAGGTGTTAACTTACAATGTGTCCAAAACTATATGCAAAGGTGGCCTGATTTTTTTATTTTATTTTTTTTTTTTTCTATTTAACTTTTTGTGATTCTTGGAAGTGACTTAATATAGAATTGTCTTTTTTAATTTCTCAAGAACTTTATAGAAAGTAATTATTTATGTACCGGAATGTACGTTTTTGACAATTTCCCAGCCTCTTGCTTTTCAGTGCAAATGTCTCAAACTGTACTGATGTCCTTGAAGGTCTCCTGCTGACTTGGTCTGTTATTAAAGCACTGGGACACTGTGCTCTCTGTAGAACTTTGAATAACTGCTAAAGGAAAGACAGTGTCTAGAGACAAAATATTCAGGCAGATTTTAACAGTGGCCTCACAGGATACTGCAAAAATATCTTAACTTCCAGAAAATCTACCATCATTATTTAAGAAACCCCTTTTTCTTCCACAGGCAGCTGAAGTATTTCAGTGGTCATGCAACTTTGGATACAGAGACTTTTTCCTCTTCAGTGCACACAACTGTGGTCTCTTCTATTAATGTTGCATAGCTGTGTGTTCTTCTTGGGTCATTCTTGCACCCCATTGCTTTGTACAGGTTTATGTTACTTATGTGAGTGGAACAGAAACATTTTAGGCAAGACATCCCCATAAAGTCAAGATACTTAACCATTTAAAATATTATATAGAACTTAATAAGTATCTTCTATTAATTTATCTTTAGCTTCAGATTAGCTTTTAGTTCTGGGGCACCTACTAGACATTTCAAGAGACCTAATTTTTCTGACTACATTTGGTGTTTTATAAGCAGTCTACTTCATCACAGGGAAATATTTAAAACTAACTGCATTTTTAACACAAAGGTAATCTGTCCTTTTGAAATATTTCACATACAAAGATTAATAAGTTACACATGTTGCCATAGCAACTATGAATCAAAGTATAGTAAGTCTAGACAGTGCTATTCATGCCTTTTGAAAAGAAAATCAAATGTAAACATCAAGTTTTTGATTCATGCTGCCTAGAATAATTTAGTAAAAATTAGAACAATAATGATTTATTTTACCCTAGTCTGTCTGCTTGTAGAATTAATTTTAAAGGCTCATGTTTAAACACCCACATTTTTTCCTGTGTGTGTTAACATGTTTTGCTCTCAGATTTTTTATCATAGGTGTCCCTTATGGGCCTATTTAAAGCAATTTTGATTCAAGAGTGACATGAAAAAAATCATTAATATAATGATCAACTATTTCTTAATCAATAATAGACACAAGTGGTTTTCATTTACCTATGGGACAGGCGAATGCAAAATGTCCTTGAAAATAAATTGGCTCCCTTTATTATTTTATTAATTTAATAGAAATTCTAGTATGAAATCTATGCCTTTAAGTCAGCTCTGTAGCCTCAAGTGATGGTGGTGACTCAGTATAAGGGAAGGATTGACCAGATAAAAATCTGGTGGGCCACGTATAACTTCTCTTTTACAGTTCACTAGGCGCTTTGTTTGCATTTGCAAAATAAAAAGGCAAGTGTTTCAAAAATTGTTTCCAATTAATTGATACTATTTGTGAAGAGTGTGACAGGTGGGATAGGTTCCAGTGAAATAGATCAAAATAAGAGGAAGTGTCTGTCATGGATTTTGTGTGCTGCTTGGTAATAATTTTTTGCATCAGCAAAGGCATGAAATGGTTTCCCCATGAGAACTGTGACTCCTGAGCTTAGAAAAATCTCTGCCCAGGGAGAGAGTGACAGTGAAGGTGATGACAGCATAATATCCACTCATGAGTGGTGTGGAAAGAGTGATGGAGGAATTACTCTTTCTTCTCACGCTATGAAAACAAGGGAGCATCAAATGAAATAGTAAGACAGTATTTTCAAAATAAAGAGGAACTTGTTTTTCAGTAAATGTGTAAAGTTCTTTCCACAGAGCACATGAATGCCTGAGGATTACAAAGATTACAAAGATTGCCTGAAGATGTTCAAAGCAATTGAACAATGAATTGGGTAAAATTGAGTGTGCTTGGTTAAACGCAGAGATGAGACATTTGGCTCAGGAGGTCCCACAGTTAAAATCGTGGAGACTGGAAGGGGTTTCAGAGAAGTTTTGTTTTGTAATAACTCTGTTTCTTATACTTCTCCTTAGGTGGTCCCTGTTAACCATTCTCAGAGAAGGCTTACTGTGAATTATAGATAATAGGTGTGACCTTGTATGGCATTTTTTAATCTGTTTATTATGTCAAACAGTGTAAACAAAATTGAGAGAAGAGAATAAAAGAGGGATTTAAAAGTATTTTTAAAAGAAAATTGTGCATTCTAGCAGCACCTTATCCTATCAATTTAATAAGCTTTTTTTTGTACTTTTCTCCAGGAGCTTGTGTTTGGTGGTTTTGATCTCCATAACGCCAGGAATAGAATCCATACTGCTTGAAAATTAGAAAGAGGCTTGGGACTTTTTCCTTCAGAAATACTGGATGCAGTCTTCCATGCCCAGGAGACCTAGTCAGTGGAATGTTTGGGAAAATTACATTTTTGCAAAATGTATTCAGCATACGTTCTTTATCTGTTTCTTCTGGAATGGATAAAATTTGTGATGTAGTCAACATTCAGTTGAAAATTTGGAATATATGGTCAAAATATAGGGCACTTTCTAGGAGCTGATACACAGCTAAGCTGTGAGTAATTGAAAGCTAGACCCACATATTGCTTATATGGTGAGTTTTGCTAGCCATGGTGAGAGTTCCAGGGAGCACAGAACCCTTATGGAGATAAGCTGAGAAAACCTACAGTTTAGTACTTAGCCTTGGCTTCTCCTTACATTAGACTTTTGTTCTGCCTTGACAAAAATGGGACAGAAAGAATGAGGATTAAAAATGAGATTCCAAAAAAAAATTCTAGGGTTTGGTTTCTTTTAAGTCAAAGTTACTTGAATATGGAATGAGCACTTACATAGTGTTGCCTCCCTGCCCACACTTTTGACCAATTTGTAAAATGTAAATATAATAATACCAGTACATTAATCCCATGAAATTCAGTTTGGCAAGAATTAATTTGTCCTTGTAAATGTTTGACTAGTCCTATTGACAGAAGTACATTATGGAATAAGAGAATTCTATCTATATGTATGTATGTGTACAAACGAATAAACAAATAAAAAAAAATAGATGGGATGGAAAGAAAAAGATAATAAATGAAAAACCCTGGACTGCCCATATAGCTGAAAATATATAAGATGTTTTCTTCAGATGACATATCATTTTCTAGGAGTAGCTAAGTAAAAACTCTTTCTTCTGCATTTTCCAAAGCTATGTGGGCTGTCACTCTGACCTTGAAAAGGCACATCTAGGAGTTCCCTAGTAAATTTATCCCAAATAATTAAGAGATGAGGTAAGCAATTTCTGTCTAGGCAGAAAGGCTTGAGGGTGGGGTGGTGCTTCCCTGCTCAGAGTGTGTTGGTGGAGCTAACACCAGTCTCAGACTCAATAGCGACAGTCACTGAGCAATTTCCAGCTCTCAGTTAAGTGGATGAATTTTAGATATATTCTGGGAATATGACTCTTCCGTGATTTACGTGTTTGTGCTGGGGAATCTGGGTGTTAACTGAGTCCTTTTGTTTCATTGATAGAAAGAAACAATGCTGTGACACCAGTGACAGTTCTGTAATCTCCCTAGCAGGATTTGCCACAACACACTGGATTTCAGTATGTATCACCAGAACAAAGTGTCCTGGTTTGTAGATGTTTCAAGGTCATTTTAAGATTGCTTGAGTGTGTTGGATGACAGCCACACAAGAAAAAATTTTGCTGTCAAATTCCTACCTGTGAATCACATCCCCAAACTCTCTTTTATTCCTGATCAGGAAACTCAACTATATCTTGCTCCTGCAAGGACTCTGCTGTCAAAAACCTACACTCATTTTTATCAGATCCTTGCTGAATCTGTAAAGTACAGTTACTGTTTGAGGCTCAAAATGAAAATTCCTTGAGGTGAGAACTGTACCTGACATTGTGGCAATACTGTTTGGATTCTTGAAGCAATTTATCATCTAAACATTTTTTTTTGAGCTCTTGGACAACATAATTTGAGGAAGAAGGGTATTTTTTATTCACTTTGCTCAAATCTGCATTATAGATTTAGCAGATACTTTTGCTTTCTTTAACATTGCACCTTTAGCAGAGCAAGGCACCCAGATATTCCGTATCACTGCACCATACTAATGAAGTATACTTGATGGGGAAGGTTTCTATGCCCAATGGGAAAGAAAGCAGTCTCTTCAGGACAAGATTAATTGTATACCAATTAAATGAAGAAAGCGCCTCCAAAAATCATCTGATACACCTTAGATTTTTCCCTTGTAATACTTGTTTTTGAATTTAGGCAACCTAGTGAAACTCTGCTGGATGTCTTGAATTACTTCCCTGTCCTCTGTGTGCCATCCGTAGGAGGATCTGTTCCGTGATCTTTGCAGACACAAGAGGTGAGGTTGACAGGTCAGTAATTCCCAGGGTCCTCTTTTCTACCATTTGTAAAAATGAGTGCAATGTTACAGTGCGGATACTGCAACACGTGTATCAGACAAGGAGGCCCATGGAGAAGAAATCTATATGGACAGATTCTTGATAGATGTTTCAGAGATGTTTATTTCTCCAGCTGCATGGCCGGGCTCTGCCGAGGAACTGCGGCAATCCCGGGACCCGAGGGTCCTTGCCCACGCAGGGGAACACAAACCAACCAATGGGGAACGAGGCTGAGCAGGGGCAGGGAAACCCCGTGTCTGTGCCCAGGGCCCCTCTCCCAGGGCTCCATGGCAGGGGGGAGGGACCTGACATTTCACCTGTTTATTTTTAATAAAAAGAGATTTAAAACTTAACATTGAAAACAACTGGATAAACATGAGATAACAAGGGCAGTTTCAAAACAAAACAAGCCACTCTCCTGAGTCTTTAAATGTCCAAACAGATTCTCTGGAACATCTTAGGGCTGACAGAAGGGAGACAGAACTCTGAGCATGCTTTGTGGGGAAACTGAGGCAGGAGAGGGTTTAATTTCTTCCCTCCCCCTTTTCATCCCCCACTCAGCATTGGAAAGGGATTTTTGGGGAAACAATTGGCAAAAGCATGGTTTTGTGAGGGAAACCATGGGTGAAAAAACAGATTGGGAATACACTGGGAGTAATAGGACATAGGGTAAAAGGGAAAGGTGGGATTAGGAAAGGGAGACTGTAGGGGGGGTTTACAAGGGAGATATTGTCTAACATGACTACGATTTTTGGCATATATACTGCCTTTCACAGAAACACCATCAGGCCCAGTGACCTGCGATGCTTGTAACCCTTTTCTACCTTGCACAATTTGGAACTCTACTACTTCTCCATCTCCCAAGTTTGGGATGTATTTTTCAGGGTTATTCTTTTTAATAGCAGTTCTATGAACAACTATGTCTTTCTGGTTGTCACATCTTGTTATAAAACCATAATTTTGTTTAACATTATACCATTTTACTATTCCTAAAACCTTAGCTACGATGATTTTTAGCTTTTTTCCAAGTGACTGCTGTTTTCTGTCTTGCTGCATTTTTGCTTTCTCTTTCTCTTTTGGTCGCTCCCGTCTTGGAACTGCCAGGGTTTCTGGGGCTGTCGGGGCTGCTCATGCCTGCGCGCTCTTCCTGGGGTCGCATTCGGGGCCGCACAGGCTGGGCCGGGCCGTGCTGCACTGCTCAGCTCCCCGCGCGCCGCCTCCTCTGCTCTCAGCTGCGCTGCCGCTGCCTGGGGCCGCACCCACATCTCGGCTGGGCCCCTGAGCGACGACCCCCCCGTGCCCTGCTCCAGCGTGTGTTTCGGCTGGGCGCAGCTCCGCTTCATCGCCAGCCACTGCCCGCGCGCCGCTCCTCTAACGGGGCTGGCTCCACCACGCGCTGCGCGGGGCCGGGCGGGCATCGCCGGGTTGTGCCGCTCCCACCGTGCCTCGCTCTGCTGCCGACACTGCAGCTAGCGTCACTCTGCCCGCGCACGGGAACTGCCTCACTGCTGCTCGGAGAGCGCTCGGTGCGTGTGGGCGAGGTCACATGGACTCTGAAGCAGTTTTAACTTCGCAAGGACACAGCTGATGTTCAACAGTCTTGGTAATTAACGAAAATATTCTTCCATTGGCATATATTTTGACTCAGAAATTAACTGTGTCCAAACGTTCTTCCAAAAGTCTTTGGTAAGAACCAAATCCCAAAAAACGTGAAAAAGTTCTTAAACAACCATGAAAGGAAATGTTTCAGTTCCTTTTTGAACTTGAATTAAGCTAAAATTTACAAATCATTGTTCAAGAATCTTTTCAAGTTTAAGATAAATATCCATATGCGGCTCTGAGAGCCAAGAGTCTTTCCACGGTTCCTCCCTAGTTTAGAGATGGAACAGCAAAATGAAAACAAGAAGAGAAATCCAGAGTTTGCTCACAAATCAGTCGCTGTCCTTAGGGATCCGGGATCGTTCTGCTCGCATTAGCTACTATTTGTTACAGTGGGGATACTGCAACATATGTATCAGACAACGAGGCCGGTGAAAAAGAAATAGATATGGGCTGATTCTTGACAGATGTTTCAGAGAGATGTTTATTTCCCCAGCCACATGGCCGGGCTCTGCCGAGGAACTGCGGCAATCCCGGGACCCGAGGGTCCTTGCCCACGCAGGGGAACACAAACCAACCAATGGGGAACGAGGCTGAGCAGGGGCAGGGAAACCCCGTGCCTCCCCCCAGGACCCCTCTCCCAGGACCACATGGCAGGGGGGAGGGACCCTGAAAGTGCAATATTTCCTTTTTTCCAGTCAGCTGGGACTTTGCCTGACTGCCATGATTTTTTGAATATCATGGAGAGTGGCTTGGCAAATGCATCAGCCAATTCCCTCAGGACTCTGAGATCCATGGACTTTAACATGTAGAATTAAGTGTCTAAAAGTGGCCTAAGTGAGAAAATGATGAATCCTCTGCTATGTGTTTGTGTCAAGAGTTACCACATCTATGTCAAAATGAAACCCAAAAAAAAAACTTTTAAACAGGGCTGCCTGTAGCAAACCTCCAAAAAGTGCAATGGAGATTTTTTTAATGGGAATTTTGGTCAATATTCAGTGGTCTTTTGTTTTATTTGTAAAAGGAATGGATGGTAGATTTGGCATTTTTATTCTTATTAATACAGTTCTATATAATCCTGTGTAGACCTCAGTCTGTAATTGCACAAGGGCAGTTTCCTTCCTCAGAATTCTGATTCTACCTTTCTAGCTACACAATACAATGATAAATTGCAGTAAAGGGACATATTTCAGGAGAAGAAAAGTTAACCATAAAGCCAGTGGAGGACTGTAGCTGGAATGGTTGTGTGAATCTGTGGATTGAAAACAACATGACTATGGGGAAAGAATTCCCCCCTTTACCTTTAGGGGTAGAGCTGACCAATATCTAGAGTGAAAACTTATAACAGGTCGTGGATGGTGGTGGAAATAGAGACTAGATGACTTCTGAGGTCCTTCTAACACCTCTATACTTACATAATGATCTAATCACAGAAGATCTTGGATCTTGAAAAAGGATAATTATTAGATTATTATAGGATAATTTAAGTTAAAAATTGTCTCTAGAGGTCTACTGATCCAAAATCCTGCTTCAAGGTTAGACCAGGTTGCTCAGGGCTATGTCCAGATATTTTTGAGTATTTCTACACTTTGTCCAAACAAGCTGTTTTGGTGCTTTTTCTCTGCTTCTCTGCTCTGTAATGGGGAAAAAACCACTTTTTTTTTAGTTGGCTTGATACTTACTCCTGCTGTTGCAGATTGACACCACTGCCTCTGATTATTTTCCTGTGCTTGCTTGAGAAGACACTGGCTCTGTCTTCTGTAGATTCCCCTGTAGGTAGTTGAAGACTGTGATTAGATAGACTTCTCCAAGAAGTAAGAAAACCCAGCTCCCTCTACCTCTCCTTCTATGAAACTTACTGGAGTGACAAGATGTGTGTTTGCTACCAAGAGCACTTTGGCTATAAATAAAATCTCTTCAGCTTTCAGACTGGGCAAGAGATAACGGGGTGCCTTTGATAGCTGTGCTCTGTGACCTTGCCTTTTAACACCTTTCTTTGAATGCTTAAACAAAGAAAAAGAAACAGTTTTTGGGTGCATGGTATTGGGAATGAAAAGTAATTTTAAAAAGTATCCCAGGCAGAAGAGTAGAACAATTAAAAGCTCTGTCAGAGCTCATGCTCTCTGGAAATGTAAAAGGTGATTGAAAGAAGCCTCCCAAAGGGGAATTTCATATAGTGCTTGTCCTATATCTGCTAGCAACATGAGTCAGTAAATAGAAGATAATCTGAAGGTTGCCACCTTTAGCATTTGCCTTATTTTGTTCTGTGCAGATTGTGATATATTCAGCAGTTTCAAGTTAAGTAGACAAGGCAGAATGCAGCACAGTAATCCAGAGGACTGGGGCGGTTACTATGAGAACTATATGCTGTCAACACATATTTTCAGGGACTTTAAGGCATTGCTGATGAAAGGCAGGAAAGCCAAATCCTGCAGAGAGTGAGGAGCCAAGTTGCTGATAAAATTAAAAAAAAAATATTGGTGGCTCAGTGTGGGACAGGAAAAACAGAGATTCAGAGAACAACCACAAGCAAAGCAAGCTGGATTTGCTGTGCAGAGAATATCTTAGTCCAAAGTATTTAGACTACACTTTGGTGGTCACTAAGAATCCAAAAGAGCACAAACATAATAGAAAATGGAACTGTAAAGAGCACAAAAGTTCACTACTGCACAGGTGATCTAAAAAGTGAGGTTATTTCTGACAGCTTTAAAATAAGCAGTTTAACCCCTGATTTTGTCATAATGCCTCTTTTTTTAAGAAGAAGAATTACAGAAGGGGCACTCATCTGGAGAAAAGCTTGAGGATACTGTCCAGGGATAAGAAATATCTTGGAAGAGTACATACTAGAGCAATAAGGGCTCAGCTGTCTCATGATTTGGCATCTCAATCCTTGGACCTGAAGACTCAAATCTTTCAAGCAAAGAGGTCCTAGCCAGACATTTTTCGTCACTGAACAGAATGAAGAATACTGAAACTTAACTATTTTTGTGCTGTTGAAAATGACAAAATTTTACTGCAGAGCCATAAGATGGTCAAGTAGAGTGTCAGGATTAAAAAAAATTAATTGTTTATCAGTCAAAAGATTTTGAGGCCTATGGATGCTTGTTTCTCTTTCCATTTCTAAGCTGCCACACATGACGTAAAGAGGGAACATAGTCAATTCTAGCAAAATCAGGAGGAAGGGTTCATTTTGTTACTCTCACCATTCTGGTGTTCCTTACTTTCTGAGTTTAGAGGTGCCACTCTTGCTTAGCCTGGTTGCTCTGGACATGTCCAGATTCCAATGGAATCAGTGGAGGTCTTCTTCTGGTCTCTTCTCTCCAGAGAAGGTCAGCACTGCTCTGACACAGCACTAGGATCATCTCTAATTGACCCCTCCAAAGAGAATCAATAGTTTTGTCTGCAATTTTTTGCTTCTGTACCTTAAAAGTTTTCTTCATTCTCTTAGGTCTTAGCTGTAAAGTGGATGTAGGATTTTTATTTGTCCTTCCAGTGGTGTCTTTGCCTTATGAAAGTCTTAAATGGTTTTGTTTGTTTTTCTGTTTGCTCAATAAAGCCTATTTGTGATTGCTGAGGATCTGAATCCTATAAACAGGCTTTGTAAATTCTTCCTGAAATCAACTCTTGTTCTTTATTTTATGAGTTCAGCAAACATCTTTCCACAAGGTCACACATCCATCTGACAGTTGTTATTAAAGCAGCCTGATCCTACTTATGACGTGGCTTTTGAAAAGGCCGTGTTATTAAGTCTATCCTTGCACCATATATTACTTCATCTCAATGCTTTAATTTGCTTTGGTGTGTGTAGATAGGAGTTGTATACTAGAGATATATTTCTTATACCTCCTTCTCCTCTTTTTTCTCCTGTTTTCAGCCTCTCATACAGTTGCCTGTACTGTCCAGCGTATCCTGGGTTTTGGTTTTTGGGGGTTTTTCTTGTTAGGCAGAATGTTTTTTGGGGTTTTTTTTTTGCTTGGTTGGTTTGATTTGGGTTTTTCATTTGTTTTTTGGGTTTTGTTTGCATGTTTGTGTTTTTGTGGGTTTTGTTTGTTTGGGTTTTTCTTGTTTTATTTTGTGTGTGTTTGTTTTGTTTGTTTATGTGCGTCTGGGTTTTTTTGTTTGCTTGTTTGTTTTTGTATTTATGTGTGCATACTCTGTAATAGGTCCGCCTCTCAAACGTGTATTCTGATGCTTCTCTCCCTGGCAGTGATTCAGTGTTGCATCTGAGATCATAATTTAGACCACTTTGTACACAGAGACCCAAAAGAGTCAAATTTGTCCTTCAGGAAACATTTCATTGGTGCAAAATGTTAACCATGGAGTACGTTGTTGTCTTCTCACTGAAGTCGGCTGTGATTAGATTCAGTAGATGGAGACAGCCTTGGAAGCACACATTAGCATTAGAACTTCCCTTTTGTGAGTGTGCAGAGAGGTCAATAAGTACATGAATATAAATTATCTTGGTGGACTAGTGTGGCCATTAGATGGGTCGAGTATTCCTTTTCCATATAATTGTTTGGTGCACCTGAATTAATTTGAGTGTATAAATCCTGCATATTAATTCTGTGCTGCAGGATGTAAATCTTTAGACTAATCCCTTTAATACTTTTCAGTATAAACACCTTAATCAAGCAACAGTTTTATAACTAGTTCTACTTTCAGACTGGATATTATTTACTTTTTTTATTGCTCATAACATATTCCAACTTTTAATTGCAATAATTACACAGACTTCAGAATGTAAGCTTAAATGGTCTCTTGCAGAAACCAGGATACATGCAAAAGACAGGATTGTAACAATCCAAATTTTAGAGAAAAAATTCTCCCTCATTTTTACTTTCCAAGATGTCACTAAAAGTATGCCTTAATTTCACCATTGAGTCATAAGATTAAAATCATATTGTTAAAATCATAGGAGTGAGTGTGGGAGCTGAATCTCTTGATTGTTTTATTGATTGATTTATGAGCATGATTCAACTAAGATTATATTTATTTGTTTTGTTGTGTCTTAAGAAAGTATTGACATGACTATAATAACCCCCATATGCAATGAAGCTCCTGGTATGTAAACAGCAATTTAACTTCTCAAGGACTGATCTATTTTCCTTTTTACCTGTTTTCCCAATGAATGTTTGGATGAAGAAATCATCTTCACAGTAAGAACATCTTGACGGTCAGGATGCATTGTTCGGAAGCTAGCATTTTAAAGTGAGACTGGACTTGGCATCTAAACTAAATATGTTAGTTATTGTGTTATTGCATACGGACCTGTGGATTAGTAAAGCCACACTTGTTCAGCTTGGGCAAACCTGTTGGAGAGGAACCTTGGATAGGAAACATAACATTTTTAAATATTAATGAATGCACTTTTGCTAATCAATTGAATCACATTTTTTATTTACTGAGTGTTTTAATAAATTAAAGTGTAATGTATTTTGAAACACTGGATACAGAGGAGTTATTTTGAATTAGTCCAGTGTAAATATGGTTAGAAAAATAGTAGTTAGTGGCCTGTTTTTTGATCTTCCCCTCCCCTCCCCCCAAGCTTGTTAATAAATTATTTTTTGTTGCATATTTTTTTCCTTACGTATCACAAACTTCTATTCTACTCAGCCACTGTGGCTGAAAGAACACCACATAGTCTATGCATATAGTTTCTCCTACCTGATATGTTGATGACTCTGTAGAAAAGCTAAAAGGTTAAGTACTTTTTAAACCATTTCAAAAGACTACTCTTGTTTACACATATATGGTTCATTTAAGTGATAATGATATTATTTAAGGAAAACACTCACTGAAAATTGAAGATTAAAATAAATGTGTGTAATGGATTTCTTTTTAAGGAAATGGAATTCCATTTTAGTTGCCGGTCCAACAGTTGTTTCAGTTTGTCCATATGTCCATATTCCATGTGTTCACGTCCATAAGGATGCTGATTCAGTTTGTCCATAGAGATTTATTCCTTTGGAGGCAATGGCCAGGACTTGTACACTACAGAGGGCCCTCTTGGTCAGCACATGGTTTTGCTGTGTTAGAGGTGCACTGGGGGAGCGCTGACATCTGTGAAGGAGAGCTCAAGCGCAGCCAGGTAGGGAGGATGGTGGGACAGATGGTGAATCCTTCTTGCACTGACAGCAGGCTGAGCCCCAGAGGTTCTCCTTGGGGCATGTGTGGCAGGTGTACCTGGAACAGTGTTTGCTCTGCCCCAAAGCTCTGAAAACACCTGCATCTAGAGAATTGTGATGTGTCTCTGATCAAATAATAAATCTAAACCAAAACCATATATATCTTGTATGTAACCACCACTCTATTCACACAAATATGATTTCTGTAATTTTTTGCCATTAATCTGACTATTGGCTTGAAACTTGCTCTTTGCAAGCAATTCCCTACACATAAGGAACAATTTTTCTTCTGAGTAGTAGAAGTTTCCAAAGAGAAAGGAGGCTGAGGTGCTTTATAAGTGACTGAGAAGAAGCTGTAGAGGGTGCCAGTACTGGTGGGGTAATAAGAACTGTTCCCTCACCTGTTTGGAGACAAGGAATGTGCTTAGTTCCACATTCCCAGGTGCTTTTCCTTGCAAAGTCCATGAGTGTAACCCTTGGATGGCATGAATGAGTTCTGTTACTCCTGATTAGCCAGGGTGTGTGTCTATGCATGGTGCCTGGCTGCCTTGGCACACTTACACTCTGAGCTGGAATGTCTCTGCCTGCCAGTAATGCCTAGCATATAAGAGGAAGAGCAGCCTGCTATTGCACAGGTCTGTGCCAGCACTGAACGAGGTGTTTAAACCACAGCTCCTCCCCTGCCATGGAAACCTGAACTTACATCACGCCTTTGAATCTCTTTCTTCTCTTTATGACCCCTCACAGCCATAGAGCATTTGAATAAGACTGAATTTGCCACTAATCCAGAGTCAGAGAATCAAGGTTACATTTAAATGTTATTGTCCATGAAATGTATTGGAACTGAAGTAACAGAGGCTGAGGTGCAGAATATTTAATTAGGGGGATCTAACATGTCTTTCGTGTTTACCAACTTGCTCTTTTAAAAAAAAACCTTTACTTTTCTAAATATTGGCAAAAATACATAGTTATTTCTTTCTTCTATTTTATCTTTTCCATACATGACTGAATATAGAATAAGGTTCAAAGGGTAACATTCCCTAAAATTCTTTTACTGTGTTTGATTTTCTCATTGTTGCAGTGTTATCTAGTTAAAGAGACTTCCTTCAGGAGCCTTTTGGGAAGTGTTCTTTGTTAAGGGAAGCCTTTTATTTCATTCTGCCAAGGAAACAAACCAATTTGATGCGATCCTTTTATCCCAGAGAAAGGGCACAACTTCTTTATTTTCAAGGTTGTGCATTTTTTGCAACTGTAAAACATATTCCACTACTGAAACCACAATTACGTGTACTTGTCAATCAATTTTAACCTACTACAGTATGGTTGTGGCATTTTATACAAAAAGTGGAGGATTAAAGGCTCTGACCAAAATGAAAGGTACACATAGTAGATAAAGTACAATACACATTATTAGATTGTGTGAGAAGTAGGTGTAGGAGAAAAGGATATACCAATATTTGATTTTCTACAGACGTTAAAGACTTATTTAAGGATTTCTGCAAAACATTTAGGATGTGACATCTTGCTTCCATTTTTCTTAAAACAAACACTTGAAGAATACTGTTTATAAGGTGGTTATATAGGGTACCCACTATATCATATTAGGAAACCATGTCAAAATTTTTTAACTGAAAGGAATAGAGAAAATAATGCCTGCACATACATATATCCTGTTATTTTAAGGTGGAAATCTTTCACAATGTAGAAAGACTACATGTTCACAGTTTTGACTATTGTTTCAATATTTTAGAATTTGAAATCTGCAAGCAAAACCACATCATTTTTTGTCATATCACCAACTAGAAATTAAAATATAAAAATTCTATGCCTTATCTTAGCTGGCTTTTTCCAAGGACATTGGAGTGGTGTGCTAGAACAGACTAGTGTGCTAGTATGAGAAAATCCACTTAAACCAGATGATGGGAGCATATTTGTAAAATATCATTTGTAAGTTTGGTAAGGGGGTTCTGGAAATGCCTTTGCAGCTTTCATAGGATAAGGAAGGACCTGTACCATGTCCCACATCATTAAGGGGAGTAGTGGAGAGAAGGGTGCTGATTAATCCATTACTTTAAGAAACTTATCCAGGGATAACCAAGAACAGACTCTTAGCTACCATGTTATATCCCTTTTTCTTTTTTCCCACTTGCTCTCCTCTTTTTTTTTTTCTTTTTTTTAACATCAAGGAAGCCCTGAAGTAAATACAGAGATTTTATTGAATTGAGAAAATCTATATTTTCTGTGTTCCGCTTGCCTGGCTGCTGTGGGGACCACAAGAACCTGAAGTGACAGAGTGTGTGTTTGACCATCCTGTAGCCTGGTTAGTTAAGGAGAAGCTAAGCTTGCTGGAGGTCTGTGCACTGGCTAGCCTGTTGGTGCTCTGTTTCTGTGTTTTTCACGTGGGACTCTGATGAGTCAGAAAGTGGTGAAATTCTTGCTAATCTGTAATTTTCAGCACCATGGAACACAGTATCTGAAGTGACGGAGGAGCAGAAGTCCACAGCCATTTTCACAGGCTGACAGGAAACCTGTGAGATGTGTGGACTGGAGCAGTAGGATCTGAGCACAGGATGGAGACAGTGGCTTTGGGATCCTGCCCTGAGGTTACTGTCAGAATCCAGAAAACCCTAATATTTATGTCCCAATTTATATTGCATATAAACGCATAAAACTTTTTACTGTCTTCAGTGAAGACAATGTATATTATTCCTGTGCTCTAGGTGAAGGCGGAAAAGTATTACTTGCAGATTCTGATTTCCAGTGACAGTAATTCTTGTTTGGAAGCTTGGCCTGCAATCACTTGGAAAACTTGAGGGAATGGGATGTTTAACTGCTAGACCTTCCTATTTTTTCTGCTGCCTCAGCCTTTTTGTGTGTTTCAAGAATTATCCTTACCTTCCTCTTGGTCCATCCTCTCACTGCCAAAGTGCAAAGCTTTTTTACTAAAAGAAGGGAGCTTTTCAGTATTTCTAAATTTCCTAATTCAGAAAATTCACAATTTCACAAAAAACCTTAGTTTTCAGGGTCCTCCTGACCATCCTACATGCATTCCGCAGCAGGAGAGGTGACCTGACTGCAGAGGGAAGACCCACTCAGAGCGAAGAATAAAACTTCTTTGTTTACAAAAGTTTGTAACATGTTTCTTAGCAGCCTGTACTATTTGACAATATTTTCTTCTCTGTGGGTCTCACAAATTTTTTCACCAGTAAAAAGAACTTGTACTCATATTATATTATAAAAGAAACACAATTAAAGTATTATTTTTATACAGCTTATGTCAACACCTCAATACAATCTTGCCTAAAACAGTAGTGATGGCTCACTGGTTATTTTTTACCTTGTGTACCCCTCACTCCAAAGCGGGGAAATGTTGTTTTAATTTAAAATTTTAAAAAAGATTTAAAAGCATAGAACATGTGTTTTATATACTCTATGTTTTGAACATGAAATATCAAACATGAATATGTAAAAATAACACCAAAAATAACACTAATTTTAGCTGCATTCAAAAAAAGAGCTAACTGGTGGAAAGGGAAAAATAATAATAATAGCAGACATGATCTTAAGCTCAAATTTTGGGTGAGGAGTCTGAGGGAATATGTAAAACTTTAACAAACAGGTTAAGTGTATCTTTTTTTTTTTCATTTCTTCTTACATTTCCTTAGAATTGAGCATTAGAATTTATGGAGGCAATTTGTCCTAAGTAGTGGCATAAAATCAGTCTTCATTGAAGTACTCTCAAAGGCAAATAAAGCTCTTTTGTTTTTGATTTTTTTTTAAAAAAATCTTCATATACCTTCTTTCTCTTAAAAAACACCAACAATCTTTATAACACACATATATACTGTTTCCCATAAAAGTCATATAGTTATATTTGAATGTATAGAAATTACAATTTTAAAGTACAGATAGAGTAACTTTCTATGTAGAGATTAAGTACTGGTACTGCTGAAAAAAATGATAAGATACCCATTATCTCTTGGGGAAAATGTATTCCCTAAATTAAGGGAAAAAGCTTAATTAACTAAAAGTAAAAAAAAAAAAAACCCAAAGCACCTTTTTTTCTCTTTTTCCCTGAACTGCTAAACTAACTGTGTGAGAGAATTAAAGTATCATAATCTCATAAGAATTTTTGTTGGAGGGTCATCAGAGCTGTCTGGCTGGTGAGAGTGTTGAAGCAGAGAGCAAGGGAGAGGAAACAAGTCAATGCTGTTGGCACCCCATTCTGAAAACTTACCCACTCCTGAGGCTTTGTCCTGGAATGGGCCCTTGCTCTGAATGCCTTCTGATCAGTGCAAGGGCATGACTTTTCCTTCCAGAACTCCCTGGTGAAGAAGGCACACCAGAAACTTGAACTATAGTTTCTTATGTTCCATGCAAACTTTTAAAGGTATTTTCATACTGCCTTGGTTTGAAAGTCTTGGGACAAGTCTTTCAAAGTTTTTCAGTGAAAACCTTTCAAAGAATTTTGGTTTGTTTCAGACAACAGCTGAAACATGATGGAAACTCTAAAAATGTAGCAGAAAGAAATCAGGAGACTCTCAGCATTGCCTGCAATTATACTTTTGGTATTTTCAGAGATCTAACTTAAGACAGTGGAAAATTTCAAATTAGGAAATTAATTAAATATGGTCAATTCACTTACCAAATATATCTACAACCTAGTTACACTTGAATTTGGCAGGTAGGACAGGTCTAACCTTTACTTTCATCCTAGTTCAGTTGCTCAACTTTGAGACTACTAGCAATCAAGCAGGCATTCAGCCTGGAAACCAAAGTTTCCAGCTCTCTTAAACTGTGATGACATTCTCTTACAATGAAAGGGAAAAATTTGGCTTATATTTAAACCTCTCTTTCTCACAGAACAACATCCTAAAAAGATGTATGTCTATTGAAGCAGTATTTCAAGAATATTTACAGCACCCTGCTGGTGTTCACAGGATTCAGCATAATAGGATTGCTTTTCCATCTCCTTTACTTTATGGAAAGCCTTGGTTGATCCTTTAGTGCAGCATGGTTTGCTGCTTTTCATCTCCCAGGCAACAATAACCTCTCATCATGATTACAGAGCTTCCTGCAGACAGATGGGTCTAATCCCAGGGCTCCAATGATTTAGTAATCTATTCCAATCAGGACTGGATGGATTTGATAGACCATCTGTAGCCAAGTGAGACAGATTCAAGACAGGTCAAAAACTGAGAGGCTTTCAGAAAAGCTTTCTGCTTTTTCACACAATCAGGCTAACAAGAAAGAAAAAAAAGAGAAAAATGGGAGGAAAAAACCACCAAGGAAACTCATTCCCTGCCTTCAGTACTTTAGAAAATAATTCTATTGTAATCATTACTATTGAATACGACTTGGAAGACTGAGTGAAACCCTTCAAATGAGACTTTATGAATTGAAAGGAACCAAAAAAACTACATGCAAGCATTTTTAAATTAAGGTGAATACACTTGGTTGAATAATTGTGGAAGGGAGGAACAAAACCTGAAATATTTTTGAGGAGATGGTTTAAGTATAACCAATAAAATTCAAAACAACTGTTTGCCATTTAGATCAAACAGGACATTTTTTAAGCACCGTGCATTTTATTGAGGTAGAGATGGAAAAAGATAGTTTTGAGTTGCCAGGAAAATGACTTTTGCATTATCCCTATTTTCATTTTGAGGATAATAATCCATAATAGCTTTCTGCACACACATCGCTGTTAACAGCAGCCAATTGCATGCATACGCATTCAAGAACAATTAGGTTCTAGAATTTGCCTCTTAACTCTGGCCTTGACTTTGAAAAAGGTTATGTTTTAATGCATTATCATGTCTATGTGGTTTTGTTGACTTTGTTGGGAATTGGAGGTTGACAGGTATGTTTGCAAGATCACCCCAACAGCATTATCACCACCATCAGCCACAAGTGACTGTAATAACCTTTATGTGTAATGAATACTGAATTAAAGAGGTTTTTTAACAGCACAGACCATAATTATTCCTTTGGTGTTTATCAGAAACAGCAAAAGCAAGAAGCAACAGCAAAGTTTTGGGCTTTTTTTAAAAATTTAACTGGAATAGATATCTGGAAAAAAAAGGAAAACCAACACCTTTTTTATTTTTTCCTTTTTTGTAAGAGACAAAAGTTTATTCAATATTTAAATATCACAGTTCTCTTTCCACATTTTGGTGTTTTTCTATAGTTCACATTTCTTAATCTGACTTAACTGCATGAGAAAATGTTAGAAATACTTTAAATAGTTACGGTAAATCAGTTAAGAAAACATTGTATCTGTTTTTAAAGCACGGGGAAAGTTATGTGAGAGAAAATGATGTTGTGATGTCAATCTAAAGCTGTTACAGTTAAGCTCTTTGGATACTCTTGATCTTTCTTTTTTTAACTACAGGATTTAAATGAAATTTCCTTAATCTTTCCAGCTTCTCTTGCCATAGGGCTAAACCGAAAGTTTTTTTTCTAGGATTTCAAGCAGGATGATGAATAATTTTGTAATAATATTTAATAACGGGCATAGAAACCTGGAGTCTCCTATTCTCTCTTGTGCTGTAAATCACTGAATCATAGAATGGCTTGGGTTGGAAGGGACCTTAAGGACCACCTCGTTTCAACTGCCCTGCCATGGGCACCTCTCACTAGACCAGAATGCTCACAGCCCCATCCAACCTGGACACTTCCAGGGACGGGGCATCCACAGCTTCTCTGCACAACCTGTTCCAGAGCCTCATCACACAGTAAAGAATTTCTTCCTTATATCTCACCTAAAGCTTTCGGCTTTCTCCCTCATCCTGTCACTACATACCCATGTAAAAAGACCCTCTCCAGACTTCTTATAAGCACCCTTCAGGTACTGGAAGGTGCTAAATTATCTCCCAGGAACCTTATTTTCTCCACGTTTAAGTAGCTCCAACTCCCTCAGCCCATCTTAAGAGGAGATTTTCCTCTAAAATCAAGGAAAATATTTCTACAACCACCTTAGCCTGTATTATTTTTTTAAGTGAGAGAGGGAATGAACCATTGTTTCTGCTAAACTTTCACAGATGTTATTAAATGGCCTGGGAAGCTTTTAGCAAATACAAGTACTTACAGCAAACAGTGGTAGTAATTTTGAAATTTGATTTGCATTAGCATGGTACTTCTGAGCATTTCCCCTCCAGTTGCATATAACATAACCACATCAAATTACAATTCTATGTCTTCCTTGGGTCACCTCTTAGTCTGAATTTTTTGAGTGTGCTCTGTGGCTCATCTTAGGTTTTGCAATCTGATCACTGCTGTGTGTGGCTGAATTCCCTATTGAGAATTAATACCCTGTTAAAACAGGACGTGAAAAAAGCTGAAGGAAAAGACAGCCTTTAATAAATATAAAAGATGCCTCTCCTACTCTAATTTTAAATTCAAGGATGCCTCCACATGAATAGATTCAAAGACAGAGAAACACACAATAGCAGGTCTGGTTATACGGTTTGTTAAACACAAAATAGAGCTTTACAGCACAACCTCTGTTTCTGTCATGACTGAAAAAGTAATAACATGTTCAGAAAAGAACACTGTTTAATGAAGATGCATCTGATGCAGGGAATGAGAGGAAAGAAATTCTTCTATCTAGGATGCCATAGCAGACTCTATGAACACATCCATGCTCTTTTTATGTAGGCTGCAGAGTTAAAAATAGCCAAGATCTAATTAATTTTACAAGCTTACTGCAAGTGGAAATTTCTCCCCTGTTAGACTCTGACCATTACATTCAATGACCTTATCTTCACAAGAATCATGTCCCTGGTAAAATATTCTGTGGGAAATTTGGTTGGTGTTTCATTATTCAGGGTGAGATTTGAGATAACTTAAATTCAACTTGTATCCAGCTTACTGGGGAACAGGAGAATTAGAGAGGAAGGGAAAAAAGCAGAATCAAGTTAAAAATCACAGATACATGCAACAGACCAATCATTCCTAATTGTAGTGATGGTGTAAGGTAACTCTAATGGATGCACTGGGGACTCATGCACTATCCAATTTTCCCTTGTATTTCAGTAGAATCTAGGGTAGAAAAAATACTAACATATATTCTAAATGAGTATTGCTTATAGTGTAAAAATACACATCATTATCTACAAATTGGTTTGTGCTCTGTACACTCCTTGTGACTTTTTAAACTATTTGGATAGCAGAGACACTGGAGTCTGGAAAATGTTGAGAGCAAGGAAGGTCTTTATAAAAGGAGTGTGATAAGAAAGGACAGCTGATAGCAATGGTGTATCAGAAACTTCAAAGGTTTATGCCTTAGCAACGGCATTTCCTACCATTTTCTTGCTTGCCAACACTTCCTTCTGAACCCCCAGGCAGAGTAACTGATCTGAGCTTGAATATGTTGGTGAGTTGGGCAAGTACTTTGAAATCAAAGGAATAAAGGTGGTTTACAAAAGAGGTTTTTATTCTGTGTTCCTGCCTATTGTAAAGGACCAGTATAAGAGGGGGAACGTTTGAGTTGAAGTGGAGGGCAAGGAAAAGAAGTGTGTTTACTGCATTGTCATCTGTAAGTTTTCCATTGTCAGTAATGAAACATCGTACTGCCTGGATGCAACTAATGCCAGTTGTTTGTGAATATGTATAGGAATATGAGCACATTCTGTATTTTTATTTGTTGGACAGTTATTTTAAACTCTATGTTAAATATCTTCAATTTGACTCAGGATAATTTTTAAAATCTTCACAGGAAACCTTTTAAAACTTTGTAAAAAGAAAGGGAAACACCCAAAAGTATCATTTTTGACAAGTGTGAAACACACCATTAGAGTCAAAACTATATATATTATGTGTCACAAGTATCAAATTGTCTTTTGTCCTCCTATTAGCATTCTATTTTGATTTTCCAATCTAAAAAAAACCCCAATTCTTTCTTTTCCTTTTGATGCTGTGATGAGTCGTCAACTTATATGTAGTGTTTGGGGAGAAGGAATTAAATGAAGGTGAATGAAGGTCATCATATACACTTGATATATGAGGGTGGAAGAAAACTATAAGAAGGAGGGTTAAGAAAAGTATTTTCCTTCTCCTTGTAAGATATTGTTGGTATATAGGTGGTGGCTTGTGGATTTGGAGCCCGAGAGAAAGTTCTAGGAAGCTCAATGTTTGGATGAGTCAGGGTTTAATATCCTTTCAGCCTGAAAAGCAGTGCTTGGGTCTGATACAGCCCTTAACAAGGACTTTTATGATGTGCAAAACTACAAAGGTGTTCTTAAAGTCAAAATGGATTGGGATGGGGGCAGGGGAAAGAAAATATAGCATAGTTTGAAAAAGCAAAGGTGTTCCCTCTCTAGTGAATTTTCCTTCCCCAAAACAAAGTTGAAAAATTCTCTTTCATTGTCTGCACTTCGCATGTAATTACTAGATCCTTATGTCTTCTCCCTTAAACTCCTCCCTTAGTAAAAATCCTTCTAAATGCAGTCACAAGATATTAAAGTAAAAATGAAGCTTATCTACCAGGAGACATTTCTTATTTATTTAGAAAGTTTAATTACAAAAAGTCTTGCTAAGAAATAAACAGTCTGCTCTTTGAAGAAAAAATTATTAAAGAAACTGTCAGTGATTTGAAATTAGGTGTGTAACTAAGGTTTCCAAAGATTACATGAACATTTATGTAATGTCAGATTGGAAGAGTTGCTTAAAAAAAAAAATTATTAGAAGGTCTGGACAGTTACTTTAAGCTAATAGAAGACTATTCTGCTTGAAATTAAATGTTTTTTAAGAGAGTTGAGGTATCAAGGGCGGCCAAAAATAGGCACTACCAACATTTTCTTCTATGGTGATAAAACTGAGCACCACCTTTCAGCAAGGATGAGAGAAGCTATTGCATTTATGAAGGAAAGAGTGGTTTTAGTGTACAAAGGTCTTAGAGGTACTGGTTTACTTCCTTAAGGCACAATTTATGACAGAATGAGACAGTGAAAAATATGTTCATCTATAAAATAAATTAAGTGTAATTAAATTGGGTAATGGGGCATATATAATGTGCAATTTTCAAAAATATTGATGATTCATATTTAAAATTGTGCTTCTACAAAGTACTTTAGTCATCGGATCACAAATGAATGGATCTTCATTCCGTTTCCAACTGGTGTTCATTGTTAGACATCCCCATGGGGAAAGCAGGCATGAATAGCGGATGATCTCTGAACATTTCAAGACTTTTCTCACATTAGAATCATATCTTTTGATTTGTAGATTGGACTACACTTTTGTAAATCATTTTGGATAACTTAATACATGGCTGAATAGGGCAATTGTGAGAAATATAATCCCACCTCTACATGAACAGAGAATCACTGTAATCTTGTGATAGTGACAAGGAATTGTGATGCTGGAGTTTAAAATTATGTGTAACTCCAAAATAATACATAGAATAACCTGATTTTGTTCACAGGTTTTTCTAAAATAAGCTAGTTGAAACAATTGCATTTTTATCCTAATTATATTTCTTTTAGAAATAAAGTTCTAATGTTCTCTACCAAGTTTAATGGAGGATTTATGCATGCAGTAATGTCAGAATGATTTCTTAGGTATGGGTGACCTATGAAATGACCTTGGGAAGCAGGTAGTAATCATTAGCCATTCAGTTAAAATAAGATTTTGAGATGCATCTATACATATGTATGAAATGTACTTCTGAAAAGTAATAATCATATTTTTGCAACATCAGTAAATGTCGGGAGGCCTTTCAGTGTGTTTGCCTAGAATCAGATTGAGATATGCCATTAAAGTTGCCAGTAGGCAGCAAGCATGTCTTTGTGGAAAGGGTTTTCTAAGTAATTAATTTAGGCTGAGGATCCTCCCCTAAAGAGCATTCAGTTTGCTTAGTGTGACATTCATTACAGACACTTTTTCTTTAATAAAGAATAAATTACTGTAACAGTCAAATTCTGCCTTTTTGCAAAAATATGTACAAAACGTGTCTTTGGCTCACTCTGCACTGTGTAAAAGTTGTTTAATTTTATGCTGTCCTTGTGCTTTATTGCTGTGGGCTTCTGTTACTTAGTTTCTATATGTATAAAAATAGGACTAAAAATATAAAATGGCTCTTAATTACATTGTACAGTTTCCAATTTTTCTGCTTGATCTTCATGCAGGTTTTTTTAAATGGACTGTTTATGGCTTTGTCTGCATAGAGGAAGAATTTTGGTTTTGTCATAGTGGAGTAGATAAAAAGAATAACATAAGTATGCCTGTGAATAATTCCCAAATAATTACCTTTTTCTGGAGAAAAACGAAAAGCTATTAACCTTATTTTATACAATGGGATAGGTGGCTGGAAAAACATGGGGTTCTTCCGAAAGCTGTCAGACATAAGCACAAATGTGTATAAATATATTACAGGACCAAACACAGAGTAGGCTTTGTGAACACAGATTCAGTTTTCCCTCGGGCATTCTTCCATAAAGGTCCCATATTTTCTTAAACTCTGTGTGTCTGGGTAGTCTGTGAGCATGGAATAACTCTACTTTTGTGTAACTACTGCATGTGTGTTGTCTCCACCATGAACTATGCATGCCAGTCCATACTCGAGATGTGAGATGATTTCACACCAAAAAGTCATATGGATACACTGGCAAAACTGAGGCTGAGGACACGGCATCTTCAAAAGAGCTCTGAGGAGTGATGCTGCATGCTAAGACATTCACCAAATGCTGGCCTTTCAGATATCAAAAATGAAGTGATGATTCCTGTTTGAGTGGTTTTATCAAAATCCTAATTAGAATTTCACAGAATCACGGAGTCACAGAATGGTTATTTTGGAAGGGATTGTAGTGGGTCATCTGCTCCAAGCTCTCTGCTCAAGCAGGGTCATCCTAGAGCAGGATTGTGTCCAGATGGTTCTAAATATATATTTTTGTCTGTTTGACAGCATACTTAGAATGCTTTCTGAAAAATATTGGCCCAATCTTATTTTTCATTTAAAGTTTTACTCATTAAATAAGCCTACTTTGATTATTTTAATAATAATTTTGAAAAAAATAAGTGATAGGCTCCTACTCCAGTCCCTCCTACTTCCAGTGTAAAACAAGGCAGGAACTGTATCAAATGCAATCTCTCTGGTGTAAGGGGGAGGGGAGAG
Source organism: Corvus hawaiiensis (assembly GCF_020740725.1). Classification (NCBI taxonomy): domain Eukaryota; kingdom Metazoa; phylum Chordata; class Aves; order Passeriformes; family Corvidae; genus Corvus; species Corvus hawaiiensis. The sequence goes on from NC_063255.1 coordinate 48,734,264, forward strand.
AGATTTACAGATGAGTAATTCCCTGTTCTTGTTTTGTATCTTAGCTTTTCATAAGATTCGCTTTACTGACAAACATTAGCAGTGAGCAAGCACTCTAATCACATTTAACATCTGCTGTACATTTAGTTGCTTACAGAATTTCACAGCTCTAGAGGAGCAGAGGATGCTAGATTTTTTCCTTATACACTCATTATTGACATTTGGCTTGAGCTGCATTATAAAATCAGTGTTGAGTATGGGTCTGTTGGTCTCAGCTCAGTCTCTCATGAACTGTAAGCATGACTTGAATAATAAGAGGGTAGTAAAGTGTAAGCTGTGTGTTCAGAAATGAATTGCATAACAGCCATCTGAAACAGCAACATTTCCATGCAGGCAGCACAGGCAGAGCAAAGTACATTGTAGGCTACTACACTTATTGTTATTGCTAAATGGCTGTAATTAATTTAGAAGAATGTTGACCCTACCAGATGATTCAGTATAACATGGCAGTGGCTGTTACACATGAATGACTTTGTGTATTTGTTGCATTACTGTATAATTGTCCTTTTTGCTTATTATAAAGTCGGGAGATGTGGTATTATTTATGATGATGCTTTAACAAAAGGAACTACTGAAAAATGTTTTCTGTGTAAAAAATGTTATTGACCTTAAAAAAAGGTAATTTTTCTATATAAAATATATATTCTATTTGAGATGCTACACCTGTGCAAGAAAACCTCAAAATTGTGGCAGCATTTAATTGCAAATCTCCATTCTAGCTATCTCTGCATGTGATTTCCAGGTTACAAATGTATCAGCAATAACTGCATCATTGAACATTCTTTGAGGTTTGCAACTTTAAGGGAAAAAAAGCCAAACTGGTCTTCAGATACAAATACTGAACTTCTGACATGATATAGTAAATTTCAACAAAAGCTTTGATACGAACATACACAATGATATTGGTGCGTGTAGCAAACCACATTTTGCTTTCTAGCTCAGTGTCTCAGTTACATGTGCCTTGTTTAATTGAGTATGGCTAGTGATTATCTGTCCTAGTCTATGTGATGCCTTTTCCTGGTCTTAAAATCAAGAGTCAAACACGGTTAGAAGGAAAAAATGGATTTTACCTTGGTATTTATTTTAAGGATCCTTAGGTGCACTACGTCCAGGTCGAATGCACCAAAATGCAACCTGCAAAAATGCACCCTCCCAAAAGATCTGGTATAACATTCTAGGTCTTTACTAATTAGCATATCTATCAAAAATTCCCCAATGAGAGGCTCAAGTGAGCCCCCCCTCCCCAAGGAACCTTCCCCTGGATGGTTCTATCTTGGTTTGCAGAATGTGTTCTGGAGAGGACCTTGGGGTTTGGGGCACACTGATCCCTAGCTACGAAGCTTCTAAGATGTTTAATCTTCTAGCTGAACAAACAAGTCCAAGAATGTAGGGAAAAAGCACTAAGAATACAGAAGTTGTAAAAGGTATAACAGGGCTATAAAAGGAAAGGCAAAAAATCATCAGCGCATCATATGCCTTGAATTTAAATTGGGCAACAAGACTGGTCATTTTCTAATGATTGCATTAATGTTATTTTAAGTTCAAAAGAATATTTTATTCAGGTGTAAAATGCCTGAAGAAGTACTGTGATTTAAATCTACCACTGTCCTGTAAAAAAAAAAAAAAGAAGCTGAAAAAGTAAGCATATGTATTAAAAGTGACAAAGATAGATGAGATTAGCTTAGCTTTTTGCTTGACAGGATTTTCCCACGACATATGTTCAGTGCTACCATTATTACAGAGAGCACAGACTAATCAGGGAGACAGATTCACAAACAGTGACTGCAACACATGGTGGCCTCTCAGTGTTAAAAAGGACCACTGCAGTCATTTGTAAACGCGGTCAGATAATGTGCGTATTTATAATTTTGATTGCTTAAGCCACTGTTGTCAAACCCAGAGGTCTTTTGCTTAACACTTCAATAGTTCAAAGAGAAAAAGATCTTGTAAGTTAGCAGTGTCTGCTGCTGAACCAAACGAGTGAGGGAAAATTCTGATAGCTTTTAATGGGCCTTATCTTGATTAAGTGTATTAAAAGCACTACTTTTAAGAGTAATCAGTAACTGTGTTTTTAATGACAAGCTGACATTAATTGTGGCTGGCTATTTTAAGCCATGTTAACACCAAACCTCTTATTTATCAAATGCTGCTTCTACATGAAGAAGTTAAGTAAATCCGATTTGTAGCGAGAAGCAGCTGAAGTTCTGCGTGACTGATGTAGCTTGTCGTAAGTGCTCGGCTGACCTAATTTTACAGCTGCTCAGAGAAGACATTTGTAAATGGGCTTGTGATTGAATCTACAGCAGTCACATGCAGTGAATACAATATCTTTTACTATGAGAGATTTCTGTGGTAAGTGCACAAGCTATTAGAACCAGTTATAACACTATTTAGAAGAGGAGTCTGAATCTTATACTTGTCAGGGTAGAGACCAATACTGTAAGTCACAGACATCAGTATTTTTTATTAATCTTGGAGATAAATATTGCTAGCTTCCTGGAAAGTCAAGCTAGTGGTAGCAAGCTCTATCAGATTTGCAGGACAAAACTGTGAAGTTATTTTTCATTTTTGATGGCAATGGATTCCATGAAAAATATGTCTTTTTTTTCTCCAACTTATTTTTCCATGAACTTTCTTTAAAAGAGTCTGTAGCAGGCTAGTTTGCTGTTTACCTCCCAAACACAAGTTACTATAGGAGTTATTTTTCTAGTTTCAAATTCCCTGATGTGTGAGGTACAGATGCAAAACTAAAAACATCATCAGCCATTTAAGGAAATCTCTGCCAATGAACACTGTTTTCTGGTATGGAGTTTAAAAGTCTTAAGCAGAAGGATCTCAGCCATCTCTTGTCCAGAGAAATGAATCTGCCTTAACTGGATTTAGAAGCAATTTTCTAATCATCTCAGTGGAGATATACTATGTCTTTGTTCAGCCCAAATAATGCTTTCATAGGGTTTTCTTGATATTCATCTTAAAATTCATCCCAAATTTAACCTGCTAAGTGCTTTTTTAAAAGTTCCTGTCAAAGATGCATTTAGACAATGCCCTTAATAACATGATTTAAAGTTTTCAGCCCTGAATTGATCAGACAGTTGAACTACATGATTACTGTAGATCTCTTCCAACTGATATATTCTATAATATTTTTTTTTGTTTTGTTATGTTTTAGTTTTATTGTTGTTCTAGTATTTTCAGTTATCTAACAAGTAGGGATTCTGTCATTGCATATATTCCCTAGACTGCCACATAGAAAAGCTTTGCTTTCCTTGTGACAAAATGCACATGTGCATATTTTAAAACATTATATACATTTTTAGTGTTTAATGGTCAATAATCTTTCAAGTCTTGAGCTAAATGATCTTCTGAAAATTATTTTCACAGTTCATAAAATAGAAGTTACAAAAATCTTTCTGAAGTAAAATTAGCTCAAACCAGTACTTCAAACAATTTTTATCATTAATTAGTCTAGGGAAAATATTTCCTATGGCAAATCCCTACTTCTCATCTCCCCACCCTCCCTCTGTGCTCTGCTGAGAAGAACCGAGCTCCAGCTCTCCAACAAACCATTGCGCACACTGGGGGCTGCTTTTAGGTGCCTCTGGAGCTGCCCCTTCTCCAGAACGAACCCATTCTGGTTCTCCAGCCTCTCTCCACAGGGCAAGTGCCTTATCTCCAGTCACCTCAGTGTCCTTCTGCTAAGATCACTCTGATCTACTGACTTTTTTTCTGTACTGAGGACTCCAAAACTGAAAACATTGTCTGAGTGAAGGTATTGAACATTTTAGAACAAGTCCCTGAACCTTTTTACTTTTTTAAGTATTACAGAAGGATCTACACTGTCACTCTCACTAAAGGACTTTGAAGGTAAGCACTAATGGTACTTTGAAGGTAAGCTGTGATACTCTGTATTCTTGAATCAAAATGGACTCTGGGTCAAAGTGGAGAATTTTGTCATAACAATGCAATTCAATGCTGGAATCAATGCAAGATGGATCTGTGACAACCAGAGATTAGTTGGAAACTTGCTCTAAAGGAAGGACTGCATGCACTCCTCCAGACAACTAAGATTGTGAAGAAATCATGATCTGAGCTCATTTGCCTTAGGAAGTGACTTTTCTGAATAATTCCAACACATCTCAGATGAACTTTTCTGCTGGACAAGTGAAATATGAAATTAATTGTAAATGTATGTTCTGACCATAAAGTTGTTTTTTAAAATTCATTTTGCCTATGAAATACAAGCACATACTCAATATACCAGGTGTCCTTGGTAAATTAATTCAAATAATAGCATTGGGAACTTAAAATGTTGTATTTATAATCTAAGATATTTGTATTTCTTAAACATTTAAAAGATTTCTTATAACTTTAAAATATTGTGGAAATATTTCTGTACATTTGAAAAAAGTCTTTGCAAACAGACAATAAAGACACGGCAAAGGTCCCAACATATCCTGTGTTTTCCCAGCTGTACATGATCTCTTTACGTTTTACTGCAAGGTTGTATATGTAAGTATTTAATATGAAAGTACGTTTAATATCATTACTTTCATCATGCTGATTTTTGCCAAACAGGTCTTATTTGCTCTTTTCATCTTGAGTAATTTGTGCGTGTGTGTGTGTTCAGAGAGGACACAGAACAGCTGTTACTACAACTGAACATACCTTTTAGTTTTTTAAATATGCAGATCTAGTCAGTCACAGAGAGCAGGTTGTACCAAAAGTAATTTTGCATGTAGTTTTAAAGGTGAAATTAATCTGCTGGCTGCACTGGGAAATGAATGTTTAAGGCACAAAACATTGGGAAAAATGTTTTTGTCTGAGCAGCAGGGACCCTTTCCTCTGAACACAAAGGTGGTTTGCACTTTAGTTACAGATAAAATTTCATGAAGGACTAAGATATTAATTTCTCCCTAATTATCATATTTAGACCTGTTATATAGATATCCCTGCACTCTAATACAATTGTTTTATATCATTCACTTTCATTCACTGAATTGAATTAGATTCACACTTTCAACTTGTTTTCTCTTCATTATATTGCTGTCTTTCTGTTAGTAATATATGTATAAAAGCAGCATAATGGTGAAAATGGCAAAGATTTTAAAAAAACATTTTATATTCTGTGGAAGAATGCATGCACCCATGTGAGAGATTATTCATTATTAAAATCTGCAAAGAGAAAAACTGTAACTTAAACATGTTTACTGTATGTCTAGCCATATTGTGTTTTTAAAATAATGACAGTGACTGAAATTCTGTACGTATTCAATGTACAGATTTCTGTAAAAGGTATTAGCTTTCTTCTGTAAAGGGAGATACTTCCTATGTAAGTTTCAGAAGAGTCCTCTTAGAGCCTTCACTTTAGTAGGATTTCAGTAGTATTTTAATAGATTTGATATACTGTATAAAGATAGGAGCAATTGCATAAAACTTGCAAGACCATTAACAACACTGCTTAGTGAAATTTTCTAAGTGAACATTTTCCTATGTACAAAGAGCTGGAAGGAGATTAATGGCATCAATCAATTTAGGTTTACTTGAAGTGTAACTGGAGTGCCCTGTAGGGCTCATGGATACCATTCAGCTTTGGGTCTTTTCCAGCGTCAGCATCTGCATTTATTGGTGTTATTCTCCTGTCAACACTGCAATGACTGCTTCTAGAAAAGATATGGTTTCATTATAAAATGACATAGAACTAGGTAGAGATCGAATTTCCTGTTGTGTCATTCTCGAAAAAAGTAGAAAGTTTTTAAAGTTTCATGTAACACTCCTGACTATAAAGTTTCCCATTTTCTCCTCCAGTGCTACTGCCCTCAAGTAACAGATAAAATATGTGGATTTAGTTCTGGGTTTGTTCTGGCACTTGGTTCTTTCCCACTGCTATTAGAAAGAAAGAGCTTTTGTGGCTTCAATGGGAGTTTTGCTTACATATGGAATATGGAATAGCCCTGTCTCATCACTAGAAATATTAATACACCAACAGAGATGTAAACTCCAGGGTTACATTGATTTGAAACACCAGTTGAAACCCCTTGGTGAAAAAACTTGCCAAATCCTCTTTATGTTTAAGGGTACCATATAAAAATGAGTGGAAACTAGTTCCTTGCTTAACAAATGTGGGAAATGTGTCACTTTATTCTGATTTATAGACTTCTAAGTTACTTACTATGCCTTGAAAATAATAATAAATAACTTGAGGTACAGTGCAAAATTTCTTAATAGCAGAAATTATGATGCACACATATTTTCAACAAGAAGACTAGTTCCTGACACTTACAGCTTCTTAATGATTTCTTTTTTTCTGAACAATGTATTTTTATAGAGCCCACATTTTGCAGATTCCTAGGGCTGTTATGGAAGCATAGTAACAGTGGGGGAAGATGTTAAAAATTTAGTGCTAGTCTTGAGAGATGTGAAGCAACCCAGTGATTTTGGCCAGTCCCTTTAAAAAGACTTTCTGTTTACTCCCAGCTTTTCCTTAATTTCAGAAAACAAAATAGAGTTTTCACTTCTGAGAGGACTGAGCTTTGGCCAACGATGCTGTGAATGCCAGCCTGGAAAATATCCCAGTTCTGTTCCTTCATGGGGAGATGCCACCACTGCTCAGTGAGCCCATGCTTAGGGAGGTGTCTCCACAGAAACCTCCACAGAGGTATCTCAAACAGGTAATTCTTTTCCAGTCAGTATTCAAGATTTTCAGAGCCTATCCCTGAAAAATTTTTTATCTTTATTATCATGATATATTCAATACATTGATTTTAACACAATTTTTGTTTAACATACAGAATTTAGTGGAATTTTAGAGAACTGATTTTTCCTCCCCTTCTTGAGCAAAACTTGTTCTATATCTTCTTTCCAACCTCTGTTTAGGATTTAAGTAAGGCTAATTTTTCACAGAGCTTTACTTTCATGTACTACTTCATGAATTGCAAATAAAAATTCATTAAAATGGAAATGGCTTCTGGTTGCATTTTTTAAAAATGTTTTGTCATTACATAACAGCAAAATGGAAGTTACAATAGGAAAATCCATCAAATTAAATAGAAATGTATCTTTAAATTTCAAGGTGTTAGTTTTATGTTCAGGTGAACTATTGAAGCAAAAGTGAAAATACAAACAACATTTGTAAGTGACATCAATCTGATATTCTGGCAATGTTGTGGATTTAGTTAATTATACTCCAGTATTCACAGCACTGACTCAGTAACTGTAAAAATACCTGTTAATGTTGACTTAATTTGTGTTACTACCCAAAGAAAGCTTTATCCTAAATGTGTATTAAAACAGTGATTTGAAACTTTAATTGGTGATTGCACTGCTTTGTTATCTCTTGAGAAAGGAATGTCTTGCATCACACTTTATAATTTCTGGACAATTCTTGTAAGAATAAAGGTGAACCTGCAGATCCATTGCCTTTTGGCTGTGGCCAGACCATTATTGAGCAATTACTAATTTTATCAAGGGTTTATTTTACCTTTGGTAACAGTGCAAAGCAAATTCTTATGCTATACACATATGATTGCAATTGCAAACGGATTTATGATACTAATCATATATCCATCTTTTTACTTGCCCTGCTGTGAGGATTTTATTTTCTGTTCAGTAGGTTAAAAATTATGAACTGATTTTTTAGCTACTATTGACTGTGAGATTTTTTTAATCTGTCTGGACATGGGAATGGTGCATTTGTTTTTCTGCCTACAACAGGGAAAGAGGAAACATTTATGAAAATCTAAAAGATACATGCTTATACACAAATGACTGTACCTCACTCTGTGTGTCAGACTGCAATGTATTGCAGAGGTAGTAGGTAATTTTCCCAAAATCAAAGAATCAACAAGCAATACTGACTAGCAGTCATCACTTTGGGCAGATAAAGAAGCTTTTGTTCCTTGTTCTGTCCCTGACTAGTGCTTCTATCAATCTTTGCTGTTCTTTACTGACACATTTTTCTGTCTCACATATAAGTCCTTCATGGCAAAAACATGTCTGTATGCTTTGGTGTAAGATAACAGTAATAATTTCACTTGACATTTATTACAATAAAGTATGGAGCAATGTATTTAGAACAAAATCATGTGTTAATGTTTCACAGCAATGCCAGATAAAACTGATTAAGATTCTAATCACAGCTGTGATTCTTTTTCACATGGGTTTCAATATTTGCAATGCAGAATCAGTATTGCTGATTTTATTTGAGTGGGTATGTTAATTGTCTGAATGAAACAGATAAATAGAATTTTGCTATTGAGAAGAAATACTTAAACCTCTGTTACATTACAAGTTAGATACACTGCTACACAGCTTCACAGAGCTTTAGCTCAAGTTGTTCACCTGTTCTAACTTCTTGGCTAAGGTCAGACAAGACATTAGATTTCTTCTGGGAACCAAGGAACATGTGTATTCTTAATGCATATTTTATAAATAAACTGCTACTAGTGGTTTTAGACTTTCATTTTTTCTGGTTAAGTTGTACATCAATCCCCTTAGAAGGAGCTACAAGCCAAGACAGGTCAAGGTTCAGGAAAAAGAAGGTTCAGGTTCCAGCAAAAATAAAGTACTCCAAAGTTATGATTTAAAACTACTTTACTGAACAGTTAAGCATGGCATAGGGTTAACAGAAGGAAGGAGTTCAATATAAATACCAAAAGAGATAAATATGTTTAATATATTTTTAAAATTTAGAAGGAATTTTTAAAAAAATTATTGAAATTCTTCAGAAATTTGGGATATTAAGGTATACAAATAGTGATTGGCCCACTAAAGAAAAGAGTTGTGCTAGGTGTCAGACATTAGGCTGTAAGAAACAAGTGTTTTATCACACCTGCAAGAGAGAACTTGTACATAAACATGAAGTGGAAATACTGAATTTATTTTCTTATTTGTAGGTATTTCTCATTTTTTCTCAATTTGAAGTTTCAGATTGTTTTATATCTTGTGGTTATTTTTTCCTAAGGACAAAACTGTCCACAATTTTGTCCTAAGGCAGGTCTTGATGTGCAAGTCACAGAATCACAGAATCACAGAATCACAGAAGCACAGAAGCACAGAAGCACAGAAGCACAGAAGCACAGAATCACAGATTATGCCAAGTTGGAAGGGATTCACATTGAGTCCAACTGGACCTGCACAGCACCATCCTCAAGAGACACACCATCTGCCCCAGAGCATTGTTGAAACGCCTCTTGAACCTTGTCAAGCTTGATGCTGTGACCACTTCCCTGGGGAGCCTGTTCCAGTGCCCAACCACTCTCTGGGTGAAGAACCTTTTCCTGATATCCAATCTAAACCTCCCCTGACACAGCTTCAGGCCATTCCCTCATGTCCTGTCACTGTCACCAGAGAAGAGAGACCAGTGCCTGCCCCTCCTCTTCCCCTCACAAGGAAGTTGTAACTGCAGTGAGGTCTCCCCTCAGTCTCCTCTTCTCCAGGCTGAACAGACCAAGTGACCTCAGCCACTCCTCACACGGCTTCCCCTCAAGGCCCTTCGCCATCCTCGTGCCCTCCTTTGGACACTCTCTAACAGCTTAATCTTATTACAGCCAAATGAAGTCACCATTTTCTTTAATTTTTGTTTCATTTTAATTTCTTTTTAGTTATTTTAGGTAGTATTCTTAAGATGAAAATCCTTTCTTTAAAAATTATAAATATATCAAGTGTCTTATAATAGATAAAACTTTCCACAAAATGTCCTGAAGTAGTGTATTAGTGTCCTTGCTCATATTTTTCATCTTGCCTTCTAGCAATTGTGTGTGTGTTTAGATAGACATGGAGATATATATACACTTATATATGCATACACATGTGAAATATGTGTGTGTATACATATATATGTGTGTAATATATGTATGTCCTCTTTCATTCCCAGTAAATTCTGTGTCTCTAATCCATCAGTTGAGATTCATCAGCAGTGATGTGAAACAACAGATCCTAATTTTTCACTAAACATTCTCCTGCTTCATTCTCCATTATAACTTTTATATTTCTTGTTACTGATCACTACTTCTTTCCAAAGCTCTTTACAGCCTCTGATAACCATATTCTGTTGTCTTCCCTCTGCAAATCAAAACATCATATCTGTGGGCCTTAGTGCCACTTAATACCAGCAAACTTCTAGAAATACTATATATTCCTTTCAAACACTTTGAGAGAGCCACATTCAACCTGACAGTCTGAGAAGGCTAAAGAGGAGACTCAACCTACATGAATTTGTTGCTTTCTGAGGCACTGTGCTTGATTCATTTGGGGCAGAGAAGCAGTTGGTATCATCTGTATTCTTCCAGCAGGGTTTGTTAGGAGAGCAAAAGATGCTGCCCTTTTATGTATTTCAGCAAATGATTTTTGGTGAGCATCTAAGCATGTGGCTTGCTGTAGGAGTCCAGAGCAAGATGTCAGCTGAGAACCTGTCTTCCCCTTTACCTCCAGGAAACCAGAGTACTCTCCGGGACAGTGCTGTCAGGTAATTGGATTCTTCAGGCTTTCTTTAGTCCATACTTTGAGAGACTTCCTGCTCTCTGGAAGGTGTCCTTAAACTCTTCCACACTTGTTTTGGTCCCTAAATGACTAAATTGCATCTAAATTCTGACATTGATTTTCTACATTTCTGGTCACAGAGACCTGACAGAGTTTAGCATTGCTTTTTGGCCTGAAGGCTTTTCCTTTGTCTCAACAGGTTCTCTGTACACATTTATTTGCTTTCTGAATCTCTCTTGTATTTCTATGCTTTAATTCTCTGATGGTGGCAAATAGTTAAGTGGAAATGTGGCTTTGAGCTACCATGTTTACTTAGTTCTACTTTGCTTCTGGAACTCGCAGTTTGTTGGGTTTCTTCCTCTCATCAGAAACATCAAATTATTTTTCTATATTGGAATGGGAAGGCCCACATACTTGAATTTCAGTTTATGGCTCCGGCAAATAACTTATTAATGCAAAATTACTTTGTTGACTTTAACTTCTTCATTAAAATCCATTATTTTTGATATGCCCATGTAGAAGCATTAGTATGTAAATCATGATGTAGTGTTTAATGTATTAATGGATCCATTGACTAGAATGTTTTCTTTGTGCAAAATGTGCCTTCCTCATTCATGTAAATGGTTAATCTCATTATTTTAACCATTTGTATATTTATTATACAACTTAAATATCATTTAGATAATTCTGTTATAAATTCAAATTAATTTTATTGTATATATATGAAATACCTAATTATGATAGTAGTAAAGAATTAGTTGCTGAATTAATTAGGTGCATTCTAGAAGCTCAGGAGCATTAGAGGATGTGAAGACAGTCAGAAAGTGCAGATATCTAGGCTATGGCTTATCCTGTCATTTCATACACATCAGAACAGGAAATCAGGCCTACGTTTGTTTGAGACAAAGTGGTTAAAAATCATTCTACCAAATGAGGTGGTTGCTATAAAAGCTTTGTATTTGAAAATCAAAGTCATGTAGCCATGATCTTGGAGATAACTGGAAAGAAGAGGTAGAAAAATTTCCTTCTATGCAGCTGAGAAAGCATCCTGGGACTGATAGCTGAGATGGAAAATTGGAGTGGAACCTTGCAAAGTGCTGAATACCTGGCAGATGTTGAATAAAGCAAGAGACATTGTCCCATATATAGTGCCTATGTGGCACAGCCAATTTTTTTCTGCGGTGCCTCTTAGAACTTTGTGGTGCTGCATGGCTTACCCAAAGGCTCATACCCAAAGGCTTAATTTGCTCAGTATTTTCTACTGTAGGTCTGGCACCCACAAGGAGAAAAAATGAATGGAAATATACAGAATGGGGATGTTAAGCTGTGTCATGATTTAAGGCCGGTTGGAAATTAAGTTGCTCACTCAGCTTCCCTGCCTTCCTCCCTGACCCCGGTGGAACAGGGAGGACAATCAAAATTAAAATTTGGGGGTTGAGTTAAGAACAGTTCAATAGTTGAAAACAAAGTAAAGTACAATAATAATGGTAAATAATAATAATGGTAAAAAGGAAAAAAACCCAAGCAAACAAGTGGTGCACAATGCAATTGCTCACCACTCTCTGAGTGACACCAGAGCCCCTTTCTGAACCCAGGCTGGCTGCCCTTCTGGGTAACTCCTCCCAGTTTATGCACTGGACATGACGTTCTTTGATGTGAAATAACGCTTTGGTCAGCTTGGGTCACCTGTCCTGGCTAAGATCCCTCCATTTTTTTTTTGTACCTTCCCACTGACAGAGCATGAGACACACACACACACACACACGTCCTTGATTTAGAATAAACATACCTTAGCAAAACCCAAGATATCAGTGTGTTTTCAACATTATTCTTGTCCTGAATCCAAAACACAGCACTATAATAGCTACTGGACAAGTCAAAACTAGGACGAGGTGTAAACAACTGTAGTCAGTGAATTGTCTCTGGGTTCAGTGAAACTCTACCCTATTACTAGGTCAACTAGTTTTTCCACATTGCATTTTTGATGCTAATGGGAGGACAAAATTAAGATGTGCTGTGAGGAGGCTTTTTGCCAAGGGAGCCAATTACATAAGTGAATAGCAAATTTTTCAGAAAAAAACATAACACAGTTTTTTCAAAATTTTTGTAAATTATGACCTTTATCTTTTCTACTCTTACAGTGACTTGTGAAGCATGGAAATACATGATATATAATCTCACAATGTAATCTGCTGATGTTTGAAAATAGAATATTTGGAGATAGATTTAGAATATTTCAGATTGGAAGATGTTTTTGTTCCCATATAGATCAGCATACCCTGAGTTCTTATTTAGTAATGTCAGTGAGTAACTTGTTTATGGCTGAAACAAATGACTAATTTAGAGAAATTATCGTATTTATTGCCACACATTTCTAGAAGTCATAACAACAGTATTAGTGAAAGAATATGTTTTTAGGATGTTTTCTGTAAAACACATTTTTTCACAGTATTTTCCAAGCAGCTAGGACTTTTAAAGACAGAAATGACTTGCAGTATGGTTTGTCGGTTTCAGTAGTCAAGTTTGAATACACTGTTATCACCTTAATATTTTTTAATTAGCTTTAAGAAAGCTGCAACAATCTTTCTTTTTTCTGATGGATTTTTGGATTTTGTTGGGGTTACGTTTCAACAGTAAAGTAATGTTGATATTGTTGCTGCGGTTTATAAAGATATGTAAGAGACTGATTGATTAGTTCATCAATACATTCATAATGCTAATTGAGACTTTTCCACAATGGGTGACAAATTATTATGGATCTTATCCATCAGTGGCATATGAAAGCTGTTTTCAACTTAAATATTCAGCTGCCTTATTTATAAGTAAATAGATTTATTTCCTCTTGACTGCATTTAAAAAGCAGCCAAAACCCAAACCCTTTTTATTGGAGTTTTAAGGGAGTGATGTGTTTCTCAGAAACTGACAAAGAAAAAAAAGATTCCTATGAAATGTTTGTTTACCTACATGTCATACATGAATTAATATGCTGAAGAGAATTTTGGTCCCTCTTATCAGCTTCTCTAATCAGCCTCCTTTTTTTGTTTATACCATGAGAAAAGGGACAAGTAGTTTTTCAGGCTTGAATAAAAACTTAGAGAGAGTCAGTATCACAGGAGTTTCCGGTGCTTGTGTTTCTGATGTAAATTTTATGTCCCACAATAGCTGTTTATCTTCTAACAATTTTTAGAGGTTGCTTCTGTGTGTGACTGTCTCAGAGGTCTACTTGTTTCCATTCAGTACTACCAGTTGAAACTGGCAGAAGATTTTGCTTTTCCCTTAGTTGTACAACTTCGTCCTTCATATCAGAAATTTGGCTATACCCAAAAGATTGCAAGAAATTGTACTAATCTAATCTAATCTAGTCTGTTATAAGAAATACAATCTTTATCAAGACGTAACACAAGGTGCATGGTAAGGTCATCTTGCTCTTACACTACAATTTGGGTGAAGCTGCAAATGCTGTGGGCACAGTAACTTCCATTACTTTCTTAAAGTACTTCTGGGGTAGGGTAGAATCCTTAGGAGAATCTGCGTCTGGGCAGGTTCATTTAGAAATCTTCCTCATCCTCTTTTGAGAAAGAAAATAATTTTTTCTAAGTCCAGTTAGAAGAATGTTTTGATACAAGGACACAGAGGTCATCTAGTCCATAAAAATCCACTAGTATTGGATTCTTTTTCCCCTTGCTTCTCCTTTCTGAAATAGAATATCAGAAAAAAGTTTTTTCCTTAATTTTTATCTAATAGCATCTTTGTATTTTCCTGGTTTGACCAAGACTTTCTCTTTAGGGAGTGGATTCATGCTGGAAAGAATTTGGTTAGTGCCACTGACTTTTGTTTCTTCTGCCTTAGTAAGCACTCCTCTTCCCTCAAACTCCTGCCTGCAGAGAGCAACCTCCTTTGCCATCATTTCAGCTTCATTGCCTAGAAAGCATTGAGAGACCTCGCTATAAACAGAAACTGATCCCAGGGTAACACAGTGATTTTTTTCACACATGGTTTAGTCCATGACTAAATTTTATACGACATAAGCTTTACGACAGGGCATAAACGTTATTTGTCTTGAATGGTATGTCACAGAGGCAGAATAATACTCTTAATTTTTTAGGATGGTTTTTTTTTTAATGTTACAATGAAAGAGACTTAATTCAAAAGTGTTTGGATTTTTGATTGTTTATAGTTTCTAGACCTTCCAAATTAGGGCTGTCTCTACAAAAGCCTCATAACAGCAAAATGGAGCACAGCTTTCTGATACCATCATGTCCTCAAGTTCTTTTTTAGTGGGTGGTGATCCTGCCCCATACCTCAAAGAACCTGAGAAGGAGCACAGCATATTCAAAGGCACTATGTTTGCTTAATCTAGCAGATAGCTGTGTGTGGTGTTAGATAAACTTTAAAGGTTTAAAGTTTTTTTCCTTAAAGGTTTGTACATATGATGATACGGGCACCATGACAGTAGCACAAATATCACTAGATATGTTGAAAAAAGCATTAAAAGGAACAATACTCTTTATCACCTTAACTATGATTATCTATACTATCTGCAGGAGTACTAACTGGTTTTTTGTTGTGTTAGTACGAATTTTTAAAGAAATCTTCAGTACAGAGAACACTAAACTCTGCAAAATGATGAAGTATTGAGCTGTTCTTCTTTCCTCACTTTTTCAATCACCCTGAGGTAGGAAAAGTCACTGTGACCTTTCTTAGGGTAAATTAGCATTCATGTTACTTGACCTCTGAGCTCATTCCTCTCAGAACCTTTGTTATTGACAACACAATTCAGATCACATGCAGTGTCTGGATGTGCCTTGAAAGTACTATTTGACTTGAATAACTATCCAAAATTTCAAGTAAAACAGTACATTTTTGTTGGGAGGAGGAAAGCATGAGAGAGACAAAAATTCTTAATATGCAGCAAAGTTGATTTGAAAAAACAAAACAAGGTAAGCAAAAAAAAATTAAATCCCATTTATTGAAAAAATAAGGAATCAATAACACGAAGCATTTTCTTAGCACTTCAGACCAGATTGTTTTCTCTCCAAAATCAACCTCAAAATACCATTCCAATACTCTGCTTAGTCTTTTGGCCCTGTCATATAACTGCATAATTCAATTTCTTCATCATGGTGTATCACTGTCTGGCTTGGAATAAATAACACTTTCTCAAGCATTGTATCACTCTATGTTTGGGGTTGATGTTTTTTCACATTCCAGCTATTTCTATGGTATTTTAATGCAGAAACTGTGAAATGTGAAAAATGTGAAAAAAAGTTACAGTCTCACTTTCATCTTTCATATTCAACTATCTGTAGTTCAACCTATAACAGTAATGAAAATATGTTGACAAAGGTAGCTTATTTCTGTGACAATGTTTTTAATTCTTGGTTTGAAGGTTTAGTTTAACTAAAATGAAATACTTCCCACATTTTAAAATGAGACAAGAAGAAATATTAAATGAATTGTACCTTCAGGATGAAAACAGCATTTTTCTTTTAGAAGGGAAAACACGATGTTCAAACTTTTCATCCACTTTATCATCACTTTTTTATGTTGGACAAGATAGGGATGAAAACTGGTCATACTTTCAAATGGCCAACACTTCATTTTGAGAAATCTATTAATCTGCAATTTTTCATCTGTTCCTAATCATAATTATATACCAGAGGACTAATTATTAGCTCATGAACAATGAGATTTCTGGTGTTGCCTGCCTTACAAGTTGTCAATTTTCTACATAAATCAAGTCCAACTAGAATCACTCATACAAAAAAGAAGATACAGTTTTGGATGTATGTTTATCAGGGAATAACATGGAAATTTTTCAAGGACCACTGACATATGTCCATTTTTTGTCATGGTATCTATCTGCAGGAGGATTGAACTGCTTTTTTATTGGACTTTTTTTATGCATTTTGAGAAGGAAGTGGTGTCTCTGAACTGACATCTGAGCCATGGGAGAACAGTATCAGTGAAGATGTTTTTCCAAACATCCATCATCTTTGATACCGCTTGGTTGCATGTGCACAAAAATGACATTGTCCAATTTAATTAATACTATTCTGTTTCTTCACTGATGGACACATTCTCATCCAACTTAAAAGCAAAAAACCCACTTGGCAAGTCTGAGCTAGCCCATGCCTTGGACATAAACTTACAAGCAAGTATAAGAAAAAAAAGAGGTATGAAAGAGTTGAGAAATGACTTGAAAATAGTGGTGAAAAAAATTGTGATGCAATATTATTACATTATCACAATTAAAATTGTGGTGTAAATATTATTATCAGACCAACATAAATTCAAAATGTGGTAACTCAAGTCACATTAATAGAAGACACTTTGAGTGCAAGCTTCACTTTAGAGAAAGAAACCACAAAAACTGTCAAAAACAATCACTTTATTATGATTTTACTGCATGACCCCAAATTGTAAATTTGATACTATGCAGTGCAATATACTTAGATATGTTTCTAATAAAGCTCAAACAAGACATATACAGGTGTTGTGAAAGCAGACGGGAGTTTGCACTATGCTTCCAACCCAATAGCACACTACAGACTTCCCAGGACTGAGTCAAGGCTTCCAGGTGAAAAGAACAAAGATTTACCAGAATATTTTTTGCAGCACGAATGATACACAGAGTTTTACTTAACTTCCTAAATTATAATTACCTGTCAGAGGCATACACTGCATGCAGAAATAGAGATTTTTCAATACATAGAGTTAAAATTACCCTTGCCTCTGAGTTTAATCATAGGATTTTAATGCATTTACCAGAATGGGCAAGAAACTTAAATAATGTTATCCTTGACTGAAAAGTTCCTGACTATTTATGAATATTTTACATTAGTAAAATGAGCTCCTGTCCCTACATTAAAAGTGTTATTGGTAACCAATATGACTCCACAGTAGACAAATAAAATAACCTAGTCTCTGTCCTAAGGACACTATATTCTAAATGGAAACAAGGCACCGACATAAAAAAAAAAAAATTGTAACATAAAGAAGAGTAAGAGGAAACATCACAGACCTTCCAGAATGCTATGGTATGGTAGCAACCACATTTTGTGGTCTTTTTTTCTCTTTAAGGGATTTCATGTGGGCTTGAGTTTTAGGAACATTTTGAAGAGAAAAAGTTTAGCAGTCTTGAAATTATGGACACTCTCAGAAAATATGTGGCTTGAATTGGATGTACAGCCTAAAAAACTATAAGAGCATTGACAGGCTATTTAAACTAGTTATTCCCAGTTAAGTTGTTAGTTTTGATGATACTTCTTACAGATGTGGGACTAATGGATGTTCTTTCTGATATTTCAGTGTATGCCAGAATACTTCTGATGTATTTAACTTTCAGATTTTATATATTTTATGAAGCTGAATGAAATCCAGAATTTATGATGTTTTCCTAATGTATCCTGTTCTTTTACCTCTTTCTTTAGACCCCTGTAACATATTAAATCAGATTTTTTTCATAAAAGCTTCCAGTTTTTCAGAACTTCATTATCTTCTGACAGATTATTAGGAAAATTCCAGTTTGACTGAATTAACAGCAACAGATCTAGGGTCCTAGTGGACCTACAAAGTCATAGGTTGTTACAAAAGAAATTTATTTTGAAAAGTTGTCATACTGGATTGAGGTTGTGTTAGTGCTAGATAGCCTTACAACCTAATCTCACCAACTACATTCTTTCCAATTTTTCAGTCTGTTTGACACCTGTGGGAGAGGTAGGATTGTTCTATAGAAGAAAAAATGAAGCACAGCTGTCCAAGCATTTGCTTTCTACTTGTGTTTTAGGGATATAAATTTGTATTTATTTCAGATCTGTATTTCTTCCGGTATTTTATGGTTAAATCTGGAAGTCAAATAGGGAAGTTGAAGTAAATAGAAAATTAAATAGTTTTCAAGGAGTTAC
This sequence comes from Corvus hawaiiensis, assembly GCF_020740725.1. Taxonomy (NCBI): domain Eukaryota; kingdom Metazoa; phylum Chordata; class Aves; order Passeriformes; family Corvidae; genus Corvus; species Corvus hawaiiensis. The sequence continues at coordinate 48,752,686 of NC_063255.1, forward strand.
AGCATTTTTTAATTGATCTTAATATCATCCATACTGTATCCATTAGAAAGACTTAACATGTCTTAGTCATTTTTCTCAGATACCTTAGATTTCAAAAGATATGTCTGTTACGGTAAAAAAAAAAAGCTAAGGGTAAACAGAGAAGTGTATCTTTTTATTCAGAAGGTTTCTCATTCAAGCTTCTGTGTCACAGATACATTATGAACAATATTAATTTTCTTGACCTCAGTTGAGCAACATGAAGACTTAGCCTACATTCATTCCTATCTTAAATTTATCATAAATCTCATATGTGCCAATATTCTATATTTCAATGTTTTGTGCACATTAGCTATATTGTAAAATCATATTGTATTAAGTGACGGAGCATTAAATTTACTACACAACTGGTTAATCTTAGCCCTTCACGTATTATGAATAATAAAACAGTTATTGATCCTAATGAAGTATTATTATAACTTTTTTCTTTGATTGTGGAGGGTATTTGCCCAATTGATATTGTACAGATATTTGCTAAAACAGCACAGCCACAGGAAGCTTTCCTTATTGTATTATGAGGTTGTTTGTCATAATTATGTTGTGTCAGCACACCCATATAGGTCAACTCGAGTTCAGAAAGACAGGATTATATTTTGTTCTGAGTGCAAGCATGTGTTTAAGTACTTCCCTCCCTTTAAATATAGTCATAGTTGTACAACACTGTAAATAATTGCTAATCTATGAGTTATTTCACCCTATAATCTAGAAAACGAGCTGTCACAGAAAGCAATGAGTATAATGTTAAGCAAAGTACATTGTTTCAGTGATAGTATTTAGTCTTAAATATGAATGGGAAATATAATTTGCCATAATACTCTGCTATCTATTTATATGTATTTCCTGTTATGAGTCATTAGCATTAGTAAGTCTTTGCTGAAGTGGTACAAATTTGTTGTAAAGAACTGAAATATTTTCAAAAGATTCAGGAAAGTGTCTTTTTCTGCATATCATCTTCAGTCTTCCTCATAATTAATTTGAATATATTCAATTTCTTTCAAAACATGCCATGAATATCCTCCTTTTGGCTAAAAGCTAAGAGGAATTATTTTCAATTCAGGAGACATCCTATTTTTGCATATTATTGTCATTAACACTGAATACAAATTGCCTTCCTTCCTTGCTAGGGAAGACAACGCTTCCAGGAATCATTTTGTCAGAAATTTCTTTTTCCTGAATTATCCAGTGTTCATATATGCTTGGACTTATGTGGTTATATGTTGCGATCTATTTAATGTGTGTGAGTTCTTCTCATTCCTTTCCTTTTCACAAAAGCAGGAAAATTTCACACATGAGTAAAAAAAAGAGATGGAAAATGAACCCAAAAAGTGATTGGGATTTAAAGCATATGTTGTAGTACAATGCATCTTCTGTATTGTTACTCACTGGAAGAGGACATGAAAACAATATAAGGAAATTGTAAGTTTGTTGCAATAATAATGAAAATGAAAATGAAATATTTTTAAGCCATGAAAATCTCTATGCAGTACTTTAAAACAGCCAATTAACTTACATTGCATACTGGCTTAAAAGAGCTGATCAAACACAGTAGCACTCCATCAGTATTCATCTTGAACTCAGGTTCTCTAAAGGTTAATGTATCATCCTCCTTTATTGATTTAAATCCTTTCAGTTGTTGATATGTTAATATATTGGCAGTAGATTTTAATTTCTTTCTCATTTCTGTAAGCTGCAAAAGGCATAATAATCTTCATGAAAAAAAATCAGGAGGAATAATTATAGGATGATTACTCTTCCTTCCCTGCCTCCTTTTCTTTCTCCCTGCAATAAATAAAAAAAAAAAGACTGTATTCTGAGAGAAAAATCACAGACAAGCCCATATTGTACCACTTCTCTTTTAGCTCATCACAATTTAATAAAAATAATTTATTAGCACTCACTTCATTTGAAAAGATCAGTGTTATTTCAAGCCACAGAAATACACTGAATGGAGATTTCATTTTAATTAGTCTTTATTTCCCACTAGTGGAGCTTGCAATTCTCATCAGTCTTTTTTGGCTAGGAAAGCTTGCACATTCCAAACTTTGATGAAATGCTCCATTTATCCTAATGGTAGTGAGTGTTGGGGATTTCTGTGCATATAGGTCTCACATAGTTGTCTATACTGATGAATGTCATTTTGAATGACATGTTGCAGCTCTCAGGTTGATTGGATGTGAGCCCAAGGGCATAGGTAGCAGGCAAAGATGATTTTACTAGGACAGTTTGCATAACAAGCAACTGTCATCTCATTAGCAAGCATAGGCATTTTTGCCACATGCTGTTTAACACATCATCACACCTGTTCACACTTCATTGTCCCAAGAATTCAGTTAGGCAGCTTGCTGTTGGCTTTATTTTTTCATTTCTTACTGAGAGTTGGTTATTTGGTGCCAGATTCGGAGGTGTGAGATAGGTGCAGTTTAGGGTTTAAAATACGACGCCCTGTGAATACTGCAATGAGGGGGGGTAAAGACCAGGATTATAGTTTGAATAATAACTACCATCAGTGTCTGTTTTATAGCTCTTCCTGCTACCTGCCATTTTTTTGGAAACTGAATTACCTATCCTTGTAGCCTATAAAATTAACCACTTTATCAATGTTTGGATTGATACGTAATTTGTCTTGTTTTCCTCTTCTTGCTATAAAATGCACATTGAAGCCCCAGAGCAAGATTTTTTTACAATGAGGATATGAAGGTCCCATCACTTTTTGCATAAGACATTCCTGTGTCTTGGAAGATCCTTGTGTACCTCTACAATGGTAGCTCAGACCCTCTACCAGATTCAGCCCTGGGCTACATCCTGGTGGAAGTCTGTCACCAGCAGCCTGGGGGTTTGGTGCATGGGTAGCTAAAATGCAACTTGCCACTGCTGCTGAGGTGTCTGGATAGCCAAAGAGGGCACCCAAGGCTTGCCTGACCCCCTAACTCAGCTGCTGGGTTGAGAAGTATTCTCCTTTTTCAGTCCTAAAACCAGGAAAAAATGAGGTGCTAGAGATTAGATGAGCTGGGTCAAAGAATTGGGTGGCTGGTAAGAAGGAAAACGTGAGAAGGGGATTGTTACAGCTGCAGATTTAGAGAAGGTGGAAAGAAGGAAAATGAGGAGATGTGAGGGAAGGTTTATTTCACTAGTAAAGCAGACGGGGGATTGTGCTGAAGAAAAGAAGGGCCAGCAGATGAAGCCAGCTTTGATAAATTGGAATTGGTCATAGTCCACCTACTCAGTCAAGTTGTACTGCTTGTCCAACACACCCTTTTCATTTGCTGATGACTGCAACTGTGGAGGCAGTTGCACACACCCTAATTTCTTCAGAATAAGCACATTAGCCACAGAAGGAGGGAGGAAAAATGGTCTGCAATGTGCTACATTAATGGAAGTGTTTCTCAAAGTTTTTTCTTGGTGCGTGAGAAAAAGCTAAATATCATCCATACATGTCTTGCAGTGTTGTGCCAATGTAAAAATATTGCCTTATTCAGTTCAATTGACCCTTTCATGTGTCCTGTTTAACGTACAGTACTCTGGGAGTGCTACAGTATCTCTGCATTTTGTCATATCAAACTGATTAATCAATGAGAAACAAAAAGCTTTAACAACTGTGTTTAGTGAATGAAACCTAAATATTCCATTGCTCTTCTATAGAAAGTGTGCTGTGTGTTGGTGCCTACCAAATCTGCTTTGGCCCCCTCTCAGTATGTTGGCACTATCAAATGGAAAACATAAGTATATAATTGCTAGTGACTTATATTTGAGCTGAATAAAAATGTGGCATTCTTAACCCTCTTGGCAAGCATCTGGCCCCCGGTTTTTTTATATAGGTCTCAAAAACAATGAGTCATTTGCTGTCACTGTGATGATACATTTATAATTTCCCAAACAGTGCCAGAGATTGAGACATGCATGTTTATTTCATAAAGAGCCATACTTTGTTTTATTTCATTGCCATCTTTATGAATATTTGCAAATTTGTTCCTTGCAATTATTCTGGATAAATGGGTTTAGTTTTTAATGAAATGTCTGTGAGGTATTCTATGCCCTCAACCAGGAATGATTTTAAGAACTCAACTCTTCTGTCTCTTTCAGTTTCTTTTCATATGTTTTTCATTACAGAAAACTCAGAGATGACCCATCAAAACAGATCAAGGGATACAGTTATTGCTCACATGTTATGCAGCACAGACTCTTTTAGCACATTTTCAAATGGAAGTTTGATGGCTTTTCTCTAGCAGTTAAGACTAGCATTTCTGAAATGCTCCAAAAGCACATTACATTTTTTGTTCACTTGTCTTCATACTGGATCAGCAGGAGACTGGTACTTCTGGGATGAGGGTAGAAGACTGAAATTCAATTACTGACTATGTTCCCCATTCAGAAGGAACTGAGCTGCTGCCAGAACTTCAAGACAAATAAAAGATAAGTAGAAGATCCAGAGTGGTTTCTGCTTGCTGCGGGGCTCATACAGTGCTGCTGCCTGCTGCTTCACAATGCTCTGCAAACCCTTCTGTTCTCCCTAAGGAGGATGTAGCTCACTATGTTACAAAAAAAAAAAAAAAAAATTCCTCAAGTACAAAATATGGCTCTGCATGCAGCAAGATGCTCTGCCTAGAATAGGGTAAACCAACTTGAACTATTCCCTTAACGCAAGGCTACCAGTGGTGAATGTAGAAGGGGACATCATGCTGCTTTTGAAGTGGAATAATGCTGAAATCAATCCGACTCATCAATCCCAAAGTTAAATATCGTGATAGTGAGATGAACATGTGGCAGATATGGTAAAGTACACAGACCAAGGAAGAAATAAGAGACACTACTAATAACTTATCTAAAGCTGCTGAGCTGACACAGATGGCCTGGAGACATCTGAATGACAGTCAATCTCTATATACTATAAAAGCCCAATCCCAACTTTTAAAAATAGGATTTTCTAACATACCCTTTGGAGCGTCTGTGCAGATTCCTTCCTTGAGTGGGGATGCCCCTCAAGATTACTTCTGACTTGTCCACAGTCATTAGTATGTAAGTAACATCAATCTCTTCTTAATAATTGTTTTTGCTAACTTTAATAAAATTGCTTTAATATAATTGCTTCAATATTGCTTCAAAATTGTGCATTATACTATACTAGCTGCTGTACTCTGTAGTAAATAATTCTGATTAAGTTATTTTTGTCAAATCACTATCATAATAAATATTTATATAAATATATCTTAATCCTGTGTGAGAAAGTTGTAGAAAGGTTCAAACACAACTCTGGAATTCCTTAGACTTAAGCTGTTGACAGTCTGGGGCTAAGATTGGATCCAGTTGCACCTAGGCTGCTCTCTGAGAAGGAGTTGAGAAAGCAAGGGAGTCCTTTCTGCACCTCATACCTCAGCAGAAGGGCTCTTCTGATAAAGTTTGTCTGAAACTCCCATTCTGCCCTGATGCTGCAATCCTCATTTATTGCAAAGCAGCATAAAGTGAAAAAGACACTATCCTTCCTACCCCTAGTCTGCTGGCTGTGTAGCCTATAGGACTTGACCTCAGAGAAGAAAATTCATCATTCCTTTTGTTATTAGGAAAACATAAATGTTTCAGGAAAGGTCCATACAACTCATTTGTCTTAGCAATATCCTGCTATTTAAGTTTGTACAAAGACAGTTGTCAAACTATTGCATCGAAACTCATACATCCTTCAATGTGTCACACCATTATGCCATTGGGACTGACCATGGGACTTTTCCATTTTCTGTTTTTTTTACCCTAGGTGGTTCCCCTCATTTATTTAGCCCTTTGCTCTTACCTGCTGGCCAATCCTTATGAACTTCAGCTTCTCTTTTACCTCAGGTACATAGCATCAGCTTTGATTCTGTGTTTCATGATTCACATAGGAACAATAAAAATTCTGCTGCTGTGAAGAAAGTGCAGTATTGTTTGTGAAGAGGCAAAGTCCACAGCACATTATAAATGATAGGTATGTTCATTTTGTGATTGTTGTCAGCCACTCCAGAAAGGAACAAATATTCCATATGAACCCTTAGTGATGTCACTGCTTTGAAAACTCCCCTCAAAATTGCACTTGGTACCTATTTGTGTGCAGCTGGGTGGACTGCACAGAGCCATCTTCAAGGTATAAGCCATGCTGATAGGAGTTGATTATATTGCATATTGCAAAAATACAAAAGACAAATGTGTCTAAATATGATATCTGTTTCTGTGGAGAATTCAGGGAAGGTATGAAGGAATTTATGTTGTTTCCTTTCCTTCTTCTCCATGTCTTCATAGGGTATCACTTTTAAAACAATGTGTTTAACAATTAACTGGCATTAATTTCTTCTACGACTCTCAGAATTATTGTCAGATCGTAACAGTCCTCTGCAGGAGCTATCACATTCCCTGTTTTACACTTCTTCCAGGGAGTCTGTGTGGTTCAAAAGTTTATTGACAGCTATGGGGAAAGAAAATTGCATCTCATGGAGATCAGATTCTCTTATGGGATCAAATTCTAGAAAAACAGTCAACTGTGAAGTCACACATGTAGAAGCAAAGACCATGGGATATTTTTATAAAAACCAGTAGTACTTTCTTTGTAAGTATTCCTGATAGGGTTCTCAAGGCAATACTACTGCCAAAAGCACTTCTTGTGCTTGGGAGCAAATGAGAGAATAAATGTCTCTTTATCTGCAAGGAACACTGCAAGTGAAACTGCTCTTAGAATACGGTGCTCAATTCTAGCACGTATGTTTTAGAAATGTTCTTTAAAAATTGAAAAGGTGTGAAAAGAGGCAATAAAATATTTTTGAGGAATATAGATTCATATGATAATTCACCAAAAGGAGATTGAGAGATGACTGATGATACAGCTTAAGTACTCTCACTGAGGGGAAAAACTAAGTTTAAGCGTTGTTTCATCTAGTAGAGAAGACAACAAGAAGGATCAGTGGCTGGAAGTCAAAGACAGATCAGTTAAATTTTTAAGTAGGTGACATCTAGTTTTCTTTTTTTAAAGGTGAGGTTGTTAAACTCTTGGGAGCATTCATGAACTGCCAACATGTTACTGTATGCACAGTGAAAACTTACCAGGAAATACAGTTAGAGTGAGCATAAATTATGCTCTAACCAAATATAAGTTAATGAGCTCAATTCAAAACTAAGTAGATGAAATTTAAGAAGTTCTAATGATCCCTCTGGCCTCAATCTCTGTAAATTTTGAGTGCTAATTAAGTAACAATTTTTCCTGAGTAAGGACTTCAGTATCTAGCCACAAAGTAAGAACACATAAATTCTTACTGCCCTCTAGAAAAGATATTTGCCTGACACGGGTAACTGTATGCTGGCATGTTAGAGAATTTGCATAGCTGTTCAACACACAAAGTCTTTGTGAGAACATCTCTTTTCTAAGAATAAAAATGAAAAGCACTTGCCACTTGAAAATTGCAAGAATGTGATTTGAATGCCATTAGGGGATGTTCTCTCACATTTTATATTACAAGAGCCAAATGTGTAGCCCAGGAACTCTGCTTGTGTTATGTTTGGTTTAGAAAACTGAATACAGATCCCTCAGGCACTGTTTTTTCAGGCGATCCCATGTGAGACAGAGCAGCGGTAGAAAAGCAAAGCAAAAGCTCTTTCTGACAGATCCTCTCCAGAAAAGTTTTTTCAACTGATAGGAGAAAGGGAGAGTCTATGTTTAGCTTCCAAACCAAAATCCGATTGCTCTGTAGTTTTCAGGCTGTTTGGCTAGGCCACTTTCTTTCCCACTGAGAAACACTCATAAAATGCATGTGGTTTATTTGAAGAGTAGTGTGGAAAACATTGAACATCTGTCTCCCATCTTCTGACAGGCTGTGTAATGATGTATTTCAACAAAGTGGATTGCAAAATTCATGATCTCAACTTGAGCTATTTTACGCTGGCTATATCTGTGCAGAGAGGAATAAGTATGAGAAATGAGTAATTTTCATTTTAAATGATCTTGTTTTCAATTAGCCTTTGGGAGACCTCCCCTATGTATTGACATAAGTGTTTTTTCCTAACATGTCAAAATGATTCACTGCATTGAAAAGAGAACTTAGGGATACAAGTAGCGGGGACACATGGTCTTGCAAAGCTCCTCAATAAAGGGGCGTCCATGGAGATTTCACTGGAAAATGAGGAGATTTCCTCATTTTGAATAAAAATCCTCAGTCTAGAATACCATGAAAAGAGAGTTTTGTGGGTCATTAACATTTTCCTCTAATTTTTTTGTTTTCTCTTATTAGCTTACTCTGTACCTTTGAAATTATGAGTTCAGATTTGTGAGCTTCAAATCACGTAAGAAATAAAAATCCAGACATGGAGATGTCACTTCTATTTGACTTAGTTTATGCTTTTTATCCCCCTGATTTTTTTCTTTCCCCTTCTCCTTTCTTTGCCTACCTCCCAGGTCTGGAATTTCAGCATATTTTGATGGTTAGGTACTTCTTTTTTGTGCATGATATTAGAATCCTTCTGGGACAACCATGTATAGTCTCAGAACCAACACAGCACCATTTGCCTTAACACAGTTTTATTGCTATAGCTGTATCCAGAAGCTCTCACTCAACTTCTTATCCATGTGTATTCCCCATCTTTGTCAAGGCTTTCAAGACAACCCTAGTAAGAATCAATATTTGACTTTTAGGGTTACATCTTCTGTTCCCATTTACTGAACTTTAACCCTCTTTGAATGCCTTCATCCTATGCCTGAAATGAAAAAATATCAAGCTTGGGAAGGCACAGGCTAGTGTAGAAGAACACGTATGTCCCAGGGATTTCCCTCTGCAGGACATCCAAATTTTTTTCAGAAAAGATTCCTAAGGCAACTTTTAAAATCTGATATTGCTGGCCCATCACCCATGGTTTTCATCTTTTTCATTCATGTATTCCTTCTTTCTTGGGATGTCTTAGAGTCTCAGTGTCTTAGTCTGTCTTAGTGATGTGAAAAGATATTCCTGAATAGAGTGCTTTGGTACTATTTGTTGGTTTTTCAGCATTAACTAGGACAGACTTCTACCTTGCTAATGCTCATTTGCCCTGTGATGGTATCCTTTCAGTGACGCAATTGTGTGACTGAGGAACCAGGGGAGGGTTGGAATTTAAGTCAGTGTGATTGTTAAGTCACTCAACACGCAGACTGTATATGGAGGCATGATTATGATCACTTACTGACAGCTGTTGGGTCACTGGAATGCCTTGTATTGCAGTTCAGTGGTGTACTTTAAGAGCTAAGTCGGGATTTTTTTGGATGAGCTTCCCAATTTAGAGACTTTATGCAAGACAGCACAGAATGAACTTTTAAGGCAGCACACAGTTCAAATTACTGCAGTAATGGATCATCTGAAAAGGTGTAAATCAAATTCCTTTTTACTTTTGGAACTCTTAATACCACTGACATTGTAAAAGTACAGATTGAGCCCATCTCAGCAGGAATAAGTTGTACTTTCTTTTGCTGCAAGACTCCTCTTCCTGCTAAATTCCCAAAGTGGGATTTTTTTCTACTGGTGATATGATGTCAACTCAGAAATGATGGCTTCAGTTCAATATTGAAAATACTAGAAAATATATCTCTGATTCTCCTACACATGTTGAAACATCCAATTCCGCAGGACACCGGATCATTTGGTGTATTTGCTGATCTGCCAAGTGATGAGAGAAAGATGTGATTTCTTACAACTTCCATTATCTCTTCTTCTTTTGTCCACTGGGTGCTGGAGGCAAGTCAACCATTAGCTCCTAGGATTTTCTGTAAACACATGTGGCTTTCATAGTGATATTTTAGGATGAGATCATCATAGTGGCAAAAGCATAGCACAAAATCTTCCTTGTCACTAAACATACTATAAAATGTAGATGATTTCAGAGCAGGCAAGCAATTAAAGAAAAAAAATGCTGAGCTATTTTTAAACGTCTGGATTTTAATTTTCTGTTTCTTGTCTGCTATTTTAGCAGCCAAGACTGGAAGGTAGCAATTGCAGTGCTCGTTTAAATGATGCGCTTTAAAACAGCTGGCAATTGACTTCAACTGTAATTACTGGCTTCTTACCAGTATTTGCAGCTGTATAGTTAAGATTGGTGCTTTGAACCTCATTTTTGGCATTTATCTATATTGTTATATTACTTTCTTAATTACCTTTTCATCAGTTTTATTTAGATCTTGCACTGACGTATAATTACTTGAACCCAAAAATTCTCTATGGATTGATTTCCATAAATTACAAATATGTCATGTGTTATTTTACCAGACAAAAGGTCAGCAAGCCAATTTTTTCCCCCTGCTAGAGAATTTGTTAGAGGTTGTACAATGACCCTCTGCAAAAGCCTGGCTTGGCTGTTTGTCACAGTTTAGCATAGTTTGGGTTTTTAGTTAAGGAGGGCTCCATCAGCCACGGAAGAGATTCTTTGCAAAGAGGTGCTTGCAGCTTCCTCTAGACCTGACAGAACCAATCAACTGGCTAGTTTGAATATTGGCAACTCTTTTAAGCCACTTAAGAAGCTTGACACGTCTCTGTGATCCACATTTAAGAACAAACAAAGCCTGGGAAAGCTCTCTGGCTTCCGGCTTTTGGACAGGTAACTGGGGGCCCGTGGCGCGGCCCAGCGGGGCCGGGTCGGCTGCAGCACGGCTTGGCTGCGATCTCAGCCACTTCTGCCCACTGGACACCCAGGGCAGCCCCTCAGTGCGGGCTGGGCCGGCCGGGAGACAGACACCCTAGAGCCAAGTGGCCCTGTTCCACCCGCGGCCCTGCTCCATGCAGGCGGCCCCACAGCTTGGCCAGCCCCTCCCAGAGCAGCTGCTGAAATAAAATGCTACACCGAAACGAGCTCTGGCCGCCACCTGGCAGAAATTAGGTGACCAACAGCAAAAGGCGAATTCCAGCTGCAAGGCCCAGGTGAGATTAACTCTCTTAGTGCTGTAAGATTCCTCCAGAACAGATGAAGCCTGCAGACACCAATTCTCTCCCAGGTCAGAGGAAATGGAAAGGTGAATGCATGTGAAGAAAACACCATAAAGACACCAAAGTCAGTGAAGAAGGAAGAGCTGAAACCCTGAGGGAGGAGAAAGAGGAGATACTTCAAACCTAGAAGCTGAAATTCTGTTGTAAAGCTATGGTGATAGACTATGATACATCAGAGTACCCGTTGTAATTTCATGAAAGCATGGGGGGCTGGGGCGTTCAAACTGCAATTGTGAGCTAAAGTATCTGTGCTGAAATAAGCAAATGTTGAAGTAGCTGTGATCTGGTGAGAAGCTTGAACAGAGAGAGATTAAATTGATGAAGACCCTTGCTCCCAGGGAAGAAGAAGACCTCTGTTCCTAGAGATGAAGATGATCCCAGAGATAGATGAAGAGAACTTTTTGCTTCTGAACAGCTCATCCTTAAAATAGTACCCCATTTGCTCAAGATTGAACCCTCAAAAGCAGTTGTGGGGAAAGCTGTAAGTCGAAGGAAGGGACTCTCACATGCGAGCAGAGAACCATCCTGGGTGGCTGGCTCGTTGTGATACTGAGCCATGAGAGAACTTCTTGTGGAGATGTCTCCATAGCATGAGCAAGAGAGACTCCTCTCCCTAAGTGAACTGAAAAAAGAGATTATTATAGAGGTGGTAAACTGACTGAAAATCTCAAGGGTTGTCTTTTTACATTGTCAGTGAGAGAAGGGAGAAAGGTGGGGGGAAGAGAAGTGTTCTGAAGTTTTAGTCTGACTTTTTTTCTTTCTTTTAGGTCTGTTAATAAACTTCTTTATATTCTTTTAAGTTTTGTGCCTGCTTTGCTTTCTTCTAATTCTTATCTCACAGAAGCAAAATAAGTAAGTAATGGATATTTCGAACCAAACCACTACACTTAATTGGTGTTTCCCCCCAGTTTATGAACTGAACCCGCTACACTGTTGTAAATCTTTTCTTCCATTCTAGGTAAAATTATGCTTTGGCTGATTGTGGAGCAGAATAAAAACCCTGTCAAAATAAGCATTCAAAGTTTTCTAGCAGTTCCTAGTGGACATGCTGTGAATGACTAACCTTTGCAATAACTGGTAAAATAGGAGCACACACACAATTGTTTTGAGAGATCAGTGGCACAGATTGATAATCCTCTTTTAAAACATTTTAAATCTGCTCTGGTTATTACTCTGTTGTTATCTGCTGAAAGCTTGGATTCACTGGACTGAAATCAGTCATGTGAGTGAGGAATTCAGGATCAGACCCTGTAGAGACAGAAAATTATTTTGCTCTCAGCTGATTAAAATATCTTTGAGTACAAGGACTAGGTTGAGAGGATATGAGTTTAGAAAGAATAAATTTGTTGTTCAGGCATTGGAATGCAATTCAATTTCCCATTCTGCCACTCAGCACCTCAATTCCTGAGCTCTCCTGCTGTTGAATAGATAATAGCACACATTCATCCCTGCATTTAGTACGTGCATGTACCTTGCCATGCACAGTGTGTGCTGATCTTGTCAGCCGAATGTGTTGATATAATACAAGTGACAACACTGATAGCAGTAATAGCGGGGAACAGGGCTGACAGACCTCGTGAGGAGCAGAGCCCCGAGAGGCAGGGATCCCCTCTAACAGGTTGCCCTTTGCTCTGTACCAGCAAGAGATGGGCAGCAATGTCAGAGGTGAATGAGAAGAGAATGGAGGTAGCCTGTGAAGACTCCCAAGGTAAGCATCTTTGTCTCCCCAGGGCCTAAGTGTGATGTAGCCACATGCAAATTCAGTGTTCAGCTGCTTCACCTTGAAGAGGCTTGTGTTTCCTTGTCCATGCTACCTCCTGTGCTGACCTGGGGCATCAGAGTCACAATGTCAAGACAAAAAGACCATGCAGATCACAGACAGCTGAACAACGAGTCATGGTGTTTCTGCCATTAAAAAGGTCTTTATTTTAATTTCAAATTAAAATAAACTGTATTGTTCACAGAAGAATTTCTTTTATTTCTTTCATCAGCCCTTTGGCACTTAAAAGCTTCCTTTGTTTTATAAAAAGCCCAGATGCTGATACAAAATCACAATATTAATTGGCGTAATGTCTGGATGGTAAAATTCTGTATCACTGACAATCCTGTCTTCATGGCTTGAGTTCTGAGCTTAGAGTCCTGCAGAGCAGATCAAAGTGCCAAAATGAGCCCAGTGGTGGAGCGGCTCCTAGTTGGAGTGCTTTAAAAACCTTGTCTTGCTCTGAGTGACAACTGATAAAAATGTTTTCTCATGCCCCAGAAGCCTGACATTGTCAGAGGTCTGAAGGATGGTGCTGTGTTAGTGTTATAGACCTGAGCTTGGCCCTGCAATTGCTGCTGTAACAAGCAAGCTGTGAGGCTGCCTCTGACGCCTCTTTGTCTTCCCTGCTCTGGCGAATCTTTCATGTGCTTTTCTCCCTGATTTTCCTCCCTCCTCACTGCTTTACTAATTAAAATTCTAATCACTCTGACAGCCAGAGCTAGGGGGAAAAAAAATCATTCTTCCATGCTGCAGAAGGCAATTTCAAGGTGTTTTAGCTGCCAAAGAAACGAATGGAAATTAGACAAAGAAACTGGTTGTCAGAAGGGGGTGAGTTAGCTGCTGTGCGCCCTTCTACCATAATAAAATATTAAACTTCTGAAGAAAAAAAGTAAAACAGGATTCATCCTATACATTATTGCCATATATTTAGAGGTAATATAACCTAATTTACCTTTCTGAATAGAGAAAGCTTTTGGTGTGTTTATTAACATCAGAATAATTTACTTACCTTGTAGTGAACGCAATGTCAAACATTTAACTTGGTTTGATGTGTGATTGCTGATGATATGTATTACTTGCTTTTGCAAGTTGTGGTTAAGAATATTCATTTTAAATGTACAGCAGCCTGCAGACACTTATTTAAAATGATAAATAGCTCTTGTTGCTGTGCTGTGTGGTTCATGCTGCAGATATTGTGGTACTAGAATTTATAAAATGAAGAATATTATCATGGTCAAATCTCACCATCTGCTTTTTCAGGAATTTTTCTGGCTTCATAGAGGTAATTTTTTGACCTACGTATTTCTTCAAAGTGTATGCTTTTGTAACACAGTTTAATAACACATGGTTGTTTTAAGATGCAAAAAACCCCCCCGTGGTCTCTATTGTACAAATATATGGGCTGAAGATAATGTCTCAACTGTTTGCAGCAATTCAAATTGCTCAAATTGCAGCTCAAATTTAATCCAAAGTTTACTGAGATATCAACAAATATATGGCTCATTTCTGTTGCTATTGTTTTGTTTCAGCACTGATAGTCTGGAGTTAGAGGGTTTTACAGGGAGTTTAAATCTCATGGTATTTAGAGCCAGGGTATTTCAACATGTTTGAACCTTTTTTTCTTCAGCCTCTGGATAAAATGGGACAAGGGAGATGATCATGCTTTGAGTACTGGGATTTTGAGTGCTCTGCTCTTTGTGTCAGAACCAGTTTTGGACAATGTGGAAATGCTTCTGCAACCCCAGCCTTGTAACCAGAAGAGCCATAGAGTTTGGTCTTTCTGCCTTGCATTTGTAGATGCTTGCAAGGGCGAGTGTTTCAGGAAATGCATATCCTCTTCCTTATCATCCTCCCAACCTTTTCATAAACATACCATGACAGAACTGTAACACTTCTGCTGTTTTGACAAGTCTTCAACAACTTTGTTAGAGTCCGTCATTTGTCTTTTACTGATGGATGAAGAGGATCCTCTACTCAAAGCTGTTTCCTTTTGCTTGTCATTCCCACAATATTTTTTCATTTGAGTGAGATTTCAAAGCAAGTGTGGCTCCCAGTTTTATCTTGAAAATGCCAACTGACTACTGGACCTTTCACTTCTGGAACAGGTACTGTGTGATTGAGATAATGCATGCTCACTATAATCACTTTTTAAAAGCCCTCATGAGACCTTTGTCCAAATCCAGCTAGTTCCACTTGAACAATTCACTCAGCCAGATGATATTTTACCACAGCTACATAGTTGAACATATTTTTAATCAAGAAGCAGCAGTCATTGGATGTACAACACACAGTGGTATTGAAAAAGGAATTGTTCTTCATGCTGCACAACAAATGTCTTTTATTTCTGAAGCTGTTTCACTTCCACTGAAAAAAAAATTGTGTGGAATCCTTTACTTTCCCCAAGGATGAAGTGAAGCCATACCTAGGAAAACGCAAACCACAGAAAAATACTTTTTTTTTTTTATATTAATTTATAAACCAGTTTATACTTTTTTTCACTCTACTTGATTGTCCCCAACACAATATACCAAAAAATGAGCATAAATATGCGTACAGAAGAGGAGCTGGGAAACTGAAAAAACTTAGTTATGCGAACCCCTTGTTTTTAAATGAAAGTACTAACATTGACGCAGGACTTATTTTACTTGGAGAGTTGCTCATTCTGCCCTTACATGCAGGTTTTACAGAATGGATGTGTGCGGTTATCTTTGAAAATGTTACTTAATAGCGTTAAAAGTGTGGGAAGGGTTTAGATCATACCTTTATTGAGGACTCAGCACTATAAGTTAATAAAAAATCTCTGTGTGGGAAGTAGTGATGTGTTTTTAGGTGAAAACTACTGAAGTAATTAAAAAAAAAAAAAACAAAGAAGGTTTGATTTTAAAAATTAGCCATGATTAAGGAAGGTGCTTATTTTGACTGATCTGATTCATGCATAATGAGTAAAAATTGTCATTTACATTAAAATAGCAAGAATAACAGCCACTGAGCTCTGGGCACCTCACTCACCTCTGACATTACAGTTCCTTCTTCTAACAACAAACTCTTTCAGGTTTGCCTCTGAAATAAAATCATGAATCCTGCTTAAAGAATGTTGATTATGCAAAACCAAAGATTTTAGGAGATTAACTATTTACCAGCATTATCTTCTTGACACTCTCAGCAAAACGGTGTGGGTGGTGCAGACAACTGATGTCAACTACAAAATTTATTACAATAGATCAGGTTCTTAGATGGTGTAAATCTGACATTGATGTTGTTTTTACGTATCAAATATCAAATGAGGATATATTATATTTGTCTTATGGATATCAAAAATGTAGTGTATTAAACCTTTAAAGGACAGCTATGTGTTAAATAGTAACTGAGTAAAAGTGATGGAGATGCTTTGCCTTGGAAAAGGAGGGTTTAGACTCACTGAATTCTTAACCCAGAAAGGTGGAAAAATAACCCAGAAAAGTTATAGAGAAAGAGTTTAAGATTAAATTTTGAGATAACAGCAGAGAAATCTTTCAAAAATGTTGGTCAGCTTGGCATTTCCAAGGAGATACAGGGACACAGGAGGTCTAGGGATCCTAGGGACCTCTGGTGGTCATCTTTCCCAGCCTGATACTCATAGCTGGGAAAGATGAGGCAAGTTCAGTAAGTTCAGCAAGTCAGCCATGGCCTTATGGAGAGCCTTGGAAGCTTCAAGAGTGGAACTTTCACCTCCTCTCTGCCTCAAAACTCTGAGCTTACAGTTGCCTTTCCTTGTAGGTGTGCCTGAGCTGTGTTTTTATGGGGTGTTCTGGCTAGAGCTCCCTCGGTCCCTTTGGCTGGAGACCTTCCACCTTTGCATAAAATAAAGAAATGGTCACTGAGCTAGAAACAGGAAATGAATCTCAGCAGTGGTGGCTGGGTCCTCAGTCTAATGAGTATGTAATTTTTTTATACACAAGGAGAGAATACCTACACCATGACTTGAAAGGCTTCTCCCCTTTGAATACCCTTGTGGTCTCTTAGAACAGAGGGATCTAAATGCCTTCAGGCAGAGGTGAGATTGAACCCATCCAGGACAAAAGCTCTAATCACTGAACTATTAAGTAAAACAGCTACTACAGTTCCCTCCCATTCCTAGAAATCATGTCATTTAATTGCCCTTACTTTTCTTCTGAACTGGCCAGAAATTATAAGTTTCCCTGAGGGTAAAATATAATACGAGCATGAAGACATATGGGAGGAGGGGGAGCAGGGGACCAGATTTGCAGGATAGAAAACAAAGAAAAAATAGTTCATAGGTTTTTTTGAATGTATCAAATGATCTTTTTTTTGGTTCATTGTTTGGCCACCCATCTGAAAAATCAATTATTTGCACAGTCATAATCAGGGCTACTACTATATCCATACCTTCATAAAAAGAGACAGTTGCATAATGAATATTTAAAACCTGCCTTTTTAAATATCATGTGTAAGTTTTCCTCAGTATCTGAAGGGATGGAGAAAGAAATCTGCAGATTTGTGTCAAGTGGCGGTTGCAAGAAAGGATTTTGGCAGCATTTCATGCAGCAGTTTCTGAATTCTCCATCCCTTCATTTCCTCTCTCAGCAGCCAACAAAATGAGTTGACACAAGGCAAATGCCTGCCAAAGAACTTTAACAGGAGGCAGTTTTTAATTAACAGGGGCCAAAGAAGGTGATAACCCCAAGGGTAGCGGGGAGAAATTAACATGGAAAAGCAGTTCCATGCTTCCGTGGGTCCCAAAAGGCCATTCGTATTAGTGGTGTCTGTTCTGATTGAACCTTTTCCATGTCTTTTTATTGATTCCCTTGTCAGAGTCTAACAAAAACACTGCTGGCCGTCAGTTGTTTGCTTGTGGTGGCAGCTTATGGCTCCAAACAGCTTCCTTGTAAAACATTCAGCATGGCAAGGTCTGTCACTGTGGTTAGCATTTCCCAGAAATTATTAATTTTCTAAGACCTAGAATAAAACCCAAAAAAATTAAAGCTAAAGCCTACTGAAATGAAAGAAGTTCAGTTCACAGTTTCTCTCCAAGTAACTATTTCATCTTATTAACTGTTTGCCTGGCTTAGAGTAAAATGTTTTAATTATTAACCTTTTTAAAGTGAGATTTCAGAGCAGATAATCATGCTGGCTGTTTCAGAAAGGATTTAGCCATTTAGCATACCTGGCACTTGTGGAAAGTTATTTTTAAAAAATAATATCCTGTGGATAAATATTTCAAGTTTCTCTTCCTGGGATGAAAATGAATAATAAATAAAGCTTGTAAGAGCTTGAGGAAAAACCTGCACAGCAAGCAAATATAAATAAGTAAAAAAAGAAATGTAGTAAATAAATGAAAAACTGGCACCTTTATGTGCATCAGCGCCTGATCCAAATTCAACTAATGCCAAAAGGTGGAGGACCATTCTTTACAACATCTCAGGAAAATCCATGCTTATTTTTATATATTTCTGCTGCACAGTCAACTCCAGATAATAAAGAGCATAATTCAATAATATTTGAACAACTTTATAGAGGAGTGCTAATGTTTCCCTTCCTGCTTCTTAGAGACATAGAAAAAGGTTGTCATTATAGGAAAAGGAAGTACTGTTCCTATTTTCTTCTTCAGAGTTAGGGCCTAAATGTTGATGTTCATTTGGTTAGCTGACTTATTCAAAGAAAGCGTGGTTATCCCATTTCACTGTCAGCCTCAGCCCTTCAGACACTTTAGCTGTTTGGGTACACAGACCCTGTCCCTGGAAAAGCATGCACAGCTCCCATTGACTTCAGTGGCAATGACACCTTTTTCAGGGAAAAAAGTTGGACTCTGTACCACACCCTATTTTCCCTTCAGCCCTCTTTACAATAGGACTGGAGACTGATTGTTTATTTGCCTTAATTTTTTCCAATGTTTGCAGAGTGCACTTTACCAGGAGTGCACATTAATGCAAAAAAAAAAAAAAAAAGAAAAAAAATCTAGTCTGAGATCAAACACTCAATCATACATTGCATGAAAATATTTAAGACAAGTGAGAGTGGGAAAAATGCCAGTGAACTTATTGGGGAAAAATCCAGTGCCCACAGGAGATGATATGTACATCTATTCAATGGGACATGTACACATATATGTAACATGTTTGAATGTTTCATGTAACGATGCCCAAATGATAACCTCATTTGCAATTGGTTAGAAATGTAAGACATTGAAGTATTTTATCTTGCATCTCCCTTTTTAAAACATCATGTGAATCACAAATAATCTATATTTGTGAATCAACCTTGGCTGACTGCAAACATGCATTGGATAGTAAGGTCTCAGTGAAGATATGTTCACTGAGATTACTTGCTAGTCATAGTTTCTTTTCATTGCTCACACTATATTAGCTGATAATGTTCTCCTCTCTGACTGTTTGACTAAAAAGCCAAAGTGGAAAGAACGCAATAGATAGTAAACCATGAATAATTAATCTTTCAGATTGATTTTCACTGTATAATCATTGCTAGGATGATGTACTCTATTTTCAGGAGCTGGGAAGAATGGTAACTTTGTGCTCACACTTTTTCTGTTTACCAGGTTCATATATGTAAACATTTTAACACAAGAAGATCTTATGTTCTGCAAGAACACCATTTTGTATCAAAATATATTAAAATGTGCCGTTTGAATATTGCAATTTTTTGTGTTAGTGAAAACGAGACCTGGGCCATCCTTAGACATCTGCTTAGACATCAAGTAACCTGCTTGATGAACCAGATGTCCTTTAATGACCAGGTGACCCACACAGTGGATGAGGAAAAGGGTTAGGTGTAGCCTACCTGGACTTCAGCTAGGCTTTCAATGCTGCCACCCACAGCATTCTCCTGGGAAAACTGTCAACCCTCAATTTGGGCAGGTGCACGCTTCACTGGGTTACGGACAGCCTGGATGGCTGCGCCCAAGGATAATGCAACCGGGGGCTTGTAATCACAAGCCCCGGCGTGCCCTCGGGCAGAGGGGATGCAGCGTTGGCCTCCACAGCGTCCTTGCTGGACGGCTCAGTGGAATCAGCGTGGGATGGGTGTGTGCGCTGGCTCCTCCTCAGAGGAAACACGTTGGGCAGCCAATGATCAGGCTGGCGTTAGCCTGGAGGCAAAGAAGGCGGGAGGGGCTTCTGGTGTGAATTCCAACAGGCTTATTTGCAGGAGGGATCAGGGACCAGCAAAAAGCCTCGAGAAGAAGTAGGCTCTCCCCTATATGGGAGGGTGGAGCAAGGCGAGGAAAGAGAAAACAACCAATGGGGTACAAGCAGAGGGGAGGATACAATTTTTCAGAACAAATGGGGAAAACACGGAGGCAGGAGTCATAACAGGGAACCAATTAATAACTAAGAAAGGGAGAACTTTCTGGAACAGGGGGAGGTAATTTAGGATTGGGAGCCACCCAGGGGGAGGTAACCTAGATCTCTTCTGGTCCGCCTTCGATCCACTGTCCTGGGTGGGGAAATCTACCCAGTGGATGGCCCTGGTTTGATTGACATTTGATGGTTTCAGCCCGAGAGCAGACTGAGCCACCCCAACACAGGGAGTGGTGGTGAATGGAGTTACATCCAGCCGGTGGCCAGTCACAAGGGGTGTTCTCCAAGCTCATTATTGGGGACTGCCCTGTTTAATGTCTTTATCAACTACCTGGATGAGGGGATCAGGTGCACCCTTACTGAGTTCACAGATGAGACTAAGCTGGGAGGAAGAATTGATCTGCTAGAGGGCAGGAAAATTTTGCAGAGGGATCTGGAAGGCTGAATTGATGGCCGAGGTCAATTGGATGATGTTCAATAAGGCAAAGCGCTGAGTCCTGCTCTTGGGTCACAAAAGCCTCATGCAGAGCTACAGACTTGGGGACAGAGTGGCTGGAAAGCTGCCTGGTGGAAAAGGACCTGAAGATGCTGGCTGACAGTGGCTGAACATGAGCCAGCTGTGCCCAGGTGGCCAAGAAGGCCAATGGCATCCTGGCCTGTATCAGCAATAGTGTGGCCAGGACCAGGGCAGTGACCATCCCCCTGTACTCAGCACTGGTGAGGCCACACCTTGAGCCCTGTGTCCAGTTTTGGGCCCCTCACTACAAGAAGGACATTGAGGTGCTGGAGCGAGTCCAGAGAAGGGCAGCGGAGCTGGGGAAGGCTCTCAAGAACAAGTCTGATGAGGAGCAGATCAAGTCTGATTGAGGCAGTTTATGCTGGAGAAAAGAAGGTTCAGGGGACACTCTATCACTCTCTACAATTCCCTGAAAGGTGGTTGTAGCCAGGTGGGGATTAGCCTCTTTTCCCAGGCATCTAGTGACAGGATGAGATGACAGAGCCTCAGGCTGTGCCGGGGAGGGTCAGTTTGGACATAGAGGAAGAATTTCTTCACAGAAAGTGTGGTTAAGCATTGGAATGGGCTGCCCAGGGAGGTGGTAGAGTCAAGAAACAAATGCGTTATGGTTATGGCACTGTGTGTTACTGTTTGGTTGATAAGGTGGTGTTTGGGCCAACGTTCGACTCAATGGTCTTGGAGGTCTTTTCCAACCTTAATGATTCTATGATTCTGTGACCTTCAACCCATTCCCAGGACTGCTATAGTTTAAGTAGCTATTGTTAATTGTTATAATTTGTAATTCGGCCTAAGTATTATTACAGAAGAACTTTCTGAAAATCATCTTGAACAGTGTCATTAACTGTTGATTTCCATTAAATTGCATATTACTGCAATCACTATTGATATGAATATTATTTGTACTATGATTCAGAAAACATAACTCAGAAATAGATTAGGATTGGTTGTTTATCTCACATAGTTGATTAAGTGTGCTTTTAAATGCAGTGTCCTTTTCTTGCTCTTTTTGCAGGTATTTTCACCCCCTCAGAAAAGGTCATCCAAGGTAAATGTTGTCACTGATGCTTTGGTTGCCATGACTAAAATGGCTAGGTTACACAGCTATGTAATAAGGGCTGTTTGGTTTTGGTTTTGTTTTTTTTAATAGAAGAAATGGTAATTGACATTAAATAATAGGAGCTATGGTAACAAGACTATTGCAGCTAGAGACTGCAGATATCAGCCATTGTACACTGGAACCCATGAGACTTCATAGCTATTCCTTGTTTTGGTAATACATATTCTGAGAGATAGCCCTTTCTCAGACCAAAGAAAAGGGAGATGTTGATGTGTTAGATTTTATTTTTTTAAAGTCTTTTCTATTTTCCAAATAAAAACCCTACATAACTTCTAGCTGAAAAAAACCCCCCAACATAATGCATCTAGGCTGGCAGGTTTTTTTATTATCTCCATATGTCATCATTTAAATAAAGACAATGAACACTGAGAAGATATTAATCTCCTCTTCCCCCTCTTGAAAACAAATCTCAGAGAAAATACTGACAGATGATATTTTAATTTGTTTGACCTCTAAAGTGATTAAATAATTATGAAACCTCTTCTCTTTAACAACTGGTTGAAGTACTTTATATTCTTTCCTCAAAGAGTAGCAGTTTCCAGCTAGTAGCAGTGTGATTGATTTTTCCATATCAGATACATTGTTATGGTCTATTGCTTCCATAGCAAACCTATAACATCTGTCTTCAAACTCAGGCTGTAGTCCTGCACTACTCAGTGATACTTTATGCAACCACATCCTTCCATTATAAGAATGAGTGGATTAATATTGATTTTTCCCTCTTGTCCAAGACGGAAGGTCCATCTTAACAGCAATAAATTACACAGCTGAGATATGAGGACATGCTTGGTCCTCCTTGGTCTTCATACCACAGATTATTACTTTGCCTTGAAACCAACTTCTGATGTTTTTAACCCATTACAAGGCTGAAATTGAAAGTTGTCTCCAGGTTTAAATACTTGTTTGGGTTATGTTGGCAATAAAAATTCACAGCCACCAGTCCTAGTAACAGCTCTTAACTCTAACCACAAGTGGCAGGAGTGATCTTCCAAAGCTTGCGTACAGGCAGCCTTCGAAATAAAACTCCCAAGAACAGCACTAGAGCAGGAATGCCAAGCAGTCAGAACTGACCACTTGCTCAGAAAGAAAGTCTAATGAACACAGTAACAAAGAGAGTAACAAGGTAGTACTGAGTAGCAGACACAGCATTGTTGTGAGGATGCACTGAATTAATGATACACCTTTCATGAATGTCATGCATTATACTGCTGTCAAATCCCTCTAGACTGGTGAAACTTCTCACAGTTTCATTTCCCAGCCTTACTTGGCTGATGAAAGGACACTTAAAATACATTTTCAGATCTAGAACCTGCAATGGGGAACAAATCTTCAGGAAATTAATTGTTAAGTACAGACACTTTAATGGCTCCTACTTGATTTCACTTGAAACACCAGATTCCTCATGGTGTTCTACATACTTTGTGGTGCGCTGCTCTGGTACTGGTTGGTCACTCTTGTGCTTTTAAGCAATGTTTCATTAATATGAGTTTTACTTTACTGTGTTTTTCTGATTCATCTGAAGTATTTTTGCAGCAGGAAAGAAATTTTTAATATGCTGATAACAGACTAACAGGCCTTTTAGTCTGACAGAGACATGTATGTAAAGCTTGAAATAGTAATGTATGGGACTAAATTCTGGTGTGGAAGGCAGAAAATCTGCCCAGGAAATGATGCAGCTGCAGGGATGTCATAATAACCAGTTGCAAACACAAGATCCCTGAGGGAAAAGGAGCTGCTGAGCCAGTGGCTCCCTATGGCCCTGGGCTACCACAGGGGTGACACCTGTGGCTGCTTAGTGCTCATGGGGACATCATCTTTTCTCTTACAGGCAGCTCACCGTGGGCCTGGGGTGACTATTCACTTCTCTTTCTTGTTCAGGCAGCAGTTTCATCAGTCTGCTGTAATCCAGCTAGCTTCTGAACAGGTCTTCATGTACAATAATAATTTTTCTAACCCAGTAACTAGAGAAGTTGAAGGCTTGTTTATAGAAAGTATAAAAAATGGGTAAAAATGTATAATCTAGAAAAAAATCCTAGTCCAATTATTTTCGATCTAAAATGTACTTTTTGCTTTGTCTATTGGGCTCCTTTTTTTTTAAGCACCTATAAACTTGTCTATTAACTGCTAATTGCATGTGGTCAGAAGAAAAATCATTCTAGATCATAGCTTTTCTCAGGCTTCAAGTTGTGCTAATGGTTCAGCACTTCTGCATCTGTTTATGCCAAAATTACTCTAATAGCATTTACTATTTGTGAGTATTAACTATAGAAGAACTTGGTCAAATATTTCTTAATAAATCAAAATTCTCCCAGATAAAATAATGAAAGAAACAGCAGAAAAAAAGACCATCTTACCAGTTATGTCTTTAACAGAACATAACCATATAGAACAGTCCTTTTAGAAAACAGCATCTGTAACTTGGAAAGGGGTTCTCATCAGGAATCATTGGCTAGAGCTGATAAATATCAGCTACAAATGTCTCTATTAGAATATGAACAACAGGGATAGGAAACTTTATTCAAAATACACACTGGAAAGCTATATTCAAAATATTTTCAAACGTATATTCAACATATTCAAAGCACATCTGCTAGAAAAAATCCTGTCCTAGAAGGAACAAAACCATTGGTTAAGTTCTGCTAAAGTACTATAGTGATAACTAAAACAAAAAACACTGAGCCTGTAGCAATTTTAGATTTTGCAAAAGCCTTGTCTAAGCATACCAGCAGCTTTCCTGAAGACAGTTCTGAAGCTTTACATTCTCTTGAAGATTTTCTAAGCAGTTAGGACAGCAGAGACAGAAATCTTTTCACTAACTGAAGAGAAAAAAACCTTTTGGAGTGGGCTCAAAGTTCAAGCTAGCAAAATATATGCATGTGGTTGGAACATCTCATCTCAGCTATCTCTGAATTCACTGGTGGGTGGAGAAAGGAAAGAGTAAATGAAGAGAAGTTACCACCAATGTGAAGGGAACATGTTGTTTTAGTTTAACATGAAAGTTGAAATATTTTATAAACGAAATCACTGTATACGAAGCTGCCATAGTTTGAATACCACTAATGTGATAAAGGTTTAGATTACACTTCTAAGCAGGCAAATTTCACAACATTTTTTTGATGTGTTTAGACTCTGATTTTATTCACAAATTTTTTGCAAATGAGTTTTTCAATCATTTGCTGTTTGGAATTTCTTGACAGTGTTTTATGTGAAGAAACTTCATTCATTGTATCATGCAGATTTTTTACTGGCAGCAACTATTTACATATTCATATTTGTCCTGTGATATGCATATTGCACAGGTGGCTACCCTTATATCCTAATGTGGCCTTCTGAGCTACCTAGGGACATAAGCACCTTCCCTGTTGTCAGGAAAGGGCTAGAGATATACTTTTCTTTTTTATTCTTCCTTTTTTTGAAATAAACTTATTATCATGGTGCTTGAGTGTTTTGTCCTCATGGCAAAGTGCTAACAGCTGCTATTCATGTCAAAGTGGTTCAAATGGGACCTTTAAAATGTTATAATTTTCTCATTTCCATTAGAAAAAAAGATTATTTGTATACGGATGTACTCAAGATTTGAAGACATCTTGCTGACTGACAGGAGTGAAACATTTGTCAAGAAAAAAAGATTGGGTTTCTAAGTTTTTAAATAAATATATTTTGTACAAGGACAAGTTTTGGGGGAAGAGTCCTTTTGGTTGGGCCTACTGGTGTACTTAGAAAAATAGATGAGATCTGTGGTACAAAAAAATCTTTCCTATGCCATAAAGGTTCATAGCATGTTTTTAATATGTATCTTGATGACTTCCTTATGAAAGAATGGTTGGAGCTAATAATTTCTTGGAGGGGTGAAAAATGCCTCCAGTCTTTTTCCCTGCAGGAGTATATTTTTGTTTCCACTAGAAATGCAGTGGGTATTTCCTTCACAGTAATTCAATAGTGTGATTTTGTATTTGATTAGTATGAAAAATTATTTCAGAGAAGAAGTCCTGTTTGAAAAGGTATCTGTGATATTTTAAAACATTATTAAATAATTCTTAAGAAGACATATATTATCCTATTAGGTTACATTTTCCCTCAGTGTTACTAAACTCTTTACTTATTACTTTATCATGTTGCATAAACTGTCAATATTCATAGCTAAAATCTAAAATGGGAAAGAGTGACATATGAGAGAAACTGATTTCTCTCTGCAATCATAGTTTCAAAATACATCCAGCTATTTTTATTGTTGTAATTTGTTTTAAAATATTTAAAGCATTAGTACATGAGATCAAGTACTACAATTTTATGAGTCTCATTAGAGCCTTCAATTGGTCAAAACAACAAGGCTGGGGTGCATGAGGTGCATGCTGCTGCTCGAGGGCAGTGCAGAAACTGCGTGTTCTGAGGCAGATATAATCTATCAGGTTATGAAGAGGAGCAACGTTTGTACTCTATTTCTAGCCAGGGAAGAGTGAAGGTTCTATGACTTCAACTTCCTTTGATTTTTATCCTTGCACATCAGCTAAAGCCAACCCAAAACCCTTACTACAATCATTCTCCTGGTAAAGGAGTCTGGGTCCCTTGCTTTTTGTGCAGTGATAGGCTCGCACTAGATACCAAGGGCTCATCTCCTCCAGAGGCCCCTCCATGATCCTGTGCAAGCTCCAGCCTTAGTGTGCTGCCACCCAAAACAAGGATTAGCCTGGAAATTTTTATTGCCTCAAATTATTTTCAAAGTCTATAAACAGAGGTGACAATAAGGGATTTTCATATTCATAGACTCAAAGCCATTTTCCTTCTAGCCATGGAAGAATAGTAAAAGAGTTATTATAAAATCAGGTCTGCACTGTGTGTAGAAGTTCTGAAACATAGCTTTTTGTTCCTTGAATAAAATAATTATTTTAGAAAAGTATATTTCATATATGCTTGTACAGAAAACAAAGGCAAATTGGAATATAGCCTTATATATCCTTATTAATATAGCTTCAAGTGTGTTCTTTCATAACAGCATTAAGATTACAAGCAATCTGCTGAAATGTTACAGAAAAACTATGGTAACTAAGGATTCCTTGTTCCTATGTATTACAATACAATCCTTAAATATATGATCAAATACTACTTATTCTAAGATTTCAGTATGTATGCCGTGTTCGAAGAAAATCCCAGCACAGCTAGAAAAGACCTGAAAGAGTCCAACAACCTCCAAACTTGCTTGCCCTCATAACTTGAATTTGCCATAAGGCAGAAGCTCCAGAAAGAACTGAATAGATCCATTACTTAAGAAAACTTTGAGACAGTTTACGAACCTGGAGTGGTATTTCACAGAAGAAAAAAAACTGTGGCAGATTTCATACCATGTACAGGCTCCCAAAATACAAACACCATTTCCTAAAACAGAATATATATACAAATGCAGACGTTATAAATACATGACTCATATTAATTCAGCACTGTTCCCTAAAATGACCTTGCAAATCAGAGAAGACAGGTTCAATATTCCTTTAGAGAAACACTGAATGTGCCTACATGAGCTTTCAGTTTTCATCAGGAGTGTGCTTTTGAAGCAGATCTCCAGATTGTCTCTACTTGCTGTACTTTGGTTCATAGCACACAGACATCAGCTTGCTCAGTATGGTTTTCTTTTAGATGAAACTAAAATGAAATACACTTGGAAAAGCCACTTCATGCATCCCAGCCACAGCCCAGGAGAAATAGTCCTCAAAAAAAAGAGAAAAATTAGAAAAGAACATACAAATCCCCCTGAAATGTGTGCTGAGTGTGTTTCAGGTTATTACCATCCGCTACAGCCCCACAGAGCTGTTTGGTTGCTTGAGTTCTCATGTACACCCAGCCAAAGTTGCTACAGATTGCTGTTGGGGATGTGCACTGCAGCAAGAGTGTATCACTCAAAAGAACAGATCCTGCAGAATATTACATTTGAGAGTGAAGAAGTTTTGATAGGAGGGGGGAAAACATAGCAGAAGAATATCTTTTTGAAGAAGATTAAAGCTATAGATAGCAGTCAACAAACATTGAAGTGGGGTTACTGTGCATTGTTAATAGCACTGGTTGTTTACAGTGGTAAAAATTTTTCTACTATCTCAAAAACCTGTATAATTTTGAGTTGGCATATTAATGGCTTCTGAATCTGTCTATGTGTGCACATTTTTTTAATATTTTTTGAGTTTTTCTTTTTGAAAGGGTGAGTTAATATTTTTGTTAATTAAGACAAATAAGAATAAATTGTTGGCTAAGATATTTTCTGTAGTGTAGCTGCTAGGATTAAGATTAAGTTGCAAGTGGCTGTGTGATACAGCAATGTGTATGAATTTGCATGGGTAGAAAGGAGATGTGTCTTCTCCCACACACCTTTAGAGCAGGAGTTTCTAGAGAAAGCCAAGCACCTTAAAGGACTTTACTGAAAAATACAGCAGTAAATGTGAACATCTCTATGAGGTTTGCCACGATTGTTAATTATGCCCCACTGAGCATGAAAGAAAAGAGTAAGAAAGAGAATAAATACAATTATAGGGAAAAATCAGGTGGCTTTTGTTTTTGTAAGATTACCAGTATTCTGTAGTATTCATGGTGAAACCCTTGGATTGTGTTCAATTCTCATGCTGCTCTTAAAGGAGACAGACTGTTTGTTCTGATCGCCCGAGTAAGTTCCTGGTTCATCATGAGGTGGCCTTCCCATGTATGGTCATAGAATAATTGAATCCTAGAATGATTTGGGTTTAAAGGGAATTTTAAAATCATGGTTCCAACTCATCAGTATGGGCAGGGACACCATCCACTAGACCAGGCCCCCATCCAACCAGCCTTGAATACTTCCAGGGGTGGGGCATCCACAACCTCTCTGGATAATTTGTTCCAGTGCCTCACCGCCTCCACAGGAAACAGTTTCTTCTTAATATCGAATCTAAATCTACCCTCTTTCAGATTAGAGACATCTTCCCTTGTCGCCTTGGAAGAAGTTGGTCTCCAGCTTTTTTGTAGACCTTTCTGGATGGCTGCGATAAGGTCTCCTTGGAGTCTTCTCTGGGTTGAACAACCCCAGCTCTCTTAGCCTGCCTTCAACAGAGGACATGATGGCAAAGCACTTCAGTTTGCTACACACTTGAAGTAGTGCAACTCAAAACACTTGTTTATGGCTTTAAACATCTCTTTCTGCCACCTGGCAAAACTACCTTACTGTCTAATCTTGTTGGGAATCAGCATAGGTACAACAAGATATCATTTCTGCTGGAGTGGGATGTTTAAGCGATTCCCTGTCATTAAAGTCAACAAGGTTAATTATAATCATCATAAGATGCAGCAGCACCGGGTTTAAATTAGAGTTTTTCTGTCTTCTAGGAGTGGCTGATAACTACAACAAGGAGGAATTAAACTGAAAGAGGCAGGAGTTGGTGAATACTATATGCAATTACATATTGTCACACATAAGGGAGAAAATTACTAAAGAAGAAGACAGATCCAGGGTGAATATAAATGAAGCATGATGGCTTAAATACTGTGAAATTTTACTAAATCATCAAGACTCATCAGAAAACTATTCACTATCAGGCAATGGTCAGCACTGTTAGGAATCATTTGGCTTTTGGAGCCGTTGGAAATCACTATTTTCTAATAAATTTCTTACTAGTCTGGCTCTCCAAAGTGAGGTGGCATATTGTGCATTTTCTGAACCTTGCAAAACTCACCATGGCTTCTCCCAGAACATTTTAAAAGCTGTGGTACATTGAGGTGCAGTGTAAAACAACAGAGTACAGCAAACCCCAAAAGAATTCCACAAACACAACGACAACAAATCGGGGCACTATTTTTAATAAGGTACTTGACTAAAGTGATGTTGTTGTTGACACTGGAATGACATTTCTTACTCATATAGTACAAATGATTTGCATTTAGATTTTACTAAATCCGCTTCTGCTTTCAGTGACACATCCTTGCTAAACAAGCATCATAGAGAGGAGACAGTATTTTGATTTTTGCTTTTTTTTTTAAACTCTTTGAACTTCAATGCTGTTTTTAAGAAACATAAAGAATTCTTCTAGTTTATTGTTTGTTTGCTTTTTCCATATTGTAGTCATTAGGGCAAATATCTTGGCTCAAGTTAAATAAAACATTTAGTTGTTATCTTTGGCAGATGGATATTCTTGATGGTAGACTGAATTTGAGGCCCTGTGCTCAGAGTTCAGAGGTCATGTGAGAATTTGTTATGCTTTCTGGTTAACTCAACAAAATAAATGAATCTGGTAAAATTCTCATGAAGTGTTTATTTTTTAATGTTTCTATAATAAACAATAAATTATAATTTATGAGGCGTAATTGAAGAAAAGTCTAGAGGAAGTTGTGTATAAGATTAGGGGATTATTAAATCAACTTTATTGTGTTTTCAAATCTTAAAATATTTTACAGTTACAATAAATTGAAAGTGCTATTAACCCAAAAATTTTAATAATTTAATAAACATTCTGCTGTAAAGCAGGGCATATGGCCAAATCCCAGAGTGATTTGTGCACAGAGTATTATAATAGTAATATATTTTTTTGTCTTTACCTAGATAGTGGAAGAGTAATCTCTTATTATTCATAACACATGGTGATTGGTCATTAGTTTTAATGAACTGCATCTAAGAACTTGCAGGAGTTAGGAGGATAGCTGACATCCCCCTCTTTTTTCTCCATCTGTTGCAGGCTGTTAGATACTGCTGTTGACTACAAGGAGGGAGCATCACTTACTATCTCTCTTGAAGCATGTTGACCTTTTAGGCTCTTGCCAAATGGACTGCAATGTCAATATACATCTTATGAGAGACTGAAGGCAATTATTCATCTCTCAGTGCTTGCCAAGAAGGAAACAAATAGGAAAACTGTGAATTTATTTCTCTTGAAGGAGGATGAGACGGAACAGAATGAGAAAGCAGCTGCTGCAATTGGGCTGTGTGTGAGTGTGTGCATTCCTTATTTTTTAAAAATTATTATTACTGTGTTTTGATCATTACCATGAAAATTGTCTGGGGGAATTTTTTTTTGCACATAACCTTGGCAAACTCTGTCCTGACAGTAGAATGTAACACAGTGAAAAATCTGAGATCTTCTCCAAGAGTAGATGTTCAGCACTGGATGGTGGGAGCAGTAGGGTGAAAGAGATTCAGTACAGGACTCTTACTAGATCTTGATATGGAAGGTCCAACAACAAATGCTGTAATAAGGTAACTGTTTTAATAGGAGGAGGAATGCAGATACCCAGCAAATCTTAAGTCCCTTCAGTTCCTGGGCACCCTGAATTTGTGCAGTATCAGTTGGAGCCCAGACAGATTTTCACACATCACACTGTTCAGAGCTGACCCTGTCCATGAAGGAAAGCTCTCCCTTTTGGTCATATAATTTCTTCACAAGCAAACAACTCTGTTCTAAAGAGAACTTCTTGCAGCCTTTTTAGGTAAAGGTAAGACCATAAACGTTGTCCAACAAACAGTACCCAGTGGAAGCTGCCTACAAAATTCTCTCTTGCGATGTGTAGGCTTAGTTTATGCTGCAGCCAAGGAACTTTTGTTGCACAGTACAGCCCTGAAGGCCTCACCTTATGTGTAGCTCAGTCCAGCACAGTCCTGCACAGTCCCATGCTTCGTTAGGTTCTCTGTTCTGT
Organism: Corvus hawaiiensis; assembly: GCF_020740725.1. Classification (NCBI taxonomy): domain Eukaryota; kingdom Metazoa; phylum Chordata; class Aves; order Passeriformes; family Corvidae; genus Corvus; species Corvus hawaiiensis. Next base: position 48,784,025 of record NC_063255.1, read on the forward strand.
TTATCACTAGTTCCTTAATGTGCAACACTCTCCCCATCAGGATCAATAGAGTAGCTATCCAACAATGGCATAACGGACGGTAGAGTTGCATGTAGTGTGACATCTCCATTTGTTGACAATACAGCACCTAGGAATCATAATTTATTTTAATAATATCATTTATGAGAAATATTTCAATAATATACTGGGGTCTTTTTCTGGAAATTCAAGTAACTAAAATAAAAAGAAATCCCTCATTTTCTTCTACTTCTCCCACGCTAGAAAGACTCTACAGATGAGATGGATGAGATTTGATCCAATTTGCAGTGACTTAACAGAGAGTTGTATGATAGCTGATAATCTATATAGACTATTTGCATCATATACAATTTCAAAATCTGTTGAAAGGATATGCATATGTGCATTAATTCATCCATTTTTTTGCAAAGGGAGAATCCATTTTCTTTCAGATTATGCTTATCTCATGTGAAAGGAATCCTCATTTATTAGTGGATAAGACCATGTTATCAAGTGACTTTTTCTATCTTTGAAGAAATTTGATGGTGTGACTGTGTGTATATATATATATATATATATATATATATATATATGTGTGTGTGTGTGTGCACACTTCAGATACATTTTGACTTAATGAAGAGCTTAATAAAAATCAGCATTCATAGCTTCTGTGTAGTCAGATAAATTAGTAAATGCACAAACTGAGCTCTTATGTATTATGCAAAAGATTAGTTCTAAGATTTGCATAATGTGCTACAAACGACCTACTGTTTCAAACAGTAGCAACTTGGTAAAAAGTGGGTTGAAAGCTGAAGTGACGTCAATGAAGTAATTACTCCTAGCTTGGCATATCTCATTCATTGTCAAAAGTTCAAGTCCCTGTAGTGCTGAGAGAACAGCTAAAAGACATTGAAGGCAGGTTAAAGCAAAAATAATACTGTGGCGGTGCAAGTGACTCCATCCACTCTGTCTCCTGAGGAGAGAATTCAGACAACTAGCTGTGGTGGTCAGCAACCCAAGTTTGGCATGTAACTTTCAGTTACAGTGAGAACCCATGATTCCCTTGTTCTGTCTTTTGCATATTTTCCTCTGATTGGTTAATGCTTCCCCCTCAGTGTTTTATGTATGAAGTTATGTATATTCATTTCCCTTCTTTAAGATGTATCAGTTCTAGAAAGTTCTTTGTTCCTCGAGGCCCCATTGGATCCTCCCCTAAGCCCCTCCTATGTGTTGTTCCCATTGGTTCCCTTGCTGTCAACCCCGTCTACTTCCCTTTACCCCGTTGGCTGTGATCCCTCTCCCGGCCTATTTGTACCCAGTATAAGACCCCCAGACACTGTTAAGAATTCGGCTCTTTGTTCCTGTCCTTCGCTGGAATAAGCCTGCATGGAACACAAACGAGAGTCCCCTCTTTTTTTTTCTTTGCCTGCGTGCCTGCCTAACAGGAAGATACAGCCCCTTTTGGGTGAGGAGCTCTATCACTTTTCATTGTGTGTTGGGCACTGAGTGTCACCTTCCAGAGGGCTTTCAGTGTTGACATCTGAGCTTCTTTGTGTTGGCACACAAGGGGTATACTCACTTCTGCCAGCTCACAGCTGCAAACCCCCTCATAATACAACAACAGTCAGCAAGGAGGACAGAGAATGGTCAGTGCTATTGGGATAGCAGGGATTCTTAGCTCTTCAGCATCTGATCCAAAATCCCATTAAAATGAAAAGCAGTCCTTGTGCCTCCTTAGAGAGTGTTATTATTCTGAACCACAAACTACAGATCAGAGTTATGAGGTTGTATTGATTCAGACCTGGCTACACTGTTAACTAAACCTTAAATCAGTGCAATTTCTGAGAAGGGGGAAAATACTCTTTGCTTACAAATCTTGAAGTAATTATTTAGTGGATTCACTACATGAGAAGCAGCAACAGCCTGAATTTACGTAACGAGTCTGATGATACCAGGGCGCAGCAGAGAGAGTGGAGTGGAAACGCATAGACTCCAGTCAGTCCTTGGTTTGGTTTCATATGTGGTCAAATCCCTCACTTGCTCCTTCCTTAGGTGTCAGGTAGTAGAAGTTTTTCTGAAAACAGTCTCACAAAATTTTGTCTTGCTACAGCAAAGAGCTTACAAGCACAAGTCCATGGCACTAACACTACTCAACATGGATTTTCTGAATCAGCATTGATCTAACAGTATTATTCTCTAGCTATTTCCTATATAGGCAGCCTATAGTGAAGGCATTTCAGTTCCTACACACTCCTGGGGGTCAAAAAACGTTTTGAATTGGTGCTGTTAATAGAATTTCTTAACTTGCTCTCAAACAAAGGATAAAATGGGTATAGAACGGTTAACTCCAGATTGACTGGGGCATGTGAACAGAGCAATTAAAAGAGATACATACCACCACTGACTGTGCAATGGGCTTCTCTCTGTCACATGCTGGAAGAAGCACAAAGGCATTTTGTGTTCTATGTTGGCCAGGCATACAGGTACATAAATTAATTTACTGTAATCTTAATTTAATTTTTAAGGGGATTCTTAATAAATTTTTTAGATAAATCAGTCAATACACAAAAGTATTGTTGCTTTACTTATTTTGGTCTTATTGAAAGGAAAAAAATAGCCATAAATGTTTTTTTACTTTTGGGGCAAGAAGAGTTGGCAATCCAAATAATTTTTTGCTGAGGCCATCTTAAATTATGGTTTTCTTAGGGTAGAATAAGGTCTAATCCATTCTTGTAGTATAAAAATGTGGGCTGCACAAGTTGAATTTCAGTGTTGCCAATTTGTGCAGCTTGTTAGTATTGCTCTTGTAATGTCTGACTGTTCCAGTGAAGCCTCAGGCACTAATGCCATGTGAAAACATAAACAAAAAATTAATAGGTCTTCAGGTCACAGAAAAGAACCTTTGAGAATCAGACATACTTGACGAACTGAAAAAGAAGTAATTTTTGTGGCTGGGGGCAGAAAGAATGGTTGACCAGCAGTGTGGAGGGGCTGGGGGGGGCCATTACAGCTTCCAGAAGAAATGGCTGCCTTGGGGTGTCTGTGGTCACTGCCGCACGGGACGATGTGTCCTGTGCTTTGCTTTTACAGCACTCTTGATGTGCCATGTGTTTCTATCGCCAACAGGGCTCTATTTGGGAAGCCTTGAAGAGTTAAGGGCCTGTGCATCCTCCAGAATGGGATCTGCACCCCAGCGTGACCACCCAGGGCTGGTGAATGTGTTAGCCTGCGTGGTCCGTGCAACACTAGCACTTGTTCCTACTCTGATTTCTGCTATTCTTCTGATTTCTTACACAGTGCTGCTCAAATGATTGACTTTTAAATAAAAGCCCTGTGTTGCTCAAAAACAAATGAAAGAGTGAGAACTCCTTCCTTTCATTAGCACACGCAGGCATAGATGGAATAAATGAACCAGCTGCTTTCAGTACTGAGATACCTGGGTTTTATTCCAGCCACTTTATCAGGAGGAAGATTATGTGCTTGAATGTCTTGTTAAAACCTCTTTTGGGAAAAAGAAACAAGAAATTGAAAATTGTATACTTAATTCAAAAATTTTATAATTTCAGTGCTTTGATCATCATGGGGGAGTAGCAAAAAAGCAAGTAGGGTATCTAATTATGGTAACTGGTTTCAGAGACTTGGTAACAGCCACAGGCACAGTGGATTGAAGTCAGGTCATTTTTATCAATAAAATAAAGTCTCATTGTTTCACTAGGAAGCAGTGTTTGCAGCTATCTTATGACAGCCAGTGTTCTGTCTTAATTAGTAATATAATTTCTACTTCACCTAAAACAGCTGAAGGGTTCTCCTGGGATCTATTCTTGGATACAATTTTGTTTAATCTTATTATTAATGGTAATGATTTTTTTTTTGCTTGGATTATGATCTGTATGCCAATGATTCCATTATTTAAACAAATAATTATTACACATTACAATTCCATTTACTGCATGACAATAACAAATCATAGTTAGAGCTCATTCAAAGTAAATTAGTTCTAAAACACTAATAAAATTAATTGCAAGATGCTTGATTGAAAAATAGAAACAGCTAAAACAGGAGCTCTTTATCATGGTCTTTGATAGTATATTACTTAGTGGAATAAAGCTACTAGCCTTAAATATCTTGGTGCTTGTTAGCAAACAAAGAGTAATTGAAACTTGGTTGCTAAGAAACATTATTTCTCATTGTTGACAATCATGATTTTCTTTGATTGCTGTTTCTATTGTTGTTCATTACACAAGCTAAATGTTTTCCCATAACATTGTGAAAATATGCTTTGGATTCCAGTTGTTCTATGTGATACCACTGAGTCTGTTTAAAAAGCTTCCAGCAGCATGGTATGCTCCTGGAAGAGTGGTGGTGTGGGATTTTTCTGTGGTAGATGTAAATTTTTGGAACGCAAAAGATACATGAATGACAGCTGTAATTGCAGTCCAAGGTTAGCAATGCTAACCTTCTCTCATATACTGCAGGTGGAAAAATTCGTAACCATACTTTTCTTGATGTCTAAATGTCTTAGCAGCAGCACTAGATGCATTTTTCAGATGCTAACACTTGACTTTTGGGAAAGTAATTTTAGTAATCTGAAAAGGGGTTTTATTTTTAAAGTATTTTAAGTCACAAAAAAGTGGCTTTAGTTCCCCTCAAACCATGAATCAAATTCCATAAAAAATGTAGCCACATTTGTAGCTGGAAAAGTATTCTTTGGCAAAAGTCAGAACTCTTTGATTGCTGATGCAGGCAGCCATCTACAATTTCTTCTCCAAGCAACTCTGTTTGATTAGTCATGTAGCTGGCAGATTCTATTCCAATTTTTTTTTGTGATTAATGCAAGGGATGAAAAATTAACAGCAAAAAACTCATCCACGCTAGTTGATTATTTTGATCCATTAAATAGGCAAGTTCTGTTTTAGGCCAAAACTCTGGTCTGTGAAAATTAATACTCAAATGGGAAAAATTAAAAAAAACCCCACCAATTTAAAGATTTTAAATTGTAGGGAAAGAGACTTGGAATAAAGACTTGCACTATGAACTAGAAGAGTCAGTGAGGGTTTTGTGTTCTCCAGCAGATGAGTGATTTTCCTTGTAGAGAGCTATGTCATATCCCTTTTTTCTTGTCTGCTGAGGTGTCTTTTAGCTATTAACTTCCTTAGGATGGCTGAGTGTTGCTTATGCCTCTAAGAGCAAAGAGTCCACAAGTGCAGGAAGTGCACACTGCAACAATTTACATGACAGGATTGGTTTACAGAGCAATTTACAGCATAAATTTTCAGACTGGGAATGTGTGCTTTGGAAAGACGCCAACTGCAGTTTAAGGAGCAAGGACGTATTACCAATTTTATTTTGACTACAAGTTTTTTTCAGATCAGGACTTATAACCTTGTGTCTGTGAAGTACCCTGAAAAATTAAGTCGGAACCCATCCGAGCACAGAGCACAACTGTTACATACATCAGTCCTTGTGCTGTAAAAAAAACACACATCATAAGAGAGATGCTTCTGCAGAAAGAAAGAAATGAAATTTGTGTCTGTATGTGTGTGTGTGCATATGTGCCTGATTATCAGTTTCACATAGAAACTCATTGTGGCAAAGTGTGTTGTCTGCTGTAGTCCTCTAAAGATTGAATTTCCATGCTGAAAAGTATGAGGTTGAACTCTTTCAAATAATTTCCGTGTCTGAAGGTATTTTTTCACTTTCTGCTCTGAAAAGCTAGTTCTTTTCATTTGTTTAGAGAGGGATAGCTTCTGCTTCTTGAAACAGCTGGGAAGTAAGGTTTGTATTTATTGTGTAAAAGAGGAATATGTGGAAGAGCATCAGACTTCTTAATTTTCTTCTGAAAGGAAACTAACTTTTGCAATGCATCTCAACAAGGATATCCTTTGTGTGTTTCCATGTGTAGTAAATATATGCTGATGTTGATAAAATCTGTTTTCCTAATGAGTGTTTTAGTATTCTTTTGTTCCTTTGTATTAAGTTCCTATTAACTGGCTTACTGTTTAGGTACTGTGACTAATTCTTGGTTTCTACTACCTAATTTGATTACCTAATTAATGGTTTCCAGAGTTCCAGAATGATGGTACTTTTATAAATGCAATGCAGCTACCACTGTTTTTGAGTGTGGCAGGAAAGGACTGAATGTCAGTCAAGTTCCTACTGAAATATTTTAAGAGAAAATCCTAAGAGAAGAGAAAGAGAAGAGAAAGAGAAGGAGAGAAGAGGAAACCTACAGCTGAGAAGCAGAATTTGCCCAGCAGTCAAGGCAAAATTTTAACGGATTTTATGTGATCTGAATGAGGCAATTACATATTTAAAGGGAGTTTCTCTGTTAGAGTAAGCCAGACTCTGTTTCTCTTGAGAATCCCTCAAGTTTTCAGTCTATGTATTCTACATGTGCTGTACGATTTTGCACCATACAGGAGCCAAGCTATAAATTCTGCTATTTGTTATCTGTGTGGAATTACAGAATGTGAGGCTACCTAGTCTTTTGGGATTTTATTCATTCAAGAAGAGAAAGTGTATTCATAAAATCTAGTCTCCTAGTAACAATGAGGAAGTACTATCTGTGTATGGAAAGCAGATTAGGCTGGGGTCGGTGACTTTATGACAGCTATTCCAGTATATTTTATTTAAAAGGCAAAATTCCAGAGATTTAATGCTTTTGAAAATAGTGCTATGTAAAGCCTATGTTTTATGATGAACACAATAGAGGAACATCAGTGACAGCAAAGAGTGATTTTAATTTCCTTAAATATTCCCTCTTTCCATAACAGTCCCTGTGTCACATCATCCTTATAAACACTGCTGGAGTCCCACAGTAGGACATTTACTCTGGAGAGATGTTTGTCACAGGTCTGCTGCGTTCAACTCAGGAATTCAGTTGCATATAAAGCAATATGTTGAAGGAAGGCAGTTTGGAAAAAAGGGAGGAAGGCTTGAAATGGCCTCAATAAAACCATCGTCTTCTGCAGGTTAACTTCCCCCAGGTAGTAAGCCTCTCTAAGCAAAAGAGAAGACCAGAGACATTAGTATGCTGAATCCGTGCTGCAAGAAGGATTATAAAACAAGATGCTGAACAGATGTGACATAATAGGAGAAGTCAGTGTAAAGAGGAGAGGGAAGAACACATTTTATCAAGCTGTGCCACATGTTTTGTGGAAGCTGATACCTACATCAAGACTTGACCCACCTGACATTTCACCTCTATCCAGGTGTTTGTTCTCCAGACGTGGTGGTTGTAGGGGGATGAATGGGTACAACTGTAATGTGGGTAATTTCTGTATTTGTGTTCATAGTCATATTATGCTATCTATGAGACCAGTATTGATGCTTGCATTCCCAGTTTACTTCAGAAATGATCCCATTAAAATCAATGACCATATTGGTCCAATTCAAGGGAAAGGAATCTGATGTCATACCAGTTGAGAAATGTGTATGACAATTCAGTTGCTCATGAAAGAAGCACCAAGGGCATTCAAAGCTGCTACCTGAAACAAGAAAGCGAGAATTTTCTGCCTTTTTCATGAACTAAAAGGAAGATTTTTAATATCTAGACCCTCATCTAGTTATGATGCTGTGCATGATAGTATCTGTGGGCACTGGATTACATTTACTGTGCTTTCTAATTACTCATTACACATACACTCTTGTAAATGTCATGACACTTTTCTGGGTGGTGATGGTAGAACATGTCTGGGCTCTCTCACCCCCCAATGGCTATGTTCAATGTCCTCTCCATTCTGGTTTGAAAAGAGAATTAATCCTCCAGCAAGCCTCATTAAAAGAAAAATCTTAGACCTCTTAAAAAAAAAAAAAAAAGAAAGAAAAGAAAACAACTGTCAGGGTCTTAAGTTTGGGGGATGGTTTACAGTAGCCTGAAAATCTTGGAATATTTATGTGCATTTTATTCTGTGTATGCACAAAGCACTTGTCATTCTGAGTCAAGAGAATGAGATGTTTGAGTGCTATGAAAAATGAGACAATGTTCTGCTACCAATGTTTGCACCTTTGTGTTCCGAGTGCAAAGTAGATGTGGCGTCTTACCAGCCCAGATGGGTAATGTTTTATTCCTGCATTATAATAATAAAAGCACCTGTGAATAGCAGAAGGCAAAAAAGTTGTAGTGTTGCCAGTTCTTGAGATGTAACTCTGAGCTTCATGCTTTTTTGCTTCTTATGGTGCCAAAAGTCAGAAACTTGACCTTTATTTGGGAAAACTTTTAAACCTTATTTTTATAAAAAGGCTCTTGAAAACAGATGGAGAACATATATGAACTATATGTTCAAATGTCTCTCAAGCCACATACAATGAAACATCATCTAACTATATGAAAAATTTAGGATTAATAGTTTGTTCAATGGATAAGATTCTTCTTTGTATCTATTTTTTTATGATGGGGGTTTTTAGTGCATAAATTACAAGGCTGAGGCCCTTAACTATTTTATACATTTTTATTTTAATATGTCTCTGTTTGTATCACATTTCTGTATCTGGCATAGTTCCATACTCAGTGTTTGTTTCAGAACACTTACTTGGGCTTCAGTCAGTCCTGAAAATCCTTTTGCATATGTTTAAAGTTGAGGCATATGTGCATGTACTCAGTTACCAGGTGTGGAGATACTATTTGGTGTGAGTAAAGTGTTCAGGAGCTGTATATTGCCTACTACTTATATAACAAAATGGCTTATGCCTCCGACATAAATTAGTCATCCAAATTGTGGAAGTCAGAACCTCACAATCCCTCAAAGTCAAATTTTGATGGAGTCGGAATCCCGCTCTGGGATATACAATCCTCTATTTGTAATGCTTTGCACTTCCACTATTTCTTTGCACTTTCACATAAATCTTTTTTGGATACTGTTTATATTTTGGGTTTCAGATATTTTAGTGTGGCTGTAACTTTTCATTTGCACCACCTGTTTTTCCAGGGAAATGTAATTGGTCTATTCCCCTTTGCAATATTCTATATTTTATATTCACTTTAGCTGCCTGCCTTTCTTCCTCCACCCCAATAAATTCTTTATTGCAGATTTTTTTTTTTCTCAGAAGCTTCCAGATTAATTGTTTCTGTTTTAAAGAAATGCATAAAACAATAATTGGTGACGGCATTACTGCTTTCAGTTTAAAATGTTACTAACTAGAATGACATTCATTTTGCTGGCAAAAGTGAGGTAAACTAGAAATTCAGAATAAAGAAGTTATTACTTTTTTTTTTGTTTGTTTGAGAAAAAGATTTTTAAATGCTGTACACTATAACCTGTCAATGAAAAATTTTTAGCAGTGAGGGCTTTTACCCGTAGTGAATAAATGTTTCAGGGTAAGAGGTCAAGGACAAAGACCTCCCTCAGCTGTCAATATTCAGGCAATTGATCTTCTGCTTTTATTTAATCTCACCAGCCATTTCCCTTCCTTTCCTCCCCTTTCCCTCTTTTTTCCCTTCCCCCATTCTACTCAGGGAAACTAAATGTTCCTGCTGCCAGCAGAGCTTAGTGTAAGTGTAATATTACATGAATCAAAGGCCCTTTAGGCCATGATATAGACTGGTAATTTATTACTGAAGAACAGATGGAACAAAAAACAGACTTTTTTGAAATTTCCTTTAGTTCAGGCAGATCACTATGAATTAACTAGGCAAGAGGGCAGCAGGTGCTCTCATTAAATTTACAGTCACTGCCAGCAGACAGGGAAGCATTTAAAAAAAGAATATGCAGCTGTGCTGACACATGTAATTGCAACCATCCAGAGACTCACAAGATGTGTGGGGGTAGCCACAGACTTTTGGTCACTGTGCTCGAGCTATGCTGACACACCAGGACCAATGCACATTGTGCTTGTGATTAGGTCCCTAAAACGGCAAATTGCTTTTACTAGACCTCCAAATGTTGTGTGAGAAACAAATGAACTACTGGAAGGGCTGGGCTTAGTTGAACCTCCCAGATGAAGTGACCTTGAACTTCAGAGAAGTTCATAGCCTGATTGCAGCTTTGTGGTTTTGGCATTTCTCCACTTACCCTTTGTGAAATAACAGCTTCAACAGATCTCTCCTTGATCTATGTTCTTGGCTCAGGTTCTTCAGCCATCAGATAGTGTTTTGTATATAACTGCTATTTGAAACTAATGAAATGACATTTTTTGCAGCACCAAACCTATATTTTCCTTAAAGGAAGGGAAATTCCATGCAAAGCTGCTCACTAACAATACCTTCTTAGTTTTGCTTTGTAATTGCTTATTACAAAAAAAAAAAATAGTATAGAAATGCTTATTTTGCACCCCAGACATTCCTTGGGGAAATGCTAAGAAAGTAAACTCTTGGCATTGATCCAGAGCTCCTTTTAGTCAAGACTTCCATTGACTTCAGTAAGGTTTTCATCTGGCCTTTAAAACCTAGTTTTAACTGTAGACATATGTGTTTTGTTTTCATTATGACTTTTCATGGAAGTTTCACACACATGTCTAAGGTTCTGCACTGACCAGAGTCTTATGCCTTGTTATCTAAGTTCAAAACAATCCTCAAGTGCAAATATACTGGTGTTAGTGCTCTGTATTCAAAATATGTTGTACTTCGTCTATGGCTGTGCAGCATATGGTGTTTGTATACTTCATGCTGTTACAAAAAATGTGCCTATTTTTTTTATTAAGTTTCTTTTCAAAATATTTTAGCTAATAAAAACCTGAAAAAGTTAGTTTGATTGATTAGAGAATTGCACCTAAATTATGTAGTACACCATGTGTAACTACAAAGAGATAACCATTTTTCACTTTGACGTCTCTTCCTTTCTTCCTTTCTTCCTTCCTGCCTTTCTCCCTTTCTTTCCCTTTCTTTTTCTTTTTTTCTTTCTCTCTGTCCTTCTGTCCTGGGTTGCAGTGTATTCTATTACCATCCTCAGGAGCTGTTGAAACCAGGTGGGGCAGTGTTTCCTTGCCTCCTCCCCCCAGACTATCTTTCTGTTAATTGCCCATCATTGTCCTGCCGCCTGACTCAGAAATAACTCCCTCCGGACTATCTTCTGTTAATGAGCCTAATCAACACTTGGCCTCATGACTCATTACCCCATTGTGAGATGCTCCACCCAGAGGGAGGAACCAAGCATCCCATCCTGGATATAATCTGGGACTCTGATCACCAGAGACACGGGCTTCCCACTGGATTTCCAGAGGACAGGAGCTACACAGCCACCATTGGACTTCCTGAGGAAGAGCAGACCGTTTTACTACAGGATCACTGCTTCAGAGGACTGCAGCCACCATTCTACCAGACTGCTACCACCACCGTGCCTAACAGGGTGTCAGGTTGTACCTTGACTCTGTCAGTTTGACAGTGTTTTCTTTTACTTTTTTTTTTCCCCTTTTTCTTTAATTTCCATTAAATTGTTATTCTGACTTGGTGCCTCCCACTGGTTTGTTTTCAAACTAGTACACCTTCCTTCTATATTTTCAGAGTGCCTAAGTCAAAGAATACAGTATAGGTTCAAGTTTTTAGTTCCATTTAATCTTAAAAAATAAAGATGCTTCATATTGCATTTTTAGTGTTTCTGAGCCCTAAGGAAAATAAAGGGAAATATCAAGACAATTCTTCAATATTTTTCTATGTGTAAACTTCTTTCCAGAATTTTAAATCACCAAATATCTCTATATACAGTCATCTCTACAAGGTTTGAAGACAAAGTTTCTTCTCTCGTCTTCTATTTACAGTTTCCCTGGATTCATGAAACAGTCTGATGCTACAGAGCTATGAACAAACTACACCACTTTTAATAGAGCCATTTATCTGCTTTAGAGGAGATTAGCATGCAATCCCTAGAGACATTTCTCAGCTAATAAGAATAAAATGAATGCTACTTGAGCACCTGTAATCAAATTACTTTTTATTCCCTGAAACCTTGACAGACTCTGCAAGTCTTGTAGTTTCCTAGGTGGGCCTAGTAGTGTAGTGCCGGGGTTTTTCCTTTCTGTCCCCTTACATTTCGCCCACTCACCAGCCATCCTTTCTTGACAGAAAAGTGCAACTAACCAGCCAACCAAAAGACTCCACTCATGATGCAAATCCCAGCATTTTGGAGGGATGAATCTCCCCACCAGCCATTCCTCTACAGGTGTCACAGGCCAGTCTGAAGTGCTGGTGGAACAAGGACCAAATCATTTTATATCTTGTTGAGGAATGCAGACTGCAGACTTGACTGTCCCCAGACAGCTGTCGCAGTAAAACTGCTGCACCTACAAAAAACCAAAACCAAAACAAACCCAACCAAACAAAAAGTTTAATCAAGGAAGGAAAAAAAACCAATTTGGGCATAGTAAAGTCTCTCACAGTTCAAAGGAAAAGCAATGTGTAAAACTAATTCTGTTCAATATAACTTTATATTGGGCTCAAATTTAGTCTGATGTTTTCAGACAGAATTCAATAGTTGTAACGCAAAATACTTAAAACAGGTATTCTGAGCTTGTTATATGTATATTTAAAAATTAAATGGACCTTAACTTGTATAGCTCTGATGAACTTTTCTATTGCCTCCACAGGAGGAGATTTGGTTTCATCTCATCATACCAAAATGACTGAGCTATGACACATAGATGCATTTTCCAGACTGGGAAACAGAAGTTATGTTTTTGCACAAGGTTCATGGGTTCTTCAAGCTGGAAGCCCATTTAAGTTTATTCTTGTCCCTCTGAAAATGAATTAATTTAATTAATCTTATGTGTCTTTAATTAACATTATTGCCAATAAATTTGCTAAATTACCAGGAAGAAAGCCAACAGAACAGACACAGAATACTGCTAGATAAAAAAAAAAATGGCAAGTACTAACTGTTGGTTGAAAAGTTACAGTATAAGCAGATGTTCATGTCAGGATGTCTTTTCATGGATTTCAGATCAGACATGATGCCAGCTTGATACCAAATCTTTTATTCTCATCTCACTCTCTAATCTCTCAGCATGGGATTCCCTAGCACTTGTGCTGACACTATCTTCACAATGTCAGTCACACTCCCATCTCAGGTGAAACTGATCAGAAAGATTCAACTGAAAAGGACTTCTCCAAGAGTCTTTGCATTTTGTAAGGACAACTTCTCATGGTCTGTTTAGAAGAAAGAGAAAAGTTTGTTTGCTAGGTGTGGGTCCTATAATTAGCTTTGAATTTAGTACAGATGAAATCTGAAAATCTACTCCTGCTCCCTACAAGAGAAGCTATGTGGGAATGCCTCAGCTGTCTGGAAAATGATAGTATAAAGAAGGAATTAACAAATACTCAACAAGATGTCTGCATATCATCTCAATACCAAAAATTTTTAGTGGTCTGTTTTATTTCCACATCTTAGGTATGATTTATAATTCCATTTTTACATTAACTCATTTGATGAAATATCTGATGAAACAGTGGCTAATCTGCTATCTAGGTTGTTTCCTTCTTATAATTATTTGTTAATTTTAAAATCTTTTTTAAAATTTAAGATGCATCCTGTACAGTGAGCAGGAGTCAGAGCATATTACCAGCAATGAGCTTATTTACATAACAATGAACTCAATATCTTAATGGCTGTTGAAAACAAATGAGTCCACACCCACGCCAAAAGTCAAATGTGTCCTACAATGAGAGCCCTTTTGATGGGAAGCTGCAGGAAATCTTTGCTTGGTGTTTTTGTCTTTTTTTTTTTTTTTTAATGGAAATAAAATATTTTCCTGTTTATTTTTTGACTATTTTTAGCTATCTTGAATCCCTTTTCTCATACTCTGGGTCGTGCAAATTCATACAAAACAAAGGGAAAAGGCCTTCAAAAAACCTTGCATGGTCTTCATTACGATCAAAATAATAGTTCTTGAAAGCACATGCTCACTCCTAGAATGTCTTTTAATGATTTCATGATGTAATAGTGGTCTATGAACATCAAAATATATCAACCTGTTAATAACTCTTGAAAGTTTATTTTACACAATTTAATTGGAGCTTAAATGTCCTTGATGACTCACCTGTGGTATTGAAAACCTAGACCAAATATTGTTACAAATTTATACAAGAATTTAAACATTACCAAAATCTGGCAAATTTTTTTCACTGCTGTTAGGTGAAGTTCTGCAGTTCGAAAGCCCAGTTTGTTGCCAGCTACCTCTTTACAGTGTCCTGAAATTTCAGTTTGCCGATACTGAGATTTCCTTTATAACAGAAACTAAAGCCATTTGCCATGAACCTTTACTAATTACTGTCAAATACAAGAATCTGCACCCAAACCTGCATTTTTACGTGCCTGCTTAAACAGAACATTTATCTTTACAAATTTAATGTAAGACACATGGCATTTAAGACATTTAAGACACTTTTACTGTAGGAGATCTTATCATCTGGCATGCACGTATCCAAAGGAATATCTGGTTGCCATCAATTAATTTAATTTTTTAACAGACATTACTGACAGTTGATTTCAGTGATTAGCTCTTCAGATGCTTAATGTTGAAGTGACAAGGGTTTTATTTATCAAAAGCACACATTATTTCCTGAAGGCCATACTCTTCCCATTATATTTCTCATACACATGGCTTAATTAAAATTTCTTTTAAAAGTATCTATATGTATGTTCTGTGCCTTCTCTCCCCCTGTGCAAATGAATATCATGCTTTCATGTCTTATTTTTAGGGTTTTGCTGAGAACAACAAAACAGAATAGACCACCATTAATGAGGTGCAGTGTAACTCAACTGAGGGAATGAGCCTCCAGATGTTCTCACATCACTCCATATCTAGAATAAGTATGCTGGCATCCCTTCATGTTCCTTTGATCAAGAGCTTCTGAATGCAGGGCTGCCTGATTGACCTCTAACCAAGGTCTGCTCAACGACCAGAAATCACAATATAGCTTACTCATTTTAACTGTTTTTATTTACACACACCACCTCTGTCTATTTCTCACTCTCTATGGCTTTTCACTTTTCACCTCACATTGGTCATTCAGAAAAGGTATATCAATTTGTTTACCCTATTTTGATTTTCAGTGTATTTTAGTTAGACTTTTTTTTCCTCCAGCTCCCCCATCAAGCATATTAAAGTTAGGGAGCAAAGTAAAAATCATTTTGGTTTAATGAGTTTTTAAAGTCAAATAAGTAAACTTAAATTTTAACATAATTCTAACAAATTGTATGAACAAATTAATTTTTTTTTACATTTAAAATTAAAAGCATAATTTAAAGCTTTAAGATGACCAAGTATGCTAATTACATTTTCTTTGTCCTATTTTTTGTATCAGTTTAACTGCAGAAGAGTTCCAAAATACTTTTTTTTCTAGTTGTGCCAGGTTTCCACATAATCACCTTTATAATCTGTGAGATGCAACCAGACAAGAAAACAGAGGTTTAACTTTTCTAGTTGAAACTCAGTGAAAGACTTCAGGCTCTCATCTAGGAGCTTAATAACAGTCGCGTTTCAGATCCAGCTGAGCAAGGGATATTGAAAACGAAGAGTGCAAGAATTGTAGGATTCAGTGGATTGCAACAGTCATATTTACCAGATGTAGAAGGGGGAGAGCACCAGGAAAAGACAACGATGGTTTCTTGCCTTGAAGCATACACCAGCACTGTAAAAACATTCTGTATGACCAGTGTGAAAAAATATGATGGTCAATCAGCAAATAAGCTGACTTGCTTTTCCCCAAAACTTGAGAAAATACTAATATATTTTTAAAAAAAACCAAAGAGGTGGTTGACACAATGTTCATGTTGTGGAATATTGAATAGCTTAGCCTGAAATGAACCAAATTCTGGTGTTCTTTTTTTTTAGAACATACTTTAAATAGATGATGTATGTCACTGTCTCATTCTAATACAAATACCTGTGTTAAAATACACATTTCTCAGGTTTTTAAGTTATTGTAGGTGACCAAGAAGTATCTATCTAAAATGAATAATCAGTAAGTCATCTCTACTTTAGCAGATCTAATGTTGCATTCTTCTGATATGATTCTTTCTGTGAAAGAAAAAGAAATTTAAAAAATCATGTTGTAATGCCTTGTCTCAAGGGACTCTGACAAAAGGAAAAACAATTTCTTGCTTTTCAGTGGAGCTTCAGTTGAAACTGCCTAACAAATGAAAACAACAGTCATGTTTATATTTGCTTATATTTTTGTCCATGATGACAAAAATTTGAATAACTGTTTGTTACTGTGCAGTATCTCTGACACATAAAATTCTTGAAAACATGCTGAGTCTTATCTAGTGGGTGTTATGGTTGGCAAACTTTGAAAACTTCACCTCTACACAGTGCTTGAACAGGGCACAGATCTGGTGCGAGCAGTGAAACAACTCCCTTCAGTGATGACCAGTGAGTAGGGGACACCTCTGAGTGCTCACAGTTTGAGTCAAGGCCATCTGGGTGCTAATTAGATGTATTGAATCTTATTTAACATATGCATGAATGTGCGATGAAAGCTATCAAAGCCTATTTCAGCCTGCCTTTGATAAAAATATATTGCTAAGTAATTCTTTCTGAGAAAGCAGGTATTTTCCTTGGGAATTTGGAAGACTATTGTAATATACCTTGATATATTGCATAAAGCACTCAATGGACATTGCAGATGGGGCAAGGATAACTCCTCTTGTGGCAGGAGATTGCCTTGCCTTTAGTTCTGATGAAGGGATGAGGTTTCAAGGGACTTCTTGTACCTGTGTTTGTTCTTTCCTTAGGTTGTGAATAATTCTATGCAAATTGAGAAGTCAGCATCCACCACAGCACCTGTTCCTGCCATGTGTGTGTACTGGATAAATGCAGGTGTGGGTTTGCTCAAATACATATGTTTTATCAGGAGTGTTATGCTCATCACAACACATTGTCTTCTATACCTACAGATGTGGCCAGAAATAATAGTGTTTTGAGTTCATTCAGATACATGGTTTGTAGTTCTAATCATGTCTCTCTCTCTTGCCCACTCTCTTCCACTCCCTCTTCCCTGACCTTTTTTTTTTGTCTTGTTAGTCCTTCTATTTCAGCCATTTACACTGCTTCTATAGATAGACGTATGTCATCTGCCATATGGGCAAGTGATGTACTAGCCTATCAAAGTCTCCTATGGCTTTAATAGAACCTCAGCAAGTTCAATTCCTACTTTGGCAGGGGATTGTTTCTCTTCAGTTGGTTGGTGAGGTACTAATGCAGAGTGACGTGACTTAATTTCTGCTTTTTTAACATCCTCACACATGAATTTCAATTGCTCCCTAGCTGGCTAGTCTCTTTGATCATACTTGGCCTCTCTACAGAGCCTGTGGCATTCCAGCTACAAAATTCTACTCCAGAATGGATTTGGCATCTCTTCGGAGAGTGTCTCTGTTCTCACTGAAGTACCTGTCTCTCTCTT
Source organism: Corvus hawaiiensis (assembly GCF_020740725.1). Lineage (NCBI taxonomy): Eukaryota > Metazoa > Chordata > Aves > Passeriformes > Corvidae > Corvus > Corvus hawaiiensis. The sequence goes on from NC_063255.1 coordinate 48,801,354, forward strand.
TGTTACGCACACACACATATATATGGTACTCTTTTGGACACACATTTCATCTTAATAGCATCAATGCATTGAGGAAGCAGATGCAGCTCCTCCTATGGTATCTGCCTGTTCTGACAGAATGATAGAAGTGAGACCTTTATCATAAATGTCCTGTATTTTTTATAAAGCTAGAAAGTAAACCTTGATGTTTTATTTCATCTCAAATTATTTCTAGTCCCTACCTCAAAGCCAGCACACACTTGCTTTGATTAATGCTTTTTATCAGACTAAAGATCCTTTATTCTTGTTCAGTTGCCATATTTCTGGGCTGCAAAACTGTTCTTCAGTCAGCTATGTACATAAAAGCACAGAAAATAGGACTTGAATACTAGTCTGTTCTGTGCCTCATGTCAGGATGAACCATACCAATCTGTTTCAAAAACTCTCCAGTGATGAATATTTGACTATCTCCCCAGGCAATCTGTTCTAGTACTTCACCTTCCTTATCCTTAGGAAATTTTTCCTAATGTAATTTTTTGCTCCCTCATGCAATTTAAGTCTATTGCCTCTTGTTCTAACTGCCATTGATGTGGAGAACAAGGTATTCTCCTCTTCTTTTGTCTACCTTTTTTAAATATATGTGAACACTGCTACCATGTTCCCCTATCAATTTTATCTTTGAGCTAAGCAATGGCAGTTCTTTTAATCTTTCCCAATGGGTCATGTTTTCTAGACATCCGATTATTTTCTGTTGCTCTCGTCTGGCCTTTTCAACCTTTTTCCTTTAAGACCTTTTTTTTGATTTTCTTTCTTCCACATCCCACCACCCCACTCCAGACTCCAACATACACATAGACTCCTATGAGGAGGCTGAAGGAGCTGGATATGTTTAACCCAGATAAGAAAAAGCTGGAGGGATCTAGTTCACAGAATCACAGAATAGGTCAGATTAGGAGGGACCACAGTGGTTCATCTGGTCCAACCTCCCTACTCAAGCACGGCCATCCTAAAACACATTGCACACATTGTGTCCAGATTTCTCTTGAATATCTCCAGACAGGAAGAATCCACAAGCTCTGGGCAACCTGTTCCCGTGCTCAGTCACCTGCACAGTAAAGAAGTTCTTCCTTATGTTCAGGTGGAACTTCCTGTGCATCCGTTTCTGCCTGTTGCCTCTTGTCCTATTTTTTGGCACCACTGAGCAGAGCCTGGATCCATCCTCTCGACACCCTTCCTTCAGCTACTCATAGACATTTATGTGGTCCCATCTCAGTCACCTCTTCTTGAAGAGGAATGGACCCTGCTCCCTCAGCCTTTCCGCATAAGGGAGATGCTCCAGTCCCTTAATCACCTTCATAGTCCTCTGCTGAATCCATTCCAGGAGCTCCATGTCTCTTGTACTGAGGAGCCCAGAACCTAACACAGCACTTCAAATGTGGTTGCTGTCTTCAATGACCTAACACTATGGTAGAGAAGAGAAATTCTTCTAAGGTGTATAGTGAAGGGATGGGAGACAAAGGTCACAGATTGAACCAACAAATTTTAATTGAATATCTAGAGTGAGAATAGTCAAGCATTGAAACAGGAACTCTGAGAGGCTATGAATCCTCAATCCTTCAGTATTTCAAAATTCATCTGGTCAGGAATTTTAGCAATCTGACCTGGCTTGGAAGCTAGTGTTGCTTTAATCGGAAGGCTTGACTAGATGACCTTGATTGGTCCTTTCCAGCCTAAATTATTCTGTGAATCTGTGTTGTCTAAAACTGATCATGTTACACTGTGCATCAGTAATGCCCATAGAGGTAGAATCACAGAATTACAGAATAGTTAGGATAGGAAGATAATTTAGTGGACTCTGTCAACACAGGGTCACCAGGACAGCAGGTTACATGGGAATGGGTGGGTTTTGAATATCTCCAGAGAGGGACACTTTATGACCTCCCTGGGCAGTGTGTTCCAGTACTCTGCTACCCTGAATGTAAAGAAGTTCTTCTTCATGTTGATGTGGAACTTCTTGTGTTTTAGTTTGTGGTGATTACTCCTTGTCCTGTCTCTGGGCACCAGTGAAAATCTGGCACCATCCTCTTGGCACCTGCATTTGAGATATTTGTATGTATTTATGAGATTCCCTGTTGGCCTTCTCATCTGCAGACTAAACTGGCCCAGCTCTCACAGTTCTTTCCTGGTAAGAGAGATGCTCCAGGCCCATCATCATCTTTGTAGACTCCACTGGACCCTCTCCAGTATCTCCTTGTCTTTCTTGATGTGTGGAGACCAGAACTGAACACAACACTCCAGATGAGACCTCCCTTGACCTGCTGACCATGCTAGTCCTGATGCATCCCAGGACACCATTGTCCCTCCTGGCCACAAGGACACACTGCCTTCTCATGATCAGCTTGATTCCCAGATCGTTCTCCACAAAACTTCTCTAGTAGGTCAGCCCTGAAGAAGGTGAGGGATAAATTTTGTAGTTGTAAATTATAGTCCTCTCAAGTATCTCTAAATGATACTTGCCTTTTTTGCAATTTTATTGACTAAAGTTCTTGATTTCACTATAGCTCCCAGACATGCCAGTAGGACTGCTGTCCCAGAGGCTTTGCATCATTGTTTTATTCAGCTGATTCTGACTACTTAACTCACCTAAAACTTCCTTGTTTTTTTGCATGCCTTTCTTTTTTTCTTCAGTTAGTGAGGATTCTTTTGAGTTTGAATCCTGCCCTGCAGAAAGTTTGCAGTCCCTACCAGATTTCTTAGTACAGGGTACTTTACTGAACATTTTTCCTCATTTAAATCATTAATAAAACTGTGAGATTACAGTAGCAGAATATATACCTTCAGCTTTAGTGAATCCCTTCTTTAAGACAGAGAACAAATAAGTGCTGTCTGAACGCAGCTTTCTAATAATTTTTGCATCTACCTTAAGCAATTTCATCTCTATGTTTTGCAATCTTGCTATGAGCATGTTATATGAGATAGAGGTGTTCTTTTTGGTCTGGTTTAGTTTTGTCTTTTTTGTTTAGTTTTTTTTTGTTTGTTTTGATTGGGGTTTTTGGTTGGTTTTTTTTTGTTTGTTTGTTTGTTTAATTGATTGGTTTTGGTTTGGCTGGTTTTGATTTTGTCTTTTTGGTAATTTCTGATGATGTGGGCAAGGTATCTGGCTGGTTCAACTTTTATTCATCAGAACTGAAGCTATATGTTTGTACTAAAATTATCTGTATCTTCTTTTACTTTTAAATTACCCAGATCTGCCTTTGCCAGTTTCCTGGTGCCCTTTATGCCTTCCACAATTTCTTCATGATCCCAGATGATTCTGCTTCCCTGTGAACCAAGAATGGTAAAACATATCACAGCTATATATTAAAAATCTTTAATTTTTCTGATAATTTATAATATTTTCTTTCATAATTCCTATTATTTCTCTGCCTTTTTTGAAATCCTGCAGTTAATTCATGTGAATGAGTTGCTTGTTGGTTTAACATGTTCTGCCTTAATTACTACCAGAACCATTAGGAAGTTTGTATTTTCCTAAATCTGGGACTTGCTTTTTTTCTTGAGACACATATCAATATCTTCTAAATCTTTCCTTCTAACCACATGACGCTTCCTAACAAACATCCGTTAGGTCAGTTAAATCACAGCTTTTATCTTAAGCTAAGTTTTATGCATCTTCTTGATTGTTTCCCAATCTGTTTCCAGAGGTGCACAGAAATCACAAACATATAACCGTTGAGTTCATCCGCTGAACTTACTTCCCTTATATGATGCTGCTACAAATAACGTTATCCTTCTTGCTTTTAAGGGACTGTACCCAGAGTGTTGCGTTGCCAGTCAGTCACAGCTGAAGAGCTTCTTCTGTAAAGCTGGTGAATGTCATGCAATATGTGTAAATGCCTTTCATGCCATAGAAACCACCATCCAACAATGACTTATGGAGCATCTTCCCGAAGTCAAGGAAACTAAAGCCCTCCTGGTGAACCATCTGTACAACCCTGCTTTCATCTGTAGGATGAATCTGTCCTGGTTTGATCCTTTGACCCCTGATAGAAGGATTAATGAAAATACCGTCTGAACCTCTGACTTCTTCACCCTTGCTCAGAGCCTCATTGTCACTTTTGATCCATTTAGAGGCATTCAAAGCAGTATTGTTAGCATTCGGGTCTTTTGTTAGATCACATTCACTTCAATAGCATATGCGATTGAATAACCATTTCGGAGAGTTTTTCTAAGAATTTGTCATTAGTCTTTGTGCAATAATTATCTGTCCTTGGGGACACTGCAAAATCTTTTTTACACACCAACAGTATTGTAAAGTATTATTTTTTGGTCTGAACAAGTTCATGCTTTGTTGATGTAAGAGTCCTTCATTAAAAAGCCAAGACTGTTTTCTAGTAGTTGTTCCTCAGTAGTTCCTCATTGTCAATGTATGAGAGCTGGCTTGCTCTCACCATGAAATGTCAAGATGTGACTGCTATAGCTGAGTATCAGGGAGATTGCAAAACCTGAAAATTTCTTGATTTGCTTTTGTGGAGATAAGCATCAGGAGTGAAGTCAAAACAGAGAAGTCATAAAGTCTCCCAGGGATAATATCTTACCTACTTTTAGTATTATTTGCCTTATTTTTTTAATCAATTTCTTATCTATGTACTGACTGTAGCAAGCAAATGTGGGAATGGTCATGCTGATACCAACATCCTCTTCACATCCATGATCCAAGCAGATTTGGTTAAAATGTTGACTCCTGCACATCCTGCTCTTACTTCTTGCTGGCAATCAAAATTTGACTGTTTCAGCAAACGACATAGCTTGTTGCAAGTATCTTTGTGCTGTAAAGCATTTGTTGCTGTGGTTTTCTAGCTACTAATTTTTGCCAATATACAGAAATAGAATATATGTGAATTTTTCTCCACTTGTAATAATGATGATATCAGGGAGTAGGGACAGAATAGTCAATCAATTATTAAGGTTGAATTATTTTAGGAGGATTCCTGAATCAAAGGGAAGACTTTTTGTTTAGAGTTTAGTTTTTAGAGACTTCATCATTTTCCAGATGATACAATTTATTTTAGAAGCATCATTATTTTTATTTTCAATACTAAAATAAAGTTTTTAATTTAAAAAGTATGGCATTTTTCTCTTCAATATATCTTAAAATGTTAAACAAAATGGCTCATTTAGGCTCGAGCCAGATAAAGTTTCATCCTTCCTAATAAAAATAAGAATCAGATAATTGATAATACCAAAGGATGAGGAAGAAAAAAAAAAAAATCCAAGTTATTCTAATTGAGATATTTCATTTTCATATGTCAAAGGAAATGAACTAGAGACTGTTTTTAAGATGTGAATTAGGAAGGGAATATGGTTTTGGTTGGGAACATGTTGCTGCTAGGTTAAAGGTTGGACTCAATGATCTTAGAGATCTTTTCCAACCTTAATGTTTCTATGATATGTTGGTCTATTATGTTATATTAGGGCAGAATAATTTTAGTTCGATTATATGGTTATATGTCTATTCAAAGAGTAACCAGTTGTGCTAGGTCTAAAAGACATAAAAATGAGGAAGAAATAAAACTGAAAATTACTTTAATAGTTGAATTTTGAATAACCTAAGTTTTCTCAAATAAGTTCATCTGTTGCTTCTGAAGAGAGATCTCTAGGGCAGGAGCAGGGATGCTGGTCATTCTAGCTGGATTTGCAAGAGGGGAAAGCCAACAGACACCTGTGACAAACAGCATTGCTTGCTGTGTCGTAGGTAATAATGAATAGCTGTGGAGCAGATTCGTGAGATATCGCTGTACAACAGACATCAGGAGGTATGCTACAGGCCATCAAATTACATGCAAGAACAAGATGGCAGCATGTGAATTTTCTATCTAGATAGTGAAGGAGGAAATCAACTTACATTACTGGGGGGGAAAATTCAGTCTGATTGATTTAAACTGAATGAGGGTAGTAGACTTAGATTAGATACTGTGAACAAATTCTTTAATGTGAGGTTGGTGACACAGTGAAGTAAGTTGCCCAGAGAAGTTTTGGATTCCTCATCCCTGTAAGTGTTCAATGTCAGGTTGGAAGGGGTTTTGATTCTAGTCTAGTTAGGTTTTCCTGGTCTAGGGGACGGTGTCCCTACCCATGGTGGGAAGTGTGTGTGTGTGTGTCTGTGTGTGTGTGTAATTAGATGATCTCCGAGGTTCCTTCCCACCCATGCCATTCTGTGACTGACATTTAGGTTCTAATGCTGTCATGGCATAAGTTTCTCAGAAAGGTCTAGAAGTCACTACTGATGATTTGCTAACCTAAAAATAGCAACATTCAACACATGGAAACTTACTCATCAGCTTAGCAGAGTTTTAAAAATAGTACATGTTTAAATGCTGATGCATTTCTTCTGGGCAAAAAAAAAAACGATGGCTAAATGCCAGTGTTCTTCTTTAAATGAAATATCTGTATGTCTTAAAGAAGATAAATACAAGTGGTAACTGAATCCTGCCATGAAAGTATCATAGCACATGCTCCCAAACTACATATCTGGCATTGGCACAAAAGCAGGACCACTTAAGCTATAAAATAACAGAAGGTAAGTAGAAATATCATTTAGGGTTGATCATTAAACATTCAAGAAATATATAAAAAAACCATTCAAAATGCACAGAAAGTGGGAGACAGAATTGTAAAAAAATTGACTGGAATATATTTTAAATGAAATAAACTGTGTGTTTAAAGATTACAAGGATCAAAATGAAGCTTAAAAATTGTATTAGTAATTTTCACATGGAAATCACAGAATACCACAGAATATTCCAAGTTATAAGGAACACACAAGGATCATCAAGTCCACCTCTCAGCCCTGCAGATGACATCCTCAAGAATCACAGCATGTGACTGTCAGTAGTAAAATAGAGGAAGTGTTCAATAAATACTAGGTTGCAATCAGCTATTGTACATCTGATGGTAGTAGTGGACATGATAAGATTTTTTCCCATTCTCTAAGTAATTCTGAAGTATTTTAAGCAGTTAAACCATCAGGTCTAAAGCATTTGAAGAGTTTTAAAGTATTTTAAGCAAGATTGATGTAAAAAAACTGGCTGGTGACCTCTCTGGTCCATTAACACCAGTTTTCCATATTTTTTGAAACACAAGCTGTTCCACAGAACTTGAATAAAGCTAATTTTAAATCAATGTTTTTAAAGGTGATTTTGATGTTGTGCATAATTAAACGTTTATAAAATAAAATAATAGATTAGGACTTGAAGGAATACCAGCTATGTTTTCCAACAACACTAAATTGGGAGGAGATGTTGACTCCCTCAAAGACAGAAAGGTGCTGCAGAGAGACCTCAACAAATAAGAAGGCTACAAGGGCAATCACCACCATATGAAGTTTAACAAAGGCAAGTGTCAGACTCCGCACCTGGGACTAGGCAACCCTGTTTGTGTGTATAAAAAGGGGAACAAGAGGCTGGAGAGCACGGCTGTGGCACCCCACCACCTTTCAGAAAGGGCCCTGGGTGTCCTGGTCAGTGACAAGGTGAACATGAGTGAGCAGTGCCCTGGCAGCCAGGAGAGCCACCCGCGTCCTGGGGTGCATCAGGCACAGCATCACCAGCCGGGCAAGGGAGGGGATTGTCCCGCTCTGCTCTGCACTGGGGCGGCCTCACCTCGAGTGCTGGGGGCAGGTCTGGGTGCCACAACACAGAAAAGCCACTGAGCTGTTAGAGAGTGTCCAAAGGAGGGCACGAGGATGGCGAAGGGCCTTGAGGGGAAGCCGTGTGAGGAGTGGCTGAGGTCACTTGGTCTGTTCAGCCTGGAGAAGAGGAGACTGAGTGGAGACCTCACTGCAGTCTACAACCTCCTCATGAGGGCAATCAGGAGGGGCAGGTGCTGATCTGTTCTCTGTGGCGGCCAGTGACAGGACACAAGGAAACAGCATGAAACTGAGGTCAAGAGAGGTTTAGGTTGGTATCAGCATGAGGTTTTTCACCCAGAGGGTGGTTGGGCACTGGAACAGAGTTCCCAGGGAAGTGGTCACAACACCAAGCCTGACAGAGTTCAAGAAGCTTTTGGACAATGCTCACAGACACATGGTGTGATTTTTGGAATGTCCTGTGCAGGACTGGGAATTGGTCTGTAATTCTCAACATGGGAAAATCTTCCTTGCTGCAGACCTTCTCCCTGGTTTCCTCATCCCTGCCTTGACAGCAAAGTCTGAAGAAAAGGTGTTCAGCATCTTTGCCTTCTCTGCAACATCTGTCTCAAGGGTTCCTATTGTATTCTCTACTGAGTCCACATTTTCCCTAGTATTCCTTCTGTTGATGTATTTGAACAAGGCCTGCTTGCTGTGCTTGGTAGATTTAACTCTAGAGGGGCCTTGGTCTTCCTCACTGCATTTCTGCATACTCTGATACTCATCCCTTCTTTCACCTTGTGTATCTTCTGCTGACATCTGAGTTTTAACAGGAGCTCCTTGTTCACCCAGGTCTCAGCCATTTTTACTCAATTTTTTCCCTGTGGATGCACCATTCTTGAGCCTGGAGGAAGTGACCCCTGAGTATCAACCATCTCTCTTGCTGTTTTCATATAGAGCTTTATTGTGTTTTCAGATTTTTCCCATTGTTTTCTAGAAACCACCCAGTTGCAAACACATCCACCTCTGTGTCCATCTGCTCTGTTTTCTTTTTTCCTTGTTGTTTCATTGTCCCTCTCCACACCCTTAGTTTCTGATTTCAGGAATCTGCAGGAGGTCATCGGGCTCAATGTTGACCCCACATTCAAGTACAGAAAAAGAGAAAGAGTCAAGACAGTGGCATATTTCAAGCTTCCTTTTTTTTCCTTTAAACATATTCACATTCTTTTTGGTAAATACTTCCTGAAAATACATTTCTCCACATTTCTAGACATAAGACTGTACTAAGTAGGTCTTTAATATTTGTACCCATGTTGATAAGCTATCTCTTGTAATTGATATGGCCAGTATATTACACTAAGTAACTTTCAAATAGGCACATTTATTTTGGTGTTTGGAGAAGAGGTGAATTTTATTTGTAAAATAAAAAATTGTAAGATCCTTGTAGTACAGAAATATCTCATTTTTTTTCTGATAGTATGTGACATAATATCTCACTGTAGACCATTATTGGCACTTATAACTATCTGTTTGCAAATTTCACTTTGTTTCCTATCATTTTTGTGGAGTTCTATGTTTTTTTCCCTTTGTGTGTGAATTTTTTTGCTTCAACATTATTTCAAAGAGGTATCTTCCTGCATATCATCCTGATGTACAGTTCGAAGCCAGTTTTAAAAGAGGCTAAAGTTTGCAGACATACTGTTTTGTTTTCTTTGGAACAGTTTGCAAAGATGTCAGCAGATTTGTAGGAAACAAAGCACATGAAGGAGTAAGGGGATAGTTTTGATCATTGCCAAGAACTAGTGCAGCTTTTGGAACCCCAGGAAAAATAACCCATCTGTTTATCTAATGCAGCATTTAAAATTAACATTACAAATCCTCTCCCTATTGTTAGTGTTATTATTTCTCTCACTGTCTTGTCAAAATCATTCAACATGCAGGAAAGGAATGGAGAAATTTATCCCCAAGTAACTAGAAGAATTCTTAAGAATTCAATACTTGTCTTAAAGAATTAAAAATTATGTATTTGGAAGAGGGGCCAGGCAATCTTCTGCAGAGCAGCTCTGATATAAAATTCTACTTTCTTCAAATTCATAAACATTGTAAGGGTCATACCAATGTTAAATAAAGCACAGAAATTTATTTTTAAGTAAATAAAATGTGAATTTCTTCAAATATCTTGTTCTGTTCAACACACCCCAACTGTATCCAGGCTCAGTCACTATGCAGAGTTCATGCATTTGAATGATGATAATCTATATTGCTATTGTAGAGTGAAGTGCACATACATAAATGTGGATGTAAGACTCTTTTGTAACTAAATACAGTTGGGGAAATGACTGTCTATATTCTTAGTCTGAAAAGACAGGCAATAATAAGGAGATGGTCAAGCAGACCTAAGCAGGTAGGAGCAGAATTTTGCAGTCATACCTGGTGTTTCAGAAGTTTGTAGAGGATGGAGTAAAAATAGGTAACCTGGAGGAGTCAAATATTTTTGTGAAATTAACTCAGTTTAATACTATTTTTCAAGCATTAAAAAAAAACTTACAAGCATTGCATGCACCTACATATGTATTCAAGCAACTAGCTGATCCTTTCGCTTCGGTGTTTGCCAGTTTGCAGCTATGTGTTTTATTTTCCATGTGTTGATACAGATTTAAGGAGGCAAGCCTTTCCTCTGCCCTTTCAATAAAGGTTAATCTCAGCTGGGTATTTCCTGAGCTCCAGGCTCTGGGAAATGAGCCTCCTCAGACTGGGCAGTGTGAGGAGAGAAGATTGTCATTGTGGGGCTGCCATGTATGGCATCTCTGGGATTTAAGGGGAATTATAGAGAAATGGGTAGTGAGTCTAGAGAGGGTGGCTGTCAAGTATTGTCTCTGGAAAGCATGATTTTGTGATAGTTAACACCCATGGACAAACTCTTCCTTTTAGAGGCATGGTCTAGCCCTTAATCACTGCACATTATAAGCCCGAATGGGACCATTCCCAGTGCTACACACTAATATTATTTATTAGAAGGCCCAATAAAGGTTTCCTCTGTAGCCAGGCTCTTATTGCGTGGTGTCATTACACAAACAAGATTTGGAAGACTGCTTCCACTTACAGACACGTAGCAAAAGGCTTAATCTGAGAGGCCCAGTAGTATGTGATTTTAGGCTTTTTTTTCCATCAACATTATAGCAGACTAAATATTGAGGATGATTGGGGAATAGAGTGTTTCAGCCAAAAACATTTCGTGCAATAAATTATTTCCCTGTTTTCATTCCTTCACTTTAGAGACTTGGAAGATTGGGAGATTTTATTTTCTCTTTTTTTTTTTTTTTTTTTAATTCTGTGGAGTCTGTACCAGCATCAGCTTCCCATATGTTAGAGGCATCTCAGGGTTTATTAGTCAGCCTAGGTCAATTGAGATTTGCTGTATTTGCTTTCATAAAAGCTGTGTGTACTATATACTTCTTGAACTGGAAATCACACAATGCTTCTTAGTTGCCTTCAATCACTCGCAGATGCAGAATGGTCAGACCATTTCCCTTTAAATTGACCTGAGGGATTAAAGGAATTCAAAGGAATTTCCAGCTAACTAGTACCTCTGCTTTCCCTGACTTTATTTCTTGAGCCTTCGAGGTCAGAGTCTCTGGTAACTTAATCTGTCTCTGCCTCCCCCTGATTTGTTCACTTCCTTCCTTTTGTTTGCCTCCAGACCAGTAACTGAGTAGCCAGGATCAACTCCTATGTTTGTGTGCTTCCAGAATATTAAACCAAACAGTTGTGTAAATCTGGTGGGAGCAGGCTGAAATCCTCCTTCATAGCAGTTTACACCCTTTAATCTGCAGCCATCGATAGGCATAGAATTACCTCAAAGGTAGATGTGAAAAACAAGCCTGTTGGCAGTAGTTTAAATGTGCCATGCAAGGATCCCAGCTTCCACTGAAAAAAACCTATAGGGATTGCAGAAAGGCTGAAAACTGGTCCCAGTATAGCAAGTATTGGGAACAAGTGAAGGTCTTTCAGTGCTCATAAAAGCTGTCCTGAAGAGAAGGATTGAAGAAGTTCTGACTCACAGTAGAAGATGCAAGATCCAAGGAGGGGAAGGGGGAAGTTGGGAAGAGGAGAGCAAGGCCACAATCTGCTTTCAATCAGGGATGGCTAACGGCAGTTCTGCATCTTTTGTTGGTTTTTGTTTCAGAAACTGGTCAGGAGTCTTTGTGTGGATTGTCTCAACTATCAGGGGACAGGAGCTTACTTAGCAGGTGGCCATCTGAAAAGTGGTTCATGCTTTTAAAAATACCTCTAACTCTTTTGTTCTCTGCCTGCTGCCATAACTTTGGTGTTTCTAGTTTTGACATCTGCTCTTCATCCAGTTACTCATTTTGACTAAGTACTAGTAGGGCATGAAGGGCTTTCTTTCAAAGACTTTATGTGTCATTACTTTGCTGACTGCCATCTTCTCTATAAATCAGTTTCTGTTTAAAAAAAAAAAATTAAAACCCAAACCCAGCAAACTTCCAGTCAGATTAGTGATTAAAAAAATAAAAAAATACAAGTTTTGTCTTTTGCTTTTCCTTGAATTTTTTAACATGAAAAGTACTCATAAAGAGTATTGATTTTAAAAAAGGAGTTATTTAAAAAATCTCACAATCCTCAATATGATCAAGGGAGTAAAAGTCTTCAAAATATGATTAAGATTTTTCCAAGAAAAACAATTATTTTTGGCTTGTGTTTGCCAAGTAAAGGAAAACTAAATCTCTTATCATTACTAAAACTGCCACCTTCCTGTCCAATGTGCTATGGTGATCCCTCAAAAACTAATTTAAATGCTATTTTACCTGCTATCCTGATTAAAATGAGGAAAATAAGTAAAATATGAGAAAAGAATATAATGCATGATTGTCCTGGAATAATGTTGGATTTTTAGATAGCAAGCAGTTGCCACTTAAAAGTTATCACTTATGTTATTTCTTCATTGTAACCAGACACACAAATTCTGTGAGGATGGAACAAAGCTTGAGGTACCTCAGAATCCATCTAAAGTAGTCAGAAGTGTTTCCAGAAGTTTTGTCAATATTTCTTTAGAATTGAAAGAGCCTGAGGAAACTAAGAAAAATGTTAAGTTTTAGAAATCAATGGGATCTAAGAACAGATATGGAGAGAAAAAGTAGATGATGAACTCAAGGGAAAAAATATGTCAGTCTGGTTTTGAAGTTCAGTCTTATCTTTGTTCAAGCTTTTTCAAGTTTTAGAAAGGAGGAAGGAAGTGTTAATGAAGCTGCTGTATCCACAAAGCTGCCTTCTAATCCTGTGTCTCCTTTTTTGCACTGCTCTAGCGAGTGCTCTGTCCTGTCATTTATTGCTTTCTGGTGACAAGAAAGAAATTGATTATATAAGGTAAATAAAACCTTAAGTGTGTGAAATATTTTTCTTCATTTTCATATAGGCGTCTTCCCATAAATTGTACAACAATTGTCTCAGATGAAATTCAAAAATCTAAATTAGCTTCAGAGTCATTGTGATTGTATCTAGCAGCTTGTGGGAGTTTATATTCTTTTGGCTTATCCAGGATGCACATCCTCCTGAATCAAAAATGCGGTCTGTGGTTCTTTTATATGAAATTTCTCCCATGTTATACTGGTGAATAAGGCACGATTATTAGTTCCCTCAGCAGAGAGGGATTGGCTGTTTACTCCCATCCATCTCTGTTTGGGAAAGAGGTATTGGCAGTTTAATAGAAGCAATCTCTATCGATAAGGCTGGGAACGGAAGTGTGAAGGGGGCTTTGGAACAATGATTTTACTGAGGAAAAATATGGGGGAATTTACTTGGCCCTTAGAACTCCAAGGCAGCTAGCAAGCTGTTACAGCCAAAGCAAGAAGCTGCACACCCATAGTTGTGCCACACAAATGCATCAGGTGGTGATCTAAAAAAAAGTGTAGTATGAGACATGTAGAGAGAACCATCATATAAATTGCAAAAATATGTATTTTGTATTGTGCTATATTCTTTTGTTTAAAATGATACAACAGATGGTGGTACATTTTTCCAAGTCTTCAGGGAGGCTAGACTTAGATTTCAGGGCAGGCATATTTTTTCCGTTATTCAGTCTACATTTATTTTGGCTTCCTTCCATCTTCTGACTCACATGTTATACCTTCATGGACCAAGAAGCCTGTGCAGCTCCACGCTGCAGACCACCATGTACTCTCTGAACTTGTTGCCTTCGGTAGATGATAAAGAGGAAGAAGGGCTGGAAGGGTCACTTATAGTCAGTCGTTGACTTGAATAATTTTGATGTCTCCCTGGTGCCTGCATCCTGCAGTTAATCATAGCAGTATTTAGCTGATCTTGCTGCATTTTAAGTCTGTGAAAATAATGAAATTGATTTCCGTAGAAGAAAGATCAGGACCTGTGTTTTTGATCATGCTGTTTAATCCTTCATTTTTTGAAGTTCTCTGAACTTTCTCTGACATGTTAGCAACTTTCTGTTTTATCCGAGTTGCCAAGAAATTAATATTGATGTTTGAGTTCAGTCACACTGCTGCTATACAGAGAGCTGTCACTTCTTTTATATGAGAAATGATGGCTTTTTCATATGGTTTCATAAAGTGTATTGATCTCTTTTGCCACCAGTTTTCTATTACAAGTTCTTTGCTAATTTTGACTTTCCTATTAGTCTTCTTGCGCTTTTTTTCCTTCCCTGTTTTGCAAATACCTCCCTCCTGCTGCTTATCTGTTTCAATTTATTTTCCCCCTGACACTTTAACTTGTCTTTTTCACAAGACTCTCATTTTGTGACTTCCTGCCTATATTTCTGACCCCTCTAGGACACTTTGGTTTATGATTAAACAAACCTGTTCATAGGCTCCATGAAAGACGAGACTATGCATTTGTAGGTTTATTTTTATTGAATCATAGTGAAAATTGCACCTTGAGGAAGGGCTTTATTACATTTAACTACTCAGCCAGGATTTATTAAAAATAAACAGTATAGGAGTCAAGACCTTCCAGATGGGATCCCACATTAAATTTTGCTTCAAAATAAATACAGACTTATGCATTATCTGCTTGTAATTCCTCTGATTAATGAATCTTAGACCAGTCTCGATTAGTTGTTCATTATTTTGGGTTCAGATACTCCAAAAGTCTTTGTGTACCATGGATTTGAACAGGTTGAGTGTGGTGACTGAAGAAGAGTTTCCCTTCTCAAGGCACTTTTATGTGAGAACAATAATTAAAAACATGACATAGAAAAGAATTAACCTGTGCCTCGTGCTCTGTCATGATTAAGATCATTATAGCATTTCTGGGGACTCTGCCATTTTTAAGCAGTCTTAGTTTGTTGTCCTGCTGTGCTAAATAGGTAAACTCTAGCTTGGGGTCAATATCTGTGGGAGTTGAAGGACAACTGGATCTTTGCAGTGAAAGCATCTTTTATCAGATCCTAACTCACAGATTATTTATATTGTAAGAAAAAAAAAGCTGTATTTTTCCCCTGGTGTGCTGAAGAGTCAAAAAATTCCAGTTAAAAAATCAGTGGTTTGATTTTGTAGATTGTTTATAGGAAAAGAAAGTATTCTTCATGTTAGTGGAAAGGTTGCGCTGAGCCAGGTTTTCATGTGTTGCATCAGTGTAATGCTAAACAAATTCTACTCATTCTAGTGCAGTGACATGGGATTTTTGCTGGATTCACACTGGACTTAATGAGATCAGACTCCAAATTTCTATTTTTTAATGGACTTTAGGGAAAGTATTGAGACCATCTGAAGGATTTCTGCTACACACATAGACTGTGTATATGTGGCATATTTTTTCTTTACTTGTGCATATGACAACCTTCTAGAGACAATAGCAGGGAAAAAAGTCCTTGACAGAAGTGATTTACAGGCAAAGTACTTTTTTTTTTAAATTTCTTTTTTTCCCTAACACTACAGTGTTGGTAAAGTTTAAATAAGCATACTGCACAGCTATAGAAGAAATATTCACAACTGTATTACATCAAAAACTGGAGCTCAGGCAAGCTAAAATCAAAGCCTGTGTCAAGTACATCAAGATCACCATCAGGCTTTGTCTGCCTGCTAAAAAGAGCTTACTCTTGATAAAGAGGAAAAAGGCAGGAGGAAGCAAGATTTTACACTCATAACTCACATTCCATATCACATAACAGCTGCTCCAGGCTTTGTCTCATCCTTTAAATCTATTCTTTACTGAGGAATGAAAGAAAGGAATGAGAAATCCACAGAAGGAGGTGTGCAGTGCCTACACAGAGAATCTCTCTATGCTGACAGCTTACTGTAATGCCATTTAGACTTCCCCACCCTCAGCCAAGGAAAAAAGAACATGGCTGTGTGCTGTGTGTGCCTTCCCCTTACCCCCTGCACACTTGTGCTCATTACACCTCTTTCTTTAAACTGCTGGCTAGACAGCTGGCCATGCTTCAGAGGAGCGTGGGGTAAGGGAGCATATAAATTACTGTTGCATTTTATGGCCAAGATAAACTCAAACTGCAGGGTTATAGCCTGAACTGACACACAAAAAAGAGAACCTTGCAGACCTCTGAAAAGCAAAGGGAAAGAAAAGGAAAGTAAATGTATTTCAGCAAATCTACCAATGGTAGTGGGGGTGAGGAAAAGAAAAGACACATAAAAGATAGATCTTCTCTAGGTCTAAAGAGAAGAGCTAGGTTAATAGTTCTGTGTTTGTAAGTGTAAATCTGTAATTTAAAATTAGTACTTGTTAAGAAGCTTTAGGCTTCCGTGTATTATGTCATCACTGTAGATTTCAAAGATGGCAAAGGATATGGGGTGGTAATTTTCATATTGTGCATTTTATTAAATGAGGTTTAATACATACTCACTTTCAAGTAGGTCAGTGCTTGTACAACCTTCCCTGAGCAGGTTGGTCTACTTGGATCTGTCTGTGCTGGCTCCATGCCTCCCACATGTGATAGGCTATAGCCTGCTATTTTTTAAAAAGGATTCAAGATACATCTGAGTGTGAAAGAGTTATTAAGAAATAAAATATAATTTAATCCATGTTAATTTGTGATTGACTTTACACAGGAAAGAGCAAATAGCAGTTCCTAATTTCATGGAATCACAGAATGGGTCAGGTTGGACAGGACCACAGTGAGCCATCTGGTCCAACCTCCCTGTTCAAGCAGGGTCATCCCAGGGCACATGGCATAGGATTGCATACAGACGAGCATGAATATCTCCACTGAGGGAGAATCCACACCTTCTCTGGGCATCCTTTTGAAGCGTCGGTCACTTGCACAGTAAAAATGCTCTTCCTCATGTTCAAGTGGAACTTCTGTACATCAGTTTCTGCCTGTTACCTCTTGTCTCATTGCCTGGCACCACTGAGCAGAGCTTGGCTCTGTCCTCTTGATCAGATACTCACAGATATTGATGAGTTGTCTTTTCGTCAGGCTGAACAAGCCTAGCTCCCTCAGCCTTTCCATTCATAAAAGAGATATTCCAGACCCTTAATCATCTTGTTGCCCACAGCTGGACCCACTCCAGGAATTCTGTTTCTCTTGTGAACTGAGAAGCCTTTCACTGGACACAGCAGTCCAGGTGAGGCTTCACCAGGGGCTGAGCAGAGAAGCAGGATCTCCTTTGACCTCCTGGCAATTCTCTTCCTAACACACCCCTAGATACCATTGCCCCTGGCCACCAGGGTACTGCTGGCTCATAGAGAACTTGTCCACCAGAACCCCAGGCTCCTTCTCCACGGAGCAGCTTCCCAACTCCTGTGTATTTTCTGCCCAAACATAAGTTATGACAGGAGGTCTTTATTCATCCACGTATATATCTTGCCTTCTTTTCCCATTTTCTTGCTCACTGGGATGCATTGTTCTTGAGCCTGACTTGGAACTCCCCTCCGTGCAGGGCCTATTCACTTGTGATTCTTCCAAGAAGATCCCTAACGAGCCTAAGTCAGCTCTTTAGCCTCAACCAATCCACAATCTCATGGCCATTACATTCAAGGCTGCCCCCAACCATCACATCTACAGCAAGGCTTTCCCTCTTTCTTAGTGTAAGTTCCAGCAGCATATGATTCCTTGTGGGATCCTCCACTGCCTGTGTCAGGAAGTTGTCAATACTTTCCAGGAAACTCCTGGACTGTTTGTGATTCACTACGTTTCTTCTCCAGCAGATGTTAGAGTAGTCAAAGTCCCTCATGATAAGCAGTGTTTGAGAGGCTTTATTTAATTCTGCACCCAGTGCTGGTCAGGTTATTCGGAGAACACAGGATTTGTTGGAATGCCAGCATGGATTTATGCTGCAGCCTGTAATACCAGGTGCCAATTCAGATAGTTGTATATAAATACTCCAGTCCATTACCTCACTCTACTGTAAGTATTCCCTGGGAGTGCCACATAGTTTGAGCAACAAAGAGAAACTGAAATCTATACAGCTTGGCTCCTTTCCTCAGGAAACTGTGCTCCAGTGCCAGACGACCAACAAAATAAGCACTGGGCGTACTTGTTTTCAAAAACCTATGGACTGGAGCACAGTGCGTGGTGTGTAATACTGCTCTGCTGCAAGGAAACATAAAGCATGAAGCTTTATCTTTTGGCCAGAAACCCTGGGACCTGTGGGAGACCACAGTCTAAATCAAGAATCAAAACACTTCCCCAGCACAACTGCAAATTGAAGAGAAGTCCTTGTACTGTGCTGGCAAATATACAGACGGAGGATGACTTCTAAATGCATAAAAGGTTCTCAGAACAACTTTGTGACTTTTCTAGGTGAAAAAAATAATAATGCCAGATAGATATTTGTGGTGCTTTTGTGGAGGACTAACAGGTCAGGAAAAAGCATTTAAGAAAAGCAATTGTTTGTTTGCTGTATGCTAACAGTATGATGATGGTCACTTAAATGTGATTATATTGTATAAATAAAATGTCAGAGTGAGGCAAAATATTGTACACAATTTATTATAATACAAATTTTACAAAGACAAGACATAACAGTCAACACTATGCGCTTCACATTACACACAGCACAGTACTCTCTATGGCAAGATGAGTGACTGAGTTTAAGAAAACCCTTCTGATTTCTGTTCAAATGTTATAGCACTATGTCATGGTTACAGGAGAAAGAGTGCCAAAGGTGTGACCAAACTTTGTATTCTGCACCCGTCTACATTATTCCTGGCAAACTGTTAATGGTGGGTTGTTTGCAGCAGCTGTCCAGTGCACACCCCACCCCTCAGGCTATGAGCTGGGTGTTAAATGAGATAAGGAAAAAGAGACGACCCTGTGAGGCTGGGTAATGTTTCTTTTCCTTCACACCAATGACTCAGCCCATGTAACTCACTCCGGGGAAGCAGCAGTACAGTCCCACCCATCCTGAGGGGGTCGTCTCTGCTAATGGGCCATAATGAGCTCAGTGGCACCAGCAGAATAGACAGCTGCAATGACCATCAAGGGCTCCAAAAATACCCTATGACTCTCAGGATTACATCATTCCATTGTGATACTCCCTGCCCTGAGGGAGGTACTGAACATTCCTGCCTGGACTTTGAGGGTATATAATCCTGGGGTTTGGGAACTGGGACACCACGGGACATCCAGAGGAGGACCCAAACTTCCACAGGACCACCACTTTGACAAGACTGCAATCATCACTTCAACAGCACTGAAACCACTGCTTAATTGGACAGACCACCACCCTGACCAGTAGGGGCCAGGTTGTACTTCGTGGTTTTAAGCCAGTTTTCTTTATCATTGCATTTATGGTAATCTTTCTATTAAATTGTAACTCTCACTTGAAATCTCTCACAAGGTATTTGTGTGGCGTTAATTTCTCCCACTGGTTTACTCTCAAACCAGCACACACTAGCACTTCAGATAAGTTCAAATAAGGTTCAAATGTGGAAATATGCTTCCTACCAAAACCTACCCAACAGAACTGTTAAAAACATTGCCTCTGAGCTGTGGACACCATTTATACTGAGCCAGATGTTGAAAACTTCGGGCCTTGTATCATGGTCTTCTGTAGATGAGATACAGATTGTGCCACCCTCCAGTTTTCTCACCCCCTGGGCTCCCACACAGAGTGCACAAACACCAGGAGTGAGCAGGAATATCCCCTGCATTGTGGGGTAGAATAATTAATATTTACATTTAATAAATATATCTTTATATTTCTATTTTAATTTATATTTAGTTTACATTAAAAAAACAGAAACCAACAAACCCCAAACAAACAAATGAAACCAAAAACTAAATCAAGCTTTACTAACATTTAAGTTGACACCAGTGTCCCCATTTGCTCTGCACTTCAGAGCATCCTGTACCATACACAGTACTGATGACGGGGGTGCAGAGGTGTCTGCAGGGGTGCCCTCTCTCACCTGTTCACTTTCAATATATGGTCATGGTGTCTGACCTGCCAGGGTAGAAGGCTCAGAGGAGATGGGCCAGGGCAATGTGTCTGTGAAGCTCAGGGAAGAAGGTAGCCTGGGACTGATCACAAGAGCTGCAAAGAAGCTGACTTGACCTCAACATCAAGGGGATCTGAGAGTGACCTTTGCTGTAGATCAACAGCTATCAACTGCCAAGTGGTGGCCAGCCAGTGTGGAAAGGTTTCTCCGTCAGTTCATTCAAAGAGTGTGAATGTCTCCCTGGGTTAGGCAGGCCAGCATGGGGGAGGAGAACAAGGGGTTCAGCCCAATATTGACTATAAAAACTTAACAACTAATAACATAATTTCATAGAGAGCAACAGGCTTGAGAGGCCTTCTACTCAACAGATGCCTTCCCAGAAACTGGAGATGGCCAGTATCATGTTGAATACATTAGAGAGACTTGCAGTGGGATTCCAACTCATGGTTAAACTGTTTGTTGCAGTTGCTACATACATTTTCCTAAGTGTAATTTACATTTGTATAGTGTTCTGTAATATATTTTGTATCAGTCTGCTAAATCAGAAATTTCATGTAACACCAAGTATCTTCAAAAAAGTAAATTTGCTATTAAACGTTAGACACTCAATTTACGGAATATCCAAAAGAACCTGGTCAGAGAATAGTGGAGTCTGACAAGAAGGTTCCTCCAGAACATCAGGAATGTGAGGGTGACTGGGCACTGGTTCAGGCTGTCCAGAGAAATTGTGGAGACATGCTAGATCTGTATTGACACAGTCTAGGGCAATTGGCTTTAGGTGGCCCTGCTTGAGCAGGCAGACAACCAGGTGCCATCCAGAGGTCCCTGTCAGCCTCAACCTTTCTGTGATTCTCAGAGACCATGACTTGCCTTGCAGAGTGACATGTTGCTTCTCTGCTCATTGACTTGCTAAAGAGAGCAAGTTTGTATTTTACAGAGAACTTGTCCACTCCCGTCTTAATGGAAATATAAAACTTATGGTACTAACCCTATATTTTTTGTAAGGGGTAGATTGAACCCAATTGCAGATTACCTGTCACCTTCATAATTATGACACTTTATAAGAACAGCTTTTTATGTCTAGAGATTTCTCAGAGTCTAGTATAGGACCTCTGCAAGGTCCTAAACCGAGCACTGATATTTATATTGTTGCAAGTATGTGACTGGACATAAAAGCCATCGAAGTACTGTAATCTGTTCTCAGTCCACAATAAAACAGTGTTCATACATCCTTCCTGCTGTCTGTCATGAATCATGATTGTTGACAAATACAGGTAAAAGGCTTCACAACAATGCATACAAACAGATTATTCCTTTCTGGTTTTTTTTAACTGTAAGCCAGTTACATAATTAGAGTTCTGTGGCCATGAGATCTTCCAGTCATTAAGAGGCAGCTAAGAAAAATACTTTGTATTAAAAAAAGTATACAGGTTGTCCATAATTCCTGGCTTCTCTCATTAGATTATTTTCATTATAAATAAGCAGTAATTCTTACCCAGATTTCACTGTAAATTCTATATGTGAAACAATTATTAAATAGATTAAAATTTAGTGGCTTGATAGTTAAGAAGTACTTCAAAACTAATGTTGATAAGGTTCTAATACTACTCTGCTTTGGAGATAGGCTTCAAATGACTAAATTAGGCTTCTGATCAATAAACAAAAAAAATACACATTTCTGTTAAATTATTAAATTTTACGTCAGGACATGTTACATAGTAATACTGTGAACTATTTTTGCAGAAAAAATATAGAACAATTCTTCAAAGGATATTTGAATTTATGTCATGATTTGTTCTGCTAAACATTAGTTTCATTCAAGGCAGCTTTTAACAGTTCAATTCTTTCAACATCTAAACTACTGCAGTAGCTTTTTGAAGACAATACTGCAATCTAAAGGATGTAGTAACATATAGCCTTGTGATTGAAAGAGATAGACTATTGCCTTAAAAAACAAACACTCCTATATCTATTTTATTTCTTTTGAAGCTAGACATTTGCTGGAGTGGAGTGGACATAGTGCTGTGGAGAAACACATGATAATGTGTTTTCAAGAGATGTTGGCTTTACAAAGACTCTGGCGATGCATGGAGCTATTCTCTTGAGAAAGCACTTACTGCCTTTGACACCAAGTAAGGCATCGAGTGGAATCAGAGGTCAGATATGCTTCCAACTTTGCTGTTAAATATTAGTTCTCTCATCAATGCTTCATATATTATTCCTACAGTTGCTCTCTCTTCCACAAATAATCTCCATTCTTCCACAATTGCACCCTATCACTCTTTGTTTTTTCCCACTTGTGCTCTTTAGGTTGTGTTGTGTCATATGTGTTTCCCAGTTGAATGTCATTCTCTTCACTCAGTTGACTTTTCTAATTGCATATGAAAGGCCAAAATTATGGCTTTTTTTCTAAATTTATTTTTGTTCATGGATTTTAGTTTACTGAGATAAAGTCTAGAGGAAGACCAAAGAGGTGTTGTTATTGTAAAGGGCTGACCAGTTGAAAATCAAAGCATTGCTCTTAATTTTGGGTTCCAGCCTTCCTGGATATACTAAATTTATTTTGAGGTTATTTCTGATGAACTTACAGATTCCATCATCTCATCTTTATTTTGTGTACATGGAAATTATTTGATTGGTTCTGATAGTAATACAGTTTTGGCAGCAACTTTCAATAACATTTGCACTTTATCCTCTTTACAAAGGAGAATAAGAGAACTTTAATAATAAGTGAGGTTATCCAAACGCCAGCATCATTAAAATAAACAGACAGTGTTTTCTATTTTAATGTATTAATTTTAGTCTATTTCATAGGACATGGATAGGCAGCTCACCTGAGCTCGCAGCGTAAAGCTCCATTTTTCCTGTCTGTCACACCATGTGAGACAGCGTTAAGTATTTCTTGTTATTTGTGTAAATTTTGCAGATGCTGTAGAGTGCTTTGCCCCCATAAATGGTAATGATAGAGAAAAGAATGGTCTTAATGAAAAAAGGCACCTGTATAGTAATGTATGTTATCTTTCAAATAGAAACACAGCCTTTCAAAACAAAAATGTGTGTAGTCTCTGAAATCCATCCTAGATGAAACTGTGCGTAGCCATAGCCAAAGTATATCAATCAATTCCTTGCTGGCTTTTCTTTGAAAAAGAAATAAAACAGCAAGCACACAGAATGTGGATCAAATTGCTGGAAGCATGGAGATAGATCAATTATTCACCATTTATTACAAAATAGATCAACAATTCATAATAGAGGTAAGATAAATACCTAAATCATGGTTATTATACATGGATTTATTTCTGTCTTTATAACATTTTGCTTTTATCTGAGACTTGTAAAAGAAAGAGGATATTTTTATGTGAAAATTTTACTGGGGGAAAAATTTCCATTCCTTTTTTGGTTATTTCATGTACCTGAGATTTCACTCTTCCATAAAATTCCTCTGGGATTATGGAAGTTTTTCACATTGAATCACACAAATGTTTTCAAAGCCACTTCTGTGTGAAATGTCATGCTCTGTAGTTCTGATGAGACACTTAAGAGGAATTGTGGCCACATTTTAAATATCTGTCTTGACGGAACATAACGGTAAAAGTGAAGAAAAGATCATTATCTAGACCAACTGGCTGTTGAAATGCTCCTATGTATTTCTAATTTGCTGCAGGACTGAAAAAATAAAAATCACTGTTTTTTAAAGAAAGGAAATAGTGGTCCCAATACTCCAAGGGAAAATTAATGTATGACTTATTTGTAAACAGAGTGAGATGATTTCACAGAGCCTTTTCTGCTGATAGATCATCTGCCAGAGCGTGAGCTGCTAAGTTCCTCAGGCTGGAGAGAAATAGGGATATACTGTGATTGTTGTTAGGCAAGAGGAAATTGAGTCCAGCTTTCATTTCTAAGGATTTTGCTTTCTGTACATAACTCTTGAAAAAACTGGGTGTTCCCTCTTGCTTCTCAGATGAGAATTTTTGTTGTGGTTCATGTAGGAGAGGGATGCTGCAACTCTTAAAGTGAAATCCTCATTCCACATTGGTGGTCCCTTTCCTGAGGAATTAAAGGGTTGGAATGCGAGGAAAGAATCCTAAACCCCCTCTTTCTAGAAGCATTGCAAAGAAATTCCTTGAGGCAGGCAAGATCAAGTGAAAAGGGTTTGCTCATAGTCAGACAGCAAGCAGGAAGGGCCATGCTGCCGCTGCTAAACATCAGAGCAGATCGTGGTTCGTGGAGTCTGTTGGGAGGTAGGCATGCTCCTAGGGCTGCTGTAGATATGCTGATGACCTCTCGAGGTCCTGGACCAGCAAAAATGAGTCTGAAAGCCATCCTCCCGGCTTTCTCCTCCCTTGGTTGCAAGCTCTATGTTGCTGCCTCTACAAGAAGTGGTTGCAGAGGAGATCTGAAGTAACAACAACCAGCTTTAACTGACTACACTGATTGAACAGGTTTGCACATAAGTAAGTGCCTCTCTAGCTGAAGGGCAGGAGGTGGGATGCAGTCCATCAGGAAGTACCAAAACAAACAACATACATAAATTCCTAATGTGGGAATCTCCAAATGCTGTATGAATCACTCTGTTAAACAGCTCTTCCTGAAGTCTCAATTTATGTTGTAGTTCATGCTCTAAATAATTTTGAATCAGTCTGAAGATAAGACACCAGATTCATATATACAGAATTAAGTTTCCCTGGCTTTGCTGAATCACATTAATCTGTCCAGTTCCTCCATTTTGCCACTTAATCTGGGATTTAACCAATATGTATAAAGTATCATGGCTCAAAGGTAAAGCAGAATTTTAAAGCAATCAATCTGGCTATTAAGGACTCCAACTGACAGTAGAATAGGGAGAAAACCCCAATTAATAGAGATTAAAGACTTTCTGAAATCTTTTTGAATAGACTGGATTATTATCTACAAAAGACAAATGTTTTGAATAGAATTGCATATATTCTTCACAGATTACAATGCTTCTGGAAATTGTAACCTCTGTCATTACCAGACCATTAAGAAATACTGTGTTGGCTGATGCCAGGATTGATTTTTCAGTGCTGATCTGAAATCTGTGGTAGAATGTAAGTGAACAATAGGCAACGACATGCAAGTGGACAGCTGTGCAACTCCTAAAGCTGCATGTTCTGCTGCTCCTGGGGTTGAAGAAAAGACAGCAAAACCTGTAAGATAAGTATAGTGATGTTGTTTGCAACAACAGTTGGACACAAAAGCAGATAATAAGTTTTGAAGAGATTACTTTATTTCTCAAATTTATTTCCCACAATTTATGATCGAGTTTGCAAATATTAAATAATGGAGCTGTAACGGGGACAGGTCATTGTCAAATCCAGAAACTGTATTTGCATACATATTTGCACTGAGTTTTCCAGTGAGTGAGTCATTACAGTTTTTCAGAAGCTGTGATACCAGGCAGAGCTTCATGTGGAAATCAGACTTCTTTTTAAAAATACATTTGTTAAGCATTTCCTCTTTATATCTGATTCATGCCTCAGTGGATGTCATAATATTTAAATGGTTGCTTACTGTTCAGAGTGTGTAAAATGTACATCTTGGGAATGTACTCAGTCACTTGTGCTGAACTGTGAAGCCAAGGGCAAAAGGCAAGAGTGAGTTTCCAGGCTGAAGACTAAACTGCTGGATGACAATAAAGATGGTGTTGGATACAGGCTCACAGCACCACTCTTACATCTTAAACAGATCTTTGTCAGGCACAAGATCGCACAGTCCCCATAGTAATAATAAAGCAGCACGCCTTCTGGTTTTTACACACTTCTCTCTTTGAAGACCTGTTTGTAGGAGGCAAGCCTTCTGACAGATTTGACAAATTTTTATTACTGAGTGTCCAGCATAAACAGTTCTCAAAATACACAGAGAAGAGCAAAAAAAATCTATTAAAAAACACAGAGGCGCTTTCAGACCTAGTCAAGTGAGATTAGTCAGTTTAGTGAGGCTGCTTGGCTGCAGTCATTAATTGAGAGCCAAGGGAGATATATTCTACAGAGAGCAGAGCATTTTACAGCATATCTTGTATAAAACATGTCCTGGTCAGTATTAACTCCCAAGTCTTGTTAAACAGCATAATTGAAAGAAAAATGTCACATAATTTTGCTCCTAAATAATTGATGGTGGCTGAGCACTAGACAAAAGGCCTGGTTCTCCCTCCCCTCTTTAAGACTCTCCAGGCCATGTCTGCAAAAACCTGCCTGCAGTCAATGGAATTTATGGGGATGTAAAAATATTGTAGCTGATCAGAGAAACAGGCTGAGTACATGCCTTCACAGCTTTTGTTTACTACACTATTTCTATTGAGTTTTCATAGCCCCGTATTCTTTTGCTGAATACACAGATATATTCAAGAGAGTTTAGAAAAATACCTTAAAATATAAAAACACTCCTGGCTTGTCTATTGTGCCTAAAGAAGCTTATGACAAAGAAATCTGGGATCAACTTTTCTGTTTGCTAACAACAGAAGGGAAAATCCACAAAATCAGATTACAAGCCAAAAAAAAGTGGTTTTCTTTTATGAAAAACAGATGGACTTTAGAAATAGAGATTATAAATAGTTCTCTTTTTTTTACATAGGAATTCTGAAAGCAATTCATTTACCTACTTGGAAATAATTTCCTCTAATGCTAGGAGGACCTTTCCAATACTTTGGCTTCACAAAGAACCTTATACACAGTATGCAATTCATACAGAGTTATGAAATTTTGCATAATGCAAGTGACACTTCTTCATCTATTTTCATCTTTTTCTTTCTTGTGAATTGCAGTTGTTACATCTGTAGCAGTTTCCATAGTAACACTCAATTTTGGACTTTACTAAAGGGTGGGAATGACTAGCTTGAGAATGATTGGCCAGGAAATAGGTTTAAAATTAGAAAACATTTAGGGTCTATTAGGGGGTAAAAGCCCAAAAACCACACAACTGAAAAACTTTGAACCCTTTCCAGCCCCTTACAATTTTAACCTAGCCTTCCAAAACTACTCCAAACAGCAGTTCGGAACACATAAAACGTTAACACTGTGACCTGAGATTTGGCAGTTTGATGAGACAGTAGTTTCTACTGTGAAGATTATGGCACTGTAACTTGGTCCTGTACTGGTACTCTAAAGAGTCCTGTAATTTCTGCAATCATTCCACTTTCTCTCAGGAAGTGATCTTGCCTCAGCAACATGTGTGCTGGAGTCACATGTGATAGCATGGAGGTGGTCTGGGCAGGCACTGGAGTATGATCTCAGTGTAGTAAGATTTAACAGTTATCACATGGCAGTTGCTCAGGAAAAAAGTTTGTAAGTTACAAAAATGCTTCCCCCCACCTGCTCCAAATTCAGTTTTAAGGACCAACATCTCCATCTTAAAGCTGTGCCTATATGCATTTAGCTAAAGCTCAAAAGAATAATGGGAGTAGGAGCTAGTAGAAACATAAAGAGCCTGGAAGACTGAGAGTCTACCATGACTGCTGCAAGCCTGCCCCATGGAGTGAATACTCTCTAGAAATAACTGTTTCTAATAACTTCAAAGGGAAGGAAAATAGAGGAGAGAGCAGACATTTGGTGGTTTAGCAGCTAAAGCTTTGAACCTTTCACCTCTGTATCCATACTGAAAGCCCAGCTTGAAGTTCTCAGAAAAAGTATTTTCTACTTCAAAATGGAAAGACCTTACCATACATAATTGGAAGTGATTTAGAATAAGGAGTTAAAATAGTAGTTTTATGGGGTCATGACCTTTTAACCTCCACATTTTGTCATGGTGCTTTTTTACAGCTGGTGACATTTAGTCCAAGGAATAATTTGTCTTGACATGTTTTTGTTTTGCTTTGTGTTTGGTTTTTCACAAGCATTTGATTTTGAAGCAGTGGCACATAGATGCTACTTCTAAGTGTTTAGATGCCCTAAATTCGATTATTAGAAGGTTGATTCTTCGTCTTATCTTCTGATTTATTGTAGTACATTAATTACAATGCAAGTTCATATCTAAAATCAGCATTACAAAGGCATGATTGGAATTCCATAGAAGGAAATTTTCAAACAGACTAAACAGAGAAGGCAGATTGTATGCTCTAGTGAATATGCCTGCCTGGTGGGGATAGACCCTGTAGTTTTTCCAGGCCACCCGTAAGTCTTAATTTCATGCAATCATAGTAGATACCTGTGACAAGACTGAAGCAAATAATGGAATTGAGCCTAAAGACGAGTCTATTTCTTGGTATCATCATTTTTGTGATACAATTGTTGCTGTATACGATGACTTGGCCTTGTCTCAAGTTGTGCAACTCTCTCATAGCTTTGTTTCTGCGTAAGCAGTGAAGACACTTGGAAACTCACACACTGTGCATCTGCAAGTGTGAGCAGGGACTGCAGTTCAGCTAACAAAGCCTTCACTTAAGCCTTCACCAGAACAGACTTTCTGTTATATGTAAAAATTAATGAACATATTTATGCATACATACATATATACACATCTGTCAGTAAAAGAGGGTTTAATGATTTGATGGTTTTTCAGCTTATCCTGATATGACTTTGCTAACCTTTTTCAGAAACACTATGATGAGAAAAGGAAAAGCATCTTAAAAAACAACTGAGCAGAACTTTAGCAGTATGAATCATGATAACTGAGGGAAGGCAGGAGAAGGTAATAGAAAACCAACCGAAACTCAGAAGAAAAGTGAAGTACAACAAGATGTCTAGTGAAAGAGTTAAGTGCTTTGCTTCATGCAGCTTGGCAAATGGAAGAACACAAATCATTGCAAAGGAAAAAATGGTCTTGGAAATCTCTGGAGACTGGCTTCACATGGCTAATTTACAACCACATGCAGCATCTGTCACTTTTACAAATCAATGAGAGTGCCTACCCTCTAATAGCACAGGTTCACTGGTAAAGGTTGCTGGTGTCGGCCATACAGATGAGAGCTTTCAGGATGTCAGAAAAGAATGTCGGTGACGCACATTAACACCCACACGCTCCTTTATGTCACTTCCAATTTACTTTATCTTAAATTGTCAGCTAGCAGAACTCACTCTGATATTAATAACTGGAGGTTTGCATCCAAGCCAGGAAAAATAAACCCTGCTGATAGCTCCATGAGACATCTGGCTTGCTCTAAGGAAAGCCAAAAGTGAAAGATAGATCTCTTGGTTCTTCTTAGTAGAGTCTGTAATACTCAGAAAAGAAAAAGATGGTATGACTTACAGATGGCCCATGTGTAGTATACAGAGAAACATTTGCATTTTGTCATTTTCTGTAGGTGCTGTTCAACGGGAGAGTGATTCAATTCTTTTACAGTACTGGAATACAAAAGAAGATGTTAAAGCCATACACGGATATAAAAGGTTCCCACAAGCTAGAAGAAGCTTCCCCAGCCCAGAGTTCATATTTCTCCATGGTATAATTAGATATTTAATCCTCTTTCTCACTCTTTTCCCAGTCTTATTGGAGGGACTTAATGGTCTTGATTCTCTTTTTTAATTCAGAGGGTATAAGCTGAGCTGTGAGTCTTGATAACAGAAATGTTACTTGGGTAAATCTACAATACCAAACTTGTCTCAGCCCAGCTAGCAGGCAGTCCCCCACAGCACATGTCCATCACTACTCTTTGCAAGTACAGGACAGGATCCCGAGCCAACTACTGGGGAGAAGTGCTGATGCAGCTAGTCCCCGCAAGTATACTTTGCCAGGGTTACTCTGTGGCACTGCAGCTTTCCATTCGGGGAAATCACAGAGGCACTTGTAGCACTTCCGATGGTAATTGCAGCTTTCTTCTTTCATGTCCTTAATCAGGTGAATAAAACCCTAAATTTTCTGTCTCTCTTGTCTAAGGAGGGGGAGATATTTATCTACAGTTTTGACTGAATCTGCACATGAGGACCTTGCTTTTGCAGACAAAACTTTAGTATGTTCATTGGAAGGCTTAGAAAAGAATGTGCTCCCATTTGAGGGATTGTTACACCTGCTCCTCAAGGAATTTATAGGACTCGTTCCACCTGTGTAATTTTATTAACTGCATCGGTACCTCTTTGGTCATATTATTTTCAAGATAATTCGTTCTAGCAAGCTTTTTCTTTTTCCATCGTATCCTTTTCATGTCTCTACTGTTGTCTGCAAGTTCTATCACCTATGTAGTTTTCTTCTTTTCCTGGTAATTTATACATATGTATATAAAATGCATAGATCTCAGTAACAGCCTTTTGGCATCCTCTCCCTCAATAAAAAATACCCATTTATTCCTATATTTTATTTTCTGGTTTTAATACATTTTTATCTCTTGGGCTTGTCTCCTCTCCTGCCTTGCAACACCTTTGGAACTGGCCTTTGACTGAAAGCTTATCTGAAAGTTCAACTACATAGTATTAGCCAGCTCGTGCTTACTGACATGTTTTAGGTGATTTATTCCAATAAATCTAGTGGCTATACTAGTGATGATTTCCAGCTACAAAAGTAATATTTTATTTCCAAGTATATTATATTGATCACAGTGATCATTACCTCATTTTTGTCAGCTTCCTGGAAACAAATTTTAGTGGTCTAAAGTTTGACTTTCAAGTACCTAATTTTTAGGACTACCCTTGAAGTACCTTTAAAGATTGATGCCACACTTGTCATCCCCTTTTCCTTTAAAAGGCAAGTTAAATATGTTTGACTCATCAGTAGTCACCCTTGGATTGCAGAATAGACATAGCTCCAGTACCAATAAATTTAGCAAACAGATGCATGTCAGGATGGTAAAAAAGAATTCAACTATCTGCCATCTTTAAAATGTTAAGAGACAAATAGGAGAGCCACCCATGTCTTGGGGTGCATCAGGCACTGCATCTTCACCTGGGTAAGGGAGGGGATTGTCCCACTCTGCTCTGCACAGGGGCAGGCACTGATCTCTCCTCTGTGGTGACCAGTGACAGGACATGAGGGAAGTTGTGTCAGGAGAGGTTTAGGTTGGGTATGAGAGAAAGGTTCTTCACCCAGATGGTGGCTGGGCACTGAACAACCTCCCCAGGGAAGTGGTCACAGCACCAGCCTGACAGACCTCAAGAGGCATTGAACAATGCTCTCAGGCACATGGTGTGACTCCTGGGGATGGTGCTGTGCAGGGTAAGAAGCTAGACTCAGTGATCCTTGTGGGTCCCTTCCAACTCAGCTTATTCTGTGATTCTGTGATTCTGTGATTGTGACTAATTACATCTCTACAGAGAAGCTGTGACATTTACTCAGACTCTTAAGCTTTCTCTAAAAACTGTCTCTATTCTTGCACTTCCACTTCAGTGATTATGTTTTGCATAGGAAACAATAACTGACCGAGTTGTCAATCACCTAAACTACACACATTTCGCTGATCTATATCAGGTGTTAGATGGGGGAGAAAGTGAGCAGTAAATGCATAAGGCAGAGACTCCCCAAAATAAGGATGTTGCAGAAATGATTTACACATTGCAGTGAAGATGTTGCCCCAGGATTTACCTCTGTTTGGCTGTTAGGCTGAAGTAATCACGCTTCTTGATGTAATAACAACACAGAAAAAAACTTGTGGAATTATTGTTGCTATTGTTGGCAACAAAGCACGATATTGCTCTCCCCAAGTGAAGCAAAACATTTTCTCTGAATGATTTGTAAAGTATACGATGGGCTGTTAATGTAAAAACATAGAGCTATGAAGGACATCTCTGGAATTTTACATTTTGAAACCGAAGGCAGGAATTCAAGCAGTCATTTCTCCTCTCAAACTCCAAAGAAATCTTAATGTTCATAATGGGCCTTGACAGACACAGGCTGCAGAAGAAGGTAGAGCCTGCTCTTGTTTAGAATAGATTTCTGGGATTCCTTATGACACATCACTATGGCATTTCAGCTTTAAAATTTGGTCTTTTCCTCAGGATTTGCAGCACTGATTGTTATTCTGTAATAATAACTTAAGTGATTAGACTAACAAGAATTAAGAATTTTTATTTTCCTAATAATGCTTTGTCATGACTGTGTACACTCCACAGTGGATGTTGCACATTTTGGCCATGTTCTCACTTAAACTCTCAGGAATTTTAAACCTAATAGAAGCACATGGGGTACTGACGGGATTAAATAGCACATAGGTGCAATAAAAATGGCATGGTTTCTGTTGTCCTGCAAAGGTAGAAACTAGTGTTGCTTAATTAGTTGGGGTTGCTGTTTTCATTTATCACCAGTGATTTCCAGAAGGACAAAATGGTACGTAAACTGTGCAAGATACACAGCTAGATACATGGGCTTAGCAGCTTAGTGACCTTAGCTGCTTTACTCTGTTGCTCTCAGTGCGCAACTGTCAATTGTTCAGGCCAAGTTTACAGTCTTAATCGTGCCTTACTGGCTTTGGTTCAAGTATATAAAAAACATGCTTCTTACTTGTGGCTAAAGTGCAGAAACTGTTCCAAATTTTTGCTCCCTTGCACTTACATTAATTAAAATATGTTTGGGATAAAGCATTGTTAAAAATATTTTATCTCATAGGAAATCAACACATATGGTGAAATCATACTGAACCACATTCTCACAGAGGAACAAACATTGAATGTACCATAAAGACATTCAAAGAAGTTCAGACATAAGTGCATAGTATCAATTTTAGCTATTTCTCTGTCTCTATCCAGAAGATGCTGTGCACAGGAGTGATCCTGATATACCATATTGAAACCCATAAATTTCCTGAATTGTCAGTAAGTGCAAAAACTCTGAAACCACAGCAACAGCTGCTGAGGTGTGTAGAAATTTTGTTTAAAACCCATGGGTTTACATTGTAAACTCTCCTTGGTTTTTTATTCAATCAGAACTTCAAGGACTAACAATGTTCCAAATGCCTCAGATGGGACAAGTTGCTTTCTTGTGCTGGATAACCATCTTAGGCCAAAATAAGCTGCCCTTGAGGCAAATTTTATTTTACAAATAAAACCAAAAAATTTTTAAAAAATTGAAAAATGGTCTATTCAGACACAGACTGTTTTGGGTCAACAATAACCGTTAAAATTACAAGACTTCTGTTTTATATATTTTGATCAAAAAGCTATATATATTTTAATTTACATGCCTAAAAAGAATGGGAATTGTGTGTATTTCTCAGATCTCTTGCCCAGAGAGAGTTTTACTTTATTGTTTTAGATCCAATTTTTGCTATTCTATCTTTTTCCTTTAATTCAAAGTGCTCCAAGGGTTTTTGGTTTTGGTTTTTTTTTTTAAATTTCTTCTTCTTTCCTTTTACAGTCTTTTTATATTCTCTAGAGAATATAGGCAGCTAAATAATGCCAGTTTTATCTGTGCATCATTCCTGCTCAGCATGAGGCCACAGAAGAAAATGGAAGGAATAATCAACATTGGTCAAGGAGCTAAAGGCTGAACTTGATCCATAATTAAACAATACTTTCACACAACTGAGGGAAGAGCAAGCAGCTATCACTGATCTCTTTTATAAGACTCGTATCCGTTTGAAAGCTTATGTTAGTATTGGGGTTTTCCTGCTATCATTTTCGGCAGAACTTTAGATTGTGCTCTAGATAAAGAAATTATTTTTTTGTTTAGATATATATAATACTTCTTCATTTGTTGACACAGAATTCTATGCCAGAAAAGTGAGAATGCACTGAATTTCAAAGGAATATTTGAACAAATAATGCAAGAATTGAACATCCTTTGTCCCCACTCCTAGGAGGCAGGAGTAGAAATTGCCTAGAAGGGATCTGCACTCTTCAATTGTTCAGGGTGCTGTGGAAAAGAAGACGTACAGGTTAGCAAGGACTGGCAGAAAAGATGCTGCCCAGAAACCATATGCTCTTCAAGCATCCTCAGGACACTGGCATGGCTCCTGGAATAACATGTCAGAGCAAAATAAATTCATAGCCAAAAATTAAACCCAAGAAACATATGCAATTGCTCTTACTTTTTGTGCTCAAGAAGATGGTCAATATTGATTTCTTGAATAGATCTCCTTGCACGTGGAATTACTTCTCAGCGCTACTGTTGTCCTCCCAAACGTTCATTCTCTAATTTTGCATGCAAATCAGAAATCAAAAGCCTAGTGCAAGCCCTGAAGGCTCACTCTGACTGCAGGTATGCTCAACACCCACCTTGGAGATGGGGTTCCAATGAGGTTCTCTCATTGTAGCATTTTCTCAAGAAGTTTTGATCTTTCATGATTTTTAACCTAAACACTGCAATAGTCTAGTACCTAACCAAGCCCTAACAAACTAGATGGCATTCAACATAACCTAGAAAAAATGTGTCATCTCCATCTAGATTAAACAGATATTAAACAATATATTTTTCAGAACTAATCAGCTAGCAAATGAAAATACTGGAGTATTTAAATGCTGATGTTCTTGAAATAGTTTTTCACTAAACTGAGGTGTAACCCCAGCCATTAACCAAGTAAACATAGTCACTCACTCACTTCCCCATGATGACCTCTAACCTGTTATTGAAAAAATTGAGCTTCATACCAGCATTCTGCATGGAGCATTGTAATTTCTATGCAGGTCTTCACCCTTCATTGTGTCCCAAGTTCTCCAAAAATGAAATGAATGGTCAGTCACCTGAACAGGTTTAACTGATTTATTAAACAGAACACAAATGACAACTGGAAGCGGGGACCCAGGATAGGCTCAGGACCCCAGTGACAAAGCAGAAAGGTTCAGCACTCTCGAGAGGCTGGGTGCTCCCCGTACGCAAAGGTAATGAGAGGGGGATGTGGGGCAAAACCCCACAAGAGTTCTTATAGCCTCTGGTTCACCATGATTGGTTCATTTTTCAATCCACTTTCCCTTTGGTCCTTTTAGGGTCTTATTTGGCTCATTTTGGGAAGTGTTCCTGTCCATCATTTCCTCCATTCTCCTTCCCATTGGTTCTTTGAGCCCACCAACCATGTCCCAGGATGTTAGGGCGATGTAAGACACCTCACAGGCTATTGGCATCTAGTGATTACATGGGAGTGTTGCACCTGTACAGTTTGAGCACCGATATTAATTAACTTTAACTCTTACAAAATCCAGCCCCAGCATAACCAATTAACAATATAACATTTAACAACTGCGAACGTGTTTGTAACAATTTTGTCTCAGTCTGCAATATAGTTACCTGTCATGTATACACCCTACTCCATACCTGCTGTTTGGATCACACTTCCTTCAAACCTGTGCGTGAGTGTGCAGCAGTGAGAGAAAGACTAAATCATATAAGTGGCCTTGCTCACTCTGTGTTTATAAAGAAACATAAGGGAGTCTTCTGCCTCCTAATCCTGGTGGTTCAGACCACTTGTCCATTTGCTGACAGATTTTTTCAAGGTGACTTATTCTGAGTGTATAAGGATTTTTGCCTGTATAAACCTGGGCAGTACTTTTTATCTTGGCCATAAAAGCCTGTACCGTTCACCGACATAACAGACCTATGATGCACATAGCCACAAACCCAACATCTTTTGCATATTAACTTCAGTTATGTTATTATATACTATTTTGAGAGTAAAAAAAAAGATTACTTAGAAATTGTGTAAAAATTTGGGGGTTTAAAAAATAGCAGAGTATTTCTCAAAATTCTTAATCTTACTTGCAATTTTTCCTAAAGTATTTTTGGAAGCATGGACCCTGACTCTATATCAATGGGGGAAAAGTTAATCAAGAAAGCTCTAGGCTTGAACTCCAGACTCACTCCTTTTTTTTTTTTATTTTACTTCACAATATTAAATTATTCCGGTGTATCAGAATGTTTACATTCCTACTTTTCTTTTTTACTTAAAAAATATTTACATGGGTATGTTTCATTCAATCTCCATTTCAGGTGATACTTGGATGTCACGAACATAGCAATACATATTACAAAAGAAGGTGAGTTACAGTGTATTCTTCATTTCCTGTGCCTGGAAATCATGGTACTAACTGGCAGTAGTGATTGTGCTGTTACTGCAATACTTAAGAAAAAACACCCTTTGGATAAAATCATACTGAATATTTTAGTAATACTGCACAAAACCTGATTCCTTTGGTTTTTTTGCAACCCAAATTCTGTCATTTCTTCAATCCAAATACACAACGGAGGTGTTCATACATACCAAAGCAATGGTCTTTTTGATTCTGTAATATAGAAAACATGAAAAAGAATTTTGGCCTCTGGGATTATTTCTTTTTCTTTCTACAGAAGAAAAGGAGAGAAAAGAATATTATGAAAGCAACTACTCAGAATTGATCAGAACTTAACCATGAAAGCAAAAGAATGAGGGGAAAACAAATAATTACAATGACTCAGAAATGAAAGGACTTACAGGAATCCTATGTCTGTGCACTGAGATAATATGCCTTTGAAGGTCCAGTGAGTATTTTCTGATAGTCATTAGTACATAAGCAGCTTTAGCTGTAATACAGTATATCTGATACTGTTGTAAATATTTTACCTGCATTATCATAATAATTAGTTATTGAGTTATTCATAACACATTAAAGCATAAATAACCTATGAAGATTACTACCATTTTAAGATAAAGCTTTTAAAGGATAAAAGGTGCAAAGACAGGCTCTGAGTTTACTATAATGGCAAAGACAGAGCGCCTACACTGAAAAGCTCCTGCATTTGCAGTGTGAATACATAATAAGGTCTTAATAGTGTGGAATATAGGCTTCAGAACAAGGCTGTAAAATGTTGTGATTAGCAAAAGAAATAACAGCAGAAAACAGGATAATTGACCATAGGAAACAGAGGAAAGAAGAGAAAGCAAGATTAAATACTTACGAGGAATCTATTTCTGGAAGACATGGTCAGAAACTATGGTTGCCCCCATTTCATTTAGAAGAAGCTTAGAAACAGCTAATAAGTGTAAAGTAGGTGTTATGGAAGCATATGATGTGGATTTAAACCATGCTTTTGATCAAAATGATTCAGAGCACTGATGGTGGGAGTCAGAAAGAAGTAAGGTAGACTCAGGTTCTTTTATTTGCTTAAAGGATGAAGTGGTCCTAATTAAATAATCTCCCTTGATTTGTAGTAGTAATGACATTTTCTTCCCCTGGCACTGAAGTGTGTTTTACAGTTTCAGCAGCACTCTGTGTTCAAATCCTATTATTGCCTACCAGAATAAACAAGAAGTTTAACATGATTATTTAGGATGTTCCACTTACTTAAAGCAGGATTTGTTGCCACATCTATCAATATGTTCAGCATTTTCTTAGACCATAAGATAGAGTGTGAGCATCTGTTAGCCTTTCTGTAATACTTAGAATGTTGCTTAATGAAAATTATACTCAGTTGGGGAGAAATCCTCTCAGAACAATTTAAAAGGCCTATTTTCTAAATACACTAATCTTGAGAGTTGTAACTTTTGGAAGATTGAGGATAGTGAGCATAACACAGAGAATAATCTTGTACAGATGCTTAAGAAGGAGGAATAAAATGTGTATATTGGGAGGAATTCCTCTAGAAAAAAGAATAAAAACTTGTGAAATAAAAAAGAATAAAAAACAGAGGCATAGACTGCCTCTGCCATTCTTAGTTTATAAATGTAATAGAGTGACCACATATTTGTTTAAAACTGAACGCTTAAAACTAGCTGTGTAAAACAGGGTTGGCAAGTCCCACTGAAAAAAATGCTGAAATCTTTTTTAGAATAGAAGGTTGATATCAAGTGAGGCTGCCTCCTGCTTAGTACTGGCCTTCAAACATCCTGTCCTCACTGCCTGTGGTGAGCTGCAATTAAATGAACCCCTGGGAAAGCTGAAGTGTTCCTATTTTGAGATGTTTGGAGAGGCTGGATGGATATTTCTTCTATTTTAAGTGGGTAATGATGTTATAGTCTATCATCAGATGACCTTTTTAATGTGACTACTTCTGCTAATTAGGTCCTGTAACAATGCCCTTTTCTCCTATGGACAGAGTGGCAAGTGTGTGATCACTTCAGGACATGAGACCATCTCAACCCTGTCGCAAGTTTCATGGTTTAATTAGCCAAGCAGCCTAGGGAATAGAAAACCTGTGCAGTGTTCCAGTAGGCTGGGTGAGGGTCAGGGGAAGGAGCAGCCGCCTGTTAACAGTGCTCTGCAAGGTGAGCATGGCCATGATCCTGCATGCTTTCAGCGTATCCAGCGGCTCTTCCCCTCCATTTTAGTGCCACCACCCTGCCACCCCCTTGATGCCCATCCCAGCGGAGCCCTGCAGGACCAGAAGATCCATAAAGCAGATAGATGGCTAAAAAACCGCTGCTCTATTTTAAAAATGTGATTTCCTCCTAGTGGAACTACATTTCTTAAAAGCAGTAGTCCAAAATTCCTTGAAGTCCCAGTGCTCACTGATTTTTCTGAATACCTCAAGTGAAATTTTTCACTCATTAGCACTCATTAGCTAGTTTACAGCATATCGTAATCATTAGAGGGTTACTCATTGCTAATTCAGCATTTAAGACTTCTGCAATTCATACAGAGTAAGTTTGTCTTACATGCGAAAACTCTCTTGACAGTTTTCCTTATTTGTTAATTTTATGGTGCATATTATAAATTAAGATTTTCTTCTCTTAATGTACAAATGTTATATTATAGGTGTTTACTTTTGAAACAAGAGTTTTTGTGCAATATGGAAAGAGGAGAGGATGTATTAAAAATTTTCTAGTGGATTAAGTTAGCTACTGATAGAAATTTTCCAAAATTCTTTCAAACCTGAAGTCATCAGACGGCAGGTGGTAAAGTCAGCTCCTAATTTTAGTTTTCTTTTCTGGTTCGAACTTCTGGGACTGTGGCTCTTTTTTCCATTTCATTCTTACAAACTACGATGCAGAGATAATGCAATGATGCTCACAAAACTGTTCTTTGTTGGGAAAGCTGCAGTTTAATGTGATCAGATTAAATTCAGTACTGAATGCAACTGTGCTCAAAGATTGTTTTAGTTGCTATTAGCAATATTGAACATTTTCTCAGACAAGATGCCAGGATAGACAGACTCTAGCATGTGTTGCTACCCTGTTAGGATTCCAAAATATACGTATTAAGACACTTTATATATATGTAATTATTAGGATACTTTATGTATAGGTATTAGGATATCTAAATGAATATATCATAATCCTACTTATAGGATTTTGATACCTTACTAGGACTGTACCTCTGTGTTTAAAATCGTGTGATATTGTCAGCATGGAATGACAAGTCCGTGAAAGATGATGTGATGCCATGATGTGATCTCATACAAACACTTCCATGAGTTGGGTTATTGTATTAGAAAAAGTAATCCTTACAGCAGCTATTGCAACAACTTTATGCTGTTTATGGTAATTTATGTTCATGCCTACTTTTTTTACACTGCATTTTTACTGGACACTGATCTTCCAAACCTAAATTTTATTCAAAGAGAACTGCAGTTCTGTTTTGCTTTTCTATAATCACTGATTACAAGGTTTCATTAATTTTTATCATGATTATTTTTAAGTTTTATAGAATCATAATATCATATAATGATTTGTGTTGGAAGGGACATTAAAAATAATATAGTTCCAACTCCCCTGTCATAGACAGGGACACCTTTTAGTAGACCAAGTTGCTGAAAGTCCCACCCCATCCATCCTGGCCTTGAACACTGCCAGGGATGGGGCAGCCACAACTCTAGGCAACAGGTTACAGTGCCTCACCACCCTCACAGTAAAAACTTTTCCTAATATCCAATCTTAGTCTGCCCCCTTTTAGTTGAAGCCATTCCCCCTTGTCCTGTTGCTAGATACTCTTATAAATAGTCTTTTTCCATCTGTCTTGTGGGCTCCCTTCAGGTGCTGGAAGGATGCAATTACATCACCCTGAAGCCTTGTCTTTTTGTAATAGCACAATTTCTCCTTCTGTAATAGCACGGGAAACAAACAAACAAACAAAATTTTCTGCCTTTTTACAAAGAGGCTTTTGCTTTTGAAAGGGAGGTAGTTGGCACTCTAAATTAGCTACAGCAGTTTGCAAGTAAAACTGGTAAAAATGGGTGAGATATGAATTGTATCTCCTCAGTGAATAACACCTATGATCTTCAATATACCACAGAAATTCAGACATCTGTTCTGTTAAACTTCTGATTGTTTGAAAATTGGCTTTACGCACAAAACCCCCTCTGACTAGTGTATGTGAGTATATTTAGTGCTACAGTTGTCATCTCTAGTTAGATATAATAGAAGCTAACTGTAATATGCTTCAGAGAATCTTGAATTAGGAAGTCAACCCTGTCTTGAAAAGTAGAAATTGCATGTGTCTCTACTACCATGTTCCAGTGGATGTAATTAAACCTTATCAG
Source organism: Corvus hawaiiensis (assembly GCF_020740725.1). Classification (NCBI taxonomy): domain Eukaryota; kingdom Metazoa; phylum Chordata; class Aves; order Passeriformes; family Corvidae; genus Corvus; species Corvus hawaiiensis. Next base: position 48,841,603 of record NC_063255.1, read on the forward strand.
GTAATTCTGTTGTCTGTGATAGATCGTATTTTGCAAAACTACATGTGTAAAAAAATTGGAATAGCTTTAGATATTATTTGTCTGAAATCTTTTTGGGCCATCACCTCAGAAAAACAGTATTAGTTTTGGACCAGGACTTTCAAAACTGAATTTAACAGTTGGTTTTTCATCTTGTCAAGTGAGACCCGATTTTCTGAGATTTCCTGCACAATGTTTTTTGAGGACAGGCTTTAGACATCCTTGAGATTATATTTCCTTTAAAGCCTTAAAACATGGCTTTACCTCTGAAATCCATTCTTTTTAGATATCTTATTTTGATTTTTTCTACACATCATTCATCAGTCTCAGTCTAAATCTGACTGTGATACTCATATGACATGATTATTGGTATTACTTTGCCTGTTGTTTCTAGAGAGTAGAATGATACCACTTTTCCATTCTTGAAAAGAGAGTCTTTTGTTGATATGGATTATCATTCAGTGACAAGGTGATCTTATGGGCATTTTTTTCTGGTTTTCTTATATTATTCTTATATTTCAAGAACTAGATTTTTACTTAGTCTCCTTGAATATTGTAACTACACCTCCTGCAATATTTTAGAGAAAATTTGGATAGTTTAACAAGCCCTTAATTTGCTTGACATGTGGAATAAATTTACCGCATTAGCATCCTATACTCCATCTTCTATCCTCCAGCCCTTGAAGAAGTACTATATGACATGTGCACAACTCAGGTCACTTCTTCTGATACCTTGGAAGATACCAGATATATTAATCTAGGATTTCAGTTACTTTTCAATATAACTGATTTTGTTCCTATCACTAAAATATTTCTTCTATAGACAAGAGCTAATACTTCTTACGCTTTCATTTTTGGTGTATCTACTCTTTGGGGTTTTTTTTTCACTTCCTTTGCTTCCTTCGATGTTGCCTATGTCCAAAATTGCATGAAGTACAGATTATAATAATCTTGTATTTTTCTTTCACCAAGCGATTTTAGTCAGATGAAGTCTATGAGGTATTTTAAGTATCAACAAGCAACCCAGGACTGACCTCAGAGGGTAAAAGTGTAGTGATGGATGGGGACCACTACCTCGTACTTCCCCAAGGCTGCAAAAAAAGCTGCAGAGCTGCCTGCTGAGAACCTTCTCTGCTTGGGCAGTACCTTCCCCCAAGCACTACGCAGAATAACCACTCAAAAATGCAATAAGCGGGGTTGCTGGGGTGACTTACTGTATGTGAAAGATTCTGTAGGGGCCTACATACAATTATGGCTTATCTTCATTTATGTTTTTAGCTTCAACAGCATTAGACATTCTCTTAGTCAGTAAATTAGCGGGTATTATGAAATTAAGGCTGAAGCTGCTGCTGAACCAAATAATGATGATAAGAATCTCCCCAGCCATCGTATTTTGCATTTATAGGCACATAGCTATGTGTGTATGGTCATGTATATAAACATATGCAAAATGAAATATGCTAAATATTATCAGTTTACTCAATTGCATTCTATTGTAATCAATAATAATTTTCAGTTTATTTTTAAATAGAGCTAATCATATTAATCACCATATTTTTAGAAGATCATTGCACAGATAGATATTATTGTTTAGTAACATTCTAGGTCTCTCTACAAAATATAGATAATGGAATCCATATGTATTACTTTTGTGTCACTTGAGAAGTATGAAGAGCAGTCCTTAGTGTTCAATTATTAAGGTTTCAGGTTAATCTCTAGAATTTAATATTGAAATCCATTTCCATGAAGTTTTATTGCTACCTTTTACCAAATAAGAATTTTTTCATGACAATAGTGATTCTTGGTTATAAACAAATGATTTGACCAAAATCAATGCTGAAGTAAAAACCCCAGTATCAATTGAGCATTCTAGCTTTAGTCACACAGTTCTTAAACCTGGAGCAGTATTACTGTCTTTAGTATTGAAAAGTAGGTGTTGACATCAAATCTATTATGTAAACACAAACTAAATTCTGTGACTGTTCAGTCCTTTCAAGTGTACAGAGGCACTGGACCTGTTTAGGGAGTTACAGTTAACCTGCAGGAAGTAATATGCCAAAGAATAAGGAAGATTATGCCATTGGCAAAGTGCTTTCTTTGTATTAATTGCATTCTAAGCAAACAAGTTTATGAAAAAAATGCAGCAATGTAAAACAAGTCTAAATTGAAAGCAAAATCTGAAAAAGATGAAAGAGATTTGATCCTTTAGATAGTCTGATGGAAAATTAAAGCAAACAATTATTTCATTCTTGCTGTCTGGTGGTAAGACAGTGATCATTATGAAGCAGGTTTACTTTAAAATCCTGACAGTTAGCATTTGTCGACTTGCCATGTGTATTAACACTCTCCAGTGGAGGCTTTAGTCAAGTGGAAAGAAATTGTTAAGTCCTTGTTCTGTTTCAATTTGATATTTGCAGATTGCCTTGTGGAATTTCACTGTTCCAGCACTGTCGTATTTTTTAGAGTTCTGTTAAGATTGGTCTGTGGCTTGGAAGCTATTTTTGTTTCAAATTATATAATATATTTTATATTAAATATTCCTACATGATCAAGTGAAAAAGTCTATCAACATCTTATAGCTTCTGAAGTCACTCTCCTATAAAAATTACTTCTTTGATTTAGTATTAAGTATATTTTCAAAATTGACTGCATTAATTTGTCTTTTGTTTGTTTGTTTTGTAGGAAAAGATACCTCTCCTCTCCATATGCAAGCCAACAAAATATATGTGGTGTAGACTAATCTACCCAATGCAGCCTTTTCTTGGCACATGAACTACATTAATTTTTGTAATCTACACCTATTTCTAAATGAAGACACCTTAGAATCTACCACAGAGGACAAAAGGGTTTGATTCTTATGCAGGTTGGAAACAGCTTCAAAGATCATGACTGCTCCCTCTCAGGTCTCATGGCACCCAGCCTCTCAGTTTGGAAGGAAGGACTAGATCATTTCCATGTGAGTCCCAGTGCCAGACCTCAGGTGGTCTTAGTTTAGTGGTGCCACGTGACCAGCGAGGTCTCCCCAGGAGCTGAAAGACACTCAGGTCCAAAACCACTTTTAGTTATGAGGGTAATGAAGTGGTCTGAAGGGACCAGCACCCCTGGCAAAGCATTCCCAATGCATATGTGCACGTCTCTGCTTTGGAGCAGATGATGTTTGGTAACTCTCTCCAGTTGTACAAAGTTTTTGGATTGTTTCATCTTGGGCTTTTCCTCGAGTTTGAAAGACTCAATGCTTTGCCCAATCATGTATGTCACTGCTAACACTGGGCATTCTAACACAATACATCTGTGTTTCTAGTCCTTCATTTTCCCAGATCTTTCTTATGTCTGAGTCAATGCGATAGAAATATAGAATCATAGAATACCCTGAACTGGAAGGGACCTACAAGGGTTCTCAAAGTCCAAGTCCTGGCCCTGCACAAGACATCCACAAGAATCACACCATGTGCCTGAGGGTGTTGTCCAACACTTCTTGAACTCTGTCAGGCTGGTGCTGTGACCACTTCCCTGGGGAAGGGCAGCTGATTTGGAAATATCCTTAACTTCATTGAAGAATTCATCATTGTCATTGTCCTTCATAGGTGGTCTGACATCCACATTATTTGATAGCCTTAAACTATGTTATTGCAATACCTTAATCTTCGAAGTCTGAAAGCTCCTTTTTTCTTAAAAGATGCATCTTCATAAGTATGCATTTTCTTGGCATTTCCTTTGAAAATTCTCTAAGATTTTGAATGGACAGTAATAAGCTTTTAACTAGGTTCCAAAGATTAAAGTTAAATAATTTCATGGTCTCCAATTTTCTGACTTAAATCTTTAAAAAATTATAATTTTCTTCCTTTTTCTTTATTCATCTGGAACCTTTTTATGGGCTAGTGGTGTTCAGTGCCGCTAATTACATAAAGGTTTTAAATTTTTTTGAAAACTAGGTTAGGAATTTAAAAAACTCCAAACCTAGATGATTATAAAAAGATGAATACTAAAAACTATTTTATAAAGTAATAACTTCAAATATTATAAAATAACATCTAAAAGAATGAGTACTATTTTTTAATTTTATCTTGTTGGTTCAATATAAAGTACAACTACATAAATTCTCACATCAGTAATTTACAAATTAACATTTTGTTCAAAGGAACTTGGATATGTCTTTCTTTTTCTCTGAAAGGATTTACAGAGCAAGTATGTCTACTTTTTCTAAGAGTTTGGCATGTCCACAAGGTAGACTGCATTAATATTAGAAATGGGCTGAAACAAAACCTTCACTGTGAGTAGTCCCAAAGGTATGAGAACAATATCTTTTGGTTTGAATCTAATGTCAGACCCATCATTATCTAATAGAGATAAACTAAAATATTGACCTTTGTGGAACTTAGGTTCAGAGATGATTCTTTTTTATTCAGCAGCATCAATAATCACATCACATTAATAAAGATTGCTCAGTGCAAAGGGAGTCTTGATTTTTAGACTTTTTGCATTGTTTTTGTTTCCTCTTCTCTGCAGACAGTAGCTCTACTTCAAAAAAATACTAAGGAAATAAAAGCCACTTTAAAGTTGTTGCCCATCTTGTTTAATAGAATAAACAAGAGGAGTTTTTTGGTTGACAGATGGCTGAACATGAGCCATTAGTGTGCCCAGGTAGCCAAGGAAACCAAGGGTATCCTGGCCTGTGTCAGCAATAGTGCAGCCACCAGAACCAGGCACCTGACTCTCGCCTGCTGCAGTGAGCACCAGTTAAGCCGTGCCTCAAGTCCTGCGCCCAGTTTTGGGCCCATCATGACAGGAAAGATCTTGAGGTGCTGGGGCAAGTCCAGAGAAGGGCTGTGGAGCTGGAGAAGGGTTTGGAGCACAAGTCTGGTGGGGAACAGCTGAGGGAGCTGGGGGTGTTTAGCCTGGAGAAAAGGAAGCTGAGGAGGGACATTATTGGTCTCTGCAACTACCTGACAGGACGGTGTAGCCAGGTGGGGGTTGGGTGTTTCTTGCATATAACAAGCAAGAAGGGGAAATGGCCTCAAGTTGCACCAGAGGAGGTTTAGATCAGATATTAGAAGAAATTTTCTTCATAGAAAGAAAGAACATTGGAAAAAAGAACAAACTGCACAGCAAGGTGGTAAAATCACAATTCCTATAACTGTTAAAAAATGTGGATATGGCACTTGTGAACATGGTTTACTGGTGAAGAGGGTTGTGATGCTAGGCTGATGGTTGGACTTGATGATTTTAAAAGTCTTTTCTGACTTTAGCAATTCTCTGATTCTATGAATAAAATAATTTTAAAGGACTTCTTTGTGATAATGCCTTATCACTTATTTACAAAATATAAGGGAAATCACCAATAACACATCTTCACTTTAAAAAGTTTCTTTCTTTTTTTGATACTTATTTCATATTCATCCTCATATATGGAAGACAATTTACATTCTCTATTTGCAAAAATGTATCATCATAATAGTGTTGCATGAGAAATTGTTCATCCCTTTACGCAGATTTTTTGACTGTGTATCTTTTGTTTTAATGTCTTCCTACTTTCAAGCTTAATTTGGTCCAGGAAGAAGTGTAAGCAAAATTACTCTATGCAAAGCTGCTTTAATGATACCCCTAGCCTAGAGGAAATGTGAAAATTTTGAAAAAAATCCAAGAGAATCAAGATCTGACTCCTAGACCGCTTGGATTAACATTAGAAACTGCCTTTTAAGCCATCTGGATGTCACCTAACATACAAGTATTAGAAATATAGTATTTTCACTTTTCAAAATTTCATATGAAGATCTTCTTTGGTTTCATTCATTTCACCTGAAATGGCAGTAGCATCTCCAAGGTGTTGGGGGCAACAAGGGAAGTTTAGGCAAAGCCGTGCCCATAGGAATTTTTCCAGGAATTCATTCTACATACCTACTTTTTTTCTTTTTTTTTTTTAATTTGAGCATAAAAATCAATCTAAGGTATTCTAAAGAAAATACTACCACATAAAATGCAAATTAATACATTTTAATGAGGAATTTCTTTGATTTCAAAATAGTGGATATGCAAAGTATAAATATAATTTTAAGAATCTATTCATCCAGTCAGGAAGACAAAATCATCTGTGTGAGTAATACATCCAAAAGGTCAAATATATTGAAACACCTCTGATTTTACATGTCAACTCCACAGCACAATTTCTGAACCATTTACAAGATAATAATTACTTACAGAAATTTCTCTACAAATAACTTAGGAGAACAGATGCTCAATCTTTTGATAAAAAAAAATTTGTAAATGTTTTAGCTGAAATGAGAAAAATTTACTGGTCCTTGTCAAAAAATATTTGTCAATTTTCAATTAATGCAAGCACTAACATCATTTGCCATGTTTCACATTAAAATATGAAGATGAGTTTGGGTACAGGACCATAAATCATTCCTAACTCATCTGAAAGGATGTGTAGGCTTATGATCTTTCAAGATACTTTTAATGAAACTGGCTGAATTCCAAATTTACAAGCACACACAAATCTATATTTATTTTGGTTGATACTGTAATCACATCCATCCTTTAAGAGATCAAATGCTTTATGTTGAATCATGTCCTTGAAGTTGCACCATTTAGAAACGAGAAAAATTTAGTGTCTCATCTGTAGTATACCTGAATCTTTTGAAGTCAGGGGAAGTTTTTTGCATGGCAAATACATTTGTGAAAACTGCCTACATCTGTGATAGAATGTGAATACATTGACAGAATTTAACTTTGTCATACTTTGAATTTCATCTAAACAACACTCATAAAAAGTAAAAACTCACTAATTATAATTACCCACATTGCATTCAGAAAAACTACAACTGATGTCTATAGTATCTTTTGTTCCCTTTGTTTTTAATGACAACAGAAATAAGCTATAAATGCTTAAAACCTGTGAACATAAATAATTTCTTTAAGCATACCCTTTCTACTGAGCTGCAGCATTTAGTCTTAATGACATTTTTGTCAGAATTACAAATGAGATGCCAGAGTTTTTTTTTTTGTTCAGTGTGTTTTTCTGGGGGGAAGTTTTTTTATTTTTTTTTCAGGGTGATATTTTTCCTATGAGGAATCAATGTCAGAAAAAGAAACAAAATCCATATTAAATGGTTCAATTTAATTTAAACTTCCACAGAATTGCCTTTTCACAGAATTATTCCAGCTGTTTTTCTTTGTGAAAGGAAGTTGTCTTTGTTAATGAGACCAACACAACTCATCCCATTATATCAGCTCTAACCTAATAAATCAAATATTTGCACATTTCCTCTTCAGGTTTTTCCAAATAGAATTTTTTATCATGACAATAAAATATAGTGTGGAATAGTGTCATACCTGGGTACTTTAAGAATCTGAAATGAATGGGGAGGCCTGTCTGTAATTCCACACTTCAGGGAAGGCTAATTGGATATGTCCTGAAGGCAGGGACAATGAGAGGTACCTTCTCCCATTCACTCTTGAGTGCAGTTGTCAATAATGTTACCATGTTACCTTGTTATTTTAATGCTTCCTCCAATAATTTTTATCAGGCTTCATTCATGCATCTCTAAACACTGGAAAACAGCAAGGTTGCTAGTATTGCTGGAAAAATAGTGTCACGAGCCTAGCTTAAAAATTTTTGTAATACAAGACCAATGTTTTAGGAAATACAGAGTGGTGGTGTGATTTTTGCAGGCAGGAGGACAGGCTAGACATCATCATCAAGTCATGAATTCTTGCACTTCAGCAGTTTGACCCTCACAGTGTATGAAAACTGCTTTGTCTAGACAGAGCTTGGTGATGTAGAGACACATTTCCACTGTGAGATTTCTGCTTTAACAAACAAGTTTGTTTGCTGCATCTTCTCAATTCATGCCTGCATCCCAAGACTTCGATTTTGCTTCCTTACACAAATAAAGAAGTGTAAATATTTCAGGGATGCATTTTGCCTTTCAATAAGTCAGAAAACCCACTAAAGCTCTATTACAGTCATATAAATTGTGATTACGAATCTAAACGAAAACAGGAGAAACTCCAGAAAAGCATTGATGCTGGTAGAAGAGGAGAACAATATCAAACACAGAGTCAATGTATGCCACTTGGGATGCATCTGAGCGCCCCAAGAGGGGTCAGGAAGCTCGACCTTGATGACAATGAGTGGAATCCCTGAGTGAAGGAGGACCATGGTGGGTCAATGTTTCTTCAGAGAACTTGTGTAAGGAAGAAATTTACAACGGGGTTTTGAAGGGTCACTTGGCTTGAACTGGCTTGGCCAGCTAGCAGGAAATCATGCTACTTTTGCAGTTATCCCTACCATAAATTACACAGCTGCTATTGGAGCATCTTCTACTGAGGGAAAGCAGCATCTCCCCTGCTTCCCTAACCCACCATGTTCACTCATAGTTCTGTAGGAAAGCATGACTGATATTGTTTGCTGGAAGAAGAGACCAAAGTGGTAAGAGTTTGTAATCTACAAACTATTGTGGGTACTTTATTGTTCCATAGAACATTTTTTCGCAGTGCATGTAGGCAATGACCTGTGGTTTTCTGTGCTTAGAAACAACAACTGTGAAGGCTTCTACTGTGACAATAATGTAATTTAATCTCAAAAGGCCTTATTCTGCACTGTCTCTTTGTTGAAGCTCAGAAAGCCCTTTCTCTGGAGTCTCTTTGAGTCATCACAGTTGAATCCTGCTGCCATAAAGTGCCTGACAGCTTTACCCCAACACATCTGAAGCAAGACTGTGTTCTAATAAACAATTATCTTTACCTTCAAATAACTGCCTCCTGCTTGAAAAATATTTTCATAATAATAACCCAAATTAATATAGATAATTTTTTTTTTTAAGAAAGTAATTTCTATGGTCAATAAAAGGGGACACATTGCTAGCAATTTGTACATGATGCTTCACAAGAGGCTCCAGTATGGGATAGGCTACATTAAACAGATAGAGCTTTCATTATGGTAACGAGGCAATGCTTTGTTAGAAAGTATAGGAAAGACTTATAGTGAACCCCCAAAAGTATCCAGTATGGTGTGAATATTTCCAGAAGCCTGGATACCATCTATAAAGGTCTCCTTTCTCAAAAGTAGGTGTATTGTTTACACTTCATGAAGATTTATTGGCGAATATGGGCTATATTATTTTAGTTGCCCTAAGTCAAATGTGCAAACTTTGGCATTGGTCACAAAGACAGATAAAAGTATAGTTCATGGGAACACAGAGGAATTGTATTTCCTCTTTAGAGATTTCCTTGTTGAATCATGCAGAAACTATTGATTATATTTCAAAGGCAGGATTTTTTTTAAATACATGCCAGTGACTGCATCTGTCTGGAGCTGTCTGAACTTCAAACAGATTTGGGAAATACAGTAGATAAAAGGAATTTATGAGAAATAAATTATGTCACAAAAATGGTAGAAGTCTTTACCCAAAAGAAGGGTCTTTTAATGGAAACAATGGAAAGAATAACCTTTTCCTCCTTACTGATAATGGGAAAGTTCAGAAGCAAACATGTGTCTTAGTAAATAATTTAAATTAGAGGGTTATGATAGTAATTTTTAAATTGTGCATCAGAATCTGGCCATTTTTTCTTATTATTAAAAAAATGTATCTCCTTTCTTATTTGATTTCATGTTGTCAATGTTTGCTAATTTAGATTTTTCTATCCTGTAAATGCTCACATCTTCAAAAAGTTGATATGCACCTCCCTTATTTTCTCTGATGACATTAAGAGAAAGACATGATGAACCTTGAGGAGGCACCCCCATCTTATGCAGTGTTCATTGTTTGTGATTAGAGAAAACTCCTGCAGCACAACACATGGAACCAAGAGCTTGACAGCATGGAGGATATTGTGGGCAGCTGTGTACCCTGCACTGAGTCAGGCAGAACAGGAAGCAAAAAACCCTGTCTGAGGTGACAGCCTTCTCACTGATCTCCTGGATCAATGGGAAAGCAGAGAGATGCAAACAGCCTCAGATATTCTTTCTGCAAGGTCTGGTACTTGTGCCTGAACCTGGCTTCAGAGGGAGGTGGGGATGACAGAGCCTGAGTGTGGGAACTTTGAAAAGTAGTGCCAGGAACAGCCCTTCCCATGGCCACAAGTGCAAGCATGTGATGTTTTCTCCTGGCAGAAAAGAATTGGGATTAAAAGAATTTTAAGGTCCTAGTAAAGATTGCTTAGTGGCAATAAAATTGTTGAGGGTCTTTGTTTTCATCACATAAGGTTAAAATTAAAAGGATTTCTATTAATGAATGAATGAATGAATGAGTGGAGAACACTGAAAAGGCCACAGGATTTAAATTAAACATAATTTAGATAATTTTGGGGTGGGAGTTTTCTGTAGAAATATGGCAGTGTGCGGATGAAGACTTCATCTTTCAGAGTGACATGAAAACTATTAATTTCTTGAGCTTACTGTAAGGGAGAATATCTATCAACTATGCTGTTCCAAATTCATTTGGCTTTATATTACTAAAAGTCTATTTTTCATGGCTATTCATTCCAGGGAATTGTTTCTTCAATGTTATGGCAGGCTGCCTGTTTGGGTGGAGGAAGGGATAAAAAGCATAGCACAAAGGAAAAACACTGTTGCTCTGCGCAGGTGGGATTCTCCAGAGATTTTCCACCTTTCAGCCACTCCCTAGATTTCCTACTTTATCCTCTGAACATTCAGGCAGAATGAGAGGCTCTAGGAGAATGCTAGCAGTGACATTCTACTGGACCCACACTGACTTGATGTGTCCATTCTGCTAGCTCTGCCTGTGGGTTTGACATGGTTGACTTATGATTTCTTGGTTATGGCTTGTTTGTCCACTTAGGCTCCTTACCGAGGAAGATTTCCTTTCAAGTGACATCCAAATCCATGAAGGTACCTTTAAATCTGCTTTTACTATAGTAGGTGGTGAGGGAAACTGACAGGTAAAATTACCATGTTATTGAAAAAGCCCAGATACATGTATTTTTAGTGAGAGGCAGTACTTCAGATACCTTTTTACTGACAGGATTAAAACATGACATTTGTCCTTTGTCACACTGATTCAGGTGGTTTTCAATGACGTCAAAAAAAAATTTAAAAGATGGTTGCCTTGTCTTCCAGTACCATTAACAGGTATCTGCTAAACTACTAAAGTGGATACAAATGAGTAAATCTCATGCATATTTGTCCAACACCTCTACCAGATATTATCAAACTACTTCAGGGAAAATGCAAGGATAAAAAAGTTCCATAGCTTCCCTATGACAGGAAGGCAGTAATCTTCCTCTCCAGCATCACTTGATTATATGTAATGAGTCCAGGATGCCTTCTGGCACCCCAGAAGTACAGAGGTGTGTGCTTCACCTCAGTGAAGCATGTGAAAATACTGCCACAAGGCTCAGTCTTGCCCCACAAACCCAAAATCACTAAGAGAGCTTTGGGATACAAAAGTCATTTGGTGATAGTCAGCCTAGCCCTCTGGCCAAAGAGCAAGATGAGAAGCCAAACTCTGAAAGGGGGCCTTGTAAGTCTTGCTCTGGTCCACCAGGTCTGGAAGTAGTTTTGGGCAGCATACACTTTAGAGTTTTACCTTTGATTTCCTACCTTGGGCATTTCAGGCTGTTTAATTTAACATTCTGCTGGAAACACTTAAAAAGCCGTGAATCTCCAGCCTTCACTCTGATCCAGGCAAAGTTTTCAATTTTTATTCTCTTTTTTCAACTGTTCTTGTCCTCAAGGTTGTAGTCAACACTTTTTGTGAGGTGAGAGATCTGTTATTTCCTAAATGAGAACCTATCCCTCTGCATTAAATGGGTGTAATGTAGGATGTTAGAAGTTGTGACCCTTTATAATAGATTTTCTTCTATTTGCTTCACTGAAACTTCAAGGACAGCGTTTTGAGTTTTCCTTCATGTTTTTACCACAGAGGTTGGCATGTTAGGATTATGAAACTAGAAAACCTCTAGTTAGATCAAAAGAGCTGCCAAATAAGTGCCTAAAATCCTCCCATTCAACATATATATGTTTTATATGAGCGCAGCATCACTGAATTATAGCACAAAATCAATGTAATATACACTCCCTACATAAGTGTTTCCTTCCTTGCTTCTACTTATTCCCTTCTAGCATAAATAAAATAAAATAAAATAAAGTAAAATAAAATATAAATTATTCTTTATACATTTCTTAATAAATGTACTTATGACATCTTTCTTATCAAATCAGTCTGACACTTTTCCCTTTCCAGCCTGACATGCCATTAAATTGATGTGTAAAGATTTTAAAAGCCTCAAACCCCAACTTATTTTACACATTTCTTAATGGTATAATGTAAAACTGGCTTTTAAAAATTGAGGCACTCTTATCACATGCCTTAATTCTGTGTCTTTAAGGGCTGCAATGTTTCATCTTTTAATCTGTCATAGTGACTGCTTCACTCATTAGTTGCTATGTCTGTTGATGGAAATGTATATTCACTGTAACCATGAAAATTGAACATTCATCCTCTTGCCTGAGGGTATGTTTATTTTGAAACTAGAACTACACTGTGCTTCATTCATGCAATATTTACACAGAGCTAATTTTGGCTACTGTGAAATTTGCAGCTTCAATAATAATGTTGACTATTACACCTACAATTTGATAATTTCTTGGTTTCCTTCTAAAAATGTCTTCTTCTGCGTTCAAAAAGTTACACCTAGTATGGCCTAAAAAAATCCAGTGTTAATGAGTGTAATGAATCTAATAAAAAATCCATAGATATGGGGTTTTTCATGGGAAGGGATTGGAAGTTCTGAGAAGTAACCATCTTTGTCACTATCAACCAACTTTGTCAAACTTTCTTTTCAAGAAGTTTTATGCAAAACAGAGATGACTTTCAAAGCCTTAGAGCTTGCGTGCTGTTTGATAAGACATTGGAAATGGCAGAAGTCATAATTTCCAGCAAATGCAGGCAGGCCACAGCACATCATTGTAGCATTGGCTTAAGAATGAGTAAGTGTAAATTTGTGGCAGACCTCGAGTGAAGAATCAAGGATACAAGCAACTCTTGGGCTATATAGTATTACTCCTGCTGGAGTAAGTGAAATCATCGGAACCATTCACAAAAACGAAACTCGCTCTATGTGCAGAGCTGCATCCAGAAACAAACGAGTTATGGAGAATTTTTTTAAAATTCTAGCATAGTAACTATAGCTATTGAGGAGTGTAGTTTTGTTTAACTGATGGCCCCCAAATCTCTCCAGGGACATTTCCTCATGAAAGCACATTGTAGCAAACATATCTAGAAGCCACAAAGCTTTTGATTGTCTAAGTAGTTACAGTAGCCTCATCAAACTGGAAACATTTCTTTTATCATCATAACAAGAAACACTCTAAAACAAAAAAACTGCATTTGTATAGCATTAGGAAGTGCAAGGGGTTGAAATCTCCCATATTTTGCTTTAGGATTGTTCATAGTATTTATCAGTGATTTTTCGCTCTGCAGTCTTCTACACACACTTACAGACTTACCCCAAGTGAGTAAAAACCCACAATGGTCATAAAATGTCTATTGTCCTGTGAAAGGGAATATAATAAACAACAATTTCTCTTCAGTCATAGTGACAAAATTTGTAGTCTCCTGGTGATACTCAATATTACCATGATGACAACTGTTACAGAGTAATATTTTCTTCACCTCTGTTTCTTTTTGTGGGTGAGGCAGAAATAATTTGATTAGTTTCTTGGTTTACTGCTTTGTTGTTTTTTTTTTCTTTTGTACTTGAGTTCATAATTAAGTGGGTGTGTTCAGAATTCTTCGAGATAAAACTAATTTAGATAAATTAATTTAGCTTTTAGCTGTCTAGTTTAATTTTTATTTTTGACTTTTTCAAAGGTAAGTCTTCCAGTAAAGAGACAGTCTGTGTGACACTTCTGTCTATAGCAGTGAGGTTTCTCTTAAATGGTATTTTTACCTAGTGCAACATAAACTGGGAAGCAAGGAGGAAGACCATATGTCAAAAGACAAGTGTTCCCCTTTTGTGGAGAAGTTGATTATGCCCTGGCTTACTACTCTCTGGGTCTCTTCAGAGAGTCATGAGATAAACTCCCTAAAGATAGTGTTGAGCGTTCTCCAAAAACTCTTAGTAGGTGGTATCAGCCTTGAAGTAAAGTTTCATGAGGAGCAGATCCCTGCCACCATGCACTATTGGACTTAGAACTAAGTCATGCTGCAAGCAACCTATTTTCTTCATCAACACTGCTTATCTGGGTCTATGCCTGTCAACTAAGCAATTTTTTTCAACTCCTCAGATTCACATAAGCCAAGTCTAATCTCATTTTCGTGGAATAAAAGGTTATGATTTTCAGTACAGCATTAGAAATATAACTCAAAAAGGGCACCCCAAAAGGTACATCCTGTTCTGTTTCTCACCTGAGGAAGATTTTAGGTAACCAAAAAAGTGTTTAATTTTCCTGAACTAAATTAGTTTGTGTATTCAGAAAAACAATTATTGTCAGCACACTTCACCTGCCAGTCTTGTTCTAGTGCGAGTCATAGATTCTTTTAGGCTTTTTCCTGATACAACCTCCTTTTTCCCTGAATCAACAAGTGCTATGCTTTTGCTTAGCTTTGAAATGCATGTTAACAGATAGTCTAGGTGATCCCTGACTGATCTTCTGAAAGAGACGATGCTAGGACATGTAAATTGTCTACAAACTGGTGATTGAATTCTTTCATTTGATTCTTTTTCTCACAAGCTTATTTGCATTTTGACATTTTCATAAGTCATAGGAGCCATTACGTTTTTGACAGTCTTACAATGTATGCAATGTAGTTTTTTTATTCACAAAGATCACAAATAGCATATTATTAATAAAGCTGTCTAAGCTGGCCTTTGCAGCCTCTTGTGTCCCGCTCTTTTTGGACAGTTTTGGATTTGGGCTATGGTGACCTTGAAAGCCATGAGAAGAATCTGGAACTGGATTTGATTTCTTAGGGGAAGGCTCTCTGCAGACAGAGGATCTCTGTAATATCCTATCATGAGCTTGTTATGGCTTGATAGACCCGGTATTTCCAATCAGCCATCAGCCGTGAAGTTTGTCAACGTGTAGATCTTCACGAGCAGTTGCTATAGACACAATTGGATCTGAAAGAGTGGGAAACAGTCAGTTGACCAGATAAAGGTAAAAGAGAATGAATTTTGTGTTAGAAGTTTAGTAAGACTTCACTACCTGAACAGAATTAGCAGTCTAATACCAGGTGGTCTTATAATAGTTGAGGAAATTACAGTTCAGGAGACAGGTACCCACTTGCTTTCTCCCTCCAACATTTCTATTTGTCCAACTACAGCTGACCTTCTATAGAGAGGCATGTTACTACTCATACTTGTTGGAGAGAGGCAGAGAAAGTAATGTGGTCCTCAGAGGTTTGCCTCAGCTTTGTGTTCTCTGGTTGTGGCATTATTAAAAGCACTAATACAGTCCCTCCGAATTTGGGGCACTACTTAAATATAGCTTTTCACTGAAGAGGAAATCAGAAAAGAGAAACACAAAAATAATCCACATCTAGTGTAGGATTTTCCTTCAGGGAAGTCTCAAGTAATTGCGTGTTATATGTGTCTCTCCAGCCAATTATAAGCATTCACTCAGCTGCTTGTGTCTGAATTTGTCAGGTTTCTAATGTAATATATAAATCTGTTCCTGCTTGACTCCAAAACCACAGCTGGTTTTGATCAGACTCCTATAAAAAGGAAATTTCAATTAGCAGTGATCCAAACATATTCTGGAGGTATATTTTTATGGCTGCTTGACGAATAGCACTCTTTGTTCGTAAGGGTGCGTGTGACTCTCAGACGCAAGGCAGCCAGAACTGTGAGTCATCACCACAAGCACTGTACTTTGTTGCAGAGGTCACATTCTGCCAAAACCAGAGGAATTAGCTAGCCAGATTGAATTAGCGGTTGAAACACATTAATTTATGCTACATAAATGTTATTGTGGCCCTGTGGGCAAGTACTTAGGTCATATGCTTTATGAACTATTTGCACCAAGAGGGCTTTCCAGCTGTAAATCAGCTTCGAAGTGGAGTTTTGCAAAGGGTTCATGGCTCTGCACTGTGCTCCCTCCCCCCTGTCCACACTGATTCCATCTCTTGGCACACTGATTGCTCACCATTCTGCACATGCTTTACAGGATTTCCTGCTAAAGGAGTGGATCAGCAGCCAGAGCAGAGCCAAGGCTGGATCTGGTCGAGAAGTTGAGCCCTGGCCAGTCGCTGATGACGCTTCTGGGCAGCTGTGGGTCTGTGGCTCCAGGCGTCTGGCAGCAGGCAGGGCTGCTAGAGTTGGTGCAGCTGTGTGGTAAATGGAAACCTTGATATCTAAAGCACACATACAGCCCAGCCCTTGACAAGGCTGTTTCTCTTCCGGGGGAGGAGGTGAATTAGATACACTTTTGGCCGCATTATTTCAGAGTGAGAAAAAGTAGAAGTGTTTTCTCGCTTCAAATTATGGTAACTGAGGACACATGCCAAGAAAGAATTATGCATAAAGATAGTGTTTTAACTTGTTTTTATGTGTTTGGATATGTCTCTGCCAAAAATCTGACAGAGCCTCATTGTTGCAGCATTTTCATCATGAAGCCACTGACTGCACCCAGCAAACATTTCATAAATAATGAAGTAATTGGGGGCATTTGGTGTTGTCTGATCGTGTCAGCAGTTGCTTGTAACACACTCTACTTTCCAGCAAGCCAGGTAAATGTTACAGCAGTATGAGAAGGGAGGCAGTGTTGGTCTCCAGAGGAGAATGGTCTTTTTAAACAAACATGTTTCACTCAGGCCACTCATTCCATCCTTTTTTTCTTTTTTTTTTTTGACTTATGCCTGCCTTTGCACAAAGGATTGTTTGTTTTACTATTCATTTTTTTTCAGCTCAGCGAGCAGATTCACTCCCTGGCACTACTGCTACTGTGATGCTGAATCACGCTGCACATACATCTTCCCCCATGGAGTCCCACAACACGTCTCCTCTTGTTTTTAAATGTAGTACAGCCAGCACCTTTATTGGGTATCTCCAATGCTGCTGTTCTCAAGGACACAACAACCCCATTTCAGATTCCACACTGCCACTGCTTTTACTCAGACTCACTGATTTCTGGGCTTGTTGATTTAGGAATCTTGGACATTAATCATCTGGTGTAAATGACATTTTTGTTTATGCTGAATATTTCAGCAGGATCACAAAAAGAATGTTTTTATAACATTAAATATTCATAAAATCATGCTAAAATAGTTAAGGGCAAGTGAAATAGATGAAGATTTGAAAGCATAAATATTTAATATTTTAATAGCTTTTCATATGAATTTTTTTTTCATGAACCTAGTGCTGTTACCATACATCTGTTATTTGAATAGTGAAACTATTATTCTTTTAGGTGTTTTCTATTATAAATGAAAACGTTTACTCTACTTAATAGCAATTTTGTTTTGTTTAGCTTATGAAAAAGAAAAAATATTGAGGCCTGAGAACTGCCAGACCTGCTTATTTGAGTGCTCTCCATTCGCCCCGCTGCTGAAACACTCCTGTGTTGACTGCTTTTAGTGCAGGATCCCATTTATGATTACAGGATTGCAAGACAGCAATTAAAACTCCCAGAGTGTAATTTTTCTGCATAAATACCTTTTTCTAGAAAGTAAATAAATTATCATCCGAAGTGAGGTTGATTTTCAGCAATGATGAATCCTTATGTTTCCCATTAAACCTGTCTTCCAAAAACTCATGACAGGAAGAAAAATCTTCATCAGTGACTAAAGAAATTCTTGTGAGACTTATGTGAGTTTTTCCTTTTTTTTCTTTCAAATGTATCTCCCTTCTCTGTGTGAACCAGAGCATGCATGTAGCGTGGGGTGGCAATGGTTATGTGTTTCCTAAGAAATTGTTTCATCAATAGAAGTGGTAGACTAAACGTTTACTATGATTCATTAATTGGGTTAAGGAAGTAGGGATATTTATGACAATTATTTGGGAAGCTGTGTAAAAAGACAGCAAACCTCTATATACCTCTTATATATATATATATATATATATATATATATATATATATATAAACCACTTATACCTCACAGAAGCCAAAGGGTTGAACAAGCCTATTAAACAAGCTATATACCTGTCTGTTTGGAGGAGCTGTTAAATCATGAATCTCTGCACAGTACCTGAGGCAAGCCTGTTAAGAAAGATGTTTTGTAGCAGATTTCTGTTCTATTAAGGAAGGACATAAAGTAGAATAATTTAAAATGTGTCAATAACTCAAGGCAAAAATGCTTAATGCAAGAAGCCATATCTTCTTAACTTGTAATCAAGCATACCCAGTGGTAACTAGTAAGTGGAATGTTACTCGTGGAATCAAAAATCATTTTTTGGATAGATTATGTGGCAGGTTTTTAGCAAAAACATCCCACCGTGGTTTGTTATTGTGGTGGCTCTCTGGAATCCAGATTTCAGCTTTAAAAATGGAAATAATAATTATTTTCTGTCAACTTTTCCTAGGAGATAGGCTGAAAACTTGGCTCCCTTTTCAGCTGGTTGAATCTATAGAGTGGAGACATTTTCACATTTTGTGTGCCCGCCAGAGTAGGTGGTGACAGTAATTTAACATGGAGTTTCATGGATTCTGACAACTTGCTTCATGCTCCCCCTCTCACTAAGGGTGTCAGAGTGCCATCAGCTCCATCTTCAGCCCCAAACCCTGCACAGCTGCCTGAGGAGGCTTGATGCATGCTAAGTTCTGTTTCTGGTGGCACATTGCCATGGATCCGTGAACAAACAACTTTAATTCGCCCAAGTTCTCCTCTTTCAGCTACATTGCATCCATGGCAGACGTTTCTCCAAAGCCATGCTGTTGAGCAGGACTATGCACTGCTCCTGCTTGGGACTGGCAGGTGTACATCAGAGAGAGCATGCAATGTAGGCCAGGCCTGGCCAATGCCTTCTGAACAATAAACACAGACAGAGGAGGAAAAACATATATCTATAATTCAACAGATAGGTTTTACTGATTATCTCCAGGGGATGAAACCAGCTAGCCTGACTTTATGTTCCCCTTTTCAGAATCAATGTTTTCCACCTCCTGGCTGTAACATGTCCCATGGCACTCTCTTCAGTTGTATTTGCTCTGTGTTCTTCCTGATGCTTTTCATGGATTGTGCTTGAAAGAGGAGAGAAAAACAGGCCAAGGTACAGGTAAAAAAAGAGTGGGAAAAAAATGTAGGATGCCTATGCTAATAGTTATACTTGAATTGTCTAGAGACACAGAAGAAGCTTTAATTAAATGCTCTATATTTAGTAATTTCTTGGCAGTTATGATTGATTTATTATGTGTTACATCTGGTCATAATTTACTGCATTGCATTTGTACTACTGTTTTGTTTTTGTCACTTATGTGCTGCATATTAGTCATGAGTTCTTGTGGTTTGCAGTTTTTGAGTTACATTGTGCAAAACCCTTACTCTACAACTTGAAACCAGGTGTTTCAATATGAAAGCAAATCACTCCAAGATTTACACAAACCACTGGTTTAGCAACCCTTAGAGTTTGTCAAAATGTATTTGATTTAGAATTTTTTTCTAAAAATGACGGTGTCTCCCTGCAATGAATTTTCAGATAAGCATGTTTATAATTTGTAATATTGCTAGTCTTGTAATTATGTATCATATCAATTAATTGTGTTTATGTTTTTTGATACGCTTGCCCTGAATCCTATGCCAATAATTTCAACTCAAAACAAAATCAAAAGCCCTAACAATCTTAACTGTGTAACGTATTCACTTTGATCCTGTATTTTAGCCTAGTGGAAGGGGGTTTCAGATGCGTGCTAACTCACAGGAAAAAAGCAAAGTTCCTAGGATGATCATTAAGTTTAAAAAGAATATGAAGCACAGAGTGGCTGTGATGTAAGATATCTAAGATGTTAAGTGTCGGGACTTGTGTCTGCATGAGAGATCAATGTACTTGTTTAGCTCAAAATGCTTGTAAATTATCACAGAGACCACTTAATAGAAAAATCATCTCAGCCATGGAAGCATTGAAGTGAGTATTCTGAACCATAATAAATTTCAGTATATTAATTGTGTCAAGCACACTGACAAGGTCACCAAATGCAAAGGAGGTGTTGCAAATATTTTTAGTGTTCATCACATCAAAGTTATGAAAATGTTCATGATATCTCAGGAAGGAATTAGGTGATAGCTGGAAATTCAGAAAAATATTTTAATACTTTAATTATTGTGCATCTTTTTGGTGGTAATAGTGAATGTGGAATTTCTCCTTTTGCAGATGTGTGTTTATATGTTTGCATTTTCTGAACATCGTTGGTGTATTTCAATCAGAAGCAATATGCTTAACATTACAAACTATGCTTGATTTTCTGAGCTTCTGTGAAACTGAGTGGAATCTGATCTTGTTTGCATGAACTTAAAAATGATGTCAGTATTAAGCTGATTTCAGTGGAGTTTCCATCGATTTCTTTTGGGATCAAAATCCAGTTCCCATTGGTAAAAGAGGATGTTTTGTCTGTCCATCTTATAAAATGGATATTTTCATTTTCTTTTGTTTGTTTTGGAGGTTTTTTTGTCTTTGGAGTTTGGTACTGTTATTTCTGAATCTTGTTTTTATTTCTTTCTCTTTCCTTTGAAGCAAGCCCTCCTCTTTATCTCACCAACCACAAGAAAGCAAAATGCTTCTTGGGCTGCATCAAAAGCAATGTAGCCAGTAGGGAGGAGAGGGAATTCTGCCCCTCTGCTGGTGAGACCCCACCTGGAACACTGCATCCAGCTGCGTCCCAGCACAGGAAGGACATGAACCTGTTGGAATGAGTCCAGAGAATGGACACCAAGATGATCAGAGGGATGGAGCACCTTTCTTATGAGAAAAGGCTGAGAGAGTTGGGGCTGTTCAGCCTGTGGAAAAGACTCTGGGGAGACCTTATAGCATCCTTTACCACATAAAGGGAGCCTGCAAGAAAGTTGGAGAGGGGCTTTTTACAAGGGCATGTAGTAAAAGAATGAGGGGCAAAAGCTTTAAGCTGAAAGACTTAGGTAGGATATTAGGAAGAAGTTATTTCCTGTGAGAGTGATGATACGCTGAAACAGGATGCCCAAAGAACCTGTGGCTGTCCCATGCCTGTAAGTCTTCAAGGATGAACAGGGCATTGAACAACCTAGTCTAGCAGAATGTATACCTCCCCACTGGAGGGGGTTGGAATAATGTGATCTTTAAGGTCCCTTCCAGCTCAAACCATTCTTTGACTCTATTATTCTGTGATCTTTGGTCCTGCACTTTTGCAAGATGCAATATTCAGTGGTAGAACAGACTTGAGGCCCTCCTACACACCAAGTCTCCTTACTACTGCTACATGCCACCAGTGTGCACCCTTGCTGCCTCACCTGTTGTTCTGAGTGACCATTCCTGTGACTTTGAATGGACAGCTGATACAAACATTTTAAACACATATTTTACTCATTTGTTTTTCAAAAGATAATTTCTCCAGTACAATTCTGGCTGGCACAGAGAGTGGGAGCCTGCTGTAGCTAGTACTGCTAGCAGAGGCTGTTTTGCGAAAATAGCCCTACTTTCTACTAAAATTTTATAAGAAGCAAGGTATGAATGGCCAACAGCTAAAATATACCTTTTTTTTAAATTAAAAAAAGCCCACAAAGCTAATAGATATGGAACTTGGTATCAGATACCAAGGGATACCAGGGACATCAGATAGGCCTAAAATAGGGTCATTTTTTAGCCATGTGTAGGACCCTGGTGGTTAAGAAAAGGATGGTAGAGATATTGAGTCTCTGCTTCTGGGACTCAAGTGCTGCCTCTGCTATGGAGAAAATGGTTAGCTTCTGACTGTTTTTCTTTGTATGGATTTCGGATGAATTTGGACACCTTGAGTGGGAGAAAAGGAAGTGGAAAAAAAAACTTTCAAGTCTCGCGTATCTTAGATCCCCAGGATCCCATCTGGTGGATCTAAAGCCTACATTTTTGTGGTAGGGTGACTGTTTGGCTGCCAGATATCCAGCAAGTCCTTCTCTGCAGGACAGAGGGAGCAAACACAATGAAAAAGACGGTGGGTCAAGGTAAGGGCAGGGAGTGATCTCTTGCCAATTACCTCCACAGGCAAAAAAGACTCGGCCTGGGGAAACGAACATATTTTATTATGAATTAATAATGGAGAAAGATAGTGAGAGATAAGAAAACCTAAACACACCCTACCCCCCATCTACCCTTCTTTCCAGGCTCAATTTCACTCCTTATTGTTCTACCTATCCCAGCAGCACAGGGGAACGGAGAATGGGGGTTTCAGCAGTTTTTTCCACTTCCTAAATATATTATCACAGAAGAACTACCAGTGTCATTGAGGGACTCAGCTTTTGCTAGCAGCAGGTCTGTCTTGGAACTGGCTCTGCTGGACCTGAGGGAAGCTTTTGATGTCTTGCCATAGAAGATGCCTCTGCAGCCCCACCTCCCTCCCCTACCAAAACCTTGCTACGTAAGTCCAAGACAATGAGATAAAGGAGTAAACACATATTCTGTTATTTATTGTGTCCGCAGCTTCAAGCAGTAAGGGTCAGGGCCTGTCCTTAAACACTAACAGAAAGAAAATATACAGCAACATACCAAGAAGAGAGAAAAACACTGTGGAGGTAAGAAGACTGGAGCTTTGAAGTGTGACCTCCGTTTTGTGTAGTTTGGAGAGTTTGGTTTGGTTTGTTTTTTAAAGTAGGTGTAATCAAATTGAAGCTTACCAGAGAAATTGGAACAAATGGTATCAGTTTTGAAAGACTTGGGAACTGTGATGTGTGGATTTGAATCTGTGAATCCTATTTTATGGAAAGCCATTTTGACAAAACTGTGTTCAGTATTATAGGTTATCCTTCTTTTCTAGTTAGAATATATCTTTCTCTATCAAAGTTATCAAAGACATCAGTAAATTGCAACCATTTTTTGTATTGTCAATGAAAATGCTTTGAGATCTCTTTTTTTTTGGTGAGTGAATGAGACACTTGGAAAATGCAGGATTACAAAGGGAAATGGGAAATTTCTCATTGGGAAATGTGCTTAGCTGGAAGGAAATACCAGGAGCCGGGAAGAAAGGAAAGCACTGGGAAGAAATCTGTTGGCACTGAGGTATTTGGCTTTGCTACTTCTTCCAAAAACAACAGTAACTCAGGCATTGAATACTAGGTTGAAATCCAGTTTGTAGCTGTGAGAATCAAGGACAGTGTAACATACTTACCGACTTTTTTTTTTATTCCTTCCTCTCAAAGGTTCTCTGGTTTTGAAAATATGCCAATCCAGATGTGCAGCCTCTTGACCTAGCTGATTGCTTTTGTGAATCACTAGATAAGGGCTGGGAAAAGAGAATTAAAGTAAACTACAGCTAAATCCTGGTAATATAGACTGGAAATTGTTATCTTTTTTTAACTTTGTGAAGTTTGTCTAATGTAGGTCGCTTACAACAGTTCTACAAAGAAAACTGCAACTTCTTACAGTCCCCTCTTCTTTCAGAGGCTCTAGGTTCTCACTGAATTTGACTATTGTCAGGATAATAGCTGCTTGAGAGGTTTTACAACAGTCTTAACTGCAAATGGAATGAATAAAATTAAAGAAAGCTCTTCCTGCTTATAACTCAATGATTCCCCAACTACTTCCTAGTTTTACCTTAAATTGCTGCACAGTCTTAATTTACTGTCAAGTATCTCTAAATTTTGGAAATTTAACAAGATTGCAGGAAACTTAAGTTCACGACTCTTTTTGGTAAAAGGTTTTGCAGTTACTTTGCTGAGATAGAGTTCCCTACATATTGACAATCACTCCTTTTTCTCCCTCCCATGCACAAATGGCAAGAGTTATATTTAAGTGTGCCAAAATAAACAGGAAAAAACCATGGGATATAGGCAGCTTTCATTTTTCCTTAATTGCAGGCTTATGCAAATGGTGTTGACTCAAGCTAAATTATTGGAGGATTTCCTTTTTATTTTGTTCCATATGTTATTTGTTGACGTATCAAGTTTATCTCAATTAAGGAAAATGGGTTTCTGTGTTCATCTTTAAACCATTTCAGCATTAGCTTTAAAATTGACAAATTACTTCTATATTGATATAGAGTCAAGGGTAGTATGTAATAGGGCACATGATTTATATTGATCTGATGAACTGTGGTATTTAATTTGCAAAATGTTAGTCTGGCCTTTTCAATGCAAATGTTTTCTAGGTGTGATCCGACTTTCCATATAAGTAAGGTTATTCTGTAGTACCACAATCCAATTTCTATAATTTCCAAATGACTCTTTAAAATGTTTTAAAGTTGTAAGTGAAAAAAGTTTGATTTCCCTTTTTTTTTATCATCACATTTCATCCTTTCTGTGAAATCACAGATCTAGTATTGGGAATAGATAAAATGCATTGAGGGAAGATCTTACACAAGCTTAAGATGATCTTCAAATAAGCAAGAATTATAAACACAAATTCCCGTGTCTTTCTGAAGCATTTATCTGCATGGGCCTTCTGAGGTAAGACCAGTACGTTCTATTTTCAACATAATTTTTAAGATAGAACATATAAAGGTTTTATTTTAGACCACCACTAACATATGCAGAATTGTTTCAGCACTGCAGACTCATTTTTACCACGCTGGAATGATTCAGTGTTAATCATCTTTTTTGAAGGAGAAAGAAAAGCAAACATGGTGTTTCCCAAGAATAGGTGAAAATTAAATTACTGGACACGAACTCAGGATTACATTGTAGGTAACAATCAGTTATTTTCACCTGACACTTTCAAGTAATGTAATTTGATACTGTAAAACTGACCAGTCTTAACCAAGAAAGAAAATCAACATTTGATCAGCAAACTTAGAGCAGATGTAGAAGGGAACTAAGTGTATTTATATTACTATACTTCATAAAGTAGCTGGATCCATCAGATATGTTCAGATTGTATCTGTACTGTATGTCTTATCTAGATGCATATTTAAGGACAGATAAATCAGCAAATTTATTAGTTTGTTAATCTAATCTAAAACCCTGTGGAGTAGACTTCTCTATTCCTATTCACAGTGTGAAGTGTATTTTCACACTTCTGGAGAATTATATTTTCTGTGCAGTCTTGTATTTTGGCAGGCTTTGTCTGAGATGAGGAGAAGCTTATGTGTATTATGCATGTTTATGTATATGTAGCGTTAAGTGAACAGTTATGAATACATCTGTAGAAGTCACAGTGCACATGAAAAAAAGCAGGGCTGAACATAAGTCATGACCTTGCTGTTGACATGCTTTATCCTCACTTTCTCTTATTTCCTTCTTTGCTTTTTGCAAAGGAATGGGGTTTGGATCTGTACAATTACATGACAGCACTTGTTCCATGCTGCCACTCTCAGGGGCATGAAGTCACTCTGCACCTCTACTTCCACTCTCAGGTACTCAGGATCTCTCTGCAGTTCCTTCTATGGCCATGCTTTGAGCTGCTGGCTCTGCATGATGTGTTCACTCCTGCTCTTTTGTGTGCTTTGCGATATGGAAGGCTTGCCTCTCCACAGGTGTTCTCTCAGTGAGTGATAAAACACATTACTGCAATGATGCAATTCTTTGTAATTGTGATGTAGCAAACAGCTGGTATTAGAAGAGTTTCAAAGGGCCATTCTTCGAAAAAAAAAAGAAAAAAGCCATCTTAAAAAAAGTAAAACAGGAAAACAATAAAAAAATGCTAATGCTTGTCTGTAAGCTTCTGCAAAATGCTAGAATTGCCCCCCAATGCCTCTTTGTGCTTCTGCAGCACGGGTGTAACTATGGTGACACTTTCTTTCTTAGTAATATTAGTCTAGTTCTCCCTAAACTCTGAGCAGAATATTAAATCAGATCTGATTAAATTGGGTTCCCTTGATAGAGCAGAAGATTGCTTAAACCTTTCTAATTTGTGACCTATGATTGTGCTCAGTTAAATGTGATATTAAGGTCAAGGTCTAACATAAAGTCACAGAGTACACCACAAATTCATTACTACATTTTAATTCATGTAGTGACACATCTAAGAACATGCTTCTTTACCTTTGACCCTCAGCTGTAAAGGAAATCCATCTGTTCTTACTAGGTTATGCAAACCCCTGGAGACTAGATTGCCAGGACTGTTAAGGATAAAGAAGGTCACGATAAGGAGACATCTGTATAAATACTCTGTCATTAATATTCTCCTTCATAATGAATGTTGGCAAAAAAAATAAGGACCATAATCAACAATGTCTCATGACAACTTTCAGAGCAGAGGACACACTGAGGGGTATTTATAATGTCCATTCCACTTTGGTGTCCTGCTTAGGTACAATTAAGTGGACCAAATAAGGCACCTAAATTTCCTCCGCAGTTAATTGTGACAGGTACCGTCAAGGCAGTGATTCACCACCAGTTGGATGCTGAGGAGGCAATACAAAACTGTCTTTGTTCTGAAAAACAATGCATGCCAGCAAGATGGAATGGACTGTGAGCAGCAAGAGAAAAACTGAAGGAGAAAAGAAAGTACTAAATTATAGTGACAATTAGAAAATATTTTATGATAAGAAGTCCTGTCCACATTCCTTTTATGTACACCACATTTATTTGGCTTATTCTATATATGAGTATTTTCAGACGTCAAAAAAGGAGCGTTTATGCTTTCTTTGCAGTAGCTATTCAGCCAGTACAAATGTTGTGTATTTGGTCATATCTTGTTCTTTAGCACTGTCAACCGCCTGTCAATCTTCATATTTGCAAAAAAGAAAATACACCAGCCACCCCACTGTGCTGAATGTGACAGCATTGTAATGTCAGAGGACCAAGAGACAGGTGATGGTTTATGATAGAAATAAATCTTTTATGAGAGCAAACTTGGGAGAATTGCATGCTTTTGTAGGGGATATATCGCTGCACAGCTATCACTGACAATCTTCTCAAAAGCATCAGTTTCATAAGGCAAGGTTTTTATTGTGTCTAATCATGTCTTGAGTCACTGGGGGGAGAAAGGAGAAGGTATATGCTCTTTGTATCTATATAATATGTAATATATATGTGTATATAGATATGTTCATGCCTTCATAGATATTTGAAAAGAATTAGACTCATTTAATGATCCTGAAACTGACTTGAACCTTTACAATACAATTCTGATTGCTACACAGCCGGCAAGAGTGTTTCTGCATATTGCATTCTGAAACAGGACAAAGAGCTTTCTGGCAAAAGACTTTAATTTGAATGGAAGGACTTGGAGTTAAATTGTATTTCTCAATATGCAGTGGTATATTGCATTTTTGAGGTTCTTTTAATATGTTGCCTGTAACTAGGTCACAGAATCATTTCAAATTTTTTTTCTGAATAAGTGTAAAAGAGTCATATCCTCTCAGAAAGCCACACATCCTACAGCTGGTTAAAATCATTTGAAGGACTTTATCAAGAGATTTAATTTTCAGTTATGTTATTCCACAATAAAAATAATTGTTAAGAATCCGACAAAGCTCACAAACCTCTGGTTTTTATTTGGGGAAAAAGCCTGGGCATGTGTGAAGACTTCTGTTCCAAAAAGCCACAGTGTCATAACAAACCTAGCAAATGGATTTGCAATTCTAGTCTCCCCTCAGCTGTTTATCCATATATTGTACAACGCATTTGTCATTCACTTGCTAGCCTGACTGCACATGAAATTATGATTACAAATCCCACCTAGTTTTGTTCTCTTTAAATACGAATCTTATAAGTTAAAATGAGTGCTCAAGGCAGTCAGTTCCATAAATGTACAGCCTTGATGAGAAAAGAATAAAATTTCATTTTCATCTCCTCCGAAGTTTTATGCAATTGTATGCTACACTTTCCCCTTCTTCTTACACTGATGATATTTTTCCTGTTTCATATTCCAGTTGTGTATTTGACAACTGCTCTGTGCTATAGCTGGTTAGGCCTTTACCATGAATCCATGGCAAGGGTCACCACACAGTCATGCAACCCAAAGGGCAGACTATGGGTGGCAGTGCCTTTGTTAGCAGGGTAATCATCTGACAGGCGAATTGTTTAGCTTGATAGCTGCTACATGACACAGCAGGGCATTTTGAGGTCCACATGCTGGAGCCTGGATGAAGAGCTGTGAAATGGAGGGGAAAATGCATGTGTTTAGTTTTACACTGGGAAAAAAAAGCCGATTCTACCTCTTGCCAGAAGATCCATGCCAAACATCCTGCAGAAATGCCTCACAATTCTGTCTAGCTGCATAAGGGCAGTGGTTAGGGTGCTTCAGTGAACCAAAATACATGACTTCCTTGCATGTGACATCTGTTTTAGTCTCATGGCCCTAACTTGGAGAGCAGGTAAAAAAAGAATACACTGATAGGCAGATACATGGGAAGGATCCCAGTCTAGCCTGGTCACAGTTGAACTTAGTGTCCAGTGAATTCCATCTACCAGTCCTGGAAAGTGAAACATATTATTTCATACACTCTTTCACCAAATAATCCCCACTAGTAAAGCTATAGGCTCTTTAGGCTTCAGCCTGGGAGTGTTTCTTTTGTGAAGTGGCTGAGTTGTGTTTCCTGTCTATCATGTTTGAGCTAAGACCTCAAATTTTGGGTTTTTTGCACAACCACATGTTTTCAGAGATCTTCTTCTGCCTCATTTTTTAATAAAAGGTATGATTATTAATTAAAAAAGTCAGAGGAAGGATCAGGAAGTAGGGGATTTCTCAACCCAAACAAATTCCCTCATTCACATTTTTTTACCACTCTATTTATTTGCATGTGGTTTTTCACACTTTTTTAAAAACCCTCCGAGTCCCATCTGGCAAGCAGCACAAAGTGTCTCTTCCCAAAACTCCCACTCTAGGAATGCTGTATGATACCAAAGCACAGGATGTGTTAATGTGAAGGCTAGAGCTAGCCTGCTCTGCTGTCAGTTCATCCCCTGCCAAGCCTTGCTCTCCACAGCACAGACACGGGCAGTGGACAAAAGTCAACAGACATAGCTCAGATCAGTAAAGGTTTGAGAGCTATCCAAATGCTCATCCAAGTGACCAGGCATTTGAACAGATCCACAGTAGTGCTCTTGAACCTACTCCAACAGCTCTCTGTAAGGTTTGTAGGCTTCAGAGCTTTCCCTTTCCACAATTTCCCCTTCTTCTCTTTTGCTAGAGTTACTGCCTACTTCTGTTTGTTCACCTGTGCAGCCTGGAGTGTCTGCCCCACTAGGGAGAGACTGACCTCTCCCTGCATGGCTCGGCTGTACTGTGGCAGAAGCATGGAGCTGGACTTCCCATTCTGTTGGCATTGGAGCTTCTTCATACATCTTTGCAGGTTGTGTGAACTTGAACAACTAATACATTCCTCTGGCATCAAACAGTGCTGTCGCCTGTTGGCGGTTACATATAAGCCTGAGAATTTGCTGTGAGATCCCATAAAGGGAATGGCTGAAGAAAAGATCTCCTTTTTTCTAGGTTAATGGCTTGGCAGCTTTTTTTTTTTCCATACAAAAGCCCTGTCTAGCCTGTTGGACAAGCAGAAGGTCTGCCACTAGCAGGGTTTTAAACAGAATAATCTGAGCCATATTAATGGCTGTAAGATAAAGTCTGGATTACTACACCTAAGTCTGTGTAGTAATTTTTTCTCCACATTGAAACTGAAGTCTTTCTAAATGGCCACCCTTCATCTGAGTTGCTTCAGACTGAGCGACAGAAGAGAATAAATTAGGGAAACAGAGTTAAATTGCTGTTTACTCACAGATTTATTGGTGAAAATAATCTATATTTCTCTCAGTATTTTAAGAAGTGAAGAAAATTACTGTGAATCTCACCACAGTTAAGAACAGGTTTAAAATAGCTGTGTGTTTGTAATTGATTTTATAAATATTTATGTCTATGTATATATTTATGTAGATATCAATTTTATCAAAAAGTGATATATGCTGATTACTCCTCTATTTTATCCATTTTCCTTTCTAGAAATTCAACTGAAAAAGAGGCTGAGAACCAGAATCCAAAATCCTAAATGTAAGTAGCTAATTGCAATTTCACAAGGAAAATGAAAGCCAAAACTATTTCACTGAAAAGTAGTAAGTCTTAATTTTTATTATTAATTTTTTATGTGGTCATATGGAAACAAATTGGGCCGAAGTCTTTCAGCTATACATTCCAGAGAGTCTGCTCATTTAGAAACTACGATAATAGGACAGAAACATTTCTCTTGGTAGTAAACCTGTAGCAAATGTGTTATTCAAAGGCTGGGAAATTGAATGACCCTTTCTGGAGAATAATATATAGTACAATCTCAAAAAAATTTGTACAGACTGAAAAATGACTTTAAAATACAGTCTTATTAAGAAATACAGGTTCTTTGGATATACGTGTGTATAAAACTCTGTGAAACCTCTTGTAGAAAGTAATATTTACATTTTTTAACATTTTAATATTTTTATTATTTAAATATTTTTCTCTTTTCACTCAAGATTGTACTTTTGAAAAGACAATTTTGCTCTGAAAGGTGGTGGTGGAAATCTCTTTTTGGTCTTTCCTTTGGCCTTTAGTTCTTCCCCACTCCATGCTCCATCCCTCAGATTGCCTTACTAGTTTTTTGCTCCTCCTGAAAACTTCATCCCATCTCCAAGGGCTGTTTTCAGATGTCAGGGAACACTGGAGAACAAGGACAATCTGTCCAAATGACCTGTCCTTTAATTGTGCCCCCTGCTCATACAAATTAACACAGCTCTAGTGTCCCTAAAAATGAGTGAATTCTAATCATGTTAGGACACTCTCCTTTAAATCTACAGAATATATTAGTATGCAAATTATTATAAGCTTAGGGCAGCTGAGATTTACTTATTAGAAAAATCTGCCAGATTATTCACTTTTTCTCTCCTAAAATAAGCAACATGGATAGAAATCAATATAGCCTACAGACTAGATGGAAAACCATACCAGTCCATTTAACTGTGCTTTATATGTAGAGAATAAAATTTTTAGGAGGAAGGGACGATATGCAGCGTGTGTAAGTAGATGCATTGAAAAAGTGAATTTTGTGATAGTTAGAAATATGTGAAAACAAAAGGGAGGAGGGTACCATGAAGAGGAAAACAGTTAAGTGATTAAGTCATCCATGTGGTTTCCTGTACCACTTTTTAAATTTCATCTCTCTTTATATTATTAGCAAAACTGATTGAAAATGAAATATTTCAGAGCAGAATATGTTGTTGAATTATTTGAAAAGGAAGAGAGATGGGGTATGAAGCAGGCCTGAGTGATTGAGGAATATGATGCTGAAGAGGCTGGATAAAGCACAAGGAAATGACAAAACACAGAAAAGCTGTGAAAATTGAGGGTGTCCATTTTGAAGGCAAAATTTAGATATGTAAATTAAAAGTAGGGAGTGAAAAAATGGGTTAGTCTTGTAGGCAGGATAGGTATAGTCAGAAAGATAATGAAACCCTTACTGTCTTTTTTGGGGGGTATCCTACATCCACCACTGGGCAACAAAAAAGGTCAACCTGAGAGAACAAGATGACAATTTTTTTCTATATACTGTAAAAGATTAAGGAATATATTTAAGAATATTCATGTGGTCAGTGAAATAAAAAATGAAGGGCAAAGTGTGAACTGAGAGCACAGGATGAAAATAAAGCACGGAATGCGTAATGCTGTTTATTTTTAGAAGTTTTGGAAGGCGTGTAAGTTTGAGTTGAGGAATGAGCATTCAAATGGAGGCTTACAGATGAAGAGAGAAAGACAGGGACTATTAAGAAAAAAGAGATTGCATAAGCCTTTGGCACCTTCTACAGCTATTAATAAACTATTAAGCCATTACTGATTTTCCCGAGCTTCACTGAGCTTTGGGTCAGATGTTCAGTGAAAAATGCAGAGAGTCAGAGTCCAAGGAATGGTCAGGAGAATGGCTGCTCTCCTTTATCAGGAAAGAGGAGTACCATGAAGACAGCAATGTTGGTTGATGACTTGTTCTTGGGGTTGAAATTATCATGAATGGGGTGGATGAGAGATGAAAATTAGGAGCTGTGAGTGGATCGAAGGACCTACGAAATCCTCCATGTAGACTACTGGAGGAGACAGCACCATTATCTGCTTAGTAAAAAGAAGACAAAGCTGAATATAAAAGGTTCTGCACACAATAGCAAACATCAACCATTCTAAAAGCCAAAATTATGAAAAAGAAATTACTTCTGGGGGGTTTGACCTTCTCTTCCTACTTTCTACAGATGTCTCTGAAACAGGAAAATGGACTTTGCTGGTTTAGCATGTTGGACTGCCCACTTTTTCCATTTTTTTCCTCAACTTTCAAGTTTGAATATTTCCCTGAATATTTTTCCCCCTTTATACAGATTGCCTTCAGCAGATTTCAAATGCTTTAACTTAAATATTTAAGTTAAAAAGCACTTGCAGTAGTTCTCACTTGTCACAATGGGGTTTATATATTTTCACACAATCCAAACTGCCTATGTAGATGAAAGCCAAGAGTGGATACAGAGCACTGGAATAGAACTTCACACCTCATCTACTTTTAAATGTTGTTTCCTTCACGTGAGTAGAAAGTAAAGTACTTTGCCATTTCTGTCTCGAAAATCCACATGCTAAAGAACTAGGCTATCTACAGCACAAAGAAGAAATTCATTATACAGCGTACTAGCTACAAAAGAAGATTTAATGGCCAAAAGTCACTGATCTCCCAGATGCCTGGCAGTTATTGGTACCTACATCTTCAGAGATGTTAAAAACTTGGTTCATGCTTTCATAAAGCATACACTGAATTTGTTAAAGTACTTTTACAGATATAATAGCAATGAATGTCTGATCAAGCATAAAACCTAAGTGAAAATCCTTGTTTGTCTTGTTTAAAATATTCAGGAAAATGAGAAAGACTGTGATTATTTCTGGTGAGGACCAAACAGGCTCTATCATCAGACATGAGAGACAGTCTTGAGGGTTCTCCAGCGGTCTGTGCAGCCAGTGACTGGGAAAACTTCATCTGTAGCTGCTGTCATGGTCAAATTAAAGTGGAAAATTTTCATACTGGCCAACGTAACATCATGTATTGAGAAAAGAATGAAAAATATTTGTCAACTAACTAAAAAAGCTTTAAACAAAATCTCCATATGCATCTTTGAATGAATGGTTTCAAAATCATGCGTATTAATTTCTCTTTAGAAATGGTATATCAAAGGTTTAGAGATAGCCATACATGTCTGTAAGGTGAGATACCACTGTAAAAAGTTGAAATTAAAGAGATTTTTATGATCTCTTGTAAAGTTAACACATAAAGAATAGATTAAATACTGCATTTAGAGAACAATTTCATTCTCGCTACTGAGGATAAAGTGGGAATTATTTTGGGGTTAATTTGTCATTTACAGATTATCTACTTTTGTAGCTATGAAATTTTTGTCCATGCTCTTCAAGTTGATGTTTCCTTTTTAGAGTCTATCACTGAAATTGTATCTCTTTGACTACTGACAAACAGAAGGAAGTAATTGAGACTGAACAGGACAAACAATGTATTGTGGCCTATGCAGTTCCTGGATCTGTAAAGTTATCACTAAAAATCAAGAATATCTAGCAACATTAACATTATTAACATTAATGTTAGATGTTGAATATGTCCTGGCTACAGAATTTTACTCTGAGCATTCTTATGTTTTCCTTCTAATATTCCTAATGAAGCTTTTGTCATGTATGCAAATGGCATCTTATGTTGTTGTCCTGGGTTGCAGTGTATTCTATTACCATCCCCATCAGCTGTTGAAATCAGGTGGGGTAGTGTTTCCTTGCCTCCTCCCCCCAGACTATCTTTCTGTTAATGGCCCATCATTGTCCTGCTGCCTGACTCAGAGATAACTCCCTCCGGACTATCTTCTGTTAATGAGCCTCATCAACACTTTGCCTCATGACTCATTACCCCATTGTGAGATGCTCCACCCAGAGGGAGGAACCAAGCATTCCATCCTGGATATAATCTGGGACTCTGACCACCAGAGACATGGGTTTCCCACTGGATTTCCAGAGGACAGGAGTTACACAGCCACCATTGGACTTCCTGAGGAAGAGCAGACTGTTTTACTACAGGATCACTGCTTCAGAGGACTGCAGCCACCATTCTACCAGACTGCTACCACCACCCTGCCTAACAGGGTGTCAGGTTGTACCTTGACTCTGTCAGTTTGACAGTGTTTTCTTTTACTTTTTTTTCCCTTTTCTTTAATTTCCATTAAATTGTTATTCTGACTTGGTGCCTCCCACTGGTTTGTTTTCAAACTAGTACAGTTATGTAGAACATTCAACTCGAATATCTTTTCTTCCACACTGAATCATGACTGCTTCTTCTCAGATCACTTCTAAAGAATACATTTGTTTTTAATCATTTTATTTAAAAGTCGTGACAGTCCTCCCTCTTGCTAGTTGTTCATTTCGTTTGCTTTGCTCTGACATGAGGCTTCAGAGATTATTCTTTGTCCTTGCATTCCTGAGACAGTGGAATTTGCCAGGGTCTGATAAACATGCATCACATGAAAACACTAGGAAGGGAGAGCTGGGTCAGCAGGGTAATCCCAGCTGCCAGCACATTTAACATACCACAGAGAAGTAAGAGTCGACAGCAGTGGGATGGGAAGAGCAAAACAGACCTTCAGCTGATATTCCCTATCTCTCATCTGTACCTTTAATATTATATCAGGGAGTTGCTTGCACTTAGATATATTTCCTACAACTGTCTACACCTGACCCTGTGTCACAGATGATGTGATCTTGGCATTATTGTATCTCCTCTGAGAACTGTGGTATACTTTTGAGTGACTAAAGTGCTTTAGGATCTAATGCTACCTGAAGCTGGATGAGACTGGATTCAAACAGGGCTGTGTACGTACCCCCAGTGAGGGAAGAACTGGAGGTTTTCTATTAATGTGATATCTCCACTGCTACACAGCTCCTGAAAATTTCACATGCAGAAAACACATTGCACTTTGTCCATTTAAAAATTCAACTAAGAGGCAAACTGTTTCCAACTAAAGAATAACAAAAATGAATGCCACCTGGCTGGGAGGAGGGACTGATATACCACAGGGCTGTGCTGCCATCCAAGCAACCTTAATATGCTGAGAGGAGGGGCCAACAGGAATCTTGTGAAGTTTAAAAAGGCTGAGAGCCAAGTCCTGCACCTAGAGAGGAGAAACCCTAGGAACCCATATATGTAGGGGGACACCCAGCTGAAAAGCAGCTTTGCAGAAAATGGCACAGGGAGTCCTGGTGGCCACCAAGTTGAACATGGGACAGCAGAGTGGACCTGTTGCAAAAGTGAAAGGTATCCCGGGATACATTCAGAAGAGCATTGCCAGCAGGTTGAAGCGGGTGGTCCTGTTCCTCTGCTCAGCCCTGGTGAGGCGCACCTGGACTGCTGTGTCCAGTTCTGGGCTCCTCAGTACAAGAGAGACATGGAGCTTCTGCAGAGAGCCAAGAGAAGGGTCACCAAGGAGATGAAAGGACACAAGTGTCTTTCCTAGTAGGAAAGGCTAGGAGTTCTGTGAATGTTCAACCTGAGAAGGTTCAGGGGAATCTCATCGATGCATTTACATACTCGAAGGGAGGCTGCTGAGAGAACAGATCCAGTCTCTTTCCAGTGGTGCCCAGGGACAGAACCAGAGACAATGGGCACAAACCAAAACACAGAAGACTTCAGCTGAACATCAATATTCGATTCTTGTGAAGATGACTGAGCACTGGCACAGGTTGCCCAGGGAAGCAGGGAAGGTGAAGTGTTCATCCTTGGAGATATTCAACAGCTGTTTGGGAACAATCTTGAGCAACCAGCTCTATGTCACCCATTTGAGTACCAGATAGACTTCCAGAGGTCCCTTCCAAACTCAGAGTTTCTGTGATTCTCCAAGTCTGTGATTCTATGAGTCTGAATCTCCTGCATTTATTCCAAAATCAGTGAATCAGAGAGATCTCAATATAGTCATTGAACTGTTATGAGCAGAACTAGTTTCCTGTGTTCTCTGGGAGAAATCATATTCCTCTAACTTTAGCACTAATCTTCACACAATATGTTAGAATGCCCAGGTGCTGTAGGATCACCTTTGAAAAGTTTAACTGTGTGCACAATATGTGTTTTATCACCCTTATATTGCACTGTTTCCATAAGATTTTTTCACAGAATATCATAGTACATTTTTCTTGATACCTGCTACCTTTACTTCCTGCCATTCTAAAAATACTTTCTCTCATTCCCTCTTCATTTTTTTTTCACTTCATTTAAATTAGATTCACAAGGGTAGAGATATTTTTTTGCTGCATTTACATTAGCAGAAGTAATATATAGTGTTTATCTTCTTTTTATTATTTTGAATACCCGTTCACATACCCCTTCATCCTAAAGCTAGTATCAGTGGGATTGGGAAAGAGCAAGATTTTTTGTGGTCTATCTTTCAATTATTTAAAACTGTGCAGACTTAAGATGTCCCTTTCTTGGCAATTAATAGACCTAAAGAAGATTTCCTGGGTCATCCACTCTTCAGAGTCAGCTTCTTTGAACTCTTCATCTGCACTGGACAACGACTATAGGTTACAGTGTCATCTGTAAAATTAAAAGAATAATCTGTTATTGTTCCTCACTGGAACTTTGCAACGCTTTCAGGATTTTGTAGGAAGGGAGAAGAACCCATTAGGTATCTTACTGGCATCCTCTTCAGAAAGGGACATTTCTTTGTGATCCTCAAATTTGCAAGTTTTCAGATATCTAGTGCAGTTCAGACTACTTCTCCAACATAGGACATACTTCTCCATCACAGATAATACATTAATGTATGCCCTAATTTCTTGTACAGAAAGGACAAAGATGCAAGAAATTACAAACTTTGCACACAACTACCATTACTTCATCAGTAAGTAGAGTAGAATCAAAAATACTGGGCCATAACCATCTGTGTTCTCTCAGAGGAATGACCTGACAGGCCAAGCCTCCTTTTCCTTTTCGCCTCCTTTTCCTTTTCGCCTCCTTTTCCTTTTCGCCTCCTTTTCCTTTTTGCCTCCTTTTCCTACAGACTAAGGAATTTTATTTTCCTTGACTCATCCAAACATTATTCATACTTCAGGGTGGGAAGAACATTCATTTTCTATTTTCCTGGTATATAACTTACATTGTTCTATGTGATGGTGTAACTGAAGATTATTATAGCACACACACAGAGGACAACAGTCTCATCGTTGTGGATTTCTCTTCAGCTTTCTCCAAGCATTTCTTGAAATTTGAGTACTTCACCATGTAAATTTAATACTATGTGAACACAGCTTTTTTGGCATTTAATTTCTTGAACCTTTTTCTTTTATTTCAAGAAAAAAAATATACAAGAGAGGGAAAAAATCATAAGGTATACATAAGATATACATGGACTTTGAAGCTTTACAATTTGCAAATAATTTCATTCATTTCTTAGTTTCATTTTCAAGGTAGGTGTCAAGGCAGTCCTTGAACTCAGTTGCTCTTGTACAACACTGCCAGAACAAAACAATCAAGAACCTTTTAAGCAAAAACAACAGGAAACCTCATGCATGTCCACTTTGAACTTATTTATTAAAATATCAGCCGTGTTAAAAGTACCACCTCAACCAGCATTAGCCTACTTATTGCTAGATAGATTCGTGATAATGCTGTTTCAAAACAATGGTCATTACTGTTCACTATTGTTAGATTCAATTGGTGTGTTGGGAGGCAGCATCTTCCATGAAACAGGTTCAAATACAATATTTAAGGCCTTTCTTTCCAAACATGCCTGATATACAAAATAATCTCAGAACTGCCACTACTTCAATATTGAAGGCAAAAATTAACTGCCTCAAAAATTTAACAGAAAGGACAAAATGTTTACCAGGTGCAGGTAGAGTGCTGCTCTTGCATCACCTGTTCCATAAATTGCATATTGTATTAGGGGACAGGTATAAAGTTCTGTTGTGGAATATGTTGTGGAAAAATTCACAATAAATATTCTAAAGTTTTCCTCAAGGCACAGAGAGAAGAAAACTAAGGGTAAATTCATGTTTCGGTGGGAAGTGAATTCCCAATAGAGAGTAAAGGTTTCAAATGTCAGTGAGCCATCCTCCTGAATAACTGCTATGTTTATGAAGAAGGGATAGGGTGTAGACAGTGTCTTTCAGACCACACGTCACTTCTGCTTTTCCTCTGCTTCCTCAGCCTCAGCCAATGCTGTGCACACTGGACTCAGAGGAAGGAAGCAAAACCTGGGACAGGAGGAAAACAGTTCTCCGCGTACAGCTTGCTTTGTTCTTCTAAGCACAAGGCAACAAATACCTGTTTAATCTTTTACATGTTTGCAAAGCATTACATTCAGGAAAGCTTTCATAAATAATACCTCCCCAATGAGTAATTATAAATGCTATTATACAAATGTGAGGAGCTAAATCGGTTTTCCAAGGTTACAGAGACAGCATGTTTCTCTAACGTGAGTGCTTTGCTCCAGATCTGATGGATACTTTATGTCCTATAGAGAAAACAGTAATGATATGTGATTTCGTGCAACAGACACTAAACAAGCAAGACTTGGTTGCCATATTCTCTGCTCATGTAACTTCAGAACAACTGCAGGAAAGAGCTGGTGAAACAAAGACACATACATCACATGCATTTTTGACTGAACAAAAATTCACAGAGGGTCTAACCAAACATTAGCACATTTGCAACTCTGTAACAATAGCTTTGGTTCCTGTTATATTTACTTAGGCAAAGACACGTCATTAAATTCTGCAACTCATTTCCTTAGGAAAAGTTTTGGCCTTTTTTTTTTGTTTGTTTGTTTGTTATGGTTTTTTTTTTCTTCGGTTGGTTGGTTGGCTGGGTTTTCTGTTGTTTTGCGGTGGGTTTGGTTTGGATTTTTTTCAATCAAACTAATACATTTCTTTGTCATAAATCTCAAATAACTGAAATTTTTTAACTGTTCCAAGTGCTCACTTTTGGGATGAGACCAAACATGGAAAGTTGCCACCCTAGAAATGAGTGATCTGTTTTGAGTGTGTGAGTTTTACAGCCACACAAGTGCTCTGCTGTGTGTACATGCCTATATTTCAAAGCACCGTATGTTTTATATAATGATTCACAGCAATATCATCATGCCAACAAATGGCATATTTTGTGTATTTATGTTCATTAAGTGGTAAGTCCAAGAGTGATTTAACTGTTGCTTCTAGCCTTGACTTTGTGCAGTACACGTTGGAGAGTCAGAGTGACTCAGTGCTCCGGTTGCCTGTCTCTGCGTGCAAACACCAGTCAGCTTTGCTGCCTTTCGCTTACAGCACTTTTCAATAAGTGCTAAAGAATTGCTTTAGGAGCTGGGGGAAGCTGACAGATCCCCTGTGAGATTAAGTGAACACACTTGGCAGAACAGAGAGGAGAAAGAAAATTTGCTTGTTCAAGGCATGCATGCTTTGGCTTGCTGCTGTCAGAAGAGAGGTTCTATAGGTGTTAGCTGTAGAAATGGACAATTGTTTAAATAACTGCTTTTATATACTTAGTAAATTGTAAGTAAAGAGTAACCAGATTAAGTTCTGATCCATTTCTTTTTCAGGGCACTTAAACCCACCAAGACACAACTCCCCTAAACTCCAAGAACTCCAAGTCCAAAATTAAATATGTTGACATTTTTGTAGTGAGTTGTGAAAGGTAGGTGACAATTTAAATCCTTATGCCCCATATGTGAGAATTTAGACCTATAATTTTCTTCCTTACAGTCTGGCTATGTCTTAAAGATGTATTCAGAAATATTCATTCCATTCTGGTGGTGTTATTCAGTCCTACTGTTGGTTTACTTGTCAAGGACAGGGAAGCATAAAATAATAATAAAGCTAACAAAAACATTGTGGATTGACATGCCAATCTTTCTCACAGGTACAGTTCTATCACTGTTTTAAAATCTGTCTGTAGATTCCTTAGATGTGTAAATGCATTGAAACAAACTTCAGCTAAAGAAGGATTTCTATTGTGCATACATCTTAGTTTTCTGCTCCAACAATGGAAACAATTCTGTCTGAATTAATATCCATATGGAGTCAACGTTTGAATTAGAATAATTTAAATCAATGAACTTATAAACAAATTTGAAAAAAAAGTACTTTCTTTGCAGAAATTCTTCATTGAACACTATTGCTTGGAAGCTGTTACCCAGGATGCAGTAATAAGAAAGGAGAACACTGAAAAGCTTGTAAAGAATGCTTATGATATTGATGTAATGTTTATTGTAACTCTTTGTCTCTTGCTCCTTGCTTTTCAAATACATACTTGCTAAAGAGGAGTCTCCTGGAGGAGACTGTGTACTCTTGGCAATTTCAACTACTAATTAGACATCCCTTCCTACCAGAGTCTAACTTATTAATTAAATTAGTACTGAAATTTCCAGCAACTTTTCCATGGTTCTGAATGAAAGGATTAAAAGAGTATATTGAGGCTGTTATTTCTCAAGCTTCAACGCAAGTAAGAGCTATGTCTTCTTGTGAACTGGAAGCAGGCATCCAAAGGTGTTTGTCCATGGGCCCCAAGCAGACTCAGCAACCCATTTTTAAAAAGTAATTTTATGTAAGCTAAACCATAGTTCTTAAATAGCCAAGAATGATTTGACGTGCTGTAGCTGTTTGTTGATTCACGAGTCTGAGATTAGGCATATCACAGGCAGGTTGGTGGTGAGGCTGTTCATTATGTTTATGATGTCTTTTGGGGGCATCATGGATGATTAGGAGGTATGATGTAGATGTGCAAAGGTTATGTGCAAGCAGTGACAAATCTGATCTGTTCTGCATGGTCATGGAACAAAAACAAATACATTTAAATTCCTCCATTTGCCTTTGTATAGTAGAGACCAAATGTAGCTCTATACAGGGAGGTAGAGTGAGCAAATCACTGTGCAAGGAGGCAGCTAATTGCTGAACTTGATTGCAACTGCTAATCAGAGTCACAGGGAAAAAAAGTGTTGGGAATTAATTAGGCAAGGACCTTCAGAACAGCAGCAGGAAGCCTCCAAGTGACCTTTATTTACAGTCAGTTAAACAGAAGTGTGACTAAAAATGCCAAGGAGCAAATCAGATTATTAATATTGATTGCTTAAAGAAAATGAATAATTTAGGAGCAGTTAGAATAAATATGCAGTGACAGAGATGAAAGAGCACAATGTACTGCGTTTCCAACATTCATCTATCATGCAGCAGTGCCCCTTCACACAGAAATGGAGAATTTCCACCATCACAAAACATAATTAGTTTCATGACCCAGCATGATTGCTGTATTGCTGCTACAAGAAGTGTTTCTTTATTATTATTTTCCCAGGGCAGCAAGATGTGGAGGGAGACACAGGTCTGCTGAACTGTAGCTTTGCTCTTGGAAATTTTCACAGAGATCAAATTCAGGTACCATGGGATTAACTTTTAGTTCTTTGTCAAAAAATAGCAGAAATGTGGTATGTCATTTTTTCAGACATGCTGCCAGAGTGACCATTTTGAAGAAAGCTTAAAAGCATCTATAAAATCTCCTAGTCCTAAATTCCCTCTCCTGCTTCTCTACACTCTAGGGTTTCTTTCACAGTGATTTTGAGACTGATTATTTTTAATCTAACCTCCATTTTCCCTAGTTTTAGTCTTATACTCTAATAAATTGGCCTAATAGATTGCAGACACATAGGAATAGATACTTTGTTTATTTCTGGTGGGGAGTTTTGCAGTGATTTTTTTTTTTTCACTTGCAAATTTGAATAATAATAATGTCATAAAATACAATCATAAAGTTAAAATATTATTATAGTACTGAAAGTGCAAGACAACAATAAAACTGGGTAGCACTACTCCTGTATCTCTTGTCCTATTTTTTTATGTCAGCTATTTCTCTCATCCTATTTTCTCCTTTTTTTTTTTAATGAAAGTAGACAAAGATATATTTAACCACGAGAAGCAGAGACCACACAAATATAAGACAAAATAGTTTCCCATCATTTTGCTGCTACTCTGCCCAGTGATTTTCAGAACTGTAATTGTGCAGAGAGAGATGATTGCACAAATTTTCTTTTTCCTTTGAGAAAAAAAAGAGTGCTACAGAAAAAGTTTTCAGAAGATGCTGCTTAGATTAATTGAACAATAATGATGACTGTGTTTCCACCTTTACTGTTAATGATCTCAAAGGTGGTGGCACACTGCTTGTCATGGTGCATTTGACTACACAGGGGAATTCTCTGTTGGCTGTGTTTTGCTGTATTATATTCATATAAATTAACATAAGGGTCTGATGACAGTATCCCTCTGATGACTATGACTCAAACTTTCATGATCATATGTGCCCTGGTGCTGAGGCAATACATACATGGCACAGACAAAACAGGTCAGCACATGTTTTATGTGTGTAATGCATCCATGGTACATAGATCCATGGGGCAGAATTGTACTTCAGGTAACATTTTGGATGAATCATAGGGAAAACTGTGCATTTAGAGCACAATCCTGCTCCTTCCCCCTGACAACTGGCTGTCAGAGGCTGTCAAATGTGAATGAACAATGCAATCTCTGCAGAAAGGAAACCTGTTCTGGTTATCCATAAACTCCTATACCTTCAGTCCTGTGCAAGCACTGCTTTCTTATACAGGTTTGGCTTGTTAAACATGGAAAGTGTACCATGCAGTAAGGGAAGTAGGAGTACATTGAAATATGTGGTGTTAGGAGCCATAAATATTTTAGTTTTCATTTTCCCTACTGCCACAAAAACAATTACTTATAGATGAAACAATGAGTTTGCGTCTCAGATAATT
Source organism: Corvus hawaiiensis (assembly GCF_020740725.1). Lineage (NCBI taxonomy): Eukaryota > Metazoa > Chordata > Aves > Passeriformes > Corvidae > Corvus > Corvus hawaiiensis. The sequence continues at coordinate 48,884,400 of NC_063255.1, forward strand.
GTTTTTATTTCAGATGAGTTTTACTATTTGCAATCAAGTGACTGCTCTGAGTCCTCAAAAATTACAGAAACGGATTCATTTTCTTGCTTTGGATACTCTCCAGTGAAACTGAGTGATGATAGCAGCAGATTAATAATGCAAGTTAAGAAGCAAGGAGCAAGGAAGTCATGGTTTCAGTATGAATATAAATATATTCCAGCTTTGTAAGACCTTACTCGTGTGAGTTAGGCCCATTGATTTCAATGAAACTATTCAGATGAATGCCTACTCACATTTTGAACATTCATATGATAGCAGACTATATCATGCTACATTCACAGCATGGTGGAAAAATGAAGTGCTGAAATCCAGCTCATCTATGTAGCTGTAATTAAGCCTCTTACCATTAACAAACCAGTATTCTTCTTTATTTTCCTATGGATCATAGAAACATTCACAACATACAATGAACAGACAAGAATAACACTAATGCATGAATAACATTAAATCTGGCATCAAGAGCTTGTCTTTGCATATGAAATAGGACTCGTTTAAATGCAAATATTTTTATGAATGTTAGTGTGAAATTTTAGTTCATATGACAAAATGAACTTTAGTTCATATGTGAACTTTAGTTTATAAAGTGAACTATATCTTCATCTTAAGAACAGAATATACCTGGCAAATGGATGCTATTGTAAAATGAGTTGCTTTAAGACATACATAGCCTGGCTTATATCCACCAGATTCATGCCATCTTTGTGACCCTCCTAGTTTCTTGATGTCCATCAGCCACAGAAAAATGTGACTAGAAAGAGAGTAGGATAAATGAGTTTCACTTTGGCATGCAAAGATATTTGGTGACCTCTCGCTCATTCAAAACTATCTCATTATAAAATCCGCTGTGAAGTTTGGAAAAAAAAAAAAAACAAAAAACTGACGGCTCCAGCTTGGGAATGGTGCAGGACAGGGATAGCAGGCACCCTGCTGCTCTGGACCGAGTGGCATTGGCAGTGTGGTGTGGGAAGCCAGGCATGGCCCTTGCCCACACAATGTGATACCTGGCTCCTTTTCAGTCAGCACTGTTCATCTCTCACTTTCATGAATGCTGTAACTATACTGGTTGCTGCTTTAAAGTCAGTGTTTGCCAAGACCGTTCACTGACCAGCTTCTGAAGCACCAGAGCTTTGCAGGAAACAGCTTCAGTAACTGTGTGGTACCTGTTGACAAATGCTGGCTTTTAAATGGCACCCACAGTAAAGGAAGCCCTCAAAACCTTTTATAACTACACCAGTGGGAAGTAAACTATTTGTTTTTCACATACCTTTCTGTACAGCCTTCCCCTGGTGTGTGAAATATCTGTAACTTGAGAGAAGTTCAGGATCTTCTTGGGAAGTGCAGACTCTGAAAGGTCCTTTTTCCTGAGTTACATCATTATTCAGGGGATATCCTCTATTTCTTCTCTGCTAACTCACTCCTGTATATTTTAAATCAATCCGTTACAATTTACTATATATATATATATATATAAAAACTTCTATTCAAAGAAAATGACAGGAAGAAGACACAGGGATTTAATAAAGTACAATCTAAGAAGCTTAGTCACATTAGATATCAAATAATACATTTTTTTATGGAGGTGTGTTAAAATAATTACAGTATTTGACAGATGGGTTACTGATGGTTTATAGATGATGTGAGCACTGAATGAGCTTCTATTTGCTCTCACATCATGCCAAGACTTTTCACCCTCCTTCCCAAAAGAGGTTGTTCTACTTTTCATTGTGCCACACAGTTATGTCAAGTTATTAGGCATCCCTTGATAAAATTAATGCATATTTTTAAAAAAAGAAGTCTCAACAATGCAAATATACTTTTTTTTTTGGTGCAAAAAAATAACACAAGCTCTTTCAACAGAAAAAAATCCCTTTTTAACAGGCCAATGTGCTGCATTCGGTAATGGAGGGGGCAGAAGCAGACACTCGCTGAAGCAAGTGGCACAGAGAGACTTTTGCCTACTTCTTCTGTTCCTGTGCTTACCATCCTTCAAATGCTGTAACAACACTCAGACCACTGCAATTGGAGGGGTGGAAAGTAGACAAAAAGAGGGAATGAGATGGGTGGGCTAAAAATTAAGTATTTATACATGGAAGGGCTGTTAGTTCCAAAATTATTCTTTCTCTCCATATCTGTCCCTCCCTCACTGTTTAGTTAATCAAATTGTAAAAGTACTTAAGCAAATACCAAAATCCCATGATATTTGCAACATGTGTCTTGAAATGAAGCACGTGTTAAAGTGTTTTCTGAAACTGGAATAACAATAATGGAGCTTGGGCAATGTCAGCATGATTCATAAAGGAATCTTACTTTAACGTGGTAGAAGGCTGTCATCATTACAGCCCAGCCAGCTCTCTGCAAAGTTACCTTTCCTCTAAATTTACCTTGGAAGAAGCACTCAGCATTGACTGTTAAAAAGGCACTGGCAAATGTGGAAACTGATTCCAGACACCCTGGTATGTGAGCATGCTAACACTTGAGCAAAAACGTTGATTATTTCAAGGGAATTACTCCCTGGAATAATTTCTCATATCTGAATAGTATTTGAAAAATCCTATCATGTTTAGAATAATGGTCTAATCCTGAATAATTCTGGGAATCCTTCATCTCATGAAATTTGTGCTATCACACAACATGTAGTGGATCAGAGTCTTTGTGAGCCAGATAAATGGCAGAGAAGCAGAGCAGTACGTGCGCCAGTCTGTGCATAAGAGGCAGCCATAGCCCAGAAGACAATTTAATCTCATCCATTTTCCAAACCCAGCCTGTATTATTGCAACACTGACTGATGTCTCGTTGTAATAAAGTATCATTCTTAGAATGGTACATGTTTCTGTTTTATCCCTTTGTTTGTACACAGATTAAAGCATGTTCCCCATTGACTGTAACCTATAATTGAATCAAGGATTCTGTCACTGTCACGGAGAGCAGGATTGGCGCTTGAGTGGTTTATGAGCATAAGCAGCACAATCTGAAGATTAAACTTTGATCTTCAGGTTGTGACCTTGAATTTTCTTTTGGTTACATATAGAAAGAAAAATAATAGAAAAAATCATGAGTGGAAGAGCTGGAGAGGAAAAGATGTTAGCTAGTGATCAAAGACACTTTTGTTTGGTGCGAACTTTTGATGCAAACCAGTTAGTTAAAAGAGTGGAAGATTTGTATTGGTCAAATTTTTCATGTATATATATATTAAAAAAATATATTAAAACTCTTGGAGGGGAGGTCATTGCATCCAAGTGGGTGAAGTAAGCTTCTTTCTCAGTCCTTTAAGCTTCTGAAATCTCAGCACAATTTTGAATGAGGAAAAAATCATTTTCCTGCTCTTTACATGCAAGTCACAGTTTTCTTATGGGTTCCACAGTACCCATGGCCTTAAAGCACTACTGCACAGCTGCTGCTACATATGTTGCTGCTGAAAGCTAAAACTTGCTGAAATAATCATTCCCAATGTTTGAAGAGAACGTGTTTTAGGCACCGCTTGATGCATCTTGTTTCTTCAGGGAGCATGAAGTCACAGCACAAAACAGCAGTGACATCAAAAATTCAGGGTTGATGTGGGCTTTTGTTGTCCCTCCTCCCATCCCCAGTCTGGTCTCTGGCAGTGTGAAGGACTACAAAAAACTGCTTGCATCATAAATCTTTATTTCAGGGTAAGTGATAGGATTGATGTTCGTACATAATTGTCCATGTTGGATATAAGAGCTGTAAATTTTTAATTTGTACATGAAAAAAGGACAATACAGGGAGCACAGTGTAAAATGTTAAAAGATAAAACAAAGGAAGAAGCAGTTTTACACTACTTCACTGTCATAGGATAAGAGATGCATTAAATATAAGCTAGCAGGATCAATCATACATACAGGTAAGATCAAACAAACCATATAGTAACCCTGAGAGACAGATGTCCTTCCCAATTCTTTCACTCCATCAAGATAAATAGCTGCAGTTTGGTTACTCGACTGATGCAAATCAATAAAACTCTATTGAAATCTGCAGCAGTGTTGGGACTTTTTTTCTCCATGAATCTGTTTCTCAAGTTTGGCCCAGTATAAAATATTCAATGAGAGTAGCTCAATATGTTTTAAATTTGTTGCTATGCTCCTTTTTCTCCCTTGAACTTCAATACTGGCGGCTATGACAGACAGTGAGAAATGTTCAGAGAAAGAAATGGAGCAAGGAACGTATTGCTGTTCCAATGAGGAGAAAAAAGACAAAAGACCCTTAAAAAAATTGGAGGAGTTGGGCTGAAAATTTTGGTTCTGACACATCTGAAGCCTTTATTTGTCACAAAGCTAGGAGTGATACAAAAATGTTAGTCATGTGTCTGAACTGTACCAGAAGTGGGAAATGCCTAGCTATGTTTGCAAATTAAACTCTTTGGATTTGATGGCTGACCACAACATTCAGAAACTAACTTTAGTCAGGGAGGGTGGAAAACTCCCAGCAGAGCATGGTGTATCTAAGTCTGTGGTATTTTTACTGCCACTTGTCTTTGGAACTAAAGCTGGGAGGTGCAATCCACACCCATGCAAAGCCCGTGCAAGGACTGTGCAGCACACAAGGGCTGAAAGCATGGGGTCTGTGTGGTGCTGAGGCTGCATGATGCTCCAGTGCACAGAGATGAATTTAATCCTAGGAGAAAAGAGCTATACACTGTATAGCGAGTCTAGTCACAACATGCTATTGAGGAGGACAATAATAAGGACACAGCATCTGGTGGAAGGAGGGACACAATTACTCTTCTTTTTTTCTCTTTCAAAGATAGCCACTCTAATTCTCTTCTGACACCATTTTTAATTTCCAACGCTGTAATTTTAAGTTTTCAATGAGGCAAACCCAAGGTATGGCAATATAAATGGAGCCAGCTGTAATTCAGCTCAGTGTGAACTCTTGATTGTTTTTGAATAGGTAATTGCAGCCATAGGGATGGTTAAATCAAATTGGAGTAGAAAGCCACCATCCAAATACAGTGCCTCCTTACACCAACAGAATCTGTACAGCAGAAAGGCTTTTCTATACAGGCTGATGCAGAGCACAGAAATCCTGCTCTGTGCATTTGAACCAGAGCTGGGAAAATGAGCTAACAAATGTTGCTCATGAATATTCATAGACATTTTCAAAGGAAGGAATTTATCCATGTTGACATCTCATTTATGTTTGCGTTCTGTGAAAGTGTAATCATGAGCAATCCAGTATGCACACAATTTAAAGTAAATTTTAAATTAAAACAATGGCATCTATTAAAAACTCAGTTCTTTCATTGAAACTATGTTCATATCACCCTTCATGACATATTTAAAAATAAAGGGGACAGAGTGAAGATTCTGCACAGGGTATCTTACTGGGACTTCTGACACCTGCAAAATGATCTCATGAGAACAGTGACTTGGAAAGGGCAAGGATTTTGGCTTCTTTGTGGACACATTTCCACGTTTACCTTTAACTGTGCTATACAGACCAGATAATAGAGAGGTTTCGTTCCCTAAATCTCAGAAACAGTCCAGTTAAATTCCAGGTTATAGATCAGCATAAATGGTTTTATTTTATGTGGATTAATAAGTGTTTCTCTGCTGAAGGCTGTGAATTTGCAGTTTTGAGTGCAGTTGGCTTGTTCTTCTTCATAAAAACTTCCTCTGAAGATTTCCAGAATTTGGAAGAACCTTGGCCTGTTCAAGTAACTCACACTTGACATTGCACCTAAATGCAGTGGAACCATCTTTGTGCCCTTTCCTCCCCAGACAACTCCCAGAGTTCTGAGAATTTTTAGTAAAGCCACAAATTTGGCTTTATTCAGGAGTGTAAAATCAGCCCCTGCCTATCAGCAGCAGACTGAAAAAAGTTATTGTTGTGAATGTGGCTACCTACAGGTTGAACATAATCTCTGCAAAGATTTATTTGCCAGAAGCTTTACTTTAAATCCATACTCTCAAGACTATATAATGTGACTACTATATAAAGACATTTCTCTTCTGCCTGCAGCTGGAATATGTACTGCAGTTTGTGCTTGCTGTCAGTCAAAGAAATGCTTTCAATTTTTCATTACAAGCTGTAAGTGTCTGCAAGTTTAAAAGAAAATAATAATAATTATTAAAAAAGAGACGGAGAGAGAAGCTCTCTCAAGAAGCAGACTCCAATATATTCCAAGGTTAGTGCTGTATAATTAATGGCATTACCAAATGAAGCTGAACGTGTAGAGTCTGCAAAAGGCTAATAACAAGGATTAGATATGCACTCTCTTTTTCATTCATGTTCTTACAGTTTCTTGTGAGCCTAATTGAAGTCAGGAGGGCTTTTCCACACGACATTTTCAAATGCAGCTCTGATAAGTGACAAACAGTGCATGTGCCCTATGGAAAAACCTCTTGCCATGTATTGCTAGGGAAAAAAAATAAAAAAGAAAAAAAGAAAAAAGAAATCTTGCTCTACTCTTTTTTTATTAAAGTTGTGGTCAGATATGTTACATTAGAAAACTGGGAGAAGCATTTTCAGCTGGGACTGGCGTAGTGACTATATGCATTTTTTCTCTCTAGGATTACATTCAGTAAGATTTTATTAATGGAAAAAGACACATATTGCCAAAAAACCTGTTAAAGATTGGCTTCAAAGTCTGTAAAACAACGGAACATGGACAACTGCTGGGAAAGACTTCTAAATGAATCCTTCTGGCATTAGATTATTCTGTGATAAAAAAATTCACTTTAGCAAGTAGGTCAGAGTACAGCTGCTAAAAGTAAGCAACCTGATGCAATGGAGGCTATGGTTTTAAACACTATCAAAATGATTTTGGATTAATCACCTTCCTGCTGGCGGTAAAGGTTATTTATAGAACAGACTTTAAAAAAAGAAAGAACCTGAATATCTCTAATCTCCCACTAACCTTCTACAGCAAATAGCAAAGCATTAGCTCCGTGTGCATTTCTGAATCCAGTTTTTAATTATAACTTTCCCATGTTTACATGAACTTTGGTTTGCTTTTCAAAAACCTCACAAACAATTCCTGCAGCTGACCTGTGTGTAGTGGTGAATTTCTCCATAAAGTGAGTATTGATGAGCTGAAAAGTTCAGTGAACAGGAAAATTCTGCTGCTTTTATTGCCAGTGTGACAGGTTACTTTATTACCATGCCTTTCACAGCAATTTAACAGTTACCCTGGTAACAGATTCAGTGAGGTAATGGGATCAGAGGCATTAGAGGAGAGGAAAGGCTCGCGACAAGAGAAAACCATCTGCTGGCTTATGTTCTCGGGGCTGTTTGCTCACTGCGAGCTCCTGACAATCATTGTACTTGGATGTAAATGAGGCAGGTTAAACCACAGGCCTGCCCTATTTAGCCGTACTCTGGTGATTTGTCTTTCTAATTCTATTGAAATAATAATCAGGATTTGTTTCTGATTAATTAACTAACCTTTTGGTAAAAAGATTAGATAACGAAATTGCTGCCTATTCAGAGGTAATGAGATTTTTATTACTATGTCAAAGGGAAAGAAAAAAAACGTGCATTTATGTGTCACCAGCCACCATGTCAAGGGAGAAAAATAAAGATTTAAATCTTTATGTCAGACATTTATTTCCTCCACAGATTAAGTGCATATTGTATTCTATGGGTGCACATAATAGTGTTTAAAACTTTTCAGAAGAGCTTTTAAAACACCAAATAAAATACTAAATATATTTAAACCATTATGTATTTGTTATTAATTTGTTTCAAAAGAATTCTCCTTATGGAAATGAAACATTTGATGATTCAGAAATTCACCTGTACTATGTGGGCATATTTATATAAGTGCAAAAATGTGAAGAAAGCAGTAAATTTCAGTGTGAGTGCTACAGAGTGACATATGTAAGTAGACTGCTATTATATCTTGCCTGATAGAGTAGTTACCGTAGAAAATGCTTTCACATATAGAAGATTTACCTGGGTGTTTTAAACAGGATACTGGAAGCTTTTAAAATTAAATAAGAAATATTAACGAATCACGGCTTTTAGAGTCTCCTCACACAAGGCTCCTTGAGAAGATGCAGCTGCCTCCCTCAGTGAGTGACCCAGACCTCCAGAAGGTGCCTGCCAGACCCCAGTGGCTGGGCTGCAGACCGAGCAGCTCCTGCCACCAGCATCTTCTGCCTTGCCATGGTTACCCCAGCAAAGGACATAAAATGCCTAAAAACTTGCTCCTGGGACCACGAAGCCAGTACAGCTGTGAAACATGTTAGCCATGCATGGGCAGCACAGCTGTGGGGCCATCGGCCATGTGCTGTATCAGTGGTATACAGGCAAGCTCCTGGTACACCTGATAGAAAGGCAGTGAACAGACAGCATTTGCTGTGCCAAGTAGGGTGCTGTGGCTTACCCACTGCAAGAAGAGCTTTGTGCTCTGCTGACTGTCAAGACAGCAATCATGATTTGTTAATTAATAGATCTCTACAAACAATTGTGATGAGAGCATTTTCTGTCATTCGTACAGAGCAAGAGGAAATATAGGACACAACAGAACATTTTGTTGCGGTGGAGTTAATGAATGCACTCTCAGATTTGAGGTGACACTTACATTGGTGGCTTTTGGTGTGCTTCATTACTTTTACTTTTACATGTTAACATGAAAAGCTCTCCTATGCTGAAAGTCCCTGCTTCTCCCCAGCGGTGTATATAGCTGAAAGCCAGCCAGAAGAGCGACCCAGTTAGAGGAAATGTCTTTGGTAAAGAGATCTGATCCTGAGCATGTTCCTCCCCTGTTCCCCTAGGGGAACCTTGTAGTTTCCAGTTGCTGATTTCTGAGTATGGCCAGCATTTCTCCCTTTCTGTCCGGGCTTTCCAGTGTTACAGCCCTGAAAAAAGATGCTTTCTTCTGCCAACAGAAAATTGTATCCCCTCTCCCTGTCCTCCAAAAATCCTGACTGCAGGTTTTTGACCCCTGATAGCCAAAATCACTTGAAAGGCAAGCAAGCCTTTTGGCTCAGTGGCAGTTGTAAAGCTTTGCTCTTCATCTCTTTTTCCCCTCCACCCACGCAAAATTTAGATTTAACATTAGTAATTATTATTAAAATTAGCAAAATATTATTAAAGTATCTGAGCTAAGGAGAATAACTATAGTTTTCCTTTTTCCAGACAATGACATCTACAGCTCTACATTTTCATGAAATGTCTATACTTAACAAAAACATCACTTCATTTTCATGGTATTTCTTTTGTGCCTAGGAGCAACCCTGTAATTGTTCACTTCAATTACAACATTACTATTTTATACTGAAACCCATTTTATCTGCATGCCAGCTTTTTATTTGTTTTACCAACTATATCTATTTCCATTACTGCAAGGCTGATGGTTTGTCTCAAGAGGAAATCAAATCCATTAATTCAGAAATTTCAAGCACGGCTGCCTCTGCCATAAGCAGCATTTTTTATGCTAATAGCAAATGTGCTGAGACTGAAAAGAACTGACACAGCTCTGTTTTTTATCATAACTTAAGCATTTATGTAAAAAGGCAAATCCAATAGTACTAGGAAACTATAAGTGTTATTATATATAATTCACTTTACTGAGAACTGCATACAGCCTGGTTTGTGCAACTGTGTCTTAAATCATGCTGTTTGTGGTTTTAACTTGCTTGACATTTGGGGTCTGCTTTTGATCTTGGGTACCTCAATGAAAATCTGCCATTGTTCATCTGGCAACAATACAATTATTTCAGATTTACCACAGGGAAACAGAGATCAGGATATGTTCAGCTTGCTTATTGTATTTCATCTCACAATCACAGTCTACTAAACTAGCTTTGAACTCTCTGTATTTACAGAAAATGCATTATAGAAGTAGGACATCTTCTTTTCCCAGCTACAAAAAATAGCCATTTCAAAGCTAATTTACGTATTTCCAGGAAGCTGCATCCTTCTAACACCGCACAGAAATAAATGCATCCCCCACTTCCCACTGCCTCCTCATTTAATGCACTTAGTCCTGTTGTATCACATGGGCTGTGTTCAATTAGATAGCTTAACAAGATAAACTCTGACTTTGACCCAGAAAAAGCAAACCAGATTGCTGCTGAATTCTACATAAGCTTTTCCAGGCTTTGTGACCTGTTTATGTCAATGAAAAATGCAAGAGATCCTTATCATGAGGGCCAAATTGGTTACTGAGGGTTTGGTTTTTTCTTAATATATGTGTGAGCAGACAGAATATACAAGAAAACTGTGCCATTCTTGCCCTTCATTTTTCCAGCAAAACCCTTTAGTGCTGTAAATCAGATCTCATTGGGAGATCTTACACGCTGGCCACTGATAAGCTGTTGAGAAGTAGACAGGGCTTTTAGGAATTGCTGAACCATGAAGCTGACCTGCTTAGTGTTTTGTTGTAGGCTATTAAATCCAGGATTGGTGTTTTAAGATGATTCTGCTTTCTTCTTCCCTTGGCCTGGTTAAGCAACTCTACCCCCACCTCATTATTTAGCTGATTAAAATAAAAACCAAAATGAGAAACCTGCTGTTTGAAAATCCTTCCTTCACCCATCAAATTAATGAGAGTGACTTACGCTGACGTAGTTTATGGCCTTAGCAATTTGACACTAATTTTGCAACTGAGAAAAGATTTACTAACTGTACACACCACTCAGCTTTGGTGGCAGTGGAATGACATTCTTTTCTCCAAAAACAAGCTCTACGTTTTTGTAAACATGTGTTATTTGGTTGCCTCATTGTTAATGGATCCCAGTTGGATAATATGACTTCTTTCCACTAGCATATTGACAATTATGCACCAAAAGACCAAGGAAAAAGATTATATTTCAGAAAAAGTGCTTTCATTTCCAGATATTTTCAAATGTTGTAAATATGTTTTGCACTGTACCTGTTACTGCCTAGTTAGAAACCTGCTGGTTCTTTGCACATCTCTTTCATACTAAGAGAGAAATTAAATGCACCCTTTTATTTTTTTCTCTGTTTGACGAGTGTTAACAAGTGCAGCATTAGAGAAAACCCAGCCAAATACAGCTCTGTAGCTGTTGCTACTAAATAAAGCAAAAGCCACCTGGTGACAAAGTTCACTGGGGCGTCATTTCTTTGTGTGGCTGAAAGAAAGAGAAGAAGAGAGAAAAAAGAACTCACATACTCATGGAAGTAAATCTCATTGAATCACACTCAGGAGACAAAACCATGATGTGTATGTTTTATATGTATGTGTATATATACATACATACATGTATATATATGTACATGTAGATATATAGATCTATATAGACAAGTGGATGTATCTCCCAGATTCCGTTCAGTGTGAATTATGGCATTCAAATTGAGGAAGGAGAAGAAAAGTATTTAAAACTAGATATCCCTCTGCTACAAAATGCAATTTTTTTGAAAGCAGACATGTTTTTATCACAAGTACTTTTTTATCCCCATTTTATTTGGACTTCTGATGTATCAATTGCCATTGGGGCTATTTTCACATGATCACTCTGTTTATTTTGGGATTTTTACAATGACTTAGGAAATTTGAGCTCTTATTATAATGGTCTTATTTAAAGAAGCTGTCTGGTTTTACTTTTCTCATAGTCAAGAAAGATGTGAGAAGCAAAAGAATAACAAAACAATAGGGGCCATCGCATTAGAATGAAAAAAGGGTTAATTTGTATATCATATATGCACATACTTATGCTTTTCAGGAATTAAATTTAATTGCTGTGCAACCTTTCTCCCTGTCTGTTAATCTATTGTTCTTTTTGTAATTGTTCATTTATTACTTTTAACACAGACAAAGAATCAAATCGAAAATTCAGCTTCAGTATCCTGGCCACATCCTTAACATTTGTTCTCTTTATAATTTCAAAAGCTGTCCATGAGACTGCTAGTATTTCCCACATTATTTGCTGCCCATATCTAGGGCAGCAAAGTTTGTTTTCCTCCATGTATTTTATAGGCTCACATTTCACTATAAGCCTTATGTGTGTATTCAAGCTTGAGATGATGAACAGGCTTTTAGGGCAGTCAGATCACAAGGTTAAAGGTTTGTTGTTTGGGATTTTTAAATGGCATTCCCACAACTGCTGCTCAATTTGCTGCAGTGTCCTATCTGCAAAATAGTGAAATAAAAGCTCTATTAGAAAATAACATTATGTCCTGCTGTGGGACTACTTCCACTCCGCCTGGAAAAAGGAACATAGTAGCTTATTACTGAGAAATCATGTGAGGCTACTGCGGGGAAATCTAGATTATTTCCACAGTAATTACTTATTTCTAGTACCATAGCTGTAAATATTTGTGCTATACCACCTAAACTGCTTGCCTTTAGAACAGCAACAGTTTCTTCTAATGATTATTTCCAGTTTAGATACTGTATTCCTCCATTAATCACCTGTCTTCTCATCAACACTTGCTGATTCAGAAATGACCTGTTTAATTAGAAATGTATTTTTTATATAATTTAAATCAGAAAAAGAATAATGAGATTTCTTGACACTTTTTCAGACATATTCAACAAAAGAGAGAGTTTGTTTGCACTCAAGGATCCCCCTTAAGTGTCCCACATTTCCTCTACAGTGTGCCATACTCGGGGTGTGATTCAGCTCATGATTTTAGACATTAAAAGATTGACATCTTGCACTGAACACCCAGCTATTGGAAAAAGACAAATATTTCCAAGTGGAGGTTTACTCCCAGTATTTTTCCTCCTTGGTTCGAGATGGGGCAAGATTAGCTAGCCTACAGGAGGCAGATAAATTCTGTTTGGGAGTGAATCCCTCTCTGTGTGAGGCATGTGGCTCAAACAGCTTTGGGGGGGGCTGGGTGTGATCATTAGCATAGGATGACCTGAACTAATGCCTTTGTGGTGCTCCTATCTTAATTTAAATTGTTCATTTCCCCTTACTGTGGCCTTCAGAACTCTTAAAATATCTTTTTCTAGTCTAAATGCAACTTCTGGTAAGTAGTGCATGAGAATAACAGTTTGCTCGTTTGGTCAGCAATGGCCAGTCATCTGTAAAGCCATTTACATGATATCTGAGAGGTCTGTTCTCAAATCATTGCACAAATAGAATTCCCATTGACAGTAACACAAGTTATGAACAAGCATGAAAGTAAAGAAACTCCCTAATTAGAAATAATGAAACACCAGTCTGTTAAGAGTTCTGAAAGGTAGTGGCACCCATATTTTCTTTGATATAAAATGAACACAAAAGTAAAAGTAACTTAGAGCTTGAAGTTCTATGCAGCCCTACATGCAGTCCTTCATGAAGATGTGCTGATTTTACTATCCTGCTGCAAGTATCTGCTTTGCAGACATTCACGTTGCAAGATGAATTGGAAAAAAATATATATGGACTTGAATATGTCTTCTTTGTTTAACACAAAAGCACATGAAAGAAGAAAAGCCAGAGAATTTATGTCAGTACGCAGGGAGTTCCTGATGGTTTACTGCCATCCAGATACTGCTTAATACCAAATTCATTCATGCCTTTCATAAACACATCAAGATTGCTCTAATTGTTTTTATTTATTGTTTTTTGATAATTGTTTTTATCCCAGATATTTGTGACTGCTCCTTTGTAGATGTATATCTGTAAGGTCACCATGAACTTACACCAACCTCTGGTCCAGTTATGCCAACTTATTTCTATTTTAGCTTAAAGAAGACTTTTTCCTCAGTGTTTGATATACATTATATTCAGTGTATTTACAGAATAAAGCCTTCATTTCTTAGGTTGAGGAAACCAATTTTTTTTTAGCAGTCTCATGTTAGATAGACTGTCTTTTATATATTGTCCTCCAAGAAAACATTATTTTCAAGGCCATCCTGGAAGATCATATTAATTTTGTCCAAACTTATCTTGTGGGAATGTGAGTTCTGAATTGTTTTCCAGATAACGTTTCACCATCAATTTGCTGATAAAGCAATATGTTCTGAAATACACTAGGTTTTAATTGGTTTTGTTTCATAAACAATTTGCATTAGTAGCTTGTAGTCATTCTCTTTTAAATAAATACTTACATCTCTTCTTCATATGCTTGAACCTGATGAGCCCACAGCATGTCACAGAAATTCTTGTTACCTTCAAGTGCATGACCTTGACCTCTGTATCCTTTTTCTTTGGATAATCAGTCCTCAGAGTAAGGCAGATTGTTAATGAACCTACTGTGAAATGATAAATGTTTCCTATTTAATCCTCTTTGAGAAATATGCTTCAGTTTGGAATATATTGCTTGGAATATTACACCAATATTATTAACATAACTATCAAATGAAACCAGTCTAAAGCCCAGGTTATCTTCTTTTGACCAAAGGGCTGTGCTCAAGCAACCTCTGGACGTTTCCATTTATTCAGTATCTTGGTATTCTTTCAGTTCTTGCCTCTCTTTGGACTTTATTGAATATGTTTACAAACTGTTAAGAAATACCAGTATGTTTGAAATTAATAGATATTCTGCAAAATCCTGGTTTGGGAAATAGGTGGCTCACTAAGTCTTAACTGGAACTATTAATGTTTGAATTGATTATTTCAGTATTTAAAACCAGAACAGCTGCCTATGTTGTTAAGTTCCTTTGTTATATTAAATTCTTAGCAGTGCATTCTGCTAACAACTTATCACTACTCATTTGAAAATTCTCTTCATAAATATTCAACAATAGCTGCTTATGCTATTCTGTTTCAGCACATGTGACTGCAGGACATTTCTTCTGTTTTACTAAAAGGCCTGTGAAAAGCACAAAATCAATCTCTTAGAAACAATCAAGGGAGATTTTCATTGCAGATTTTCTATCAATAGTTGGAATTATTTTAACAGTATTAATCTCACTACTTTACATTGACAGGAATATAGTAATAATAAGTTTACATCTATAGAAAGCTTTGGCTTTGTTTCACCTTGGAAAGGTTGAGAAAACACAAGTTTTTCTTCTAAATCAAAGTGGTTTATCTTGGCAAATATAAATTCTTGATCCTGACAGGAAAAGAAAGTGTGACAGGCTGATGGCTAGGCACTTTTTACAGGGGCCATGTGAGAGGACATGACTTTGTTTTTTAATTCAGAGCCCATCCCATTACTAACCTTGGATTGGCGAGTCTTTTTAAGAAAGTTTCTAAGGCAGCCTGGTGCTTGTTTTCTACCCTTGTTCACATACCTTATTTCTGTGGATCATGTGGGCAGTTTTAACTGGAAATAAAGAATATTATATTGAGGGACTTGTGTTTGTGAGATGCTGGAAAGAAGACCCTACACGCTGACCTCAGAACAAGCTGAGTAATAAATAATGCAGTTGGACTTCAGGATCCAGTTGGAGACAGAACACATGATTTTTTTTCAGACTTCCACGACAGATTGTTTGGCACTGGCAGAACTGTATAATCATAGTGTTACTAGACTTCATGGTAGTTTTCTAAAGAAAATACATTTAACTGTCTTTTGACAATATGTTTAGAATTGCTGCTCAAAACATATGCCTTTCTTTATCTGCTGTATAATCTATTGGTGAACACACATGACTATGTGTCCATCAGTAAAATAAATTCTGTATCTGGAGTGGACAGTGCTTTCTAACTATGTCAGTCTTTTTTCTCTACCATTAAACATAAAATGTTTTTTTCAAATAATTCTTTTTTTTAATGAGAAAACCCTGCTTTCCAGAAAAAGCACTTCTCAAACCATTAAATAATTAAATTCCCTGGACTGTCAGGTAGTGTTTGCTTGGTTGCTCTGAATGAGGAACTGAACAAAATTTTCATAGTCAAATCTAGAAGCCATTCCTATCTAGGCAACCTTAACAAGTTCTTGACATATGCCCAATTCCCTTACCAGTGGAGAAAGAGTGTTTTAAGAAGGATAGATAACCTGAAAGAGGAGGAAATATCCAAGCATCCACAGGGAAGAAATAAGTAGTAAATTGATGCCTATTTCACTTGTTTTGGTTGTATCACATATCTTTTTTATTTCTTTAGATGGTGCAACTATGTTAATTTATCCATTGTTTATTAATTTGGAAAATCTGTCAATTTTGTTCCCTTACTGTCCAAGGGACTCCAATGAAGTCAGAGGTGGTTAAATCTCCATTAATTACAATTTCTGAGTACTGTCAATATTCAGCAACTAGTTAAATAGTTTGAAATTTTGAGAACTTAGATTGACCCACGTTTTCCCCTTTATTCCACAGAAGCCAGACCTATACTATCATTTCTAGTCCTTTCAACTTTACAAGCAAATGTATTTCTGAGATTTCACCAGCCTTGGTCCTACTAATTGCTCTGAGGAAACTGTGCTTGTTCCATGCTGTTCATGACACTTTTAATGCTATGTGAGATTAACACTTAGCCTTTGCAAGATTTGTTTTTGTACCTCTCTACTTTACTGAAGTGTGACATTGTTGAAGGGAAAGCTCTGACAGAGACTTTTTACAGCTGTTGTGGTCTTCTGTAGTCAGGCCTTGTGGGAAACCTTCTCCTTTTTTTTCTTTCTGCCTTGATTAGTTTATACTACAGCTATCTCCTGGGTTTTAGAAATTAAGTTTAAGAAAACCAAGTTGTATATTTGCATTTATAGCCTTCATCGCAACAGATATGTCCAGTCTGTAAATTTATAAATAATATGGAATAAATTAAAATGCTGATTTCCATAAAAAATGAACTGAAAGAAATAGTTCTTGATGTTGGATGCTTTCTAGCAAGTTATGCTTTATGTTTCTTACAGTGCACTGTGTGAGGTCCAGCCCAGCAAAGTTAGTGGAGCATCACAGCAATGCTTGTCCTTTCTTAAAACCCTGCACAATCTTACATTGGTCATAAACTATTTAAACAGTGCCATGTCAGAGCAACACACCTCAACTCACCTTTTGCCTGGGAGTATAAAAAGATAAGCAAAAGCCAGAGTATCAGTGTGCAGCAATTGATGTTGGCTGAAGATTTCTCCAGGCTGTGGTAATTGCTTGCTGTTTTCTTGGCTGCAGACCAGCTGATGCTCCTTCCAGGCCCCTGTACTGAGGGCAAGCACTGATGTACATTTTATCACTGTTTGTTATGCTGTTCAGGCCAGTAGAATGATCCCAGCAGAAATTCCCCTTTATGAGCTTTTTCTTCCTGGCTTCTGTACCAGCTAATCTCAGTAATATTCTTTTTTCTACAAAGCACTTGTCTGCAAGAAAATTTAAAAGCAAAACAAGCAAGTACATTGAGGACATCTTCTCAACACTATTTTGCGAGTGTTCAGAAAGCCCAAAGTTTTGTGTGACTCCAGTTACCAGGGATCAAATCTGCCTATGACCAGGTTAGAGTATGTGAGCAGGTGTGAGCAGGATTAGACAGTGCAGTGCTATAAAATCTTGCAACTCTGTTATGTTTAGCCCCACATGCCCACATGAGCCATGTCTCAGCTCCTATAAGCCAATAACTTGCTTGTTCCTCCTTTGAAGTGAGACATTTGCCTCTCTGCTCCAAGACACAAAAGCCAGCAGTATTGGCTTGAGTGGGCCTGCCACTGGATATTAGAAATTCAGTCTTCCCAGCAGCCCTCCAAGAAATGATTAGAAACCTGCCTGAGTCTTTACTGCAGCCATAACATTTTGGATTCTTGATACTTCCAATCACTTCTAAATACAATTTCCAGGCAGCAGTAAACACAAGCAAATTTAATTTGTTTGTAATTAAGAAATGCCTGCTGTTTTATGGGGACACAGGTAAATGTGCATATCCAGGTGCTCATCATCAATGGGAATGCAGGGAAAAGCATGCCTTAGTGCCTCGTTTGGTAATGACAATATCACTGGTGCTCACAGGAACCAGCTATCTATGCAGGTCACTGAGCAGGTGATAATTCTGATACACATAGCCCTGCAATCCTGTCCTTTTCCTGGTTTTTTATGTGTTCATTTCTGCAATCTTTTTAAATTCTTTTTTCTTTTTCTTCTTTTTGACCTCAACTTGCATAGCAGAGGCTTAATATGACTAAACTATTCAGCTCACAATCTTTCACTCTGAAACATATTTTACCTTTTTTCTCCGATTTCTAATCAGGCCAATGTGGCCAGGATGTTCTGTAAGGAGAATTCACCATTTCCTCTTTGCATCCTTCCCCTGGGTGCTCCCTATTGGACTTTTTCATCAACAAGGAGCAGTAATATTTACTTCTCTTTAATGGGCAATCCCTGGTCCACAACTGCTGGAAGTACAGACTAATGTATTTTGGAACACTCTGAGAAATACAGGCTCTAAGCACTTTTGCCTCGCTGTTTTAGGACTAGCCATGCTGGAGGTCTGTACTCTCTCTCCAGCTGTGAGGGAAGTGAACGTGCATAACCTTTCTTTACTACAGGTCAGCAATGAGTGTACCATTCTCAGTCCTCTTCATTCATTCAAGAAAGGTTAGTGCAAATTAGGAAGAAAGGACTGAAACTTTGATTTAGAAAATATTTATTGTAAAGTTTGTATGCAAGTGAATATAACACTGCATATAGGGAAATGCTAAGAATGTTTAACTGTTTTAACATCAATCTACCACATCTTTATGATCCTTGAGGAGCATTTGAAGATTTACGGAAGATAAGCTGATAAACTGTTGAGATTATGGCATTTGAAGATTTGCGGAAGAAAAGAATTCTGTAAAAATCATTCGTAAATTGGCTAGAAGTGATGGGGAAGAGATCCTACAAAAAAGTTTGGTTTAGATGAATTTCAGATATTTATGCTTCTAATACACTGCATTTTGTGACTCTGTTTGGAAAGACCAAAAAAATATGTTATCTTTATTTCCTGAATATTGCATGTTACAGATAGATTATGCTTCTTCTGAAGTGCAATAATTTCTCATTACAGACATAATTAGAAATAATGTAGAAAATAAAGATGTGCATAAGCACACACTTAAAACATTTTTACTGATAGATATTTTATTTGAAAGATCTATAACATCATATTTTATCTGTGTATATATATACCACCATATTTTATCTGTGTATATACATACCACTAGACTAAAAGTTGAGGGATTTTTAGCTTCATTATAGATAATGCATGATAAGGTACTTGTCAAAAATATATGTAAGGTCTTTTCATATTTTCTACTGACTCTCTGCTGATTCTCCACTGTGAATCAGTTTGACACATATAACTTCTAATAATTATGTTATGCTGCAGCTGTGAAGTGAGTATCATAACCTTTTAGTGAAGCTGGCCCAGTTTCACATTTTGTCCAGGAGGTAAGTAGCAGGTCAAAAAGTGGCATACCACAGATGTCTGAAAGAAGTTGTTCTAGACAGAAAATTTGTAGCTTCTAAATGCATAATCTACGCTGTAGAGTCAGCTATTGCTCTTTATAGGCTTGTGAGACTCACTGATAATTCAATCTTGCCAAATTTTGGATTTGATTTTTGTGAAAATCTAGTTGATAAATTTTGCCAGATTCCATCTTATTTCTGGTGATTCACTCTGGGTGAATTTCTGGTGTATCTTCTACAGGTCTGTATGCTTCTCACTAAACAACCCGCACTTCCAATTGGGAAATGATGGATTTTGTAGCAGAAATCAGTACAGAAAATCAGAATGAGTGTTTTGCAACATCTAACATGCAGGCCCAACTCACACTGCATCGTGAAGATTCATTGGGGAAGGGCTGGAGGTGGGGGAGAGAAAATGCTGTAAAATATTGGAAGCATTAGTGGAAATTGCAAAAGTACTATCTTGCCATACCAAGAAATTTAATATATTGGTAAAAGCTAGATTGGGGCAATGGCAGAATAGTACCTGTATTTTAAACAAGTGGCAAAGGTGGTATGTGGAAGGAGCAGAGTGTTCGTTCTAATGCAGAAGATTTTATTCAGTGCTGTGTAAAGCCTTAAAAAGGTTTTTGTAGAAAAGCAGAACCAAGGGCATGAAAGCAAGTGAAAATAATAAAATATAGTGCAGTTTTACCAGAGGTAGATTGTGAGAGACTAGTTTAATTTTTTTTTTTTTTAATTTAAGATAACTGATTTCTTTGACAAGGTTAATACAGGGCACCTAATCTATCTTATGCAAAGTGTTTCCTACAGTGCCCTATAGTAAATCAGCACATAAGATGGAGATGATGGCTATTAAGATGGGAATGATGAGGGAAGAAACTAAAAAGGAAACTGCAGCAGTGTATACTTAGGTGTGAATTGTCTTCCTGGTGGCTTGGCATTTTCTTTAAAATATTCTTAATATTCTGCTTTGTAAGGTTACTTCAGACTAAGTAGGTTTCAAATACATGTGGGTGAAATAGACAGATGATGCATCCTGACTGTCACATTACTGGCAAATAAAGGAATTTAGCATCTATAAAAGGGACAGGACTGGGACTGTAGGAGTTGGGGGCAGGGAATAAGAAACCTTGTTTGCATGATGGTGTCCTCTCCAAATACTATGGTGCTGTCCAGAGGATGGATAATGACCACAGGTCTGTCCAGAGGGTATTCCAGAGAAGGACAACAAGGTTGTATAAGGGGCTAGAGCACAAGTCCTATGAAGAGCAGTTGAGGGAGTTGGAATTGTTTGGCCTGGAGAAAATGAGGCTCAGGGGGGACCTTATCACTCTCTACAACTCCCTGAAAGGAGGGTCTACCCAGGTGGGTGTTAATGTCTTCTTCCAGGCAACCAGCACCAGAATGAGAGGAAATGGCCCCAGGTTGCACTGGAGAAGGTTTAGATTGGATATTAAGAAAATTTTCTCACTAAAAGGGTTGTAACGCACTGGTACAGACAGCCCAGCAAAGTGAGGGTGTCACCTGGAAGTGTTCAAAAAACGTGTACATATGGCACTTGAGGACCTGGTTTAAAGGTGAACATGTTGGTTGTATGTGGTTGACAGCTGGACTTAGTGATCCAAAAAGTCTTTTCCAGCCTTAATGATTTTATGATTCCATGATTCCCCTTCCCTTGCTCAGTTGTCCCTTCAACAGTGGAGCACCTCACAACACATTTGTGTCCCCCTCCTAAATCCAGAAAGAGGAGTTAAGTTAAAAGGGTTTCTGTCTACTTACTCTTGAATGAACTGCACTCACACCAAAAAAACACCAAAATCCTAAGTTTAAACCCACTCATATGTGAAAGCAATATTTCTTCATATATGAAAACCAATATTTTACAGATGTTTCTCATACATTTTTACAGGATTTACAGGAGTATTGGCCATGCCTTCTTTCTTGGCCCCACTGTTGGGGTGGACCTGGCACTAGGTTGCATCTTCCTTGCTCAGGCAGCAAGGGACCATCACTTTTACCAGGCTCTCTGCCCTACCTCTCATGCAGAATGAGATTCTGCATTCTGAACATTCAAATGTTCAACTTAGAAAGCAAAAAACTGGCTGCAAATTTCAGGGTGAAAAGTGCAGGCATGTGGTAACTAAGTGCTACCACATTTACTGAAGTGCTACCACTATTACTGATGAAAATATCATTTGAGAAGTATACGATGACCTTGTAGACAAGGAATAGAAAAAGGATCAAAAGTTCAGAGCATAAAATGCAAACTCATGTACTTGAGCACTAATAACAAGATATTTCAATGAAGTCCTGATCAATTACAGTGATGATGAACTATAAGCATACTGGTCATGGGGCAACTGAGAGTTGTGTTCATTCAGTTGTAAAAAAAAAATTAATGCAGGTGGTAAGGTGGGTAAAGTGTTATAAACAGACACAGCTACATACCACTACTAGTCTGCAAAATAAATTCTCTTTGTACTATTGTTTGTGGTTCTGATCACTTACATGCAAATGATTTAAACAGAAACACAAAGGTCTAAACTCTTAGGAGAGGTTTGAGTCTGCTGAGGAAAGGAGAATAAAAATATGTTGTTATACCTAACCTACGAAACTAGAAAGTGGGGGTGGGGAAATGGATGCATTCTGTATTTTTTGAAAGATCCAACTGTTTCAATGAAAAGATAGCTCAAGTGTAAGGTAAACAGTTATGTATTTGCCATAACTCTGTTTAAGCTAGAAATGAAAATATTGCTAACCGTCTGGTGGTTACTTTCCTTTCCTACAGGAAATCCTAACCACAATAGTTTAAAGACAGACTTTGAAACTTGCATGGAAATGAGTCTATTCCACAAAAACAATGATCTTTCAGTTGTCTTGTGGTACAGCTTAAAAATCACATTCTTTACCTAAGTGCCTAAAACCACTTTAGTTGCTCTACGTCATTGATATAATATGATGGACATATGTAACACAGAAGATACTCAGACTTTCCATGTTGCAGCTGGAGGTCCCAAGGGTACTAGAGGGCAGTTAAATTCCTCTGAGGACATTTTGGCACTTATTTTCCACTAGATGGAAAATTTTTGGTTTGCTGGTATCCCTAAAGAATTTTGAAATAGAACTTCACAGATTATTGTATTTTAGATGTATTTATAGATTTTTTTTTTTGTTCTCAGTGACAGCACAAAAGAAAAAAAAAGGAATTTTTTCCTTATAATTTTCTCTTTTTGTACCTCTCTCCTCCTTACCTAGGTGGAATTTGCCAATACAATGCTTTTTTTCCAGAAAGATAGGTTTTTGCTCTTTTGCATCACAAATTGATCTTGGTCAGAGACAGTGTATTCATTTTTTGAAGGGTGTTAGGAATCACTCAGGGTTCAAGCAAGACTTCAAGACAAGAATCTTTTCTCATTAGAAGGGGTTTGGACTTCTGGGATTTCTCCAGCTTTCTTTGAAACACAATGCTTCACCTACTTTCTGTCTCACATGGGAATTTTATCTCGTGGTCTCTTGGTTATTCTGTGGAAATTCTAGGAAAATGCTATATTCACATTTCCTGCACCAGACGCTCTGGCCATTCTTGGTTTTATAGGTTTTTTTTTTGTTTTTACCAATGACTTAAATGGTGTGTTAAGCAAAACCTTTGCATGTGGGGAGCAAGCAAGTTGTACACACTTAGGGCACTTCAGGAAAGTGGCTGCAGACCCCTGGGCTCGATGCTATGTGATTCCAGCTGCCCAAATTATTTCATAAGGCACATCCAGCACTATATTTCCATGACCTGCACCTGGTTGCACCCTAGAAAAGTGAAGTCAATGCAAAACTCGACAAAATTGCTTGACAAAAGGCAGTTTTCCACATGAAATAGAGACTGAATTTAAATCAGATTCATATTCTTTGTGATCCAAATCCAAATTCCTCATGACTTTTATTACTTGGTAGTAGTATCCATGGTGGTTTTTATTTGTTGAGATTTTTAGTGACGGAAAACAACTGCACAGCATTCAAATCAGTCCCTATTCATGAATGCATGCCATTGATGAGTATAGCTTGCCATTTACAGGGTCTAGATGTCCATCTTTCTGCATGATGCTCTCAGCACTGACATCAAAGTATTCTCTTCTTTTCTTTGACCTCGTTGGCAGATGTCTGTATCTGTGTCTTATGATCACGTAGACTCTGCTACTCCCTGTCAGTGTCAGTCTCTTGGTTTCATAAAATGTTTCATTCATTGAAGCCTGCCTGATGTCAGTATGCCAGGGAAATTTGTCAGAAGCATGTATAATGCATTCAAAGCCTGAGCCCAGAAAGGTTTAGGCCTGGGAAATTTGTGGAGGAAAAGATATGACAGTGTACTGAAACTTCTGAGACCTTGATTTATTAAAGTGTCTTCTGCCCCTTTACATTATTTATGCCCAGTTTTCCACACCCAGGGACTGTGAAGTGCAAATGCAATGTTCTTTCCTGTCCCTCTGCTCCTGTCTTAGTGCCTGGTTTGGAAACAGAAAGGGTTGTCTCCCACATTTGAGGCAGCTGTTTCCTTCATACCTGTTCCATGATAGAAGCACATTTGATGGTAGCTACATAAATAGTCTGGTCATATCTGAGACGCAGTAGTCTAAACCACAGCATCATGACTCATTGATATAATGCTTCATTTGGATGACATAAATGCAGTTTCTGAACAAAAACTAACAATCACAACATCTTTAATGACAGATGTAGTTACACATTTCATCATAAGTGCAGATCTGTATTTAGAGCCCTATGTTCCATCATACTATATTTTGGATTCACTTTCATAGTAATAGAAGATGAAATATATCACTGTGACCAGGTCCAAGCTGAGCCTAAAACTGATACAGTTTAGTTTTTTAAGTAGAGTTTGAGGTCTCACTCTAATGTTGAAAGCACTAACACAGGAAGATTTGTAACTGAAAAATAGCATCACCAAATATGACAGATAAAAAATCTGGGTTTTTATTAGGTCAGTTGGGAAAAAATTGAAGGAAGAATTTTATTATATTGGGGTTTGTTTCCTAAATTTGTCAAAGCACCAAAGGCAGGAAATTTATAAATGCACAACACTTATTTACATACCAATAATCTGGAATTTTTTACACTGGAAAGCATACTTGGAGATTTGTTTATTTCTGAAAATAAACTTCTTATGATTCTAGTTTGCCAACAGTGTAAGGAATTATGCTGGAATATTTTTATTCACCTTTCTGTACCTCTGCTTAGAGAAGAATTGAAAAGGCTCATAAAACAATAGAATATGGCAAATTATCTTTTGTGCAGTTCTCATTCAATCAGAAATTGAACAGGCTCTATTAGTCAGTAGAATTCACTCCATCCCTTTTCATACCATCATATACATGATGTGGTTTTGAAACATTTCTTATATCAGGTGAAGTAGAATTAGGTGTTCCTAATTAGGAACACCTCCCCGGAAGCTGCACCCTCCTAAACTCATTAAAGATAATTTTGGCTAAAGTATTGTGCTAAAAATTTGCATGTTGATCCCAAGATCATGTCATAGATGCCACATTATGACCTCTGAAAGTTTTGATAATGATGGGACATGACACATTCTTAACACCAGTGTAATAACATATTTTGCCATTTTCACTGTCTTTTTGGATGCTATCAAGGAATTCACTTCAAATTTTTTTTCCATGAGGATCGTGGTATTATCTGTTCTATAACTTAGTACACAGTCTACATTTTTAAGGCTGCTCTGTGCCACAAATACAAATAATTTATATGTAATAAAATGGCTACTCCTTATTTTTATTAATAATCCACTTAATAATGGGTAAAGAAAATTATGGGCATGGAGGCTAGAAGTATGATGCCAGGTAAAGAAAGCATTTTATTGATATCTCATCTATTATACTGAGTTCTCTCAATGACAGAAAAAAATCATGCAAGAAATGATGATGATTCCTTATGCAGCACAAAAGAAACAGTTTAATTTTGACTAGCAACAATGTCACTAGAAAACAAGCAAAACATTAATGAACAATGACTTTTTCAAACATGCCAGACTGGGAAAAAATGTGGTTTTGACTCTGCTTGCAAATATAAAGAGTCATGGAAAAAGCTGTAGCTTTCAGTATGACCCACTCTAATGCTTCTGATTTATAACACTGTTGTTGCAGCCTTAAACTCATTCTTTTATACATTAAAGTGATTTCTGCCATTTGCAAAAGCCTGGTATGTTCACAGAAACGGATCACAGAAAGCAATCATAAACCCATTCCAATATGAGTTTCTTAGACCCATTCATTTGCTGAGTAGGTTTGGAAGACTTCCTAATTACTACTTAGTGTTTTGCAATAGTCATTAAAACCTCCTACTACATATGTAGAGTGCATGACTGGACAAAGATATAAAGTGAATGTGTATATATATACTTGTTCCACCTACCCTTCTATATGACAGTTGATGTCTGTCAACCTTTTTTTTTACCTTTACAACAATTTTAGCTTCCTTTGCTCTCTTTCTTTGTAAGCATACACTGATAATGATATCTATCATTGGTCTTTTTAGGTTGTTTTATTGAGATCTCAGAATACTATTCATTAGTATTATTTAGATATATTTGGCAGATCGCAGAGATCTAGAGCTGTTTTTTTAAAGCACTTGTGTTAGCATACACAAGCATGAGCCAAAGACTCACTTGGCTAACTGGGAAATGCCAGAAAAGCAAGAATAAAACAGAACTAAAAGGAGAACTAAAACTAAAAAATTCATCTGCAACAAAATTAATCTCAGACATACACTAATTTTTGTCAACATGTGCTATCTTATTTCATGTTATAGATCTAGGGTGGATTTTTTTGTTACTGTAAAGTTTTGGAAGATCTCCTACATGTTAGAAGAGGTATGTAGGATGTAGAGCTGACTATTAATTGAGAAGATAAAGAAGTGGAAAACTCCTGCTACATTATGTCTAAGTTTTCAATAGACTTCAACCTATAAATTTATCAAGGGCTAGAGTATTTATTCAGCAGGGGAAGAAGTGCAATATAGGAGAAGGGGAATGTTACAGAGAAAGGTTATTTGGTTGGGTTTATTTAAACTCAAATCTGAAGTGTTATATGCCTCTTCTTTCCCCATTTAGAAAATAGTACTATGATCAGGGTTGAGGGTTAAAATATAGTAACTATTTTACAACCTGTGTATGGGTACACATCAATCCCAGCATAAACTGGAGCACTACAAGTCTGAAAATTTCACCAAGGATCAAAGACACATCCTGGATATCAAAGCAGTTGCATTCTCATGAACAGCTGCCGTCTCTTACACAGCCCCATCTATGTTAATCCCAATACATCACTGTTTAACCCCAATGAAGGTCTCCTGCTTTCCAGCTTTTCTGGATACTGCCTTTTCTATGGAGGTCAGGAAAGAGACATTTATGGGTATCTGTAAGACAGTACACCAGCACATTAATGAAGCAGACTTTCACTGTGTAGCAGGTTCAGTTTGTAACTGGGCAGAAACACCAATTTAGAGTGTAGTGGTTTGGTCCAAAATACTCATTACTTACTTATTTACCTTCTGTGAGATAAGAATTAGGAGAAAGCAAAGCAGGCACAAAACTTAAAAGAATATAAAGAAGTTTATTAACAGACCTAAAAGAAAGGAAAAAAAAAATCAGACCACATCTTCAGAACACTTCTCCTCCCCCCACCTTTCTCCCTTCTCCCACTGACAATGTAAAAAGACAACCCTTGAGATTTTCAGTCAGTTTACCACCTCTATAATAACCTTTTTCAGTTCACTTAGGGAGAGGAGTCTCTCTTGCTCATGCTATGGAGACATCTCCACAAGAAGTTCTCTCATGGCTCAGTATCACAGCGAGACAGCCGCCTGGGTTGGTTCTCTGCTCGCATGTGAGAGTCCCTTCCTTCGACTTACAGCTTTCCCCACAACCGCTTTCAAGGGTCCAATCTTGAGCTACTGGGGTACCATTTTAAGGTTGAGCTGTTCAGAAACAAAGGTTCTCTTCACCTGCTCAATCTCTGGGAGCATCTTCATCTCTAGGAACAGAGGCCCTCCCCCTTCCCTGGGAGCAACAAGGGTCCTCATCATCTTCATCTCTAGAACTATCTCTGGGAGCATCTCTAGGAACAGAGGTCTTTCTCCTTCTGATTTGGAGCAAGAGTCCTCATCACTTCCATCTCTCCCTGTTCAAACTTCTCATCAAATTACAGCTGCTTCAGCATTTGCTTATTTCAGCACAGGTACTTTTGCTCACAGTATGAACGCTCCACCCCCCATGCTTTCATGAAATTACAACAGGTACTCTGATATAGCATAGTCTATCACTACCATGGCTTTACAGCAGAATTTCAGCTTCTAGGCATCTCCTCTTTCTCCTCCCTCAGGGTTTCAGCTCTTCTTTCTTTAGTTAATGTCTGCAGGCTTCATCTGTTCTGGAGGAAATTTACAGCACTAAAAGGGTTAATCTCACCCAGGCCTTGCAGCTGGAATTTGCTTATCGCTGTTGGTCACATGATCTTTGCTGGACAGCAGGGCAGCTTCAGCTGAATCTTTGGCCGCACTGGAGGCAGGGGCAGGGTGTAGAGCTGGGCTGCACCATCTGCACGTAGCAGGACTGTGGGCAGGCTGCGGGTGGAACAGGGCCACACGGCTCCAGGATGGCTGTGTCCCGGCCCGGCCCCTATGGGCCCCATACAGGTCCCCCCAGTTACCTGTCCCACGGCTGGAAGCAAGAGAGAGCTTTCCTGGGGTCTGTCCATTCTTAAATGTGGACCACAGAGGCGTGTCAAAATTTTTAAGTGGCTTAAAAAATTGTCAATATTCAAACTAGCCAGTTGATAGTTTCTGTTAGGTCATAGAGGAAGCTGTAAGCACCTCTTTGCAAGAAAATCACTCCCGGAGCTATGCTAACCCATGACACACTGCTTTAAATTTTAGTATAATGAGTGAACAGAGTTATGCTAATCTACACAAGTTGTGCTTCTAGAGCTAGACTTTGAATAAATATTCTGGCAAGAATAAGAAAGAGATGACTATTTTTCCTAAGACATACACACACACTTCCCTTTTAATTCAGCAAGAGTACCATGAGAGCTACAGAATACAGGATTTCATCTTTAACACATGTAAGCACATATATGCACAGATACAATCAAGTTTATTTGTCCTCAGCTTTGAAATTTTCACAGCTTTGTAAGTACTGTAATAGTTACAGTTCAAGAGAGGGAAGAGCAGTAAAAAAATACTGCTTCATTAACTTTCTTCTACGGTCTAATCCTGAGATTTACAAGTGTGTTTCCTAGTAAAAGGTAAAACATAGGAAAGTAGCTCTTTTTCTGAAAACATAGGAAAATAGCTCTTGTGAGAGTTGTGGCAGTGGTTCTGAGATGAAAAAAATTTGATCAAGTTTTCCTTTTTTTTTAACGTATGTTGCTTTTGTACACTAAAATACAAAGACCATTTAAGTATATTAACCATTAAGAAATTCTTCACCTTTTGAAGAAAAAGAAAAAGAAAAAGAAAAAGAAAAAGAAAAAGAATGAAAAAGAAAAAAAGAAGAAAAAGAAAAGAGAAAAAAGAAGAAAAATAAAAAAGCATCATTGCTTTTGGAAAAAAATATGCATAATAGACATTTTATATGGATTATTTGTATCATTAAGGAAAACTTTTATGCACTTTTCAATGAGCAACCATAAAGCAAGAATGAAACTTGATGATGAAAGAGCATTTGCTTAGCAGTAATGCAGGTGTACATTCACAGAGAAATAGTTAGTGTACATGATGACATAGACAGAAGCATTTGAAGTCCATCTAAATGTCATACAAAATGTTTGAAAACAGATTTTTTGTGATGGCTGAAAAGAAATTTTACTGCTTTGAGAATTGTAATGTACTTTAGTTCCTTTTTTCCTTCTTATTAAGCTCAGTTACTCCCTGGAAAGAATTGATACAGGTGTCGAGTGCTTCTCTACATTTTTCAGCCAACATTCAGTATTCAAGACATGACATGAATGGACCACCTTTCCAGTATTATGAATGGTAATTTAATCTATATCCTAAATCCACCATGAGCCCAGAAGCAAAGGTTGCTAATTATCTTGAACTGTACCAAACTATAAATAATTCTGTTATAGAGATTACCTTTTCAGTGATTTCATTTCTATTTCACAAACCACTTTTATTGAATCAGCTGCTTTGACATCCTTGTTTCTTAACTAGAGAGGAACAAATTTGATGGACGGACCACCTGGTGGATAAGCAATTAGCTGGGTGGTGGCACTCAAAGAGTTGCAGTCAATGGCTCGATGTCCAGCTGGAGACCAGTGATGAGCAGTGTTCCTCAGGAGTTGGTATTGGGACATCTTTGTTAGCAACAGGGACAGTGGGACTCAGTGCACCCTCAGCAAGTCTGCCAATGACACAAAC
This sequence comes from Corvus hawaiiensis, assembly GCF_020740725.1. Taxonomy (NCBI): domain Eukaryota; kingdom Metazoa; phylum Chordata; class Aves; order Passeriformes; family Corvidae; genus Corvus; species Corvus hawaiiensis. Next base: position 48,914,065 of record NC_063255.1, read on the forward strand.
TGTGTGGCACTGTCAACATGCTGTAAGGAAGGGATGCTGGAGAGGTTCACAGGCCAGTGTAATACTCACAAAATCCAACAGGTGCAAGGACCTGCATCTGGATCAGGGTAATCCCAAGTACAAGTTCAGGCTGGGCTGAAGATAGATCAAGAGCAACTCTGCCAAAAATGAGTTGTGGGCGTTGGTGGATGAGAATTTTCAACTTGGCCCAGCAATGTATGCTGGCAGTCCAGAAAAACATTTGTATCCTGGGCTGCAGCAGAAGAATTGTGGCTAGCGGGGTGAGAGAGGGGATTTTCCCCCTCTATGTCACACCTACCTGGAGTGTTGCCCCAGCTCTGGGGCTCTCCACATGAGAAGGACATGGACGTGTTGGAACAAGTCCAGAGGAGGGCCATGAAGATGATTGCAAGGCTGAAACACTTCTCTTGAATACAGGCTGAGAAAATTTGGTTTGCTCAGCAACAAGAAGAGAGAGCTCCAGGGAGAACTTATAGCACCTTCCAGTACCTAAACGGAGCTTAAAAGCAAGATGGAGGGGAATTTCTTATGAGGCCAAGCAGTAATAGAACAAGGTGTGATGGCATTGAACTGAAAGAGGGTGGTTTTAGATTATATACATAAGAAAGGAATTCACTGCAAAGGTGGTGAGGCACTGGAACAGTTTCCCCAGAGAAGTTGTGGATGCCCCATCCCTGGAAAGGTTGGATGTGGCCTTGAGCAGCCTGGTCTAGTAGGTGTCCCTGCACATGGCAGGGGGGTTGGACTAGATAATCTTTAAGGTCTATTCCAACCCAAACCATTCTGTGGTCTTATGATTCTCTAAAAATGGAAAAAACCCTATACATATGGAACAAAATACCAGTACTTGATTGAAACAAATAGTTCAGCTATACTGCAGAATACCTATCTTTTGAAGAGAGCAGACAGCTAGACCATGTTCTTGTAAATCCCAGTGACAGACAGGCATGTGAAAGGGATAAAACATTCTGATTTTAAATAGTCTTAATCAGTTTTGTATTTCAGTTTTGTATACTTGGATTAAGGCAATCTCATTTCTCAGACATGTTTTAACTTACTCTCCAGCTAGTGCAGCAGTAAACCTGCAGTCCCTACTACTCTACATAATTTGAGAGTGATATACTTATGTAGATGATGAACTTTTTTCAAAAGGTTTTGCAGTAGATTCAAACCAAATGTTATGAATTTCCAGCTGTTGTCTGGGGTTGTATGAACTGTAAATTTTTAAGGATGAAAAATATTTTAAAATTTCTTCTCTGTGTAGACAATGGTCTCCAGTAAAGAAATTCACTCTTTCTTGTTAAGTTGGTTATACTCACTCCTGCAAAACATATTTATACACTTCATAAATATACGGATTAATTTTATACTTCTTAGTTGGTCAGGTAAAGAGTTGTAGGAGTTTACCTTGAAAAATTTAATCTGCTTGTACTTAACTATCATCAGGCAAATATCTGCCACACTGTTAAATGAATCTATGCTAGCCACTATAGTATGGAGGAAAGTGTCATCACATAAATATTTCAAATATTGAAGTGGTGTATCTTGCTCTTTCAACTGTGGAACACTACTTTTTTCTAGGACACCAGATGGAAATGTTATAATTCAAGCCACATTTTACAGCAATTTCTTGCAATGCTTCCATTGTCAGAAGGCAAGCAGAGCCTATCTGTAATCATAGGTCTTCAGAAGGGCAACTTTAGTAAAATCCACAGAAACAAGAGAAATGGATCTTGTACCATAACAGCACAAACAAGCAAGATCAAAGCTATGTCAAGTTAATTGAAATAACAAGACTTAATTGTAAAACTCAGCTGTGCATCAGCTGTGCATCACCTTGTAGTTCTCACTTTTTATCAGAGATTTTCAAAACAAATACCTGAATCCATACCTTGGCCACTCAAGGCCAAGTCTTTTCACTAAGCTTAGATATAATCCTCTTTTTACAGAGGTACAAGACATTGTCCTCTGGCAGACATGGCTGTACCTTACTTTTTACATGTTATTCAACACACACTGAACAAATGTAAATAATATGATCATAGCTAAGACAACTTTATCTACTTAAATTCATGTGAGCAAATAACAAATGAAGCATTCTGTTTTACTAAAAAGAGTTTTTATTATTTTTAAGGAGTAGCATTGCTCAATGAATCTTTATTTTTTTCTTTTAACAATTTCTCCTCCATTAAAGACTGTTAAGCCCCAGAAACTGGATCAGTAGCCTAGCAGACTCAGTAACAGTAAATGAAGTGCTGTAAGCTTACATCAGACTAATTAGTCTGAGGGATAAAATACGGGGAAAAACTTTTCAGGTTTCTTTGTGAAAGGCAGTTTGCTTAATTAAGCCAACCACTAATTGTTAAATATTTTTCAGGCATTAACAGAGCTGTGCTGACGGTAATTAAATTTTGATTTTAGTGGTATTTGCAGGGATTAAGTCACAATCTGCTGAGGCCTGAGGTTAGTTAATATTCACTTCACTGCCACAGCTGTCCTCCATTACATTACAAAGGACAGGAAAAGAGACAGCAGAATAGGGTGAAGTAATGAGAAAGCTATTCATTCATTTGAACTGGCTCCACACTGTACAGTCTTGTACAAATGGATCTGATCTGCATGACACACAACTAGGAACTAAATCCGATTTAATTTGATACAATAAAGGACAGCCTAAGGTCTAAATGTATTTTTATTTTTATACATAAGCACTATGCACTGTATCAAAAAATAGAATCGTGATTATCATATGTTTCCATTCAAGTGGTATTTCTTTACTTATTAGCTCTACAGGAGTCCTCGAGGAGCATAAACCAATTCCTGCTGAACCCTTATTTCTTCTAGGTGCAAGTGAATGAATCCTTCAAATTTCTGGATTGTGAATTTTTGTTCCTGGTAGAATATTTACTGGGAAAATCAATGTTTTGCTTTCTTTTTCATGTGGTTACATGAAGGTGCCATGCATTTGCAGTAGATAAACAGGGCTTGAGCCTTGTCATAGCTACAACAGGGTCTTGGTGGCTTTTCTACACCAATAGTGTTTCACTCACCATGATGTCCTTTTGTAAAGGTTTTGTTGTCTTTTGTCCTGTGTTTGGATTCAAATTACTTCATCTTTCCAAAAAATGTCAAAGTCAGCAACTGTGCAGACCTGTGCAAAATTGTTCCTCTCCATCTCATGGAGTGCCTTGTATGCTCTTCACTGTATTTAATCCTTCCTCCTTGTGCAGCCTTAGAACCCTCCGCTACTGTTGGTGCTCTCAACCTGGCCTTAAAATTGCCCGTATGAGCCAAGAGGAATAAGATCTAAACTCTCTCCCCCTACAAATGTGCCAGACAGACCCTAATTTTCTGACTGGGCACTGACTAATCTCCCTTCTTTCCTTGTGGATGTGGAGAGTTGTCCTGGAGAGATTTTGCACTGCTGGGGTATGGAACAACTGTAAGTATGACCTCATTTCCTTCTAGAAGGGTGAGACTATACCAGACACCATTTATTTAATTTAATTTTATTTTCAAACACCGTCTTAAAAGTTGCACCTAGCCTACTTCTTGACATTTACTCATCAGTCTATTTCAGACTGAGTATCTGGTTAAACTCTTAAAATGTAAATATGAAGAATGAATGTATATGTTCCCCTTTACCACAATGTCTACCATAAATTTCATTATATCAATTCAAGGTTTCTAAGGGAGGCCTTTTTTTTATTTTTGAGAGGACATTGTCCCAGAAAAATGTAAACTGAGTCATTCCCAAAAATTCTTACCAGCTCTTTCAGTAATCTTCCAAACATAATTTCTGAATCATAACACACTGAGATGGGTTTTCTTTGCTATTTCCTGTAGTCCTAATGAGACTTACTTTCTCTGTCAGCTAAGCTGGTTTATGCCTGAATTCAGGAGAAAGTACTGTGTTTATACCATACGAACACACTGTATTAGGACTAGATGTCATCAGCAATCCTTTTTGCGTGCATTATCACACATCTTGTTGTGTTTCAGCTAAGTAGCTGAGAAATCACTGGTGTGAATAAATTTATGGATGCAGGTAATTTTTGCAGAATCAAGACATGAGACTGGATAGTGGAAGTCACAAAATCAGTAATATTACCACGCTTTCAAAACAAATGGAAAGCTACTGAGTGCCTTTTTCAAACAAATATTTCTGCTAATTATAGTAAGAAGCACATGAACATTTCCAAAAAATCTTGAGACAGGAATGGGTTTATGTTTAGTTATATTATATTTCAAAGTTTTCTCAAGTACTAAGGTCTGTCTTTAAATAGGATCTTTTCAATAGCTATCTAACAAGTCATATTGAAGAAAAACGAATATTAGAGAATATAATTCATACCAGAACTATATAACATAGGTAAATGAACAATAAAAATGATAAATTGGGCCATAGAAAAGATTACAGAAATAATGCTTTCACATATTGGGCATTCATTAAATTGACTTTCCAGGGTAATTACTTTAACATTTCTACCTCTGATTCAGCACAGGCTTTTGGATCATTAAAACAGATAGTAAATATTACAGGGTTTCAGAACCTACTCTTGCAGACCTCTTTCCTGGAAACTCAAGAACTGTGTCAAAGCCTTTGCTGAAGGCTGAGTCTCTTCTGTAAGTCCAGAATTCAGACTGAAAACTGAATTCGCCAACAACATTTTTCTTTGTCAAACCCTGCTCTTTCTATGAAGACTAATAAATCCACTGTTTTGTGTAGACTGAAATAACTTTAAATAGTATACTAAAATTAGTAATGAATTAACATAGCCTGATTCATACTTATTCTGTCAGTAGTATGTATTATGATAAGACCTAAAGGAAGCATGCATTAAAACAGGTCATTCTAAAGACACAGAGAATTTTTAGCAATTGTGCAGTGGGTAGATTTGGCATTTGATATTAAATATATCTGGTTAATAATTTTTGTTAAGAATTTTCTCTGGAGAATGTTGAAGTTCCTAGTAGTTCCCCTACTGCTACAGTTCCATCTTCTTTAATGCTTCTGCCATCTTTCATTGACCAGTAAAACTTAAACTGAGAGTCGTGTTCTTTAAGGACTTTAGAGATTTACAGATGCAAATTGAGTTCGTGAAAGCATTCTTTCAATTTTTAGTATCTGGCAGTCTGAAAACCAAGAGAATTCATGTAATCTTAAAATTGTATTTTTTATTTATTTCTCACTTAGATTTATATATAAATATGTATATAAACTATACCTCTCCTGTGCTAAGGTAGCTTTCTTTTTCACCAAACCTAAGGAATAACACATACCACACCAAGGCATGCCTTATGGGGGAGTTTTCAGTTGGATTTACCTGTCTAGCAAGCAGGATATTCAGGAAAAATTTGGCTAAGGACCTGAAATTTAGAATTATTCTCTATAAACCAGTGAAGCAATGCACATTGCACTTTCCTTATCAATAAGGTTTTTTAAAACTTCTTAAACTAAAGATACTAACACTGATTTGGCAGTCTAATGCTTCCTCCCAAAAAGATATATTTTAACACAGTTCTTCTTATTCTGGGGTGCCATTGCTTTGTAAGGTGACAAATATAGGCCGAGACACCAGAGCCCAAAGTGCCAAGTCAGATTGCAACAGCTCTGTTCTGGAGAGCAGAATGGACATCTTGCAAATGGATGATTGTTCTAACTACTAATCTGATCTTAAAAATTTAACAGGGATACACCAGGAGAAAAACTGCTGCTTCTTACTACGGCTCTGAGCCATGAATGTGTTCAAATCATGCATGTTTTGAAAAAAGAGAGACCTGATGAAGTCCAAAGGATAGTTGGAAGGTCTAAAGCTGAGCAGATATTTAGCTTTTTCCCGTTTAAGACTTCAAGAATCGGTTATACCACCAAAGAGCATATTTATATGGACATATAGAGGAAGTGGATAATAGAACCAAAGCTTTTCAGTACCATGAAATGTATAATTCTCTTCTCATAACTGTGTTACACTCTTACATAATTCATCACCCAGTCCCTTAGATTAGTAGATTAGTATAATCTAAACATATTCCCACTAACATCCCTGATCATAAATAAGAGGTTGAGGATATTAATATATGTCTGTAGGGTCAAGTAATCCCTTTTCCATCACTTTAATTAGCAAATTATTCTCTAATTGATTTACTTTTAGAATTGCTTTCTTTTTTCTCATCCTAATTTCATTAAATCAAATATATATCCTATCGAGACAAAAGATTTCCAGTATAGCACAACATTTTTAATGTTTTTAGCGTAGCCTAAACTTTTCCTCTCTTCTCTTATACGCTATGGAATTCTGAGTGTCTAGATGGATCCCCTCTTCTACATTTTCCTGCATCTGAAAGGATATTTTCAGACTAACTTGTGAGAGTCATGTAGGATAAAATAGTGGTTTACTACAACTTTATATAAAGGGTTCAAGCTAGGATATTTTAAGAAGTTGTAATTCCTCAGTAAAAACCTCTTAGTGAAACCTCAGACAGATCACATAAATACAGTAAGTGAACAAATGCAAGAATGTTTTCAGCAACAAAGGCAAGGAAATAACGGTGTGCTGATATGACTTTGTATGTGAGGAGGCCATTTAATGTTGTCTGAATATAGAACATAAGATGCCTCCCTGCTATTCTGTGTTGTTTCCAAGGATATTTCTATCCTTGGCAGTGCCAGGTTCAGCACTTGCCTAGTCCCTTTTTACTACCTAAAAATGCTCTTGCTCATCACATACCCTACAAAAAAGCACAGCTGAGAAAGTACTGTTGAAAATGATGTGACAAGAGGATATGGTGGACATGGAAAGTGGAGTACTGCTTCTATTGCTAACAGATTAGGGGAAATGCTGATAAGATTACAGGCTTAGTGTAGGTAAAAAATGAAAAAAAAGAATAGCCTATAAGTGAGCAATTATTTTTCATTATGTCTCTTCTATTATTAACACTTCAGCTGATATTCTTTTCGTGACATATCTCTTTGTATATATTAAAGGATAGCATTTACAATGTAGTCTGCAACGGAATATTCCATTTCATAGTGCAATAGTTGTAGCAGAAAAGTAATTTAATTCCAAAATCTGCATATACAAAGTAATGGCAGCTATATATATTCAGATCATGGATGTCTGCAAGATTTTAGCATAGGGTAAGCAGCCCTTTGTCAGAAGTCCTGTGTTTTTCAATGTGGAATGGTCTCTGCTCACTCAGCTCATGTATTGCTACAGCACCAGTCACCAAACCTTCCACTCTGAACAAAAAATATGTGAAGCCAGGTTTTACACAATGCTTTCACTGCCTTAGTCCCATCATTTCAGCTTGCTCTAAGTCAGAGGGAACTACTGAGAGAGTAACATATTAATGTATCCCTTTTTCCTGATGTGGGGGTCTATTTCACTTTCAGCTATTTCACCTTTCCTCACATCCTTTTCTTATGTGTCTACTAGGAAAAATATATCAATCTGCCTTCAACTTCAGTGGCTGCTAAAATACAGTTGGGGTTTGTAAAATTAGTCTGAAAAAATAATTTGTCCTAAACCAAGAGCTATTCCCCAAGTTGTCACAAGGAGGTTGGATATAATTATGCTGTATTTTATAACAGATTTCCATGTAAAGAAAGAAAAAAAGGAAATTATCTAAAGTATTTACTTTTGTCTGTGAAATGCATGCAGGTATTTTCATAACAAACATATTACCCTTGGCTGTTCCTCCATGCAACGTAAATGGTTTATTTGGCCAAAACCAACATGAGTTATGCAGAGGAGAATGTATATCATAACACAGATTTCATCTCCTCTCATGTCTGTACTGATGATGAATTAAATAGTCAACAACTTAAAGTATTTTCTTTATTTTGATCAGAAGTGTAGAATTCAGTATTCCAATCTCATACATCTAAGCACTGTGTAGGTCCCTAATGAGGCTGCTTCGCTAACAAGAATTCTATAAAAATCAGAGGAGAGACATGTTTCTAGAATGTCAGAATGAGATCTGCTGTGACCAGCTTAAGCTCTCAAGTTCCCTAACTGAAGAAGACAGATTCTCTGTCAGGGAGTTTACAGTATGTCCAGCATTTTTTCTCTGAGAGGGAATTAGGGACTTTCTTTAAGGGCACTGAATGGATTCCACAAGTCTTACAAGACTCTCTGCATGTTTTTATAGCATAACTGAAATAGGCAGATAGGGTTTAATTTTTATGCTCTTCTTCTGGAAAGAATAAAATTTGAAAAAGCTGAGATATTGCTATCAACAGAGAAACTTGTTTACATCCCACCCCTTCTTACTCTCTCACAGCTATGCAACCACCCCACTTTCGTTTACTTTTGTCCTGGGTTGCAGTGTATTCTACTACCATCCTGATGAGCTGTTGAAACCAGGAGGGGCAGTGTTTCCTTGCCTCCTCCCTCTGGACTATCTTCTGCTAATGAGCCCATCAATACCTGGCCTCATGACTCATCATCCCATTGGGAGATGCTCCACCCAGAAGGAGGAACCAAGCATTCCATCCTGGATATAATCTGAGATTCTGAGCACCACAGCCACCCCTTCCACTGGATTCCCAGAGGACAGGAGCTGCACAGCCACCACTGGCCCCTCTGAGGAAGAGCAGACCCCTCTACAGGACCACCGCTTCGACAGAACCACATCCAACACTTCAGGAGGACTGCAGCCACCATCTTATCAGACTGCTACTGCCACCCTGACTAACAGGGTGTCAGGTTGTATCCTGACTCTGTCAGTTTAAACCAGTGTTTTCTGCCTTTATTTATTTTTTTTTAAATTTTCCCCATTAAATTATTGTTTTGACTTGGTGCCTCCCACTGGTTTGTTTTCAAGCTAGTACAACTTTTTGTGACTCATTTGTCGTGCTAAGAAGTTGAAGCAACTCCTGACTTTTGGGCACAAAAGTAGTGTTCTCTGATAAAAGTTTTAGATGAGCAAAATTGCAAGCATGTGAATCACTGAAGAGTAGAGGGACACACCCTCTGAGTCTGGAATAATTATAAGAGCAACATTAGAATGTAATTAGATTTTTCCATAATTAAACCTTAAAAGCTGCTATTAATTGTGTTGCTCCAGCAACAACGATCTAATGAAAGAGGAGAAAACTGCCAAGCACAATCACAGTTTGCACAAAAAGCAAAAAAAAAAAAAGGCAAAGTAGAAGAATAGTCAAATTTACAGAAATGATTCTCAACTAGTGTAGTGCAGAACACTACTGTGTTGCTCAGAAGCCCATTGCCACCAAGATATGGCCATTTACCCTATTTTAAATATTAATTAAGAAGCTCAGAAAATTATGTACTGGAGCACAACACAGATTTTCTTGTTTAAAATACTGTAAAGGGAGAAAAATGTGATGACAGGCTACTGAATGTGCTTAGTGCAGCATGCTCTCTCTCTCCAAAGTGTAGCATGAGTAATGCAAGGTTACTGCAGTAAGTACACATTTCTTATTGGATATCAGGGAATATAGGTGTGTAAAATCCATGTAATTTGATAGCACATACATCACCACTGCCCTAGAGAGTACTGAATCATAAGGATCATAAGGCTACATATTTAGCTCAGTAAAAGAATATTTCTCATCTTTTCTCTCAGAAAATTCTATGGAAATGAGTAGGGGATGGGAGAGAAAGCTTATAAATCAAGTATTAAAACAACAGGCAAACCACAGAGTTGCTACAGAGACACAAGGTATATCCTTTCCTTTTATTTTATGGCATTTTATTTTAAGTGCCCCTGTACCCCCAATATTTTTAGTAGCAGTGTTAAATTACAGTAGCACTCTTAGGGAAATACATGTGAGATTCACATGAATACCAAGTACATTCATTATTATCAGTGCTGAATTCCAAATGAGAACAGCTCCACTTTTTTTTTTTTTTTTTTTCCTTCTCTGTGTTAACCTTCAAGGCAAGTCAACACATTTCAAACATCCCAGCCTGATTTTAATTTGGAAAACAGTCTTAAATATACCACTGCCAAGTCAGATCGAATCAAAGCCGTGAGGAATGAAGGCAAGGAGGAGGAGGGGAGGCAGGGCTGCCACAGCAAGGAAACACTGTGTGAGAAAGAGAGGTGAAAATGAGAGCTAACATCAGCTCCCCGGGGTCTGCTGTAATCAGCAGACAAATGGTCTATACTCATGGCAAGTATTCATTCTGCAGCAATGGGCTGCCAACAAGAGCCTTCCTGTGTCTGTTTGGAAATAAAGTACTAGTCTTCCTCTATTCAGATGCTTTGAAACTAAAAAGAACTGCTGACAAACACTGCTTTGGGCATTTGACACTGCTTTTTGATCTAGTTAGACAGTGTAAAATGAACAAATTAGGAATCTACTACAAAAGAATCTCGGTCTTAGCTTGCTAAAATGTCAGGGTTTAAAAACTGGGTTTTTGTCTTTTTTTTTCCCCCTCCTCCTCTCAATTGTTTAAAATCAGGAAAGTACCTTGCCATTTTCTCATCCTAGCAAAAGGATGCTTTCTTCTGTTTCTGAATCGTCATTTTTCAGCTGTATGTCTGTGCATGAAAAGAACATTAATATCACACATAACAAATATATTTACATATTTACCATCTAGATGTATTTTTAATTTGTGTAGATCCTGTCTTTAGATATGTGCTTTGGATTTTGAAAAGTGAAAATTTTCTTTCAAAATATTTTAAATGAATTTTCACATTCCTAGGAGGATTCTAATGTTAATTAAATTAACTTCCTTTTTTAGTACAACAAAAATACCTTTTAGTCAGTGAAATGTGCATAAACATGGCTTAACAATGACTCTGGAGCAGCACAAGTGTTCTTTTTTTTTAAAGTACCTTATTTTTCAAATGTACTTTTATCCTGACATACTGTGTATTGGACACTAATGAGCTCCTCTGTGGAGTGAAGTCATCTAGCATGCTTTTAAGTATCTTATGTGTACATATGCAAAAGTCAAAAAACCTTTGAAACCATATCTCATTTGATAGGGAGAAAAATTAGGTAGGCTGTTAACATAGAGCTAAAAGCAGACATCATAAAATGGTCTCCAAGACTCATAATGAAATTAGACATTTTTTTTTAATTCAGTGATTCAGATGGATTCATTGATGGAATAGTAAGCCATTTCTGAGATCACTAATACTCTAATATATAATTGCAGGATAGCAGCTACTTATCCATTGCATTCAGCTGTTCTGCCATGCTCCCAAGTTTAATTATCAGCCTGCCTTAGAAAATACATTTTCCCCTCTTTTTCTGAAACAGCAAAATCAAATTTCATCACAGTTTGCATCATAAATCCACAGTTCAGGATGAATGATTATAGTCATAGGTACCTACTGATGGAAAACATTTACAATGTGCAACTGTTCCCCAATATTCCAGCCCTGGTGGAAGAGAATGTGCAAGTGTGGAAGTTCATCACAATTTCCTGATCTGGCTGTAATACAGAGACAGACAGAAAACAGGCTGCTTTTCGCCTGTGAGTATCCCACTTCTAAGCTGCCTTAAAATCTCATAACAATGTAGTCACAAAGGCACAAGAACTTTGCAAAAATGTTCCAAGCAAAGGGTCAGTGGAGCCAGTGAATAAAAACTCTGTGAATTTAATGAATGAGATCCCAGCTGTGTCCCACCTGCTCGTTCTTTTGGATGATCAAGCCTGTGCTCACACATATGAACAACAGAAAGGAACTTGTTCTAGGTGTGTTTTTTTTAATGTGGTGCATATGTATGAACAATGCAGAGGAAGGGCAGAGCATGGATTGTAGATCAAAGGAAAACATTTTTGCTTTCCTATTTTTTAGTGAATGCTGTTCTTTCAGTAGGTGGTGGATTGGCAGTTTCTGCTTAGCAGTGTTTCTGCTTAGCAAGAGGAGAGGCACAAAGGACACAGTGGAAACAGAAGCTTCCTTTGCCAGAGTTTTCTGCCCCAGATGGGAAGGACTGTGTTTACAGCTGCCCTGGCAGGCAGCCCCTTCAACTCAATATTTCTTTGCCTTGTCCAGCTGTGGAGTAGGGTACTAATTGCTGAGGTAGAATACAGCTTCTGAGGTCTTTCTCTTTCCTCTGTACATTAGCAAGTTGAGATAGAGATGAGAGAGAAAGACAGAGAAAGAGAGAGAGAAATAGACAGCTACATAGAGTGGCTGTGTTAATATTACTACCTGCAGATAGACCCTAGAAGATAATACACTAGGAATGCACAACCGACTGATAATATCAGGAGTAATTAATAATTAAAATTTTTCACTTTTTATTATTGATTGCCTCTATTTTTTGCTCTCTCTGGGAGACCCAAAACATGCTGCCATAGACAACAGTCTATAGAGCAGAGATGGCACATTCTGTATCTATGGGTTTCCTTCAAATATTAACACTTTTTTGAAACACAAATGCAATGGATTTTTGCGTGGATCTCCTGCGAAAGTTATTGTTGTTAAGATTTTTTTCTTCTTAAGGTGTGTTTTACTCTTCAACTTGTTTTGCAAGTCTGAGATACAGTATTTGTTCTACTAATTATGTCACAAAAGTAAATAAATGTTTCATATATTTTCTAAGAATAACACAAATCAGACATAAGAACTGTTATCAGAGAATGATGATGATGACTTCCAAATCATCAGTAAGTAGTTAATACACTGATGTTAAGGATTATGATGATTATCTGCTGCACCCTTCCATGCTCAGGTCACAAACATTGTGGCAATGACCAGAAGAAGGTCAAGTCAGGCTGCAGTTTGTTCAGCAGCACATCCAGAATATTCATATTCAGGAGTGTGCAATACAATCTGAAGGCAAGACATCAGAAGGTCATGTTCGCTTTATTTGAAGGAGACTGTTTCAGTAATGTTTGAGGAGGTAAGGAAATTCATTGTCTCAAGCTCATCTAGAAATTTTCTGCAGGTCATGGAGCACCACACCCTAGCCATTCCTTCTTTGCACCTTTGTTTTCTTGAGATGTCAGTCAGGCATCTTGAATGCCTTCACTGATGATTAGAATGATTTCTTGATTTGCACCATGTATTGTGAACAGTACTGTCTGAATACAGCTGTTACTGTGGAAGAGAGCATGAACTGAGATGGCCACACCACTCTTTTGGTCTCCTGTCTTTTTGCAGTTACCCAAATAGAGAAATTCTGACACCTTTAAATCTCAGCAGAGAAGGCCTGTTATCAAACTCATATCAGTCTCCATGACATAAAATCTAAGTGGTAAACCACAGTAAAGAGCTATCTCTGCTAGAAGAATCCCTGAGAGAAATGGCCAGTGAATTGAAACTTGCAGATGACTTTGGCTACAGTTTCTTCCTTATAAATTGTCCTCCTTGCTTCATTTATTCTGAATGCATCTCCAGGGCAGTGGAGAACAAACTGATAAACAGGCCTGTGAATGCTAGGAATGCAGAAGGATTGACATTTTAAAGGTAAAGACTGAGGCTTTTCATCCAGGAAATGCAACACCTACTATACAGATACTGATATAACTTCTGACAGATAGTGATGAGTGATACGTAATGTCATTCAAGATGAGAGGCAACAACTTGGTTAAAAGCACTGAATGTGACCCATGAGGCTGGACTCAGCTGCCTTCAAACTCGTGTTCTAGAAAAATTATCTACTGAAATGCCAGGGACTGCACTGAATAACCTTCAAATTTCAGGACAAGGAATTTGTGATCAGGTCCTTATGAGGCATGTTTTAAATTCAGAATTACTGCTGAAACAGTTGCTCAAGCAATTGTTTGTCAACCAAGATCAGTTGCCAAACATTATAGTCTGGCCAAGGCCCTGAATTCCTCCAAGCTCCTATGAAACAGATCCTGCAAAAGCATTGTGCAGGTAGCACAGCTCCTCTGTTGGGTGAAGATAGGTCACGTTTGTAAGTGTCTGCACAGGTCACATTTGTATATGTGTATGTCCAGGATCACCACTAGACAGTGCTGAGCTTCGCAGTGGTTAAAGGCAGGCTCCAGGGGACCATGTCCCCTTGTGGTGTAACTTTTACTGATAGGTTTAATAACTTTCTTTTGCAGGTTGGCATCCAGCTTGTGAGATGCCAGAACAGCTGCTGAATTACCTTTCTGTTACTACCAGAAGCAGTCAAGTTGCAAAAAGATTTGGGTTCAAATCAGCCTCCAATTTTTCAAAAATATAAAGCTTGCTTAATTTCCATGACAAAAAAGTCACATTGAAAGAAGGTGAGAATAACTTAATTCCTTGGTACTTCCATTCCAGCCAAATCCTGCGGTGCAAAGAAAGTTGCAACAATACAGAAAGTGAATTTAACTAATGCAAGAAAGAAATATTGCATGTTAGTTCAACTGTATATTGCAAAAAAGATTCCAGTTATTTTTCATTTTATACCACACCTCTTTGCCCAGTCCCAGTGAGTATATAATCATATACCTTTTATCTGGCTTTGTACAAAAAATAAGTAAAAGTAAATTACAAGCAGTTGAAGCCGTAAATCCCAGGGTTTTGTGAAGGATATGGGGGGTTGCTTCATCTTTTGAATCCAATAATGCTTGGATTTTTGTCCTTTTTGGGTATTTGAATTCTTTGGATTCCTTTATTCTCCATTAAACTTCATTCAACTCTGAGTAACTGTGGTACTTTTACCAAGGTGTGAGCCAAAGATCTGCAAAGATCTAGCTGTTATCAATATGAACATTAATAATTTAAAGAATACATAGTTTACTCAGTTCATGGAGTGTTTTCTTAACCTTTGACACCAATGTTTAACATGGAGAATTTAATGAGAGCTTCCAAAAGGAGAACTGTCCACCTGTAAATGTCTTTGATTTTAATATACATGTGTATAAGTACACTAGCACTTAAATAGTAAATAGTACTTTCAATCATTAACCACAGCATGTTTAAGTTAGAAATTTCTTTTTTATGTTAATATTAGTTATTGCATAATATTTTCCATGTTTCTGTGGCTGCTTCCCAAACATTTGTGTTAAGAACAATAAATATCTCTGATGCATGAACATTAAATGCTTATACTGTTCTTTTATAGAAATTCTTCAATTTATTATTTTTTCTATTTCCATGAATCTTCTATGAAAGAACAACAGTTCCAAAAATCTTGTAGGAAGAAACAGATTTTGCATACACATTTTTAGCTGCTTTTTTCCTTATAAATCCATACTACTACTACTGATAATAATAATAATTAAAAGGAAATATTGTTATTTATTCAAGACATTAAAAAGATTTTCCCTTGGGAAACCCGTGGTTGGTGTCTACAAGACTGCTCTGATATTTTCATTTATTAATAGAGACTAAGACATAAGCAACCGAAAGAAGAAAGCTGTTTTTTAGATGGAGCAGTATTTTCAGGTGTTCTGCTTTCTTGCTTTAATTCTTTTTTGCTTACTTGATTGCTTTCTTTTGCTTTCTCTATTTATTGCTGTTACGGTTCTTATTTTCTTTTTTTTTGCTTTAATACACTACTGAGCTAAGCTTAGAGAGCAACTGGCATCATCAAGGTTTTTCAGCCTCATTTTGTGAGCCTTCCCTACCTCCACTCTTGACACTGATCAGTGCATCAAATGTTTGGTTGTAGAACAGCCACAATGGGTTGAATTGTGAGCAGTCATGGGGATCTCTGGAAGGCAAAATTAAATCTACATGAGTCACCCTCTCTGTCCCATTCTCCCTGCCTTTTAGCTGCATCAGATTGATTCACTGTAAGAGTAATTTAAAAATACATTTGATAAAATAGCACATTTTTTGCAACATTTCCTGTTAGTCATCCAATGAGATCATATCATAGAAATTTTATAACACATAATTATCTCTTTTTTTAAGCAAACACACACTTCAGCATGTAGTGTAGGCCCTTTAAATGGGCTGCTCTTTAGAGGCTCCAGTTTTAGAACCAGATATTTCTGTGCAAATATAAACAGTAGCATGGAACACGTGCTTTTCCATATCCAGTAAGTTATTAACATTCACAGCTGTATTGGTTTGGCTTGGCCTGGTTTCTGGTAGCAGGGGGGCCACAGAGGAGGCTCCCGTGAGAAGCTGCTGGAAGCTTCCATTATGTCCAGCAGAGCCAACGGCTGATGGCTCTGAAGATGGACATGCTGCTGGCCAAAACTGGACCTGTGAGAGAGACTGGTAATGCCTCAGTGATGACATATTTAAGAAGAAAATCAAAACAAAGCTCATGCAGACTTTTTCTTCTAGTCAGAGAAGAGAAGGAGCTGAGAACACGTGAGGGAGAACAATAGAGACACCAGGGTGAGTGGAGAAGGAGGGGCAGGAGGTGCTCCAGGAGCCGGAGCCGAGGTTCCTCTGCAGGCCGTGGTGCAGCCCATGGTGAAGCCGCTGTGCCCCTGCAGCCCATGGATCCACGGGGGATGCAGAGATCCACCCGCAGCCTGTGGCGAGGTGCCCGTGCCGGAGCGGGTGGATGCCTGGAGGGGGCTGTGATCCAGCGGGAGACCCGGTGCAGAGAGAGGGCCCTGCTTCCAGGCGGGAGCAGCCTGGCCTTGGAGGGCTGCGCCCCGTGGGAAGAGAGAGCCCCGGCGCTGCAGTTTGGGAGGGCTGTGGGCCCGTGGGAGGGGCTCAGGCTGCAGCAGGGGCGGTGCGGCTGCTGCTCCTGAGAGCGGACCCACGCCAGGGAAGTTCAGGAGAACTGTCTCCCGTGGGAGGGACCCACGGCCTCACAGGGGAAGACTCCTCTCCCGGAGCAGCGGAAGGGAATCTCGGTGATGGACTGACCAAGCCCCCGTGCCCTGTCTCCCTGTGATATTGGTGGGAAGGAGGGAGGGGGTGGTGGGGGGAAGGTGTTCTAAGGGCTTAATTTACTACTCATTATCCTCCTCTGATTCTGTTAGTAATAAATTAACTCTACAGCCGTAAGTTGAGCTTGTTTTGCTCTTGAAGTGTTTTTCTCCCTGTCCTTAACTCATGAACCCTTAGTTTTTTTTCTTTTCCTCTCTGCCCAGCTGTGGCAGGGAAGGATAAGCGAGCAACTCTCATGGGTGCCTGGTGTTGGGCCAGTGTCAAACCATGTCAACAGCTAAGTGACCAGATATATATATTTTTTTTAGCAAAGGTAAACAATCATTTAAATATCAGAGTCAGACTTGGTGATGGGAGGATATTCTGCATGTGTTATAATTATCCACACATGTAAAAGGAGTTACATGTATGAGGGTTTTGAAGAATAAGAGGCTTCAGATTGATCCTGTGCTACTACAATCAGCAGTTTTGTATTTCAGCCAGTGAGCTGGAACCCTGGAACACCAGTCAGTCAGCTTAAGCATTAAGTGCTCTTAAGACTGGCAACTAATGAACAACAGTAGCTGATTTTGCACTATACAGAATCCTACATGCAAAAAAATACGCTTTGCATGCATGGTTTGTTTTGCATGGGTACTGACAAAAAAAAAAAAAAAAAAGAAAAAGTAGATTAGGAATTTCAAGAAACAAACTAGTGAACCACCAATGCTATTGTTTTAAAGAAGTATGAATAAGTTCCACTCAGGTCAGGTGAAGAGGACTAATTCATAGGAATATGGCTTTCTTATTTCATAGGCCTGAGATTTCCTTATTTAGTATCTTAGAAGGCTTTACCAGTTAAAGCCTGCTGAAATGGGATTAAACTGAGGTAAGACAGCATTTTTAGATTTGTAGCTGTTATGGGCAATGGGCAAATAGTGTTGTTTAGGAGAAAAGGGGATCAGGACTAGGAATCATCCAGATCATCTGACACCATGAGGGTGGGGATTATATAAGTATGGAGAAAAGCCTTATTTGAGAAGGACCCCCAATAGAAGGGCAACCCCACTACTTAATGCATATATTTTTGTATACAGGTAGAGTTCCATTATCAGCTGAAAAGAAATTTAAACAAGTCAGAAATTGCCCCTCATTTCACAGAGATCACTGTCAACATGAGCACAGACTTTTTAAAGCTGCTTGTAAATAATGCAGGAATTGAACTACTAGTAGTGAGGAATATTATTGAAAAAGGTAATTCAATTTAAAAAATTACAGATTTATATTCAAAGAAGAGACTGCCCTAAAGGAGATAGCAAAACCAATACCTCCTTTGCAGTCTCATCAATTTCTAATGATTAAATAATATTTTTGGGTTTTTTTTTTCCAAATCAGGATGTATTCATTTCCAGACAATCTGAACAGGAAGACAAGATAACATTCCTCCTTTCTCAGAAAGTTTCCTTAATGACAACTTGACTATACAGTCACATAAATCCTTTATTCTCTTTTTCATGCATAGTCTTAATGAATACAGTAAAGGTGAATAGCTTTGGAAAACAACTTCTTCATATTTTCTACACAAGAGAGATAGTTGGTTGGCACTTTTAATGGAGTTTGAGTACTTCTCCCCTCTGACTTGGGGTGACTGGTCTGTGGGTGAGATATTCAGTCTTTTCAGCTAAGACTGAACCACTGAGATCTGATGGTCAGCTGAGATGGTGCTTGTCTCCCTTGCCTCAAAGGAAACTATCTGAAGTTACCAACTCATTTTAGACGAGCACAAACTCAGATGGCAGTGATTGTTGGTCCACTGCTGATTTCAGCTTGAATAGCATCAATGACCCAGAGTGAAACGCTCCACAAATCCAGCAATTCACCAAGTCATCCAGGACTTCAGAGAAAGTGCCGAGGTGAAAGGAATCTCGAAAAAGTGCCTAAAATTTACAAAGGACTTACCAGGGGTGTATTAAGCTTTATTCTCTCATACACCTGTAAGGTACACTACTCCAAATTTGATAAGTGAGATCTATAGGTACAAAAGAGTAGAATGTAGTTACAAATATGAGTATTACAAATAGGTATAGATTGCGTCAAAGTATTTTTTAATTCTATATTTCATGAGGCAAAGTATTTTTTAATAGAAGTGCCATCTAGTTGAAGGATTTTAAATGTTGAAATCCTAAACTTTTCACATAAACAAAAGATGAGTTTTCCAAACATAACTACATAATTAGTTCACCATAATGTGTGAACTTCTCTCATTTTAGCACTGATATTTTTCATTCATATACATACCTCATATGTGTGTGTGTGTATACATGCACGCATGCATGCATATGGATATACCACTGGAAATAAAGTTATCAGGGAGTTTACCTACTTTGGGAATAATAACAGTTATTGTCATTCAGTTTTACTTAGTGTACATTTTTACCGTTATGATGAACTATTTATTCGTTCTTTTATTGACTGACTATAATTATTATCTATTCACTCTTAGATACTCATTTTTATATTTCTTTTATAGAAATTAGGTTTTTTTGTTTGTTTCTTACTTTTCTAGACTCTCTGTCATTGTTAGTATTTGTCTAAAGTGTTAGCAAGGGGATTTTTTTTTACCTCATTATATCTAACCCCAGCATTTCCTAGTCTCTTCAAAAAGCTTTTCTGAGTTTTGTTTAGAGAGCAAAGACTAGTTAAGAAATTTAGCCTTTGAAGTCTGATCTTAATTCCTGCATTGGTTTTTGAGGGTAGGAGATGGGGGTGTTGTGGTTTTTTGTTTGTTTTTAATTTATGGCACTGAACTGACTTATGTGGAGGTGATTTTTCTACTAATTAGTGTCTTTCTCAGATTTCTCTATTGAAAATTAAGACTTCCAATTTTTGGATTAAAAATCCCTGGGCTAGACTGCGAAGATAATTGCCATGTTAATCAAAGTTGCCAGGCACTGTGAAAATACAGATGTGTTTCAGTTTTAGAGGAAGAAAATTAGTAAATTAATCCAAAAGATATATAGAGAATGATGTCTTTCATTGGCCATTAAGGTCTAAAAGCTTTAATTTCCATGTTTTCAACATAATCTTCAGTAGCAGCCTCTAAAACATGCAATTCTTAGTGTATGTCTGAGGTAACAAAGAAAATAAAAAATTCACTTGGTATTTATACTAGTTAAAGTTAACTACTGACCTCTCTACCAACTGTATAGACTACTATTAACCTTGTCTGCAGGAGGGTGGTGATTTTAAGAGTTATGACTCTTAATGACCTTTGAATGCACCAGCAGTCTCAGATCACTTACTCCACAGTGTACCACATGACTCAGACTTTTCCAGATGGGAAAATGATAAGAAGACAAGGAAGATAGCAGGTCAATCTTGAGGCAGCCTCAAGAAAATGACTGCAAAATGAATTGTGCAGGTCTGCAGTGCTTTACCGAGCATTTTTCTGTTAAAATTTATCAAGTCAAAGCTTGTTGACATGAAAGTGAATGAAATGATTGTGCAGTATGCTTTAAGAAGCCAGCTTAAAGGCTTTCTCCATCATCTCAGCTATAAATAAATAAGACGATCCAGGAAATATTTTGCATACTGGTGCTATCCATAACATTTTACACAGGTTTGTCACATGCTTAAATCCCATCATTAGTTTCAATAGTTCGTTAATAAAATAAATAAAAAATCTGGTCCTTGAAATTTTCCAACAGTTTAGTTCGCACTTATTATCAATTAAATCGAACTGTTATTAGTAATATTTCTTCACCTGGCTATGCAGACCCATATTTACTTGTCTGTATAATGAACTAATCAGTTTTACACAGATGATATACCTATAATGAGGGAGCATACACTTAAATGAGCACAGCATTGTTGTTAGGAAATGTCGTCTCTTAGTCCAAATCTCTGAACGAATTGGAGAAGAAAAGATAAATAGTTTGGCCTGCAGTCATCCAGCACACGAAATCTTTCTGAGTGCTGGCAGCCCCAGCTGCACCCTGTCTTTGTGCAGGTAAGATATGCTTAGGAATCATGAGATTAAACAACATGCATTTTGAACTGCTGTTTTGTTTTCTGTGTTGGCATCTTTCAGAGTTTAGTGTTCTAAGTTTTGTGTCTCTGATAGCTAGAAACTTTCTATTTATTGCAATGAATCTCACGTTTATTGTAATACTGCTTCATGGCTCCTAGTGCTGTAATTATGAGAACCACACTAGCACTGTATGGCTCAAAATAGAACCAGTGGAGAAGAGCAGTAACATCCTGCTCTGAACATTTTCCTTAGGGCTGGAGGAACAGATGTGTTTCACCTGCTTTTCCTGCCATCTCACACTACTGCTCACTGTCATTGTGGGAACCGAGGAAACCTCTGACCAGGAGGAGACATGCAGAGTACCCCCCTCGCTGTATGGGTTATGCTGGTCTCACTGATCATGGCAGAGGCAGGGAAGTCAGGACAGTGGCTGTAGGGAGGTCTGCAGTGTAGAGTACAAAGGCTGGTGGGATGACTCATGCTTCACTTCACCTAATACACAGCGTGAATAAGCTGGCCTTGAACAACAGGGGCATAAACTAGACTGCACTGCTGACATGAGGATTCACACTGCTCCTGGTTAACCAAGGCAGGACAGAAGCAGTCGCTTAGAACCTAGTTCAGTAGATTCATAGTAGAGAGAAACTGATAGGGAGGTAGCCATTAATAAATTTAACATTATTTCTGATTAGTGTGACTTGCTAAAAAAGGAGAACTACTAAGTAGTTTATGAGCTTTTATTCAAATTGTTACATAAATTGTTTGACACATTGCAGTCCATATATTTCGTATGAGAAAAATGGCTGGAATTTCAGTGGTGTAGGCAAGACAATTATAGAAAAACTCCACTCCTGAAAACTTGTTCTAAATGTTTTATCACACTAGGTACTAATATATGACAAAATCCTTCTGCTCTTAGTGCTGTCGCATTTGTGTGAGATGAAGGTTGTTGTCTCACCCACACAGACGATAGGATGACACTTTAATTGGAAAGTGACATTGTTGGGAACATTTATGAATAATTTAGTATGTCCTCCCCACTCATCTTTTTATATGTTCTTCAAGTCATTATTTTATTTATTATTTATTAAGAACTGACACTGTGCTGATAGCTGTAAAGAGTAAAGGAGAACAAAAAGTCCCTGCCCTTGTGGATCTTATGCAGCAAGAAACATAGAAAGCTCTTTTCCATCCAGCTCATAAGATAGTAAACACATTCTGGCTGTGTTCCAGAATTCTTCCTCTGTTGGAGCTTTCCTTTGCTGACAACTACAACAATAAAATTAATAGTAAAAATATCTCAGTATTAATGTACTGTTAAGCTTGACTGGCTTTAAGGTTCTTACCCTCTGAGGTCTTCACCTCCTGCTCTAGTTTTCTTTTCCCAGCAGAAATACACAAATGTTCTTGTTGGATAGAATTTACCAGTATTGATATCAGAGCATGTCAACAGAAGCAATTCTGTCTTTCTTTGCAGGGAGGTGAAACTTGCTAACCTTTTACAAAACAAACAGTGTGGTTTGCTTACTTTTCTCTCTCTCTTCTTTCTTTCTCTTTTGATCTTCTTTAGCACCTGCATATCAATTTGCCTATGACAGATTGGATTAAAAGGCTTTGCCTTTAGCTTTGGCCACAGAACTCTGGCACTGCAGACCCATGTCCTTTTTTCAGGTCTGTAAGGCAAGCACACAAAGAACCCACATGGATTCTTTGGCTGGTTTTTCCATTCAGTTCCTTCCTGATGCAGGACTGACTTGTTGATATTCATTAATCTAGATACAACTCTTATCCTGTTTTATACTTAACTTTAATGTTATCAGTATTAAGTTGTAGGACATGAAGCATATGGCCAACTTTTGTTGTCAAAAAATTTTAAAAGTCCTGATTAGAATAATATGTTTAAGTAATTGCCTGCAGTCTAATATAAGGGTTTTAATTCCTTTATAATTTTCAACTGAAAGACTTATCTATATTTTACCTTCTAGTATGTCTGCTTTTTAACTGTGTGATTTTTAGCAGTTCACATTCAGGAATTTTCTAATTATTCACAGAGCATATTGAGCATGTACTTGCGTATACCTTGGTGTAACAGGTGCACTTCCCTAGAAAACATTTATTTTTAGAGAAGCTGATGCCTAAGGAGTATTCCACTACAGCTGCCTTCATGTGTTATGTATCTATGCTGTGTTTCTGACCAGGGGGCCTTTTTACCTTCTGAAAATCAGCCTCTTCTAGGATATCACAGCATCCTCTACAGTGATTTATGATGCAGTGTATATGGACTGAATGATATTTTAAGCTGAGTCACTGAACCATCCAGATAAGACTTAGTTTAGAGGAGGAAATATACCTGAGGGAGGCAGAGCAATGAATAGAAGACTGCTTGAGAAATTATTTTCTTCTATTTTCTTTTATGAATAGAGAGAAAACTATTTTTACCCTTTTCACACCAAATCTTAACAGCACAACTGTTAACATTGCGCTCTCTGGCTATGTCAGGAGAGGTTCAGGTTGGACATCAGGAAGAATTTTTTCACTGAAAGGTTTGTCAAGCATTGGAATAGGCTGCCCAGGAGGGTAGTGGAATCATCATCCCTTGAAGTGTTCCAGAAAAACTGGACATGGCACTCAGTGCTATGGTTTAGTTGACATGGTGGCATTTGGTCAGAGGTTGGACTCGATGTGGTTTGGAGGTTTTTCCAGCCCTAATAATTCTATGGTTCTATGATGTAAGGGCAAGCTAAATTGAAAATGCAATTTTTGCAGAAAAAAATACTAAGTTCTCCAACAGCAACAAACTGGTGATGAAAAATGAGAGGCAACTGCTGGAACGGGGAAAATTTAGAGAGTCCAGTGCAGTAAGCAGTCTCAGTGCAATGTGAACAAGATGAATGTGCATGAAGCCTAATTACCTGAGAGTGAAAGGTCATCAAAATCAATTTGCAGCATGATGTACAAAGGTCATTATCAGACTGAAATTTTCTATACCCATTGAAAATGCAATAAAATATGAAGTGGATGCCTCCATAACTACGATTAGTAAAGAAAAATGTCATTGAACCATCTGCTTAAAATTTTGTGCTACCTTAGTTTTATTCAAAATGTTGCAAGTAATGAGACGTGGTTTTTTTGGATGAGAATATTGCTGAAAGGATCCATTCATTTTCAGGATCTATAATGCTGACAGAATTGAAAGCACCTCTCTAAAATTACAGTCCTTCAAATCAATAGTGTAATATTTTTAATTTGTCTCTTTTTTTATTATGGACCACTTCATTATTATTTTTATTTTCAGTTTATGGCATGAAATATACTAGAATCCATCTTTTTCTTGTCTGTGGTTAAATTGCTTAATCCGGGGTGCAGATTGCCTGTTTTATTTTGTCTGTTTAGTTGTAACATTTCAGTGGCAAAACAACCTTTGTGCAAGCAAACACTGATCTGTATAGCCAGCAGAGAAGACATTACCGTACCAACACCTAAACCTAAATACATACTGAGAAATCTATTTATTCTGGTCCTGAAGGTATACATAATTATACAATAGCAGTAAAAATGAGCTGATCTGTCAGAACAGGATGGCTGCCAGAAGGTTTTCCTTGTGAAGCTTTTTGTCTGGTAGGACATGAGAGGTAAGCAGTCTATACAGGGAGCTGTCATTCAACAGGAGCAAGATATTAGTCTGAGCATGATCACTTAAAAGTCAATTAAGTTCTGAAAACTGTGCATTAATTCCCTTTTGTGTTTGCTTCCCTCTTTTTCTGTCACAAGGACTCTCCTTCCTTAATCCCCTATGAAAAAAAGACACTTGAAGTAGACAAAGGACTGTGGTGGATATGGGGTGAAGAGTGGCTGCTGACTACTAATTAGATACACTCATACAGAGAAAAACTTCTTCAGCTTTCCCACTTTTTCTGAATTGTGTTTTCAACTAGAAGTTCACATCAAAGGGAAGAAAATTAATTTCCTGCACACAGAGGTACCAAACCTGCCAATGTTGCTTTAGCATGGACCCTGCTCGTGCAGGCTGCACAGTGGCTTCTTGCAGGGCCCACTGCAAGATCAAGGTCACAACGTGCTCACAGCCCCTCCTCTCTTCGGGAGCTTTGTAGATATAATCTCTGATGTCCTGAATATGTGTATTCTGTATCACCTAGAAATGGGGTAAAAATAGATACTGAGAAGCCTGTTTCTTTCCCACATAGTATACAGCCTCTGACAGCATAATGTTATTCAATATTAATACCTTAATAACTGTTGTCAGCACACTTCAAACCATAAACAAAAGAAGCTCTTACCGCCTGTATTTTCTTCCTTCTTTCTTTACTCCTATGGTGTTTCACTAAATGGTTTGTTGCGCCTTTTCAACACTCAGTTCAAAACTTAATACCCTAATAAAAATGCTGCTGTCATTTCATTAACATCTTTCTTATTTTTCTAAAAATTAGAAGGATTAAATTGAGCCTTATGTTCTTTCAAAGATATGTTTTTGAATGAGATGGCCACCGCAGGATATTTCCCTTTGTGGCAGTCATGGAAATCTTCCGGACCAGGAAATGAGATTCAACATTGCTAATGGGAAGATAAAAATATTCAGTATTTATTTTGCAATTTGCTAATAATGAAGCAGACTGAGGGAATGATTGGTTGAATGCACTTGGAATAATAATAAAGGGCAGGGCAGATGCTGAAAGATATTTTCATGTTTCTTCTTCTAATTGATGTTTGTTTCTCATGTCCTTTGTGTGCATTTCCTGAATTAGTGTAGCATTCTCCGAGGGTAAATCAACCTAATTTTCCCCTCCTGACAGCTGCATCCTTGATGGTACTCAAAAAATAGTTCCAGACTTGAAACTTGGCAGTGAAGAGGCTGCACTGGACTTAACTGCTTCTAGATATCAGGCAGAGGTTGAGTGCTCTGCCTCTACACCCAGAGCCATCTGCAGTGGGCTGCAGTTCTGGGTCACACAAAATCTGCAGGTCCTGTGTCACACCTAGCTTTAGGCTGTTGAGACCTTGCTGCATTCTGTGCCGGTTTGGCCAAATTTGGGCACCTTCTCATAAAAAACCCTGCATTTTACACCAAAGCTCACACACCTGTAGGTGGCTTGGAGTACTGGGTGCCTGGCAGCAAACTCTGCTTATTTTAAGGGTCTGCTTTGAGCAGGCAGTGGTGAAACCACTGTGGAGGATTGGCTTAGGGTCTCGGTGACAGGCAGCCAGCCAGATGAGAGGAAAATGGCTTAGTGAAATCAGTGGGAGCAAATGGGACGTGATCTCACCCCCACTGATACCTTGAAAAGCAAGTCTTCATGTTGATCAAACAATATTAGAAAACAATTTTAAAAGACAATTTCACTTCAGTTATTAACAAAATGATGTTGTAACTCATGAGTGTTAAGTAGCTCAGTTACAGGTGCAGAAGTAAACAATGGCCTAATTTGGCCTAACTCCACCACTAGATTAAGTCTGCTCTCTACAACTAACCCCTGCAGTAGCTCCTGGTGTACACATCTGTGTCCTGGTGATTGATCAGTACCCACCTCCTGTAGGTTTTTTTTTTGTACATTTTGCAAGGGTCCTCGGAAAAAGCTGATCTGTAAGTTGGCTGACTAGAGCTTTTCCTTCCAAGGCAGGCTACACAGACGTAGTTTGGGTGAAACAGGCTGATTACTTGCTTGTCTGAAGGGCAATTCCCCATGAGATAATTTCTATATTGACGGTGTGCTTGGGCTTCACTTGATCCCAAAGTACAGTTCCAAAAAGCACTCGGGAGAGGGGAATGATGGGGAGGGGGGAAAGGAGTATGTGCAATTCTGTGTTCTTCCCTCCTCCTGTGTCTTGACATCTATTGAGGACTTTGGCTCCAGGGAAATAATGTTCTACATTCAAGCATTATATTATGTGTTTTATGAATAAAACATGAATTTGGTTAGCCCAGAAGAAACATACTGTTTAGGAGAATTTATTTTTCCTTACCCACCTCAAATCCATGGTATTTTCTCCAGGATTTACAGTCCTGATAGCCGTCAACTTGAAGAGAATTTGGTCTTACTCACATTTCACAGCTATATTTCTCCTCATGCTCTAATCATGCAAATATGCTCTAAGTAAATAGATATTGCTTCAGGCAAAATTATGATCTCAAGAGGATGTGCTTAACTTTTAAAGTGGAGTTGAAAAGTGATCCCAGGTATTTCATGAAGCCAAAATGAAATCAGGAAGATCTCCATCACGGCAGGTCTGCAGACAAGCCACAAGATCAATAGGTTTATTTGATGGGCAGATGTAGCCTTCAATGCTACATAAAACTGAAGGCTTTAAATTACATTAATGAGACTATCTGAGTGTGGAGCTCACTATTGAGTAATTCATTCACTGTAGATTCTGATTGTTTTTACCAGCATCTTCCTCTCTTTAAGGCAAAATCATTGAGGTGCTAAGGCATTTTTGGGAGACATTAATAGGTAATCTCTGACCTGTGCAGAGTTTACATTGCCACAATGGACAGGCATCACAGGGAATAAATTAAAGACCAAAAGGCATCACTAATGTGCTATTCACCTTACATGAAATGCTAACAGTCCCTTAAAAATACATGCCTGGAGCACAGAGTTTGGACAGTGAAACATTTAACAGCAGGAAATGCAGATGGTCAGCTTTATGGAAATGACAGTGGTCAGTGCTTGGTCAACTTTAATTTGCCACCACTGGGCATGAACATAACAATTCAGTGGTTAATGACAAGATTAAATGCAATTTCTCATGAATATAACACAGTATCCTAACATTTAACCCCCATGAGATAGCCTGGACACCCTAACATCCCTTTTCCCCCTCTTGTTGCAAGTATTAAAAATTTCCCTCACTCCACAGAAAATAAATTCTGAGTCTAATGAAACTGCTTTTTACCAGCATTTGTAAGTACTGTGTCTCTTTTCTTATCTGGTGACTAGAAGCTCTAGGGCTTTTTTGCCTCTGACACAAAGTTTGTATTCTGCATAGATTCAATCAGGTTTACAACTAGTTCTGACAAAAACAAAGCATTCTGTAAACATGGTCTCAATATTTTATTTTCCTGTTTGAAAAGAAGTAAGGGTTGCTGGTGTCCTTGCAGTAGAAGGACTTACATGAAGGCTAATTTAACTGGCTCATTGCCTTTCAACTGAGGTCACCATGTTACTTCCTGTATCCTGTTTTCTGGTCCATTTCAAGCCTCACATCAATTGTTGACATGGAGTTTGTTGATGAACGTGCCTTAAGAGGACCATAAACCAATTTGTGGAGCAAATTAGAAGGTTATGAAAGCGATGACATACCCAGTGATTTTCCACTCTCTATCTTGTGTATGCATCTTAATTTCCAGATAGCTGCATCACAAAATGAAAAGAGTTAATAGCCTTCTTGTTCTTTGTGTTCCCCTTCCCCCTTCTGTTAGGTTTCAGTGGACTATTTCAATAAAAGGAAAATGGAACACTATTCAATAGAAAACAGTTATTCAGGTACGATAATTTGTACTTTATGTCATATTATAATGGTGAGTGTAAATTTTCCTTTGAACCATGTTTTATTAACATTTTTTTTCCACAGAGTTACATCAAAAGACTCTATAAATAAGTGATGTGCTCAGCCTGCCAGCTCTTACATGCATACCAATTACCTCTATTGGTTTCAGGACACGTAGTCAGTACTTTAAACAACCCAGATAATATTGCAAACTGAAATATTCAACATCTCCATCTTGGTATGCTGTCACCATGCAGAGAATGATTATAATTGGTAATCAGTTTCACTGCTGGTAAGTTGAGTGGCATGATGCATTTTATATCCATGCCTATGTCAAACTCAATTAACATTCTAACATGGTATATTTCAGACAGAGAGCTAATCTGAGGCAACAACACAATTATTTTTTTGATGTTCAAAATTCTCAGTTTTGTGAAGAGAAGAAATTGAAGCACAAATACATTTATTAGTACTGTAGCATTTTCTATTTTTAATTCCTAAAGGAAGAGGGTACAAAACAGATCTTCCATCCCAAATTCCTGTTTTTAGTGGGGCATGCCAATGACATGAGAAACTGCAGAAATAAAAAATGATCAGGATTTTTCTTTTTCATTACACACTGCTGTATGAAGGTATAACATTCATTATGATACAGTGAACTGAAAAAGGCTTAATTCTTAAGGAAAAGGTATTGATCTATCAAGGCTGATTTTTATTGGTTTTTTTAATAGTCACAAGCATCACAGTGCTTTTTCTAATTCCACATAAACAAATGCTTAAACAAAATCAAAAAGAAAAGGCTTATATATGTAACCTCTTTAAAAGAAATTAGGAGGTTGAAGAGGGCAGATAAATGCTGCAACATTGTGGAACTCACCATCACTGAAAATCTTGTCCCCACTCCCACACTTCTCTTACAGGCTATGCATTTTCCTATCACTCATAACATCAGTTTGTAATAATGTAGCAGGCTTTATAGCACAGAATGGAACAGATAAAACACATGAAATATCTTTTAATAACAAAAAGCCCCAACTCTGGCTGCTAGATACTACACAACTGTGTAGAGTAGTCTCTGTTCCACCCATGTTTAGTTTGTTGTATTATCAGACAGGTAATCACAACTTGCTGATCCTGACTGTCACTGGCCTGACAAAAGCAACATCATTTTGCTGAGATATCTTCTCCTAATGGGTTCTTGTATATGGAGTATACTGGAACACATGAAAACATAACCTTTCTGCTAAAACAAAGAGTGATAATTCTGAAGTTCAAAAAATAAGCAAAAATATGGTAACATCAACTTTGATTCTTTTGAGAGAGAATCAGAACTCACTTGGTGGCAACTGAGATTGGCTGAAGTTAAAATAAATGTAATCATATTTTTTTGGAAGTATTTGTACCTAGACTTGAGTCTGAAAAACTGGCTTGGAAATCCTGAAGGAGCAAGGCTATCTCACAGTTCTAGCATAGTTAACGATCTTTCTCAGGGATTTTGGTTTTCAGAACATGAAGAAATTGTCGATGAAGTAACTGACCTCAACTTTAAGTTGTGTGAGCAGGACCATGCAAAATAGACTGCAGGAGAATCCTTCCTGAGCAAAATCCTGAAAATTTGACCATTGCTACCTTTTGATCCTCCAGAACGGAGAAGTGCAACAGAGCATATTCTAATGAAACCTGACCAAAGACTGACATGACTGGTTTCTGTGCCACAAAGTCTGGTCCACTCTGAATTTTTGTGAACTGCAAGTAGAAATATCAAAAGAATATTTTATTTCTGGAAGAAGTAGAGGCTTTGCTATTCCACCTTTTCAAGAAAGATGGATCAGGATGTCAAAAACTAATATCTTTACATCTCGAGAGAAAGACAAGTATTCTTTTCATTGCTCTCTCTCCCTTCCTCTACGGTCACAATTTCAAGGTTACGCTCTTTTTTTTCGTTCTGCTAATACCTGTAGGCTGGTGCAGACCTTTTCTGAACAGGGTGTAACTGTAATCTTTATGATGATGTACTGTTGTCTCCCCTGTTCTTAACCATTGAAGCCTAGATAAAGTCTTCATATTACCTGATGAATTAATCAGAATAATTCTGTACTTATTGGAAGCTGTTCTGAGAAGTTATTGATATAAAGATGATTCATCATTTTCTGGGTACCAACCGTGTCTCTGGTTTGGACATATTGATTTTCCTTACACCATTTGCTATGATGATTCCTTGGAGAGTATCAGCATTTGGTAACAGGACAGAAAGCAGGTATATATAAGTCAATTGCTCTCTTTACCTCAATAGAAAATTTCAACATGTTATTAATTATTTTTGACATTTAAATGAAATGTCCCACTAATATTAACATTTTAGTATTGCTAGGAATAAGCTTTCTACCCTTTTCTTTATTCAAAATATACTTTACATGAGCAGTCTGGCTATAAGCCATGGGGAATAATGTTTGCACTATATCATTGCAAAGAGTTTTTCTCAATGTTAGCTGTTCCTGAGAGGGGCAAATAAACCTAATGTCACATCTGACCACTCTATTTCCCTGAAAAGCAATATATTCAATATGGCAACAGCCCTTCTTTAAGCAGTGCCATTTACACAGACCATGTTTCTGTTTATCCCAAGACTAACTTGCAACAGCACTGCACAGTATTTTGGCTACAGGGCTGATTAATGTAACACATTCATAGCAGGACTCCAGGCAGTGCAGTTTCAATCCTTGACACTGGTTAACATGTACAGTATATTTACTCAGTGGCAGAATTGTCTCTGCTTTGAATATTGTCACAGATTAGGTTCACTTTAACAATTTGAGGATTTTTTTATAATTTATCAACTCCAGAGAATGTCTGAACACTTTTTCTCTCTCTCTTGATAATGGTCTTCATCTCAGTAGGAGCAGAAAGGGTACAATGTCCATTGTTCTGCAATAGACTTCTATGGTTGCTGTGGACTAAAGTGTATTCATGTGACATATTTGCTTTAGTACAGTGAGCTGAATCCAGTGTACTGTGTGAAGACTATCTGATTCTGTCAGTAGCCTTATTAAAAGGCATGGTTGGAGAATAAATATATGAAATGAGATCCTGGCGTCTGACAATTATTATTGCTAAAATGTTGATTAGGAAAATACTAAAACCATAACAACCTGTATCATATCTGCTGCATTAATGTCTAGACAATTTTTATTATTTAAAAGATCCATTGCTGCATTTTAAGTTGCAGATGTGTCTACGTTCAGTGATGGCTGGGAATAATAATATGGAAGATTTTGCCATTACCAGGAATCCCTTTCTTCAAGCCATTTCCCCTCCTCCTTATTTGTCTTCAGTCATCAAAATAGGACAGTTAATATTTAATTCTCATTTATTTCATAGTTTCTTTTCTAAATTATATGTTACATATATATATGTATTATCATATAATGACTTACGGTAACAAAAGAGATTAAAAGAAAATTTAGGAATGCAGCACTGATTGTAAAATAACTATGGTGCCAAAACATTTCTGCCTTTTTAAAATTAAAATTAAACTTCCTTCTTTCTTAAAAAACAGCCTTCGACATCAGCGGCCTCATCTATCAGACTCATCTTTCATTTCCTTTTTGCTTTTATCATGGTCTGGACTCACAGAATATATAGGAAATAATAGTTCACATTAAAACAATGGCAGAGGAGGCATCCATGGAACTTTCATGCTAAAATGACTCATTATTTCTGTGACTTTTTCAGATTTTCAGAATCACGAGAACTGACCTATTTGAGTATCCTTGTATCTGCATTTCAAAAAGACATGACACAGACCTGACCTCCTTTCCAAGTAGACTGTGCATATACTTATGTAGTAGGCTTTTCTGGTAAAATATTTGTAGAAGGCTAATTTCAGTCTGGAAAGCTTTGTGAGAATGATTATATTATGCATACATTTCACAAGATATTTTCTCACAAATAATCAACAAAAAATAGAAATAATATCATACTATTCCTGAGAGCAATCTTAATGACATAATTCTCACACATTTAGAAACTGAGATCAAACACTCATAAATAAGTGACTTGTGATTAATTCAGGGGGTAGATGACTTTTTACAAATTTTTGTGACATTTAGCTGACAATATATCTGGCATGTAATGCTTTCTTCACAGAAATTTCCTAAGTGGTGCCAGATGTTCTTCCACACTAATTGTTATAACTTCTTGTACCTGCACTCTTCAATTTCTACAATTTCCCCTCCAATACTTGTCATCCAGTACTTCCCACCACCTCTGGTGTTTTATTGCACCCCTTCTTTACACACCATCATCCTCTGTCACATGCCAAACCCAGTTCCATGTTTCCTTCAGCTTCATCTCTGTGTCACACAAGTGCATTGAATTCCTCTTGCTTTTTAACTGACTTCAGAACACCCACTCCTTAAATGACATCTACAAGCAATTATCAGGTCAGCTATGGGACATTAACATCTAGTGATGGACAATGTAGCTATATTTTTAAATTATCATGTAGTTCTGTACAGAAATATATGTAGAGCATACAAAACCTACAATTTTCATGTGCTTTATTTAATGACTTCCTTTCTTCATATTCATGATATAGTTATTCTTTTTTTTTTTTTTTTGGTTGATGATAGTTTCTCATCTATTTCTACATCTTTGGAACCTAGCTATATCTGCAGCTTATGAGATGAAAAACTCAATAAATATTAAAACAATCTTCAAACCATGAGCTACTTTAGCAACTTTATACACATCATGTCAAAATAAAGATGTAAAGACAGATACCCTGACAAAAGACAGCTTGGGGCTATGGCAGTCTCTCCAGAGCACTTTCCTCAAGACTTCCAAGAAACAGTGAGAGACATGATTAACGGCAGATAGAACTTGATAGCATTTGTTGGGGCTGGTTTCATTTTGCAAATGAGGGGCATCCCTGCCTTCTCCCATGGAGATCGACAGCCGCCCTCCCTGTACTGACCTGTGCTTATGTCAGGGTTCCCCCTGGGTGTACTCATTTCAAAATATTTGTGTGAAATGAGGAAACACAAGGTTTTATTTACTTTCCTGGAAAGTTGTGTTGTGTGTAGGGACCTCAGCCACTGTTACAAGATCACCCAGGAAACAGGAGATACTTGGAAAACAGAGAACAAGGCTCTGTTGAGGGATACAGTTTTCCTGGTAAGGGTCAGAATGGGCTCCTCAAGGCTTATACTTCTTGGAGAGACAAGGTTTAAGTGGTGGGGACTACAGCAGTGCAGGATGTGGGAGATGGCTGGAGACCCATGGCAACTATATGGAGCCACCCCTGACACTGACAGAAGCACAGGAAAGAACGCCCAAGCTGGTCCATGACTGTCAGCTGGAGAAACACAGGCAGATCCTGCAAAGCTGTGTTTGAGAAAGGCCCCAGCTGCCAGGGCTGAAGATGCACTCTGGGGAGGACACAGGGTGCCAAAGGGAGACAGGAGCCCCTGACAGACAGCCGTCATGGGACACACATGCCAGGGCAGGGACACCCCCAAGGGACCATGGCCATGGGGAGCCTGTACAAGGCCAGGAACATCCCTGAAGGACTGGGGCCAGGGAAGAACCTGTAACCTGTGAAAACAGGGGGATGTGAGCATGGGCATAGGGGAGGACAGGTCCACAACTGAGTGTTTGTGTTTGTGTTTGTGTGTCAATATTCGCGCCTGTTTTTTCCTCAGTTTTACCTGAACCTGGTCAGAAGTTAGACTGTAGACTAGGAGACATTGTGTCGCAGTGGGGATTATAAGGCTTTCCTGTTTCATCTTCCCCAACAACGTTGCCTGATTATAGATGCAGCTTGCACCAGAGCTGAGAGCAGCGGCAATGGAGGCATCTGCCTGGTACAGTCAGCTCCCACCAGCAGCCAGGCAGCAGCACACAACGTGCTTCCAGCACTGCCTCCACCTTCTCTCTCAACAATCCTG
The DNA here is from genome assembly GCF_020740725.1 of Corvus hawaiiensis. NCBI lineage: Eukaryota > Metazoa > Chordata > Aves > Passeriformes > Corvidae > Corvus > Corvus hawaiiensis. Next base: position 48,948,289 of record NC_063255.1, read on the forward strand.
TGCCCTCTGCACTGCGCTGGTGCCACGGCTCGCGTGTCACAGGAATAAGTGCCTGAGACAGCAGCGTGCAAGACTGAAGTTTACTTTAATGTTTTCTTCTTCCATGACTTTCAGGCCTTTCAGCTTCTTCAAGCTTCAGATGTCTTTTTTCCAGTGGAAATTTCAAAGTAAGGGCTGGGTGGAGGAGGGGAGAAAAAACAGCCTAAAGACAGACATTGACATGTAACATGACAACATACAGGAGATGGTCCAGAGCCACAGGATACATTACATCTAGCCTCACATGAAAATTGGAGGTATTCATTTTGTCAGTTTAAAAATACAAAGTTGTGTAAACGTATCCATTAACAAACAGCACAATCTTGGACAAAGCGTCTGGGGGTGTTCAAAGCTGGTTCTCTAATAGAGTGTCATATATGTGAGCAGATAAATAAGGGCTGCAGAAGTTTTGGGTAGAAACTTCACAGAAGTATGACTGCCAAGAGTGCAGAGGGAATACAGCTGGCTTTATAGGATGGCTGTGGCATTCTCGGACTGCGAAGCCTTGCTGAGCCCTGTGAAGGCAATGAAATCAACCCACTAAGTAGTTAATGTCCTGTCACATACCTCTGCTTACCCCTGTCAGATACTCCCAGATGCTTATATTGCCCATGCATGATGGTCAACCTGGGACCCGGTGGTGTAGACAAGCACACTGTTAGGAGACAGATCAAGTAATTCCTCACTGAAGACAGATCAAGTAATATCTTTTAGACCACAACAGCACAGGATGTGCAGGACTGCAGTCTAACTATAAAAACAATTTAATTTGCTATTCTCAAACAGTTCTCTTTAGTCCTTCTTCCTCTCTCTTCAGAAATACAGTGTATTTTTCAAACACCAAGCTTAGCACTGTTGTAAGGGACAGTCTGATTACACAGACTGTAGCTAAACAGAAAATCTGGAGTTGCTGAAGGCTGCAAGAGCTAAACTCACACTTAATAAGTTGAGCCCAACCTACCCTTGCCGCAAACACACTATCAGCCATGCTAAATGGAAACACATCTTTATAAGGCAGGGAAATTAACTAAAATTACATGCTATGTTTATAAGCGTCCTGATGTCCTTCCAGATTTGTGCTGAAATATTCCTAAACAACAGAGCTAGTCTCTTCCCTACTCTCTGAAGCTAAAAACTTCTGGACTGTTTATGTTCAAGTAGGGTTTTTGAATATAATGGGAAAATTGCAATGGTAAACATACTATATAGCACAATTAAAACCTGTATTTAGTTATTTATAAGTTGCAGATATTAGGGGTGGAATGTCTGTCTTTTGAATCAATCAAGGGAAAATTCTTCTAAGGGGATTTCAGAGGTCATTTTTTTTCAAAATAACAGAATAAGAAACTTCCTGTAATTAGGACTGCACATAAAAATTAAACAGCAATCCTTAGAGAATATAATAAGGGATAATCAGGTCCCTCTTCCTGTGTTTTGGGATATTCCACTTCAGTTTCTCGTCTTTGCTTCCCTTAAAAGAGTTAAAGCCCTCTCACAGCTCTGGAAAATACCCATTAACTCATATGTTATTCAAATTGACCATAGACTTGTCAAGTTGACAGGTTTTTGTCCCCCAAAGGAAAAGCACAGTTGCAGTTTCTCTCACAGTACGTAGTTGGGGTGTAATAAATACAGAGGAAAGTGTTTCATTCTGGATGCCAGACACACACGAGTACCAGCTTTCCTGTCCTTGTCTCCCTTCAGACAAAAGACCTCAGCACACAAAACACAATGTCACCCGGACCCTGTCCAGATCAACCAATTATACACAAGTTGATAGCATCCCTGAAACCTTTTCTTTGTGACTTTAGACCTGTTTTGGAAATGTTATGATTCCCAGAAGACTTAAAACAAAGAGAAACAAACACTCTGCTTGGGTCAGAAAGCAAGCGACATTGAGCACAGAGGAGACGAATGAAATCTGTGTTAATATGGAACATCCATTTATCACCCCACCTGAACACACAAAGGTAATTTGTAAAACCACAGTGTTTATTAAGCCAACTACAAACAGGTGCACTTGAAAATAATATGGCTTCCATGATCTGCAGTCTTATGAAAGAGATGAAACTTCTTAATTTTTTTTAATCTCCCTTCTCTCTTATTTTTTTCTCCTTTCCTTTTCTTTATTTTTCTTTTCTCTTAAGAGGTAGGGGAAAGCAACTATTAAGGAAAGATGATGCAGTTTCTCCTGGGTCATGCCACTGTGTTAAAAGTTCTGAGCAAACAGCATTGCCATCAAATGATGAAAATAACATTTTGTTGGTCAGTGTTTATTCCTATGTACAGTGTACAACATATGCACTCAGTTCTGACAGCCTCTGGCCTGTTGTCTCCTCAAATGAGTGACTAAGCAGCTGAATTATACTGATATATCTGTTATAAAGCTTGCTTATTTCTTATGTGATAAATGATAAATCAAGTATTATCACAGAAATTGTTGAAGTTACTTGAATAAATGGAATATTAATTTTAAACTAGATTATTCATGTACATGGAAACTACTTACCAGGCAAAGGTTTGAAAATTTGGTGTCTCCTTCTCCCTTTCTTTTGCTCCTCAAGACAAAGCAGTACAATTAGTTTAGTCTTTGTGAGCCATGTTTTTAGGCTTCTTTTACAGAACAGTTGGGGGCGTATTAGAAAGATGTCTCTCCTTAGAGTGAGGTAAACAGAGCTAAGACAGGGGCAGCACTAGGCAGTGGTGTTAGATCTCTTCTCTTAGTCGTCCATATAGTTTGTGCATTCTGTTAATTTAAGGGTTTTCCTTGCAGTGACAGAACACTGTGGCTTCATGTTCTGCTATGATTAAGCAGAACCTGCCTATCTGTGCAGTACTGCCACTGAGCAGTTGTTCCCTGTCCCACATTTGAGTGACTGTTCTTACCAAGAACAATATTCTGTAAACCTTCTCTTTTTTTCTTTTTGCCTTTTTTTTCCCTTGGCTATTTATCCAGTTTGTCAGAATCATTTTGTATTCTAAAGTTGCCCTCCAGCACTTGCCACTGCTTTTAGCCTGGTGTCATCTTCAAATGTACTAATTATACTCTACTCCATTATCTAGGTCATTAGTGACTGAAATCGTATGAGATTGGGAGCGGAGCTTTGGGGAATCCCCACTTGATTCTTCTTTTCTGTTTTTGCAGTGCTCTGTTAGTAACTCTTCGGTAGGTTCGTGCAAGCGTGGGATACTTTCATTACGCCTTTTTTTCCCCTAACTTCCTCTTTGAAATTAAGTGGTAGTGTGGCCTCTCTAAAAGGGGGTCTTGATGTTTCAGTTGCCCAAGTTGTTTGAAAGTTGTATACAACTCTCAGAATAAATCCTCATACTTCTGAATTCTTGCTGCCAAATAGTTTTGTTCCTCTATTTTCTGTAATTGGGTTATGCTGGTGTGACTGCCAGGTAGGCCCTTACTATGCCGGTGCAGAATAAGGAAAGTATATGAAAAATTATCCTCGTGTTTAAAAGGTGCCTCTTAAAAGATACTCATAATCTCTTGTTACTATCAAAAATACTTTCTAAAACTTGCTAGTTTTAGGAAACTACCTGTGTGTGGTAAATCTCTGCACACCTACTTCAAAAATGTTGGTTTAAAACTGTGTTTGTGTTTGTGTTTGTGAACAGTTCTTTTATTAAGAAATAAACGTTTCCCAAGCAACATAGTGATGATGCAGTTTGTTCACCGACTTTGTTAACATTTAGCAAGTAGAATAGCAGAATCTCATTTCAGAGAATAGCTCCATAATTTCTTGCACCTACCATAAAAACAAGCAAATTGACACCCTGCCAGGAGTAGCCAGAGGAGATCTTAGGAGAGAGTTCATAATGATACTGTTTCCATATTGCATGTCTGTAAATAATTCATTAAGTCAACCACCCTTTTGTTTTAAGCAAACATGAGCAGATGCCTTCCTAAATTGGATGCAGACAAGTTTTCAGCAAAACATTGTTGTAATATGACACTTAAAAAGAGTAACATTTTTCCTTTACTGATTTTTGAAGCGTTATCCACTCTGATAATTCACGGTGATTACTTCTGCTACACATCAAGTCCTTCATTATTTTTCATCTACATTTTCCACATTTTTGCTGTGTGATAGATTTCACAGTTAACTGTAGCATGGCGGAAAATGAAACAAATCTGCATGCAGTTAAGAGAGCTGACTTTTGCAGAAGTCCAAAATACTGGTATTAATTATTTAATACAAGACCTGCAGCTCAGATGTTGTATTTGCTTTGTATTCAGAAAACAAAAAAAACCACTTCCAGGCACTTAAGTCTTCTCTATGCTTTTAATTAAAAGACAATAAACAAGAAGTTTGGGGGTCCAAGCAAGAGGTTAAAGCTAGTGTTTACACAGCTGATGACTCCTCAATACTCAGCTTGTAAAGAGAGGTCACACCTTTAAAAATTCCATATTTATACTGTGTGGAAGTGTGTAAAATTCAGTCTTATCTGTAATTGTTGTATTTTTTTACCTGCTCGGTGGTGTGAAGACCCACGTGCAATTAAGAAGTGGTTTTTTTATTTTTGCTGTTTAAATTTTGACAACCTCCTTTCTTGTGAACAATTTTCTGCATATAAATTCACTGAGCATGAACTCTCCTTACATGCATTTTTTTATACTGATTTCATTCCAAGTTTGTCTTTGAAAAAGCTTTGAAATAGGAAATAAGGATCTGCATGTATCAAAAAATAAGTTCTGAAGAGTGCAATAAAATGTAATGGGTTCAATATTTTTCAAACATATTTTACTTTGATACTCTGAAACACTTGTGGCAAGTTTTGCACCATCTCAGTCAATCATTAAATTGCATTTCAAGTTTCTACAAAATCAGCTTTGCATTAAAAGTTTAGAAATTTCTATCAGGGCAGCTCCAAGGTAAGTTCCATCTATTATTTACTAGTAAGTAAAATAGAATGTGTAAGCATCTTGATTTTATTAGTCCAATTGATGTTTCAGTACCACTACCGTTTTGATTGTTTCATAAGACTCTGAGTCATTACCATAAAATACTTCTTCATATGAATTACATAACTTTTACAGTACAAAAAAAGTGTTCGAAAATTACTTTTCTGGGGTTTAAAGTATCGTTAGACACAACATGTTTCAGTTTAGTTGAATCTGAAACCTGCAGTGAATTAGACCTTTATTTTTCCATCAGTATCTCTTAGGCTCATCGTAACACCTTCAGATATCTCTTTAATTTTTCCCTTCAACTATTTTGAAGGGAGACATGAAAAATGCCATGGGGAATATGGCATGGGTGGAAAATATAATTGGGAGAGTCTTAGGATCTCATGTCTTGAGGAATTTTTATACCCTTCTAATCTCACAGGCTCCAGGTCATCCTCTAGTTATTTTTGCACTAAAGTAACAGTGCTTATTGTGACCTCCACTCAAGAGAAATTATTTAGATACAAAGTTTCTAGCCTTCCTTCAGTTGCACATTATTGTTATACTTAACATTGTGGCATTCATTAAAACAATTGGGTTTAATTCGCACCTCTAACCATGAGTCCTCTGAGGACCTTGTTTCTCATATGAGAGTAACAATGTAGACAATGAACGTACAGGTGCAAAGTTAATTTCCTACTTAAGAATCATCAGGTTAAGGCCTTGGCAAAAATTAGAAGTACTTTTATAGTGAAAAGTCATAATGTTTTCCCAATTATTACAAATAGTGTAGATGAATTTTTATTCATCCGTAAAGTTCTCTACACTGAAATGATTCACTCTTACAAATGGATTAAAAATGTTCAATTAACTTTAAAATATTCCAAGAGAAAAATAAGTTTGTCAGACTGGGGGACTAGAGGGACTAGTTCAAATGGTTAGGTATTTTCTTGTGACGGGCAGGGAGGGGGCCCTGTGGGTTATGGGGTCAGATTTATCATCTGGGGTATAATAAATGATTTAATTATTCAAACATAGCCTGAAAGTTTGTAATTTATGTCAGATATACGATATGCTGATTTTTCTGAATGCAACTGAAATCTCTTTCAGAAAGATTTACAGGGTTAATAACCTCCAGCCATTTTAAGTCACAGTCAATCTTCATGGAACAGCACAGAGATTATATAGAGGGTTCATTTTCCCTGTGGTTACTGCCTTGTATTTCAAATATAAGGTGTTTGATGAAAATAGTATTCTCACACTTTGAGAAAGCTCAGAAGGTTGTGACTTCATACTTCTCTATCTCTTGCCCGCACCCTCTTTGCTCCACTGTTCCACAAGGAGGAAAGACTGTTACCCTGTGTCAGCCAGAACTGAACAAGTGGCTTTGGGTTAAACAGATTCAATTGCCAATAATTTGGCTTCAGTTAGATTTCACTTACTGTGAGCCCAGTGGAGAGCCCTAAGCAGTCATTCGAGATCGACTGCATTTAAACAACCAAACAGACAAGAAGCATATATAGATGTTTGCAAGAAGACAAACTGTTTCTTTGAAAATGAGTAGTCACACATCCTGAGTGATGAACACTAAGGAGCAGGTTCCTAACCTTGTGAAGTACTAGAAGCCTAGATGAAATCCTAACTTTGGAACATTCTCTAGGAAATATGATTTTATGTCAATAAGATCAGCATGTTGTCAATGCTGTTTAAAATAGCCCTGAAAAAGTTACACTGTTTCTTCTCCATTTAGTTATTAACTAAATCAAACATTTTCATCAATTACATTCTAGCTTACTTTTTCAAATTAAAATAGAAATTTCTTAAGCAGTAAATAGTGTCATGTCAAAATATATTCTGCAGGCTTGCTTTTTATGCCTTATTTAGCAGAGTAAGAACGGAGAATACCTAAAACTAAGGAAAGTCAAGTAGTGAGGGGATGAACAACCCAGTCCTTTGAACCAAAATAATAATTTTGCTTTTCACTTTCTTGTCAAATACTTCACTTTTTCTTTTCCTATGAAACTTTAGTGTTTTGATCCTCAGAAATCTGGTTCACCCAGAACACTGACCACTATTATAAAACTTAAATTTAGAGAATCCATGCTGTTTTACCTGAACATACCATGAAAAAGGTGTGGCACCATGAGATGCAGATGTGGCAGCAGCTTCATCATGTAAGCTGCTTTGAGAATTCTTGGTCAACAGCTTCTCCAGTGCAAGCCATCTTTTCCCAGTAAACTGCTCCATCATAAAATGTCACTTTCAATTCAAAATAGTAGTGGATATCCATGAAATCTCTACAGAGGCATAAGTTAAAAATATAGCAAAACACAATTTCTCTGATGATCACTTTTCTTAACATGACTGTACAATGGATATGTGTCAATGCTCTGTATTTTTTGTCAAACAATTTTTGTTTTTATTGTGACTTTAATGCTAACTTGCTGAGTGACTCTAGAAGGAATTACAAGAGAAGTAGGGAACCTTACCTCCTAGTCCAGTCTATGAATAAGGAGGAAAACTGTTACAGTTCTTGAGAGAGAGAGAATTTGCTGATGTAGTAAAACTTCACAGCCCTGCCTTGTTCAGCTTAGGCAAAATATTTTTTAAGTTTTCTTGGATGCATACACAAGATGAAGTAGACACATGCTGTGCTAGAATTCTGAAACACCATCTACATCATAAATATATTTTTGTGAATCTTGTTGATAGTCAAGACTGAGACTATTTCCTCCCTACTTTGGAAAGAATGCAACTTCTTGTTGTTTCTTGTTGACAATAAACCACAGCCATCTTTCACTGCCCTTGTATCTCCATTATGGCTCACACAGGCTTAAAAGAGGTCAGGAATTTTCCTTTCTCAGTACTTTATATATCAGACAAAGCCTGTGATGTGATATGCTTTTTCTTCTTTTTTTTTTTTCTTTTTTGGAAAGACAAAATTGTTTCTTGTTCTACAAAGACCACGTGCTCAATTCTTGTATTAATCCCATTCTTTCTTCCTGAACCAACTAGCCCTCTGAGGCTCTGTAAATTCACACATCTGGCTGCCAGGTTCCCACAGTGACCAGGGGAACTGGTGTTGGCTTATCTAAAGTGTTTTTTCTCAACATGACCTCCTCTAACACTTCATTATAGCAAAACTGTTATTTAGTTTCCTGAAGACTATTGCCATCTCTGTGTTTCATAGCTTATAGAAGTAGAAGGAAGGTCTTGCAGGCCTTAGTATAATAGGCCATACTTTTTTTTCAAAATTAGTCTTTGTAATTGGAACATTTTAGATCCAATTTGTGAATACACACACTGAATTTAGTCACTGTGCTACCTGCTAGTATTTTGTACAAAGATAGCAATAGTTTCGCAATTGTGTTCACTGAGTATATAGTTTTCCTGAAAATACCTTAAATCTGCAGTGGGCTACAGTCTGTCCAGTTCTGAAGACTATTTTACATCAGTAAAAGAATCACTAGATTCATGTGCCAAATGGAGTGGTTTTACATTTAGAAGAAAATTCTTCCTCTCATTGTTCCTATAAACATCACATATATCCACTCATTTTGCTGGTTGAGTTATTCTCTGGTTTGCATCTTCCGATTAGCAGTACTGAGTGTTTTCTGCTCCCTTGTCTTAACTGGTGAAGGAGAAGGCTGATGTTTATATTTTCAGCTTCTTCCCAACAATAGAGTACTATGGCTTGCTTTCCAGGAGAGAAGCTCTGCCAAACATAAGAAGGAGGAAAATGAATTCGGCATAAGAGTTGTCAATTTATTTTCAGATTTACTGGCCATGTGGTATGCATTAAGATATTGAAGCAGCTGTGGTAAAAATGGTGGATGTTCTTAACCTGTACTTGGTTTTAAATTCCCATATCTGCAAATAAAATTTGTAGAAAAGTTTGGGGGTTTCCTTTTGGCAGCTAGAGTACGTAAGCTGTCCTAAAGTAGTATTGGATTTTTGTGAACACCTTGGAATGCAAATCTAGCCTGAAAGTTGCCAAAATACATCTATTTTTTTCTGGTTTAATCTCCCATAAAATGAAATGTTTGAATATGGTTCCTAAATTGTTTCTCTGTCTAGGCAGTGAGGAAGCTTATTTTGACATGCTGCATTTATTTACCATGAAGAAGACTGAACAACAGCTGACTCCTTTATACACTGACTTAATGGATCTGACTCCTTAGCACAGTACAGTTATTTTGTACAGCACTGACAGCATTTGTCATTGTCCTGCTCAAACTGACAAAACTTAAGCATGATCTGTTGGAGCCACAGGAACTTTGCTGCACTTACTGCTAAGGCAAGGAAAAATGATTAAGGTGGGAAAAAGGTGTCATAGTAACCTGTGGCTAGATCAGTTCTTTGTCCTAGGGCAACTACCTATTGTGTACACAAGTTCAATTTACCTTTAACTAGCACCTAGTTTGATGTACTGATATGCCAAGCCTTTTGAGGTCCCGTATGTGCTTCTGAAGTGCCCTACGCACTAATTGTCCTCAAGGAGGAGTACGGCTCTTTAGCACTGTTATAGCACACTGCACAGCTTCAAAGCATGTCTCTTGGTTAGCAATGTTTGCTGAACTTTCCATTCTTTATATTGTAAAATATTCCATGCATCTGGAGTGTCATTTTGCTGGGAGTTTTTGTTGTTGTCATGTTCTCTTTCTTTTTGAACCCCTTTCATCTGTATCATTTGATCTAAATTTTCATTTCTTGTAGCAGTTTCTGCTTATGCTCTGGAGACCAAGACCTTCTTTCCAGTTGCTTCAGATGAACTTTACAGCATGCTACTGGTTATTGCTCTTTGTGTATTTGCTATCTTCAAAGCAGAAAGCAGAAAACAACTAACTCAGGCACTAAAGACTCACTCATTTGTATGCAGAGAAGAGGTCATGCAGGCCTAAGAGTAGCAAAATATTGAATGCTGTAAGCCCTAGGTGCAAGCTTTGCTACTAAAATTTAAGAGTTTGTATAACCATCATAAAATGCTGCATAATAACTTGTAGGGTATTGAAACACTTTCATTTGGTTGTTGGGAGGGGTGGGGTTTTCTGCATGTTTTCTTGCCCTTCTACTCCTATTTGCACCTGCCTATTCTACCTGAGGAAATACAGACTTCTGTTTACTTTTCTCCAGTCCTGATAATAGTGAGAAAAAAGAAAGAGTCATCACTGGAGAGGAGGCTGGTGCATGTCAAAAAAATCACCAGGCTCTGTTTTACTACTGCTACTGAGCAGTAGGGGATGCACAATAAGGAGGAAAACATAACTCACCCTTGATGTAATGGGAGAGTGAGCAGCAGAGCTGCCTTCCTCCACTGCAGAGTCTTCTAGGGTATTTACAATATTTTCTGCTCTTCCTGATGATAAATCTTTCTAGCCACTCATGTTGTCGCCTTATGGCCTCTGCTAACTTTTTTCTCTTTATGGTCTTCTGGGCATATATTCTCACCTTCTCAAATGACTTGAAGCTGAAGAAGAAACAATACCAAAATACATAACAGATGCACAAGTGTACCTTGGAGATGTATGTCTTACGGACACAGAACTGTCATCACACTTCCATAAGCACATTTTTACTGTCTCATTCATCATGCATGTGCGGCTTGCTGGCAGCACACTTGCTCCCAGTGGGGTAAACTTCTATTCTGAATCCAAACTACCTGGATACAGCTTTTTACTCTGTATGTTAGACATTTTTTCTTCCAGTCTGAGGCTTCAGGTCTCCATCTCTTTTAAGCTGTGTAAAAGGCATTTTTATTTCCTACTTAGTCTGCTGCTGAAACTTCAGGGTTATAATCATAGTTTTCACTGCCTGTAGCCAAAGGGCATTTTGACAATGTCTAGACACAACTGGAAATTGACAAGTTTCTAAGGTCTCTGTGAAAGAGGTTTTCAATTATTTTTATTTTAACTTCCAATAGCCATGGACCATGGAGTTAGACATAATTAAGTGGCCCTGGTTTTGTGTGAAGGTTCTACTAAAGGAAATCTGCACTAGTTCAAGATAACTGAGCAGAAAGCCTGAGTAATTTAAGAGGGGATGGAAGCATTCCAATCTGGACTGGCATACACCAACATAACTGCAAAAGAAAGTTTCCATGCCACTGCCCCAAGAGTGATTAAACATTGTTTCTCTCAACTCATTTTCAGAGATGTTCAGAAAGCTAAACTTCTTATGGAATAGGAAACTCCTTTAAACAAATCTTAAGTGTCATAGCTCATGTAGAGTTTTTGATGTCTAAAACATATCTTGACTTCTTATTCTCTGGGTCAATTTTTCCAATCTTCTCTTTTTTACTGCTTCCAGGGTTTAACTGTCAAAACTTGGGGAATGGGGGAGGGATAAAATAAGAATCTCATCTCCGTGATTGGCTCCATGGTTGACCTCCTATAAAAGCATGAATAAAGTACAAATGTCTTCATGTACTGAAGGACTTTCATGACCACAGAGGCATATTAGTTCTTTCCAGTAACCCAAGAAGTTTATGTGAATACTCCTATATAAAACATTCTGGAAAGGTATTTTCTCTGGGTTGCTTCTATTACAAGATTTTTCAGGCCTATTGTTTAGGTTTTGATGTTAGTAATTCTATTAATTTCAGTAAAGGTAGATTTCCACTAAGGAAAATATGACCACAAGATCTCCTAGGGTATTTTGTTTCTTCTGAAGCATTGATGCCTGTTTGGAGCTAAAGTAGGGAGAAGAAGAAAGTGGGTTTTGGGCAGCCCTGAATCAACCACAGAGAGCATTTATTTCTAGTTGTATGTGAATAAGTTCATGGAGCTAAGGGTTATGCATACCCAGCAGAGGAGGAAATTCTGGGCTTCTTTTCACTGTTGTGAAACTTATAGTAGGAGACTTTTTCCCAGATTTCTAGCTCTACCAATAGTAAAGCTTTTATCCGAGTGTTGCTGTATAAGTTTATGATATGGTCCTTGTTAGGAAAGGCTTCGAGGTGTTTCACATGATGCAGTGAAATACACATGCTGTGATGCCTTAGTTACTGCTTGCCCTGAAACAGTTTCTGGAGATGAATTAGTGGGGAAAGCTTTGTTTAGAGACATTCAGACTTGTAAGAGTAGTCCTCTCCTGTGCTTGTCAACACTTGCTAGCAAAACTGACTTTTCCTGGCTTAAAGCTTAAGGCTCTGCCAAGGAAACAAAGCCATGAAGAAGGGATGTGTAAATTCTGCACTGCTTCACAAACGTCCACATAGCATGAAAAAGGGAACACAGTTTGAAACAGGATCAAACCAATATTTTAGCTAAAAGTGGAGATTTATCGAAAAACATATCCTAAAAACAAAGGAGATATGTCTGAGATGCAAACACAGTTACCAGCATAGAAAGTACTTCCCAAACATCCAAATACAGAGAAAGGTGGGAAAACTTAAAATTTCACGTCTTTATTTGGAAGTAAGGTATATATACATGTATATATATATATATATGCAGTGATATCAAAGTCTTTTAGGTATCTTTTAATCAATGTTTTAGAAAAAAAACCCAAACTTGTTGAAATGTTAAGAATGCTCCTATTTAAATGAGTATTGTTATAAAAAATAATTAAACAGGTAAAGTATATATTAAAAAATAGGAATCTCATCTTTCTTGCAACCACAGTTACATGAGTCTTACCTAAGCAAAATGACTAGAAGCTACTATGGACAGAAATGTAATTAAAATTACCAATTTTTGTCTCTCTATGCTGCGGTACAAGAAATCTATTGCACATCCTTTTTGTATTGTGTTATACCTCTGCAACTTGAATGCTGGTGCTTAGTGAAACAGCTTATCAATCACAGCAGAAATACAGGACTTTTAAATAGAAAATTAATTTAAGTACAGACCAGGATGTTATCTCCAATACCATAGTCCCTACAAAAGGGAGATCAAGCTATAATAGAAACTGTCAACCCCACATGAACCACTTAATCATGTTTATATATAACTTGCATATTAAAAAGCAATATCCAATGTCAATGGCTCAGATATAAAAATATCTTAATAGTCAGTAACTGACTAATGAATACTACAGTAATAACAGTTTAATTTGAAGAATTCTGACAGCTGGTTGCCTTGATGAGAGCTGTTACCAGGGAGCCCTAGTCCCATGCTGAGAACATCCACAGCATGCTGATTTATAGCAGCAGTGCAGAACTGTTTAATGTCAGCACCTCTCAGCTAAAGTAATAATAAACAGGAACGTTATGGTTTATTTTTCTGTATGAATTGTTCAGACTCTGTATGGTAAGCACCAACTCAATAGGGGATAATAGCTGCCATTCCCCAGAGAGTTGTAACTGAGGTTTAAACATTTTTATTGGCAAGGTTAGTATATCAAAATGAATCCAGCAGAACTTGCAGAACTTGTTTTTTCTATTCTTTCTTTTTTTTTTCTTTTCTTTTTTTTTTTCTGCTTGATTTCTTATCCCATTCTGAAAAGTAAATATCACTGCTGTAATTATGAAGGCTTCTTTTAGGTTCCAACTGCACTTCTTTTTGTACTAGTTAAACTGCTTTCCCTTTTTATGTTTAGTGTTGGGTGTGAATTCACTACAGATATCATAGCATAGCTTTTTTCTTTTCCTTTGTCCTCTCCCTTCCTGAATTCTAAAATTTGTAAACGTGAAATCATTTTGAAAACTTCAAAGAAAGCTAGCTGCTGTTAAACATTTCATGTGATGAAGTGTTGCACATTGAAAGGTTTAAATCAAAAGCTTTTTCTTGTTTACAAGGTTGTCTTTTCTTGTATACCTGCAATTTTGAACAAAAGCAACTCCTTAGAGGCAGAGCCTTAGAATATATCTTAGTTTAGCCTCCCATCTTGACCAGGCTTCCAAAGACTGGAGAATATTCACCATGAATTAGGTAAGGGGAGAAGCCTTTTCTCAAATATTTTCTCAGGGAACTTCTATACTACTGACCTGTACCTCTTAAGGAGGAATTTATTCCAATTTTGAAACAAATCAAATAGATAAATCAGTGATTGCACAGCTCTTTTGATTTACTACTAGCTGATGTTTTCTTCCAAGACACTTAGCTTGCCTACCTGCCAATTGCTACAGTTGTAGTTGATGGATATTTGAGCATTCCTGTTTTGTAATCACGGCACACAAAATATACAGCAAGCACATCAAGGTGCATCTAGAGCCACATCTATCCTCACACTAATGTGCCTTGGCAAAGGTAAGCGTGAAGTAAGCAAACATATACACCCCACCACGTACATCTCCTTATGCCTCCCTCCAGGAGGCTGTACCCTGGCTACTCTGGCAGGAAAAACTGCACTAGAAGTGAGTAACAGGGAAGGTGGTCAAAAGAGATTCAAAAATGCATGTGAAAGTCTGGATAGGAAAAAACCCTATGCTTTTTATAGTTTATTTGAGGTACAGTATATCAGCAGTAAACCACTTTTTCTCTTTTTTGAATATGGATGCAACACCAGTGCAGGTGTGAGCCGAGTAAGAACTATACTTAGAAAAATCAGTAAGGATGTGTCTTAAATTAGGGCCATGCTTCAATAATTTCTCAGAACGTTTCTTTAGAGAGGGGATTCTCTTTGAAATCTTTTTGGAAAGGCAGAGCAGTATTGCTTATAGATCCATCAGAAGCTCCTTGTGCTATTTTGGAAATGAGATTGGCCAATTATGCTTCAAGGAGGCAGGATTGAAACTAATGAATCTTTATTGGAGATTTGATCTTTCTCTTGAAATAGATAACAATTTTCTCAATTTTATCTCTCTACTTTGAGTGCTGAAATCTTGGAAAGCTTGTTGTTGTTGTTGTTTTGAGTATCTGAAGGGCTGCTGCTGTTCATTTACCTGTTAATTGTCATATCAGTGGCTCTAGGGAAATGACCTGGAGGGTCCACCCTGTGGCAAAATACTGAGAAATATTGTGTTCCTTGTCTGAGGCAATCTGCTGATGAAACTCTCCATGGGACCCTTCAGCAGATGATCTGTAAATTCAAACTCTTCTTCAATTTTTTGTGGGTACAGGTAGGGGATCTGATGGTATCATCAATTTGACTTTGTAGGTGAAGAGTTCCAAGAGTTTCGGGTTCATCAGAAATTTTTTTTTAAATATCTGGTTTGGATCCAAATCAGACCAAAATTACACAAGAGGAAAAAGATAATTCCTAACAATCAAAAATATTCTTTTTGTAGGGGATTGTTTTGGCTGAATTTCCAGAAGAATATTTCCATGCTCTGCATATTATTTAGTGTACATAAAAGCTGGCTGATGAAAATTGATACCATGGTTCAATGTGTTGTCTTTTTCACTTTTAGTAGCAACTGTGGCTCATAATTTGCATTTAATCTGAGATGCATTATTTCATTTTGGAATTGTAGTAGATTTTTTTTTTTGTCTGTTTTCTTTAGAGTTTATTTTCCCTCTTTGGAACATTTAAGTTCAAACAATTAAAAGTAAAGACTTTAAATCTTTCTGAATATAAACCTTTGATATCACTGTTCCAGGTATGAATCACTGCTGATACTGTGCTATTAGTCAGCTTTTAACTGGATATTATGCTTACCTCAGGTATATCTGCCACCTGCTTATGTAACTTGATTAGACATTTATTAACTCTTTATCTGAGTCATATCTATATAACCTTTATAGAAATTGTAACAGTTTGAAGGTCAATCCTTGACTTGCAGACTGCTAAAAATGCCTCATTTTACAGTGACAGGATTATAATATCAGAGAACTAAGCAAATAACTGAATCATGCAACTGTCTTTAGCTCACATTACACTGCAGTCCTGTTGGCTGGAACTGGTATTTGTATATAGCTCTCTGAAGGCAGAAAGTTCGTGAATGCAATATGGCCTTTTATCTCTAGTTGGTATTGCAGGAAAAAAAGGACATGAAAGAAATAACATAGCTATAATTAATCTGATGGATGTGCTGAAAATATGAGAAGCAATCCAAGTCAATTTGAAGTATTTTTCTTCAGTAGTGGCACAATATGAAGCTAATGAATGATTTGAGCTATTTCTGAAATCACTGTCTCTGCAGCCAACAAAAGCGCTTTGAAAAAGTCCTGATATCAAGCTAATGGTGAAAAAAAAAAAGGGAAATTAATCTGCTCTTGTTGATTACAATTTTGGCACCATCTTTATGCTATTTTCTTGTTTTGGAGCTTCTAAGGTCGACAACAGAAGTAGCGTAGAACTTCTCCTTCTCTAAAGACACTGACTCCTGCAGATGTTTACACTTTTCTCTGAATTATCTGAGATAGGCCAAAGTTTTCATCAGGCAGCAGCTTCCACTCAACAGAAAAAAACCCAAAACCAACCAATCAACCAATCTGTCTTCCTTCTATACTCAGATTTACAAAAATGGATGGATTCAAAGCTGCCTGAAATTTCTGTGAACTACTGGAGATTCATGAATTACCGCGGGCTGGTTTGTGAGTCGTGCTCCCTTTCCTAGGAGAATTGCAAGGTACTGCAAGGCTTAGGACAGTGGTGTCCTTCCCCTTTCTTATACTGCTTTAGTTTGCTGGTTTGGATATTATGCCAGTTCTGGAAGAGAATTACTGGGCTGCTGGAAACTGTCTTGTGGTATTGTATTTTAAATGTTTATTTCCTCTACCTTGTATATGGGTGGCTTTGAGTTAGCAGGGAAGGAAAGCATTGAAGTTCGTGATCCAGGTAATGGCTATCCGCCTTCTGCCAATGAGCTCCTAAATATACACAAGGGCATTTATTTTTCACCATCCTATGGACTTCTTGCTTTTGCACTAGTGTCTTCAAAAGGTTTGCTGCTACTTAGTTTTCAATGTTTCTCTAGTTAATACCCCTTTCCAATGATATCTCACTCAGGTTTTTTTTATCTTGGAAAGTAAACAAAAATATTTGGAGCTATCTGGTTCTACTATGAATTTCAGGCTCATTTTATAATAAGACATAGTCAAGCAAAAATTATCATTCTTATGAAAGAAGGTGGTAATCTGTCTATTTAGGAATTGTCTTCAAAGCATTAACAAATATGTTATAGCTGTGCAAAGATATTTATCTCTTCTAAAGAAGTGACAGAATGCAGGCAATTTGTATGTATTCTTGCATAAATTTGTATGTAAATTAAATAAATATCAATTTTAAAAATCTCAGTTGCATTCATTTTATTCTCATTTCTTGCTGGCAGAAGACACTTGTGGTGGAGGGAGGGAAGAGATGTAAGAAGACAAAAGCAGTTCGCTGTGGTAAATTGAATGCAATGGCAGTACAAATATGGAGACATTTTTTTCACCCTGTTCTTCAAAGTATTGTTTTGGTTAAAATGTCAAAAATGCCCAAGGGCTTACCCTGTGCTGAATGGACTATGCCATCTGTTTGTGTAATGAGTGACTTGGTATGCATAAACTGTTACCTAGGTGGCAGGATTCTCAGTCTGTCAGCTCTCCTGTCAACTGCTGTCCTTGTTGCAACTGTGACCCCTGAAAGAATTAGTTGCATGATTGACTGACTGATGATGATTGACATCCACACACAATTAACTCTTTAGCTGCAGCCACCACTGAAGGTGATCTCTGTGTTGCTAATCTGCAGTACAGGTATGCTGCTATTTCCACACCAGTGAGCTTGCACAAAGTAAATATGATTAAGCTGATAAATGGAAGCTGAACAGAGCTGTGAGACACAGAGTTTGCTCTTGAGTTTTGCTGCTTTCTGTCACTTTCAACAACACTGTTTCTTGGTGTAATTTCAAGTTAAGAAAAAATTTGTCACCCTTAAAGTAGCTGAACATCTAAGGTTCAGCTTCTAGCTCTCAAAACTTGCCTTATCTGGATGCTTGTTTGAAGGAAATAGTTTGATATCTGCTGTGAAAGTGCTGAAGTCCAATGCCAGTGTGCAGAATTGATGCAAGAGATGGCTTTTACCTCTCCTCCAGAGTTGCTCAGTGCAGTGGGTGGAGTAATCTCCATTACCTCAACTGGTTTCTTACTGTAATTTTTATCAGGGGAACAGTAGCACTCTAATGTCCATGCATATCAAAAATGACCATGTTCAGTCTTTGTGCAAAATACAAGACTGGGGAATAAAAAGTGTCTTGGGACAGATCTTGAAATTTTATCGTACTAAAATGTGTTAAAAAGTTTCCTTTCCTGTGTAGGCAGAGAGAAAATCTAAATTATCTAAATTTCTTTTCTAACAAAACTTCAAATACACCTCTAATAGGTACTAAATAAAAAACAAACCTGTCATTTTTATAAATACTTACTGATAGCTTCTTGTCTAAGTGGCTAAATTATGATTCTTATTCAGAATTCACCTCTAAGAGATTAGATGTTAAGAGCCCTAATCTGGGGATTTTTCACAGTGAGTTTTCCCACTTAATTCATGCATGACCTAACTTGTTTAACTTGTACTTTCATTTATGTCCTATTTGAAAGGCAGAGCATCACATGACTGAGTGACTTTTATGTCTAGACATCTGTGTTTGATCTGGTGAAGTCAATGACTGTATTGCAGTTGTCTTGAGAGCAAAAAAGACATATGTAGAGTTGTACTCCACTTTTGGCATGCTATTGTAGGCATATAGTCAAACGATTTCTTGTTAAGAGAGGCCTTATGGTAAATTTAGGTTCTGATCTACAAAGGGTTTTTGATGTACAAAGGTTTCACTGGATGATGTAAGCTGAGACTGGTAGCTTAAATCCAAACAGAATTGAAAACTTTCATAAATGCTCTATTCTCAACACAAATGGCCAAAAATAGATTATCAGCTTTTTGAAAAATGTAGCACAAAGAAATAGGTATTGGCATGCTGGGTACAGTGGGAATTTATTCTGAATTTAAGTGTCAGTTTAGACTACCTTTTATTGGGACCCTAGGTGGTGAACTGCTTTTCAGAAATATGGAATATTTAGCAGGTCCAAATTGATTGTGGGAGCTTCGGAAGGAAAACATGCAATGCTTTCATAAACAAACAATGTAATAAATACTGTTTCATTATTTAACCATAAAGCATCTACTAAAGGATTTGTGTTGCACTGCCATTAACATATTTTAAGTAAACAGTTTGGAAGGAATATGAAATTGACCATGTGTGTTTACAGTAATATCTGCAAATGAAATGCTTTTGCTAGTACTGCCTAACCATGTGGAATGGGGGAAAAATGCACTTATTTGTGTTCTGATTGCAAAATGGCGTGTGTAATTTTCTTCCTCTTTTTAATTTTTTTTAAACAATATTATCATAGAGTCATAGAACTATAGATTGGTTCGCTTTGGAAGGGGACCTTGAAGATCATCTAGTTCCCACCCCTCTGCCATGGGCAGGGTCACTTCCCACTAGACCAAGGTGCTCAGAGCCCCATTCTGCCTGTCCTTGAACGCTCCCAGGGAGGGGCATCCACAACTCCTCTGGACAACCTGTGCCCAGTGCCTCACTACGCTCACTGTAAAGAAGTTTTTTCTAATATCTAATCTAAAACTACTCTCTTTCAATTTGAACTTGTTCTCCCTTATCCTTTCATTACATGCTCTTGTAAATACTCTTCCCCAACATTCCTGTAAGTTCCCTTCAGGTATTGAAAGGCCACAATTAGGTCACCCTGAAGCCTTCTCTGCTCCAAGCTTACAAACCTAATTCTCCCAGGCTTTCCTAGTAGGAGAGGTACTCCAACCCTCTTATCATCTTGGTGGTGCTTTTCTGGACTTGCTCCACCAGATCCATGTCCTTCCTGTGCTGGCACCCCACCGCTGGACAGTGCAGTGGGGTCTCACCAGAGCAGAGCAGAGGGGCAGAATCCCCTCCTTCCCCTTCTGCCCACACTGCTTTGGATGCAGCCCAGGACATGTTTGGCTTTCTGGGCTGTGAGTGCACATGGCTGGGTCATGTCCAGCCTCTCACCCACCAGCACCCCCAAATCCTTCTCAGCACGGCTGCTCTCAATCCCTTCACCTCTCCTCTTGGATTGATACCAGGGATTGTCTGAACCCAGGTGCAGCTCCTTGCACTTGGCCTTGTTAAACCTCATGAGATTCCCATGGGCCCACTACACGAGCTTGTCCAGGTTCCTCTGCATGGCAACCCATCCTTCAGGAGTGTCAACAGCACCACTCAGCTTGGTGTACTTGATCCACTTGTCTATGACAGAACTTTGTCTGCAGTGTATTTTTGGAAGTAGATGAAGATGCCATAAAGTACTGTCTCTGTGTTCCTAACCCTCTTTAATTCACACAGTACTAGTTTTTCACGTAATATGCTCATGTTTGAAAAGTCTTCCTCACCTTCCCCTCTAAGTATGCATATTAGAATCATTAGCACAGAAGTGTGTTTTAAGTATCTCATTTGGTGTAGGGCCTTGAAGGTTTTCTCAGACTTTGAGATTGATGATTGTTTTGGTATTTTTTTTTAGCCATAACACTTGAATTGCTGGAACTCAGGGGGGAAGAAAAGCTTTTCCTCATACAAGAACACCTGTCTCTAATGACTATTACCTGGTTTAGCTTCTTGCTTTATGTTTGCAAGATCAAATGGTGCAGTATTTTTGTTTTTTACAGCAGCATACCTCTGTTTAAACTAGGCTAAACGTCAGCTCTTTGAAGTGAGAATAGTCTTTTTTCTGTTTGTACATCACTAGCCCAACTGGGTGTCACTGAAAATGGCTACATGAAACTATATTGTAATAAATGTTACTTTCAGCCTTGTATAGTTGAAACAGATTGTGCAAACAGGCAATTGTTAAAGTAGTATACATAACATTTTAAATTTTAATTCAGCTTTTGCTTTTTCTGGGACTTTTTCAGGCATTAAGAGATTATATTTTTTCTGCATCATATAGTATTATGTTGCTGATATGGTAAGTTTTTTTTAAAAAGGGCATTACTTCAGCCCTGTGGCAACTCTATCTATGCTTAAAACTAAGCAGCTTTTGTATAAATTACAAAATTATTACCTTGATTTTTCTTACTGCTTTTCCTTTCAGTAAGCACTTGTAGATCATGAATTCATGTAATGGTTACAGAAGAAATAAGAAATGATTCTTCTGAGTAAATATTTCAAACATAAGAAGAAGAGAGATGTCTTCCTCTGGAAATTTTTTGTTCTTGACTGCTTCTGGGAGGTGTCTAAATTAATCCCCTTTAGTGATTCATGTGGGATAACCCACATTACTTCAGCCACACAGATTTATGAGAGCTGGATATTGCTGTTTTGAAAATTGCTTCTACCTGACTAGGTTTCATCTTGAACTTTGTGGTTGTGGGAACCGAAACCTTGTCTAATGATCAGGAGACATAGCTCTGTTTAGCTTGTCTAGATATTTTAATTATTTTTAGTGAAACCAGTGTTGGCATTATTATTTACAGAACTCAATTAGGACCAAAGTTAAAGGACAAAACAGAATGGTATCTCAATCAGAAACTGAGAGCTGAAAGGAAAGAAATATGAGTATTTGAATACAGATGGTAGAATAATGGTAGAATTCCTTCAACGAAGGAATAGAGAAAAAGATGACAATTTGAGAAAGACCATATCAAACAGAAGACAGCAAGAGAGAAAGTAGCAGAGGGAATGAGAAGATGAAGAGACATTTAAATGTTTTCTCTTGAGAGGGGAACAAGAGCAAGAGAAGTTAGTTCATGTAGAAATGAATCTTCTGTTAATGAGTTGTTCATTGTGGGTATGGCAATGTTACAAAGCCAAAACAAAAAATGCAGAGTCAAACTAAAATGTTTATATAACATGGAAGAAACAGGAAAAAAAATCATGGTTCCTACATCCATGTCTAGACTTTATTGGTCCTTTATTCAGCAAAATACACTTGTAGGAAGTATATGTGTGAAACCAGGTAGGTATTGCATGCTGGAGAAAACTAAAACCAAAAACTGAAAGAGGTGACATTTTCTTCCGGAAAAGAGAGTATATTTTCTATAGAAAATACTCTTGTCTTTGGTTTAATTTACACCAATCCTGCAAAGAAGACTTTTAAGATAGCTAATAAAATTGTTAATTGCTTCGCTAAATTCAATTTTAAAGATATTACTGATAGTAACAGTGCAAATATTTGTTTGATTGCACATTAGTTTGCCCTATAATAATTTGAATTTAACTTTTCATTTTTCTAGAGGCAATGACAAAATACATTTTTCCTAGTCTCAAAGGGACTAGTAACCTTCCTGTCGTTAGCTCTTTTAAATATACTAATTGTTCTGCTTTTAAATTAATAATATTAATCACTCTTTCCAATCTCTTACTACACTGAAGTATAGATTGACTTCCTTTCAGATCTAAGGACTTTGGGTGTCCAAAAACCTTCCCTCTGCCTCATCAGTTAATTTATTAAAGCATTATTTTGCTGCTAAGTGTTTGGCCTGAATCTAGCTTGGGATCAGAAGCCCAAAAAATTGGTTCTTTTGACAAATTTCTTCTCCTGAAGAAGTGAAGCAGGCCAAGACCCTTGTTTTGCTAATCTACAGCACTTTGTATATTTTTTGGGAACACTTCTACCTTTTTGTTAATGACTTGTGGAAACTGGCTCTATGTGGCCTATGCCTGCTTCAAAAGTTGTATTGGAATCCCTACATAGATTTCATGGTCTGCTTGGCATTGGTTTAAAATGATATTAACATTATTAAGTTAAAATGCTATTAAGATAAAATGTTGGAGTGAGTTAAAATATTAAGTTAAACCATACACACTCTGGAGAGTGTAGCAACTCCTAGAAAGATGTAATAAGGAGAAAGTAAATAAAAAAATTTAATAGCTGTGCAGGAAAGTGATGCCTTTTCCTGGTCTTAAAGTCAAGAGTCACACACGTTTAGAAGGGGAAAAGGGATTTTATCTTGGTATTTATTTTAAGGATCCTTAGGTGCACACATCCAGGTCATATGCATCGAGATGCACCCTACCAAGTGTGCCCCAAAAGATCAGGTATAACATTCTAGGTCTTTACTAATTAGCATATCTATCAAAGATTCCCCAATGAGAGGCTCGAGTGAGCCCCCCTCCCCAAGGAACCTTCCCCTGGATGGTTCTATCTTGGTTTACAGAATATGTTCTGGAGAGGACCTTGGGGTCTGGGGCACACTGATCCCTAACTACGAAGATTCTAAGATGTTTAGTCTCTTAGCTTGACAAACAAGTCCAAGAATGTAGGCAAAAAGCACTAGGAACACAGAAGTTGTAAAAAAGGTATAACAGGTATAAAAAAAAAGGCAAAAAATCTTCATGGCATCAAAAGAATAACAGAGGCTAAAATTTCTGGCACAAAATACGATGAGGTGATCTAAGACAGAGCACAACCCACATGAAGATTAGTTAATACAGAACACCTGTCTTGGGGCATTGTTTTAGCAGTGTCTATGCATAGATATAAATACATAATACTTAACAGTGTGAATCTTTATCCACCTTACTCCTTAGAATATTTGAAAATTTATTGATAGTGTGTTTATTTACAATGATATTTTATGGACCTAAACACAAACTGACAGTAATGAGCAATTCGTGTCACTAAATCCATTTTTATGTGAATTACCATATTCAGAAAGCTGTAAGGGTAGTTAATGAACCTTGCTGATGTTCTTGTTAGAAATGCCTGACTTAGACCCTGATCTCCTCTTTAAACCTTGGTAATGATCATGCCTCCATAATTTAAAATGTTTATTGTTTCCCTTCATGATACCATAATTGTACTAGTCTTTTTTTTTAAAAGGCATTTAGTAAAAGTGGCTTGCAGAAATAAAGAAATATTAAACTTGCATTTGATTTTCTGTCTCCAAATCTAACTCTCTTTGTGGATCTTATAAGAGCAATATACTTATGTATTTAAAAGGGTCTAATAAAGCATGGGTTGACCAGGAAGATGCAGCTGCCCACATGTGTTCCCCATTAGCAGTGCGTACCCTGACCTCTTTTGCAACTGCAAACTAAAATGTGTATGAACAGATCTTTAAGCTAGTTCTTTGTGACTACAGTTTGAACATTAGTTTTTTTACAACTAAAGGCATTTGTAATACATAAAGAAATTGAGCTGATAAAAAACTAAGCACAACTTATTTAAAAATACACAAAATTATGGTTCAGATTATTCTTTGGAAGAAGAGAGGAAAGTGTGGAAATAGCTTGTTAAAAAGTTTTAAATTGCTTTTGTTGATAGAATGCCTAGCAGTTCTTGAACACAGATGACTTGGGCCATCTCTGTTCTCCTTATGGAGCTGTTGTCAGCTCAGCTACAGGGGACAGTTAGAACCAGTATCACAATCCACATTCTTTTTCTCTACTGGAATTCTTATCTCCTTTCATTTTAAGCAATTTTAGGAAGAAAAGAGGGTATTGCAATGCTGTGGGACACTCCATACTAATCTACTGGATGCAGTTTCCTCTGTCATTAGCCAGGTGGGCAGCAGGGAGAAAACGTGTAGATGTTCACAAGTTTTGCATTATTCCCCCTCTAAAGCCCAGAGGAAGCCTCTGATGTTGCAAAGCAATCAAAATAAAATGAAAATTTCTTTGGAAGGCTTCAAAAGAAGTCACTGTGGATTGAGTAATTATTTAACGTAATAAGACATTATTTTCTGTCCTGTGTTATCCTCTCTGTAAACCTGTCCCCTTGGGCAGGGCTTTAATGGAGAATAAACAGGGCCAGTAGTTCTGTTGTTCAAAGATATAAAGTCCTTTGCAAAAGGATCACTAAGAGAAGATCTGTGTCTTGAGAAATCTGTGGGTAAAGTAACTAAACTACTTGCTTTAGGGATAGAGGGGAGAGGATATTGAGACATGGGTGACTCTGTAGTAATTCAAATTCATGTGTTCTGGTGTTCGTTGGTTTTTGTTTTTTAAGGATACATTTTATTCCTGCGTGTAGCTGTGGCTAATATTGTTGCTTATTTGTATTCAAAACCAACTTAAGCCAGCTAAACTGCATCTGCCAGAAAATCCTTTTTTCTCTCCTTTCTCTCACCATCCAAACAGTGAGGCTTGTGTTTGAATTCAGCAGCCTCTTTGATGTCTGATCATTTAGCTGGTTATTTCAGAACTCAGGTTAATTGAGGACATGGTCTACAGTTGACTCAAGAGTTGCTTTAATAAGATTATGTTTATTAAATTGATTAAAGAACTGTTTGTCCCCATAATCGACTATGAGAATGTTATTTGTGGTGTTAGAAATGGATTAAGATACACTCAGCCAAACTAAACATTTGTATAACAAGTTTTATTTGTGGAGAGTAGTACTGCTGGATTTTGCACATCTTTTTTCACTTGCACTAGTGTATGTCAGGGGACAGCTTTTTCTGGATCTCATTTGCTTACAGGGATCCATTGACCTGTGTTAATCTTTCCACCTGGCAACTGCTTGATATGTAGCAGCATGGCAGTGAACCAGAGGTGAAAACTGGTCAGGAATTCCTGGCTGTCCACAGGCCAGGGTCAGTGAGTTGTCCTTTTTCAGGGGCTTTCCCTTTTTTTTTGTTTTCGCAGCTTCCTTACATCTCAGCAAAGAGGTAAAAAGTTATTTCAGACTGAAAGAGTAGCTGCAATTTTACCTCTTTTGAAAGCACAATAATACAAACAAAATTACAGGAAGACCTCAAGGGAAATATTTGATGGATTTTATTTTCCAATAAATGAACTCATTATTGGCATTAAGAAGAGTCACACCATAGAAAGAGGAAGATAGAATATTTTTGGAATCTTCAGGAAGTATTGTAGGTGAAATTTCACTTAGAAACAGAGCTCTGCCACAATGGAGGAAAACTCAAATTATAGAGGGCCTTCCCAATATAACTGTGAAGTTATCCTTCTTTTTTCTCCAATAACAATGAGGTTAAGGCTGGCTCTTGCAGAAAAGTCTGCTTATCTTTCTTCTCCCATAAAATTTCTCTGTCCAAAATGATCTTCCAAGCACCTAGACAATGGGTACATGCCTATATTATTTATCTGCAGTGGTATGACTGCAGTCAAGCTTCAGATCAGAGAAGGAAATTGTTCCATGTTAGCTACTATTTTCATATTGGTCCCAAATTGTAAGACCACTTATGGGAGCCAAGTTATTAGGCTCAGTTATTAAAACTAAAGTTTACCATTTTGTTTAAATCTACACACCTTACTTATCATGGCCAAGGTTTTTGTTTTGACATCGGAATTTTTTTTTTAGGAACCAATTGAAGTTTTTAATCAGTAAGATATAAACAGTTTCGTGAAACACTGTAGAATGGTCATTTATCATTAATGTGCTTCAAAAGTATGATGAAATACAAGTGGCTGAGATTAAAAAATCTCTAACTAGGATATTTATTTTAAAAAAAATTTGAAAAGCTAGCCAGAATTAAAGAAAAAAAGCAGACAGCAGAAATTGTAATCAAGGGCTTTTGTGTACTAAAGAGCTATTGTGAGTTTTTTTGTTCAAGCAGAGAATTAAGAAAATTTAACTTTCTACATTTTGAATATTTGGTTGATTAAAAAGAGAGTTTTCATGTTTATTGTCTATATATAAAAGTAGGGAGAATGACCATGAGATTTTGCCACTGAGAAATGATGAAAACTAAGTGACTAATGTCTATAAAAATCACAAAGATTTTCTTAAAACAAGAGAGGATTTAACGACCCTAATGGTACCTTCTCAAGTCTTCTGCATGTAGAATTAGATACATAGGGTGTGAGTGAAAAGCTCTTATGCCAGAGTTTTGATGGCAGTCACTAGTCAGAAATTGCCTCCATGAACTTTTATAACACATGTGAAGCTGGAAAATGCTAGTATTTCAAGTTAAATATCACAAAGATTTATGAACAATATGATTCTATCAAACTGTAGTCTACTCCTCATCTTCAGACAAGATGAGGCCACAGGCAGATGCAGAGCCTGAGGGCTTCCTCCCAGTCTGTTCCAAACAGTATCTGTGCAGAGCATTCAACAGCCTGCCATGTGTATGCTCACACTGCCTAAAAGACATATTTCTCAAGACAAACTCTGGTATCTAAAATATCAGCGCATCACAAATTGGAAAATGCTGATCATGTCTTTAGATGCCTACTGTTTAAATAAGCAAATACATCAAGGCCAGAACTTTGGACAAAATGCAGGTATTCCCAAATTGCTCCAGTGTTATAAACACAGAGAGCTGACTAGAAAGGTCAAGAGGGTCAAATATCATGTTTAGGTCTCTATCATTTTTATCTCCCCACTTACAGGTCTTTTCTTTGTATTATGACATCTTCTTTGCCACTTGGAGCAGTATGTTGATATGCTTTTTTTTCTGCTTCAGAACTTTTCATATTCAGTATTCTTCCCTACTTGTATACTAAGCTCAGTATAAGCTTCCCTCACTCAGGGAAACCAAAATTTTAGAATGGACTGGCACACCTTTTGAAAAACTGAGCCTTCAAGGGTAGAACAGTGGAAATTTTGGAGAGTGCCAACTGCCCATCATTTGAAATGTAGTGCTGTTGGATTTTTGTTATCCTTTTTTCTTGTTTTATTGCAGAACTTTTTTCTTTGGTGCTTCAGTACTTTGGCATTTATATTGCAGACATGATAACATGGACTATAAGCTGATAAGTGAGCTGCCGCACAGTTTCTTCTGCCTCACTACCTATTTAACAATTAGTTTTTCTTAGAGTCCTCATACATATGAGGTTTAGCTCTGCTACAATAGTCATGAAATTAGGATGTCTGAACAGTCTTTAAAATCCTTATAAAGTAATGTTAATTCCTTTGAATTCTTGCTATATTTGCTTATGTCAGAATAAGTCTTTGTACTCTGTTTTCTATTTTCCAAGATGCTTAAATTTGATGTAAAAAGACCATGTTAGACCCAAATATTTTTATTTCCTTGTTCTTATGGAACACACGTGAAACATATGCTCATTAGTTGCAGGGATTAATTTAAATCATATGTTTTCAAATGGCCAACATCAAATAAACTTAGGCAGTAAACACGGACAGGTAAACAGGGAGTAAACAGGGAGTAAACAGGGAGTAAACAGGGACAAACTTGGTAAACAAGCTATGAAGTGCAGCTGAGTGTGAAGATGATTATCCAGAGGTAGGGTTTGTGAGTACTGGGCAAGTAGAGCAATTTACTTTTGGATAATAATGCGATTTTCTCACACAATATGCCAGATTACTTCTCCCTCAGCTCTGCTCTTGCTACTCTCAGTAATATTATCCATTTGGTGCACTCAGTTCCTGAGCCTTTGCTGGCTAGTGCAAAGACCATCAAGCAGCATGTGTGTGCACATGCACATGCCTGCACTGCTGCTGTTGTGAATTTTCTTATTGGCTTTTAGTTGTTCACAAAATCCAGAGCAGTCATTAATTTGTTTCACCAAGCAGAGGCAACTAAGTTGCTGGGGAACATGAAGGGAGGTTAATATTTTCTCTCTTGGTAGCAAAAAAAAATATTCCTACATTCCTTGATCAGAGGAATTTATTGTATTTATCATCTTGTTCCAGATTACACTTTTTAGTGTTTGCTTAATGATCAGACTCTAAAGGGGATCTATTTATTTACAGCACTATGCATGATCTCTGCAGTGTCACATATCATAGACGAGTGTAAAGGCATTTGAAAATATATTATAGAAGGCTTTTATTAGGTATTTCTTGATATGTTCTTCTGTAGGGTGAAAAATTGGAATGTTAACCTAACCTAAATTTTAATGATATCCACTTACTGTGGATACTTTTTCTTTCTATCACTGAGACAAGTGTTTGTAAGTACATGCATTTTTTTTTCTTCTGATGAGCTCAGTATGCTTTCAGTGCCCAATTATTTACCATTAGAAGTCATTGTCACTACATCCGTTCTACAAATTTGTGAGATGAGGCTCATGTACTCTAAACAGATTGTGATACATTTGGGGAACAGTGGGAATTTTCAGTTCAATGATATCTTTTTGAAGTAACTTGGCCTAAGTAATACAGAAATAGAAGCAGTGAGCCCATGATGTGGTTACGTAATGGAGATGTAAAGAAGAGTGGAATTAAAATAAATACTGTGCATAAAACCAGTTCCAAAAGTCTTACCCACTAATACTTATGGGATATCCATCTGAGAGAAAACAATTTTTAACCAGATTTAATTTTAGGACTTTTTGAATGCCAGATACAGGAAAAGCAGATTAGGTACCCCAGACCAGCCCCATTTCAGCAAGCCAGTGTAACTTCAGCAGCAGTAAGTGCTGAGTCAAGCTGGACCAAGGAAAGAAAGGCTTGCTCAGTTGTGGAGGATTCATCAATGCTCTCCATGCATCATCTGGGAAGGAGTTCCCTCACAGATGTACACCAGCTTAGCCCTGAACCCCTGGCTGCACCATCTAACACACGTGATTAATTACCTTTCATGGAAAAGCAAACCTCTCCTTTGCTGTATGCAAATATAGAATTTTCCAAAGACAATACACAGATGGTATAAGATTCAGACCAGGACCAGAGAAGAGTTAGTCTGACATCAAATGATTGGTCAAAGACAAAAGCAGGTGTTCCTTGTCATTAACAAGCCAGGCTGTCATCTTTGTAGTTATTGCATTGTTCAGAATAATTTTTATTCAGAACACTGTTTAAAAGTGTTAAAGTCTTGCAACTTGGTATTGGTGTATTTGGAAAGGCATTTATTACAGCTGTTTTCATTCTGTGTTTGTTTCACAGGGAGACATCGTGATGCTGACTGATCCTGACTCTAAAGCTGAGAACGGAAAACCTGTAATTTTACTAATTTCACTATATATTTCCTAAACTCTGTTTCTGCAATTTCATTGAGTGTATACAATGATAGAGAGTGATAGAAAATATAATGGCTATTTTATTTGTGATAAATTCTACAAGAAATTCCTTCCTTGTCTCACAGTGTAACTGTCCCAATTCTATAAAAACTTCACACCATGCTATCATCTATCCTCTTTAAACAGACTAAACTAAATATGTATTTAAACTTGCACGCACCTAGTTTCTTATTTTGTAATAATTTTCCATGTGCATTAAAAATCCACATTGTTTAATTTCTTTTCTTCCTTCTGTTTCTGTCTACATGAAATGACTAAATCCTGTTGTTTTTAAGGACCTCTAAACAGACATTGACCATCCGAAGAACAAATGAGTCAAAATATAGTCTCATTAACAGGTTTTAGAACTCTACAAACACAGCTAACTCTTAGTAGCTTTGATGATCTTAAATATACTAACATTTTTAAGGAATTAAGTGAATAACCAGGACACTAATCATGTGTCCATATATCTGACCAGAAAAAGAATGGATCAGACTAGGAAACCCTGGCTAGGGAAATCCAGTACACCTAAACAGTTACTATTATTAATGCAAGCCATCACATTTAGCATAAAAATTTGCAAAGATCAAACCAAATATCAGGGAAACGATTCTTCTTTAGTGTTCTTGGGTCCTTTTTTGCAAACAGCCTTGCTTCTCCAGGGACCATCTGAAAATATTTTTCCAAAGACTGGGTTTTACCTGATCTACAATACTATAATTCCTCAATTTGATAAACAGTCACAAACACAGAAATTGTAGTTCACAGTGTTGAAAATTCCTTTGAGGATAGACAGTTATTTCTCTAGTTCTCTGTCAAGGCAGAAGCTGTTGATTTTTTGCTTATATTTTTATGGAAAGAACTCGCAGTTCTTTTGCACCTACTGAGTTCAGATATTACAGATCTCTGCTTAGAAAACAGGTTGCAAAGATTGTAATTTTGAACTTTCCATTTGCATGTGGGGTCCATTGAAAGGGTACAGATCAGGAGCCAGCATAAAGTGAAACTGTTCATATTTGAAAGTAGATTTTTCTTTTTTTGATGAAGACTGAATTTTTTGTCATTGTTTTGGAGAAGTCCAAAAATTCCTGTTGGACACTGCAGGTCATTTTTTCTTTGTTAATTATTCTTAAGGATGATAGGGCAGTAATGTTTGCCCTGCATTGTTCAGTGATACATGATTTCAGTTCATTAGGCAAGATTCTTTTATTCCAAGTGCTGCAAACCAAAGAAAATCAGTCCTCAATCACTACAGAGGTGTTTGTTCACCTTGTTTCTCATTCACTCTGACTATAAAAAATAAGTCTACTTGAGACCACGCAGCAGTATAATTGACTTCAAGAAGCAGTTGTCATAGGGATTTTGGTATGCAGAATTGCCTTACACCTCCTTTTAAACACATTCAAAGTAACAAGTCTTTGTTGACATTCACAATTCATACAATTTATATCCTTTGAAAAAACCCCTCATATTATGGATCTTGGCAAATAATATCTAAAGTTTGTTATAGAAATTATGTCCATTTTTAAAAGTGATGTACAAAGGGCAGGAAGGAATATTAGTTTCTTACCTTCATATTCCACTCTACTTTTTATAGTCTATCTAAAAATCAGGGAGAAGGTTCTTTTCTAACCAGTACTAATCACAATTTGCTGGAAACAGTGTTATTGTTGTTGTTGTTTTAATATGGTAACTGATGTGGTGAGTTTTTTTCTGGCAGTAATTATCAATATTGTCTAAAGAAAGCAAAGTCCTGGGGACACTAGTTCTTTCAGAGAATGAATAGGAGGAATTTTTAGCCATGTTATTCTCAATTAGTCTGAGAGGGTTTAAACACATCTGTATGTGTATTTATTCTGAAGCGTGGAGATAAATCCTAGAATTAAATATGCTTTTCAGAAGCTTTAAAGACACTCCATGACAATGTTGGATCTTGACTTGAACTGTCTTTTCTTTAATTCTTTCAGCTGAAGGAGTTCTTTCCCTCTAGAAATCATGTCTGATGAGGAGTGGCTGAGGGAGCTGTAGTTGTTTAGCCTGGAGAAAAGGAGGCTCAGGGGACACCTTATCACTCTCCACAGCTACCTGAAAGGAGGGTGTAGCCAGATGGGATTGGTCTCTTCCATGTCTCAAGGAAGAGAGACAATGGCCTTAACTTGCAGCAAAGGAGGTCAGATTAGATATTAGGAAAAAAACCCTGAAAGAGTGATTAGGCAGTGGAATAAACTGCCCGTGGAGGTGGTGGAGTCACCATATCTGGAAGTGCTCAAGCAATGTCTGGATGTGGCCCTGGAGGATATATATGGCTTCATGCCATGCTGGCCCTTTATGGTGATGCTGGATTGATGGCCAGACTGGGTGATCTTGAACATGGTCTTTTCCAGCCCTGACAGTTCTGCAATCCTGTTTCCAAAAACAGTTTAGTCTAGGAGCAGAAAGCTGAAATGAGTGTCCCTTGAAGAGTCAGGTCCTTTTAGTATAGATTTCAGAAAATTTTTTTCAATTTCATATACTGACCCCTTAAATATTCTTCACAGTAGTTCAAGGTGACCAAAGTGTCTTGTCTACATACACCACAGTCCTCTTGTGTAAGCAGCAATAAGCAAATGGCAGAGGCACTGGAAAGATGCAACATCTCCCTTGCAGAAATGCATGGGGGAGAGTTAAGAATAACTGCACTGATCTTCAGAATATGGAGCAGGGTTTGAGGAAGGTATTGTGGAATATCTTCTAGGCTTGGCCGCAAATAAATATTACTTAAAATAAATCAGAGAAGAGCATACAGCCCAAATTAAAAACAACTAGATTTTGTGCCTTCAAGTTCTTCTCTGGGATGGGGCAACTCTGGATGTACAGACAGAGTGGGGAAGGAGAGGCTGGAAAGCAGAAATGAGTGCAGGAAAGGGACCTGGGTGTCCTGGTCAGTGACAAGGTGAACATGAGTGAGCAGTGCCCTGGCAGCCAGGAGAGCCACCCGCGTCCTGGGGTGCATCAGGCACAGCATCACCAGCCGGGCAAGGGAGGGGATTGTCCCGCTCTGCTCTGCACTGGGGCGGCCTCACCTCGAGTGCTGGGGGCAGGTCTGGGTGCCACAACACAGAAAAGCCACTGAGCTGTTAGAGAGTGTCCAAAGGAGGGCACGAGGATGGCGAAGGGCCTTGAGGGGAAGCCGTGTGAGGAGTGGCTGAGGTCACTTGGTCTGTTCAGCCTGGAGAAGAGGAGACTGAGGGGAGACCTCACTGCAGTCTACAACCTCCCCGTGAGGGCAATCAGGAGGAGCAGGTACAGAGCTGTGGTGACAGTGACAGGACCCAAGGGAATGGCCTGAAATTGTGTCAGGGGAGGTTTAGATTGAATATCAGGGTGAGATTCTTCACCCAGAGGGCACCGAACAGGCTGCCCAGGGAAGTGGTTGCAACACCAGCCTGACAGAGTTCAGAGGTGTTTGGACAATGTTCTCATACACATGATGTGACTTTTGGGGATGGTGCTGTGGAGGCCCAGGACTCAATGATTCTTGTGGGTCCCTTTCTACTCGTCATATTCTGGGATTAGGTGACTAAATTGCAATGTGGGTGTCCAAAACCAAACAAGATTTGTTTGCTTTAGAACTGGTCATTGTTAAGTAAACCCATTTAACTTACTACTTCAGTGTGGTCCAACATGGTAACATTTTACAATAAGTGCCTGACGGATGAAATAGAAACTAATGATCCATTAGTACTGTGATGTCTAAACCAAAAGAGGAGTGTAATTTTTTTGTTCATTTGGTTAGGCTCAATTTACATCAAAATTTAACTGCAAATAATTTGCATTTTCCATAAACAGTTTTGATAGTGTTCATATTTTGTTTAAATTATATAAATAACAAAATTCCTTAATTTTTGTGCACACCAAAACACATAAATACTCCTGCTTCTTAAAGTTACCACTGATTCAAACCCCTGCTATATTGTCCTTCTGACAATACAGTGCTGTAAATTGTCTTGTAGCTGTTTTAAAAACTATACCTTCCTTTTGGCTGCACTTTTAAAAGTACTTTTGACACCAGGTTGCTATGTTTAGGATTGTAAAGAGAATGGAGTGACTCATTGAAAGTCTAATTCTACCCATTTTAATCTTGCCTCCTGGTTTATACTATTTTAGAAGTGTTATTTGATCTGGAAGATAATTCTGAAACCTTCCGATTACTGCTGGGTGACTTCTGCAGAAAAGGAATTACCAATGCATTAAATTTGAATTAGCTTTGAGAAATCATGCAGATGTATGCACAGAACATTACAGCAATGCTGTCTCCAAGGCACAGCAGAATTGCCTTTATGCAGTTTTAAAGAATCACTTGAGCAACCCTTAAATTGCACACATGGTGAAGCTGAGGCAGCATCTTTACTTAAAAAAAAAACCAAAACAAACATGCATATACATGTACACAGAGCAAACAAAGCTTTGAGAGTCATCTTTCAGGGAAATCTGATCACAAACAGACTGCTGCTGAATGGGCCATTTGGGCTCAGACCTGTCGTAGTGGAGAGCACTACTGCACACACTGTGGAAGTGTCACTTAGACTAATGATTATGAATTATGCAGAGGGTCACATCCTCTTACTTACAAGTCATTTCCACATTTTCCCTTTAGACTGCCTAGCCCAGTTCGATTTTTTTTTTCTTTTACTGCTGCTAGCAAATAACATGCAGAATGAATGCCAAGACCTTCATTTATTCACATTTCATTTTCCTCCCATAACTTCAAGTCAGTAAAATGATGGAACAGTTAGAGGTAGGGAAAGAGAGACAGCTGCTACTAGTGGATTGGGAAAAAGCTCCCTTCATTTCACTAGGTCTTTGAGTAAAGTAGGACAGTAAAAAGCTGTAGAAACTGTGTGGTTCACTTCAGACTGTACTCCAAGCATTTATGCCAGAAACATAATATCTGCATTTTCCCCATTCAGAAAAAAAGGGATATAGTTTGACATATTTTTAAAAAGCACTGCCATTTTGGAACCACTTACCTGACAACAGCAGGGTGCATGACCTTCCCCTGTCTTAGTGCTAACCAGGTGATCTACTGCACAGATGAATAGGAGCCCCAACATGGCTCATGGAGCCACTGTGGAGCAGGAGGTGTGATAAACATGGCAAATGCTTCCCTGGCCTGGTTGGGTATGCCTTGGAACGTCCTTGACACTGAATGGGAAGATGACACACTTGGAGGGCAGCAGCTGAGCAGAATGTTGTGGCAGCCAGAAAGATGAAGGATTGCTTACAGAAGAGTGTCTGGGAGGATGTTTTCCTTTCCAGAGAGTTTGTCTTTCTCTCAGTGCTTCTGAGTACTACAGGGAAGGCAAACAGGCAGTGTCCAGCTCTAGGAGGTTTCTCCCACAGAAGCACTAAAGGAGGAAAAAGACTGTTAACTAGGAGGATAGCTGCTTTTCTTAAAACAAGTATGCCTCTTCCTAGCCTTTCTTTAAAGGTACTTAATGTGGTAGAAAATGTAGTTCATCCCTTAGCACTACAGAAGCATTCTTCAGACTCTCAACACTTCAGCTGTAATATTTCTCTGTTAACATCTACTGGTCGTGTTTTCCATTAGAACTCCAGAAAAGTTTTGATCTGTGTTTCAACATGTACCATTCATTCAGGAAAGAAAAATAGAAGCATTTCCCAAAGCCTTTCGTCCTTGCCAGCTTATGGCTGCATTTAATATCTATGCCTGAGAGCACAATATTTCAATGGACAATTATTTGTTATACTGCCTGGAATGGGGTTTGGCTGAACAGATATTTATTGGCTACATGGTACTTAGCTCAGCTGGTTAGAGCAAGGTGCTGATAACACTAAGGTTGTGGGTTTGATCCCTGTACAGACCACTCACTTAAGAGCTGGACTGAATGATCCCTGTGGGCTCCTTCCAAGTCAGAGTATTTTGTGGTTCTGTGAAAGGTTCTGTCTTGCAAGACTGTATAAAATTTAAGTTATATTTGATTTGTAAAATCTGATACTCTGTTATTTAAAAACTTTTTCGAAGTACATTTAATAATGCCCTCAGAGACAAGTCAGTTAAATGGACTCCTTATTGCACAGAAGTAAACTGCATTTCCATCAGAAAAGATTGACCTAATGTTTAAATTTTGTGGTATGTGCTCAGGGTAAATAAATTTGGGCTTTCTGTAATGAGGATAAAGAGCACCTGTAACCCTCCTATATATAAATGTAGGGGCTACTAGTTTGAACAACCCACATAATGCCAAATGTGAGGACAGAGCAAGAGGCTTGCAACAGCTTTTTAGCATTTGTCAACCCTAAGAATGCAAGCAAATAAAAAAACCCGCAAAACTGATTACCCCTAGGAGAACATCAGCTGGAACTTTTGTAAGACTAATTTGACACAATACTAAAATGCCATTGACAGTTACCACTCCATCATGACTGAGCTTCCGGTTTCCCTGCAGTAAATAGAATGGATAATCTTCCATTTTCAACCCTGAACCACCCTCTATTTCTGTCCTGCTTTTTTGTTAATGCTTTTTTTTTTTCAGGTGTTATTTTCAAACAAGAGTTCCAAGTATTTTTCCCACAGATTCTTTCCAATTAAAGCAGATGAACGACAAAGACAGAATATGTAATAGGCAAGAATGGCTTAAAAGAACCAGTCTGGGTGACGAACTAACAAGTTCATTTGTCTCTCTTTTCTGTTCCTAAATCAGATGTAATCAGATAGCTTTTTGTAGGTGCCACCTGGAAGCAAACCAAAAGTAGGCACAGATTATGAAGTACAGATGGAGAAACATGGCTAAGTCACATGTCATTGCATGGTATGTTCCAGTTTTTCAGTAGCTTTAAGCCTAGGATAGACAGGGTATGCTGAAGATTACAAAGATCTCTGATACAGATCACCATGTGAGATCTTTCTACCATTTACTGCTGTGATTCCAATTGTTTAAAACTTCTAGGGATGCATCTAAACACTCTTCTAAGTCCTGTTGTTCATATCAACTGACAGAAAGTGCTTTTCATTTCCATCCTGTTTTGCTTTGTTTTTTTTTAACTGAGGGGTTTATTCCCTGCTGAGCTTCAGGTCAAATGAGCAGGAATACTACTGGTATGCTGAAAATACTGTGTACTGGGGTTAGGGAGTGACAGAAAACATGTGAGAGTATATAGCATGTAGAAAGGGATGGTGTGGTTATATTTATTTCCTTTAAGAGTAGCAATAATCAGGAGGCCTTCCTTCTCCCAAGGACATATATCAGTTGAAAGCAAAAGATTTGTAATATACTTTTATACACACTGACTCTTTGATGCTGTATTTATATTAGGGTACAAACCATGGTTATCCACGGTTATTCCAAGGGACTCCAGAATGCTGATATTCTGATGAAGGAAATTAAATCAAATGGTTAACTTCAAAGAACATCTGATTTTAAATAAAAATAGTAAGTCCCATTACAGTAAAATACAACTTATGTGTATTTATGTATATGTATAAATATATAGAGACCTTAGCAGAAATCCCTTAACCATTGCTATAGACATGATTTCTTTTTGTGTGGTAAGGGAATTCTGTGACTTGATACTCTGCTCGCCTTCACTTATATAATGCAGAACTTGAACTGTGCAAGTAAAATTTATCCTTCTTTTGTCTTGACAGAGAAATGAACAGCATAGTGTAGCAGATTGCTTTGATCCATAGTGGAAGCAGACCATTACAATGTAATCTACTGAAGGGATAACATTAATTTTTAAGTATTCTCTGGGCTTTTTGACTTCTTTTCTGGAAACCAGATATACTGTAGATGACTAGATATCTTAAATCCTCTTCAGCACATCTGCCTATGTGGCCTTTCCTTTCCCTTCCAGCAATGTGCAAGGACTGGGAAGAAGAAATTTGAATGAACAGAGGGCTGAAACAGCCTTCAGCACCGGAGATGAAGCAGCAGCTTCGCAGCTCCCTCAGACCTCCTATGGCTGGAGTGACCTTGCCAGTGTTGCCGAATGGACACAGTCTCCCTCCACCACCTGCAACCCCTAGCTTCCTTTCAGCCCCTAAGAGCTCTTCCATGCTTCTCCATGCAGTTGTGCTGTGGCGTCAGCTCCATCCCAGGCTGTTTGGGGCACTGAGGGCGTGTGGCAGGCCCCAAATGACTCCAAGGAGGCCGGTGAGCAGGTGGGCACAGCAGCTGGAGAGCAATCCCAGACAGCCGGCAGGTGGATGGAGCAGCAGGGGGGCAACACCAGACAGGCAGCAGGTGGAGAGGGCAGCAGGAGGGCAACACCACTTTGTACTCAACTTGACATTAATTACACTTGTTGGAATCCTGTGTGGCTCCTAAGACCTTTTTTTGGGTGTTAAGTTACAAAATATATTTGTTTAAATTCTGACTATAGCTTCCCCTAATGACTGAAGACTTGGGAGGTGGTTGGAGAGTAGGGGGAAGAAAGAAAGCCTTCTCTGACCTTTAAGCTGTGAAATCTGACCAGACTTTGTGGGCAGGATGAGCTGACAATTTGTTAATTTGCCTCTGACCATCTATGTGCCTAGGAAAAGCCCTTAGAGGCATTAAATGTTGCTGGCTATCTCAATGGCTCTATTGTGTGGAGTTCTGCATTGTGATGTTTGCTGAGGTGCCCAGATGTTTATAATTAATTGAGTCTGATTACTTCTAATTACTCTTTCCTATCTGCATTATCTTGCATTTGTCAACTTCATATGTAGGTAGACCTGCTGCCGATTTAGTTTAGTTTTCTAAGGTCCCTTTGGATATTCTTAACCTTCTCTAGTGGTGACTAATTTAAATAATTGTACTCTCTGTAATTTTTTCCCACCCTTTCCCCAGAACATTAATAAGGAAAACAGAGTCTTATCCAAGTACAGAAACATGAAGAATCCCATTGCAATCCTGTCATGATGAAAACTATCTTCCTTCCTTCCTTCCTTCCTTCCTTCCTTCCTTCCTTCCTTCCTTCCTTCCTTCCTTCCGAATTTCTTCCTTCCTTCCGAATTCCTTCTGAATTCCTTCCTTCCGAATTCCTTCCTTCCTTCCTTCCTTCCTTCCTTCCTTCCTTCTGAATTCCTTCCTTCCTTCCTTCCTTCCTTCCTTCCTTCCTTCCTTCCGAATTCCTTCCTTCCTTCCGAATTCCTTCCTAATTCCTTCCTTCCTTCCGAATTCCTTCCTAATTCCTTCCTTCCTTCCTTCCTTCCTTCCTTCCTTCCTTCCTTCCTTCCTTCCTTCCTTCCCCATTAACTTATTTCTAATTCTAGGCAGTATTTTAACCCTTCAGTTCTTACCATTTAAATTTCTCAAGTCTCTTGTAAGGCATTTCAAAGCCCAAGTAAATCATATCTTTAGCAATGACATTATTGTTATACTCAAAGAAATCTGTTAGCTGGGAAGGATGGATTTTTCTTTCTAGAAGATTATTTCCTCCAAAATATCTTGCTCAACTATCTGTTCTATAATTTCAACTACTTTTAATTGCTTTTCCTGATCTGCATTAAAACACAGTATGCAGCTCAGAGATTTTTTGAAGTGCCTATTGTGAGTCCTCCTAAAACCTGATCTACGGTTCAGGCAAACTTCTTCCTCTCCAGTCCCACTCCTTGAAACCTTGTTCCACTGACAAAACTACATTTCAAATAGTGGTTTTAGTCTCTTCTGCTTGTTTCTCTTTATAGAAGAAAGTCAGAACTTGAGAGAAATTTACACACTTCAAAATATTCCCTGGTGACTGCTACAGCTATCTGCTGGAAGAACAACCTGATGTATGTTGTTGTATGAATGATAACACAAGGCCCAGACTCAAAATTATTTCACTCTTCTTGGTATCCTTTATTGTTTATACATGACCCTTCAGCATTGGCTCTATGTTTCTGCTGGGCAAAGTTAAGAAACAGAGAAGAGTGCCTTCACCTCCTGTGCTGCTGACTGCTTCCGAGGTCATTGTTCTTCATTTTGTGGCTTTCAATCCACATGCTAGAGCCCGCTGAAATATACAGAGCTTCTTGGGTGGGACGTTCTGAACAGTCAGGTTGAGGCAAGATCTACTTAGATAGCGGAATAAACAGGGAAAACTGCTGGGATAAAGACACAGTGAAGGAAATGGTATTCTCTCTACCCTGAAAGATAAATGAATTCTGCCTGTCCACTTCCCTTTGCCTCTCCAGTGGCCAAAAGCAGGGTCTTGAACAGTAGGTGATAAGGGGAAGGGGAACCTACAGGAGCTCTCAGAAAGGTCAGACCATGAAAGGCTTGTAGCTTCCCTTTCCTAATCCTGCTTTCCTTCTGGAAACAGTTGGTCATAGTTTTTAAGGTACAAAGTAGACAATGCATTGCACTGCTCTCTTCCTAAAAGTTGGAGAACTTGTGGGAATAAAAAAGGAATAACCCTCATGATGGTTCCATCTGAACCTTTCCTTCTTTCACTGAAGGCGATCCATTTACCTTTGCCTTAGAGGGGAAGATTTTGACCTGAAGAACTGTATTTTTTCCATTTGTCTTTTGTAAAAGCTATGATGCATTTTTAGAGCTTACACGCACACACATACCACTCAATATTTTATGAAGAGTTGTCATCCCTTTCTTTCTGAAATAATTTGGAAAAGGCAGGTCTCATCATTTTGCTCAGATTTCATTTGTCTGCAATAGATGGATGTATTCAATTTTCTAAAACAGCACATCATTTTAATTAAGGCCATTAAAAATGAAACCTGTTTGTAGCTGGTGTTGCATGGCAGGATACGTAGGAGGAACCTCTGTGTGTTCTTTCGTGGCTGGTACAATATGAACATGATTCACTTAACATTTCCAAAGTATTTTCTTCCAAAGGTTTGAAAAGCCTTAGCAATAGTTAAGTCTTGCAGTTCTATCTGTAATAAGTGGGATCATGTCAATGCAACTGTTCAGCAGTTTAAATGTAAACACAGCATCACATTTTGGGATATTGAATAAGTCTGTATTCCTTAAAAATTACAAGACTGGTGGATTTAAGTGCTTGGAAAAGGTACATGCTTGACAGGGAAAGTGTTCAGAATGAGAGATGGCTCCTCACAGGAATAATAAAGCTACAGCTACCAAAATTTTAGCCTTTCAACAGATTTTGCACATCTGTGGATCTGCTATTTATCCCCACATCCATGAACTGACTGTTTTAGTCCTCCTGTTCTTGTTTGTATGAGGACTGATCATAAGAGGCACCTCGACCCATTTCATTAGGCAAGCAGTCCTCAGAGACGTCAAAAAATCACCTAAATGCCTTGACATTGGCTACTAGCCTGGACTTTCTATCTCTAATGTCTCACTGATAAGAAAGACAAATCTAAAACCTTCAGTAATGCCTCTGCTATTACACTGTAATTTTTTACTCCTGCAGACAGGATACAATGGGTCGCAGTAGTGTTTAGGAGCCAAAATGATGCATTTAATTGTAAATAATCCAGGCACTAGTTGAACCTCATACAAAATTGAGCATGTTTCTAGTGACAAAATTAGTAACTCTGCTTGAACCCCTTGTTTCTGACCATGCTGGCAGGAGGTTTTCTTGTATTTGGATCTGCTTTGGGGTTTGCAGCCAGCATGTTCAGAAGTCTCCACAGCTCTTCCCCTCTGCATTTGGGCTAATTGTGAGTCTGTGAAGCACATGTGCAGGGGTGGGAGCGCAAAGCAGGAAGGTCAAGGATTGTTCACCTGCGACCTGTAGGGGTTCCTCAGTAAAGTTAATTTACAAAGGCTCTGTACTTAGGGCCCCCATCCCTCTAAGCCTTGATGGGGCATTTGATTAATGGTTCTGGAAGTGAAACACACGGAGTGCCCCCTTGGTTTTGAAGGTCGCAGGTAAATCCTGGCCTTATTCTGACTTAAATAATGCATTTATCTTAATGCCACATCTAAGTCATAACCACTCATCAAAGAGGTGACGGGGTAGTGCAGCAATTTCTGTTGAAACATAGAGCACCATGTGATAAATTGCATCTGCAAGACTTGTTTTGTATGTCAGGCACACATTACTTCTAAATCAAATGCTAAAACATGCCTTATTTAGTCAAAAGTAAGCAGAATGCTGTAATTTATAATCGTCTTGAAGCACACTGCAGCGAAAATGAAAGCAGACTATTAAAATTTAATGCCTGTTTGGCGGAGTAGCATATTTCTGGCCACGTTTGATGCAGCATCATTTTCTCACACCATTGTGTATGCACAAAAAGTCAGCTTGTGTTTGCCAACGTTTGTGGAAACTAATTGAAAAAAATGATTTAGCTGTTAAAGTCTGACATCGGGCTGGAAAATTATTGTCAGCAGATACTGATGGCAGTGTCTCCTTTCTCCTCCTTTCACCCCCATCCACTTGCTTCTAACAATTGTCTGTTGTTCTTCAGCACAGCTCCCCACAGAACAGTTGCTAGCAAATATTCATTGTGGTGTCATCTCTGTTTAAAGTCTCGTCCTACACACCTATTCATCTGTGCTAAGTGAACAGCAGCATCAGCTCAAATTAAGCTGGCATGAAAACAGCCACTGTTAATAATTTCTGATGTGATTCAGCTCAGCTTTGGATAACAGGTGAAGATGTTTCATAACGGAGGCAATTACGGCCCTGTAAGCTCTCCCCAGCTGCCTGTTCCACCAGAGGAGCAGGGCGCGGTGGCTGCTGGAGGACGCGGCAGGGCCAGCCCAGCTGCTGTCGGCCATGCGGGTTATGTGCCACACCGCGTGGGCCACCTCTCCAGGCAGATGTTGGGCGCAGTGATCAGCCTGCAAAATGCACGACAAGGCCGAGGTGAGAGGGTGGAAGTCAGCACACTTCATCTGACTTCGCTGCAGACCTCTACCACCAGATAAAATCCTTCATGACCACCATTCCTTTGGCTGAATCACAAATTTGGATGATGACCTGTGTGCAGACATTGATGCCATGTGTGCTATATATACATAACTGAAAACAAGATTACAGGAAGTGCAGAGTTCTATTTCACAAGCAAGAACAAAATCCCATTTGCAAAATAGTAACAATTGGTGAACTTCTGAGATGATAATCAGGTCTGATAAAGAAATAATTGTTTAACATCTGCTCATTAAGATTCAGCTGAAGGAGTAATATGGGTAGAAATTAATAACTAGCAAAATACA
This sequence comes from Corvus hawaiiensis, assembly GCF_020740725.1. NCBI lineage: Eukaryota > Metazoa > Chordata > Aves > Passeriformes > Corvidae > Corvus > Corvus hawaiiensis. The sequence goes on from NC_063255.1 coordinate 48,991,070, forward strand.
AATGAAGCCTGTAATTTCATGTGTGAAATGTTACAACTACTGTGATGGATTTTTAGCTTTTTTTTTTTAATTAAAGAACAATGTACTTCCATCTACTGAATCTCTATTGTTCTATTATTTAAGTTATCTTTCATGTCAGTGCCACATGGTTTGAAGTATATTAAAACATAGTCATATACTTAATTGTGTGGATTTGCAGATGGCTCATTTCCAGCCAAATATTATTTTCCTTAGATCTCAGAAGAAAATGTCTAACAGCCTAAATTGAATTTTTATACATTATGATTTCCGAAATGTACTTCTTAATGGTTTCTGATGTGCCTAAAGGCATGAATCTTGAACTACTTTCTTAGAAATGTGTTAGGGAAAAACTGCAAAATGTGTTGTAGTTTGGTTTTATTTGGGTTTTTTTGGTATTTTTTCATTTGTTTTTTCCTTTTTTTGTCCTGATACAAATAGTGAATTTCAATTTTGTGTGTTAACCTACTTTTATTGTATTGCTGTAGTGTGTTCTTGAGCACTTGTAATAATGAAAATATAACAATGTATACTTCAAAAGTGCTTGATAACAATTCCACCCTATCTGCAAAATGTGTAGTGTATATTGATTTCCAGAAACAAAAGACACGTCTGTTTCCTTTTCAAGGAACAAACCCAGTTCCTTTGAAATACTTGAAGTTTATCTCTTACAGAAGGTAGTGCTGAGATTGACCTATTTCCATATTCCATTTTTTTTTCCAAATGTGACATTGAAGGATTCTCCTTTCAATTAAGGGAAAATATTTTTGCAATTATTTTTAAGTGCCTGAAAGATTAAATTGGTTGTGAGCTTGTATCCATATTCAAATTCTAATCTCCCCAGCAAGTAATTGTTTTATTCAGTCCTGACAATGCTTTATCTATTGTCATCTCTGACTGTGTTCTGCATACTGTCTCTTCCCCTGACAATTACTGCTGTTCCTTATCCCCGCAGCCTTTAAAAGCTCTGTGTAACATTAGCCTATCTAGCCTAGTGAAAATGTCTTTACAGATTAGTGTAATGTTAATACTGCTGGCTCCCTGCTTTTGACCTGAAGTGGAATATATTGCACTGCTGGAGCAGATGGAATCAGGGCTTCATGGGGAAGCGGAGATTGCTTGGCCGCCTGCCAAAAGCGCGGTGCTGGCGGCGGCTGCCAGAGCCCCTCCACCGGGAAAGGGAGCGGGAGTCGCAGCGGGGGGAGCGCGGGCACAGCACGGAGACGGAGCCGCTCTCTGCCCTTGCACTGCTGGGTGGGGGGCAAGTGGAAGCATCACTTAAATTTGCTTTGCATCAAAATATGTTTAAGATTGCTCGTCCACAGATGCAACATTCTATGAGGAAGATGAGCCTTTCTGTGCAAATGGTAGCCCCTCTAATCTAGGGGTTAGTATTTTGGTGGGAGCTTCTGCATTTTTTTAAATGGAAATTGTGAGACAAAAGTATAGAACATGGAAAAATGAAGCTGTGAACTCCTAATAACCTTCTTAATGATGTAGATTGGGTTATAAGGACAATTTAGTGTATTGTTCTCATTGCTTTTAGTGAATCAAATATACTGCTGTTCCTTTGTTTTAACTTTGTTGTTTTGTTAGGGTTTTTTGGGTGGGGAATTACCAAAATATTTTAATATCCCAGTGAAAATTATTTCCCTAAAATATTTACTGTTATGCTTCTTGTGAAGCCCACATTGTACTAAAAAATAGAAATGGTTGGAGGATTAGGATGGACAACGACTCTTCTGCCATCTTATGTAGTTCAGAGTTTAAATACATTAATCACAACACTTGCACTCTACTACTATTACACCAAACAAACCTTTCATTGAACATCCCTATTAAATATGCTACTCTGGATTTCTACCTTTTTTCCTCTTCTGCAATCATATTTTTCTCTCAAGTGCTGCATTTCCCTAGCAGTAAAACATATGCTGTTTTCTGCCTAAGTAGAGGGATAATGTAAGCTGTGATGTGGAGAGTATTTTTTCTTATAATTTGCTTTTTGAGGGTGTAGTTATAGTAACATATATATGCTTTTATCTGTGATAAGAACTACCATCTGGTAGCTAAATGTGCACAGCTTATTGCTTGAAGTGCTTATACACATTATGAAAACACACAGCTTTTGTGTATGTTAGGATACTGCCTATATGTATTATTAATAAACCCACATATTAGCTATTTGAATATGTCAAATGATTGTAAAATTGAACAGTGATTCCAGACAAGAAGGATTAGGCCTGGCACAATGCCAGATGTGTATTTATTCCAGCAGTACTACTGTGACCTTTTAATATCATATTGTTTGCAACCTCTTCCAGACAATAATTGTTTGAGGGGGAAAACAGAGCCACTTTGACAATGGAAAAGGCCTTTATTATACTCAAAAAGCTGAAGCTTTCATCCTTGGTATACCAATTCACAAAGATGTGTGCTGAATGTGTGCAAGCAGCAAGAGAGACAGAACATATAAATTTGAGTTACTTTGACCTTTAATCCAGAAGACCAAGAAGAGAAATGCACTAGGAAGGCTGGTTTGTTGCTGTCTGGAGACTGATAAGCTGTAATAAAGGTGCACTCCGTTGCAATTCATCTAAAGCTTCCATTGCTATCATCCTCTTTTTTCGATTTTTGTTACCTCAAGTACTTATCTAAATCCCTTTCAATGCCAGCTTGAATGCACTTTGTATTCTCTCCAACTGTGACTGGTGCTGTCTGTGTGTGTCAGTGTGCTTCAGCATACGCTCTTTCCCCTTGTTTGACAAGAGCCAGTGCCAACACCTAATTAAGGATAAGCCGTGGAGCTCTCAGCTCTATCTTTGTCAACAGCTATGTTCCCAGCTTTCTGCTTAGTTGAGCTTTTATGACTAGAGCAACATTTCGGGTTCAGACGACCTCTGGCCTCCCAGTTCCCCATGTGAGAACTCAGTGCAACTTAACACAGTGGATGATTTTAGAGGCATTTATGGTCATGAAATCCACAAATCCCTTCTGTCTCTTTCTAAAGTACACACATTTGTACATAGATCTGTCTCTGCACATCTATCTAAATGGATATGAATCCACACCTATAACTGAACATAAATTGGACATCTTCCAGATTCCCTTTTGTCTGGCTTACTCTCGCAAACTGTTTCCTAGGAGATGATCGGAGGGGTTGAGACAGGATTCTTCTTTTGCAAACACTGTATCTAAAAAAAAAAAACAACCCTCATTTAGCAGAACAGAAACCCCCTATTTCAGAGTCCGGTCGAGTTGTTTCAATCATTTTGTCTCAATAATAAGGATGAATTTAGGTCACTAAACAAGAAACTCTTTCAAAGGGTTGAGCATTTGATAAGCTTGAAAATCAGATTAACATGACTGATAGGTGACTACCAGACAGCCAATTAAAGGAGTACATGAAATAATTTTGTAGGGAGATTTAAGTATATGTCTGTCTGCATAACCAAGTTAAATTACTTCAGGGAGCAGATCTAATTTTCTTTTTGTTTTTTTCCTGCTGCCACATCCTTGCATCCAAATTCTAATCTGAATTTTATGTAAGCCTGTGTGGCTTGCCAGGCACATAACAATACTGCAATGGAGGTACACTGGTGCAGCTAAGAAGAGATTTTGATTTACTAGTCAAGTAAAAATTACGCAAACTCCTGAAAGAAAATCCTAGTTACATAATGGAGACCTCCTTTGCTGTTAAATACATACATAACTGAAGGCAAAAAGAGTGATTACTGGCTTCAGTGTTTGAGATCCTGCTTCTTGTGCTGTTAATGTGAAAAGAGGGAATTTCAGTGCGAATTCCTATCAGCATTTCCTGAATTTTAAATCTGATAATTCTAACTGAAAATCTCACCCGTAGAGACAAGGGCCATCTGAAAAACTGCTAAGGACATCTCAGCAGTTAATAGACTCTGGAGAGCCCTTCCAGCTATGCTTTACAATTTGGCTAGCTCCTAATTTTGGGTGCAAGTTGTTTAGAATCAATTTCCCTTGCAACTATGAGTTCACTTCTTCCTTGAGTTCTGCCAGTGACAGTAGTCTCTGAGCTGCTCTGGTTTTAAGATCTTCTGGTTGGTCCCACTTTTGTACACCACCCTTACTTTGTCATTACATTGCAAAGGAAGAGAAAGCGGTTGTTGGGAAGCCAAATCACTATGCCACTCATAGCTGTCCTCATTAAATGGGTTTGCATTTGTGTTGAGCTGTTGCATAGCTGACTTCTTGGGACACTAGAGAAAAAAACACAGGAATATTTTATTTATATTCTTTACCAACAGTGAGTAAAATCATGAAAATAGCTGTATTTTATAAAGTGCGTAAAGACATTGTCTTATCATTGATGTAGACTATGATAAAGCTAGCCTAAACAATTTTAATTGCTCAGGTATGACAGTGAGTGCTTTGCATTTCACAGTATTATTCTCTGCAGTAAAAACAGTATTTCCTGAGGAATAAATATGTGGAAAAGGTGTTTAGAACCTGGAGAACAAGAAAGAGTACTCTTTACTCATTATCTTAATCTTGCATTTATTTGTTTATTTACTTTATGTCAAGCAGCTCCCCAGTCAAAGCAGCTGGAAGATGAAAGTTAAAACCTGGCAGTGAAAGAGGCCATAATAGGCCTACATGTGCTTTGTGTGCTCCAGAGGAAAAAACCAGTTTTGATTTAGCTAGGTTACAAGCCTTGGAAAACCACTCTTCATGTGAGCTCAGTACATTTAACAATTTCTATTTAACAGTTTCAATTATGTTAAATTCTGGAATTAACACTGTTGAATTTCACATTTTCTCAGGCAGAGTATGTGGTATCTATGTATTTTGAGTTTTAAAAAAATTGCAAACAAATGAGATTACATTGTGCTATTTGAGAAACAGTAGTGTAGACACATTATAAGAAGTTAATTTTATTCATTACAATTACAATTACATTGCCATTATGAGAAAAACTCAGCTGGTGATCATCTTTGGTCTAGACTAGATGATGTAACCTTTTACTTTGTTACTGCTTTCCTGAAACAGCAAATACATACATCCTGATGCCACTCACTTAAAATACCAAGAATTTTTATGCCCCGCTCTGGTGACTGTCTGCCAGGATTACTGCAGCAGACAGTTGTGTGTTACAAGAAGCAGCCACTTCATCTATTTTCTCACAATGCAAACAGGCGCTTGTAAATTGGCCTTGGATTCTAATGCAACTGAAGTGTGCAGATTATAAAGATCCCAAAGTATGTGTCTATATTAGCAGCTTTAAGCAGAACTGGCCTGAGTATTTTACACAAGTATTTAAACCTGAATTATCTCCCCCCTGCCCCCCACTGCACTTCATCATAAAAGACATGTAAAGAGCTCAGCTGCAATTTCCTTTCTTCACTGTTTCAGTTCAGCTACTGCACGAAAATTGCTAGTATGAACACAGCCCCTGACTTGTGATGAGACCTCTATTCCTTCTTGTTCAAGACATTTATAAAAGCTATTTTAAAGGCTTTGGAAAATGTTACCCAAGGAGATGACAGACTTATCAGCTTTTCTGTACATGCTCATAAAGGTGACCATAGAGGAAGAAAGAGGTTTACGCACAGCCTTAACTTTGTGATGTTTCTAGGGAGTAGCTGCAAAACAGCAGTATGCTCTCTCTGTACAGACAATGAGTATCTGTGGGAATGTACACTCAAAACAGGGCCATCTGAGAAGTTCCAACTCTGGTCATTCCAGTGCAGTTACAGAAGGAAAAATACACAAACATTATTACTACAAGAAGTGGTAAGCCAAATTAGCAATAAACCGCTAACAGCACCAAATATAGGATCAAGACATAAACTATTTTTTGGCTGTAGGAAGCTGCAGTGGATAGTTATGCATGGCTGTGTATGCGTGCCTTGAGTATACATACCTGTACATTATGTTTTTGGAAACTGGCATTCCTACTTCTCCTAACACAGCACATGTGCATGCTGGATCTGCCCCAAGTTTCCCTTGTCCCTGGGGTTTCCTTTGTAGTTAATTTAAATAACAACAAACTCGCCTGCCAAATTTTGCTTTGGAGCTTGGCTGCTTCTTGGTCTACTCTCTGCAGGACCTCCTTTGTCCCTGTCGCTATTTTCCTGTGCTCCAGAGGGGAATTCACTACCCATTCCACATCCTGGACTGGCGCCAGAAGGATTCCTATGCCCTGCTTGTTGACAGAACAAATATCTCTGCTTTCTTTAGGAACTTCCTAAACTTGACCACAAGAGTGAACAAATGAAATAGCTTGGCTCTTGAATGCAAGGTATAGGTGCTGCTGCCTTTTTTACAAGGTGCTGGGAGATGTTTGTACACTAATTCACCGTGGCAGACAGAACGGGGCTGGGAGGGTTTGCGGCAGACGGAGTTTACTTGAGTAGTTGATAGGAGTATTTGTGTTTGCAGTTGTCAGGCCTTGTCATCTCTGCAGTCATGTTTGCTGCCTAGGATTTGTGTAGGGATCAGCTCTGCTGCTTTCAATCACATGGCACCTTTCCCCTCAGTCTTTGTCCATCTCCAGACTCTCCTCCTGTGTCTGCCTGTGCTTTAGGCTAGAAGTTGGTCAACTGAAGTGACAAATAAGTCATTCAGATGATTTACACGACAGTGTGCAAAGAGGGCTGTGACTTAGAGATTACTTATATACCAGCTATTTTTCCTCAGAAGTACTTGGAAGTACTCTATTGGAAACTGCAAATCAAAGAGTAATAAGAAAAAAATGTCATGTGGGGTGTCAGATTCTGGTTTTCATAACTTCTGTGGAGGAGTACAGTGAATACAAATGTTACCCGATTGTTTACTTTTGGTAAAATGTGCATGTGCTTTACAAATAGCAGTGTGAATTTAAAAGTTCTGGTTTGACCATGAAAAGAAGTTGTTCCAGCCCTGAATGTGTTTTTCCTGCATTTTGCGCAAGAAGGGGAGCCAAGTATACATCTGAAGTTCCAGTTCTACCACTCTTTCTCATTTTAATCACTGGGCTCAGGAGGCAAAAATGCCAGTACGACTCTTAGAGCATTTTAACTGATAACAGCAGCTCCAAGGATGTAGGACCAGTCTCCAGAGAAGTCCTGCAAATGTTATTAAATCTCTTCAAATAACAGTCATTCTAACTTGCTTCAGCTTGTGTATGTTTTGGCAGTGCTTTTCTAGAAATGCACTAGCACCTAGAGAATACCTCAGATCCCAAACACTTTTCTAATTAAGGTTAAGTACGTTCTCTGGTTCTTAAGTACACATAACTCTTTTTAAAGGAATAATGTGCAAAATTTCCTTTGGAAGACAAAATGATAAGCTTGCTTTTGCTTAGGGGGAAAAAAAATAACAGCATCTCATTATGGTAACTTGGTCAGAGACATGTAAGTTAGTTTCAGCTATACAAGAATCTGATGTCAGCCTGGTAATTACTAGGGAGAGTCAATAATACCTCTCCTCAGTATAATTGCAAATCCAGTACAACCATGACCAGAACTAAATTGCTTGAGAGCAATCAATAGAAATCTCCCGATTGCATTCCCTGGTGTACACATCAGATATAAAAAGGAAAACTGTCCATCCAAGCAAAAGGTCAACTTTACAAATGAAAACTGCAACATAAGGCTGGAAGAAGTCTGTCCACACAGAAGCCTCTTGGTTAACTCAGGCCATAGGTGACAGACCTAAATGGGAAGATGCATATTTTGAGGGTATTAGGCTAAATCCACATGAGCAATAATTTGATGCAACTGGACTGGAGAGACAGATTAATATAGTTGATGCTGAGTTCCTAATATTTGTTCCCTATGTGGTTTGTGGCTTTTAGTCAGACTAAATTCAGTCTGTTTTCTCAAACCCAAGATCTCATCACATGTGGCTCAAAGCTGTCTGAAGCATCAATCTGTGCCTCAGATTTCTGTGTCCCTGCAACAGACTGGATGTCATTAGGTTTGCACCTGGACTGCAATTTCTGGCTCAGCTTTCTCTGAGGAAGGTGGTCCAAGTATAACAAAAACCACTGTGAGGACCAGAGCAAAGTGTGGTAAGTGGGGAAGCTCAAGGGATTAATTTTAAAACCTCACTGTTCCTTGAACTAAAATAGTATTGCTGATGCAGCCAAAGATTTTCTCCAGAAACCCTAATTGTTATTTTCCTAGATGCTAGGGCCTCATCCTTCTGCTTTTTCCTTTCTCAATCACATTTGCTTGTACATAAATGCATGAATAAACATATTACCTTTAGTGCCATGCACTTCTTACAACTTTTTCCTACGAGTATTAAACACAGAGATATCTAATGATTTAATAAATACAAGGTTAAATTTTACTTATTATTGTGATCAGAGCCTCAGAGGAAATGGGTGAGTTTGGTGCTCATATTGTGGCTGTGCTCTTTTTAAAAAGAAAAAAGATTTCTCTGTATGCTCTTCAGGAATTGAATAAAAGCTTTGAAAAGTGCTGAAACTTAGTCCCTTGAAACTTGCAGAAGAATTTCTGGGCACCAGAACTGTGAGACCCCAAATTCTTACTTAGAACTCTCAAAAACAGTGTGGAAAACAGTCTCCGAATAGCCTCTGAATTCCTTTTGAAACCTGCCCCTGGTGGCTGATGGGTCCTGAGGAGTGGATGGTTAAATTCTTTTTTTTAATATTTTCATGATATTACCCAAATATTTGTATTTTGGATTGAGCGAAGAGGCAACTGTTATGCATTCTGTCTGCTGCTACATCTCCTTTTCAAGGCTTTTACTGCAATGGATTAGTTTTCTAAACTGACTGGAGTTTTCTGACAAATCTGCTTTAGCATAAATTGCTATTTTTCTCACTACATCAAATTATGCTGCCCAAACTGGGCACAACGCAAAATAAAAACCTGCACAAAGCTGTGGTGTGGGAAACCTCAATAATAATTTTTCTTAGGCTCTGCAGACAGAAAATGTTTTCTTTCCAGTGCAAGTCTATGTTTCATTTGACATGTCTTTTGTTACAAGTTTATGGGCCAAATATTTTCAACAGGTGACAGATTTAATTTGAGGTTTTTTTAGACACCTCTGTAACCCCATAATAGTAGAAAAAGGTATTTGCCCCATAAGAAAGTTTTTGTAGAAGCCAGTATTAAATTCTACTCATCTCTTAACAGCGAAAAAGAATGTGACAGGCATTGCATTTGCATTATGGTATGGCTTAAAGTACTGCAGGCAGAATAGCACAAAAAGGCTGTTAAATAGCTGATAATTTCATCGTGCTGGAACCAAGAGTGGAACTACAATGCCATTGCATTAGCACTGTAATGCTACGAACATTTTCAATTATCATGCTTAACCTTGCTAAGAAGCTAAAATGAACACTATCAATACAGTGTGGCAGGAGTAGCACAATAGCAGCCCACTATTCTCTTGCTTTCTCCCCCTCCCCTCCCCTTCTTCCTCCTTGCTACCAGAAGGGAAATGTGTGGACTCTTGCCCACACCACTTCTAAATTGCTCAAGCAATTGTTTCCTGTAGATTAATTTGTAATTCTGAATCTCAAGCAGAAGGAAATGGGAGCACGTTCCTCCCCCAGGCCATTTACAGATCTGGAGTTTTAACGTAATCTAAAGCAGAAGCTGAGGAACCAACACACACACAAGGAAAGGGAGGGAGGCAACAGTGAAGGTGATCCCGGAGTGTTTCCTTCGCAAAGGTTTTTCTTTGTGTACCAAAAAACCTTGCTTTAACCGATGCTTATATCTTCCTTGCTCTTTTCTCCCATGCAAAAAGGCTTATGTAAAGCTGTGCGGTGAATGTGTACACACAGTGTACGCACACACACGGGGCTGCGTTTCAAGGAGGCCGCTGTGTGACTGCCTTCTTTCTTTGCCCATGGTTGCTCTGGTGATGATAATTTCCTTGCAGAAAGAGAGAGTAGAACAAACAAACAACTTCCACCAACACTGATGCTGTTCTTCATACTGTCTAAACAGGGCAGCTGGAGCTGTAAGCTTTTAAGGTTATTTAGAAATGAAAAGCAGCAGATAGGCAGATTTCAAGGGAGAGTTAGAAAATGTAACCAGTGATCTGAACACTGATGCCTTGCTACTATTAAAACCCCTTCAGTGCTTATATACAGCTCTGTTCTCTAAATAACATTTAAAATCTGCCACTCCATGAGAACATTCCCCATCCTTACTTTCCTCTATCATTTGGGGTTACTCAAAATAATTTTTAAAAATTTTTCAATATCTGTATTTTCTTTTGTCCTACTTTAGTAGTGAGGATTTCTGCTCACCTTGGACTGAGCAGTCCACAATAAAAGAGGTATAAAAATGGAACAGAGAAGACTAAAGGGACCCAGAAGAAGAAAGCGTTATGAAAAGGAGGCTAATAATTCAGCTTTTTGCAAGCTTCCCAGAAATCTTTCTGGAGGGGAGCTTCCAAAAAGGTGGCATTGTTCTCTTCCACTTCACAGAATGGAGAGAAGTATCCAGTGAAAATGAAAGAGAAGTCTGTGTATGTGATTACGATGAGCTTTTAATACAGCAGAGAAGACATAAACATTAAAGTAAAAAAGCTCTGGAGAATTTCTGTCTTTAACAACTTTCTCAGACCCCTCCTACCAGTTTTGATCACAGTATTCCAGGGTTTTTGTGTGCTAAGGACTTTTTTGCCTCTGCTTGTAAATGGGAAGTTAGAATCCCTGACGACAAACATGATTTCAGGTCTCCTGCCTCAAGATTACCCCTTCTGTTCTGCCAAAGGTCAGCCTTTTAGGGCTTTTAGGGCTGTGCCCTCAGCACACTGGAAAATTAATACTGTGGGAGAAGGCAAAAGGCAGGAAATCAAGTTGTGTTGTATCTTTTCACCTGTGGGTTCTTATGCTTTGATCTAGAGTGCCTATAACTAAATGACAAGCGCATAGTCTCCTGAAAATTGACAAAAAGTCAATTGAAGAGACAGGGATGTTTAGAAAAAAAATATCTGTAATATTATCTCAGGCACTCCAGACAAAATTTTCTTTCCTTATAATTTGGCAAGGATTGGTGTTGATTTTTGATTGCTTAGTAAGTTTATTTCCATTAGAAACTTTAGGGAGTATTGTTAAATAAATGTTTAATATTATTATGGACTCTGGAGTGTCCCTTTTTCAGAGAGGTGTTAAATTCCCAGCCAATCTATTTCAGTGCAGGGAGGAGACGAGTTTATCTGTTCTCTGCCCAAAGCATATTAACTCCTGCCAAAATCTCTTTCCTCCGATGAGAACGTCAAAGCTCACCCTGTAAGCATCCATAAGGCAAGAGAGGAAAGCATGAAACAAATGGATATCAAATTAGGAGGGATTTCCAGGTGCTGTAGAGCAAAGGAGAGAGCCTTCCCAGGAATGACAACCACGAATTGCTTGTGCTCTTCTTGATCAATTTGCCATGGCACCACAATAGTACAGAAAACATCTGAAATCCTGTCTTTTCCATCTATAATGGGGATTTCACTGGTCAAAAAGAAAATTTAGCGGTGTTAAGAGGACACTAAAGTTGCCCCTGACCACATCCTGATGCCTGAAAACAGCTGGATGTTTGAAAAAGGTCAGGAACCTGGAATAAAGGGACATGTGCTAGAATCAGGCAATTATATTTAGCTGAAGTTTGGCCATCTGCTTAAGGTGGAGAAGGAAATCTCATATGGGAATGAGAGAATCTGGGACATTTTTATTTTATCTTTATTGTTTTTCACAGATCTGTTTTCCAATTAGAAATATTTAAGACTTCCAAGACGTAGTGGTATTCACTCTAACAGCTGGACTAGAAGCCTTCTGCAGGTCTCATATTATATAATATTTGCCAAGGAATTAACTGTTTGTCTTGATTTGTCAAGGAAACAGAAAAACTTAGTGATTACAGACTACTGTCTGATAACTACACTATATTTATATCTAACTCTTATCTATTATCTTAACCTCTAAATATCTCAACTATTTGAGTAAAGTTTGGTGAGTTAGAAGGCTCTTTCATATTCAGATAAAATGCATGTGTTGGCCAAAGTATGTAGTTTAAACATGAGATTTATGTGTTGAGGTTAAATCTAATATGGCAGCCTTGTGAAAACGTTCCTGCTTTGCTCTTCAGTTGTTTGTACTTTGCATGTGCTGCGTGCAGGTGATGTTCCAGTGCTGACCTTCACAGAGGGAGTGCTGGTGTGGACTCCTGGCTGGAGTGGCACTGGTCACAGGTGCAACTGACCCCAGCTTTCAGGCTGGATCTGAGACCTCCCTCCTGTTTGGCACAAGTGGACTCTGTCCCCAGGTTGGAATCTTAACTGCTTTGCATTGCAATGCAATCCAAAAGGGAGGGGAAAAAGCCGTAGATACACCTGGTCAGTGCCAAGCCAACTGTATTCACAATCTCCTCTTAAAACACTTGGATCTTTCCAGGGTAGCTTTTCAGATCATCTAATGAGCTTTTAGAGGGAGGACTCTAATACAGAAATCTTGTACTTTGAGCAAAATGGCAGCTGTGTGAGGTCTTTGAAACATTTGGACGTATTCTTTCAGGCATCTGTACTCCATGAACTAGAAGAATTTAGTAGGAGGAAGCCAATATTTATGATAAAGGGGCCTGAACATTGTTATATGGAGCCAAGTATTGCCCTATCCAAAAGCTTTTCTTTGTGTCTTATTGTCTATATTGGAGAATTTATTTTAAAGAAAAATTTAGAGTTCTTCTGGTGCTCACCACTGCCTTGAAATTCAGAAGCACTCTACTTTTCTGAGATTTCTTGAGCTTTCTGACATGGTTGCTGAGATGGGTTTATATCTCAACATAAGACTGTTTTTCTTCATACGCTTTACCAGACAATTTGTCTTTTCTCTTTATGCTTTCCCTTAATATTCCCCTGCTTGGAGTCTCCTTGCAGTCTGACTTCAAGAACACTTCATGGGCTTGTTGTGGAAAGCATTCAACTCCCTCTGCTCAGCATGTTCACTCCACTTTACCTGCCCCATAGTCCTGTTTATTGCTGTTTAACATTGATACTATATGGTACTTAGATTTTTCAGTTGTACTGGATCTTTGAAAGTTGGCAGGATGAATTGCTTGGTTTCCAGTCTTAAATGTTTATCTCCGCTTGGATCTCACCATCTGTTCCTCTTTGGCAGTGCAAGTAAATGATTTTTTTTCAACTTCCTTTCATTTGCCCTGTTTCCTGCATATACTTAGCTTAGATGTTTCCTTTCTCTCTCCAGATATCATCCAGAAGATTTTGGTGGCCTTTACTGAGGCTGATAAATCTGACTGAAATTTCCACACTACATTGTGTGTTGCAGGGTTTACTTAGAGGGGAGGAGGTAGGGATTTTTATTTTATTGGGGTTTAATTTCACTATCACATCCTCATGGAATATAGTTCAATGGCATACACAAACTTAGGATAGATTTTTTATCCTTCATTCAAGTTTATTCCTCCTAACTTCTTCCATCTGCCTTTACTTCTCAGTGTTACATCTTTGAGCACATTAGCAAGCGACATGATCATTATTTTGGGAATCAATGTCTGTTTTTTAAGAGTTCAGGTCTAGTATAGTCCAATCCCAGGCTCAGCTACCAGAGGCAATGCCTCATCTCAGATCAGTAGTTATGCAATGGAGTCTTGACCTTCAAAGAAGGTGCACTGTGCTGTTTTCAATTTTTCTCATTTTTGGCCAATCTCAGAGTCTTGTGGATTGCAAAGTCTTTAAGGGAGAGTCTCAGAACTTGGAGATCTGTAACACACTTTTGCATACTGCTTAAGCAACAGAAAACCAGGACAAAATACAGCATCTGGAAAGGAGGGGCTTTTTTCACTCAATTTTATTACCCATCACAGAAAGCCCAACTTTGAAAAACTACCCTGAATTTTGTTTTTGCAAACATTTGGAGGTATAAAATGCTGTCTTTCAGAGTTGGTGATATTAGCCTTCTATGACCATTTGCAATGTTCCCTCAGAGCTTCTCTACTTTCACTATTTTTTAAAGTTGATATTGAAATCAAATGGGATTGTGGTGTGTTCCTCAACGAGTTACTGAAGGGCAGTTAAGGCTCTACCTTGTGAAAGGATTATTCTGAATGAAAGCCAACCTGCTGTTCTCTTTTGTCATTCATCAACTGTCCTCAGATTCTCTTCTCAGTCAGACCTGTGAAACAATTTGCCAGTTGTTGCAGTCTGTCAACTATGCCCATTAACTAAAAGTCATTTCCATACAACAGCTGTCTCTCTGTAGCTTCTGTGTAACAAGTTGGTTCTCTGTCCCCTTCCAAAATCAGAACCCACAGACATTTGGCATTCTTCTTGTGAGTGCTTGCAAAGAGCCTGAGACCCAAACTGACACCAAGACTGAGTGCCATTCTGAGTTCTTCCTGGGGTACTCTCTTTGATTTCGGTTGTTCTGTCCAGTTCATTAGGTCAGAGAGGTGTTGAATGGGCATAGTGGATTTTGCGTAATGGCTGATAATTTTACTTGTTGTGCGGCTAAACCAAGGGGTTTGATTTCAGTTCTGTCAGACAAGCATTTTTCCTTAACTATTGAAAATTAATTTTTAAGCTATGCTGTAAGGGTTTTTACTAAGAACTTTTCCTTCTGTTCCAGCAATTTTTGGCAGCTCCTGTAACTTCACACAAGATCATGAGATCCTTTTGACAGCTTAGCAAGAGGTAGTCATTTTTTCTGACAAAACCCAGAGAAGATATACTAGATGTTACAGCAGTGTCTGGACTATTGGCTCAGGTAGTAATTAAATGATGAATGGTTCCTTAGACATTGGGATTCAAATGGTTTTGGTTTCCCAAGTACTGATAATTCTCTGATAATTACTGTCTTCAACCATTTTGCAAACATCCACAGGCTATTTAATGCAAGACAATTGGTCTTTAGATTGATCATATCTGGTCTTTAGATTGATTAATGCTTTTAGGGTTTTTTGCATTTGGCTGATATGTAGATTCTATACTATTCTCAAAAAATATTCATCAAAGCACTTAGGGCTGTATTATTTTTAAAAACATTTCTCAACTTCAGTGTTGCCTGTTTGATTCAAAAAAAAAATCTGCTTTTATTTCCTCGAGCTCAGACTAATGCCTCTGCTTGTTGATTTACCCAGTAATTTTATTACAGTTTAATGTCTGTGTGAAAATCTGCTGTAAGAGTGCAAAAAAGCAGAGGAAAACACCGTTTTGAATTTTTTAATTTACTTTTAAGACTTGTTACTTATGTAAGAAAAGATAGATTTCAAGCCTTTGCTGATGTTCTCTTATGTCTTCTGTCATCAAGTCCTGGAATACATTTTAGACTTGGATCTTAGTCTTGCATGAGACGTGTTTCTCCTATTAACGTGCTTCAGCAACTGAGGTAAAAATGACCACCTGAATCACTGCATTCTCTCATGTTTAGTTTTTTACAGGTGCCCCTTGCCCTCCTGTGTGAGTTATGTACTCACACCTCACAGCATGGGCAGACCGGAGGGAGACCGGTGTGCACTGGGCACTCTTTCACTCTAGACAACATCTTTAAATCTCAGTCCTCTAATGACTTACACTAAAACAAAACAAAACAAACAAACAAAAAAAACAAGAATCACCACATGGTATCTCTGAATTCACTATATCGCTAAAACACAGTCACTACCAAAATCGAGTGACCTTGGTGAAAGGCCATAGCCAGACATACTGTTGTGTGTTGCAACGTTTTGGGTTAGGAGATGAGTGAATGCATTTGCACATTCTCAGCTGGTTCGGATTTTCTGGATTTACTGCATTTGTGAGTGCTGAGAATGAGCTCTACTAAGCTGCATACATTTTAGTATTTTTGTTTTATTGCAACACTTTTTTCACAGAAACTGGTGAAGGTGTCACTGCTTATACAGTTGTGCTTACATAGCTGAGGGAGCAGAAGCGAGACAGAGGAGGGGGTGAGCAGATGAGGACAGTGACCTCTTAATCAACTTAAGCTGTAGCAACAACACATCTGACTGTGTCTTGAACAATTTTAATTAAGAAAAAAAGAAATACAAATGTTGACATGGAGATGGCCAGGAGCCAGGGATGAAATTCTGGCCACACTGAGCATGCAGCTGGAAGGAATTTCCCAGGTCAATAAATCCCATCCCATGTTTTTCCAGGAAAACATTCTTGAACTGATCTTGGTCCGCATTAAAGTTTATTTGGTCTGTTGACCTGCTACCCTTGAAAGCCAAACATCCCATAAGACTTCACTGGGCTATGATTTCATTTCAAGTGGTAGTTCAACAAAGCTATAAATATACACAGAAAATTTCTGATTAACCCTTCCAACCAATGCCTTCCCCACCACACACCCTGATGACATCCTAGCTGGCATCCTGCTTCTTAAAGACACACCTCTTCAAAGTGCTGCTCCATTTTATGGGGAAGCAGCAGAATAGCTCCACAAGTAGAGCTTGTAAGAGGGTTTTTTGCACAGTAAAATTTTGGCCCACTACAACCCTGCAAGCTTTGAGGCTTTTCAGTACTAATGTGAAGTCAGGAAAAGATTTCTTGTTCTTTCACACAGACTCTACCTTCACCCATGCTGATTTCTGGTGATCAGTTTTTTCATAAAGCTAAAGGGCATCGCTGAGAGCCATAGAGGAACTAGGAACTAATCCAGCCTACATTATTGTAATTTTTTTCAGTAGGCCCTGTGCTGGTAAGGGTTGTTATTTCTCCTTTCTCTGTAGTCTTCTGATTTCTTTCTCAGACAGCTCATACTTACCTCACAGTTGTCCTCATTTCCCTGCCAGTCTTGGAGAAAACTTGTCATCTGGGCTCTGATCTTTGCTTTCCTAAAATCACACATCTGTGTGTTCCAGCTTTCCTTTCAACATATGATTTTTTAAATTTGTTTCCTGATTTTGTCTTTTCTGTACACTTCTGAAAAGCACTGGAAAGAAAGACAAGCAAACTAGACCATTTGCCTGTCTGGCAAGGGAAATGGCATGATTTTAAAATGGTTGAGCTAAAGAAATAGTAAAACCTTCAAAAAATTCTAACACTTGTTTGGATGTTCTGGTTTATTTTTGGAGCTGTGGAATATCCATGATTTTCAGAGTTTTGACCTTTATTTTGAAGAATGTCATAATTTTGCCAGCAAACTCAGTTGTCAATATTTTCATTTCAGACCTCTTTATAGAAGTTCATAACTGACTTATAAAATTACACATACCAAGCATATGTGGTCTCAAGCAGGAAAATATTTAATAAATAAATAGATAAATATAAATGTGCTTGTTTAAAAGTTATAAAGACACAAAAAAAAAAAAAAAGGAATTGATGATTTCAAATGCATTTTACAGTCCTGTAACTCAAAAGCAAGCCAGTCAGATTTTTTCTTCTTTTAAACTCCAAATGATTAACTTCTTTAATGTGGACTTATGCAATGCCTGTGGCCATTATGGCAAATAACCACATTATTGCATTGGGGAAATTAGCTACTGTGTGCTTGTGGTAATTTTGTCACCATTAAAATAACTCCCAAATTTTCAGCTGGGAGACTTATTACAGGAGTCAGTTCTGCTTTTAGATACACACCATCTTTGTGCATTCATGTAGATTCACCAAAGGGTATTTGAAAGGTTCTTTGTCTGAGAGTTTTAATATTAAGTGTTTTTCTGCTGAAGGACTGGGGAAGGGATGAAGGGAAGGGTCTAACTTTCAGAATGCTGTATGTTTTAGAGGAAAACTTCACTCTTAAAAATTTCTCTAATGATTGTCTTTGCATTATTCATATCCATGTTTAAGTGTTAGAAGGTCTGAAAGTGTTATGGCATT
This sequence comes from Corvus hawaiiensis, assembly GCF_020740725.1. NCBI lineage: Eukaryota > Metazoa > Chordata > Aves > Passeriformes > Corvidae > Corvus > Corvus hawaiiensis. Next base: position 49,008,854 of record NC_063255.1, read on the forward strand.
ATAATTTCCAAGCTGGAATATGTAGGATAAAAATGTTACTGTGTAAAAGTGATTGTAACATTCACAGGAACTTTACTCTTCAACTCCCCACCTAGCCTCCTTTCATAAAATACTGGGACCACCCAGATATCTTGTGCTTCTGAAAATCTGGCATAGAATTACTCTTTTTTTATAAAACACACATCATTATTTAGTTTTCTCCCAAAAAAGAGCTGAGTTTAGTGAAGTGCTGTACAAAAAAATCTGTAAAAGAGGGAAGAGGGGCAGTGGAGTATATGGCAGACTAACAATATTTTGTGCCATGATGCTATTGTGGGTGATAAACTCTTCCACTCCTTTTTTGCTCACTAAATAACAGCCTGATATAAAAACAGAGAAAAGCAGCATTGACCTCTGGGCAAATTCATTGAAAGATCAGTTTTCTTCCAAAGAAAATTGAAGAAGGAACCTCTCCCATATTTTTTTGTGAGAAATTGTTCCCACCATGCAATCCAATCTATCATTGTGTTGGTTTGGGCAAGGCTTCTCCAGGATATCTCTGGCAGTGACACACTGTTCAGTCACCAGTTTTAGCAGGTCAGTCTCTTGCTGGCCTTTTGTTATCCTGCTCACATAGGCAGCCCTGAGCAAGGTTAAACAGTAATGGTGTAGATCTCTGTCATGTTCATGTTGCTTCTACTTAGGGAACCATGATTTTAGCAGCTCAAAGTTTGTTTTAAACTTTTATTTTAAGGGGAGTGTGTGTGTGTGAGAAGTAATGTTGGCCAGGCCTTCAAGATTGCTGAATGCCTTAATGTTTCAGTTTGCAATGAAATCCTAACCCTACTATGCCTTAAATGGTTTTCTGTTTGAGTGAAGAGAGTTCACACAGTTCAAGTCCTAAGGTTACATTAGTAAGGCAATATGTTGAAAATACAAAGGCACAGTGTCTCTAAATAAGCTATACTGATTCCGTGCTTGGAATACATGACTTTCAGGGTCTTCCATACCTAAGTACTTCAGTTCTGTCTTTTAATGATTAACTGATTGATTCATTTAATATTGTATTCATTCTCTTACAGATGTGAATTAGCATACTTTTTTGCTAGAGCTTTACAGGACGCACTAATAAATCTCAAAAAAATAATGAGTATAGATGTCATGGAAACCAGTCTGGAAAAATATTCTTCATCCCACAACTTCTGTTGTAGGACTGAGTAAATATTTGATAAATCAGAAAATGTTAAATTTTCCAGCATTCTCTTACCTCTGTTAAAGTGCAAAAATAACCCCTTTCTTTAAAATTTATAGGTTTATTTTTTTCATTTTGCACAGTACCACAATATGAAATGAAGACTAAAGTCAGCACTTCTATTAGACATGCCCACACCTGCAATAACAAAGTTCTGAATGCAGCAAAACCCACCTGATTTCAGATTTGCTTGCAGTTTTTGTTGACTTTGTTGGTTTCAGTGACCAGTGCACAAAACTGAGCAAGTTTGAGAAATTTCTTCACAGTCATTACATACCGAAGTGCTTAGAGGTCCAGGAGCTGGTGATTGTGCTTGGGAACTTGGTAGCTGGTTTTGGCATTTCACTGGTGGTGAACAGAGAAAGAAATCTGGTGAAAGACGTGAACATTTCTGTGCATCTCCAGAGAACTAGGATTGGTTTCCCTGGTTTGGAAAGGAATCCTCCAAAATGGCAAAGAAATAGTAAAGATGTCCTTTCAGACTCCATATTCCAGAAGACCAAAAAATATTTAACAAAGTAGTGCCAGCATTTCATTTTTGTGGACATCACATGTATTTCACACATATTAAAGTCTTTGTTTATTATTTATTTTATTTCTCTTGGCAGAAAGGTTTCACAGACAACATACAGAAATTATCAACCTGAGTTGGTCCTGACAGAAGACCATCCTCATCTTACTATGGGAATTACAGATATTGCATTTTAATACACTTTCTATTCATATTCAAGACAACTATTTCAATTTTATATAAAATAGAGAATGAAAATTCAACTTTGTCATAGTTCACCTTATTATAAAAATTCTTGCTCATACTGTTGTCTTACTGAAGCATAAAACAATGTTTGGTTCAGGCAGTACTACCCAAAGATTTTTGACTAAAAGTAGCTAAAAACCTGGCATATGAAGCTGAAATTCAAGATCCTCTTCAAACCCGTGTTCATGGAGTCAGTTGTTGTATGGTGTGGAACCAGCTGTTGCTGGCCTCTCAAAATAGGGCATGGGGAGGAAATGAACAACTCTATTACTTAGTTATACATGCCACTTAATAATCCTATTGCACATGGAGTTGGGCCCATACCCGAGAATCACATTACTTAGAAACTAAGAATAGGGAATATCTTTATTCCTTCTAGAGAGGAGGCTGCCAGAAATCCTGTGGTTGAATGCCCTGGAGAAAGCAAGAGTTTTTCAATGTGCTCAGAGGATTACAAATAAAAGACAGAGGCAAATGCTATACTCTCCTGAGCAGTTATTGATTGGCCGATACTCTTAAAGGATAAGGACTGTGTCCTGCAGGCCACAGAACTGAAGGCAATCATATATAAAGAAAAGAAAATCCTGTCCTTTCCAGAGCTTTAATAGGGAACACATACGTGGGTGCTTCTGAAACAGGGCTTTATTAAAAGAGTGGAAGCACAATATTGTGAAAGCCAGGAGGCTTAGTCATCAAGGACAGGTGTATATGTCACTTAGACAACCCCTTAAACAATGTATTTGGAATTTGGTAGATGATGCCTGAGTGAATTGAGTTGGGTGAGGGTTTTTTATAATAAATATCTGATTAATTACCTACTATTTAGAAGACTAAATAAAAGACGTGGAGGATATTGTTTGCTTAAAATTAAGCCAGATCTCAACTTTTTTTTCTTTGGGGAGGAGTGAAAGGGGCAGGGACATTGAATTTTTACTTCTTATTTCTAATGTTTTTCTTACATGGAGATTTATTTTGGACAGAATGATCTACCCCTGTGTAGCCTGCTGTCATTGAAAAGTGTGCATATATATATTTGAACAGAACAAACCCCTGAAACTTCTGTGTTATCTGAGCATACCTCATCATTTGCTAATTTATTGCTGTTTTCATATCCAATTTCCTTCTCTTCTTTTACTCTTCAGAACTCCCATCATGCCTGTCTGGATATTCAGCTCCTTTGTCTCTCCGTAAATCAGAGGAGCATAAGGCAAATATTTTTGTAGTATTAATATAGACTTAAAACTGACCAGTCCCTTAAAAATTGAGCAATACCAGAACTCATGAAGTGCAAATAAGCATAGAGAGGAGCAAAGGGAACAATAAGCTAACTAAAGAGAGTAGTATTTCTGCTCTTTCTAGCAGGAATGACGCAAAGGTAGAATTGAGCACCAGTGTGCATAAAAAAAAAATATGAATCTTCCAAAACTCTTCCTGCTAAAGTCCCATCCACTGTCACACCTCCCATCTCACAAAAAGAAAACAGGTCCGATGGAGGAAAAAAAAAAAAAAAAGCCAGTAACAATTTAACAATCCCCCATTAAAAAAAAAAAGAAACCAGGAAACCAAATGTGCTGGTTTGGGCTGTGGAGCAGTTCATTTTCTTCACAGTGGCTAGTACACATGTACTGGATTTGTACTGAACACAGGGCTGATAACACAGAGATGTTTTTGTTTTGCTGAGCAGGGCTTTCACAGAGTCAAGGCCTTTTCTGCTGTTTGTACTTCCACACTGGTGAGGAAGTTGGGGCTGCATGGGAGGCTGGGAGGAGACACAGCTGGGACAGGTGACACCAACTGACCAAAAGGATATTCCAGACCATCCAGACCATATGACATTGTGCTCAGTACATAAAGCTGGGGGAGAGAAAGAGGAAGGGGGGAACATTTGGAGTGATGGCGTTTGTCTATCCAAGTAAGCGTTACACGTGATGGGCCCCTGCTCTCCTGGAGATGGCTGAACACCTGCCTGCCATGGGAAGCAGTGAAATAATTCCTTGTTTTGCTTTTCTTGTGTACATGGATTTTGTTTTCCCTATCAATGTGTCTTTATCTCAATGCATGGGTTTTCCAGCTTTTACCCTTCCCATTCTCTCTCCGATCCCTCTGGTGGAGGATGAGTCAGTGGCTGCCTGGGGCTTGGCTGCTGGCTGGGATTAAGCCACAACACCAAACAAAATGCAAAATGAACAAATAAACCCAACAAAATTTTAGTTCTTTGAGTAATCTTTTCATTATGTTGTGAAATGTGTTACATAAGAAAAAAGCAATTCTGTCTAGGTGAGGCGAGAAGAAAATTCTTTTTCCCCTGCAAATTATTTTCTTAATGTTGTGGGTTTGCTACTCTTTGCAGAATATTTTACCTGGTTTTCATCATAAGGAGCTGATTCAAAACAGATTTCCTATGGAGATTATGTAATTATAAAGCTAAGCTAAGTATTAAAAAATGGAAGCAATCCATTTTGAGGACTCCAATTTATCTGCAGGATTTAAATACAGTTGAAAATGTTGTAAGTTTTTATATGCAAGTAGCAGGAGACAAAAGAAATAAAGATAAACTGATGCACAAAGTGAGAAAAGTCTTTAGCATATTAAGCCAATTCAAAACAACATGGAAGTAATCTGAAGTCAGTCAGCAGGCCAAATAAATCTTCGTAGAAGAAAACTACAGATTAAATCTGAGGCAGTTTCCAGAATGGATGATGATAGATGTAATGTGTTTACATCAGAGTCTGTGAGGTTATAAGGTATGAAATAATTAGTCTTGGTTAAACCTCAAAAGATTTGGAGGTATATTTTTAGCTAGAATAACCATCAAAATTTTGGCTACTTTTCCAAATCTTCTCATCGTTTCAAGAAGTTGACAAACAGAATAAAACAAAGAAAAAAAGCCCTACTCAAATGAAGAATATACACAGAAATCCTTGTACTTTCTTATTTCAAGTTTTTCCTTCCTCCTGTTCTGGTATATTTGCTAATGCTTCCCAGAGGTACATAAAAAGTGATAATGACTCTATCATTTCTTTAAACACCTTGATTCCTAGGTAGTATCGAAGTGATGGATGTTTATATGCATGTCCTTCTTCCAGAATAACTAGGTCATTTTCAAAACTTCTAGTTAAGGAAATATGTGTGTTATCACTAAATATATTGATATATGTAGACAAAGTGGATAGTTGATCTTGAAGAAAGTAGATAGTTGAGGAAAAGAAAAACATTCAAATTTTGACATGATTCCTTTTTAGTGGGAAGGAGGGAACAGGATTGATCCAAAAAACAGCAAATGCTTAACTTGTTCTCAGAAGATGAAAATGCAACAAACTGTTATAAATAGAGCTGTCCAGGGGAGAAGGAAACCAGATGGATTGCATGTTCTGCATCTGACTGACTAATGGGTAACACATGGGTGTTGCAGGTAAGGCACCAGCACAGTAGGTCTCCTGTTAAATGCGCAGTTAGTCCCCTACAGGCTGCACCTAGACAGGATTGTGATTAGAAGTCCCGGCTCCCCAGCTATTCTCACAACATATTTTTGCCCAGAATGCTCTCAGCTTTCCTTTGCTTGGATGTCCAGGTTTTACTCCATTACAGAGCATGGCTTTCATGGATTCAGATAGAGGAATTTGTTCTTTGTTACTTGCAGTAACTCAGCTGAGTTTGGGACAGTAGCAGGAACTAAAAGGAACCAATAGGAATCTGAGAATTTCAAGATTGTGCCCCTAGAGATTGCCCCTATATTTTTTGTAGTGAATGGGCTTGGAGATGCTAAAGGAGTTTTATCCACTCCTTTCTCCCCCAAACATCTATCTTTTTTCCCTTTCTGGGGTACAGGCTTTGGTTACTAAATCTCCAGATGGGGTTGTATGTCTGCACTTCACACTATCTCTGCATTTTACTGTGTGGAATGTAGACTATCTCTCTGCCTAAAGTAGAGCTATAGGTACTCCAGATAACATTGGTCCTTCCCATTATCTGTATTTGTGTTTGACATACTTGCCAAAGCTTGTAGCTGCCTCCTTTTACTACTACCCAAGAATATCTTGCAGGATACTTTATAAAAAATGTGCTCATATACAGGACAAAATTTGTGTACTTTGATGGCTTATTAATTTCTCTTTACAGATAAATGCTGTATTTGCCCAATATTAGGATTGCTGGGAACATCCAGCACTGTCTATGTTTTACTCTTCTGTTCCAGCTGGAACTAGGTGAACTTTAAGGTCCCTTCTAACCCAAAATGTTCTATGATTCCATGACCAGTTGCTCTGAATTATTCTGTGAGTTATTCTCTCCTACTGCTATGTAACAAGCTTAGGGAGATTAACATGCTAAATTCAATGCCTAAAATCAGTCATGTAAATGTTGCTCTTAGCACTATTTCTGCTGTAAATTATGTAAAGCAACTGCAAACCTGGTATTTTTCACATGCTCTCAAAGTACTTTGTGTCGGCAGTGAGAATGACAGCTTCCACTCAGAACAGGAGGCCCGCTGGATGCATCTGCTGTAAAATCTAGGGAAACACCTCAAGCTGGAAAGAGAGGAGCCCTGGTAGGAAGGAAAATGCAGGCAGCAGACAAAAAACCACTGACAGTTTCCATGAGCAGGAAAATGACGTAAGCTTCAAAGTGAGGCCGTGTTTAGAGCCTGCACGTATTTCCATAGCTGTTGCCAGATATCAGTTCTAGGAATCTGTAAACAGCAAAGACCACATCTTAGTTTTGGCTTTGCTAAACAACCCTTTCCATGACGTCTTTAAAGGACTAGGAAGGAACTTGAAAAGTTTAAAGGGGTTATGGTACGTGAGCATATTCTCAAAGTATCTAGCAGCAAAAGCCACGAATTTAAGCATGTGAGTTAAAGTAGAACTCACGATTTCAAAGTGAAAGAGGATATGCAGTCCATTGTAGCCAATTTAAAGTTATTTTTGGTGAGAGGTCTACTTTGATTGCACTCCTGGATTTACTGTTGTTGCAAAACATGTGTTCCATATTTTGCACATCTGTTTTCCCAGATGCTTAAAATCTACCCACTAGCCAGACACATTGCAGAAAAAAATTCATCCTCTGTAGGTAGAAAATGTGACTCTATTCTTTAATATATAACATTATGCATAGGTTTTATTTATTTATACTTTCCATCACCGAGCATTTTCTTGGTACTGACTGAAAATTTCCATTGTGAATTATTGTAAGTGTAATTTTTTTCTACTTCTAATAGCAGAGTTTCAGTCGAAATCAGTGACATCTATCAAGATGGGATCACAGGTCTATGTACTCTCTGCCATGAATGCTGTACAGTTGTCAGGTTATCTGTTAGACTCTTCAAAAAAAGCACAAGGAATTAAAATTGTCAGGAGTTGCAAATAGGTGAGGTACAAAGTAAACAGCTGGATTCTGAGAGGGCTTTAACACATGTGAAACAACTTGTGTTCCTGAAAAATCTTGAAGAGGCGGAGGATGCATCCAAATTGTCTTTATGTAGAACTTTACCTAACAGACAATAAGAGGGCTCATTCAGTTTAGGAATATTCTAGGTGAAGCAGCCTTGTGAATTGTACTGTCCATGTCTGTAGCACAGCTGCATAGTGGTGGCATCTCTCCAGGCTTCAGACAATTTTTGCCAATTTGTGTAATACTCAAGCACCAATTCTGTGAATCACTGGCGGCTGACTGGAGGCTAAGGGAATTTCATTTCTCACTGTCACTCACTTGAAAGCTAGTCCTGGCCGTAAGAGTATTCCAGTCATAGGAAAAAGTAACCACCACAATAAAAGGCTGAACAATCATTTGTGGCTGATTTTGACTATTTTCTGAAATAAAGAGAATTTGGGAACAAAACTACAACAAAATGTATGTTATTAATTTATAAACTACAGAACAAAAGTGCCACATTCTATTCTTTCTATTCTTTTTATTCTCATTTCTTTTTGTCATTTTTTGCAGGTAAATATTCATAAAATATTTATCAACAGTCTCATTATTTTTAACTAGAATATACTATGGAGACAGCTGACAAGCAAAGAATTTTCTGTCAGACTGTAGTTTGTCTTCAAATGCAGTGTATACTGCCTTCATTACTGAGGGATTATTTTGCTTTTCAGGATCAGTGTGAATAATACCTAATAATAACGACCCATAATATCTGGACCCAGGCCACTAAGGACTGCATTAACAGCCTTCTACTTTTTTAATTTTTTTTTTTTACCACTTCTCACAGTCTATATTGTTCTAATTGGTCTGATATTTTAAATATTGTATGATTGATTTAACACTCCTTTCCAAACAGCGCAGAAAAGGCTCCCAGAGTTCAATGATTTTTTTCCCAGGACTGCTGAGATTAGCCTGCTGAGGACAGGTGCTAACTTTTACTAGACCCTGGAGAGGAAACAAATTTCTATTTATTGCGTTTCTCACAGTCCTCAAAATTGGGAAGACCAGCCAAACAAGTGTAATTTCGCTGACTGTTTCATATACAAAGAATTCAATCATACAAACACTTAAACTCATGCTTGGCTTTATATACATGAATAGTCCTATTAAAGCAATCTATTATTATTTAAAAGGTGAAAAATAATAATAGTTGCCATTTAGAACTCCCCAAAATTAATGCTACCATTATATTTTATAACTTAATGAACACATATAATTTAAATATATTTAAGGCTTAATTACAGGTTTACCATTGAAAGAGTCCAAGAGAAGAGTTATAAAGGTATTCCAGTAATTTGGAACATGGTAAACTCATTATGTTCCTTGACATGGAGAAGACTTGTGCCACATTATCTGTAATTTTACATGAAACCTATAGTGCATTACAGCATCTAAGTAAACTGAAAGAAGGTAAAGGCTATGTAAACAAAACCACAGACTTTCAAATGGTCTTAGAAAACTAGTAACTACCCTTGTTGCCTAAGGTAAATAAAAAGAAAATACAGTAGACTTGAAAGTTGTCTGAGATAACATCCTCTTTCAGTGATCATGAGTACAAAATTAAATACGAAATATAACTTCAGCTCAAGAAGAAATTTAAAGCATAATAAAAACCCAGGAAATGCAACTGTGAAAGCAAGGGGACTCTATGAGAGGAAAATGTGTGTGACTATACTACTCTCAGTCAGAGTTTTGATGCAACAGCACATGTAAATCCAAATCCAAATGCATAAACAACTGCCACACTGCCTAACAAAGAAAGGATCACAGTAACAAGGATGGATGTCAGTAGCACATGCTGCAAACTCCAAATCAGGTCAGAAAGCACATGCCAATTTTGAACCTATGAAATTGCCACCAAAGTGAGCTAGGCAGCATAGCAAACAATGACATATCCCCAAAGTCTGAACACTTGTGTTCTGGACTCTGATATTTAAACAGAAGGGCTGTGTAAGGCTGGAAGGGATGATACAGAGTGTTCTAATAGCTACAGTTCTTTTGCTACAGCAAGAAAGCTAATAACTGAGTATCAGTAAAGAAGGTTTTCATTATTATTTTGGGGGGTACTGGGACTTATAATGGTCTGGTTTTAGCTGAAATTTTGAATTACTTAAGTACTTTTTAGCTGTTGTTAAGTTTTTTTCTCAAATGTTAGGATAATATAAAATTAGATAAATGGATGTACTATGTGGTGATTCAGGGTATTTCAGAAAAGTGTTTCTGTAATGTTCATATGCATTGCTTGAAAAGTCTCAAAATTACACTGCCTTGTATTACAAAAAAACTTACTTTTTCCATTATGGTAGCTTGATAGCATGTGGGTGGAATGAGTGGTTCCCAAGGTATTAGAAAAGAACTGATATAAAATATTTTTGTTTTCTGTAGTTATCCATTATATCTTGAAACAAAAGAGCTATTGAATTGTATGCACAAAAAAAATATACATCAAGAAATTGTAATTCACATTTTTGCCATTACTCATTAATACCACACACAGTCACTTGTTGAACCACAAGCAACATTGGGCACATCTTTTGCACTTAATACACCACATAATGTGTCTGGGACTAAATGGTATTTCTGCTTTTCTGAGAAGCCCAGCAAACAGACTCAGAATGCCTCTTCTCAGACAATCACAGCATGTATAGAGTTGGAAGGTATCTCTGGAGGTTGTCTAGTCAATTTCTCTGCTCAAAGCAGGGTCAGCTGCAGCAGGTTGTATCTCAGGACTCTTGATATGACAGCTCCAAGCCCTTAACCATCTCTGTGGCCCTATTTTGAACATGCTTCAATATGTCCATGTATTTCTGCACTGGGAAACACAGAACCCGACCAAGCGCCTAGATGTATCTTTAATCCAGGGCTACAAGTTCAATTTGGTGTCCACCAGGAAAACCAGGTCTTCTCCTGCCAAGATGCTTTTCAGACAGTTGGCCACCAGTGGATGTTGGTGTCTAGGGTAATTCCACCAAAAGTTCAGGACTTTGCAATTCTCTTTGCTGAAATTAATGACATTTCTGTGGGCCTCTTTCTCCAGCATTTTGATCTTCCTCTAAATGGCAGCACAGGCACCTGAACTGGTCAATTCCCCCAGTTTTATATCTTCTGCAAGCTTGATGAAGGTGCTGTCCATCCCACCAGCCAGATTGCTAATGAAGTGGTTAAATAATAGTGGCCTAGGATCAGACCTGAGGGTATCCTGCTAGGACTGGGCTGCAGCTGGACTTCGTGCCACTGCTCACAAATCTTTGAGCCCAGCAGTTCAGCCAGTTTGCTATCCACCTCCTTGCCTGATTATCTAACCCATACTTCATCATTTTGTCAATGAGAATGTGATGGAAGACAGTGTCAAAAGACTTGCTGAAGGTGAGATAAACAATATCCACTGCTACCCTCATCCATTAAACTAGACATTTCATTGTAGAAAGCTATTGGGTTGGTCAAGCATGATTTTCCCATCGTAAAGCCATGGTGATTACTCTCAATCACCTTCCTTAAGTTTCTGAGCCGTTTACTCTGAAAAGCACATAAAGGTTTATGAACTTCTCCTGCATAATTGGGATTAATTTATAGGTGTTAAGACATGGTAACTCTTATTCATGCCAATCTCAGCACTAAAGGCATGATCCTGATGTTAGCATGAAGTCTGTGGTTAACAAAAAAATGAGAGTAAGATGAAGTCCAGGCACGATTTATACCAAAAGATGGGTTTGGGAAAGCTGTTTGGAAACCAGTCATCTATCTTTTCAGGCTGGCCAGATATAAGAAATGGGTTTTTTCTCCCCTTTGCTGTAAAAGTTAAATGATTAGCATGATGTGTTTGGCTGCAGCTCAGCAACTGAATCAGTGAAAGATTATGATCTCTTCATAACATTGCTTCCCTAATCTGTCTAATCAATGTGGCAGTATTCCTGTAAGATTCTCTCTGGGCTAGCAGCTGAGCACTTGAGCAATGTGTGATTGTGAGCTTTCAGCAGCATAGAAAGTTACATCGCAAGGAAAAAAAAAATATTTTCAAATTAAGATAAATCTTGTTTATACACCATGGGAAAAGGTTTGGTTAGTTCAGATAGTTCAGTTATTTGACTTATCTGGAACAGGCTGTACACCCGTTCTATAAAAACATTGTCATATTTTTCCTCTCTCCTTACCGTTTAAAACAGAACAATAAAACTATCATGATGTTTCTTTCCTTTGACTATCTCTAACTGTGTACAATATATTTACAGACTGACTGCCAACTGTAAATCGACAGTTTGGTGTAAAGCTCTGCTCTCCCTTGTATTTGCTGACTTCTGAGGAATCTGTTTTCCAAAACAAATTTCCTTTTCCCCTGTATTTGCTGCACTATTGGGAATCTGTCTGCCAATACGGCCCAGTGTCTGTAAGTACTTTCATTATGAACCCTCTGTTTGGCAATCATAATTCAAATGTTCCCATTATTTTAAGGTGAATTAGCAAAAGAAGAGTTTCTTAGCCAAAGAAGAGTTTCCATAATCACCCTTAAATATGGTTTCTTTTCTTTTGAACACACACAATATTTGGACAAGAGTAAATTTCCTGTAATAACAGAAATACTGAATATTATTGGATTTGGATTCCACTTCTTTATTCCTGAAGCACCAATCAAGCTGATTTTTCACTATCAATATTTTGTTTTGAGAACTAATTCATAATACAAGTCTTAAATATGGTCTAGATAGCATGGTTTGCAATTGCTTGAAAAAGTCCTGTTCAAACAAAATTATAAATGTTTAAATCCCTATTTTTATTCTGAGAGTCCCAAGGTTTGACATTTTGTCTTATAAATGAGGTAATATTTTTTTCATGACAAGGAATATGCAACTTGCTTTGCCTAGGGAATTTTGTTCATGTGAGTTAGAGTGTCCCTCTGAGATTTTGTATCACAGATTTGTTATTAAAGTTTGCAAAAGAGTGCCACTGTTTTGGTGAACTGAGTGTGCTACTGTCTTCTTCCTGATATAGCTTCCACCTTCAGTGGGAATTGATGGTTCAATATTCAAATATTACCTTTTCCTTAGTGGCGTCCATCATTTTATGTATTGCTTCTGATAATGTTGACAAAAATGTGTAAGATATCACAAAATATTGTATTACAACTTTTCTTGGAAATTGTGTGTTGTAAAGGGTTTGAGAAGTTCCAAAGAAAAGGGAACTCACCCTCAACCTTTGACATGTGGACATCCCTCAAGCTGTTGGACACGCAAAGCAGTAAGCAGATGATCTCTTATGCAGTGATTGTGAAAATTTTCTAACTGCTTTCAGCCCATGTCTATCCTATTTCTTCTGATTTGGTGAAATGTGACATCATACAGGAAAAAAAAAAGCTGAAATTCACTGCTGTACTGCAATTCTTTACTAATAAAAAGAGTGTTAATAAGAAACAACTTTTGAGGCACTGTAGTCATCCTTATTACTGAGCTGAATATGTATAATCATAGTCTACCACCTGATATTCTTTCACTGTTTCACAAGGTCTGTCTATATATTATCATTCTCTAGGACAGGAATAGGTGCAATCAATACAAACTGAGGACAATTTTAATTTTGTCTTCCATTGCCCACTTGGGTGGCTACAGGCTTTGCTGGAAGAAGGGTTATTTTTGGATCCAGAGTAAATGTGGGTGAGATAAATTCATAGAGATGTGCTGACATGTGAGCTCTAAAGCTGTGCGCATCCAGCAGAGCTGTTAAGCTGGGGATCACCAGGGATGGAGACCAGGCAGGGCAGTGCAGGAGCCATGGCAGACAGCAGGGCAGGTGGCACCATGCCTGTTCCCAAAGGATGCAGGCAGCAGGAGCTCAGACAGGGGTCAGGTGTGCTTGGGGCACTGACATTTTTCTACCCACGGGCACAACTCCCTCATGGTTGAGTACAGCATGCAACTCCCTGGGGAGACAGAGCAAGACATGACAAACCAGGGTAGAATTTTAAAAGTTCTTTTATATATATATACTCATTCTGTACTGATTTTAAGAAAATTAACGCATTAGCAGAAATAGACCAGTCAATGCCTCTTTTTATTAAAGCTTAGGTCTCCTGTTGGAGAAAGGTCATAATCTGTCTGTTGCTCTGTTAGATAAGCATGCTGACTCCAGAGGGCATTTACACAGGTCTCCTAAATTCTAAGCTCTCATTGCAATCACCAGTGCATGCAAGACGTGTGAAAATCTTTTATTTCTTTTCTGAAGAAAAATTCTCACAATAATGTATCTCTATAAAATTGTCAATGTTGAGCAAAATGCCTATTAATTTTTGCCAGACAATATTTAGCTTGGTTTAAAAAATGAGCATGTGCATACTTGTGGTTAGCTTTTGTAGAACAATAAATAAATAAACACAATAAGACCAGATTTTCTAAATTAAATGCCATTTCCTACAGTTCCTTTAATGGACAAACCTTTTGAACATGAGGAAGAATTCAGACGTTGTAGTTAGGCAGAGAGAAGAATCTTAAAGTGATTTTCACTAAGTAGCAAACAGACATATTTTCTTGTCATATGAATTTCAATTGGCTCATTTCAATATTTTATTTTTTCATCAAAAAACAAAACAAAAAATACCCAAAACCCAAACATCAATCACCAAAAAAAAAAAAAATCACAAAAGCCCAATGTTCACATTGTATTGCATTGTTATTTTCACTTATAATCAGAGTTACTTTTTTGTTGTTTAGTAACACTGTCAACATTTCGTATTGTCTCTCTAAGCAGTAAAGGAGGCCTTGGAGACATTCATGTGTGAAAGGTGAAACAGGTGTTATAACAGAAAGTTACTAAAATGTAATGTGGAAGTAAAACATTAAAATAAATTATAATTTGTTTGATAGGAAGGGAACACTAAACATCAGACACTTGTTAATCACCAGTAATTCAGAGCTACAACTCAGGCTGGAGTAGGATACTGATAGTCGTTTGCTGCAATATCCCTACATTCAAACAGGGGAGAAAAAAAGTAGTTGGGGGCAGAGGGAAAAAGTTCTAAAGCATCAGCCCATAGTTCCCCTGAAGAAAAAAAGTAATTACAGGTGATTTTTTCATGTGTGACATTTTCTTAAATTCTGCTAGCCTCCAGTGATAAAATTTCATTTTATTTTCTCAAAGAAATATAAATTTCCTTATTTACCCAGAAAGTCTTGTAATTAACAGAAGGTAACTCAGTTTGGCTGTCAATCTGCTTGTGAATTTGTGAACTTAAAACTAGCAACTGCTTAGATATCTTTATCGTGACCTTACAGCATTTACTTATGACAAGAAAACATATCACCAACCACTGTTGTGTATTTTTGGGTCCAGTTCTTCAATGTTTAAAGCAATGGACAAGGGAAGTAAATTTTAAATGGAATTTTATTCTGTTGCTCCCAGCTCTCAAAACATAGCTGTTAACAGGGAGATATCAATCAGCAACTGCTTCTGCTAGGAGACAAATTCTTGGTCCAAAAATATTTTTATGAGCAAATCTGAATTTTGATACCACGTCTTTCCTGCAACAAATTTCAGATGGGATAAGGATTGGTCTATCAATAAATAATAAAGAGATTTTTTAAAATTTTTTTTTCCCAAAAAAACCTGACCTGAATCAACTGTTTAAACAGCTATGATCCCACTCAGATGTGCTACAGCTGATGCATATGAGGACAGCGACTGCAGGGTGTTACTGTGGGGGTAGGAAACCTGCTGGAAAGCACTGTCTCTGGGAGTGCTTTGGGGTAGGTGATGATAACACGCAGTGTTGAGGTCAGGAAGGCCAAGGCCAAGTTTCAGAATGCAAAGGAAGTAAAAGCACGTGAGGGTTACCTAGATCTGAGTATCTAGCAACTCATGAGGACATTCAATTCTTTGAGGAGAAAGGTGACTTATTTATTTTATACATGCAACTACCTTGGGCCAGAGGCCTGATGCAGAAGGAGCAAACTATTCAGTCTGGGTGAGAAAAGTATAACAATTTTCAATGGCTGGAATTAGGCAATTGAAAAATGTTGGGGTTTGTCACCGAGAAATCAGGTGAAAAATTAATATCAGGAAGCTTGGACTCAGTTTGCTCTGAAATGATCTAGATGTGAATGTTAATCTTTTTCCAAGAGAAAGTCTATAAATTTTCCATTAATATCTAAGGTAAGTAGTGTTAGTTGTTCCTTTCCAGTTTGGTATCTTTGAATTACTTATCTTTTTTCTTGAAAATATTCTTTCTTTGGACTTAATTGTATTGCTCTCAGCAACATCATGGAGTTCCTGCCATGCACTGAGCAAAACGTCCATATTTTTAAGACAACTAACCAAATGGTCAGGAACCCTTTTATTAGTTTTCTTTTTCCCCTACTGTGTAGTTGACCAGAGGCTTTTGGTATCATTTTCTGTCTTTTCCTCTCCTCGTGGAGTAAACAGTGGGCTTATCTGTGTAGGAATATTATGCTTGGTGATACTTATGAAGCCTCTTCATTTATAAACATTAATAGGATTGGTTTTCCTCTTTTTTCCTCTCAGTGGTCAAGAGATATGGAGATCCCAAAACCTGTAAATAATTATTCTGTCATTACTTGACTCATTATGGAATCACCTGTAAGTTAAAGCAAAGGAAAATATAAGGTATTCAGAAAATAAGGCTGGATAACCTCACCTAGAACTGCATGTACTTACTATGAGTGTTATTTTATATTTCCCATCAAGAATCTTAAAAATAATCTGGAAAGATAAGAAGGTTATAAAATTATAATAATTTTCAAAGATAAATAGTGATAGAAAGACACTTGTTATGGATGAATTCTTTCTGTCCAGAGAGGACCTACTCCAGGAGAAATCTTATGTATTTTGACAGTTACTTTCAAATCCAGGCGCTATTATTAATGAGAGGTTGGGTATATTAATAAGATCTGGAACATTATTTACGGTCTTTAAATAATATAAAATGCTCATTTTAATTCATGCAATTCCTTTCAAAAAGTATCAATATTCACATATGTTCAATTAAACGTATGAAAAAAGTTGCCATCCTCAAAACATTCTCAGCAATGACACCCTGAATACCTCTTTGACTCTCCTACCTGCTCTACATCTCATGTTCATGCTAAATTTAGAGAGAGAATTTCAGATGTATGTGGCAAGGCTTACCGGTACAAGTAATAGCCGATTAGGATAACATTAAATCTTTGTGGAAATCAAGTATAGCTAATTTGCTGTAGGCAAGAGTAAAATACATTACACAAGAAGGTTTCATTTTACACAATATTTACAACTAGGCTGAAAAAAAAATGGTTTTCAAATATAAAAAATATCAGCATTATTAAAAGGCTATGGAATTCATAAAGGATTATATGCTGGTTTCCCCCACTCTCTGATATTCTTTCTGCTTTTATTCCTGCCATCTACCTTATGTTCAAATCAATACCATCTGGTCTTTAGAAACACAGACTTGTAGAAATCCTGACTAATTTTCCTTCACAAGTGGGTGAAACTCAAAATAAAACTGCCTTTCAATCCATAAAAGAAGACCACATTAGGTTTATAAAGGGGGGGAAAAGAATCCATTTTCAGCCTCTTTAAAGGATTCTTTATCCTTACAGTCCCTGCTCAGAAGTAGCTATGGGAGTTATTTCACACATAACTTTCTCCACCACAGGATAACCAGCTGACTGTGTTGCCTGTGACTTTGTTTTAAAACTGCAAGTGTGATACTTCATCATCCCCATTTGGAAGGGTTTACAAAAAGGCATATTTTTAGAACAATTAGCTTCCTGTGATGTAATGGGCATTTGAGTAGTGTCATGTTTTGGCTCTTTCTCTGACTTAAACCACTCAGTTGATTTATGGGTGTAGGATTTCCTTTACTCTCCAGAACACAATAGTCTCCCCATTTGTTCACTGAAGGCTGGAATTTATGATTTATAGTTAGATTATTTCAATTTTAATTTTTGTCTCAAAAAGAAGAGCTGCCAAGAGGTACATTGTTTCTCCCCCAGCTTTGTCAGTGAAAGAGCACTGGAATTACTCTGTCCCACTGCAGTCATTCAATAAAAGTGTAGCATGTTTCCATGAACTAATTCTCCCATGGTGAAGCACATATCTGACACACCTGGAATCATTGCTCTTTGGAAATATACATAATATTGATTCTCCTGGCCATAATCAAGGGCACACACTTACTTTAAAAATTAAACAAAAAAAAATTAGGAAGGGCTGCAATGTCAACATCTCAGTGTTCCCTCTGCAGGTTGCTCCATTGTTCTAATTTTGTGTCCTTTATAATTACATCGAGTTAGTTAGAATAAAGTGATCGAGGGGGGGTTTTTGGTTTTGGTTTTGGTTTTAGCGTGGGGTTTTTTTGTTGTTGTTGTTGTTGTTTTGTTTTTTGGTTTTTTTGTTTGGTTGGTTTGGTTTTTGTTTTGTTTTGGGTTTTTTTGTTTGGTTTTCATGATGGTTGGTTAGTTGGTAGGCTTGGGGTGGCTTTTTCTTGTTTTTTGTTTGGTTGGTTTTCTAATATTGTAAGTAAACCAGTGTATTTTCCCTTAGTCTTCAGAAATAGAGTTTTTTGGGGTTCGTACAGTGGATGCACACACATATTCAGCAACATACTTCTGGCTGTGGTTACAAGTTTGTGCCTGTAATTTATGAAATATCAAACAGTAAATGGCAAGAGCCTGTAAAATCATGCTATTTCATGTGGATCTGTCAGAGCACAAGGCTGGTGTCACAGGTACCATCTCAGCCGCTGAGTTCAGCACCTTTCAGTCACAGGCTTGTGAGTCGCAATAAGTAACAGAGGATCCGCAGAAACCTTGGATGTGCTGTGACACACCTGTGGTCATGAACTGTAAAACTAACACCCGTAACAAATTTAAGACTGAAAAGAAGATTTCTGAATCCAAACCTGGAAATTACTTCAACTGAACCTGAGCAGAAGTGATAAATTTCAGTGTTAGCAAGACCCCCATCAAACATTATCTCTTCTCATAGCTGATCTCAAAAGCATCAGAGGAAACAAATTCAACCATTATGTTTCCCTCCCTGGGCATGCAGCTAAAGTATAAAGGTGTTCACAGCCCATGGAAAGCCAGCAGAAGCTCCAAAATTATATGAATATTTCGAATAATATCAGTATAGCACGTGTCAGACAGCAAGTTCCTGCTTCATGTTGCATTCCCTGACAGATTCCAATACATCACAGGCATTAGAATTCACCTTGCAATTCTATGTTCCATCTTCAAGAATTTTCTTCTATCCTGCAATTCTTCCTGTAAGCTTGGGTATCCCTTCATTTGTAGACAATATACAGTTTAGCTGCAATTTTATTCCATTGCATGTATTCACCTAGAATTTCTTGCTAATTTTGGAAAACAGAATTTGAATTAAGTTGAAGTAAATTTTGTTAGAAAAATGTTGAGATCCTTTTCTTCCATGTTGGTCCTTCTAATACTTCTTTTATATTGTTACTGCACTTTGACCTTAATGATCTATTAGTAGAACTTGTTTTTTTTAATTATTGGTCTCATACACTTTTAAGAATTGAAAGGTCATACGAAACTGGCACTGATTTGAGAATTTTTTCCCTGAGGAAAACTTGTGGACTGTGTGATAATTTTCAAGATGACCTGGAAAGGAATTTAAGGCAAAAAAATACAACTTATCTCCTTAAGTGGTTACAGAGCTTCTTCTTAATAATATAGGATGCCTATAATGATACCATCACATTCCAGAGGCTGAGGAAGAGGTGGTGGCTTGAAGTGTCCAGGGGTACATAGGATTAGCAATGTTTGATTTTGAGATTCTTAGTAAAATTTATATTTTTGTAATTTATATGTTGTAATTTCATTTTTTTCAAGACCATAAACTCTATAGATAGGCAAACTGTACATACAAATCATACAATACACTTATGCAGGTTATGTACTTAGAACATAGGAAATTTGCAAATATTACAAGCATAATTTCTAGTATACTGAGTCATGTAAAAACTACTTCTGTGTGGGGCTGATCAGCAAAAATCCTGGATAGCTAGGATGTTTTTGTGGCGTAGTCCTATGCATAGGCACCCTTTAAGTCAAACATGTTTTATAGTTTTAATGCAATTGCAAATACAGTTTTGCTGTGATTTCATTTAACTCTAGCATCTGTGTTTGGTTGACTTAAATCATACTCATATTTCTTGAGCAAAACCACTAGCTAACCAAAGCCAGTTTATTAAAAGGTTTATGCTCTTCTATAAGTTTCTAAGTAACTTACAGAACACAACTTGAAGATTAGGTGGGGTTTCAAGCCAGGATTACTACAGGGAGCAAGCAAAGATGGGTCTTGTGTGGTTGCAAATGCTCATAAAAATTCCCTCAGAAAATGCTTGAAAATACTTGCAGGTCTTGCATCTTCTTGTCTCAGTGCTATGGAATATGCTGCACCTTGCTGAAACTGTATTTTGAAAATTGTGTTTTGGTTCCCAGGCTGCTTTGACACCTACAAAAACTTTATTGAGATGTTTGTATAAGAACGGCTTGTTGAAACATGGTGAAAAAGTGATTAGCGGTTGTGATGTTCTCTTTGAAAAGGTTTGTTCTGCATTCAGAAGGTGTACTAGAATTTGGAGGAATTATTTGGGGAGTATTTGCATTGATTTTGGTATTTGTTTTTTAGAGGTTTTGGGTTTTTTAATGCATTGCTTAAATTGTGTAGTTTGTGTTTCTGGCTACTCAAATGGCTGCATCAGTAATGTGTTTTCTAGGTAAAGAATCACAGCATGGGCAAAGGCAAGAGAAGCACGAGAGAGAAAGAGTTATTTCTAAGATTTTGCTGTCAAGACTCAGTTTTGTAAACTGCCTACCTATTGCTTATTGCTCTTGTACACCATTTCTATTATCCTGTACAGTCACTGATACTTTAGAATTTAAAACCTTTCAAGGGACCACTATAATTTTCTTCTATCTGATCTTGGTTTCAAGATCTTGCACAGCAGCAGACCAGCATTTTTCTGATGTACTGATTAATCGAAGTCTTTGCTACTATACTTCTTCCAATCTGAATTTGACAAGCACGTCTCTTACAGCCATTGGATTTTGTTGTGCCTTCTTATGCTATTGAGCCATTTATAATCAGATATCACTTCTCTTTTTCAACACCTTGTCACAAGCAAAACGGAATTGGATTTTTCTATGCCCTCTTATGCTATAGAGCCACTATGAATCAGGTATCACTTTTCCTTTTTGATATATTGTCACAAGAAAAGCAGCCTTCAGTTGGAGAAACATATTTGACTCATTGTCAGTAAGCAAAAAGTTCCGATCATTGATGTGAATGTTGGAAGTGGGGGAAAAAAAACCCAGATGCATTTATACAAGTACACTTAGATAAGCATCTATTCTTCCCTTTTCTCAGCCTAAACTTTTCATATTTTCTGCAAATGGTACTCAGTCCATCCGAGTTCACCCAACGAGGTGGAGGTGATATAGGAAGCTGAGATGCTTTGTCCAGAGGCTTTCCCATGTTCTGTGCCCCGTGGTTTCTTTCTGCTGGCTGGTGCTTCACAGATTTCTGACACTCCATGTGTAACTATGTATGCAACTCTTGTTTGTGCTCCAGTGCAAGTCACCCATGGGCTGCAGGTCCTTCAAGGATGTACCTACCCCGTTTTAACATGAAAGCCACCTCAAGAGCACATATTCCAGTGTTTCTCCATATTGTCTGAGCAGGACACCACTTGCTGTTCTGATTGGGCATACTTTAGCATACAGTTCTAAAGTTTTTGGTTTTTCCCACTGGTGCTCAAAGAGATTTCAGCGCTAACTGCAATGGCTTCCATCTGTCCTTCCAAGAGGTCACAACTGTGACCCCCTGCTCCTTAAACCTTTGAATTCTGTCCTTTATACAATATATACAATAATATACTATTGCTGCTTTTTCTGGATAAACAAGTATTTTAAGCTAGTTAAGTGTCTCAAGATAAGGCCTGTCTTACAGACAACAGATTTTAATTGTACTTATTTTCACAGAATCACAGAATAGTCTGAGTTGGAAAGGATCCAGAAGGATCATCAAGTCCAGATCTTTAGTGAATGGCCCATATGGGTTTTGCACCCACAATGTTGGTGTTATTAGCACCATGCTTTAACCATTTTCAAGTCCTTTCTAAGTTTTAAACATCATTTTTAGAGAACTGACATGCTGGTATACTTCTATTTACCATGTGTACAAATTCCAGTCTCAGTATTCTGATTTAAAAGTTTCCCTGCTAGGATATCTGTCATTATTGTGGTTGCTGCTTTGGTGTGTAATATAAGATGAGACTGATGTCCTGTGATTTACCTACAATTAGCACATTTTCCCTTTCTGAAGAAAAACAATTCAGCAGTCTTGGGGTGTCCTGTAGAAGTTCTTTATTCCTACTGTTTTATGTTTTGTCCTGCTTGATTTAGTAAGACTGATAATCCATTGCTTGAGGGCTTGCAGCCGAGGTAAAAGCTGTCTTACCCTACAAATTCATTTGTGCAAATAAGTTGCAAGCAATGTCACTTCTATTTCACTTTTTGACAGTAAAACCAAGGTTTTTAAGAGTGTTTTGTACCAGTCTTATGGGTTCAAACCAGAGCAGCTTTGCATAATATGAAGGTAATAATCCTCTCAAAGACACCAGGAAATGTTTGCTGGCCTTGAACTTCTTTAGACAGCTTGCAGTGAACCCCATTAGCATCAACCACCAATTATAGATAATTATTTTTCAGAGATTTAGGAAGAAAAGCTATCCAAATTGTGCTTCAGCTTGGCTTCACATGACCACTTTTAAATTCAATGCCTCTAGTTTAAACATAGCAATATAACTGCTAGCTTGTGACTTCCATGAGCCATAGCTTGCTGGAGGTTGGTAGACCATTTCTGTCGATGTAGACTTGCTTCCTGCTGCTGCATTGCCCAGGTACATGCCTCAGGGGATAGGCTCCTGAGATGGCAGGAGATCATTCCCACACCCTTCATTCTCGCTGGCAGAGCAGAGGTGTTGGAAGGGCTGACACTGCTATTCAGGTCCCTAGATTGCAAGGAAAATAATTAAAATGTAGGATGTCAGTGGGCACTTTTTTTTTTATTCTCCCTATTACATGATTTTTCCTGTTTTCAGTCAGATCAGTGTTCTCAGGGTAGGAGAAACTTGTTTTGTTATTGCTGTTCCAGTTAAAACAAAAGAAATTAAATGGTTCCTTCCAGTGGCCTGCTGCACAGCCTCCTGTAACTGCCTAATTGGCCTCCTATAATTATTGCCCTAGTTGAAATACATTTACTATTAGACGGGAGGTTTATGTAGGTCATCTGGTTTTCTGGAAAATTTGGACTGTACTCAGGCGTGAAACCAGTCTACCTTATCACTGATCTTTCTGATTTGCTAACATTTTATCTTTGCCACAACAAATCTGATTTAAAGGAAAGTATATCTTTTGAACACGATTATTAATAAAGTAGGAGAACTAATTTTAACATATTCAGAGCTTTAATGGCCAATGTTGTGTGAAATAACAGTCTTCCTCTGCATGTTCATTCCAGGCAGCTGTTGATATATGTACAATCATTCATGTGCCTACGAAAGTTTGACACCCTCTGGGAAAGTACAGCCTGAAGTTGCAAGTCAAGACCACATGTAATAGCTCGTGTGGGCATACACTTGCATTAGATGTATGTAAATGTGCAAAATAAACATTGTCTTGCTTCTAGACTTCGGCTTTCAGCTTTTTTGGTTTATTGCTCAAGATTATACTTCTTTCCTGTTTCCTCTCTGGATAGAGATATACATCTCAGATGATAATTATGCCATAGTTTAATTGCTTTAAAAATAAAATTATGTTCATCATTCACCTGTTTTGAGGTTAACTGGATGTGTAAAGAAATTTCAAGTTCTTCAGGTTCTTGAGCATCTTATTAACAGAATTCCCTTGAAATACAAGGGCCAATTCTTCCCTTATCTCCTAAGACTATTAATATCTAATAATTTTGTTTGCCTTTTTGGGGGGAGAAATAAAAGTCCTTACCAATAAGAAAAACTGTTTAGCTAATTGTTTTCTATTTTTATTTTCTCCAGTTAACTTTGGCTTTAAATTCAATACAAATTTTTAGTCCATTTTTTACCTTTGATTGTAGCAACATTTTGCTGGGGTGGAATTATAATAGAAGCACAGAACTTGCTGAGTTAGAAGGGACCCACAAGGATCACTGAGTTCAACTCCTGGCCCTGCACCAGCACCATCCCCAACAGTCACACCATGTGCCTGAGAGCATTGTCCAAATGCTTCTTGAACTCTGTCAGGCTGTTCCAGTGCCCAAAAACCCTCTGGGTTACAAATCTTTTTCTAATATCCAACCTAAACCTCCCCTGACACACCTTCAGGCCATTCCCTCGGGTCCACTCACTGGTCACCAGGGAGGAGAAATCAGTGCCTGCCCCTCCTGTTCCCCTCATGTGAAAGTTGTAATTGCAGTAAGGTCTCCCCTCAGCCACCACCAGGCTGAACAGACCAAGTCACCTCAGCTGCTCCCCACAAGACTTCCTCTTCAGATGCTTCACCATCCTTGTGTCCCAGCTTTGGATGCTCTCTAATAGCTCCTAGGCTTGCCTGGAAATGGACTCCACTGGTTTTTACTGTGTGTCAGAGGGGCACTGGAAGCCCCTTTCCTTCGTTGACAGTTTGAGAGCTAAAGGGCTGAGAACCTGTACAATTATGGGTGCAAAATTAATGCATCAAAGCAGAACTCATTAGAAACCTACATGTATGGCTAGTCAGGCCACACAATATTCTACCTATTGTACACGGTAATTTACAAATCTCCTTCTGTGCCAAGGTACCAGCCAGAAGCCTTGTATGCACACATCAGGATCCCAGTAAATTACATTGAGAGCAATCAGATAATGTTGTTAATATGACTCACTTCAGTGCAATTTCTTTGCTCCTCCCCGTATGATTAATTACAACGAAATTGATGTTGCCAGCAATGATTAATTTACAAGTTCAGATGCAGAGTAAATGAGCTAAGCAAAGCTGAGTTGGCATTGCCCCTCATTTAAGAAACTGCACAAGGGATCACAATTCACAGCTAACCTTGTGACCCATTACTGTATTTGCATAAGAAATGGCTGTGTTGAATAGCTGCAAACTTATAATTTATTATTTTGTGATAGCTGTTTAGAAAAAAAATATTTAGTTTAGCTAAATCAGAAAACAAAGAGCATCAATCAGGCTTCTACCGGGAATTTTCTGTGTAATTCAAATTCATGATCAGGTAATATGAAAATGCCAAGCCTTTGATAGTGAACTGAAAATGAGGATCATATTCTTGATGAAATCCCTGAATTTCTCCATGAAAAAAACAAAGTCCATAAAAAACCATAAAAGAATAAATATATTAATAACTAAATAGATTTAATAACTGCTCTTTCTTTAAGGATAATAAATCTATCCTGTAGGAACTACAATTACTTCCCATGTTGTACATAAGTCAGAATTATTGTCTGTATTGAAGTGAGTGCTAGAGACTCTGTGCATCACCAAGTATTTGAGCATCTTCTGTTACAGAGCAGATACTGCAACACGCGTATCAATCAACGAGGCCCATGGAAAAGAAATCTATATGGACTGATTCTTGATAGATGTTTCTGAGATGTTTATTTCTCCAGCCGCTTGGCTGGGGCTCTGCCGAGGAACTGCGGCAATCCCGGGACCCGAGGGTCCTTGCCCACGCAGGGGAACACAAAACAACCAATGAGGAATGAGGCTGACCAGGGGCAGGGAAACCCCGTGTCTCCCACCAGGGCCCCTCTCCCAGGACCACATGGCAGGGGGAGGGACCCCGACAATCTTCCACATATAATCAATAGAAGTAGTAGATTTGAGAGGCTTACTCTACAAAAATCATATTTTTAAAAATCAGTTTCCTTGTGTGTGTATAGTGTTCATTATGTAGAGGTGAAATTCAAAATTTAGTCTTTCTCATGAAGAATTTTTGTCTGATGGCAAGTATTTCTGATGAAGGAGAGAAGTGACTGGCAGCATACTTTAGGCTCTTTCCCCACTACTTTAACTTTCTTTTTTTTGACAGAGATGCTGACTGAAAAATTAAGTACACTTTTACCCATAGCTATTTGCAGATACATAGCAGGGGAGCTCTTGAGGCTTTGAAATCAAGTGTTGAAGAGAGGTAAGATCTGGAATGAGAACTTTTGCTCAGTATATGCTTTTCAGAGAGAAAAGTTTTTCATGCCACCTGGCACAAATTAACAGAAAACTCACTTCTGACTATGAAGGCCTCACAAACCAGTGCCAGTTGTCAGTTCCCTTGCAAGTTCTACCCTTGAAGCTTCTGGTTCAGTACCTGCCATGATCCCTGACAGCTATTTTCTAGGTGACTACTGATGCCTTTGAGTGTTCTGTGGCAGTCTTAAGGTAAAGAGACCAATGTTAAGCTGAGCACCAGCAGGATGGATTAAAGATTCAAGGGCATGGTTAAAAAGAAAAATAGCAAAAAGATTTGCAGACAGCTAAGACAACACCCATGTGTGCTAATCAACTCTTGCTTCTCTTGCACTCCATTTTTGCAACAGCTTGCCCAGACAAACACACAGCCTTTGGACCAAGAATTGCTGTGTCCCATGAGAAATTCCTAACCCCTGAGCTGAGCATCTGATGTCTCCCTGGCCCAGTGGATACACACCTTCCTATCCAAAGAGGAACAGCTCCAGTAGGCAACATAAAGAGAGACTCATAAGAAAACAGCTACTGTTTAGTGCTAGTCAGTCAAAGGATCTGGCCTTGTATGTTTTATACTTCACCAAGTATGTAAACTCAGTCTATTGGCTCTTTGGGGATAGAGGAGTTGCATACACAGGCTTTCCTCCCCACCTCTCTCTGACACATCCAAATGCATACTGGTTTGAAATGCCTGGGATTTATCCTGGCACAGAAGGGAAAAACTTAAATTTCAACCATTGTGTGGGATGGAGAGGCTATTTTCCCATTTATCTCTAAATCTAATGTCAAAAAGGATGCAAATATCATTAACTACAAGCAAATCAACCTTCTGCATGTAGTGAGCAGAAAGCAGGCATTCATAATTGTAGATATTTTTTAAATAACTTACTCGAATACAGAAGGACATAGTACAGAGAAATATCTAGAATAGACTTTTAAAATGTCTTAGAATAACCTAATCTGGATGGAGACCATGTAAATTTGAGTAGCAGGGTGCTAGATAATTATTTAAACTGAAAATGGAGCTTCACTGCTCAGCTATTGTTAATGACATATGGGACCTGCAATAACCTCAGTGGCTTACTCCATATAATTTTTGGTTGCCAAGCAATCCTTTTTAGTTGCTGTACGTACATCCAGCATCCTAAAATTTGTAGCCCATGGGATATATAGTGCATCAGTTCTTGCCTTGCAAAGCTCCTCTGAAGCCATCAGTTATACAGAACACAAGCTCTGATTGAAGATTATTTGGATGTTGACAGCACACATAGCCTACATTAAATTTTCAAGTTCTTATTGGTATTGTTGAAAAACTTAGCTTTTTTTTCCTTTTGCCCTTTTATTCTGCAAAGCAGAGAATCCAAGCTGTGTTACATTTTGTAATGACAGAGTAGGTTAGCTCATTGAAATGAAATGTTCTCAGAAAGCACAACATACATGGTAGAAACCAGAGATTTATGTTGGCAGTACATGACACTGGTAGACCCTTCATGCTAGTGTGTGTTGCAGGGATAAAGAACTGCTGAATGAATTCTTATCTGTTAATGCTGGTTTCTGTATTTTTGGAGTTAAGCATAATGTCATTAAAAATAGACAGGCTTTTGTGTTACATCAGATTAAATTACTGGCACTTTCTATTAGAGTGATGAGCTAGAGAAAAATGGCTGAGTTCAAAAACATCTGCATGATTTTAATAACAGATTTTAAGAAAATATACATATAGGTTATTGTCACCTGCATGTAGGAGAGAAATTTGTATGCCTGTCTTTAAATTCCTCCAGGTCAAATAGAGCAATGAATAATTGGATTGAGATTACTGAAATTCAAGTCCTTGTTCAAATCCTAACTGTGTTTTCTGTGTCATTTTATGATATCCATGTAGCAGTTTGGACCTTGCTGACCTCCTAGTGCTATTGCAGAGGCCATCTGTGCAGGTTCCCTAAGGGACAGGCTCTGCTGCAAATACAGAGCTTCTGGAATGCCTCTCTCTTTCCAAAACCTAGTGCCCTTTTTAAACAGGATAAAAGTGAAACCCTTTCCTGTCAAATGTAGACTATTTTACTGTTTTCTGACACAAACTATTTACCACTTTCAAATTAGATATTTCCCAAGTCTTTCTACTTTCTGAATCTGAAGTGGGTGGATATAAGATACTCTCTGCACACACCATGTAGTCTCAGTAGGAATGCAATAACAGGGAGAGAAAAATTGGATTTGTACTAGCATCAGATTAATGTTTCTTCTGAAATAATATGGTATTAATAATTCATCTCCTTCACTATAGCAGTGTCCACTTCTCACAAAAGAAATATCACCACAAATGGCTTCTAGTTCCTGATTCTTGGGTACGCCTTGCAAAAAGCCAAAAGATTAAGTTCATAATAAATATACATTCTCATATGGGCAATCAAGATTGAGATAAGGAACTTTCATTTCCTTATCACTTTTTCCAGAATCACAGCTCTGGATGTCAAGTGAAAGGCTGCTCCAGGGCCTGCCATCTTTGCTGAGATTACTGTAACATGTTCTGCATGGACATGGAGTTCCATTCCAAAGTGCTATCAATTTAGATCTATTCAAAGCCTTTAAACCGTATTTAAATTAATACAGGTTAATCATATTTCTCCTGAGGTGCATGTAAGATGTAGACAGAAAAGAATGAAAACCCCTTTTGGATTTAAAATCCAGCACACAACAATGTCCTCTTCTTGTGAGCTCAAGAAATTTGAGAATATGTTGGAGTTATGCCAGTAATAATTTTTTCTGTCTTCTTGTTTATAATGCAAAAGCACAACACACCTTTTAGTAAACACAAGAATACAGAAACAAATACATAAAATAATTGTATAAGCAAACTGCTGAGTTTGAAGAGAGGGACACTCAGCCTCCATGTATGGATGGCCCTAACGCATGTTTTCTTCTAGAGGAAGGAGGCTTCCCACCTGGAATATTAATTCCTGAGAGAAAATGCAAGGTATATCGTTTTGTCCTGTCTCTCAGAGGAAAGGTTTATGTGTTTACAACACCAGCAGCAATAGGAAAGTTGCCTTTGTGTGCTTTTCTAATAATAATCCAATTATATGGCTATTTCAGAGAGCACAAAATTGCAAATGTAAAGCAAGGGCTACTTTGAACAGTCCTTTTGAAAAACAACACTTCTAAAAGTTTGTAATTATTGCTCAAAAAATTATTGTTATGTTTTATACCAAACCACTCAGATTGGAGCAATAGTTCTGAAACAACATTTTATTTCAACTTCTGTATTCAAATAGCTATAGTACCATGATCCAACATCCAGAGATCATATTACAGTGGTCTTTTCACTCCTTGTGCAGGACTTAAATATTGTACATCTCCAACAACTCATATGTGAATAAGATGTGAACATCTGAGGGCCTTCTATACTAATGTTGATAAAGATTGGGGTTTTTTTTCAAACAGAGAGAGAATTTATACCATTTAAATAATATGAATACTACTCTCCTTACCAGGAACTGACTCAAAAAACTAGGGTAGCTACATATACAGCAAATTCTACTTTGATTTTGTGCCTATTTATCACCAAAAGCAAGTGTCATATCAATCTCCTTGGGTTATTGTAATCTGGATGTTACAGGGAAATTTTTACGTGAAAAATAGTTCAATATGATTAAATCAAACTAAATTTAATCTACATTAAATTAGTAGTATGTTTGTACTGCACAACTGAAAATTAAGCAACTTCAACATTTTTCTTTAAAACGTGTTAAACGACCCCATTTCTCTCATTTAAAGTATATACTTTTTTGCCCCCTATTGAAAGTACCTTATCAAATTGATTTGCAAACAAGTAGTCTTTTTTAGTTTTTTTTTTAAACTATGGTGTTCAGTAGGAAAATCAAAATCTTTCATTTATTTCTAAATTCAGGTTGAGATTTTAACAAAGAGACTGAAGAAACCATCTCCTTTCTTTATGTGACAAAGCCTTTCCTTTCAGGTTCAGTGCTAGCTCAAGTGAAGTTTCAGGTTATATTCTTGCAGTGCTATACTTTTTTTCCCTTGGTTCAACCCCAAACAAAAATGTGCTCACACAGCCCTAACTGTAAGATTGTGTAAACACAGAAAATGTAACAGTAAACATGTGGGTATTGAGAAATGTATAAAGACACTTGGTACGGTGAGCTGTGAAGCAATACAACCCTTCAGGCCTGGAAAAGCTCAAGACTTTGCAGTACTTTTATTGAGGGTCTTTCAAGACCCCTATATTAGTTTTAAATAAAGAATTATGGTCATAACCTTTGGGTCCTAAGACATATTCAGTCTTTTCTGGGAAACTATAAAGATGTAATTTTGAAACTAACTTGCACCAAACTAACTGGGGTTTTAAAAACCTTTTTTAAATTATGTCCACTGCCAACAGTCTTGATTTCATATTTAAAATACTAATACTGAAAACACAGAGAAATTTTTCTAGATTATTCGTGCAGAACTTTTTCCTCTTGTATGAAATTTCATCGCCCCTCCTGGGCTTGTTATATCTGACATTCAAGTCCTCACTGAAGCTAATGAACCTTATATTTTATTGATTAGGTTACTTATCTGTCTTAGAAGTTTTTGGAGGTATAATTTTGACTCAGTCAAATTGTTTTTTTCTCAGATATTGAAGTTATAGCTTACCATCTTAAAGTGTGCTTTTCTCTGCCATCCTTAGCAGCCGGCTGAGAATTCTTTTTTTTTAGAAAGTTATTCTTTATTGTAGGCTGTTTATATTCAGGCCTTACTTATTTCTCTCAGGCCTGACTTCACTGTTTATAAAACTACCCTCTTCCCACCTCTGTTTAAAATGGCTTCAAAAATGATCAGATGAATCACAAAAAAACATCTTCCTAAGACCAGTAAATACTAGGCTGCACAAACCAGCTCCAAAAAAGTCCTTGAGCCCTCACCTGCTGGTTATGGGTGAAAAATGCCACAGGAAGAATGTCTGTCACCCTCCTTTTTCCAGTCTCACCAGTTTCAGAATCTGTCAAGACAGAGAGCAGCATGCTGGACCCAGACTTAGACCACTGCATCTTTTAGCTGTTAAATAGTTCTTTACCTGCTTTCTGTATTAAATGCTCATTCTTTCAGTTTCAGAGCTCCTGTGTTCCGTACAACATCTCTTTACCTCCCAGATGGGACAAACCTAGCTCTTGATTGTTCGGGCATAAATATTCCCTCTTAGCATAGATTTCCACCTTAGGAGACCTTGCAGAGATGCAGTAAGCTGAAGTCTTCCTTGCACATGTGTGAGGACTTTATTGCACTTGTGTTTCAGCAAGATGGTGAAAAATTTGAAATCAAGTGTGGCCACTTGTACTTTGATTAGAAACCAAAGTGGGTACCATCACTGTCTTCTTTGGCAGCAGAACAAGGCCAGCATGAATAATTTGTACTTCTAATACTTTCATGGCGCCTAATTAGTCATTAGCCCTGCATGTCTATAGCACTGGGAACTTGAGTGGTGGCGAATAGGTGTTCTTCAATGTCAGGTGTATGGTTTTGTGCTTCTTTATGTTTCTTCTTCCTCCTTCTCCTCTTTCTCTGTAGAAGAAAAAAAAAAAAAAAAAAACAAACTGGTCAAAGGGCAAATAATCACATTTCAAGATCTTTTTAAATGCTGCTACCAAGACAGTCTAGAGGAAAGAATGAAATACATGTTTAACCTTCTCCATTTCTTGTGAAAGTAATAAAAAAGTAAAATTATATGTCTTTTCTAGCATTTTGTTCAGTCTTGTGAATTTTGGACTTAGCTATGATGGTCTTGACATAATTCACTTTAAATGAGAGGCCTTTTTGCATTTTATTTTATATGCTTAGACCAAAGACACACTTCCCATGATTAAACAAATATCATCATCATTCCAACCCAAGCTATTCTAAGATTCTGTGTATTTCTCTTAGGGCAACACTACGGCACCTGTACATGTAACAATTAAATGAAACTCTTCCTCGTGTATGAAAGGCTTGGGTTTTAGTGTATGAAGTGTAATTTACCTGTAACCTATTGGTGAGAATAAAGAAAATTAGACCTTTTTTCTCATTGTTTATATTGCCTCAACTGAGAGTATTTAAGGAACCAGCAGCCCTTGAAGAAGTGCGGCTCATACACTTAGCCAGCATCCTGTAAATGCCAGAAGATGGAGGTTCAAGAATGAGAGTATAGTGCACAAGCAAAGCAAAAGTCATGGAAGAAACCAAGGCCTAAAAGTCAAGCAAATTGCAAATTAAGTATCCTAATCTATTGAATTTTGAGTTTTTGAGAGGAGAAAAAAGTGATAAAATGACATTTTTAAATAAGGACAACAGAAATGTAGAGACAAAGAATAAAGGATTTTCGTCTTGGTGTTTCAGATCATTATCTCCACACTAACACAATTTTAGCACCTGACCGAACTGCAGGCTGCCCCAAACCCAGTGATGTGGCATCTTGACAGCCCTTGGCACTAAGGCTCTTCAGTGAATGTGACCCAGCTAAGCCTGGCAAACAGCACTGAGTTTAATTTCACATGCAGTGTATAGTGGAGAATCTGTGAGTATTCTCTTTTCTAGGAAAATGATTTTATGATTTGACATCCTTTAGTATATATGATGAGGAACAGGAACACAACATTAATAAGCAGGCATCTGTCATCATCTAAAAATTTTTATTGCATCTTCTGCAGTGCTCCTTTTTTGTTTTCTTCAAGACAATATTTAAATCTAATAGTAGCAAATAAAGGTTGTAAAAAGATAAATGTAAGGATTTTTGCTAGGACTGTGGAGAAGCAAAAGGAATGAAAGAAAGACAGACCATATGTGTAGTATATTTGTTGTTACAGCTTGCACTCATTAAAACCGTGTTTGTCGTATTATACATCATTGTACTGTAGTTGTAGTAAATGTTCCTTGTAATGCACTTTCAAGTACAAAAATTGCCTCAGAAAAGAGCGTTTAGGAAACTAATTCTATTGAAACCAATGAAGTGTTGACACATTGCCTGATGTGGATTTGTTTAAGGAGGCATATTTTAGGTTATAAAAGTACAGTCCTTAAGGCAAAAAATCAGTGACTGCTTGGTATAGTGACTGAGAGAACACTGCAACAGTATGTTCAGCAAGAAACCCCTCATTAATCCTTTCCTGTAATTCTACCCTATTCACCTTCCCCCTCGCCTGACTCAATAGAATTTAAAACCTGCTGTCAGCACAGTAACTAACCCAGAACCCATTCATTACTCAGTTAAGGCATTTGAAATGTTTGCTGATTTGTCCATGAATGGGAACACAGTGTAAATCTGGACTGAGGAGAGGTTTTTTTCCCCTTGTCAGTTTAATTGCCCCTGTGTGATGTGTTCAAGTGTTAGGAATCATCAGGGGCTTTGACACTCTTCTCTGTTTGAACAGCCATAGCATTTCACTGCATCCAGCCCCCAAGAAAATCCAAATGTTTGCAGCTGAGAGGAAATATGCATCATTTACTAAAATCTGTTTATTTGCGTCAAACCAGACTACTATCACTCTCAGCAAACTTTTGGTGCCAGAAGCCGCTTTTAGAATTAAACATAAAAACCCAAGCATCTTCTTGCATTCTAAAAAGTGCTCCAATGTGACAGAATTAAGCAGTGTAATGATTAGAGTAGGCAATTAATTCCGTGACTCAGCTGCTGTTAAGGGACTTGTGTTGAATGGACAAAATAAGCAAACAGCAATTTGTAGAGTATTTACATGGTCCCAAGTAATTCCTGTCTCAGTGAATGGCCTCTCTAGACTCAACAGAAAAAGCAGTTACAAGTAAAATGCTCAGCTGGACTGCTAGAAAATGTATATGTGTCAGTCATTTGCTTGATGTACTAGCACCATTTGGTGATGATATATCGGAAAGGCTGCAGGGGACACTTGGACATCTGTGACGAAGCTTGGAGGGCTGCTCCTCTTGGCAACACCATGACAGCTTTTTGTATGTATCCTGCTTCACAAGTAGCAGTCTTTGTCATCTGGTGGAGGCTCTTGATGTTTGCTACTTTCCCATCAGCAATAGGGAGCAGAGAGGGCAGGTAAGTTACCATTTCTATTTTCAGTCAAATAATTAGCTCATTCAAGGGAACTTTCCCTTTCTGGGCCTCACCACGTCTTTACTCTCCCTCTTAAAAATATCTATTTTTTCCAATAATACAACTCCCTCTTTGAAAGCCTATTTTTACCCTCTGTATAACATTACCAGCTTTGCTCCTTACATTACAATGATGTTCACACACACATACTCACACAGCCCCAGCCTGCAATATCGGCATTGTCCAGCGTCAATTGCTCATACAAACCATGTGGCACCAATGGATCACCGAGACAAGCCAACAAATGCAGCTCTGCCAACAGACAAAATAAATCATGGAGGCAATTTCTTGCATCTCAGGGGAACTTCTCCCAGGCTGAACGTGACTCAAAATCTAAGACTTCTCCATATGTAGCTTAAAGATTGGTAGTGCTGCATTACCTTTCACCTCACTTGCCCTGAGATGGGTGTTTTGGACTGCAGGGACGCCTGTCCCTGTTGAGCCTGGGGTTCTGACGCTGCTTCCATAAATCTCTCCCTCTCAGGCAACTGCAAAATAAATTTCTGATGAGTCTGTTCAGCTAATGCCTTCCTAACTTCCAGTATAAAAGAGGCAGTACTTGCACTAATTATTGTCAAGGCCCACGCTAAGGAGTTTTTGCACTGCAGTTTAGGGTTTCATGCTGATCCAGTTGACATAGCTTGGATCAATTTGACCCGCTACTGCAGTTGTTCTCCTTTGATCCAGAGCGGTTTGTAATTTGACCCATTCAGATGACTTTCTTATAATAGCCCTAGCAAGACAAAACCAAATCAACTCCATTTATCTTAATGGGCTTTTTTTCAGACATGAGGCCTTGCCGATCTTTTGTACAGAAGAAAAAGGAATCTGTGTATCTGATGGGCTTTGAAATGCCATCTGGTGTTTAATGTTATTGTGCTCTGTTCTCATAGTGCCTGTGCTGAATTATATCTTAAAAGTTCAACAAGCATTCACTCACAGCCACCATTCAATACGATTGTGTCATTATCAAAGATGTGGATTTATCGAACGCAGCCTGCAAACAAAGCAGGTTTTACAGACCCTTCTCCCTGAGGCTCCACTGACAGAAGTCTTCAAGTACGAAACCTGTGTGCCTTGCATCTTTAGCTGCCATTCAGATGCACAACAATACTCTTCATCCTCCAAAATTATTTTTTGAGACATAATCACAGGTGTTATAAGAACAGGAAAGGCTTTTATTAGGGTTGTGTTAATCTCCTAGAGGCTGAGCTTTTGAGATCCTACCTATTTAGGTGTAACTAAACTAGATTTCCAAACACTCTGCACCCCTCCCCTTGAAATGATGTTTCAGATATTTTCAGTACTTCTCTATTCATTCAGTATTTCAATGACGTTAAAAAAATACAAGTGTGTTTCCTTTTCTTACTGAAAAAGCTTGTATTATACATAGAAAACAGAAAAACAGCTTCTCCTCTCCCAAACGAGATCATTCACCAACAGGTAACCTGCATATGATAGACAGCTTATCAGCATAAGTGTATTTAAATACTGTCCTCTGCTCCTACCTTTATTTTATTATTATTATTATTATTCTATTATTCTCTAGGTGGAATCTTGACATCCTTGAACCTAGCAGCACAATGCCCAGTGACTTCAATAGGGTCAGGATTTCACATTCTGTGTATTTAGTTTTCCCCACTGTTTACTCTGAACTCCATTTTGCATTGCTTTTATGCCTTTGGGGTGAAGTTGTGTCTATGACTTGTATCTACTTCCTTCATTTTTTCTTCCACTTCAGCCATTTTTACTGAAGCACAGTGTGAACCAAAGGACTTCTTGGATGAACTTACAACCTGTCATTTCAAAGAAGTTGTTCCACAAGATAGAAACCCAAAATTCTAATCCCTATTTTTAGTAAAAATATATACTTGTCATGTTTCTGTCTTTGTACTCATGGTCTCCCTACATTTATATTTTTCCATATAAATAGACATAGGTGCATATTACTAATTTTTTTTCTTAAATTAGAATGTAAGTTAATGAAACAAATAATTTTTTTTCACATTTAGCTAAGTTAATAAATGTACAAATGTTAAAGCTCCTTTATACAAATAGTTGTCAATTTTTCCTTTAAAGGTACTTTAATTCCTGGTCTTGTGCTTAGAGCTTTTAGAAAAACAATGTAGTATTCTGTTTTTATTTAATAATGTTTGGAATGCTTTTGTACAAGACACAACTGAGGAGCATTTTTTGCATAATATTAATGAACTATTTCCCCTGAAATGCATTTTTGTTTTTATACTTCAGCAAACAGCTCTGTTTGAGTAAATGATCCATCCTTGACTCATTGTGTATACAGAGAGAAGATCTGCCTTTGATTGTTGTTTTAATAAACTGGAAGTCTGCCAGTGTTCTCTGGTAAGAGGAAGAGAGCATTAATGATACCACTGTGAAGCTCATCCTTGTTTGGTCTTATACTAGATTTAACCCCCACTGATCCTTTTTTCATACTGAAATGGCTGTTCAGGCTAGTCAAAAAGCACAGAGTAGTAACTGCTGTGATTTGAAAGCCAGAAACTTTTACAAGTGCCAAATGTAGCACATTTTAAATTCTTCTTATAGCACTTAGAGGACAGTGATTAATGAGTTTGTTATCTATCAAAAAGCTCCAGTTTGTGTTATCTATCAAAATGCTTCTCTCTTGCTGCTTGGTGAGGGAGAGGATTTACGATAAAGAAAAACCTGCCATCCATCCATAGTATCTAAATTTATCAACTCTACACATTCATGCAAATAATGTTAAATTATAGATCTGTAGCTATCTGGATTTAAAACCAAAACAAACAAAAAACCACCACCAACAACAAAACAAACAAACAAACAAAAACCACCAAATATAAACCACCAAAAAAATCAAACCAAAAAAACAAACCAAACCCAAACAGAAAAGAAGAGAGAAGAGAGACATTTTGAACTGCCAAATCAGTGATCTTAAAAAATAAATGAAGTTATTTCCTTCTAGCAGCTTGAGCAATGGAGGGTTCTCTTCATGCCACCAATTTCTTATTAAAACTAAAATATGAAATTGCCAGTGATCAAGAGACTTTCTCAGTAATGCTCAGTAGTATTTCTGAATGCTTTATTTTATTCTGTAGTTCTCTAGAAGTCATCTTTAATATATCTGATAAGGGTCATAGTTTTTTATACCAAGAACTCATAATTGTTTTGCTTTGTTCTCTAGCTCTTAAGCTTTCACAGAGAAAACTGCCTGCACCTTGCATAAAGTACACTTCACTCCATCTGTCAGGCAGGGAATTCTCTGTATGAGAGCAGCAAATGCAGAAAGAGGAGAGGAACATATGGCGTGTCTTAGTCCTCCCACCCCTCCCCCTGTTACCTTGTGATTGCTCTCTCTCATGCATTTACATTTTTAAATCAATTCGTATAATGGTTTACCAACCACAGAATGCTAGCCAGGGATTGCAGACATGCCAGTTTCTGCCCCGTAGTGTATAGTATTTCGTGGTGTTTGCCCAAAAGGATGGGACCTGCTTTATGTCTCCCTACCTGATAGGGAAACCATCAGGCTTATTTCTTTTGTTTCACAATTAATTTGAGATTTTTAAAAGCATGAAACAGGCACAGTAGGAGATTTTTTGAGCCCCTATTTTACATATTTACATGAGATTTCTGAGGTAAGAACATGCGTTTTTTCACAAAAATTCATTTGTCACTTGCTATTATATCTGTTCAGCTTCCCACTCGTAAAAAGCTGGCTAACATATCATGCTGTAACCTCAAGTTCATCAATGATCAGCATCAATGACTTGGTAAATTTGTGTCCTTCTTCCCCTTTGCAATGCTCTACTCACATCATAGCCAAATTACCAACCAACACCCAAAAAAAATTTTGATATTGAATAGATAACTTCATTTTTTTTGCTGCACTAAGTGCAAACAGCTGTCTCCAGAAGACAAAAAAGTGTTTCTTTTTTCCAGGTTTATTGGATGTAATCAAATTCAGTGACATTATGTCCTCTGACCTAATTTCAAGCACCCATTGGTACAGATGCTTCAGCCATTTTTAAGGTCAGTGTGAGTTCCGTGTTTGAGGTTCTGTGCAATTTACGCTCAGAGTGATCACCAGAAATTTCACGTCTTTTTTTAAAATCTATTCATTATTCTTGCGTCATAGGTTAGCAGGCATAGTCCCGGAAGGGATGTCCTTGCTGAGGGGTGCTTACAGTTTCCTCTGGGAACTGATAGAACCTATCAGCTGGCCAGTTTAAATATGGACAATTCTCTAAGCCACTTAAAGTTGTGACCACCTCTGTGATCCACATTTAAGAATAGACAAACTCCTCCTCCAAGCTCTCTCTCGTTTCCGGCGCTGGCACAGGTGGCTGCAGGCCCCGAGTGGGGGCCAGCGGGCCCAGCCAGGCCCTGCTTGGGCCAGGCCGGGCCGGGCCACGGCCATCCTGGAGCCATGGACCTGTTCCAGCCGTGGAACCCCCCCACTGCCTTGCCGTGGGCAGCCAGAGCGGCTCGGCTCTCCCCCCTCTCCACTTCGATAAGAAAAATTCAACATTCCAGCTGCAAAGCTGCAAGGCCAAGGTGAGATTTACCCTTTTATTGCTGTGAAGAGCTGAAAACCTGAGGGAAGAGAGAGAGGAGATGCTTAAAGCTGAAATTCTGTTGTGAAGCTATGATATATCAGAGTATCCCGTTGTAATTCCATGAAGATCTGGGGGGTGGAGTGTTCAACTCGTGAGCAAAAGCACCTGCACTGAGATAGGCAGATGCTGATGCAGCTGTAATTTCATGAGAAGTTTGGACAGGGAGAGATGGACCAGATGAGGACTTTTGCTCCAAATGGGAAAGGAGAAACCTCAGTCCCTAGAGATGCTCCCAGAGATAGTCCTAACAATGAAGATGAGGAAGACCCTTTGCTCCCAGGGAAGGAGAAGGGCCTCTGTTTTTGTTTCTGAATGGCTCAACCTTAAAATTGTACCCCAAAAAACTTCAAGAGTGGACCCTTGAAAGCAGTTGTGGGAAAAGCTGCAAGTCGGGGGAAGGGACTCACACGCAGGCAGAGAGACTCCTCTTCCTAAATGGACTGAACAATATTTGGAAGTGGGCGGCTGTCTCGTTGTGATAATGTTTTCATAGCATGAGCAAGAAGAGACTTCTCTTTCTAAATGGACTGAACAAGGTTATTATGGCAGTGGTAAACAGACTGAACATCTTATGGGTTGTCTTTTCACATTGTTAGTGGGAGAAGGGAGGAAGGTGGGGGGAGGAGGAGAGTTCTGAAGGTGGTATAATTTTTTTCCTCTCCTCTTTTAGGTCTGTTAATAAACTTCTCTATATTCTTTCAAGTTTGGTGCCTGCTTTGCATTTCTCCTAATTCTTATCTCACTGCAGATAAACAATAATGAGTATTTTAGACCAAACCACGACACTAAATTGGTGTTTCCACCTGGTTACAAACCGAACCCGCGACATCTTGTTATTCAGTATAATTAACCAATTATGTTGCTAAAATCTGTTCACTTTCATGAAGTCCAGAAAGCTTGTGCAGGGTAATGGAAAAAACTTGCTGACTTGAATTCTAGATGTGCCACCCAAGGATGGTGTGTTCCTGAATGTGCTGCTCACAGACAAAAAGGAACTGGTTGGTGCTTTTTTCTTAAGGATTTTTGGCAGGGAAGGTGATTACTTTGTTTTAAAAAATTACATATTTAAAATAACTGCATATTTGCTTGTGGAAATATTAAATTGCTTAACTATGGCAACAAAGTCATCAAACGTAAGGAATTAATCAAGCATGAAAAGAAAGAGGAAATCGCAATATTATTTCATGTACCTTTCAATCCTGACCATTCCATGTTCTTGAAAACATCTGAAAAACAAAAGCCGAAGCTTAGTAACAAGAGATTTTTGTTCAACCCACCTGTAAATTAGTTAGTGAAACTTGACATATAAAGCGCCCTAGTGGGTGTAATTAAGTCTAACTAGTCTTGGCTACTTTCTCCAAAGTGTAACATGAACAGTGAAATAACATCCCTAGATGTACTTGTTTTGTAAGGTGAAAACTAGGAAAGTTCAGAGAGATCAATTACACTATGATAGCAATATTTTTGTTGAAGTAGATTTATGTGCTGTTGCTGTTCTCTCCCATGCCCTGGTGATAGAAGTCACATTCCCTTCCAGCATTCCTCCTCCTCCACTTTTCATATTCAGTCATTATCAAATGCCTTGTAGTGGTTAGGTCTAAAATACTCATTACTGTTTATCTTCTGTGAGATAAGAATTAGGAGAAATGCAAAGCAGGCGCCAAACTTGAAAGAATATAAAGAAGTTTATTAACAGACCTAAAAGAAGGGAAAAAAAAAATTATACCACCTTCAGAACTCTCCTCCTCCCCTCACCTTCCTCCCTTCTCCCACTGACAATATGAAAAGACAACCCATAAGATGTTCAGTCTGTTTACCACTTCCATAATAACCTTGTTTAGTCCATTTAGAAAGAGAAGTCTCTTCTTGCTCATGCTATGAAAACATTATCACAACGAGACAGCCGCCCACTTCCAAATATTGTTCAGTCCATTTAGGAAGAGGAGTCTCTCTGCTCGCATGTGAGTCCCTTCCCCCGACTTGCAGCTTGTTCAAGGTCACACACAGATAGCAATTGGTTTTCCCATGTTCGAAGATCCACTCTTGAAGTTTTTGGGGTACAGTTTTAAGGTTGAGCCATTCAGAAACAAAAACAGAGGCCCTTCTCCTTCCCTGGGAGCAAAAGGTCTTCCTCATCTTCATTGTTAGGACTATCTCTGGGAGCATCTCTAGGAACTGAGGTTTCTCCTTTCCCATTTGGAGCAAAAGTCCTCATCTGGTCCATCTCTCCCTGTCCAAACTTCTCATGAAATTACAGCTGCATCAGCATCTGCCTATCTCAGCACAGGTGCTTTTGCTCACGAGTTGAACACTCCACCCCCCAGATCTTCATGGAATTACAACAGGATACTCTGATATATCATAGCTTCACAACAGAATTTCAGCTTTAAGCATCTCCTCTCTCTCTTCCCTCAGGTTTTCAGCTCTTCACAGCAATAAAAGGGTAAATCTCACCTTGGCCTTGCAGCTTTGCAGCTGGAATGTTGAATTTTTCTTATCGAAGTGGAGAGGGGGGAGAGCCGAGCCGCTCTGGCTGCCCACGGCAAGGCAGTGGGGGGGGTTCCATGGCTGGAACAGGTCCATGGCTCCAGGATGGCCGTGGCCCGGCCCGGCCTGGCCCAAGCAGGGCCTGGCCGGGCCCGCTGGCCCCCACTCGGGGCCGCAGCCACCTGTCCCAGCGCCGGAAACGAGAGAGAGCTTGGAGGGGGAGTTTGCCTATTCTTAAATGTGGATCACAGAGGTGGTCACAACTTTAAGTGGCTTAGAGAATTGTCCATATTCAAACTGGCCAGCTGATAGGTTCTATCAGTTCCCAGAGGAAGCTGTCAGCACCCCTTAGCAAGGACATCCCTTCCGGGACTATGCCTGCTAACCTATGACATGCCTCCATCTTGTTTAAATAACATGATACTTAACCCTTGTTTGATGTGGGGAATGTAAGGTTGCTGAAATTACAGCTAGAAGGATATGAGAGTGTGTATGGATATATATTCAAAAAAACCTTCAACTTTAGAGTTATTCACCTGATTAACGGAGTTGGAAGCTGTTAAACATATCAAATGTTTTGCTCAGAAACTCTGACTAAATTAACAATAGTTGACCTAATATATTAGAAATTATGCATATAATGTTACTAAATTTTTTTTTTTTAGGGTTACATGATGTCTAAAATATGGGATCTTTCCTGGTTAGGTGTGGGTCTAGATCTTACAGATTAATTTTAAATTGGGTGTTTCTTTGTGTAAGTAACAGGTAGGTAAAGAACAGGAAGATGAGAATAAGTATAGATATCTTTGACTGAACACCATGGGGTGTTTGGCAACTAATCTGGAAAGCATTGCTCCTTGACTTCCTTTGTCCCTTCAGATGTCTTGTGAGAGGGAAATGAGGTTTGCTGCTAAACAAAGCTGAGATTCCAAGACCCTGAGGATGCAGAGCACCAGGAACTGTTAAGGCAGGGGGGTGAATTCTCCTTCTAAGTACCTTTTCTGTCATATCTCCCTTGTCTTCAAAAGAACAACCTTTTGAGCCTGTTGCAGAAGTGACATGATGTCACAAGAAGCCTGAGTTTAGACCTTGAACGTTATAAAGTGCAGAATGGAAATCTAAAAATCCAATAACATGGTCAGGAGAGCCAAAGGAAAAGAAACTTCCTCCCTTCTAAGAGGGAATCAATAAAATACCTGAACTGCACAACAGAGATGAAGGTTGCTTTCCATCATACTTTAGTTAAAATGGGTTCTGCTTTATGCAAAGTTCTATACTTGGGACTTCCGTTTTTATCCAGTATATATTTTTAATTAAAAATGAAAAAGCAAGAAAAATTAGAATACAATTCATTTTGAAAAGCAGATTTTGTGAAGTTTTTGTTTTGCAAATACAAAGAAAGCTCAATAACAGGTTGCAACTGCTCTTCAAAAGCCTGTAAAGCCGCAGCTTATCATAAAAACAACCAAAATATTTCACACCATAAGCAATAAGGAGGTTCTGGAATCCATCAGAAACAACAACATCCTGACAGCAACAAGAAAAGGTGGGTGCTGTGCTGAACCTCATACACTCCAACAGGAAACGGTTCCTTGGGGCTGTGAAGGTCAAAGGCAGTGACCATAAGGTGGAGTTCAGGTTCCTAAGAAGAGGGAATATTAAAGGTCAAAATAGTCAAGATCATCT
Organism: Corvus hawaiiensis; assembly: GCF_020740725.1. NCBI lineage: Eukaryota > Metazoa > Chordata > Aves > Passeriformes > Corvidae > Corvus > Corvus hawaiiensis. The sequence goes on from NC_063255.1 coordinate 49,051,395, forward strand.
TGAATGGTGTTGTAAGCAACCTGATCTAGTTGAAGGTATTCCTGTTTATTGCAGGGGGCTTGGATTAGGTGTTCTTTGGGGGCCCCTTCCTAGACCACTACACCCAATCATTCTAATATTTGATTCCATGGAAGGTCGGTGGAGACAGGCTACTTTTGGTGGTGCCCAGTGACAGGATAAGAAGCAGTGGGCACAAAATCAAACACGTGAGGTTTCTGCTGAACATCACAAAACACTTTTTCACTCCTCAGGTAACCAAGTACTGGAACAGGCTACCCAGAGAAGTTGTGGGGTCTCTATCCTTAGAGATATTCAAAAGTTATCTTATATGGTCCCGGGCAGCTGGCTCTAGGTGGCCCTGCTTAAGTGGATAAAACGACCTTCAGAGGTCCCTCCCAACTCCAAACACTCTATGATTCTATAAATGCAGCAGCTGTTACTATTTCTTTTTTTCAGTAGATCATTTATTTTCAAGTTAGTACAGATAATTTAATAGAAATCGATGGTTGTAACATTACAAGTGGCATAGAGCAGTAATTTTGCAAGCACATATGGAAATTTTGCTCCATATGTGTATGTAGCAAGCAGCAAACATGCAATCAAACATGGTATGAGAAAGACTTTTCCATTTTATGGCTTGCTATTTATACTGAGCTATTTCAAAATTCTAAATTCAAGCTTAATACATAAGATATTTTAAATAATTGATAATGTACCTAAATAATTAATTACTGGAAGGATACTTTTTCAGAGAGAGGGTGCATCTGTTTACATTCCACAGTGCTTGAAAAAAGATAGTGGTTGCCTTTGAATTACTAGAGTAATTGTGGTGACATGCAGGAAGCTTTGCAAAAGCAAGTAGCACTAAAAGGTGCCTCCCACTGATTCAGTGTGAGTGAATGACATGGATCACCACATCAGAAAGAGTTAAAATATATATATTCAGGCATAGGCATTATAGATGCATCTCTTTTCCTAGTCCACTGATGGAGCAAAGAACTGAGGAGATGGAAGAAGAGAAGTCTTGTCTCACCTTACTGCCCCCCATCCTCAGCTTGGAAATACTTTTGCTCATAAATGCTCTTCCTATTTTTCAGGTGCTGAAGTTGATGGCAAAGAGCTCTCCAAGGGAGTTTACAGGCGTGATGGTGTTTGAGTTACTCTGGGTTCCCTGGGGAGATGTAGCTGGGCACTCAGTGTTGATGCCCAGATGAAAATGAAAACTGGAATTTCATTTTGCATGTAAGATAACTTTTGAAACTTGAAATCTGATTTCTCAGCAGGTAACCTCTGCAATATCAAAAGGACAAATAGGTTGGGGGTGTTTTAAGGTGTGGGGGTTTGTGATGAGAAATTTGTTATCACACATAAACCTTGCCGCAGCACAGTGAACATACTGCCTCTTAAAATCCATCCTATACCAGTTATTTACGCATTTATTTCTTCCACCCAAAGGAATGCATCTGGTAAACTACCACATTCGCTGTAACTCAAGTAAAGGTTGTCTTCAAATTTCTATTTCATTCAAGAAAATGAGGAAAAAGAAGATCTGTGCAAGGCAGCTTTGGTTAAGGCAGATGTTTGTGACTCTGTTACATTTATAAATTTCTATTGATACTACACTGTAGGATGAGCTAATGCAGTCTGCATGCAAATTAGCATTAAGCTCAGAAATAAGTTTCTCCAGTTCAGGGTATGCATGTATTATGCACCCAAACCTTTTGATTTATTACTGGTTCCCTAAACACCTTTTGAGGTAACAGCACACCAAAATGTTTTTCATTTCACCCAAGAGATGTGAGAACATAGAAATACTCTCCTTTAGATTAATTTTTATTCTGCTCTGTCAGTTTATTTCTGTAGCTGTTGGAATTAATAGTCTACTTCTCTTACTTTTTACTATTTTCAGAAATAGATCTGAATTAGCTCACATAAATAAAAGTGCTTGCAGACTGATTTTTACATGAGTTCCAAAAGTCACATACATAAAAATGCTTGTGCAAAACAAAGGTAGTGGAGATGTTATTGTGCCATGCATTCTATAATATTTTTCTATTTTAGTGATGCTTCTCTTCTTTCACAAACCCTTATCAGGTGTCCTTTTATTAAGAAATTGTTAAAAATTCCAAGAAAGTATCTCATTGTTCATTATAGTAAAGCTCAGAAGGATAAAGACTTTTTTTATTTTACAATTTCTATCAGGATTCTAAAATATTTTCGGTTTATACCAGCTATTCACTCAGCCATAACAGCAGGGAACTCACATACGTGCTTGTGTTAATTATTTTGGACTGCATTGGTTTTGGGTTTTGTTCAGTATGTGGTTCACTATATGTTGGCAGTAACATTCAGCAAGATGAGCCAGAAGTACAGATCCATGGAAAATAAAAAGTAAAGTTACATTCTTAAGCTAAAACAAAACCAAAACAGAACCCTAAAAAAAAACCCAACCAAACAAATATAATGGGGTTATATGGAATATATGTTTCAGGTATTTGTGTTGCTTTTCCAGTGCTGAATTGTGGCTCTATCCTGAAGAGACATCAGTCCAGTACTCCCAAGGAGTTTCAAAATTAATCCTATCTTACTGGAAGTTTCCTTCAGCACATTTCCCATAATTTGAAACATCCACTTCTGCATAATGTATACATGCTTGTGACTTACTGTAGCCTTAAAGATACAGTCGTATAGTGTAGGAAATACACTATCAGTTGTCTTAGCATCAGACATGTTTCAAATAAATATATGATTTGCTGTCTTCTATCATCTGTTTTACAAGCAGAGCTGTAGATGACTGCTTAAAAAGAATGATCAGCCGCATTTTTCATCTTAAATCAGCTGGTTTCCTCACAATGACAATAGTGTCTCTGTTGAAGGTGTTGGACCTTGACTGTTGAACTGATACAAGGATAATAAGCATGTTTTTAACCATCACTTGTCTTCTCCAGATGAATAGATCTAAACTGATGGGTCAATATTATGTGCGATAAGGACAGAATTGACTCTACCTTCCTTTGTAGTCTTACACTCCTAACAAATAAACCAACTGATTTTGTCACTATTTTAGGCAGTAACTATATATTCCTTGTACATGCAAAGTACAAATTCAAATCTCCTTCTGTCTATTAGAATACAATAATGATAATAAGTGTAAGTACAGAGGGAGCTTGGAAGTCTGCCAAATTCCTAGTAATTGGGAAAGGAGGGAAACCCTCTCAAACTCAGACGGGTGATGGAAGGTAACTTCCATGCCCTTTACCTATAAATATTTTGAAATTGTCTCACAAGAAGAGAGGTGAGAGTGGGGGGAGAAAAACGTCCTCATAGTTTATAAGAATTATTTTGAAGCTTGAAAAAGATGGCCCCTGTTACGCCATACCCCAGCATTCATGTTGAAAATGATATTAGGATGCAACACACAATTTCTGCACCGTTCTGTTGGATGCAATTCACAACAGTCTAGAAACACCCTATAAATCCTGCCATTAAAGCCAGCTGGGACATATTAGAAGATCAGTTGTGAATGAGAATTCACCTTCAATAAGGATGAAAGAAGAATTGTCAGGATTGTCTAGAGGGTGTGCCTACATAAACCTAAGCTTGTATGAAATTTCTCCATCCTATCTCTTTTCCCTTTTCCATCTCAATAATAATGAAGTACTGAAAAATAGGCCATGTAAAAAAAAAAAAAAAAGAAGGGAGGTAGGGAGGGGAAGGGAGGAAAACCCCAAAGAATAAAATAGTATAAAGGGTCACACAGAAAAAAACTATTCTGGACATTCTATCCATATTTTATATTCTGTATTTTCCTGTCTAAACTTAGTCAATGCCAGAATACATTATGGCAAGTGAATTTACATAAACATAGATGCCGTCTGTAGAGGCATGTCCCTATAAAGCAAATAACTTCAACTTGTTATTAGCTCTTTCTAGATCAAAAATATAGACCTTTTGGTGATATTCCTCCATGTAAAATGCAGTTGAAAGGAGAACAGTTCTTGTCAACATGCATTTACAAACAAATTTAAAGCTGTTTTCTGAACCTCTAAGATCTACACATTTCAGCAGATGGTCTCTTGTGTGATATTTTTCCCAGGAGAGCCCAGGTGCATTCTACTATAGTGTATAGTATCAAATGAACAACTGCTTTCACGGCTGAGTAAGTACTTTCTAAAAAGAAAGACTGCTTTTCTCACAGATCTGATCTGTGTTTGTGAAATATGACACTACTATCAGTTTCAGAACAGAGAAAAACCCACAGAAGCACGCAAACTCAAACATGATAAATAGCAGATCTTAATCCTATTCCCAATCAGTAAAGCACTTCTGACCTGCAGTTGAACTGAGATTTTCAGTTGAGGCAGAAAACCCCATTTCCTCAATTCCATTATTTTCTTCTAGAGACAGGCTGTTTAGAAGGGTTTTTCTACCACTCATGATAACCTGCTATTGAGAAACACAGGTTATGAATCTATAAAGCTAGAGTGGAAATTTCAGTGTCACGTTGTGCCTTTTAGAAATGAGAGGGGATGTGTTTGGAGGTGTAGCAATTAATGTCAATCAGCAGTTTTGGCATAACTTGGAGAGAGGTGTGACAGAACCTCTTCACTCTGTAGGTGATGACCTGGGGTGTTTTCAGAACTTCTTCACAAGAGAGCATATATATATATATACACATATATGAAAAGTTTGTCCTGACATTCATACTGTCAAACATCCCACGTAAGGGAGGTTCTAATGATCCAAAAAAAAAATGTTATTGCTACCGACATCAAATATCTGAGTAAGAGCTGATGGATATGTTATGAAGTAACCATGCTGGCAATTAAAAAAACAAAGAGTAACTACCAGTGATGTGAAGATGAGGGTTTGTTTTTTTTTTTAATTCATTTTTGCCTTTCATCTGTGGGCATAACTACATTTCTGAAAAAACTCACCAGATTCACAGAGAATGGTGTTCTTAAACTGCTGCAGGCACACCATCTCTAAAACAACTGCAGGTTTGTGAAGGTAGAAATATGGGTTGGGCTGTGGACACTCTGTTGTGACTGGAATAGCCAAACAGATTGTCTTCAGTTACACAGGGAGCAGGCCTGCTGACTGGTGAGAGGAAGCACAGCCCAGAGCAAACTGAAAAGAAGGAAAGAAAAAATTGCCATCTGGAGACTGAGCAGCCTATCAGATAAGTGGAGAGCTATTGAGAAATACAGAGAGCCCTTGTAAAATTACCCTGCTTGGAAATCCAGCTGAATAGCTAAATTCTCCCTTGTTCCTGTTCAGACATGCTGAGCAGTTAGTGGTTTTAGAGATCTACAAAAGGCTTGTTTCTTTTGTTCTTGGTTTGTTCCTTGTGTTTAAACCAAACAATACTTTGCTTTGAAAAAGTTGATTAATTACAGCTGTTAAATACTACATATTGAAGAAAGAAATACACCAAAGAACAGCTGAATAGTAGATTTCAAGGGAGAGCCTGAAAAAATGGTACTCAGATCAGCAAGGGTCAAAGATGTAGCTGGGGCAGCTGGTGAGCAACTAAAGCTTTTCAGTACGACTTAGAGTAAAACAAGGACTGTGGTTGGCAAAAGAGTCATAATTCATTTCCATTTCTCAGAGTTACATATCTTGTTTTTTCCTTCTTTTTATTTCTTTTTTTTTTTTTTTTTAAATGACTGAGAATTGTGCATGCTTGTGCTGTGTATCCAGCTGACTATGTGAAAGAACTGCAACCGTGTCCCTTCTCAAAATCAGGCAGAGGCTAAATGGGGCAGACTCAAAATGCACCCCAAATCAAACCATTAACTCCACCTTGTTGTAAAAAGTCTGTTGTAAACACAAAATCTTTCCTAGAGCTGAAGATGCCACACAGAGACAGCTTTGCTAAACCAGTGAGATCCTGGAACCAGTTTTTTGTACTTGCTATTTTCTGAAAAAAGTTTCACCAACAGTATTCATCTGGGCCAAGCAGTGAACTCCTCCAAGGAGGAGTCCTTTCAAGAAGACATGCTATTTCCCTGGGGAATTCTGTGGGCAGAGGGGAAGACCCTTATTTCTTTCAGAATTAATGTAACTGTGATTTTATGTGTGTGTGCATATGCAGAATCCAAAGGTTTGCCTTTTCTATGAGATTGAAAATAAGCTCCCTTGTCTTGAAATCTATTTATGGTTCCTACATAAATAACATGAAGCCTCTTTACTTATAGATGACTTATAGTTATGTGCTGTAAATTGCATTTCTGTGATGATAAAGCGAATTTGTAGCTGTTGATGTACTGCAAAAAAGCTCTTTTATTAAAAAAAATCTAAAATTGTAAATGTTCTGGATTGACTTCATCCTTTTTACCTTTGATTTATTTGGAGAATGAAGTAATGAACTATGAGCCTTTTAGGTAACTCTAATTTTGCCTCAGGAATTATTCTGTCCATCATAAATTAGTGTTGTTGTACATTAGGCACAAATACAGCTCTGTCTATTTCAGCCCATCTTACTGTCATCCTTCACTACAAAAGAAAATAAGATTGAGAATTTCTAGTTTTTACCCACTGCTCTTTCAGTCAATTTTGCTTTTCTTGTTGTCCATAATGCTTGCTGTCAAATCAGTGATTGTGTTGATTTATTGACAAATCACAGTTTACAGTAAATGTCATCCTAGGGTAACATTATCTGAAGCACAGGTACTGAGAGACCAAGTAGGAGAATTATTCATACCATACTTTCCAAAACCTGCATGGGTCTCAAAAAGACCAAACCAGTGAGGTAGATTTTAATACTTTTTTTCCAAATACTTATCAGCTATCATGTAGGCTCAAAAGAAGGAAATTAGAAAGGCTAGTGACACTGTAAATTAATATTTTACTGCACAGAATGCCTTCAGGATAAGACAAGGACAAAGGTGATCTTTGTAATTGTTCTTTCCAACCTATATTCTATCAGAATCTGTCTTTGAATATGCTCGTGCAATTTTATTATACTAGCATCTAATGTGGATTAGGTCCTGCTTCCGCTTGAGTCCAAATAGCCATACCAACTCCAATCTGCCTAAGCTTCAAATTTCCATGTATTACTTTCAAATATTGACACATTTATACACCCTTGCAAAGAAGGAAGTAAAAGAGTTCCTTAACCCTTAGCAAAAGTGATAGCTTTTCTTTATCCTAACAAAAAAAAGTCTTATGCCTAATAACTGGATTTTTGCTCCTTGGCTGTTTCTTGACTGTTTTTAGCTACAGGTGCATCAGAGAGAGAGGGCAGCATGGGGCAGCATGAGCTTGTTTTGTAAACCAAGCAACCTTTCCTCTAACCATGGCAGTTATATGAGAGGAATTTTAAACATAAGCATTTCCAGCAGCTAGATAAGCAAGTGTCTTGCTGAGAAAGATGGAAGGCTAACGGTAATTCTTCTGCCAGAAAGCACTGGAAAATAAGAGCTGTCATCTAGAAAATGACAAAGCCATTTCTAGTCCCTGTAGACTAGCACTCTATCTTTTGCTGAACAAATATGCTGTTAAAGGTGTTGGCCTGCAAGCCAAACACAGAAAAATATCACACTGGTATCACAGTGGAACTATTAATCTCTGTTTGAAATGTATTAGAATTATTAAATTGTTTGCATTAGGACTGAGCATTCCTAGAAACTCTCTTCTTAAAGAGATATGCAAAAACACTAAACTGCCATAAGCAAAATGCTTCTTTTCCAAGGAGATTGTGAACAAAAACATTATAAGGTGGCCCAGGAGGGATGAAGAATCTTGACCTGGTGTTGATTAGGTCAGTGATGGAACCAGAGATAAGGCATAAATTTCTCCAGTTCCTCATTAGTGACCTTTTCACTTGACCACATAGGCTGATAAGTGATGACAGAATCACATGCAAAATTGTTTGAAATATCCTCTCTATTATCTCTGAATCTTTTTCTGGTACAACTTTTTACCCCTGAAAATCTGTATGCTTGTGGCTGGGTACCACTGCCCTTCTAACAGTACTTTTTTTCCCTCTCGTTTACCTGCTAAGCTGGTTATTAAACAGAATGTTGTATGCAGCCAGTCTAAGAGATTAGCTGCCTATGTAGGTTTTTTTAAGTGATTCCCCTGTTCCTTCCTCCCATCTTTTGGTCAAAAATATAGCTTCTATCTGATTACGGCTGGCCTCTGCTCAACCTTTTGTACAGGGCTGATTTAGATTTTCCAGCTCAGTCACAGCAGGAAAGATAAACCCTGAACCACATGATGATGTTGGCAGTGTCAGACAGTGGAAATGAAGTCTCCAGGGGATACCAATTGACATTTCAACACTTTGCCTGCCAAAGAACAGGCTTGCACACATTAAAAAAAAAGTTACAGAGCAGAAAAAAAACCCCATTAAAAATCTTGAAAGTCAAAAGCGCATTTATGTGTCTTTACATAACAGATGGATACTGACCTCAGATACTTCCTGCCCTCCAAAAATATACCACTCTAAGTTCCTAGGAGTCATAAGTAACTCAGACATACTTTAAGTGGAGAATTATATTTAAATTGGACTATGATTGTTTTGTTCCAGTAGGAATTACCAGGATTCAGAGGTCCCTTACAAATTTAATTCTTCTGTGATTTTTATAATGCAGTAGGTTTACATTTTTTTCTGCATTACACCCGACTTATACCACCACAGCTTGATGGCCTCTGTTAGCTCCAATTCTCACAAGCAGCAAACAAGAATCTTCCTGAATTGTTTTGGACAGAGAGAGGCTTTTTCTCATCTATCTCCTGCATTTTAATTTTTCTTCAAGCTTTAAGTTACATTTTTTTTCCTAATTAGAAAAAATAATGTGTGAGAAAACAGAACAGCATATTCAAATCATACTAAAACCTCTGATTTCTCCCACCCCCTTTTCTCTTTCTTCTTTCTTTTCAATGACATTTCCTATGATGAGCACTCAGAAAGAATAGCTATTGCCTCTCTTGTCAGTTTTGTTTTGTCAGCTCTGAATGCTGGGTCTTGCTTTGCCATTTTCAAGGTCTCTTTCAATCCCTTGAACACAGCTGGTGCTTCAATCAAGAGCTCACACCGTGAAGAAGCTGGCAGTTGATCCCCAACCAACTATGTGGAAGATACATAATATATTTCACAGTACACAGTGGAATACCCTTTTCATTTCATCATTGAGAGAGACTGCTTCACTCAGGAGTTTTTCTATACAAAAATATTAATAATGTCCCATTCTCCTCAGGGATGTGAACATTTGAGGGTTGAACTTCAGTGACCCCTTCTTGTCAGGTTGATGTGACTTCAACAAATTCAGTAAAGGAAGCCTTTTTGAGATTCAGTTTATGGTTTTGTTAACTTCACGTTTGAGAATGGATTTTTTAATCACCTCTTGGAAGAAGTTGTGGGAATTGAAGGCTGTGAAGAAAGCCTGTGGATACGCAAACATCACAGAACTGCATAATTGAACTATTCTATAGACGTAATGCTAAAAGAAATTAATAATCTCTTAATTATCACAAACACGACTGAAAACTCTTGCTTTAGCTTTTGTTAATTGTTTACTCTTTAGTAATGGTTAATTGTTTACTCATTAGTTGATGCAGTTAAAAGTTGTCACAGACAATCTCCACTTGTTTAAGTAAGGACTGCAATGTAAGTGCAAAATTAGGAATGTTGTGACAATTTTTGCACCAAACCCTCCCTCCAGAGGGTAAAAATCGGCTGTCAGTGAAGTATGATGAGTGGGACTCACAGCAAGCAGGGCTTTTGTACAAGGATGGCTCATGAACCGGTGCCTTTTGCAAACCACTGTTTTGATTATGGAAGAAGGGATTGCAAAGGCCAGTGTGTGCACAGGAAACCTGACAACAGGTCTCTCTCTTTTTTGAAGCTAGAGAGGATCTCTGTGTTATTCCTACTTGCTGTGATAGTCTGGTCCTGCAAGACACGTGATCCTTTAAGATGATTGAGTCTTTAGTTCCTATTAGCCTTGTTGAACCTTATTGCTTAGCACTCAAGCAAGAGAATTCATTCAGCTCTGTTTTCTTCTTATGCAGTGAGTTAAAGGGGTTTCACGAAGCACTTTCTTTCTTGATTTACACATACAATCAAAAGTGATGTGCATATTAGCATATTTGCTTTTAAAATGTGCACACTTTAAAGTAAGTTGGAATATATTAGAAATGCTCCTAAAAGGGAAACATTCAGACTCTTTTTACATAGGGTATAAGTATTCATTGTTACAATTCTTTATTTTAGGGTAGGGGAAAACAAAGACACTGGGGGCTCTTAGAATTTAAAAGAATATATTGAAAAGAAAAAAATCCATCTAAGTGTGAAAAATCTGAAGCCTGTTTAGGAATGAGTTTGGGGAGCACTGTATTTTTGCTTCAAACACAGAAAACCTGCCAGATGGGGTCCATTTCCAGCAACATCTAAAGTGAGTGAAATGTAAAATATTCACAGAAAATTAGTTGCTTTAGTGGTTTGATGTGCTCGTAGGACATGTTTTTCTTCTTTTTAATTTTTTATATTTTCTCCATTTCTCCATTCCCTCATTCCCTTGCATGAAATGACAACCGTGGCTAGTTTAGCAAGTTAAGATGTCAGTGTGGGTTTCCCTTACTACAAAGGAGACATGCCACTGGTAGCAACTGATCTAACAACTGGCACACTGGCTTGATATTTGAAAGCTGTTCAAGCTGTCCTTGGGCTTTTCTCTTTCTTCTTCAGCTCTTCAGAATAATCCTACCTCGTCTAGGGAAAGGCTTCTCTCCTTATCTTAACACCCTGATGCTCATTGCAAACAAATTGCTTTTCTCTTAGACAATTCAATTTGTAAATTTTCCCAACACTAGTTCCAAATATTAGTTCAACATTAGGTGAAGCATTCTGTACACATGCTACAAAGGCTTAAAATCAGCACTCTAGACAACATTTGTAAGGGTAAGATGCACTATCACCATAGTGAGATTTGGTCAGTCTGGGAATGCTTTCTATAAAGCTAATGAATTGACATGAGTAATTTTGCAATTACTTGATCTGAGGGAAGACAGTTCCCATCTTTAATTTCTCTAATTTTATTTTGAACATAACAATTCACCGTGTGTATTCAGTTATGTATTTAATTAATACAGAAAAGATACACTATGTATATTTAAACAATTTGATATCTTTGCATGAAACAAATATTTTGGTTGTTACAGAAATTTATGGTGAATCATAATAAATTAAGATAAATGGTCCATTTTTTCTAATTCTGTATGCACAGCTGATACAAATGGAAAATTCTGACTGAGTAGGAATTGCTGATGCCTCATTTCCAGGCATTTTAAACTTCAGTTTTTAAACAGCCAATAGCTGAAACACATTATCTTAAAAATAATAGCTTTCCTAAGAATTTAATTAGGTCATCTACAGGGGTTATCTTTGGCACTCTGAAATTAGCTTTGTTGCAGACACTTGGGAGGACAATTAGGACCCATCTTATTAGCACTGAAGGTTAAAACTCCAGTACTGTCTTGTATCAGGACATAATCTTTCATGCTTCACAGCTTTAGTTCTCACAATGAGTTGCACTGGAAACAGCAGAGGGGGGAAGGGAAAAGGGCAGACTTGAAAGAGCTAAATAAATATCCAGTTTAAGGAAGAGGCTACTTTTTATTCAATGAACCTAATAACTATGACTCAGAAGAAGAAGCAAGGCTGGCAGGGATTGGTGAACTACAGTTAGATTCAACAAATTCTCTTAATCAAATTCCTAAAATTATGTTCAAAGAACAGGGTATTTATGTGATATTGAAGTACCTTTTTTTTTTTTGATGAAGGAATGTTAACTATAAACTGCATTTAGAATTCTTGTGGTAATCAGATATATTTGCTCAGAATGAAATGGTTTCACTTTAATTTTGGTTGGGAAATGCCGTGCTTTGACAGCTGTACTGATATTAAACACGAAAGTCATGACAATGAGTTTGTGCTCACATGATAACTATGGAAAAAAATTCACATCCCATAATGCCTACTTTAAAATACACACTATATTAAGCAGTTGTTGAACACGGCCTCTTTCTAGATTTAACATAATCAATTATTCGTAAAGAGATTTGCTTCAGGGAAATAAGTATTTTATGAAGCTGCATTTTTCTGGGATAAAAGGAAGTCGTATCTTGATTGCTGGCTATGCACAGCCTTTTCATAGGAAAGCTTCCCACGTGCATTGTGCAATAACAAGTAAAATGACCCTCCAGGGTCATGGGATAACACTCATGCTTTGCTGCCTGCTTTTTTTTTTTTTTTAGTGGCACCTGCTGTGTGGTTCTCAATATAAATAGGGACTGCTTGCTGCAAATCACAGATGTTTTACACGCGGGAAAAATGGGCAGGAAGCAATCACTATAAGAAAAGCAGAGGCAGTGAGGAGGACAAAGGAGGGAAGAAAAGCAACTTTGCTTTACATTTTCTTGGCATTTTCTTACTTAGCAGTGATCTGGCACTCTTCTGCTGCTAGTTTTTAGTTAAAAACTTGCTTAGCACATGCAGAATGACTTTGCTATTGTACTCTTCCTTCATGAACATCTACACAGTCAGTAATTGGTGATTTGGGAAACAGGCAATGCTTGTTTGGTTTTCTTTTTAATGTACAAATAAATAGAAAATACAACAATACAATGAAAATGGCTCATATTTCTGATTTTTATTTTGTGGTTCTTGAACTCGTCCTCATACAGCTTTATCTGATTGAGTTATACATGTTTAGAATTAAAAAAAATGAAGGCTGTGGAAATTTATTTGAAAGGGAACTAACAGCCCTGTTGAGAAAGAGAAAATAATTTGCGAGATGCCTTTTCAGACATTATATTGTTTTTATTTTGAGTAAAACCTTCTCTTCTCGCCAGTCTCTCCGTGTTCTTCCATACAAATGCAGTATATTTCAGCTTTGGATATGGGATGGTACTGAATAACAGCTCCAAGACTGGAAGGAATACGAAAGCTTGAATTAAAAGAAAAAGTATTTTAAAAATTTTGCAGTTTATGGTGTACTGAAAGCTGCAGATGCATGGATATACCTACTGATACTGTAGGACAGAACTTCTCATCAAACAGTTTTTCCATGGATCATAGGATCTTGCTAGCTATATTAACTTTGTTAAGGAATTCCAGAAACTGATAATTATGAATAGAAAACCAAATACAGCAGAAATAGCACCTAAACATAAAAATAGCTTTATCTTTGAGTGGTTTTTTTTGCTAGGAGGGCCTGCTTATTTATTCATTGGCTTTTTTAATTCACATTCTAAACTTTGCATTGTCTTTTAAGAATTACTGAACCATAAATTCTCTGTGTCTTCACACAGGGCTTGTCCTATTTACATGGGGATCCTGTGCCTTGGTCAAGCCATCAGGACACATTGCATACACAGGTATTGTCTCAGCCTCATTGTCAGGAGGTACCCCAGAAGGCTATGAGCACAAGGCTGTGACTATAACCACCTCACAGCAATGATCTGATTGAGTATAGAAGGAAAGAAATTTTGTTCTGTGGAGAAATTTTATTCTCCACCAGGTCTGGAGGATCATTGCCTCTGGGATGACTGTTTCAGTATGTTTTTACCAGGAATGTCTTGTGACAGCACAATTGGTGTTTGCTTGGAAGCAAGCTGGGGAGCTGATACAAGCTTCAGACTGGTTTAAGGACATGGGCATATAATCAGGTTATCTCAGGGTTAGTAAAGAAAACATGCCAGAAGCATCTAATCTCTAGTTCCCAAAGACTAAAGATCTGGAAGATGGGTTTACATCAGTTTTTGCCTCTACATTGTTTAAGTTTTATTATTTTGTACGTCTTCTGTGACTGTTCCATATTCCTGTGGCTAAGATTAAGAAAGTGTTTTGCCTTAAGAAGGCCCTGAGGCAATATATTCTTTTCTTTTCCTTTGTCATGTCATCAAACCATAATGTGCCTGCTTGGCAGACAGGACTGATGCAAATTGATAAGAGCACCATGGTAGGATAAAGTTGAACTATTTATGGCAAAATAAGGAACAAAGTTGCCACTGTTTTTGACTTTCAGTGTGGTTTCATGCAGCAAGACATATCTGACCGCTCAAGTCAGAGGACTGCCCACCAGAAAATTGAATATCTCATGTGTTGCAGCTGTGTAAAATGCTGTCTCCCTCAGATTTTTCTTAATCCAGATTAAGTTATCTGCAGTGCTGGTTTTGTTAAAGGCAGAACTGGGATCTGGTGCTTTGTACAGCAATAGATAACTATCTTTTGAAGGTTGACCTAAGTGACTGGCTGGCTATAAAGGTTTCTGACAGCTGTGGTAAAATGTGTTTCTTTTCTCTGGAGTGAGCATCCTGAAAGAGCAAATCTGTGTAATGAACACTCAAGGATCTTTCCAAATCTACTGGGTGACATGTGGCCTCCCTTCTCCATGACCAGTTACCTCCATGACCAGTGGCCTTCCCACCACACTGATGTTCATTAGCCCTTTCAACAGCAATGTACTTGTGCATTCAGTATCTGTGGGTATAATTTGCTAAGAATGAAGATTACTGCTAAGCATGAAGCAAAAATAAATATCTCTGAGAAGCAAATCTCCATCATTTTTTCATACAGTGTATTTACCTTCCACAGTGTCTGGTTTCTCCCTTCTCAGAATTCTCCCTGGTTTTGTTCAGCAAAAATAAATCAGATTTCATCAAGTTTCCGAGAACTGAGTTGGTACACAGTTCTCTGTATTTGGAGAAAGTACCGAAAGCACAAGAAATCAGAAAGCACTTTGCTCCAAGTAGCTGAGATGATGGCATTGAAAAAGTCTTCTGGGAAGGAGCTTTCAGGGAAAAAAATGAAAATGTGACATCTTCAGCCTCTTTCAATAGAGTACTGTCACAAAAGAAAATTACTGACTGTGCCTGTACAACTTGCTACATTTCCACGAATACACACTCAAACCCGTCAAAAGCTTTTCTCTAAGGTTAAGGAGGCAGATGACTGTCTTCTTATTGACTTGCATAACTCTGGCATTTAACAACACATGTAATCATGAAATAAAACTTCTTCAACCTCAAGAGCATATCTGTCAATATTTACCCATTTGAAGAGTTGGACTGGTTTCAGGTAAATAAATATAAAGGAGAGGAGTAATATTATTTGGAAAGAAGAGTCCTAAAAGGAAGAGGCCTTAAATTTGCACAGCCTACTGTAAACCTTTTGCTTCATACAGAGGATGCATGTCTTTGTCCTATCTTTTAAAGCTGCTAATCTTGGGTAGGGAGTGTATAAATTGTATATCAGAAATACTGAATTATGCTTTGTCCAAACTGTAAAATTCTTAATTTTAATGCGGGAAAAGTATATCCGCGCTTTGATTAAAGATACTAGTTATCATTACTTACATTTTTTGAAATTTGATATTGCTATTGAAGTTTTTTTCCTGTAAACTCTTTCTATGCATCTTTTTATGTAGTATGACTCACCAATTTGTTTCCCAACTTTACACAAGAATTTTAATATACTTTGTAAAAGATTTTCATTCTTATCAATTTTAAGTGGGAATGAGCTGATTTTTGTGTGCTAAGAAGTGGCAAAGGGTGGTTTTGTCAGACTATGTGTTCACAACTGAAAGCAGGCAAAAAAGGACTCTTTCCAAACCAAGTAGACCTGAACATGGTCCAGACTAGAAGCTGTGTAACCACATTAACATGGCACTGAGCCCAAGCTAATAAGCCCTACTAAGAGGCACTAAAGCAGTTACACAATTTTTAGATCAGAGCTGGCTTGCCTCCAGCTATCTTGGAGTGTAACCAGGGTGATCTCAGGTTTGTCAGGAAAAGGCAGTACAGACAGAGTCTCAGGCCCCTGAAACAAGCAGGCTTAACCTGTTCTCTAAACTTGGTTTGTAGCTTAAGGTAAGAAAGAAGCATGGAACGAGCATGTGTGAGAACAGCATAGTTTAGAAAGGGATTTAGGGTAGGAAATAAAACAGTACGTGTATAGTCTTTAATTACTATTTATATAGTTGCTATTCTTTCAAGTTGTTCCATTAACAGATCAATTTGGCAGATGGTTTTTACATAGCACTTGAAGGAAGGGCACAAAGGATATGTTCATAAGACTTAGGCAAAGTTAGTAGAAAAACCCATGTTGTTTAGGTCTTTAATTTTCCTTTGTCATATGTATATAATACATATTTTTTACCTCTGTTCAAAGCCACTCTTCCTCATTGTCTCCTGTCAATTTTCCTGAATGTAAGAACTCATTCTCATATTAAATGCATCTATTTTTGTGGCGAGATCTTGGGATGAATTTCTGCTAGCTTCATAAAATAACTTTTTGTGGGCTTGCTTGCCTTTCTTAACTTCTTTTCTTTTTTCTTTCCATCTGGCAGAGAGACTCAATTTCTTGAGGCCTCCTTCTCTTTTGACATTGTTGGTGTGGAGTGGTGCTAGAGAAAGTCATCAAACCCAGAAAGCCCTAAGCCTTGGGAGCGTAATTACGAGTACTCCGTCTCTAGACACCTGAATGATGATATAGTATTATTCAGAGGGCCACAGAAAGGTTTTGGAAAGACTGATCCTCTAGAAGGATAACAGCACAGCAGAGCATCAAGTTCCTCTGTTTGTCTGTCATCCAGTGTGACTCCTAATGTATTTTAATTTAAGTCCTATTTGGTCTTCTATAAAGCAAATTCTTTAATAACTTGTTCTTCACTTAAATCACATTAACGATATACCCCTAAAAGTATTCTCCTGAGTAGTCCCATTTTTTAAAAAATGACAGTTTCTCTATAGAGAGGAAAGAGCATTTGAAATAATGTTGGGTATTTTGCCAAGTCTGTCAAAAGAGTAACACTTCCACTTTCTCAGCTCTGTCTCATTAAAATTTTATTCTAATTCTGTCTCAACTTGGTCTCTTTGCTTCATAAGTCATTGCCTGCTCATTACTTGTAGTGTGAGAGATGAAATTTATTCAAACCTGATAGCAAGGATAAAGAATTGAAAGGCAGGCAGCTGGGAGAAATGAAATTAGCTTATTCTAATGCTTTTTTGACAGGGTTTTTTTCATTGCCATGGGTTACTATAAGTGTCAGTTTGGATTTGTGGTACCGTCTTTGTTAGGTTTGTGGGGGATTTTTTAAAATAGTCTTAACTGCTAAACTATGCTTTCCTTTGTCACATCCATTGAAATAATGTTGTGTGTCTGTGTTGATAACGTGGTCAAATATTAATTGCTACACTAGTCTGTAATTGTTTTATCATTACAGTTGTCTAACAAAGGTTAAATTTTTGTAATTGTCTTATAGGAGATTCTTAAGCCCAGTGTTTAGATAAATAGGATACATTCAGTAAGGTTTGGAAAAAGGATAGACAATGCAATATAAGTTACATACAATTTAATGTGGAATACAGAGGGGAGCTGAGTTTTCTAACCCAAATATTTTTTTCAAGCTTTGAATATCAAAAGAATACACCTAGGAATTTCTAATTTTGAATATAGAAGAGTACTAGAAGCAAATTGACTTAAAGCACAGCACTTTTCCATTATAAAATTGAGTTGTTAAGAAATTATATGGTCTAATTACTGAACTTGGTATTTTTGACTACTTGGATTATGAACAGATATTGTCATTAACTAGCTAATTAAATTGACTCCAATAACAAGACATAATTTAGAAATATGTTCTAAATTAGTTTTTATATGAAAGCAAAGTCTTTGTTGATCTGTGCATGTGATTAATGTCAAGTGTCATGAATTAGCTCAGGGATCTCTGGTGCAGGAAGGGCATTATAAAGAGAAGTATCTGTGTATTTGACAGAAACAGATGCAGTCAGAAGAGCGATTTCTATTTGATTAAAAATTTGAATTAGAAAATGTTAAGCATGCATACATGTATTTTCTGGAAGCATACAATGTAATGGCTCAGTACAGAGTGAATTATAGTCTTCTCTCAAAAAGCAGAACATGACTTCAACTGCAGTGCAACTGATCCTCTTACCCCAAAATCTTTGTGCTTAAGTTATTTTAATATTCTGCTACTCAGAAGAAAAAAGCATTGTATTCCTAATCTTTATACAGTTATGTACTATAAGCATTTTTAAGGAAGCTGGCTGTTAATATATAAAATGGCCTCTTAATTAGGCATGGTGTCTTAAAAGCTTTTAAGAATACAAACATGAAATGCCCAACGTATTGCGTTTGGATTTACAGTTCTGTCTTGGTTAGGTTTGTTTATTGTTGCTTTCAAATGCACACAAACTTAAATGTTAAAATGAACTTTCCTCTGGCATGTTATTTGAAGTAATGTTCAGTGTCTGTGTTCAAAATATTCACTTGGAGTGCCCCAAGCATACCTCTAAGCAGAGCAGCTTGACCGGGATACTCTGCAGAAAATATAGGTTGCAGCACCTACAAGCTAGATCAGTAAGGGGGGGGTCTTTATTCTAAGTTTTCATTTCTTTTCCTGTGCAATATTCATGGCACACTACTTCTGGAACTCTCGTTTCCTGTTTAGGTGTTAGACTCTTTAGACAAAATTATTTACACAGAGAAGTAATTGTAAGAGCACGAAAGTTGCAGTCATAATAGAGGAAAAGTGAACTATTATAGATCTTCAGGGGGAAATACATTAGAGATGTTCCCATATAATACATCACCTGAACTGATTTCTAAATAATATTTGACACCAATGAGATAACAGGAGATGAATCTCAGAGGACTGATGAACTTGGTCTGCAGCAGTCCAAGCATCACCATTCTCAGTAATCTCAGCTAGAGAGAGAAAAAAATGTCATCTCAGGTATCAGTCCTCCTTTTAGTAATAAAATCCTACAGGGAGACAAGGGAGTAGTGGTAGAACTAGATTTTCTTTTTTAGTCACTTATCTTTGTAGAAACAGAAAGGTCCTTGCCAGTTAAAAAATCCTAGCGTCAGTTAAGGCAGGGCTGGATAGGCAGCTATAGCTTTCTCTTTCAAACTCACATTAAAATATTTTTAGCAGAAAAACTGAAATTCTAAAAATTGTTTTATATTATGCAGCTATGTATGCTCACAATCACATACAATAATTTGGGCAGTGAATTATAATCTTATTTGTCTTGCACTGATAGATAAGAACCAGATTTTACATTTATCTGATTCAAATGAAACCTCAGTGAATAACTGATTCTTCAATTTGATCATGAAAAATAAAAAAAAAACCTGGTCTTAACTAAAATGGAAATAATTTTCTGTAGGAAGCTATTTTCTGAAAAATACTTGAGTTGAACAAAAACATTTCACTTCATCACATGGAAGCAAATCTCACAGCTATCAGAGTGGACTACATCTTGACCCTTGTACTTCTCAAGATAAATAGACTAAATACTCTCCACCATGATTCTTACAGATTCCCACTAGGAAGTTGCAACTCCACTTACTATGTGTGGGGGTTTTTTTAATATCTTATCCAACTTGAGGGATGGTTGGTGCATAAAATGCAAATAAAAGACTAATATTTAAGGAGGAGAACATTAAGACAAGAATTAATTTTAAAAACTTGAAAAGTTTTAGAACAAATTCTGGAGGAAGGAATAGATAGAGGGAGAAAAGTAAGAGAGAAGTAATTTCAGTTGGGATTTTAAAGTTACTTCCTGCTGGATTAAGAAGTATCTCTGTTTAGAAAATTGTATGTATTACTGAAAGATAGATAATCTCACCTTTCATGACTATTAGTTTGCCAAGGTGATATAGTCATCCAGTACCAGTAATAGGAGCAAGAACTTTAAACAGATTGATAAATTTGAAAGGAAGGAACCAAGGAAGAGGACAAAATACAATGGTAACTGGTTGGATTTGATGACCTAGGAGAAGATAATGTCATCACATATGTTCTTAAGTAGAAAGATTTGCAAGAACTTCTAAACAGGTCTCTAACAAATTCCTGGAGAGTTTCATGGGTATTCACACCCCCCGAATTTTTCACAGTACTTGCTCAGAGTGACATTTGTGAACAGGGGAGGATAGCACAAGTTCTTAAAGAAACTGGGGAATTAAACAAGAGCATTACAAAGTAGCAGTAAAATAGCTGGATAGTAGCAAGGGATGTCACGTCTGCATCACTTTAATATTACATGTGTGGGTATCTGTTCTTTTGACAAATTAAGTCCAAATGCTTCTTGAAGCTTGAGTACAGTGCCATAGTACTATGCTCTAGTTGAGGGGAAGGCGGATGGCAATTGCTTATGATTGTGAACAGCTATATAAATTGCAAACAGAAATCAGCTGAGGTGCAAACAGACCAGAAACTTCAAAAAGATGCATTACAGAAAATTGTCAGAAAATTTAACAAGTGATTGCTAATATAACCAACAAAGAAACTATTCAACATGAAATCATACTTCAATTTTAATGCAGAAAATACAATTCTTGCATGGGTAGGAACCAACAGCTTTTTTGGTTACATTTTTAAAGCTACCTATCCACAGGAGTGCCAGGCAGTACCAAATCTTTTTTTTTCTTATTTCCTGGTTTGTTGGGTTTTTTTTAATCACATAAACACTGATCCAGGTTTTCAGAACTGCATAAAAAAACTCACCAAGGTCATTCATTTTGAGCAGGCCTGGATGGTAAAAGTGAAGCTTGTGAAACTAGGCAAAACAAACAGTGGATAGAGAACAATGAAGTTTTCAGGTCATCCATAAATCAGGTTCAAGATATTTGAATTGAAGAGGAGAAGTTACTTCTTACCAGCAGACTCCTTACAGGTATTTTTATATAGTTCATTGAGCAGGCAGGAAATAACATTTTCAATCACAATCAGCTTCTCATGAAATACCAGGGGAATTGTTTGACACAGCATTAATAAATGCCTCCATTCTGCCATTCTCTTTGCTATTTTAGTGCAAATACATGACACCAAGCTTTTACTCATTAGAGGGACTATAAGTTCAGGAAAGCAGCAGTAGGGTCGGATTCAAAGATCTCCTCCCAACATTACTTACTGTGACAATATTTTTCTTTATATTCTTTGGTGCGATTACCCAGCCATCTAATTCTGAGCAGAAAAGTCTACACACTGCTAGTGCTGTTATCTTTAGAGCAATGAGGACTTAGCATAAAGAGCTTCTTGAACATTAGCCTTTTTTTTTTAGAATTACCTTCTAGTGAAATAAAACAAAAGAAATGATGTTAAAAGACTTGCTGTTAAAAACCAGACATCTGGTTCTATGGAAAGACGATAGGGCATCTTCATGTTTCGCACTAAAGGAGAGATGCATTGACTATGGGTCCTACCTGATCTTGTCATTTGACTAAGGCTATTCCCAAATTTTCCTCATCAGCTAGTCACAGGATCCTGCTAGCAATCTGTAATTCATTATTGTTCAACCCATGAGCTCATCAGTCAACACCTCACAAGGAAGACAGGACTCATAGTCTAAAGGGTGCAAATGCAAGTGCTCTGACCCTACAGCCTTCTTGAGGACAGTTGGCTTACTTCTGTTTGTGCCCACAATGTTGTGCATGTTTACCCACTCTCTGACCATGTACAATAGAAAGTGCAAAGTAAACAGGTTTCGGGTGAATGAGTAGCTGAGCAGCTGAGCAGCTGCCCAGGTCACTGTGGCAAAAGTTGGTCTGAAACAAAGAAGTGCTTCTGCAAGCAGAAAGGTGTTCTAAGCCACAGATAGTAATTATTGATAGCTCTGTGTATGAAGGAAAATATCCTGTCGTCTGTCAGGGCAGTGAGGTGTCACCATTACCTCTCTGTCCTATCTCACCTGTGTCTTTTAAATCAACTGCATTCCTTTGTGATTTATGTGTTGAGTCATATTTGGTTTCAGGAAAGAAAAAGAACAAGGGTGCAGGTACTTACTTTACCATATAACTTAGAGATGACCTCCAAGGTCCCCACCTTGTCCTATGACTCAGAGAAGTGAAGACAGAGAGAATTTAAGATACTTCTATATTTCATGCCTGTGCCACAGGCAGCACCTGATTCTAGAAAGGTTTGATCCCTTTCAGAACTTTTTCCTGTTGCTTGAGGAACTGGTAATCTCTTGCCTTTGCTGAGATTGCAACATGTTTGCCTGTCAATCTTCTGGATATTGTGAGAAGGACAACTCTCCTCTCCTCTGAAACAGTATTGCGGAAAAGCTTTCTTGGCTTTGCTGACCCCTTGTCAATTTATCTTGAATAAATGGACTTATATAGTATTGGTTCCTTGCATATTTTCCAAAGGTTCTTGTAGGTGTAAATCTTGCCACAATGCCCCAGCCAAATATCATTCATCTGGAATGACAGCCACACATTTGCTCTAGCTGTCATTCTGTCATTCAAGTCAGCTGCTGTTGCACTTAAAGGCCACCAGCAACAAGCTGCTACTCCAGCTGTTGAGGAGGTAGCCAAGCCTCGCTCACTCTCCTCCCTCTGAGCCCTTCTGCTAGCTCCTCTGCTCCTGTTTTGCATTTCAGTGTAGCAGTATAGCAAGACATGTGGTGGAACTGCCCGTTGCCAGCCCTGTGTTTTGTTCCCCATTCTGTCTCTGACTTGGAACATGATCTCTGTGCCTCAGCTTTTACAGAGCATTTTACAACATCCTTTGAGATCTACAGATGCAACAGATTAATCAGATACAACCTAGAAATTCTATGTTTTCAATTAAGATATAAATGACAGACATACGTTCTAACATTATTTCTGGAAACCCTTATAAAATGTCTTCGGAATGTAATTTGTGGCCCTGTGAAAACTGACACTTGGTTTTAAATGCAGCTTTTGCTTTTGTCTCTTTAAGTGAAACTCTTTGTGTTGACGCATAGTTATTTAGGGAAATAAATGCAACTTTGTATGAGCTAAGCTAATGGAGCTTTAACATGAAGGGAAAGAATTACAGCACTTTAAGAATTTTGGTAGGAGACAAGATACAAAGAAGTTGCCACATTTGCTTTAAGCGTGGTTATAACTCTGGTTTGGGAAAAGACAAAAGGGTAGAATTGGATAGTTAGTTTATGAATGTGGATGTAACAGAGAGAGCTCATTGGTTTCGTAGGTCTGTGTTAGATTCCCACAGCCCTGAACAAACAGCTCTCAGCCTTATGTTTTCTAAGCTTTTGTCTTCCCACTTTGGAATTCTGACTACGGGCACATTACCAAGCCAACTGGATTCACTACAAAGCTCCAGTGTAGTTCTTTTTATCACAAAGATCAAGACAACAATTGTGTGCCTACAAGAAAAGAACAACTAAAACCATCAAGCAAACATTAAAAGAACAATTCTAGAGATAGTTGCCTTTGAACTGCAATAATGGGCAACATTCAGTCCTGAGATTTGAATTCAGAGTTAAAGGAATTCATTACTAACTGCCTTTCTTTGTAATTATCCAAGCTGCTGGCAATGTATATTTTCAGCAGCATTAATTTCGTGCAACGTAATATTTTGTAGTTGTGCTGAACCCCACACAAAGGCAGCATTGTAAATCTGCTTTATGGAGTTAGTTTTGTTTATTATAGAGTTCGTATATGAAAAAGGAAGAAATCTAAATTTTGTGTTGGCTTCTCCCCAAACCACAGAAAATGGAGTATTGTTTTACAAGAGCTTGTTCTGAAATATCACTTCCCGACTGTAAAAGAAGTATGGTGTATTTGCAGATGCATTCCACAAGCATGCAGAATGTCCAGCTGCAAAAATATAGTAGGAGCTGACCTTTTCTTTTTTTTCCAGAATAGCCATTTCACACTTTTGGGAGAGCTGAGGGGTGTGGGGAGATAACTACAATTTTAAAATATGCTTCATTTTGCAATGCCCCAAAAGTAACTTGAGTTGAAATCAACCAGACACCAGTAATTCAGAATAAACATTCTGTCTGAGGATCCTTGACCACTGTTATTTTAGTTCTGGTACCAAAAACCTAAGCCATAGAAATAGTTTCAGTAAAGCATCCTGCACTCTTTTATTATTCTCTCCCCACCTCTGACCTGCCTTTTCAATAGATTAGCTTTGGAGTCACAGTTAATCAGATGCCTGAAACTTTATTTTTTTCTTTGAAGAGTGTTACATGATTTTAAAAGTTCTTCCCAGATATTTTGGTCTCAATAGAAATATTACAGAATATGAAGTGACCTGCAAACCCCCAATTTTAAGTTGGTAATTTTGGCCATTGCATGAACAGATGATGAAGTATGTATGCGATGTGCAATTTAAGCAAATTGAATGAAGTTTGTGACCCATAACTGATGAAGAGGACAAAATTTTTCACTTCTGTCCATTGAAGTGTGGACAGATGTACGGTCTCTCTTTGGCATCTTCACCTCCTCTGATCTCAAGAGGAATGCAGAGATGCCATGGCAGCAACTTATATGGTTCTGTGGAGAAACAATTAGCTGAATGACCATTTCCACACTAAATATGTGTCAGACCACTTGGTTTCTCATTCTCACAGTTAAAAGGTTACAGGAATTCAAAATGGCTATACATTTAAAGGGTTTTCTTTACTGACTAACTTCAGGAAGTTTGGTACAAACTCTGTGAAAGTTCCATCTGATTAATCTAGGAAGCTGATGAAGAAATCACTTCCCCTTGACCACTTCTAGCACTATATCAATCTAATATAAGGGAGTCCTTTAATAATTGAATAAAAGAAGCATTAGTGTCCTGGAAAACTGACATACAGGAGGACAAACTGTATATTTCACAATACTGAGTGTCCTGGATCATTTCAGGGAAGTTGTTCAGTGTGACTAAAGTAAAATTTGGTTTGTATTTTGCATGTCACACTATCCTTTCTAAAACTTCCTTTTTGGAAAGCATTAATCTTTTTTTTTTTTTTAATGTATTTTTGAATTGGAACTGCCTCTTGCTTGTATATGTTTACAAAACAGAATGTATATAGTATCTAGAAAATATGAACTACAGATAAATTTTTCATAATTTTCAAGTCGGAAGCTTGGGAGTAGATATCCTCATTTTCTCAATTCTGCTCTGGCCAGGCCTTATAAATCATGCTGGTGTGTTGAGGCATCAACAGAAAATAGACTTTCGTTTGATCTGATGCTGCAATTGGTCTAGATTTGTGGTGTCCTCTCACTTTGCTGCAGCTCACATTTAGCATTGCCAAAACCCATGGCACTTTAATAGCAGGAAAAAGTATATCCTGGCACTGCAAAGAATCTCTGGTACACACTTTTAGCAAGGACTGTTCTGCTCTATTTCTACTAAACTATTCTCTTTCAAAATTGGATTGTTTTCCAATACAGTCCACGAACTACTTTTCATGGTGGTACACACCTCAAGTGTGTATTCTGAAACCTGGTTCATTAGTGTTCATGGAAAACAAAAAAAAGTTCTGAGAAAAGTTAAAATGAAAAAACAGTTACAATAAACTGAATGTTTATTTTTCCAATCTACTGTTTTAAGTTCTACAGATCCCATGTATCAAGAAACAATTGGAAAAAAACCCAAAACCAGCTCTTTTCAGGCAGTTATCACACTGTCCATGAGATCATATTAAGAATTGAGCTATAGCCTCTCATATTTTTGCATTACATGAAACATCTGCAACTCAAGTTTGTATTTTATTTCAATATTTCTCTGAAGGTAAGGGTTTCCTAAGAACTATACCTAGGAACTAAACTTTGGGATTCCGCTTTAGCTGGAACTTTAATTCCACCTTGATACGAATGTCCCCATGATGATGTGGTATCTAGCTTCTCCGAAAGCAGCACTGAGGCTCTCCTGTGTTTTTAAAATTATTTGCATTGGTAAATTACCACAAGTCCAGCCATTTCAGCAGAGATTTGAATATTTTTTGCAAGCACTATGAGATGGTAATGCAAGTGCATTAAATGTCCATCAAGTGCAATTCAGTAATGGCAAATGAAATTAAATAAGGTAAAATGAAAAGAAGTAGTGAAACCACTTCTTATATCACCACCATTAGCTTTTTAGTAGATATGTCAAGTTACTTGTTTTAAGTTGTCTGATGTTGCTAATTTGGGCATGCCTAAAAAAGCATCTCAATAATGATCTAGCAAGAAAATTAAATATTATTCATATATGTATGTGTGAGAGAAAAAAAATCTTTACTATGCAGATGTAAGATGGGGAATTACCATTAGAAAGTGATCATATAATCATGCATTATTTATACAGTTATAAGAGACACATTTGGTATCCTGAGGTTTATAGTATTATTGTATTATTTACCTTAAACTGCAAGTCTTCAGCTTATTAAACACAGAAGTATAGACAGTCATTTTAAAAGAATATTATCTTAAGAACATATATCTTCAGACTAGCTTTCAAAGTTTTTAAAACGCAAAAGGCAGATATAATTCCCTCAATGTTAATTGTTGTTTTATTAAATGAACCATTCTCATTGGTTTTAAAGCTTCTAATCAGAAATCTCATTAAAATAGTACCCAGCCTCTATTTTAAAGGTAAGGAAGATGTGCTTCTGGGAAAAAAAAAAAAAAAATTAATAGTTGTCTAACTTTTCTAATATATTTTGGAGCTATACTGTACTTGTTAATGAAATTGTGAGAGCTAAAATGTTACAAATTAGTTTAAATTCCTCTTCACTTTTGCTTTATGCTTATCAAAGTGTTTCTAGTATTGGACATTATTAAATATGGGTTATAGTTTAGACTTACATGTTTTTAATTGAACAGAATTTATACCAGATTAGTCAATGAAAAACAATACTTTGCATATCAAGCTGTAAAATTTCAGTTCAGAAAGACAAAAAAATAAAATAAGATTAAAATGTGTAGAAGGTGTAGAACACCTTCATATCATTATTTTTTATGTATATACATTTTTGACCTGGAAACCCAAAACTTAATTACATTAGGCCTTCAGTGGGATCTGTTTAAATAAGAGGATATCTCTCAACACAGTTTTTGGCAAGTGATAATTGGTTTGAAGTGGAGGTGTTAGAAAATATTTTTTGCAATGTATGGGAAGAAACGGCTCCTTGTTGATAGTAGAACAAACCAAACTACCTGCCATTTAATCCATTTGTGTCTTTGGGTGTTTTCTTTACTACATGTGTGAAACTTTTATTTAGAAACTGATGTGGAAATGGGGGTCATTTTTTCCTTTTAGAGTGCAGGGTAAGAGCCCTGAGAAGACTCTGGTCTCAGTACTAGAGAGGACTGAAGGCTGGGGCCAAGTCCACGCAGAGACAGATGAGAAGGAGACTTGCTAAATAACCCTTCCTTCATCACTGGTCAAAGTAGCGGTAATAGAAAAAAAGAAACCTACTGTGAAAACTTCTTCAGCTCCCAATGTGAGGTCCAGGTGCAAGAAGTGTTAAGTGTCATGTAGTCCCCTCCATTCGCTTTCAATCCTGGATGAGCTGCACTGTCTAGTCAGGTTTGAAAAGAGAATCAATCACTATGAGATACACAGGGACCACCTGCCAAATGACGGTGTGTGTTCACATGAGTTTGTTGAAGCTTTCTTTCTCCTTTTCATTAAAAAAATGGCTTTCAGTTCATGAGTTTATGCAAAGTAAGGGGTTAGTATACCACATTTAAGAGATGACTACCAAAGATAACTATGGAACATTCAATGCATGTGTGTGTATCTCCTGTTAATTGGAAATCCACAGCAAGTGGTACCTTCTGGGCTGCTTTAGGAGGAGTTGCCAGCAGGTCAAGGTAGGTGATCCTTCTCCTCTGCTCAGTACCACAGAGAAACACCTGGAGTGCTGGGTCCAGTCTGGGCTTCCCAGTGCAAGACACATGGACAGACTGGAGTCACTCCAGCAAAGGGCAGGAAAGTTAATTAAGTGCTCGGAGTATATGATATGTGAGGAGAGGCCAAGAGAGATAGAAATGGTTGGCTTGGAAAAGAAAACACTCAGGGGAATCTCATCCATGTGAACAAACACTGGAGAGCAGGGGGAGCTTATGAAGGTGGAACAACAATGCCCAGTGATGCTCTTCTCAGTGGTGCGCAGTGACTGGACAAAAGATATTGGGTACAAACTGAAATGCAGAAAATTCCAATCAAGTTGTTTGCTTTGTTGTTTTTCCTAATGTGAGAATGATCAAACAGTGCAACAGGTTGTATGGAGTGGTCACAAAACCTCCATCTTTGGAGATATCCAAAGCCCTGAGCAACCTGATCCACCTGATCCTGGTTTGAGCAGATGATTTCAACTGGGTGATATCCAGAGGTCCCTTCCAGACTCAAACCTTCTGCAAATCTGTGACTTGCCAAGAGTTACTACACTGTGACTCAATATGCTGGGTGAAATTTTTTTCTTTTATTTTTTAAATATCTAATAATAATATGAAAGGTACTGGTTTTGTCATTGAACTCAGAAGTACACAAATCTTCATATTGGCCCCTTTTTTTGAGCAATAGTCTCACAAGACTTTATTTCTTCTACTTAATTTCAAGGTCTTTTTGTTTTGATCCTGTATTTATTATAGGTGAAATACTTTGTTCAAGCGGCTGACCTTTCTCCTTTCCAGGAGAGTGTCAGACACAACTGAAAGAAAATAGAGCAAACTTTTTTCTTCCATTTTTTTAATCCCGGTGTGGGTCTACCATTGTTAAGAAATAGCATGACATGGCTTTGAAGTATGAG
Source organism: Corvus hawaiiensis (assembly GCF_020740725.1). Classification (NCBI taxonomy): domain Eukaryota; kingdom Metazoa; phylum Chordata; class Aves; order Passeriformes; family Corvidae; genus Corvus; species Corvus hawaiiensis. The sequence continues at coordinate 49,079,940 of NC_063255.1, forward strand.
ATGCGAAGAGAAATAGTAGACTCCTCTGCCTGCACTATGTGAGCAAAATTACCTGGCTAAGTGCAAACTAATCACGGGAGCAGGAGCTGGCACCTTGGGGAGCACAAAAGCCCGCTTTTCTCCCCTCCCAACTTGTAAACCAATGCATGCTAAGGGAACACTGATATTCAAGGCGAACATTGAACATAAAGGAATGAACCAATTTTACCCAGAAGCTTGTTTTGTCACTTGGAGCTCCCTACTCTGGGTGCTCAGTGCTAATTGCCAACATCTCTGTTCTAAAAACCAGTAACAGTGCTTGAAGACAGTTATTTCTGGAACACTAGTGTGTACGTACATTGTCTGTATAAATTTATCCAAACTACATGTGGTGAAGTGACATTGTTAATTAGCATAATGTTTTGCTTTATTGTGTGGACCCAGAGAAAGTATCTCATTAATGTTTTGCTTTTTTTTTTAACTTTCTTTTTCTTTCAAAAATTATCACTCTCAGAAATAATTACCAGTACTGTGGTGATCAGGGGGCTGTGGTGGTTCAGCAGGATCTCAAGCAGAGTATCACTGAGCTGGAGGCCAGTGAGAAGCTGTTGGATGACCAGAGCTGGCGAGGGGGCAGCTCTAGGGCCATCTCCAAAACTCTCACCCTACCAATATTAAATCCTGATTCTGTGGTTCTAAAATCCTGAGACTGATGAATAAGAAACCTTTTTGAAGGTAGAAGTAAAAAAAGCAAACATTTGTTTGCCCTTTAAAATCATAAACCATTTTTTCTGCACTAATGGTATCCCATAAGAAAGAACATCAGATGGAAAAGATGCAGTGTCATGATTTCAAGCAGAGCCAGAAACACAGAAAGTTTATAAATTCTTTTTTTTTATAACCATTTTTTCATTATTCTTTTTTTAAGAAGAGGTTTCCTGTTCACTTCAGAAAAAAAAGTTTACCCCAGTGATTCTCATGGCCACTACCCAGCTCTTTGCTTTCAATTAACATTCCTGAAAATGAAACAAACAAACAAAAAAAAATCGCTTGTATAAATGTTTATGGAAAATAAATAAAAATATCTCTGAATACCATCAAAGTAGATACATTAGTTTTATTCCAACATATGTTTATGAATACTTTCTTGATGTATTCTGCCAGCTCTAGCCTTGAATTTGGACTTTAAAAAGCATTTCCAAAATTCTTTTCCACTTCCCTCTGAACCGCCATGTTTATTCACTCACACTGGTTTGTGTTTTCCATATGTTATCTCTAAAAAACAGGATTCCACAAAACTATGAATGCAGTAAATCTTGAGGCAAAGAGGTATTTGACATGTTTTCCTTATTAAAATCTTGTGATATCCTTCAGATATATAAAACTTAAGCCCAAAAAGCACTGACCAAAACTGTGCAATTACTGGATTGCCAGCTACATAAAACAGTCCACCACCATTTTAATGGTTACCAAGACTCTTGCTGAGTACGGAGTCTTAATGTTAACACTGATCTGTCTGGGATTCATGCTGGTTTTGAAAGGCTGCTCCTGGCTCCTGACCATGTTAGTGCAGTGTGTTATCTTTCCTTTTCACAAGAAAAACTAACTATGTACAGCGTTAATAATTTATACTCAGGAAGTAGCAAGGATGATAAAGCTCTGACTGTCAGACTTCCACAACTGCACAAGTATCTTTGCACGTGCCTTGCTTCTGAAAGGAAACCCTTGGCAGGAACATACAGACTGGGTGTTAGTACACAAGCATAGGCAGTGAGGCACCTATAGAGACATTTACATTACAAATCCTGCTTTACGTGCTCTGAAAGATGACTGTGTGCCTAAATTGTGTTCATATACTCTTGCTCATACCATCCTTTAAGGCAAGATTTGAGCATTTGAATTGTGAAGGTTCTTTTACTTGTGCTGGTACTTGGCTTGTTTGCTTCGGGAATGTAAAAAAAATGTATTTGATTAACAGCTGCATTGTTCTTATCAACATCATATCTGCTAAACACTTTTGTTGTGTTTAAATACATGTTTAAATTATGCTGCTGTTGTACATTTGGTGTGGTTGGTAACGGTACTACTCCAAGCAAAGTGGAGAGGATTTTTACCATCATATGGTGTACACCAATGTCACTATCAGGATAAGGCCATCTGTAAAAAGGAGACACAAAGAACAAAAAAAAAATTAACTTTGCCTCATACATTACTGTGTTTAGGAAGACACACACTAAGTATCTGTATAAAATTGTCATTTTCTAAAGGACATATTCTGTTTGTATTATTATAATATCCCGAAAAATACAGTTCTGGGTGTATTTTTTAACTATACTGTAGATAACATTACAACGTTGGTGGTCTTTATTGTGTTTTGGGGGGCGGGGGAGGCTATTTGCTTGAAAGCTGTTCTAAAAAAAAATAATAGGATTATTCTCATCTTTCATTTAGTTTAATAATACACTACATACATTTGTCAATCAAATTAGAATTACTGTCAGACCATAATAATGCATTTTAGTTTAGCCAATATCAGTCAGACCTGATTTATTTGCTTAATACAAATCTAATTGACTTTCAGGCTGCTCGTCTCTTTTCAGCTGTTAACAGACCAAGTACATCTTTAATTTCCAAGACCGATGGTTTGGTAGCAGTTGAGAGGAAGAATGATTTGCATAAGGCCCCAGAAGGGTGCCAAAACTCTTCACGCTTTAAACAACAGCCTTTATTATTCTGTAAGTGGATGTGTTGAATTTTCATGCTTTTGTTTCCAGTTCAGCCCTGACAGAAAGAATAAAGTAGATTTTGCCAGCACCCCTGCTGTGCCCTGAGGGAGAAATTCAATGTGCCTCATTTGTCTTAATTGGAGAACCGCCCTTAGCACCAGCTTTTTCTATGAATATATTAGCATAACAGACAGAAAAGTCTAAGACCACCTTTTTTTTTTTTTTTTTTTTTTTTGGTAGGAGTATTTTTTTTATTTCTAAGAAAAATAAAAACTGAAAAGAAGAAAAATACATGCATCATCTTCCAGACTTCTTACTATTATTTTTGTTGTAAACCACACTATACAGGAAAAATGCATCCAGCCTACTTTATCTCCTCAGCGTTGTTAGGAGCTGGGTAGAGAAAAATGTGATAAATATCATCCAGGAGAGAGAGCTGAAAGCTGCCCTTTACTCTTCATAATGCACTAAACCTATATATTTGTTCTTTGGCTGCTTATGTTGCTATTTTTTCTGATGGAGGAGATCGTTTTACACAGAGAGGGATGGGCAGTAACCAGGAAGGGATCTAAGGAAAAAAACCCACAATCTTACAAAAGTGAATTTACTAGCGCTGAAACAAAATGCAGTGACCTCTGTCAAAGGAAGATTTCAAGCCCCATGCCTATTCATTTGAGAAATATTAAATTCATATTCACGTTTTTCATTTCATAAAAGAACTCTAAGTCTGGACAAACAATCTGTGCAGTGTAAATCATTTTTAAATCAGGTCTCTTTCAGTGTCAGATTGAAATAATGAGATTTAAAGGGCAGATTTTAAAGAAGAAGTATTTAGTTTATATGTTTTTATGACTAATATTAATCCTTATATCTGTTAAATCAACCACCTATTGCTTGTACATGAAAAACGTGGGAAAAGGGTAATTTTTGCTAGAGTGTGATATATACATTTTCTTGGAAATGTGGCTGCTTTTTAGAAACTGATTAATCCGTATTTAGTCTTGATATTTTTCCCTTAAGGCTCCAATACACTGTATCAGTCACATAGCCACTTAACTAGAAGCTTTCCATGTATGTTAGAATAAAGGTTTGGTTGGTTGCAGGGGTTTTAGGCATCTCACAGACATTATGAAAAATTAAAGTATTCTTTGCGGCAGGAATTTTTTCAGTCAACTGGTTGAGTAAATGGCTTAGAGGTTTGATTCCAGCAAGAGCTGGGGTGGGGTTGTTAGCACAGCCCCTGGAGAAACAGGAGTTTTCCTAAGAGTTAGGAAACTTAATTCTGGTACTTACGCTTACCTGCTCTATGTGGCAATTTATCAAAGCCAGCCACCACTGTAGCATTAGAAGTCTTTCACACATCTTCCTTCTCCTATTACTCATTACTGAACCATTTTTCTCCTACAAGTGTACTCTTCCTAAAATACACTCAGCAACTCTTGGTTTGAACTTTCTTATGTCTGTAAGAGTGATAATGGAAATGCTTTTTGCATTCTTGCACAAATAGATATGAAGAATAACGATTTAGCAGGAAGTACTTCTGAAAATATAGGTATCTTGTTTTAACTGGAATAAGAGTTAATTTGTTTAGGAGAAAATGGTGGTTAGACCAATGACAGAAGGCATCCTATTCTGAGTGGTTTCATTTATGTGAGCGAAATGGCAGTGATTTATAGTAGTTCATCTGATAATTCAAACTCTTCCACTGAGCAAACAACCCAGCAAATCAGAAAGACAAGCTTGCACTCATCGTGTCCCTTTGCTTGCTTACTCTCTATCTCTAGTGTTCTTTGCTTTGGTTTCCAGCTGGAGGCTGTTCAGGCCTGCCTAGGTTAGAAGGGATAACTTTCTTGGATACTCTTCAGAATAATTAAAGGGAATATCCTCTTTGTCTATGTATTTCCAGGAAGCTTCCGGGAGTATTTATTTCTAATATGGTTTGTTTCATAGGAAAGAATTTAAAATCTCCCAATAAAACATAAATAGGCTGACAGTAATATGTGTCACTTCTAAGTAATGAGATGGTGAAGCAAAATGCCTTACCTCCACACTGTGATCTGTAAATTTCCTGGTTTAAGCAAATTGTCACAAATCATTTGCATAGAAAAAAAAATTGTAGTATAGGTAGAAGGACGCATTGCTGGGTTATATCATTGTTATTTGTTATGGTGTTTGGCAGCTTCTATGAATAGCACCCTTTTGATGGATCAAAGCATCCTCTCATTTTTCACAGCACTAAACCCAGTGCTGAACAAACAGATGGTCACAAACCAAGGAATGTACACGTTAAATAACTCTTTGCTGATTATTTGCATGTGTACCACACTGCACACTCACAGCAAACCCTTGTTCTGTCATGTGTGTCTGTGTTTTGAAAAGTTTGATTTCTAGAGTTTTGTAGGATTATGTGAATCAGTGAATCAGATCTATTGTCAGACAGGTTCCGGAGAGCAGCAGTGGGTCCTTCACAAGTAATTTTTTTCAAGCTTCTGAGTGACTGATTCTTAACCCAAGGACTCTGTTGTCATATCTCTCCATCCTGTCCCAGTAGATGGGTGCACTTTCCATACTTCTTCTTGAACAAAATAATGTGGAATAGCACATGCCTCCTCTAAGAGCCCTTGGGATGGAGTCCATACATGACAGCATTTGAAAAGCTTTCCAGAGAGGAATAGTCAGTGGGTTCCAAACAAAGTGAGACCATCTGAGGAATGGTTAACTGCTTTTCATAGATGACAAATATATGTTAAAAGACTATGTGGATTTATGTGGGAAAAGTAACTGATGTTTGATGGAGACAAGAAAATATCCACAGCTGGCTGAAAAGAGGGAGTATATACAGAGTTGAAAAATATCTCCTCTCATGAGTAATCCTTTAGTTGGGAACCATAAGCTCAGCCCAGTATTAATGGGTAGGTTCTGTACATGTTTATTCACACAACCACCCAGGTGGGTGAACAACTGTAAAAAGGAACATGTATTCAGCTCAGATTTTTTCTTCTCCTAATTCAAAAAGATACCCACTTTAAAAAAATAGCTCTCTGCTAAGCTTAATGTGCACAAGCACCTAATCATCTGTTTCTAGTTATACCACTCCATTTCTGAACTTTTGTGGATTCATGAGGTTGTCTGCATGTGCAGTGGCTTTAAACATTCTCTATTCATTATGGAAATGAATAAAAGTCCCATTTGTGATGTTCACAAGGCTATCTCACATTGGTAGCCATTAAGTTCAATATTACCCTCCCAGAGTACTGAAGGAGGTAAGGATATGTTATGTGTTCCAGCGGGTGCACAACCAAAAAGAGGCATTCACATCTTAAACACACAAACTGTAACTATTCATATGTAACATAAATAATGTTCTTTTCCAGAAGTATGGTTTTCAAGACATACCTGACTGAGGGTAAGATGGTGTCATTTTCACTGTTTATGAATAGGGCAGTGTGCAAATCCACAAGCCACATACCTTATGTGTAGCATCTGTGTCCTAAGAAAAGTTGTCTCCGTCTCCATGTCACACAAGGGTTACCATCGTAAGCACTTACTCCTATTCAAACTGTTGAGTAAATAGGCAAATAAAATGCATGCAGTGTTTTGCCATATTCTGAGCAGTATATTCCACAGATCTGTAGTTAATGGAACATGAGATTTTATTAAAATGTCTGAAATATATGCAACCTCCTGTTTTAATCCCATTTTAGATCTCTTTTTTCCCTGATGCTTGTTGGTAGTTTTGTGGGTTTTTTCAGTTTGTTTTGTTTTGTTTTCTTTTTTAAAGAAGTATATGTTTCAACAGGACCAAACAAAGAGTTTTAATGTATGGTTGTGCTGGGTCTGTGGCAATGAATTACATAAATAAATTCTACATGGAGAGATAAAAGCCCTTTATAAATATTTTTGAAATATTAAAGGCTAGAACATTTGCATTGGCATGTGCATAACCTAATTAACTCCTGTGAACATATTCCCAATGTTCAAAGGATGATTTAGTGGAGAAAAGGTTATGCTTTCTTTCATATTGTTTTCATTATTCAGGAGCTGGAGAGATATCAGTGCCCACCTGATGTCTGTTTCTCAATGGTACACAAATAGAGCACTGAATTGAAAACTTAGTGTAAGATTAATTTTTAAACACTGATTGAATTACATGAAAGAAACTACAGTGATTGCATATTCTTCATTTATTAATAGAATTACAGAGTACATACAAATATTGGTGCCACACAGTAGACTGCAAAGACAGTTCTCTGAAGATGTGTCTTGTGACAAAGTTACTGCTCTCATCAAAAAGGATCTGGAACTCAGATCCCTCTATAGCAACTTGTGTTCAGCTTTCTCGTGGATATTTAATCCAGCAAGTTACTGGCCTGCCAGGAAGCTATCAAAAGACATTTGTCACTGGATCAAAATCAAATATGTATCCTGGCTGTTAAGAAGGGCTTTGTTGGACTAAATGACTGTACCGTTTTAGACAGTGCTGCAAGATTAATGATGACACTGGTTGTCCAATTTTCACCCTTGAGGCAGTTTTACAGAGATGTGCCCTTTCTGTGCACCTGATGTTACGCATATCAAATGCATCATTCCTTCTGCTGTGAGTTTTAGTAATGGTCCATGTTTCCTGCTCCCCCTCCACAGAGAAAAATTAACATGGTGTGATTGTAATTTATCTTGGGGAGGGGGTTGCTTCATAGAAGTGTACTTGCTGGAGTTATATTATAAGGGTTAATCACCTAATCACAGAGAACACTTAGCAAGTGCACGTCTCTGACAGAATGAGGCCTCTGGCATATACTTTTGAGCCAATGCAAATGAACTGTTCCTCTCCATCATCATTCTTCAGTTGTAAATCATATATCTTCGATAAGCCTTATATTCTTTGACCTAATCCAAAGCCCTTGCTCCTTCCCTTATTTTGTGAGGCCCTAATAGTAAATGTAAGCATAATTTCACAAAATAATTCAGAAAATAATGTGCTTTATGAGGGCATTTTGCCCCATCCATACACTAGAAGACTGATGAATAAGCAGCATGGCTGGCACCATTCAGTATCTATGTAGTGCTTTTGTCCTAGGTCGTAGGCTGAGTCACTCTCCAGTGTTTCCATTTGCCCTGATAATGACTTTACATGCAACTTCCAGCTTCACAATTTTCTTTTCACACGGTACTGAGCTGCTTGTTCTCTCCTGCTGCTCATGTCAGAGACAGTTGAACTTGGAGGTCAGCATGAAGAGAAAAGAGCAATATAATTGCATACCACAGGGGCTAGATGTTTAGTAAAATCATGGGGAATCTGGTCAGGAAGTGGCAATGAAGTTCCTGGGAGATTCACCACTTTCCCAAGGGAAACTGGAAAATTCTATTCCAAAGTTGTTCCTTAGCAGTAAAATGCCAAGGGAAATAACATGTCCCTGTTTTCCCTATTTATTCTGTTATACATCTTATCTCTCCTTTCTCCTTCTTAATTTCTTTCTATTTCTTTGTGATCCATCTATAGTACAAATTATACCTGACAAACCAGTTGTTGGGGTTTTAGTTTAGTCTTAGGTTTTCCTATTAAAGGAATTTTCTCCCATATGCATGTTGCTAGGGGACAAATAGCTGTACTTAAGAAAGACAAAAAGGGGAGTGGGGCGGGCCTGGCTACTCTTTTGTCTACACCTGGGTGTGGGGACAGTTCGCTCTGAGCGTCCGGAGAGAGAAGCTGCAGAGAAAGGAGCTGCTGCTGCTTTCTTTTTGGCCGTTCTTTCTTCCTGCTGGAAGCAACGCCGGGACCCCAAAAGCCGCTTTTCCCTGCCCTGCTGGAGACCGAGCTGTGGCTGTCCTGCTCCGCTGCTGCTTCGAGCTTTCGCTACGCTGTAGCCCTGCTCACCCTGCCTGCCTGGGCCTCCGTGGTTTTTTCCCATCTGGATACATCTCGTCTGCCACCCGGGATTTGCGTTCGTCCCTGCCATTCCAGCCTGCTGTTCCTGAGAGTCCGGGATCGGCTGCCCAGCGGTTTGTGAAGCCTTTGTTCCATCCCTTCCCGGGATCCCGGGGCACCAGAGCCGCGGGTTTCCCGAGCTCGCTCCGGAGCGCCCCCTGCAGCCGCGGGGGAACCATCGCACCTGCCCTGCTCACCGGGAGCCGCCAGCGCCCCTGCCGGCTGCGAGCGGAACTGCACCCGAGGGGAAATAGCCTGACAGCCGAGAAGGCTGGGACTGGGTTTGTGATTGCTGTTACTGCCAGAGTTGTTGTTGTTTTGTTTGACTGGTTATATACATATATATATATATAGAGTAAAGAACTGTTATTCCTATTTCCCACATCTTTGCCTAAAGGCCCTTGATTTCAAAATATAATAACTTGGAGGGAAAAGGGGTTATATCTGCCACTTCAAGGGGGCCTCTGCCTTCCTTAGCAGACACCTGTCTTTCAAAACCGAGACAGATCTTGGCGCCCAACGTGGGGCCTGAGGGCATTAAGAGATAGAGGTGAAAAAGGAATAACAGTTCCTCGATAACTTTATTTTGTGTGCTGGATATTGGAACCTTGTTAGGCAGCACTGTGTGGTCTAGTTTACCCTGGTTTGGGTGGCATGTAGCCGTGGCTATATTCTTCCCCTTTGCAGCTCCTTACTTGAATATGGGTCCTCTGACTAAGGCTACCATTGCTGTTATCCAGCTTGCGTTATGGGTCGAGAAGGTGAGGAATTCATGGGTTTTTAACTTCCTCCGGAATGTGGGCACATGGATAAACAGCTATCACACACTGAGCACATGTTTTTGGGGTTATGTTAACAATGGTACCTTCTGTGAGGAAATGACACCAGGGGAAGTTTTCTCCCAACCCCTCAACCAGTTCTTTGGGCCCACCCCATCAATTTTCGAAGGGTTTAAATTCCCTCTGAATACTAACCATCTGCTGCTGATAGGCCTACTCTATTTAGCATTCAAGGATAAGTTGAGATTGGCTTGGATATCTACCCGGACACCAGCCCCAGAGACTAGAGATCCTGCCCCAGAACCTGACATGGCCCCAGAGAGTAGAGTTCCTACCCCAGAGCCTGATCCTGCCCCAGAGCCTGACACGGCCCCAGACACTAGAGATCCTACCCCAGAGCCAGAGCCTGCCACAGCCCCAGACACTAGAGATCCCGCCCCACAGACTGATACTGCCCAACAGTCCACCTCAGAAATGGACTACCCAAACTGGGTGGGGGTACTGGCAAAAGGGATGCAGGAGATGTGCCAAGAGATGGGTCAGGTGCGCCAGGGGATATGCCAGGAGATGGGCCAGGTGCGCAAGGAGATGTGCCAGGAGATGGGCCAGGTGCGCCAGGAGATATGCCAATTGCTAAGGGAATACACCTCCTCAGCTAGTGAAAAACCCTCTCCCTGCCCCAAAGAGGGTGAGTCCGATGGTGCAGCAGTGGAACCCACGGATGTTACAACCGTCCAGGCTTCAGCTGAACCACAAGGGCAACCACAGCCAGCAGCAGTCGCCCCTGTGCAAAGGAGGAAGTATAAGACCAAATCAGTACGACCAGTTAATGATGATGGGCAACCAGGGCCCTCACAACCAGCAGGAGAGCCAGAGCCAGAAATCATTACTGAGTCCCTGTCGCACGACAGTCTCCGTGCTATGCGAAACGACATTGTGCGAAGGGGGCGTGAGCCTTATACCACCTGGCTGCTTCGGGTTTGGGACCTTATGGGCACAAGTGTGCAACTGGATAGTGGTGAGGCAAGGTATCTGGGATCGTTGACCCAGGACCCAGGTGTGGACCAGATATTTGTGAGGGAGCCAGGGCCTCTCTCTCTCTGGGAGCGGCTCTTAATGAGTGTGAGAGAAAGGTTCATTCACAAAGAAAGAATGCAGGAGTATCATCATAGAATGCAGTGGAAGACACTCGAGCAAGGGATCCAACAGCTAAGAGAGGTGGCAATATTAGAGGTACTCTTTGGGAAGGATGGACAGCATGATAATGACCCCGATAAGGTCAGGTGCACAGGACAGATGATGTGGAACCTGGCAAGGCTAGGGCCATCACAATACACCACCTTCATTGCAACGATTGATGCTGACAATACCCGAGAAACAGTGGGCTCTGTTGCCAACAGGCTCAGGCATTATGACAGCATGATCAATGGCCCGCTGAAAGCTCATGTCTCTGCTGTGGTCCAGGACCTCAAAGAGGAGATGAAGGAGAAGATGGAGGAGATGAGGGAGGAGATGAGGAGGGTCAGTGTGGCACCAGTGCGAGTCACAGGCCCCCAAGTCAGAGCCCGTCGTCCCCCTGCTAGAGAGAGAGGGTACACCCCACGAGCTGAGCTGTGGTTTTTCCTGTGTGAGCATGGGGAAGACATGAGAAGGTGGGATGGGAAACCCACCTCTGCCCTGGCAGCGCGGGTGCGTGAACTCAAGGAGGGAGGCACTAACCGAGGGGGTTCCGCTAAGGTGAAGGTAGCCTCAGCCTCCCGTGACCGAGCTGCCAGGCATTACAGAAGGGAGGATGATATGTCGGATCCCTTTGAAGGTACCTCGAGCATGTACGCCCAGGGAAAGAATGATAATCAGGGCTAGAGGGGCCCTGCCTCTAGCCAGGAAGAGGCACGGGAGAACCGAGTTTTCTGGACGGTGTGGATCCGATGGCCTGGCACATCAGAGCCACAAAAATATGATGCATTGGTTGATACTGGGGCACAATGTACTTTAATGCCATCGGGACATGTGGGGGCAGAACCTGTATCCATCGCTGGGGTGACCGGGGGATCACAGCAGTTGACCCTTTTGGAAGCTGAGGTGAGCCTGACTGGGAAGGAGTGGCAAAAGCATCCGATTGTGACCGGCCCAGAGGCCCCGTGTATTCTGGGCATAGACTTCCTCCGGAATGGCTACTACAAAGACCCAAAAGGACTCAGGTGGGCATTTGGGATTGCTGCTGTGGAGGCAGAGGGCATTAGGCAATTGAACACCCTGCCTGGACTATCTGAGAATCCTTCTGCAGTTGGGCTCCTGAAAGTGGAAGAGCAACGAGTGCCAATTGCCACCTCGACAGTGCACCGCCGGCAGTATCGGACAAATCGAGATGCTGTGATCCCCATCCACAAGATGATCCGCGAGCTGGAGAGTCAAGGGGTGGTCAACAAGACCCACTCACCCTTCAACAGCCCCATCTGGCCTGTGCGCAAGTCTGACGGGGAATGGAGATTGACTGTGGACTATCGTGCCCTGAATGAAGTGACTCCACCGTTGAGCGCTGCCGTGCCAGACATGTTGGAGCTCCAGTACGAGCTGGAGTCCAAAGCAGCGAAGTGGTACGCCACTATTGACATTGCCAATGCATTCTTCTCCATTCCTCTGGCAGCAGAGTGCAGGCCTCAGTTTGCCTTCACCTGGAGGGGCGTGCAGTACACCTGGAACCGACTGCCCCAGGGGTGGAAGCACAGTCCCACCATCTGTCATGGACTGATCCAGACTGCACTAGAAAAGAGTGAGGCTCCAGAACATCTGCAGTACATTGATGACATCATTGTGTGGGGGAACACTGCAACCGAAGTGTTTGAGAAAGGAGAGAGAATAATTCAAATTCTCCTGCAAGCTGGTTTTGCCATCAAGAAGAGCAAGGTCAAGGGACCTGCCCGAGAGATCCAGTTCCTGGGAGTAAAGTGGCAAGATGGACGACGTCAGATTCCCACTGAGGTCATCAATAAGATCACAGCAATGTCTCCGCCGACCAACAAGAAGGAAACACAAGCTTTCCTAGGTGCTGTAGGTTTCTGGAGGATGCACATTCCCGAGTACAGCCAGATCGTGAGTCCTCTCTACCTGGTTACCCGCAAGAAGAATGATTTCCACTGGGGCCCTGAACAGCAGCAAGCCTTCGCCCAGATCAAACAGGAAATTGCTCACGCCGTAGCCCTTGGCCCAGTCAGGACAGGACCAGAGGTGAAGAACGTGCTCTACTCTGCAGCCGGGAACAATGGTCTGTCCTGGAGCCTCTGGCAGAAGGTGCCTGGTGAGACTCGGGGCCGACCACTGGGATTCTGGAGCCAAAGCTACAGAGGATCTGAAGCCAACTACACTCCCACCGAGAAGGAAATCCTGGCAGCTTATGAAGGAGTCCAGGCTGCCTCAGAAGTAATCGGCACTGAGGCACAGTTGCTTCTGGCACCCCGACTACCGGTGCTGGGGTGGATGTTCAAAGGAAAGGTTCCCTCCACGCATCACGCCACCGACGCTACTTGGAGCAAATGGATTGCCCTCATCACGCAGCGCGCCCGAATTGGAAACCCAAGTCGCCCTGGGATCTTGGAAATAATTACAAACTGGCCAGAAGGTGAGACTTTTGGGTTATCTTCTGAAGAAGAAGAGGAGCAGGTGACACGTGCCGAAGAAGCCCCACCATATAACGAGCTACCAGAGAGTGAAAGACAATACGCCCTCTTCACTGATGGTTCCTGCCGAATTGTAGGCGCTAGCCGGAAATGGAAAGCCGCTGTATGGAGCCCCACACGACAAGTTGCACAGGCCACTGAAGGAGAAGGTGGATCGAGCCAATTTGCTGAGCTCAAAGCTGTCCAATTAGCTCTGGACATAGCTGAAAGAGAGAAGTGGCCAAAGCTCTACCTCTACACCGATTCATGGATGGTAGCCAATGCTCTGTGGGGTTGGCTGGAAAGGTGGAAGAAGGCAAACTGGCAGCGCAGAGGAAAACCAATCTGGGCTGCTGAAGAGTGGAAAGACATTGCCACTCGGGTAGAGAAGCTATCCGTGAAGGTCCGTCATGTAGATGCTCACATCCCCAAGAGCCGGGCTAATGAAGAACATCGTAACAACAAACAGGTAGATCAGGCTGCGAAAATAGAGGTGTCCCAGATAGACCTGGATTGGCAACATAAAGGAGAACTGTTCCTAGCTCGATGGGCCCATGATGCCTCAGGCCATCAGGGCAGAGATGCCACCTATAAGTGGGCACGAGACCGAGGGGTGGATCTAACCATGGACAGTATCTCCCAGGTTATCCATGACTGTGAGACATGCGCTGCGATCAAGCAGGCCAAGCGGGTGAAGCCTCTGTGGTATGGCGGGCGATGGTCCAAATACAAGTATGGGGAGGCCTGGCAGATTGATTACATCACACTGCCTCAAACCCGCCAAGGCAAGCGCTATGTGCTCACAATGGTAGAAGCCACCACTGGGTGGCTGGAGACCTACCCTGTGCCTCATGCTACTGCCCGGAACACCATCCTGGGCCTGGAAAAGCAAGTCCTTTGGAGGCATGGCACCCCTGAGAGAATCGAGTCTGACAATGGGACTCATTTCAAGAACAGCCTTATAAACACCTGGGCTAGAGAACATGGCATTGAGTGGGTGTACCACATCCCTTACCATGCACCAGCAGCTGGGAAGGTTGAGCGGTGTAATGGACTGCTTAAAACCACCTTGAAGGCACTGGGTGGGGGGACTTTCAAAAACTGGGAGATGCATTTAGCAAGAGCCACCTGGTTAGTTAACACTCGAGGTTCCACCAGCCGAGCAGGCCCTGCCCAATCCGAACCCCTACAAACAACAGATGGAGATAAGGTTCCAGTGGTGCACATGAGAGGTATGCTTGGAAAAACTGTTTGGGTAAAGTCTGCCTTGAGCAAAGACAAACCCATCCGTGGGGTTGTTTTTGCTCAGGGACCAGGTTGCACCTGGTGGGTGATGCAAAAGGATGGAGAGACCCGATGCTTACCTCAAGAGGACCTTGTTTTAGGGTGAACTACCCATGGCTCTGCACTTGTATCAATATCAGCATGTATATTTGTATATAATTCGGGTAATGCATAGATTTATATGGTTAAAAAAGTTAAGTTTCATGTAACATGTTAGTATGGGAAAAAATTCGGGGTGGATAATGTTGGGGTTTTAGTTTAGTCTTAGGTTTTCCTATTAAAGGAATTTTCTCCCATATGCATGTTGCTAGGGGACAAATAGCTGTACTTAAGAAAGACAAAAAGGGGAGTGGGGCGGGCCTGGCTACTCTTTTGTCTACACCTGGGTGTGGGGACAGTTCGCTCTGAGCGTCCGGAGAGAGAAGCTGCAGAGAAAGGAGCTGCTGCTGCTTTCTTTTTGGCCGTTCTTTCTTCCTGCTGGAAGCAACGCCGGGACCCCAAAAGCCGCTTTTCCCTGCCCTGCTGGAGACCGAGCTGTGGCTGTCCTGCTCCGCTGCTGCTTCGAGCTTTCGCTACGCTGTAGCCCTGCTCACCCTGCCTGCCTGGGCCTCCGTGGTTTTTTCCCATCTGGATACATCTCGTCTGCCACCCGGGATTTGCGTTCGTCCCTGCCATTCCAGCCTGCTGTTCCTGAGAGTCCGGGATCGGCTGCCCAGCGGTTTGTGAAGCCTTTGTTCCATCCCTTCCCGGGATCCCGGGGCACCAGAGCCGCGGGTTTCCCGAGCTCGCTCCGGAGCGCCCCCTGCAGCCGCGGGGGAACCATCGCACCTGCCCTGCTCACCGGGAGCCGCCAGCGCCCCTGCCGGCTGCGAGCGGAACTGCACCCGAGGGGAAATAGCCTGACAGCCGAGAAGGCTGGGACTGGGTTTGTGATTGCTGTTACTGCCATAGTTGTTGTTGTTTTGTTTGACTGGTTATATACATATATATATATATAGAGTAAAGAACTGTTATTCCTATTTCCCACATCTTTGCCTAAAGGCCCTTGATTTCAAAATATAATAACTTGGAGGGAAAAGGGGTTATATCTGCCACTTCAAGGGGGCCTCTGCCTTCCTTAGCAGACACCTGTCTTTCAAAACCGAGACACCAGTAAGTGCTCTTAATTTGTGGAATGTTTTTTTTTCTCTTTGTTGTTATGACACATAGTGAAAATATCACAAACTTCTTAGACATTTATTATACAAATGTATGGGAAGCCTCTCCTTTAGGCATGGTCCTCCAAAAATCTAACACAACTAGTCAGAAGGTTTGATATGTTTGCTACAGTATTATGTTGTTGTGTGCACAGTAGCTAACAGAAGTTGTGAGTTCTGAGTTTGAAAAACCTTTATGAAATACAAAGCTAATAAAACTAGACATCAGCTTCTTGAATATCTGAACTTAACATTTACTTGTTATCATGTCAAAAGAAGCATCATGACTAGGAATGAAAATGTATGTGAATAAATCCAAGTTAACAAGAGATGAGCAGTGACCGAACTTATGACATCACAGAAAATTATTCATATCAAATGTAATTTTTAAGTGGTTTCAATCAGAAATACATAAATATATGTATGTATATGCATGTATATAATCCCAATACTTTTGCCATCAAAGTGCGTAAGAAAGAAGGTACTCACACTTATAATTTTACAGACTCAGATTTAAAACAGCTGCTGAAGCAGAAAGCCTGAGGTCAACACATACATTTGGTACTTCATTAGTGAACTGGCCAAGTTCAACTTGTGAGATGGGAATTACAGTTTAGTAAGCACCAGCTGTCATCTTCATTGTTACAGAGGTACAAATTAGTGCACAAGAGGAACAGATTTTTGGTGCTGACCAGCTAGTTTTCTGTGATAGACACTAAGACCAATTAAATGAAGCTAGGCTGGATGAAAGCTGGTATTTTCCTGCCTTTCCCACCTTGGTATCATTTCTCACTTTCCTTTCCCTGCTTTCTATTCACACTATTACTATAGCAGTTGTAGTCTGAAGGGGAACTGACTTTTTCAAATAACTTGAGTATCTTACTTTCTTCCATTTTCATGGTTATGAAAACTTCCAGTGGGAGAAACCTGGAGGACAAGCTTGTATGGACATCTTCTTCTAATTCAAGCAGCATTTAATTACTACTGGATGAAACTCTCGTAAGTAGATGGATGTGATAAAACCTGTATCTGCAAAACTTTTTTTTTCACTGTAATCTCCAGACCCAGACATGCTTTTAAACACTTCCCTTCTGAAGTAATGCTAACCTTGGGAGTCATCTATCAGGTTTCTGCTCCCATCTTTACAAATTAATTAAAACTAAACTTCTTGTTTGGTCCAACCAATCTTCAGTATAACATCCGAATAGCTCATTGTATGAAAACTAAATCATAACATACAAAACTTAGGAGTTTCTTTGTGTTGAAACAACATCAGTGGAAGTGTTGACTTTCCTAGAAATGTGAGCCAGAAATTTCTTCTGTGAAATAAAAGCTATTTAGAAGAAAAAATGCTGCAGAGTGGTATGTATGAAACTCAGATATCTTTCTTGACACTACTGAATGTGAAACTACTTTATATTCCTGACCCCCAACGCTCAGACCAAGCAAATTCAGCTTTATGTTGTTCATTCGAGTAACAAATTAATCAATGGCAATCTCGTCTCTATAACAGCTTATTTTGTCAAGCTAAAATTTCACTCATTTTGCTGACAGGACAAAGTTGTCCATTTCAAGGGGAGACAGAACTGAACTGTACTATTCACCCAAGAAGCCATTCCTCACCAAAGTTTGGATGTGTCATATATACTGCTATCACAATAGTGGCTACTGTATGTGTTTGAACAGCTCTGTGCACTAAAATGTCCTTGTAATAGCCTTTGTCACTGATATTCAGTTACCACAAAAAGCTACTGGCAATATTATGCTCTTCCTAAGTTGTCAGCTGCTGATAAGCTGGGCAGTTTCTGCCTTCACTGACTCTGGGTATGGGAGGATGTATCATTAGATTTTCTATGTAATGTAGATATGACAAGACTTTTCAAATCAGTTTAGCCTCCACATAATTTAATATAATTTAAGTGTCTCATTTCCCACCTTGTAATTAGAATATATTAAACTGTTTCAGTGATCCTGAATATGAAAATGCACAGGCACTAAAATATTTCTCACCCTAATGTTATCAGGTCTGTAATATTTTAACAGGGGAAAAAAAAATGAACCTAAATGTAAATTTCCATTCTCTTTGTATAACATTTATGCAGTAAAGAATGAGTTGAGTATACAATTTTTCATTTCTAGATAGCTAGGAATAGTAATGCATGAGCTACAGAAAAGAGCATTAATCTCTCAAGCTGCTAAGAAATGAAATGTCATATAGAGTGACTTGTTCTTCACTGGTGATTTCTCAGCATTGAGATTTTTAGGTTTTCTCCCTTATAACATTCTTCATCAAAAGAAAAAAAAAATCACACTTCTGATTATATTAGATTAGAGGAAAACCATAATATCTCATAAATGGATTCAGATACCGTTTTTGAAGTTCTCATGTATCATTCTTTTCTTCTCATGGGCAATTTAAATTTGTAGTTCCGAAAGGCAAGTGTTGGACAAGTGGAAGAGGAAGCATCTGACAGTTTTTTACATTTATTTTATCATGTCACAACAGTGCTAATTTCTAAACAGGGCAATTTATTTTTTTTTTAAATGTTTTCTGTGCTCCTGTTTTTAATTCAAACTAGCGAGAATAGCTATGTGATGTTTTGGTTTATTTGCAGGCATGAGTACACACAGATGCATGCTCATGTAAGTTCATTTGAGTGAGCCTGAGGATACAAATTTCTGTGAGAAAAACATTTGGTTAGATGACCTTTCTCACTCTCCAGGCCTAATGTTCACAGAGGATCAAATTCTCCTGTGTTTAGTGGTTCTGTAGCACTTTTTTGACACTGTTTAGCGCTGCTTTTGCCTTTCTTAGAGGATCTAATTGGAAATTGAGAGATGTGGAGACCTTGAATGAGTTTCTTGCATGGAAGGATGAAATTCACTCCTGGAGAATAATTAGTTTCCTTTAACATGGGGACTTTTTTATCAGGAGTCGTGAATTCGATGGGGTTTTATGAGCTCTCTGTGAGCTCCCTGCAATGCTAACATCCTCAGAGATGTAATCCTGTCAAGTGTTGACACAAAGCTCCAAATGAGTTTTGGAATCAGTTTTGGATCAGATTATATTATTATTATACAATAGTATTATACACTGGTTTGACCACACATATATAACGATGATGAAGTAAGAAGTCTGTCATCTACTGATGTGTCATCTTTTATCTAATGAATCACTTTTGCTAAATTGCAGAAATTTAAGATACCACAGGCACTCTTTAAAATTAACTTCATTTGTTTCTGCACATATTCTGCACCCCTTGCATAGTTCAATTGTAAAAACTCAGGGTGGCCTCTTCTGTTTAATTTTCTGCTCTGTTACTCAGAGACAACTCCAAAAATCTCTGTGCAGTTTAGGACATTCAATAATAATTTTGGAAATCTTGCTGCTCAGGATGTCTCAAATGTCATGGCAATGCAGAAACTGACCTGATTTCACAGAAGGAACTGTAGAAGCGTTCGTGTGCACATTAACTGCTCATGTGTGGCTCAGTGACCCCCAGCAGAAAAATTAAGACCTTAGAGAAACTGGGCCTTCTATCATATGGTTCTGCCTTTAAAATAGAATTAGCTCTTGTAGAAGATCACTATGAAAAGACAGAACATTGACAAGTATTGTAGTACACCATGAAAAGAGTGAAAGGCAAAATAATATGTGTAAAGGAGAGCAATCCCCCAAAGCAAAAAACATCTGAGATTCTTTATGTGAAAGAGGAAAACCAGCAGGTTTGTCAAGCTGCTAAAACTTCTTTGTATACACGGTGCTATTGCTTTATGTTTGCTTTTTTCTCTTTTTGTCTTAGGCTTCAGCTGTTTACAGTATATTACTAAGACACTGTGGGTGTCTTCTTCAACACCCACAATGGTGTCATGAGCTGTAAGATAGATGACAGTTTAAGGATGTGGCAGAGAAGAGCAAAATCCTGAGCAGTATATCAGACTTCATCTTGGAAAGTTGTATCTACCATTACTGAAATAGATGGAACTGCAGTGATGTGCTTGCCAATGTAACTGTTACATTTTTGCAATCTGTCCTACCTCTGAATTTAAAAAATATACTTGCCCCTTAGACTTGGATGAAGAAATATTCCTCTACAATAAATTGTTCTTGCTTGTTCCTACAATAGTCAGCTTGATGCCACAGCTCCTCCCTTCATATCAGTAAATGCCATATCTCAGATTTGCTTTGTTTCTTTAGCTAGTGACAAGCAATGGGGAAATTTATAATGCAATGCTGACTTTTCAACTGTTGCTTTAATTTAATTGTTGCTTCTTCTAACACATTGTAAAGAACTGCAAGAGACAAAGCTTATTTCTGCATTGCATCGTCTTTGTGGGTGATAGCAACATTAATTTCGTATCTATTCATAGAATTCTATACAGCATTCATATTACTCTCCCTTTTGCTCTAAGTGAAAATGTCCTAGCCATACTGCTAAATTTTCTTCAGGATATGCTCTAAATCCCTGAAATTTAGAGCCTTTCCATCTATTGCTCAGGATTCTATGTTAGTTTTCAAAGACCAAAGAACAGAGTACTACTGAAGAAGGGAGGCAGGAGCAAATTAGCACATTCTTTTCTAATGCCTTTCAAGAAATTTCTCCACATTTGTCAGTGGATGAAAACTCCCATAGAGATCATCATACACCTATGAATTGTTTGATGTTTTGTAAGAAATTATCCTCGATGATCAACAAAAGCAAATTCACTTATCAACTGCATGATGCTGGTGAATTCCTGTAGAGTTAGACAATTCATTGCTTTTATGAATGCTATTTTATGTCTTGTCATTTGTCTTTGAACAGCGAGTCATTCTGTAGGAGACAAATTTGTGTGTTCCTCTTTTATGCTTCTTAACGTTTTCACTTTCTAGAAAACCAGTAAGTACATGGGAGTGGTATCACTCCTATTTGCATCTTCTTTCTATTACTGTTTGTTTGCTGGATGGTACAAAGTGGAACACATACTTGGGGATTTCTTTATACTTTGTGACTGTGATGTGACGGTATTGTCATAAAGAATTGAATTAATACAAAGACCCATACTTTTCTATGTGGTGTGGGTATAAGGAGATTTTGACAAAAATCTAATCAGTTTTATAAGAGAAAGCATTTAGTTCTGAAATAAATTTCACGGTATCTAAACTCTGTTCACTACATCACTTGACCATGATGTCCTGCTTTACTCTCCCTTTATTATAGCACTTGTGGCTCCTACATTGGTGTTCCGGAATTACTATTCTGTCCTCTTTCCCAAACTGCATTCTATCTTGTACCTGTTTGTCAAAAGGATAAGGATCTTGTAAGCCCTTCTGTGTCACTACCAGGCGTTAAAAATACATCAATTCCTCTTTGAAGAGGGACCTCTTCTTATCATTACCAGCTCATTTTTATACTGTGTTAACTACTGTCCCAAAAATATTTACTGGCAACAAGCTAATCATGCCTAAGTGCATGAATAGTTGGAACTTTGGAATTTAATTTTTTTAAACTATTTTATTTTGTGTTCTTAGTGTATTTGGTTTTTTTAAGCAACTATGAGTTGAAATTTTGCTTGAGATGCTGGTGTGTTAAGAGCACCATTGTGAAAGAGAGAGGGCTATGGCACATGGAAGATTTCAATGGCTATAAAACTGTTGTACTTCTGGTTCAAAAAAACCATCTTAACAAGGCCAGGCAGGGAAACATAATGTCAACAAGCTCTGGAACACAGCAGCTTGGGAGAGCAGAGGGAATTTATCTCCTAATTCATAAGCTAAAACACACGACAAAGCAAAACATTCTACTCTAGTTCCTGAGGGTGTGCAGGGGTTGAAAAGGGATGAAAAGGAATTAAGGGTGATTTTCAGAAAGGAAAAATGCTTATTCACACTATGCGAGGAAAATACATTGCAAACATCTTTTGAGACAAAGGAAACTGTCATCAATTAAATAGCAATGTCACTGTGATGTTTATGTATATGCATGTGTATCCATGCATTCATACATAATATAGATACACATAAGCATACACACACAGGTATATACGTATGTATGTCATATCACTAAGATATATCTGAAGATCTAACCATCCAGAAATCTCAAAGTATCATGCAAATGTTAGCCAGAGTAATCCCGTGAGATCATTTTACCAATGAGGAAATTAAGCTACAAAGAGGTTAACAATCTTCCACATGTCGACAAAAATCAAGTGTAAGTTTAGTCCTTGTTATTAGTAAACATAACAAAGCTATCATCATCTATTGCTGGTGAAGAATTGTGCTGTAGGAATGAAGGGAAAGAGGGAAGCTACTTCAGGATGGGAAAGACCACAGAACAAAAGCTTTATTCTAAAATGCTTTTAGGAATAGAAAATAAAGTGAGCCAAGATGTGCTGACTAGAAATTACTTAGTGCCAAAAGATTAAAAAAAAGAAGAGAGAAAAAAGGAAAACACAAGAAAGAAAACATGGTGAAAAAAAATCTTCACATTCGACACAGTCACTGTATCTTTACTTTCTTTTAACCTCATCACAGTTTTTTAATGTCATGGTGAATTAACTGTTTGACATATGAATCCAAAGTTATCAGGACAAATAATATGCAAACAAATGGTGTCACTGGAGTTTTCTATTCACTTGCTTTTCTGCGTCAACTCTTTGTACAAACGTGAGGCATCTATCATGTCAAGGGTGAGCTGGATCCAAGGCTGGGAATTATTTGGCCTTGAAATATTAATTGCAATCACAAGAGAACACCACAGCCTTCTATTTTCTGAAGCTGTGCTTGTATAAGGGCTCTAGAACACCATTTTTATGCGCAGTGATGTGCATTTGTGTTTAAGGCAGATACTGGTCTGACCTTGCTTGCACCTTTGCATGGAGGGAATTCCGGGTAGAGGACTGTAGTGCAGCTCCATCATACAGTGAAAGGGTTTGACCATGTTATACTTTCTGCTGCTCGAGTTTAGGGTAGATGAATAAGACAGGATTAGAAATAAGATGTGTATTGGACTTGCTCCCTTGAAAGGCATATGTAGAATACATCAAAGTTTTTGCCTATGTCTGCCAGAAAGCCCAGTCAGTTCAATCCAGTCTAGCTGCCAGCAGTCCCACTCCCAGGTTAATGTGCTCCTTTTTTGTACTGTGATGACACTGGGAAACTTATTTTGCCGTTTCTTTTTCCTGAGCTAAATGGAGCTGCTCTATAATTTTCTGATCTGTGAAAGAGTGGGAGGAACCAGGGGATTAAATGAATCCTTGGTGACACTTGTGGGAGAGATTTTTGCAAGCATATGAGAAGAACAGAGAAAGGTTTGAGTTTTCTCTGCCATGGACTTGGAGTTCTTTAGAAAACTAAATCAAAATCCAAGTTCGTCTATTAATTTAAGCTCTTATTGAGACAGTGCCTGGTTGGCATATATATTCCAAATCTTTTGCCTATAATTTCCTCAGGTTCTTTCTAAATTGAACAATTAGACTTTAAACTGAAAACTTAAGCTTCTTAGACTATTTACATTTGTGTCCTTCTTTGGGCATACATCCAGCCACATAAAATAAACTCTCTATTTCTTTCCTTCATATGATCTGCATTTGAAGGAGCAGAGTAGACTCTTTCCTTCTTCTGTGATCTGTCAAGCATTTCTCAATGATCATTTCTGCTCTTGTGTGCAGAAATGGGGCCAGTTTATGTCACAAAATCAGGAATTCCTGGCAAACACATCTATTACTTTCTGACCTAGCATGGCTTTTGTCTTTTCAGATCGTGTTTGTTTTGACCATTTCTGACTTTCTTTGTGTTTCTAACAATAATATTCCAGTGTTACTCTTGCCTTTTAATATATACACGTGCTGCTTGATTATGTGGTCACTTACCACTTCCTTTTTAGGATATTATGCCACAGTCTCTGAGATTTCATATCCCAGACCTAAAAAACTCTCATACACTTGGTTAAATTATGTGAGACAATTTAGGATTATAGGATAATTCAGGTTGTGGGGGACCTCAGGAGGTCTCTGGTCCAATGTGATGTTCACAGCAGGGTCAGCTCTGAGGTCAGAGCAGGATGCTCAAGGCTTCATTCAATTAGGTTTGAAACCCACCAGGGATTGAGGCAGCACAACTTCAAAACCCGACAGCATATAAAGCAAATCGGATCAGAAGTGTACATTTTTGCAAGACTAGTGTTATAGACAGAGGTGCATTGTGTTTTGGGATGTCATATTGTAAATACTACTAAACTAAACCATGCTTGGAAGTTGTGTGTTGGAAATGTTCAATGAAATGTATGAATGAGTAAAAGCTAATTAAGCTTGCAGATTATCTTTAACAGAAAGGCCTCATATAAAAACAGCTTTTTGACAACACATGCACTTAAGACATCAAATTTTTTTCTATACTGCTCTGTCTCTGAGGCAGCTGAGTTGTTCTAACATCTCACTATCATTGCAATGAGTAGGTCTCATCCTCCCACTCTTGTTTCATTTCCTTTCATTTTTCTGCATCTGGCTGTTTAATTCCAACACTCTCACATACTCACTCCAGAACATTCCAACAAGTTAATTTAGTTAATGATATACTCTCTCACCCCCACCAAGTCAGTTTTCTGCAGATTTAGTGAGCTGAACTTACTCATGCACATGGACAGCAAAAGGAAGAATGAGGTATAGAGAGGATAAGGCTGCTCGTTTCCACAACACCATGATATTAGATTGCTCATCTCGTGGCAATCTCCACCTCAATAACGCTTTATTTTTATTTTTAAATAAGTTTTTAATAAAACTTTTTACATAATTAAAAACAGTATTTAAATTAGATTAAATGGAATAACGTCTACAAATATTCATTTTGAATCCAGCACTGTTGCCAGTGTGATTTCCAGTAAAACTCAGGTTTCATTTTTGCTGTGTTTTAAAAATGCCACTGGTATGTATGTGCGCACATGTGCACAACTTTGTGTGCATCATATGCATAAAAAGGACCATACATGCATGAACAGTCTGTGGAATTTTCCAAATACTTTGACACTGTGATTATGCCCTGATCCAGCTGTACGGAGGGTACAGCAATAGCTGTGGTGTATGTCTTAGAAACCTTATAAACTTCTTGAAATACCACTGGATGATAGACCCTGCAGTCTGGAATTCAACTCAGCAAAATACACAGAATTATCATACTAAAATAAATGGACTGTAAAATATTGGGTATGGGGGTGGAATTTAACATATGTTGTACACAAACTGAAGGAAAATTTGCTCAGTAATTCTGAGGACTAATTCCATAATTAAGGACTAGTATAATTAAAAATGTTCATGGCACAGAGCTAAAACTGTGCATTCTGACTATTGAATACTTAACCATGGTACCATAATATTCTCCTAAGTATAGATTTTGAGCAGAATAAAAAGAAAATCCTCAATGCTGCAAAACAGTTATCTCAAATAGTTATCAATTGGGAGATGCACACTCTTAGTTAGAAACTGTATTCAGATTGAAAAGCCAAATAAGGAGAGACCTTTATGTCAAAATCAGAAACAGAACAGAAAAAAAAAAATCAGCTGGAAATGCTTTCTTACTGTGTGTTTTTCACTCTCTTCATTTTCCTCACATAAGGAACTAACTTTTTTACCTCTCTGTCGAGAACCAAAAGCTTAAAATCTCTCAAATAACTGAGGATTTAAAGGTAAGAGAGCATATTTTAATACTGAAATACTTGAGGTCTGCTTCAGCTGATACATCCAAACCAATTCCAAACCTATCAACAATGGCACATAATTAATGAATTATGAAGCAGTTCTAGCTCATTTGTTGGTTCCAGATGCAGGGAGTCCGTTGTGATTTTTTAAGTTCAATGAGTCACTTATTTAATCATGCTTTTAACTAGATCATTAATTGCAATTTGTTTCATTGTTGTTGAAAATTGTTCTCATACAATACCATTAAGTGTTAGAAAATAAAATGAGTGATTTCCTAACTTACAGTAGGAAAGTGTGTTTAAAGATTCTCATTTTTTTTAAACTTCAGTCCATTTCCAATCAAAAATAGTAATATCAATAGAAATCTTTACTTTTCTTGTCATCCAGTATTCTTTTCTCATACTTAAAGGTACCAAGTGAGAGATACTAGACAACTGAAGATGAATATCTGATTATCTTCTTCTGTCATTGTTTCCCTGATGGAAAAGAAAATCTCTTTGTGACAGAGCATAATTATAGCAAAAATAGGAATTAATTTCATGAACAGTCAGTAAGCTGCTTTTGCCCATTTTGCTCTCATTGGTTTACTTCCTTGAGCCAGTGGGAAAGCGAAGATTTGTAACGAGGTGATGAAGTTGGGAAGACTGCATCGGTAGACACCACAATCTAAACAAAACCATCAAATATATGCCTGCATTTATCAGCCAGCTATCAGGCACAGGACTAGGCGAGCAGTAGCCCCCGTCAGGACAGCTCCTGCCATCTAGGCGGTGTGAGGAGCCCTCTCCTGCACCACCCTCCCGCTCAGCCCTGCCAGGTGCTGCCCTGGCCAGGAGCACGGGCAGCTTGCGCCCACGGTGCTCTGGGGGACTCCGTCCTTGTCAGCTGCAGAGCTGCCTTGCGTGATTAAAAGAGGATATATGGGCCAAGGACGCTTCTTCTTTTCTCTCATTTGAATTGAAAACGTCTTCACAGGTCTGTTTGCAAGACAGGTGAGACTTTTGCGAGAGCCCCCAAATGTAGTCTCATGCAGGAGGCCAAAGTGGTGGCAGAGCAGCGGCCGAGAGCTTGGAGCCACATGGCAGAGCAGTGCTGTGCACAAAGCAGAGATTTAGGAAGAGGGAGACGTGTGCAGGCACACCATCCAGCGTAATCTGCTCCAGTACAAAATTATTCCTGATCCAAACAGAACTAAAACGTCCACATTTGCACAAGGCGCTGTTGCCAGTTTGCTCCAGGGTAAATTGCCTGTAGAGGTGAATCCCAGCTCAGGGATTTCGTGAGAATCTGCTGCTTGCTGTGCCTAAACTCACAGTGTCAGCAGCTTTTAATCATATTAGCTGAGGAATTAGTGCATGTCTCAATGCAATCTGCATCATCCACCGTAAAGAAATCATTATGAATGTGTAGTTTATTCTTTAAGGGAAAGATGGAGCGACAGAAGGGATCAGTCCGCAGCAACTTAGAGTCCCGTGTCATTTCATCACAAAGTCAATAGCTCTCTTCATCCGAGGGTGAGAATGCTGGAAAAACAAACTGCTTTCTGCTCTGTAGCGACGCCTGAAAGAGCTTGCGCTGCAGTAATCCCAAATCCAGGGGCAATCTATTAAGAACTCAGCACCACCGACCCTGAGAATCAACTGATAAGCACATTCTCCCCCCTCCTCCCCCGCTTTTTTTTTTTTTTTAACTAATCCTCTTAAAGATTGTGCTAAGTAATGAAAGGATGAGATGAAAGAGGCCTTTTTCATTACTACCACATAAACCGCTTGTGTAAATGTTTCATTAACACACTGCTTGACCAGTGTTTGGTTCTCCCTGCCCCCACCGCCGCTATGGTTCTGCCGCAGCCTGCGAGGAGAAATGTGTGATTTACACATGTTTAAGAGAAACATTCCCACACTTGAATGCTGCACTATTCTTTAGAGAAGGAGAGACCTACAAAAAAACCATTGTGGAGGACATTTTAATTTACAATTCTTTTTTTCATATGTGCTTAAAAAGATCTGTTACTTCCAACTACACAGGGATTTTGCTTTATAGTTTTGTCAGGTTCCTCTAATATACGTTTGTCTCTTGCAAGCACCCTCAGGCAAGACGACATTTATTAAACATGACGGGTTTGAAGAGATATTTATAAGTTTTTATTTTCTTGGAGAAAAAGGCAAAGGGTTTCAAGGGAGGTTTACCCTTTTGTATGCTGAAATACAGGCAATACGTTACCTTTTAGCCCCATGGGTACAGTCAACTTCTCCAGAGCAGTGTAGAGAGAGAAAAAGGTTTTAAATTGTCAGGTTAAGGCATACAGCATGTATTTGAACGATGTTTTTGAGGCAATTTTGCAGTATTTCCTGCTCGTCTTATGACTGTACACGAGGTTGTCTGTCCTGCAGCTAATCCTGTATACTGACCTTTTTCATTATATTATTGAGACAGAAATTATTTTTTACGTAGTTGTTATTTCTGTAGAAATAAACAGCACCTACAGCATGCACTGCTTTCATGCTAACAACGTCTGACACATAGGGCAGCTAGACCTGGCACATCAACATCAATGTCAAGTAATTCTGTTAAAACCAATGCTGTTACTCATGGAAAGATTTGCTGGAATTTCACTAGGTTTATACAGATGCCATCAGGAGTGGATCTGGCACATGTTGAGTAACATTTGCATTAAAAAAAAAAAAATGCAAATAAAAACATTTTCTCTTTAAACCAGGCTTTACTTACTAAGGAAAATGAGAAAATAACAGATCTGTTATCACAATCATCTCTCTTCTTTTCAGATAAAATATGTGAAAATGTTATTATAATTGTATTCTACTGCCACTACCTTTACCTGAAATTACAAAAATAAATGGAAAATGGAACTAAAATACAGCCTTTATGCTGCAATCAGGTGTTTATTTTCAACCCCATTTTGTTGCATTAAAAGTAACCCTTGCATTGCTACGAATTTGACAGTTCCTATGGTTAGTAAAAGATCCACATTTAGTTTGGTATGTGCAAGCTTGTTTGCCACCATGACCATGATCTGGTTTCAAAGTGAATAGATGCATTTGGATCTACAGTCCCTCCAGGGGTAAATGCTTAAATGTATTCAACCTTCGCAAGAGCTGAAAACATCAATACCTTCATAAAGCCACTTTGATTTTTATTGACTAAAGTTGCGATGCTAATTCACATACATCATTGTATACTTCACTGAGCTTTTAACATGGTACTTGATTTATAGAAAGAGTGATTCAATTTCTACAAAGAAATGATAGGGTAAGATATGCCTCAGATTCTTTCTTTACCTCAGAAATGGAGGAAGTCAAAGGAAGACTGCTATTGCAACACAAAAATTGCTCAATAAATGCTCATGTGCACTACATATTTTACTTGCTTGGTAAGAGCTAATAGCAATGTAGATGTGTCAGATAAGGGACAATCAATTATCTAAGCATGTTGCTAATGTGACTGCAGCAAAACCATTGGATTATTTCTCATCAGAAAGTGTCTCTGAAGTGTGTTTCTCCTGCTGTACGGTGTATATGTTATAAGGAGGAAACATTTTTTTAATACTTTTTTCTTTTTTTAATATTATTTTTCATATTTTTCAGGAAAGCATAATCATTGATCCCCTACAGGAAGCCTTTAAAGCACATTGGTAAACCCACATAAATAGCACAAATATCCCCACACAAAAAATTGGAGTGCTTACATTTGGTATGAGTTTGCAATGTGTGTTTGATGTTACACCAAACACAGGCTTAAAAATGTCTTCTGTAGATCATTAACTTTAAGCAGTTACAAACTGAGAGTAATAAACAAAAGTTTAGTCCAATAAACTGAAAGAAAATCTCAATTACTTTGTTTGTATTCTTATTTGAGTTTTTTCACAATGAGAACAATCATCATCAGAATGATCTCCTCAGGAAGTGGTGAATTTCCCCAGTGCTGGGCACTTTTAAAGATTCAGCTGAACAGTGTTCTTGTCTAGAGCACATTTTTGCCAAGTAAGGTTGAAGCAGATGGTCCTTGAGGTCCCTTTCCAACCTGGTATTCTATGATTCTGTAATTTTATGATTGTACATCTTAGTAAAGTTTTCCTGAACTATACTCCTTCAAAATTTTCCTGGTCTGAAGCCAGATCCAATAAATGCATATATACACTCTCTGACAGAAACAGCTCTGTTGAATGAAGCACAATCAAAACTACGCAGTTTTATACCCAGGAGTTTGAAAACTCATGCTTGGACTCATCATTTGGACCTCGGTGAGGGTAGGAATTTTCTCCTCCCCATTGTCATTGGTAGCACACTATCTTGGTGCAACCTTTAGCATAAAAAGCCCCAAATACTGCAAAGTTACCCCATAGCTCTGGGGGATCTGAGGACATGCCTTGGGAATAGCACATTTCTCATCAGTGAATTTCCTATCCATCACTTTCAGGGGAGAAAGAGCATTGAATATTGAAGCCATAAGGCAATCTTTTGTAGAATTTATAAGCTGTATAACTTTTGCAGGGGACAGCTGAGTTTATTTAGGGGCTGAAATTGAAGGCTTGGGTCTTAGTGATGGTACTGACACAAAAGCAAAGCAAGAAAATGAAAAGCTGTAAAGCAGTTACCTTGTCAAGATGGTATTTGCTGGATTAAGCTGTTCATAAACACAACGTTTTTGCAGCTACAAGAAAAGTCACTTTTACAGGGAGATAAACTTAGAAAGCTTAGGCATACTAGAGATGCCATCAGCATCTCACAGTTAATTAAAGGAGTGAGTAGAAAGCATCAAGGCTTGCCCCCCTCTGCATGAATAATTCACTGCCTGTATCCTTTATTAAAGCCAGTTACTTCACCACAATGATTTCCAGCCTGCGATGCACTGGTCTCAGAAATGAGAGATAAATTGCAACAAGGCCTGCAGCTATATTAATAAATTGAAATGAACACTTATTTGCTCATCTAATTAGAACTGTAGTTTTTTCCAAATGTTGTAGCAATGCATTATCTTGGCAGCCAATACCTGCTGCAAGAAATAATTAACGGAAACACTTTCTTAGGAAATTCATTGAAGGCAAGAGTTTTCCTCCTGAGTTTTTTTTTTCTTTCAACTATTTGTATTTAACTATTTTACAGTAGAGATCTGTTGTGGATTTTGCACTGCTAAAGAGAAGGAAATTTTTGTGTTTGAAGTGCCTGTAAGTATTCATAAACTTGCAAATAAAATATGAATGCACAAAACTACTTTCACCAACTCTCTTTTAAAGGTGTAACAATATGATATACACTTTGAACAGTATTTGAAGAATATCATTTTTTCAAAGGTTTGGTTAATGTCATAGCCAAATAAGGTGCTTCAAAACTAATAATTTGCTGATTTTCCAGCTGTATTTGCCTTATAAAGTGTATCACCTCTGTCTGCAAATCTCATCTTGAAGTCACTAATTTTGCTCCTTTTTACTTTCAAATATATTTGCTTACATTACC
This sequence comes from Corvus hawaiiensis, assembly GCF_020740725.1. Lineage (NCBI taxonomy): Eukaryota > Metazoa > Chordata > Aves > Passeriformes > Corvidae > Corvus > Corvus hawaiiensis. The sequence goes on from NC_063255.1 coordinate 49,110,632, forward strand.
AGTTAGAAAAACACATTGTCAAATTTTTATATCAGTGTGGATTTGGCTATGAAAGTAACAGAACTACAATATCTCTTTCTCTGTAGGTGCAGTTTGAATTATCAAAATTTTAGTATTTCCACCCTTCAGCCACTCAGAGTAGAACAATGTCCAGGTCTCTGCAATAAGTTTGCAGATTTATGGTTGTCAGTGCCATCTTTTGTTATCACTGGTGCCAACCTGCAAATTTAGTCCTCTCATCTTCTCCTTCCCAGAGCAGTAGGCCAACAAGAACTTTCCTGAATTTGGCTGGAAAATGACATTTGAACCAAAGGGTTCTGATAATGTGTGTCAGTGTGTGCATATAGGTATTGACAGAGATTTTTCCCTATAGGTTTCCACAGATACCTCGATAGATGTAAAAGAGTGAAGCGTATGGGAATAGATCAAATGATACAAAGCCCAGCTATTACTCAGACACATATCACCACAAGGAAAGATGCCCCAGAGCAGCAGTGTCCTCAACACAGTTTCAGCAATGCTTGGCAGTGGTGCATAGCCATGGGTCAACACTGGGAATGGCTTAGATTATAGAATAGGTAGAAAATGGAGATTGCTGATCAAAGGAAGGATCTTTTCAAGCAGAATAATTTTATTTTCCTTCTTATTTTTTTAAATAACATTAATTTGTCAGCTACATATGACCACTAGAAATGTTACTTTAAAAAAAAGCTGAAATTTTCTGTAGTAAATTTGATAGATTTTTTGAATAATCACTAAATGGTTTTAGGGCAATAATTAATCCATGGATATGGAATTAGACAGCATGGCTGAGTTTGAGCTTGCAATTGTTTTTATTTGGGGATTCAGGCACATAAAGAGACTTGAATGTGCAGTCTGCTTCCTTCTGGCATGCATTCATCCAGTATGGGAATGCAAAGCTTGTGTGTTTAAAGAAGCATGTCAAAACTGCTTTGTAAAGAGGGGGGTAAAAAGCCCCAGTCCAAGTGACAGGCCTAAGTTTAGTGTGCTAATCATATTCATTCTTCTTATAACCGAAGGAGCTCCACTGTAGAACTTAAATGAAATGAATGGTGTTTCAGACACGCGGTTAGTGATTTTATATGGTCAGTGTCATTTTTCTTCCTCTGGGAATTCAATTTGTTCCTATTATGCCAAGGTCACAGATTGGGAAATCTCAGACAACATTAGTTCTCTGCCTTTGATGCAAAGGGTCAGTGGATTAGTACAAAGGAGCATTAATCCAGTGTGCTGGATCACCAAATTATATTTAAGTCATTTTTAATGAATGACTAGGAGTTCCTATTAGTTTTCTTGAAGAAAATAGAAGCAAGCCTACAAACAACTGCTTCATAAATGAATATTCAAGGAAAAGTATGACTTCAATGTCAGCTCTAATTGCTAGTTTTACCTTATTAGTAGAAGCTTTCTGTAGCTGAATTTGACATACATTTGTTTGCACACTGTTATTAGTCAAGACTCAGTGAAGTTGTGTAATTAACACCTCCACATTATCTCATGCAGTGAAAGCAAAGAGTAAAACAGATGACTCACTTTGTTTCAGCTTTGCTCTTGTTTTCTGATACAGAAGTACTTAAGAAGCGTGAGCTCATCAAAATGACATATGGAGTCAACAGAAAGCATAAAAGGGTTTTCAGGAGGGAGTTCATCAAAGCCCATTAAGAGCTAAGCAGTAAGGCCTCACCAAGTCACTGTGATACTGCACACCAGTGGGGTAACAATTTACCAGTCTGGGTGTGCTGGTGTCAGACTTGGAGTCTGACTCTGCTGATGTCAGTCAAAAGACACTGCGTCTGCTTGCGTAGCTAATTCCCTACCCAACACAGGGAAAGGCCGTACCCATGCAGTCATTCTCTCCTGTGCGTGACAGTGCCCACATTAAGGAAATTGTACGTTTTAAGCCATCGATTGCACAGCATGTGCATGTTGTGAAGTCATGTTATGGGTATCAGCATCAACTATGACATGGAAAATGCCTAAGTTTTACATAAGAATTTTCCATGTTTATCATTCATGTATTATTTGGGGTTAGAACCCTTCACCATTTTCAGGTGTAAGCTCCTCACCAAAAGTCTAATGTTCTTAAATACTGTTTCACAAATGGCCATAGGACAAATTCACCACATTGCAGGAACATGCACTTTAAATGAAGACATGATTTTCTAAGCATCTGGTCTCAGGAAAACCATCTTTCTAGGTGACATTTAACTCCGGTAATTTGTCTGCTGAAATTTGATGCTGTGTATAAAGAACTGCTCCTTTTTTTCTTCTTTTTTGCAACATTGTAATCAATGGAAAACAAAAAATGCAGCCCTCCAAATGGGAGAAAGCCCCACAATCCAAGATGGCTACAAGAATATTTTATTTCAACCTCTCAGTGCAGCCATTCATTTAACAAGTATTCCCAAAGCAATATGAAATCCAGTCATTAAATTATTATTGAGAGCTCAGCTGACTTTAATACTCAGATAATAGCAACCTTGTTTACTGGATGGAAGCTGGCCAAGAACATTTGAAGAATTAACACGCAAGTGAAATTTCCCACAATTATGAAATAGCCATTAGAAAAGGAAATGACTTAGTGCAATCGAATCCCTCAGAGCTGCTGTCTTTGGTTGTAAGTATTTGCAGTGCTGATAACAGAGCCCCACAATTTGCTACCGTTTGCGTCACTACCACTTTTAACTACCCCAAGTGCTCTTGCTTTATTATTTTGCTATTCAAGAATAACTATCTTAAGTGACTGGGTCACAAATGTTATCGTATTACAGTGATTTGGAGAATTATTAAAGATGGGTCACTTCATTACTGAGATCCCAGAGGTGCTGTACGTAGCAGAGCTGTATTAGTTAAGTTCAGTGGAATCTGGCAGGGGCTTATGCGTGACTGGGGCTATCTGTCCTTTACCTCAAGACTAACAATGCTGCTGCTGATGCACTTTTTAGGTACATACCGCTGTGAGTATCCAGCCAAGCTAAAATGGGTTTGTGAAAAAGTCAGTGGGCCACTGCAGGTTCTTCAGCTTTGTTTGCAATAGGTCATAGCACAGCGTAGCTTGTCCTGAAATAGCATCCTGCGATGGTTTGTAACCTTCAAACAGGATTTCTAATATTAGCGTTGCTTCTCACTCTGGGCACTGTCCCAATGACTACAGACATCCAGAATGAAGTTATACACTAATCTAATCAAAACATTTCTAGAGGGTATAGGCAGTAATCTGGGACACTCTCATATTCCAGAAATACTCTTGAGAGAAATGTTGCTGAACTGGTTTCAGAGTAAGTACGTTCTCTTGTTTGATTTTTCCAAGACTGAAAAGAACCGAGTACAAATCCCAGCCAAAGAAATTACTCACGCAGGCGTTTTGCTCTCTCCCTTAGACTTGATGTACTAGTGGACTCCAGAAAATCTGCGGTGAGGGAAAAACAATGAGTACAGCTGCCTCAGCAGAAGACTAAAGGATGGACATATTCGTTTACACATGGTGGAGATTATCTTGGCTTGATTAGGAAATTACCACCAGAGTAAACTACCATTTAGTTTTATGTTCTCTATGTTTGCACTGGCTGACACACCAGTTTCCTGCTACTCCCTACAGAAACAAAGATAAGCCTTTCAGGTGAAGCAAGTCTGTCTTTGTATCATAGGTAAGACAGATGGTGGGCAGGTTCCTCCTCTCATCACCACGAAGATGTACAACCAGCTGTTACACTCACAGCAGATCCCTGGCCCACCTCCATCATAAGGACCCCTTATGTTATTTATGTGTTCCACCAGCTCCCAGTACTTCTGTGGAAAGGGCTAAGGCTGTATAGCATACACACTGTCTGAGGGGCCATGCCAGTTAAAAGCCAAATTATACCTTTTTATTTACAATATCATGCTGTGTCTGGAACAGAAACCCTTTCATATTTGGTGCTATTATTAATGCACAAGCTGTTACAGACTATCTACTAAGAAGCTTGTTTGACATTTCAAATACCTGAATATTAATATTGGTAGCATTGGTTGTTACAAATAGCTTACGCCCATTTGGTTAGTTAACCCGCAGAAGAAACCTGGTAAATTAAATTTAAAACCTGGTAATTAAGTATGGTAACAAATGTTTTTCAGTGACGTTATTGCTACCATAAACTTAATCAATGGCTCATAAGCAGCAGCCTCTGGTTTCAAGTTCTGACTAATGACAAATTAACTATTTCTTAGTATTTAATGAAGACTTTTCACCAATCTGCATATAGAACATGATTTCCTCTGCTGGTAATTAACACTGTCTCCTGAGTGCTAAGTCCATATATTCATACCAAAATGCTTATTGTCAGAGATGAAAAGCAGCAAATTTAACACCATTTCACTAGAGATTTATGGGTTTTTTTTATTTTAAACTGGCTACTTATAGCAACCAAAACAAGTTTTAAAGAATAGAAAGTCTGGCTATTTAATGGCCTATTGTTTGCTGAGTTATATCAATTATACTGTTGAATTTCACTCCCTTTTTTTTTTTTTTAAATGCACTCAGATCTCAAAAGCAAGAGTCTGGAGGTAGTTAATGATCTACAAAAGTGAAAAGGGTAGGAATGAAGGTGGGATTTGTTTGATTTTTCTAAAAGCTAACTGGAGTTGGTTGGGAAAAAAACACCGGAGAGCACTAATAAATATATGCCTTGTAATAGTAAAAGGAAAAAGGTACACCTAACCTTTCTAAATAGCCTAAGGGCAGAGGTTTGCTTTTCAATGAAAAGGTCATCTAGAATGAATTAAAGCCATTTTCCTGCTGTGGTCCAAGCATGTGGCTTCACTTTGAAGGTTAGAATGAAGTTGTTCTTACCCATGTATCTTGCAGATGCAGTTTTAAAAAGTGTATTGGAAAAAGCTGTCATAAGTTTTCAGTCTGTCCAGGGAAACAAAAATTCTGATAATTAATGTATTGCCTGCCAGCATGAATCTTCTAATTTGCTATTAAAGGTAAAATACTTTTATGAGTTAGTTATTTTGTGCTCTTTTAGTGACACTCTTCTGTCAATTAATACTTCTTATATTTAGTATTTTTCATAATTTTTCTATGTTAAACACTTTAGTTGATAAGTCCACCTGAATGGAGTCATCCCAGAAAATAGAACAGAAAGAATTTTGTGCTACCAGCATGACAAGTGGAGACAGTGGGACAGCACATGCGAGAGAGAAGACTTCTATACACCAAACTAAAATCTATTCAGACAAATTACAAAATGCACTGTTTAAGTTGTAAGGCTTTGTTTACAAAAATGTCATTTTTCCAAAGGTCTTACTCGAAAGACCATATCCACAAGGCCATATACTCAGGAAACTAAATCAACCAAACATAAAAGAATAGTACTTTGCCTTTCACATGGTTTAAAGACATAATTAAAATTTCCCAAAGAGCTTTCATTGTCATCAAGGATAATCAGATAAAAAGCATAGAAGAGGCATCAACTATCATCAAAATTTCTCAGGAGATCTTTACAAAGCATTCCAACAGCCTTTATCCTTCTTCCTCTTTTACCTGCTGTGGCATCAACTGAAATAGTTACCAACAGTTTGTTTTGCATTCATCAAAATATTCATAAGGAAAATGACTGGTTTTTTCTTTCTCAAGCAGCATCAAAGGAATGCTAGAAGCACACACCCATGGCTGAGACAACATGAGTTCTTGAGTGCTCAAGAAAGTAATGCCCAAGCTGAGTTCAAGGCTTGGAGTATAAGGATGGGAGAACATAAATTCCCGCCTCTCCTAAAATCTCTTATGACAGATAGTCTCACATACACATCATGGGTTTCAGGTGTGCAAGGGAGGAATGCTGATGGAGAGGTGGGAATCTGCTGACTGACTGAGCATGGCACCTGTATCCACTGTGATTTTGGTGGAACACATGACGTTAAGATTGCAATGATAAAAGCAGCTTCGGGAGTAGACCTCTTCATACCTGTGGAATATGAGAAGTGTGACAAGTACCAACCACAACAGTGGGTAATTGTCTATTTGGAAAACTGTTAACTGCCTCTCTCCAAAATCATTTCTCTTTCTCCCTTTATTTCTTTTTTCCTTCTTTTTTGGAAATTTGCCCTTTCATAAAATATATGTCTGTGTGTTTTCATTCCAAAGCATTCCTCTGTTGTGGTTAGGTTCCACAGGAGGGTTCCAGCTTGTAAAGGTTAACTGTGCAGAAATCAAGGCTTTGTGCATTTTTGCAAAGGTCACACTCATCAGTAGTTCTGGGAGGACTGCTGGGAAGGGCTATAGTAAGTACCCAGTGATTGAACCACGGCTCCAGGTTTCATTTCCTTTAAGAATACTGTTACAATCACTGGTTGTGTCACTAAGAGATAAAGAGGCTGCTCAGTCACTTGAAATTCAATTTGTACATTACTCAAATCTGCTCCACCTCCTTCCTTCATGGTGCCTGGCAGCTGCTTGCTGGCACTCTGAATTTCAAAAGCCTGAGCTGCAGGAAGCGGTTTAATAAACGGGATAGGTTTTGATTAATGTAACAAACTGAAAATAGACAATGATGCAATGCGTATCTCAGCAAGAATCACAGACTTGGATCAAACCTTTGTGTGCTGAGGAAGGCTGCTGTGGCAGAGAGTTCATCCAGAAATGAATATTTATGTTTCAATAACACCTTGAAGGTTCAAAAACCACCAATATATAAGATTTAGACCTGTAATCCCGTTAAGTCTCTAAGCATCTCCTACAGGTGACTGCACAGTCATGAAGTTCAAGTCTAGATTAAGTATTTGACATTGACTGAGTTCCAGCAAGGGCACTGTGCACTTCACCACAATGTTCTTGTTTTATCTGGAAGACAGAAATGCTGTATTTCTTTCAGCATTAAGAATGTAAGCAATCATTTGCTGTACTGTGTACAAAACAATGACTTATATTTGCCAAGATTCATTAGCAATTCACCATCCTAAAAAAAGCTGACATGTTTTGACATGGTTGCAGACAAGAACTCAGTACAGAGTTTACACTTAGCCAGTGCTGATCTGTGGCTTTAATGCTAGGAAACCTATTCTTTCCCAGTTCCTGCTCCCCCAAGCCACAGAAATTCAGAGCACACAGAACTGGCATTATGTTAAAATTCCTCTTCAAAAACTTGCAGAATCACAGTTTCACAAAACAACATTTCATCAAGCTACTAGGCAATGGTGTCTCACAAAAGGAAGGAGCAAAGATTAATATATATTTACTGGAAAGGTCTAGATTATGATGCTTTGACTCTGGTCATTTTTTCTTGAGGCCTTTCAATGAGATACAGAAAGAGGTTGAACCTGGAGATACAGGTTGCTTCCAAAGGTGGTAGTGGATAAATATCAAGTCTTTGGGTTTGAGCACCATTCCTTTTGTAATTCCCCACTTTTTTTGTGAGAATATATTCTACGTTATGATTAATCAGAAAATCTTGGATTTATTTTGGGGTTTATTTTCTTAATGTGAAAATCTAATTATGCTCTCAGTTGCCTAATACAATGTTATGCAAGCTAAAATCTACATCTGTTTCATTAACATGTCCAGAGAGTAAACTTTCGTGTGGACAGTTCTGTAGTATTACATGAGGTACCAATAAAAGCAGATTGGTTTCTTAATTGAAAAATTTTTGAAAATTATTGAAAATTGAAAACTATTACAAAATTTTATGGGATAGTTACGTTCTCATAATTATATAGTGTATGTTCATCTCACTGATATAAATTACTTTTTTTAACCACTACTTGTGAATAATTAAATAAACACAAGTTCTGTAATGAAAACTTCTGATCCCAAAATCAGAGAATTTAATAATTCAGTGCATATAAGACATCTTGAAAATGTGTACTGGAAGTAGCATTGATGGTATATTCTGGCACACTGGGTTGTAGATTAGCAATGTTGGTTTTTTTAAAAATCTATCACGTTTAAAACGTCTTTCTGTGTATATTTACCTTCATTCTCAAAGTCAAATATCCTATGATCCTACAGTCTAATTTCATACATTTAATTTTATCCTTGCTTCATTTTTATCTGGGTTATCTATGCTTCCTCTCCTCCTACCCACTGAAACCACTCCCCATATACTTCTGAGTCTATTGTTGTTTGTTTAAAATTTTAAAACCATGAAGACTATAAATCAATAAAATATTAAGTCTCTGATAAATCTTATGCCATGAATAACAAACATTTTCAGTCAGCAGTTTGCAAACAAGCCATGGGCTAATATTTGCTTGTGTAAGGCATTTAGCACAGAGGCATAAAAGATATTTTGTAAAAATCAGGATTCATTTGCAAATTATTCCCATGCAGGGGAAAAAGATGGAATCACCATATATTTAATGCACAATTAATAACTAAACCAGCTCTTCTAAGGGTACCGAGGCTACCAAAATCCCTTACTTTTCCAGTGTTTGGGGTTTTTTGTTCACTTTGGGTTTGTTTTGTTTTTAATAATTAAAAACAGGGGGGAGAAAAACCCCCAAAAATTAAGTTATCCTGCTTAATTGTGACATGAATCAATAGTGTTACAGGTAACAAACAGAGGAGCAAAGTAATTCTGATGAATACACTTGGATTTGAAAATCAGTTTCAGAGCTGTTGAGGGTGAAAAAAAAATGTGCATTCTGGTCTCATCAGAACTTCTACAGAAGTTGTTTGTTGGCTTGAGATAATTTTTTAGGGGTTTATTGAGAGAAGGTGAGGGAAGGGATAGATCTGTTTTCACCTCATTTGATATATCTTTGTTGTCAGTGTGACACATATTTCTCAGAGAAGCAGACTATGTTTCCCATGTCTCTGGGAGAAACATGCTTTATCTAGGAACCTGTGTGGGAAAAGAAATGGAAAATAAAAGCATGGCTGTGGCCTGCTTTTCAGAATTCAGGAAGGAAGTAATTTCTTTCTGTTGATGCATAAACAAGAACAGTAGACAGAAAAGAAAAAGAATTTATGAGAAGGAGGAAAAAGGCAGTAAGAGAAATGTAAATAAAAGGTGTCCTCAAAGAAAAGTATCGAGAGCTTCAGTTTGGGATTGTATTTCTGTGTGGGTTTGATCCTGGTAGTTGAAACACTGATCTAAAAATTTATTTATGTATGTATATATGTATCTATACTTAATTTTCAGTGAAACATAAATAATGAGGAAGCATTCATTAAAATTTTCACAGTGGTAGGTATCTGCATGCAAATTGTGATTGTAGAAAAAAAATTAATGGATTTTAGAGATATTGTGAAAGGATACCTAGCAGGTTCTTGAAATGGTATCCATGAATGTAAGAGATGAGGTGTGGAAGTGAAGAAATTAAATTCACAATTTAGAAGTCC